>NC_087474.1:138182285-139546660 GCF_036417665.1 Passer domesticus
TCCAGGCACAAAACAGGGCTAGACCAACATAAATACGTAAAACAAATTAACAAAAAGCCATTGATGTAGTACTATCTCACACAATAATATGGTTTCCAATATTACAAATTGAGAAGCACAGCTTTGTGCAACAAAATAGTTTATATCCTGAAAGATATAGGTTTTCATCACCAGAAAGTCATCTAGTAATGCAGTATAAAAAGATCAGTATCTCCCAATTCTAGGAGCAGTCTAAAGTTGCATTTACTTGCCTACTGAGAAGAACAGACCAAGGCTCTCATTTTAATGCCTGGGAGCCTTATACTCTCAGCTCCATCTCCCCATTAGGAGTTAAGGGATTACTTACTCCTTCCAACACAGGGAGGTGGAGACTCCATCTTCCTTCATTGCACTTTAAGAAAATTAAAGCTGAAGGAAAGTAGTTACTTTTATATAAAGAAAAGTAATACAGGAAAGCAAAGAATTTTCCTGAGCTAGAAAGTTGGCAGCGAGGATAAGGAAGTCTAAGCTAGACAAAAAGTTGGAGTGATAAAGGTAGATAATCTGAGGCAAGTAAGAATACTTGTGAACAGGTAAGAGACTGGTGAAACTACAGCTATTTGCAGATAAACCAAAGTGTTTGGACCACATGAGAATTGCTGTATGGACAGGGGCACATACTGCTAAAACAGCAGTAACAAAATATTTCTTTTGGAAAACCACAGTGTGACCAATTTTCTTTTCTTTCAGTGTCCATATGAATTCAATTTGTCAAAAAAAATCCCAAAAAACAACAAAACCCCAAAAACTAGTGTATCCAGGAAAGCACCTCTTGCTTTTGTACATTTAATTATTTTCAACATCCCTTTGTGACAATCCTAACTGCAGTGAAGCAGCACATCTGCAGTGAAACATAGGTTACAAATGCTGTTCCCTGTATGCTAAGTAGGTTCCATAACAATTCCAGCTGCAGAGCACACAACAGTTCCACTACATCAAGGTCAATTTGAATTGCTGGGGTTTTGCTTCAGTGAAATTGAAGCATCTGGCTGAATTTAAATACTTCATAGGTCTGGAACAATTCACATTATTGACCTTGTCTTATTTCAAAGACTCCTCACATGACTCCTTGTACCAACTTCTGTGTAAGGACTACTGGAAGACACAGCTGAGTGTAATGTTAACACTGTAATGCCCTAGGCACTAAACACAAGGGAAAACAGCAAGTGACATTAAGCACTGGCAGAAAGGAAGATAACTTACTTTTGGTCTCTCCCCTTCTTTCACTGAAGATTTCTGCTTCCTTAATTTCATTCCCATTTAATCCACTTCCCAGACTGATCTATCAGGGTTCAGCATACCTCTGGTTGCTGTGTAACACAGCTTTTGTTAACAGGTGAACTTTACCTGTAGTTGTAATTGGCAGCGCCTGCCAACTGGCAAAACATCTTGCTCAGTGTTCTGAAGAAAACTACTTGATAGTTTTGAATGGCTTTTCTTTCCTGTTGGCCCATGGAATTGCTATTAAGTCCTTCTGCCTCCAGTGGGCTAGGAGAACAACCATGGCTGATTGATCATTTATACACTGTTATCACTGTGTTTAGCTCAGCATCCACTTCTCCCTGCCTCACACTGCCCTTTATTCCAGTCCCCATTAACTTGGATTTCATTTTCATAGAGAAAGAGAGAAAATTAGGAGAACTCTGAATAAAAGCTTCCTTCTAGCTACTTCTGAGCTACTCTCAATCTGTGAATATGAGACAATCTAATAGCAATTTGTAGCTCAGAAATAGCTGCCCATCAGCCTGACTTCTTTGAAGAACAGTCTGCTATTGATAGTATTAAAAGAATGGCCAATCCACCACCATTCTCCATTAACTAGACTAGAGACTAAATGAGATAGGGTAGGGGAAATACATGCTTCAGAGACAGAAATAGAGAAACTCAAACTTTACCTAGTAAAACCCAGTTCAGTTCTCTGTGTTGTGCATCTGCACCTTACCCAAGGGTTCACTTTTCTTCCCACTCCACTGTGAGGTACTACATCTGTAACAGAGGTGCCATATCGTACTGCAACAATATGGGTGGGACATTTAACCCTCTTTCAATATCCACATCAAGTACCCAGCACACCTACACAGACCCCACTAACACAAGTAAGTTCAAGGAATTTAGATGAGATGTCCTTCTTGAAACAGCTCAGAGCAGCTATGTAATATCCACTGGCAGCTATAGAATTTCCTTGTCAGAAAGTAATCATATGCTGAATACAGACAGATACACAAGCTGTCAAGTACTGGTCATTAAAGCACATGGCTAACCTCAAATTTTCTAACTTCGTTTTGATTAATGCAAAATGTAACTGATTTCCATCTCAGTTAAATTTCTTTAAAATACCAACTAAGAACCCATCTATACATCAAAGTTTATAGAACAGCACACAAACTATCATACTGATAGGCTTCCAAGACATTGATATTTAACATCAACATTTAGAACTTGATGCAAGATGTTTGGAGATTTATGTGTCTTTTGAAAATAATGCAACACTAGTTACGATTGTGTTTGAGGGATTAACAATCAGCTTCAGATTGACCACACTTACCTACACATGAAAACAAAAGCAACCTAAGAAACAATTCGACCATAGATTAAAACCACAAGAACCATCAGTAATTGAACTGACGCTGGCAAGGCTGGTGAACAAACAGTCCATTGTGCTTGATTTGCCGAGAGTGGCAATCCCTGGTAAGGTTTTGGCGACGGAGACTGTTTCTGCTGAGATAGTGTCTTTCATGATGCTCTTTTATCCAGTGGGTAGGACGAAAGCTCTTGTTTTTTTCCAGAAAAGTTGAACTAGTAGCAAGAGCCGTGACATAGCAGTGAACACGCTGTCCTGTTTCATTTTGGGCCTCCTGTCTGGAAATGTAACAGGCAGGTATCAGTCACCACTGAGGTGCATTGGAAAGACAAGCAAAACAAAGGGTAGAACATGGACATCAGCATCCAGCATTTCAAAAGGGTACCCTTATTCTGCTGGACAGAGATTTGGGCTGAAGTAAGGTCAAGCCACTTACCACACTGGTAAGTAACATGTAGTGCTGCTAAATCACTTTATGTGTGAGGGCCCCAGAACAGCCTTAGGACTTTCAGCATCTTACTCTATCGTGCTCTTTCTTCCCCACACCACCTCCCTAAGCCCAAGATGCAATACAGATCAGAAATAGAAGGCAACGTGTGTCACACTGCTCCAGCTTTAGAAGACTTGGGAGTTATTTGCTAGGCAAAGTTTGGTTTAAAATCATGTTGAGCATAGGTGGTTTAGCCCGAAAAACAGAAGCACACTAACAAAAGTGCATTTCAATTGCCAGCACACAAGTAAATCCAAACAAACAATGTTCATGCAGAAGAATGGAAAGGTGGACCAGTTGTGGCACACATGAAAAATAACTTAGAAGGATTATTCCTCAACCAGCCCCCTAAATTTCATGAGCAGTGAGTCAGCAGTTTTGGCAAACCCTTGCTTCACCATGCACTAGTGAAAAACAAACCAGCAGCCTATGCAAGCAGCGACTGACATATTGAAAAAGGACTTCCCTGCTTGACAGAACAATCACTGGCATTTCCTGAAACTTCCAAAGTAAAGTTAAAAATAGCCTATCCATTTTAAAAGCAAAGCAAAACCCTAATCTGAGTGCTAGAGCTGGTGTGAGACCAGTGGCAGCAGAGTTTCTTGCCTTCTCTCTCCCTACTCAAGGCCCAATAACCAGCTGTCAACTGGCCAGTGGTGCCCAGAAAAGATGTCTGCAAGACCAGGAACTTGCCCAGGCATGAGCAAGAGGTCTCTTGGGAAGTCTGTCTTTCAACATTAGCATGACTTTATCATGAAGTCTCTTCTGGAAGAGCTTCACTTGCAATTATTGTATGATGTCTCTGCAGACATGAGTCAGGTCTGCCATGGGCACGGTACACCCTTTGTAGCCTGACTCTGGGAGGATGCAGGTGCCTGACACAAAGTTAGCTCTTCTGCCTCCTCCCACTCCATGCTGGAGGGAAATACTCCTTGTTATCAAGGGAATACTCCCTCCTTTCTTCTTTTTTTCTTATTTTAAATATCCTAATCTTGCTTCTGGATCCTTGGGTAGTTTGATATGACTGACTGAAGACTAGAGACTGCAGAACAGTCATATGTGACATGCTGGTCTTTCCCTGTTTATTCACTGGATATTGTCCTAAACCTAGCACTTGAAATACCAAGCAAAAAGTAAGTGAGTAACAAGCACAAATCAATTCACAGTGCCTTGTAAATACATTCTTTGCAGATTACACCAGTTTAATTTACATGAGGGTACCTGCAAATATGGGACTACTATTTTTCTTGTGGAGTGATCCCCTAGTGCATCCAACAGTGCTGGAGGTGGAATTGCAAGTGAAGCCTTTCTAGGGAAAGGCTATTACAGAGCCAGGAAGCCACACCACAGTTATTGCAACCTGTATTTCCTAAGTATACCCCTTAGGTAGCAAAGGGCAGCAACTGTTAATACAAACTGTTGTGGTTTTGTTATGGAAAAATATGACTAATCTGACAAATAGGGAAGTTTATACAACATCCTTTCCCTTTGAAAGGAATTTAAAATGAAAAAAGATTTCCTCCACAAAAGGAGAAAAACTGGTTTAAACTTGCTGGCTGAAAATAGTTTAGCTTTTCCCCCCCCTCTTATCAAATACCCTTCCAGCAATGGTTTGCAAACCAATGCTCTTCTATTTGTCACTAAAGTGACACTGGGATAGCAGAGGTGGTTTGAGCTAGCTAAATGGCCACATACTCTTCCAAAATGCAGCCTTTCAGTACCTTAGGTGCATTTGGTGGGCTGGCACTAGTGAGCTCCATGCACTGAGAGAACAGGGTTGATGAGACTCCATCATATTGTCAAAATGGAACTTTACAGGAGCTGTGTCTTAAGCCAGACCATCACTCCATAGACTTGCTGCTGCACTTCCAGTGTCTGTTTTGCTAGAAAGCAGAAGTGTCCTGCTCATTGTGCTACACAACCACAGCTCACAAGAAACATTAAAGGCTTCAGACCCTCAGCCCAATTATTTCAGTAATTTTTCTGCACTTAGCATTTTGGTTTGTTAAAGCAGATGTAGTTAGGCTTGATCAAGTAATCATTTGGCACAAAGGTTAGTCCTAAAACCAGTATTGCTTTGGCAGACAAGGCTCTAGAGGAAGCAGTGTTGCTAGCAGCCTGATGAAACAAAAAGCACTGTTCCAAAACAGCAGTACTTACTGTGCCAGTGTGCCTTAAGCAGCTTTTCTTGGCCCTACAATATTAAATGGCCAACCATTAAACCACTAGAGACTTCATAACAGCTTTTGAAACTTACTCCAATATCAGTGTAACCAGTGTTCCCAAATTCTGCACTTTACCTCAGCTTTACACTTAAGTCTCACCCCAGCTGCCACACAAAATACTCTGTACAAGAGCCTAGATCCTCTAACAAAGCAACAGCACAGAGTTCAGTGTGAAGAAACTTAATTACACACCAGATGAAGAGCACACCTCTAGCTTCCCCAGCCACTGAAGCAGCTTAACTGTACTGTACAACAGAAAACAGGATTCTTCTCTGGCTGAATTTACATCAGGATCCCCAGTTCAAGTGACTGAAAAGTCAGTCTCCAACTTTTGAGTGTTACTATTCACTGAAAGTTGGTATTTTAGATAAAGTGGTTTACTGTCTTTTGCTAGGGCATGTTTTACAGCCTACAGCACTCTCATGGATTCCTTCACACTCTCATTTTAAAGGTGTTGTCTGCTCTTAGTTTCCCTCAATTTAACTTAAACCAGACCCTGATACTTAACATCATAAACTGTCCTCCCCAAATAATTATACAGATCCCATGCCAATATCATCAATACTATTAGCACTATACTTCAATGTAATAGTGAGCAGCATGTCATCTCAAAGTCACTTGTTTGTTTGAACTAAAATATGGCAAGGGGCTGATCAGACAAGTCAATAGGCACCTACCTACAGCAACTCAATTGCTATACTAATTTCTTCCTGTACATCAAAGCTTACTATACTGTGATCGTTTTATTTAGTGTTATTGTTTCTAAACTTAGAAGAACTAGATGGTATGAAAAGTCAGTCTTTGTTACTAATTGGGATCCACAATTAGTAACAAAGTAACAGTAACACCCAATTATTTCAAAACCAATGAACACACGGGGTCATAATAGCAAAGAAATAACTCATTTGCATACAGCCATGTATACCATACTGGTATAGCTGCATACACCAACACCAAAGAATGGCAGTGCATGGCAAACGTGCCTCTACAACAAAACCACATGGACATATTTTTAGGAGCAAAAGCACTTAACTTCGCTAAAAGCAGAAGTTTGCAGCACAGCTTTTCACATTGAGGGGACTAAGTTATGTGGAATCTTTCAGTTTACTTTTGCTCCCCAAGCCCCTTGTGGGTAAATTTAATCCTGTCCTTATCTATCACTAGGTTGGGGAATGAAAAAAAACCCCAAAGTAGTCTCCCACCTAAATCCCAAGCCACTTCCCTGTCAGGATTATTAAAGTTCTATGCTTCAACTCACAAGGTGACTGAAAGAATACTGACTAGCAGTTATGAAAAACTCACGTAGCTGTGAAGGGGGCAAAGTGCTTTCATATCTATGTTCCTGGCTATACAGTTAACTGTCACCAGTTTACACAGGACTGGAACATACTCTGCAAGGGAGTAATAAGGCTCCATGAATATTCACTGCAGTGCCAAAATGCATACCCAGCTGTTTGCCCATGTGGCCATCTTGTGTAACATTTTTCTGAGCAGGCAGGCACCTGACCACTCTACACACTTTGTGTGGTATTCATGCTTTATTCACCTCCCCTGAAATAGGCTGGAAAATTCAGTATTAAGTGTCTCTGCTGATCAAGGAGAAACCAGATATTTTCAGCACCAGAGCTCCTTGAAAAGAGAATTCAGACATACCTGGGGCTACCTGGGCTGTGGAACTCCTCATCCCCACATCCAGTCTCACTGAGGCCGTGACAGGTATTGTGGACAGCATACACAGACATGCTGGGATGCTCTATTAACAGGTTCTCCATCGGACTGGTCTCCACTTTGATAGTGGTTAATCCACCTGCAGTAAAACACGGGGGAGGGGTAATAAACCAGCTCTCCTCCATAGGACATGACTCAAACTGGATGAAGCAAGACTCGCTGGCCTCCGGCAAGTGTTCCAAGGGAGAAGACAAACACGAGAAGACGGGCGAGCTGTCCGCGGCCGATGCTTCAACAAGGTCTGCTTCCTCCACGGAGCAATTAGTGCAAGTGTCTGCTGCAGGGGCCCATTCGTCAGTGGAGAGGAACCATGCACGTTGGTGATCACAGAAGGTCGAAAACAACAGTTGCACACAGCCAGAAATGGGATATGAGAAAAAAAATTAAAAAAAAAAGAAAAAGGAAGCTCAGTTAGCACATACACAAGTCTTTACTTTTTAAAAGCAGGGGAGGGGAAAAGGGAGCTCCCAGACAAGCCATGTCAGACATGTGAAACAACTGTTATCAGTAAAGCTATATAATTGCAAAATAAGTCAAATATATCTTATTTGTACAGGTGGTTCTGCTGAAGCCTGTGTCAGGCTTCTAAACCTGACATCATTTTTCTCACCAATTTACACAACATGTAACATTTGTTTGGAAAACACCCTACACTTTAATCCCACATTGGTTTTGCTGAGATAAAGTTTCCCCAAGCTACTGGTTTGTTCACATGGAAGTAAGACAAGCAAGAGCCAGAGCAAGACAAAGGCAGAACTTATGTCTGACAGACATCTTACCTATAAAGTCAACCAGAATCCACTCGTCATCTTCTTTCTCACTGAACTCTGGCTCTTGGCTGGACAAGCTATCAATCTCTCCCATGAGCATGTTATTTAACCTCTGGAACATTACTAAGGCAGGAACAAGACTTTGGCTGGTAGGTCTTTATATCCAAGGTTCAAGGCACAGCTCACACTACTAGCAGAGTGGCACAGACTTGAGATTAAAGTGCATAGATGCTTTATCAGCTTAGGTACAGGACATGCAAAAGCATGACTTGTAAACAGTTTACGTGAGACCTGTAAAAAATGATGACAAGCATCTTAATGACAAAACCACAGGAAACATCCCTAGGGAAACAAACTAGAAGCCCCTTGTTAGTGCAGTCTGAGGTACCAGTGAACATTTTTCCCTGGAGAGGCAGCTTCAGTGGGATTTGCCACCCCCTCCCAGCTAGATACATACAAAAAAATCCAATCCTAGGTCTCTCCTGGGAGCTGATTGCCTCTTAGACCTTCTCCCCCCCAAAAAAGGTCTGTTTAGGTGTCAGTCCCACCTTCTCCTAAGGGAGGAGGTGTACAGGACTCTTGTGTCTACATTCCCCCAGCTCCCTCCCTGTCTGAGGGACACCAAGGGCAAGGGCATGTCTCCTGCCCATGTCCCCTGCTGACAGAGGAGCCCCACGAGGGCTCCCAGGGAAGCCCAAGCAGTGTTTCTTCTCTCTTCCACCCTGACTGCAGGTTAACACAGTAGCAAGGCACATCCTGTCTTCAGGTTCAAAGTACACCATAGTTACCAGTGAGATCATTTTCACAGCAACCACCCAACTAGCCATATATCCTAAGTCTAAGGAACATGGAAAAGTATTGGATATGTTTAACTAAACCCAGTGCTTATTTCTCAATTCACTTCCCTAAATCTACATGTGATTGGTCACAGCCTGACCTCTGAATCTGGCAGTTAAGATGAAAAATACCATTAGTACCAAGTAGCTGACTGTTTAAACACCCCAGAACAGCCTTTGATATTTATGTATGAGCCAATAAATAGAAGCCATTAAAGCAGGTGAAAAAGCAAAACCTATGGGGAAAGCATTCACCAACTTAATTACAAGTTATTTTTGTCCACAAAATAAAATATAATAACAAAATAAAATATTTGAATCATCACAGCAGGTCAGAATTATTACACATTAAATACCTGTTTGATAATTAAATATTATAGAATATATCCACGTAAGACTGTATGAGTGCCTACATTCAGAAAGGGAGCAAGACACATGACAGTAGATAAACCCAGATATTAAAAGATACAACCCATAAAGAATATTATTTATATACAGGCCAGTATATCTTGCTTCACCCTAAAACTCTCAGGCCACACTAAAGAGTCATTTGGGCCTCCTGTGTCATCTTATCCCAGGAAACCAGACCCCATCACCCACTTGTTCAAGGTAAGGACAAACACCTGCTCCATGCAGCACTGCTCCTGTACACATTTATGCAGCCTCCTCCTTATTCAGACAGCACAGAAGGATAGGAGCAGAATTAAAAGTAGTCTTCAGGAGCAATATGAAAAGGTACAGTGAAACTCAAGAAGTTATGCTCAAGAGAAATGACTGACTGCAGGAAATCACAAGACTAGAAACAACAGGCTCAGCTACAATAGTGATACAGGTCTATTTTTAAGGACCACACTTGAAAATGAAACATCAGGTCTCTCCTAAAGAGAGCTACAATAATTATGAGAAGTCTAAAGAAACTCAACAAAATTTTAAAAATTGAAAAGCTTAATAGAGGGAAGGAAAAAAATTACAGCAGTGGTCAGTTATGTGAAGTAAGAGACAAACATTTATTGCCTTCTTTTATACCCAGAGCAAGCAGAAGTGGCTTTGAACTGCAGCAAAGTTCAACTTTCAGTGGTTACCAGCAGGAAACACTTTTAACCATTAAGGTCGCTAAGCCCTGGATGGGCTACCTAAGGAAATGCCAACTGCCTACAGTGCCTGAGCACCTTCTTGAGAAGGTTTGGGAGCTTCAGTTATAGGCAGAGCTTACTGTGGATAAGGAAATGAACTCTAAGTGAAAGCTTGAAGCCTGTAGTTTTCCAGTCACCTTCCACATCCTTCCCTCTCTCCTGGCACCAGGCCTATGAAAAAATGAGTTTGTTTTTTCTTTAGGCTAACTAGTAAGCCATTGTGTGGCTGCTGATCAGCACTGGCTTTCCCTGTACTCCCACACACGCGTGTTGCCTCTTTCCTAGACCAAGCCTGGAGCTACCTTCAGGCAGAGGCTGTCTGTTCTGTGCAGAGCAGAGCAAGAGGAGAGCTCACACTCCTCTAGTAAGGCTCCCGAGGCATCACAGCAACATAAAATAATTACCCTCTAACAAGTAAGAGAGAGATCACTGCTCCTGAGAATGTGAGCTAAACAAACCTCAGCTTTTGACCCACAAATGACTTTCTATAGATCAAAAGCAGTTTGTCCCATTTTTCCCTTCCCCCACCCCAAGGAGGATCCAAAAAAACATCTGAATCATTTTGTCCTGGTTTCATCTCCAGCTGGGTTTAAAACCACAGCACATTTAGAAAGTGGTTGATGCTTTGACATCCTTTTGGACCAGCGCCTTTAAAAAGGCTTGTGTGCTATTGTGCAAGGCAGACAGCAAAAGAGAAGTCAGGCTGTTTGTTATCAAGGGCCATCGTCCGGGGAGGAAAACAGGACAGAGACCGAGAGAGGCTTTCGAGTTCTCAGTCAGGAACTGTCAGCTGCAGGAAAACACAAGCCTGGGAACAACTGACTCAGCTACAGCAATGATTCAGAGGCTGTTACAGATAACGCACCGAATGAATGTCAACAATGCAGTATCGCTGCAATAAAAAAAGCATTCTTTCCTTTTTCGTATTTTTTTGTTTTGCTTCTAGCCTAGCAAAGGAGACGAGGTATGTGCTAGGCAAGAAGCAAACACAAGAGAAGCGAACCTCCCGGCCGAGGGCCGAGCGGCGGCTCCCCCGCGGCCGCCGCCAGGAGGCTCCACACGGCCGCGGCCCGAGCGGCACGGGCACGGCGCGGAGCTGCGCACCGCCCCGGCTCCGCTCCCCAGCCCGGCCGGACGGACGAGACCACCGGCCGTCCGCAGCCGGGAGAACGCCAAAAGCCCCCGGCCTCGGTGCCCTCCCGGCGGAGAGAAGCCGGGATGGGCGCACGGGAAAACGGGGACGCCGCCGCCGCTCTCCACCGCTCAGACCGCGGGGGACCACCCCACCCCGGACACGGGCGGCGCGCCCGGTGCCCGCAGCTCCCCGCACAGCGAACTCACCCGGACCGCAGCCGCCCAGCCCGCGCCCCGCCGCCTCCGCGGAGCCCTTTGTTGTCAGGGCCCGGCGCAGCTGACGGACCGGCCGCCGGCCACGCCCCCCCCGCCCCTCCGCCAATGGGCGCCGCCGCCGCCTGTCGCTAACGCACGTGACGGGCGGGCGGGGAGCGGAGGGGGCGGGGCGGAGCCGCCGGGCCCCGCCCCTCGGCCCGCCCCGCGGGTTGTGGCGGGTGGGGCGGGCAGGAGCGGGCCGTGAGGGCGGGCCATGGGAGCGAGCCGTGAGGGCTGGCCATGGGAGCGGGCTGTGACAGGGACACCGCCAGAGCAGGCTGCCCACAGCCCGTCCAACCTGGCCTCGAGCGCCTCCAGGCATGGGGCAGCCACAGCTGCTCTGGGAAACCTGTTCCAGTGCCTCACCGCCCTCACCGTGGAAAACTTTATGGTCTCCTTGGAGCCTTCTCACGGCTAAACAATCCCAACTCTCTCAGTATTCCTTCGCAGGAGAGGCGATCCATCCCTCCGGTCAGCTTGGTGTCACTCCCCTGAACTTGCTCCAGCAGGTCACAGAAGCACAGAACATTTGAGGCTGGAAGGGAGCACAGAGGGTCATCAGCTCCCTGAGCACAGGGCACAGCATTG
The DNA here is from genome assembly GCF_036417665.1 of Passer domesticus. Lineage (NCBI taxonomy): Eukaryota > Metazoa > Chordata > Aves > Passeriformes > Passeridae > Passer > Passer domesticus. The sequence goes on from NC_087474.1 coordinate 138,194,065, forward strand.
GGTCCGGATGCTGCTTGAATATCTCCAGCGAGGGAGACTCCACCACCTCTCTGGGCAACCTGTTCCCATGCTCAGTCACCCACAGAGTAAAGAAGTTTTTCCTCATGGTCAGGTGGAACTTTTGTACATCAGTTTCTGCCATTCCCTCTTGTCTTGCTTGGCACCACCGTGAAGAGCCTGGTCCATCATCTTGACAGCCTCCCTTCAGACTGACAGATGTTGATGAGGTCCCCTCTTAGGTGCCTCCTCTTGAGGCTGAATAGCCCAACTCTCAGCCTTTCTTAATAAGAAAGATGCTCCAGTCCCTTGACTAACTTTGTAGCTGTCTGCTAGACCTGCTCCAGGAACTTCATCTCTCTCTTGTACTGAGGTCCATGTCCTTCCTGTGCTGAGGATTAGGTGTAGGACTCCAAGTGGGGGAGCACAGTACAGGAGAAGCATCACATCTCTCTCTCTCTCATCATTTATTAGGTTGAAACACCTTAGTTGTGCTGTAAAGTTATCAAATCACAGATGTAAAGCCCTAGAAAACTCATGCACTGGATCACTTACCCCATTTTTTAGGAAAAAGATAGAAAAGGCAATGAATGTAAATGAAGCACTTTTTGTTTTAGCTGATCATGTCTCAGAAAGGAATTTCCAGACAGTGAAGTTACAGTCCAGGAGAGCTGGTGTGGTTGTGCTGCACACCTTCAGCCACTTAATATAACTGAGTATATCAAATAATAGTCACTTCAGACTCCACTGACTGCTGGATGGGCACAGATCTGTGTCCTTCAGAAGATGCTGAAATGAATCACTGATATGTAGGCAAACAGCATTTTATATGCAACATGTCCTACCAATTTAGGACATTTCACAGTTTCACTTGTGCTGTGGAACTTGGTTTATTACAAAATAATAGCATTTTGTAATAAAATACTATGTGTGCAGCATGAGTGTGTTGGTTGCTAGAGTCCAGATAAACTTGATCTTCTAACCTCAATGTTTAATGATATCTTTTTTTGTCTACTTTTTTCCATTCTCTTTTTTCCCCCCCTTCATTTTCTTGTAAGGACAAAGCTTCTCTATGTAAAACAAAATAGAGAAAGTAGATTTTGGAACAGTGCTGCAAAGTGCCTTCCTGTGGCTGGGAATAGGCTGTGTGAGTTGACCCAGAGACTCCCTAGCTGTACAATTTGCAATATTTTTGCAAAAGCTTCAATTAGCTAGCGCTTGATGATACTTTTCTATGCAGAACTATCAGGTCCTGAATTAAAAGATCAACTTTATTTTTATAACATCAGCACTATCAAGGGACATAAACAAATAGTATATTTGATTAAGCTTTCAGTTTATAAGTTGAGCAAGAAATGAGAATGCTTACAAAGTCTCTTCAATTTTCAAAGATAGTGGCTTCAGGATAGAAGGGGGAGGGGAGAAGCAGCACATATCTGCAAATTCAAGATAGGCGAGACAGAAAATTAAATGTACAGAATAAATGCCCCAAAGGACTAATCTGTATTGCAAAATTACATTACATTGTGTTAGAACACGTTAATTAAAGTGATACAAACCACTTAGTGTAGACAAGAACTGTCATGTTTGGCAGCTGGGTTACCTTGGGTCAACAACAACAAAAAATGTCAAAGCCTTAGTCTTTGTTTGTACTGACTGTTATATTAAGCATTAAATGTTAATCAATTAACATAATGTATTTTTCCAGTGTAGGCAAGCCCTAGGAAAGCTTGGGTTGTATTTGAGACACAGACTCCTAATGAAGATAAAAAGTCACTGTTTATATTTTTGAAAGTCCCCTGAGAAGTAATTGCAGGAATAGAAGCTCTCTTCTTCCTGTAGTATTGCTCTCAAATTCTTCTATTTTCATTTCATTTATTTCTTAATTCTCTATTGTAACAAAATGGTGCAAACAATGAACTTGCTTATTCTTTCTCTCAAATATCATTGCTGTTGGCAGAAGAAAGGCTGTTCTGAAAGCTACTCTCTTTCTCAGCCTGGCAACCATCACACTTTTGTTCCATATCTGACAAGTACTTGAGCATATGAATGGTTTATAATGAAATAAATTATGTGTGTGGACTCAAATACCTGCTGAGCAAGAGCCCAGGTATTTAATCCTGCACTCACTGAAGTCAATGATAAATTTTCTGGTGATTGCAGTAGTGCAGGTTGTGGCCTTGGATGCTTTATCCAAAGCCTTTCAAATCAATTAGCCTTTCTATTGATTCTAATGGTTGTTAGAGCAGGCCCTCAGCAAAAGAGATGCAGTTGCTTAGGTCTGGGACTTGCTGGACAAAAAAATTTACTCAGAAACTGGCCTTCCTTTGAGGAATTTGAAATTTGTATTACAGAAAATATTCTGAAGAGATGTCTGGAGGAAGGGAAGCATTGATATTTGCAATAACATGTGCCCATGCCTGATTTATTGGTATGAGTTAGCAGCAAGCACATTGTACTTTCTGTGTACTCAGTGGCAGCTTAGTGGCCCAGCCATTGGTGCTCTGTGTGTCCTGGGAAGAGTAAACGACTGGGCAGCAGTCCCCTGTTATTTGAATTGTATTGATTTTTCAAGATCCTACACATTAATGCAAGGCATGACCTATTGTCTGGGTTCCCACTGCGATGAAATACTACAGCAGCATTTAGCAGGCACAATATGTGTCTAGCCATGGAGTAGAGAGTGACCTTCCTACCACAAGACCTGTGGGTTACAATGAGTGCATTGAGCTTACAACAAAGCACTGCCATGTGTTGTGCCTCTTGGAGAGGCCCTACTCCACAGCCGTGCCTGTTTCAAGGGTATGTGAGAAAGCAGATCTGTCTCTGTATTAGAAATACTGAATAGCAGGAGGGAGAACCACACCAAACAGAGCTTGTACATACTAAAAAAATAATCTCCCTCTAAACTTTGGACAAGATATATCCTCCAGACAAAGATAAATAAGAATTCTTTCCAAACAATGTGTAAAAACCAGCTTGATATCACTCTGAGTGATTTGCATGAACACACTCATTGTTCCCACACAGAAAAAAAACCTTGCATATCAGTACAGGAACCTCCACACCAGTCACCTTTGCTGATGTGTGCCATTGTTTTAAGGTCAGTCTAGCACAGCTACCAAAATAGAAGTTTCAGTTTAATGGTAAGTTATAAACCGATGCTCTGAACTTAACCCTGGTTAAGACGAAGTCTAAAACCTTCTGCCCTACAGTTTCCATCTGGCTGTGGCAGAATGTCTTGTGCTATATGGGAAGAAATTCTGTGTGATACTGCAAGATCACAGCTGTCAGATCGATCCTGGTCTGTCCTACTGAATGTATTATGCAGAAATAGCCTGGGTTTCTAATTAAAAAAATATCTCAAGTTTATGATTAACCACAATGAAATACTGTTCTGTTGGTTTGGATTTTTTATTTGTTTTTCCTATGAAAAAGATACTAGGTACTGTTCAAAAAAGCCCAAACTCTTCTGTCCAAATTTAGGTACAAACACTTCAAACCTGCTGTTTAAAGCATGAACAGTCTAAACAGATCCAACCCCAAAAAAGCACAGTCTGACATTTGTGTGCTTGTACAAATGTCAATCCCATTTTTGAAGTGGACTTCTAGATTTAAACATCATTCTCAACTAAAACAGGCACTTACTTTACTGCTCTTCTTCCCCTGACTTTATTTAGTGCAACAATTTCTGCAACATTGGCTTCAAGATGATAGATTGATTGTTTCTGCTATAAGTCACAAGTTTCTAATGCTATTTTCCCAAACAGCAAATTACAATTTGAGTAAGAGCAGGCCTTTCCAGACTTTTATGCAAAACAGGTGTTAGAGACCTGTTACTGTATTTCTACAGCATGAGGCAAATTCAACAATCCAATTTAGACATGACTAGAAAACTCATGATTTGGCTGAGCAAGATCCAAGGAGGCAGAAATTACTGGATACGATCCTCTAAGACAGACTGAAAAAGTTGAGGGATTCCATTTTCAGAAGAACTATTATCTTAAAACATCCAATCTGTTGCCCTTTTCAGCAGAGTGCATTTTAGGAAAAAACTCATTTTCCTTCAAAACTGTCAAAACAAAAATCTTGCTTTTTTATTGTTTGAGAGCAAAACCAGGTACAACTCTGCCTTCAAATTGCCATTGGCAGGAAGCCATTATAAATCATAGCCAGATTGAAAAAATAATGGTAAGCTTTAGCCGCACTTTTCTTCTTGTCAAAATAAAAATCCTTTCAGAAGTCAGTACAGGTTTCAGGAGTCTGGATAACTCTCTCTTTTTTTTTTTTCTAGAGCACCTTCAGTGGCAGCATTTGAATTGTTAGCTTGGGCTAAAGCATGCTGGCCATCACAGTAGGTAGTGCTGTACCACAATGGCAGCCAGCAAGAGAGCCAGAGCCAGATGCCTCTTCTTGTCATTATGGGAATGATTTTTCTCCTGAGCCCAGAGGCACTCATCAAATATTTTCCATTGGGATTGTCTGTCCTCTCTCATATTTGTCCCTTGTACTAGAAGTCCAGTGCATTTTCACTATTCTTGCCTGAACCTGTCCTCTCCTTCAGCACTCAGTAATAAAAGACTCTATTGTACCTCTGGGTACAGCCAGGAATACTCTTCTACTGTTCTCTTCTTTGCCATGTGATTAGAGAGCCTTTCCAGAAGCAAACCTCCCACCTAACACAGCCAAGCAAAGTGTTCTTAACATCCAAAGGGGAAATGACCTGTGAATTTTTGACTATGGCATTGAACATGCATTTGTTATTTATTAAATTCTTGCATGCTTCAGATGTTGATGGGTTATTACCATGGTTATTAACCCTTCTTTTTTTTTTTTTGTTCTTCATTTCAGTGGTGATGGATCATCAGCACCCCGCAGCCAATGTATAGGCAAGTCTGCTTTATCATTTAACACAGGTTGTTTCGGAGGAACTTGCCTTGGTCAAATAATTTATTTTCCTCAGCTGGATTTACCTTTTAAAGATTGTCAGATAATGTTCAGAGAGAGAATAAGCAGTGTCTATTTGTATCATATCTTTTGTTTAAAATACAGAGGAAGGACAGACAGTGTGCGAGATCACTTCCTCCTTAAATTCTCAGCTCAAAATGTGGGTTTTTTTGTGTGGCTAGCCATGCTTAAAACCCTTCCTTGAATTTTTTCTGCACAACCTCAGAGTCAGCAGACACACTGCTCACATCTCTGAGGCATTTTTAGTCTCACCAGTGATCCATTTGTTTCCTTTTGGCTCTCCCACTGATTCATATGCTTCCTAAAATAGAGCCCACTATCTTTGTTCTGTTGTGACAAGTTACAAAAGAATTAGCAGCATCAGTTTAGCACCAAGTAATATGAATCATATCATATGCTTAGATGTGCTTGGAGTTCAACTATAAGATTACATTTAAGTGTAAATTGCCATTATTTTTGAAAGATTTCTTAGTCTTTTCAGGGTACAAAGTCACACACCATAATTCTGCATTGTTATTTTTTTCAGCCATAGATGCTTCCTACAAATACTGAGCCCAGTGTTCCTCACCATAGCTCAGACCAGTCCCAATTAAAAAAAAAAAAAAAAAAAAGGCCAAATGCTTCTGAGAGAAGAACAAATAATGTCTGTTGCAATAGAGGCTGAGGTGATTGTGGTGCATAAAAAAGACATGAACTTTCCTGCACCCAGGTCTCAGGCACTGCATTTGTAACACAGCAGTCAATACTTCACAATGTCCTTAGCTTGCACATTCCAACCCCATTTTAACATGGGATATATACAAATATATTTGTATCTTTGTGTATTTAATAATTTATTTATGCAGTGCATTACAGCATGTATGCATGCTTATGTAGCTCTCACACAAGAACACCAGCACTCTGTGCCAGCTGAGTGTGGCTGAATGAATGAATAAATAACGTGGGAGGTCTTGTCTGTGGGGTTAAGCATTTCACAGGAGCCAGGTGCAAGCATCATGCCTATTGAATCTGCAGCTCAGGATCTGGTATTACAGCTATTTTTTCAGATCGCATTTCAAATTGGTCCTGCACAATAATGAATTTATGAGGTCTCAGTCTCTTCAAGATTTGTGCTAATGAAGCCTTCAGGCAAGGGACAAGTTGTCCCTTCCAGCTTGGAAAAGGTAATGTTCACAGAAAGGTTTAGCTTCCCTACACAACAATATAACTCCCCAGGCGACAGAAAAGGTTTTAGTAAAGCTTGCTAGCAAGGTCATGTTGTCCAGCCATTACAGAGAGAGCTGTAGCTCCAGATTTAGTTGCTAACCTGTTGCGTGGCTTGGGGCAGACTACGTAACTCTCCCTGAGTTCCTCATATGTAGGATGTGGTCAGGCAGCCAGGCACTCCACTGGGATGATGCAAGAGAGCTGTTTGCACTTAACCCTTTTTACTCTAGGCTGCCTAAGAACCTTTCAAATGGCTGTAAGTTGTTGGGAAGGTTCTTGGGTAAAGTGAAGTAGATCTGTTCCTGGGATATTCCTCCAGCTAACAATTCAGTAGGCGTGAGGTCCAAAACATAGAGAAAGTAAGTTAGTATTCAATTCTTAAACAAATGCACCAAAACATGACAGCATGTGACAACTTGAGAATGATGCCCTCCTAGCACCTGGTATTTCCCAGGGCTCAGCCCCAACAGCTGATGTGCTACAAATCACTTGTCTCACCTGAACCAGTGCTTCAAGGCATGATACTCAATGTATTTTAAAGATACACCTTTTATTCTGCTGCAGTGAAAGTGCTGAAGTATAAGAAATAGTTTTTAATGAAAAAAATTCTGGCTGAAGCAGAGGCTTACAGTGTCTTCCAGGGTTTTTGGAAAAACACAATGAGTGGTTGTGACGGAGTGTGGAATGTGTTGTGAGAAAACAGGCAGTTCAAGAACAGGTAAACAAAAGACTCTGAAGTTGAAAGAACACTTTTTCTCTGGGCATCTATGAATTTTAGACGTAATATCATTCAAATGTCAGCGTTTGAGTTATTAAAATGGTGTAATGAGATGTAATGGCCAGAGCTGCAAGGACAGTAAACATAACTGCGCTATTATCAGGACAAGCTGAACTTCCAATGGTGCAACAGGTCAAACACCTATAATCATAACACCGTGCCTGGAACAGGGTAAGGGGAGGCTGCACATGAACACAGTGTACCTGGGCTCTGGGACTATAATTAGAGCAACGCTGAAGATTTATAGATCCCAGGCATAAATCAGCATGATAAAGTTTAAAAAATTTGAAAGTGAGATGGAAGAAATATATAAGCTTAGCATTCAACTAAGCAATTTCACACCATTTAACTACATAGCTGGATTGTTAGTGAAAAAAAATAAGAGGCTATTTAAGAATAGGAAATCCAATATTTTATGTCTGGTCAAGAATAATCCACTGCAAAAAACACGGAGCAAATAAGTAGAGACCAGCCATGAAGAAATATTCTGGATGTTTCATACTCTTTCAAAAAAAAGCAAAACTACACACTGAGAGGTACAAATATAAATAGAGGCAATAAAATATGTGAAGCGATTCTTCCACTCTCCTCAGTATTGGCAAAGATCAACAGGAACTCAGCAAGCCTGGCTTGGGCAACCATGCTTAGGAGAGATAAAACATTCATCAAGCTACAATGGAGACCAATGTGCATGATCAGAGTTCTAGAAAAGCACAAATTACATGGGAAGACTGGGCAGACAGGGGTGCTTGCTCTAGTGAAGAGAAACTTAAGAGCAGTCTTCAAAAATAAAGATATTACAGATTAATAAGACATTCTATTGCAGCAGAAACAAGCTTTGCTTTGACTTTAGGAAAAACTTTCTAAAAATAAGGCTAGTGATGCATTAAGCAAGATTGCCTGGGGATTGTAAATCTTTTTAAAAGAGATCAGATAAAACTTAGTCAGTAATTGCAGAGATAAAATTTATCCATCTGTAAAGAGTGGGATGGTATAGATAACTTCTTGAGATACCTTTTAATCTCTATTTTCCATGTTCATCCACAAGATGAGTGTTTGTTTTTTACAGACTTGCTTGTTTATTCATGCTAGTCACTTGCTTCTTCATCTTAGAAATGGAAATCCCATTATTCAGTCCTAGTCAAGGCTGAGTTCAGGTTTTTCTTGTACTCTGTAGCAACACATTGTGACTGATCAAGGTGCAAAGACATAAAGACAAAATTTAAAACTGTGTTAAATTAATAACTATGAACAAACAATTATACCAGACTTATCATTGGCTTCAAATCAAAAGAGCTCATGAAAACAAGTCCTAAGTCATGAGTCTTGGGTAATTCAAATGGACCCTTTGACACTTCAAAGAGACTCTAATGCTTGGATGAGATGTGCAGTTTTACTGGGACAGGCAAGACGGAGTCAGGAACAAAATATTTTATCCACTCTGCAAAGCAGTTGTTCCCACTCTTTCCACGTGAGAAGCAGATCTGCCATGGTTTCACTGTGCTGCCAGCACCACTGACACTTTTAGACATATCCACATCCACTGCCAGCAACATGGAGTCCCTCTCACACAAAGGAGGTGGCAGGTGGATTTCAAGTCTGCCAAGAGTGCTCCCACTGAATTACTGGGGTCTTCACCAGGAAGGGTTGAGATAAGCTCAGCAACACAGGCCTTTTCTTCCCACCATGGATGCCTTTGGTGGATTTTTTTCCTCCAATGCTCCTACAGCAGTGGAATCAAAGCACTGAACAGCTAAGCCTTCTGCCTGTATTCTGAAAGATTTGATCAACATTTGACTATGTTTCTGTCTCGATGTAATTTTGGTTACTACTGAGAGAATTTTAGCTTGGCATCGAATTATTTAAACTCCATTACAGTGATCTTTGTTGTGACATGTTAAGGCACTTACCTCCTGAGGTAAGTGCCTTACTAAAAGGATAAAGTGCATTTATCTATTATGATTAATATTATTTTGCTAAATATGGAGGGCACTTTGACTGCCCTCCGCCAGGTTTCTACAGCAACACACATCTGCAAAGAGTCATTCTTCTAATTGTGCCAATTAGGCTTATATAAGGGTATTTCAGTGATCCAAATGCTGTGGAAAGCACAGTCTGAGGTCTGGCTGAAGACAAACCTCATGCTCCAAATGCTAACAAAATTATTTTAGACCTCCTTCTGGTGTGTCTGCATTAGTCACAGTGAGCAAGGAGCAGTGAAGCAGCTCCCTGAGCTGAGCAGGTTTGCTTTACTCTCTGAGGGAAAGAAGCACAACAGGAGACTTCTGAAATGCTTCTCTGAAACAGAGAAAAAAGTGAGCTTGCATTTTGTTTGCAAACATAATTTTGCTATCAAGAAAAGGAAATGAGAATGCAAACCCAGCTTGTAAAGGGTTAATGTGATTAATGATTAATACTTTACCTCCAAATGGTGCCAGATTAATGACTAATGCTTTGCAGCTATACAGAACTTTTTGAATAAAGCCAACCTGTGAAATAGGTTGTGTGAGAGGTGTACAGATTGGCAACAGTGAAAGTGCAGCAACTGTCTGATTGACACCTTTGACTGGAGCAATGGGAAAGCTGCAGGGCCACGTGGAAACTTTGCAGGCAACAGCAGAGTCTTTCTCATGCAAGAAAACTGCTATTTTCCACACAATAAAATTAATCTAAGAAGTTTGTAATAACTAGCTGCTTATTTTATTAGCTTTATCCTCCAAGGGTATTTTTGCAACCCAGATCATTATGTGTGAATAAGAAACACCTTGTGAAAACCTGGACTACTTGAGATGGTTGTCATTAAAACATTAGCAAAAGACACTGCCTTGCTGTTATGTGACATTATAACACCACACTTGACATGTTTTGCTGATGGTGTGACTCATCATAGGAGTTTCCTTGAGACCGGCTATTGAAACAGCATCCAATTGCAATAATTGCTGTCTGAAACCTCCTGAAACAAAGAAAATGATATCTTTAAAGTGAGACAACTATGTCTAATTACAGCCTGTGATGGTCATAAAATAACTGTCCAAACATAACAGTACAATTGTTCAAATATGCAATTACGTTAATCCAAAAGAAATTTAAAAGGTTCAAAAATCAACATGCCGACTCTTTCCAATTCTCATCTTGTGTAGCAATGGGCTTACTGGTTAGGCTGGAATATTACTTATTGTGTAGAATATGGGGATACAGTCTTTGCATACAATGTTTTCAGATTATACAGTCACAGAATCATAGATTAGCTTGAGTTGGAATGGGCCTTAAACATTATCTTGTTCCACCCCCCTGCCCTGGGCAGGAACAACTTTCTGTAGAAAAGTATAACAATGTCACTTTGAATAAAAGTTTATTCTCACTTTTTTCTTTCCCCAGAAAGTTACTGGAGGCCACAGAGTAACTCACGAGTGCATATTTATATAAGATGGACCTTGAAATGTCTTTTTGTTAAAAGGTGCTAGTGGCTTAAATAGATGACAAATCCTAATGCTACCTACATTTAAGAACTTCCTAACTCTAGGCTAAAGCACAAATCACCATGTTGGAGCAATTTTACCCTTACATCAGGCTGCCTAGTGCTGCAGCCTTTGGTTAGGAATTAGATTGTGGAACTGAATGTGAAATGACAACAGCAAAATGCACTGGCTTCCCTCTGTCAAAGAGGGGATGAGGAGGAGGCAACACAGTGTAAGAAAGCAACCAGAGAGGTTCCCCAGCTTAGCATTTCCAGAGCCAGCGCTGACCTACATTGACCTGCCTCCCAGAACTGAAGCTTTGCCATGCTGCTGCTGAAAGGATTACTTACTTCCCCATGGTTTTCAGTCGTCAATCTTCCAACCTAAAGCTCCTTTCTCCTTAAGATTCTCAATAATTGTTCTGCTTCGGCAACCAGAGAATCACCATAAATCACTTTTCTACAGTACTTTTTCCCCTTCTGTGCTCTCTCAGGGTGTTTTGTCATTGATCTTGTCTGCCCTGCAACTCTTTTCACTGTTTTAGCTGCATTTAATTAGCATGACCATTTATAATGCTCAGAACTGGAGTGTTTGTGGATTTGAAAAGAGTTGATTTCTAAAAGGTGTTTTAGAAATGCTTTGAGATTCCACATACCAGAAAAATGTGAGGAAGTGAAAAGCAGGGCAGTAGCTAGGCACCTCATTCTTCCAGCAAATGCTGTACTCTTCTAGTTATTATGGTTGGCTGATAAGGAACACTTTTGAGGGTGATTGTTTCTACTTACCACTGCAAATTTCAGTATCAAAATTCCTATGTGTACTTGTGCCCTGAAGCCCTCTACAGAAGATCCTCCTGGCTGCTGCCCAAGTGTGTCCCCTCTCCTAGGCCCCCTGGATCTGACAAATTACTTTGTCCAGGCAGAGCTGGGAGGCATTCTCTTTGAGGAGTAAGAACACCATCTGTAAGAATGCTCATGTGGATGGTTGAAAGAGTAGCATCCCACTGTGAGATGGAGAAGAACAATATGACAGGGTGGAAGCATTCTGTGTGACCTCTGAGGAACCAGGTTGAGTTTCAGAAGGGGATGTTTCAGAATTTATACCTGAGATAAAGACTAGGTAGAAAGCAGTTTGACTGGACAGTCAGGCCCAGGTTATTGATCTGAGGAACTGGAAGTGCCCAAGTTTTTGTCAAAAAAAAAAATACTTAAGACACCCAAGATCCTGGTTCTGCATGTGGCATTATCTCAGTACAGCTGGCTGCCACAGGACCTCTGGCACATCAGCATCCCTTACTCACCCCAGGAACCAGTCCCAGGAAACCTCATAGTCCCTCAGCAACCATTTTAAAATTAATAAATCCTGCACAGTCTCAGGAGCCTATGCATGTGTCTTTACATTGTATTCTGCAGTACTGTCCCTACAATTGCTCCTTATGGCCTAAACGGTATAAAATTGTCAGATCATTTAAGGTTATTTTAGTTGGGCTAGCAACCTTGCACCCTTGCACAATGGGTTTCAAAAAGAAACTTTTCAAAAAGAAGCTTGCAGGATTCGGGGCAGTCTCCTGCTACAGCCTGTTCTCACTGGGACTGCCAACACCTGCCATGAGGGTCTGGGATGTAGACAGGAAAGAGGAGGAGAGCTTAGTTTCATATCAGGAATGGGGAAGGAGACTGCCGCTGGGACAGAGAGTGAAAGTCAAGATGCAATGAATCTGTGTCCTTGTAGCTCTACAAGATTTGAACATGTTGCTGCCAGTCATTGGTTACAGGTGAGCTTCTCAAAGCATTGTCTTATCCCTGGAAACTGGCACACTGCCTGGTCTGCAACATCCTAGGAGTGTCTGTTCTGCACAGAAGGTTTTCTCTGAGCCCTTTTACAAGCTGTTACAAGGGCCTTGGAGGCAGCAAGGGTGCATTGGTTGCTGTAGCACTGCCAGCAAACCTGTAATGTTTTGCCCAGCTGCCTGGCAGCACACCCAACCGTGAATGAGTTTGGAGCCTGGTTAAAGTTCTTGGACAGTTCAGGGGTTAGGCTGAACTGACCATAATAAAAAGAGATCTCCTCAGGCCACCAGTTTTTTAAACAGCAGAAGACATCAGAAGTTCCTGGCTTGTGTGTGGTGGAATGTATCCAAATACCAAAACATGCCGTCATCCCGGACTCTGCCAGGGTAACCAGTTTATGAATCATCCTTGCTGACTGACAAGGCTCGTGCAGATCAGGTGAGGGATCCTTCCTAACTCTTGCAGACACAGACCCCATATGACAAGCAGCCAAAGGAATGTGGGTTCTAGTTCTGTCTCCTCTTTTGGTGAAATGGCATTAGGTAGATTCCCTTGCAGGCCACTCCTGATGCCAAGTTCTACACTTTACCTCATTCTAACACACAAAAGTAACAAGCCCCAGCATGCCTGCACAGGAAGCACAAGGCAGAAGAAGAACAGTAGAAGAGCAAGTGCTGCTGGTCTCATCTCTTCTTCCTCAGTTAGCAAAGCTGGACACAGGCCTGGGGATCTTTCCCAAACGGGACAGCTCTCATACCATCCTGTATCCCCGTTAATATGCAGTAGTGATGTGCCCTGTGCACTGAAAAGGCCTTTAGATGTGAACACTAAAGATGCAAGTCAGTTAAAATGACCTGGCCTAGGACCATGAATGCTCATCTCTCTCAGAGGTGACCACTGCAGACAGTACATGTGTAGCCACAGGAACTCAATGACAGGACTTCAGAAGCCCAGCTGCCAACTTTGTGCTTTAATTGCTCAATAATGGTCCCTCCTGTATGTTCCTAAAAAAGAAAACATAGGGAAATGTGGAGACCTCAGCAGAACATGATAAGGTTCTGGAACAAGGTGTTCTCTCTACTGTTGTTGCCTTGCCCAAATGCCTGAGGCCTCTCTCACCATCCTGTATCTGCTGTCACTTCTTTCCAGGTTTGTCAGAGATAAGTCCTAGTGATGCAGTTTCCCATTACTCACCTTCCCTCCTTCTGAGAGCTAGTCTGGTTTACTGGGTCCAAGCAAAGAGATATAAACAAAAGCAGTGTACACAACAAATAGACCTGCCTTCAACACAGCAGACACAACATTTAGGTCAATTTAGCTTCTGGTGAAGAAACATTCATTTGGTGAAATCATTGTTATATTTGCAGTTGACTTCATCTGCATGCCCCAAACAAGTTTGTACACCCTCAGCTTCCTCTCTTTCTTTCTCTCATCTCCTCCCAACAACTTCACAAGAATTTCAAAGAAAAGGCTGGCAACTTGTTGAAAGAACACAAAGACCCTGTCCTTGCTAGCCAGAGAAAAAGTGCTGGTACCTGTCTGTCAAGAACTTGTGGCTTTTCAGTTTGCATATTTCTTGCTAACACTGTTTATCCAGGTAGCACAGATGGGGCATATCATTTGGCAAGCTTACCCCTAAGCTTTTTACAAGGATGATAACAGGTGCAAGATAAGGGATACAGACAAAACCAGGAGTTCATTACAAATCCATTTGCATCCAAAGCAGAAGCAGAAGGACTTTCATTTATCTTAAAAGCACACACTTTGTGAATTCCATTCAAATATTCACTGTATTTGCATTTGATACTGTGTGTCACACCAGCAACATGGAACTAAACAGTGTTGGTGTGGGCTTACACTCCTGTGCAAGGGTGGCCAAGTAACTAATCTATTCTTATGGCAATATGGAAGTTTTACAATGGGTGCTGAAAAAGTAGAGACAAAATTTTGAGGAGATTACACTGTACCCCAGAGAGCAGGATTTTTGAAGGAACTCGTTAGATTAATAGCAAAGGATTCTTAAGGTCTGATGATCTTATTTTGATCCCAAAGTTGATGTTGGACAGTTATGATGCACTAAACAATTGAAAACCTGGCCTCAAGTTCTGCATCTGTGTGTTTGTGTGTTCAAAGAATGTGGCACAGCTATGGAGAGGTTCCTGATCAGAAACAGTCAGTAACCTACAGCAAGGAGAGGGATGAAGTTGATTAGCTGAAGCTATTCCTTATTCTGAACTACTCTCTGTAGAAGTCCTATTTTAATCTGTTGTCTCAAAAGAGATGAGACTAACCTAACAAAATACAGGTATCAAAAAGTTGCATAAGGTGCATGCAGTCCAAATCAGAAGTAATTGGAAGTCAGTAATATCTGGCTTTTACTTGATAGTGAACATAAAGTGTGTTGATAGATCCATCTGTTTCATGGGAGTATACCTGGATCCCAAGTAAAAACCCAGGAGGTTTGGGAATATCAGATGAGCAGCCATTCCTATTGAGTGCAGTGGCATATGCCCACAGCTGGCAAAGGTGGCAGTGGATAAGGAAAATTTGCTGTTTCCTTCCCCTCTGCAGGACAGTCGCTCCAGCCCAGTCCTGCAGCACAAAGCCAAGGAAGCTTGCAGTGGTTCTCACTCTCTGTAAACCACTGAGACCTCTGTCTCCCACTGTGTTTAGCATACCACCTTGTACAACCTCATTTGTGCTCGAAACTGGGAAGTGAAAGAGCACAATAATAACAAGAAATAAACAAAGGCTAAGCAGCAATTCATCTACAGAGAAACATACCAAAAATTAAAAATGCAGCAGCCAACGAAGATGAAACCCCTTCACTGCAATGTCCTTTGGGACAGCTTTTCATCTACTTCATAATTAAAGACTGAGATGTTTAAAGCATGAAGAATAGGGAAAATATGTTTTAAAGTGGCCCAGTATTTATTAGCACACACATTAATGTATTAT
Source organism: Passer domesticus (assembly GCF_036417665.1). Taxonomy (NCBI): domain Eukaryota; kingdom Metazoa; phylum Chordata; class Aves; order Passeriformes; family Passeridae; genus Passer; species Passer domesticus. The sequence goes on from NC_087474.1 coordinate 138,209,220, forward strand.
TCTTTGGCCAGGACTTAAATGACTGTCATTAAAACTAATTTTCTTAGTGCTCTCCTTAAACAAAGATTTTTGGTTGAATACTTTTAGTAGTTCAGGTAAAAATAACTGCATATGCCTGTTCACTGGGGCATGGAATTTGACAGGAAACACTATTGTTAGTACACACGGATTTTTCCTTAACTCTGATATTGGAATTAATCCAGGATCATTCAGAAAAGGAAAATGAGAGAGAGGGAATATATCCTTGGCCGTGTGAGTGTAGAGAACTGTCAGATCACCACTTGCTCTCGTCTCTAGAGGGATCCCAGTGACTGCCCCCCATATCCCAGTTAGCACCCCAACCTCCAGTCACTGGATATTCTGGGGGAGGCCTCTCTCCTCCCTGCTCTGTTCTCCTCTGCATGAAGACTTTTGTGTCTACATCACTATATGTAGACTTCCTGAACTGCAGCCTCTGTTTGGGCAATGGGACAGCTGAGGGGCTCTTGTCTCATTTCTCTGTTGACAAATGGAATCTGGATGTTCTTGTAACAAGAGGGTTGTAACTGAGCATTATTTCCTTGACACAGAACTTGAGGGGTTTTTTTCCATAAATGCCAGGTTAGAGTAATAACTGAACTATCTCTGCCTAAACCAGCCATTGCCCTCACTAGCACTGCTGCCCAAGGATTTCAGAGTTCTCTCTGAGGAGACAGTGGGACAAAATATTCAGTAAGAAGTACACATCAGAGAGGTGGTCACCTTTCAGCTTCTGAGAAAAAGGTGGTGGAATGTGCTTTTTAACACAGATAATGAAAATAAGTTTGGAGATGACTCTTACAAAGCTTCAATTTTCATCTACAGTGTTAAAAACTTACTAAAACATTAAGCCAAATTGTTACTCCTACTGAGCTGGTGGCACAAAAAGCTAACTTACTAGAATCTATACAGTCTTGAGGAAGATTTTCAATAGTTACACATGACACTTAAAATATTTGTTTAAAGAAAAAAAGAAGTAAGTACTTTAATAAGAACAGTAAAGGTACAGAACAATAAGAAACAAATGACTGAGAACAAGGTCAGGATTAATATTTTACATAAACAACTGGTTTCTTCCTTTCTTACTATGAGTTTAAATCAGTTTAGCACCCTTTTTGTTCAGGGACTAAAAAAAAAAAAGTTAATATTTTATAAGATTTATTTATAATACCCTTGAGGTTTAGAGTATGTTTATGTAACCCTTCTGCCAGGAATTGGCAGCAGCTGAAAGAGCTGGATTCGTTTATCTAGGGGTTCTCCCAGAAAATTTAAACAACAGCAGTTTCAGCCTCCACCCAAAGCTAAATGACCTTCTTTGGGTGCCCTGACAAACAATAAATCCTGCTCAAGGCATAGCAAGGGTTTAAAACAAGGTTCAGAGTTTCAAGACAGAGAGAACTTTAGACATGAGAAAAAGGGAAGAAGAAAGGCTCAGAGTAAGCCCACAAGGGCCATTAATCAATAAAATAAATAATGTTAAAGTGTGATCCCTAACCTCCTTCTCTTCCTCATCTCTGTGACACGGAATAAAGGCTTGCTCTGATTTCCAAATAGATGCCTTGTGCCTTGAACATCACTGCCCACTCAAAACTCTCCCTGTATTTGCTGCATGGCTTCACTTTGCAGCTGAGCTAATGCACACATGTATCACTGCCCACAACCCAGGACAGCCCGCCCTCTCCCCAGCCCACAGCCCCGTGCTCAGCTGACCACGCCGTGAACTAACTGAAGGCACCAAACTGCCAGGAAACAACTCATGAAAAAGGAAAGTGAGCAGTGGATGTGTCTCTGCCTGTTTAACTCCCTGTACTATAAAATGAAGACCAAAGTTGGCACCAAGGAAGAGGATGGCACGGCTGGGATAGAAAGAAGAGCCAGACTGCTGTTGTGCCTCTTCTTGCAAGAGCTAGATTGAGTTACTAATAGTTACTAATAGGCTGGGCTAGTGGAGTTTTAAGATGAAACTGCTTTTAAGCATAGTGCCTTTTTTTGTATGAATCTGCTGTCTTATCCTCATATAGGCCAAACTTTGAGGAAGCTGCTCTGTCCATGACTACATGGCTAATGGAGCCATTCTGTCTCTAGTTAAAATCCAGTTAAAATCTGTGTGGTGAGGAAGTCCTCTGCCAGCTAAGAGGAGGAAATAGGGCTTCTGCTGCAAAGCTTAAACACATTTTACCAAGGATGGAGCCCTGGGGTTAATTTTGTTGCCTGGGCAGAACAGCTCTGCCTTTCTGCCTCACACAGCACACCAGCCTGAGGCTTTTCCCAGTCCCACAGCCACTCCTATGCCACACTGACCAAAACAGGGAGGCTTTTACAATTCAGCTTCCTTGACTTTTTTGGGCACCAGGTTTAAAAATTTAATCACAGAATAAATTAGGTTGGAAAAGACCTCTGAGATCACCAAGCCAAATCTGACCAAAAACCATGTCAACTAGATCAAGGCATTAAGTGCCATGTCCAATCTTTCCTTAAATATCTCCATGGACACTTCTCTGGGCATCCCATTCCAATGTCTAATCACTCTGTGAAGAAATTCTTCCTAATGTGCAGCCTAAACCTCCTCTCTCACAGCTTATGCCAATTTCCTCTTGTTGTGTCACTTGTCACCTGGGAGGCCAACCCCACCTGGCTGCACCTCCTCTCAGGCACTTGCATGGAGCATTAAGGTCCCCTTTGAGCTTCCTTTTTCTCCAGGCTAAACACCTTCAGCTCCCTCAGCTGCTCCTCACAGGACTTGTGCTCCAGACCCTTCCCCAGCTCTGTTGCTCTTCTCTGGACACGCTCCAGCCCCTCAATGTCCTTCTTGTCCTGAGACAGAACTGGACACAGCACTTGAGGCCTCATCAGTGCCCAGTACTCTCACTGCCCCGGTCCTGCTGGCCACACATTGCTCATGGATGCCAGGATGCCACTGGCCTTCCTGCCCACCCGGACACACGCTGGCTGATATTCAGCCAGCTGCCGCCCAACGCCCCGAGGTCCTTTTCTGCTGGGCCTTTTCCAGCCGCCGTGCCGGAGGGGCGGCGGGGCTCGCCCTGAGGGGGAGGCGCTGGCGGCCGAGGCGGGCGGGCCCGTGCCGGCGCCATTGGCGGCGCGCAGAGGCCGCGGGCGCCCCCTGCCGGCGCGGCGGGGCCATGGCGGGCGGCATGGCGGGCGGCATGGCGCGGGCAGCGCTGCGGCGCGCCGGCCTCCAGCACCGCCTGGCGCGGCCGCCGGCGCTCGGCGGGAGGGCGGCGGCGGCGGGCTGGAGCGGCCCGGCGGCCGGAGGAGCGGTGCAGTACTGCGCCGAGCTGGTGCGGTGAGTGCCCGCCGCGGGGGGCTGCAGGCGCGGGGGTGCGCGCTCCGCGGAGCGGCGCGGCCAGCCCGGCCTGCGAAAGCTCGGCAGCGCTTCCCACGCGGCGGGAACGCTGACGAGCTCCCGGAAAGGATGACTGGGATTGCGCAGGCCGCACTCGGGCTCTCCTGGCCCCGAAAATAGCCCGAGAGGCCGGTGGGACCACGCCGTGTCGGGAGCGTGGAAACCAGGCGCATGTTCAGGCGGCGTGCGTGATCCGGCCTGCACACAGAACCACTGGTTAGCCTGTGTTGGAAGGACCTTCGGAGATAGCCAGTCCAAGCCCCCGCCCAGGCAGGGTCACCCGGAGCAGGTTGCACAGGAAGGTGTGGAAGGTGTCCCGGTGGGGGTTGAGCGTGTCGTGAGGGACGCGCCGCCGCCTTCCCGGGCACATTCCCCCGCAGTACCTCCCTCCTCCCCCCTTCATGGCTTCAGAGTACGGAACGTTCTTGTTCCCTTGTATCGGTGTTTTGGAGAGCGAAATCACCGAAGTGGATGTTTAAAAACATTGGGTATTTTCAGATCTTGGCTGCTGAGAACTAGCCATGCTTTCTGAGCACTCCCTGGAAAAACGGGATAAAGCAGAGGACATCTGACAGCTGGAGCAGCTCAGTGCCTTCTCTGTCCTGTACGCAAGAGGAAGGCTGTGTTTCCAAAACATCCTTTTTTTTTGTCAAACCCAAAATGCTCCAAGAGGAGCAGAGTGCAGTCAGACACTTCCAGGTCAGGTCACTTCCTTCGTGGATTCTGGGCCATAAACAATGTGTAGGGCCCCTTGGCTGCTTTGGAGCTCCCAGCAATTCAGTTCTTTGTAAAGTAAGATGTTAAACAAGTCTCTTAGTAAAGACCTTGGTAACTTTTCTTTGGATACTGTTTTTCCAGATGATTGACAAAAGCTGGGAGAAGGTTTCCATGTGTGCATAGAAAGAGTGGAACAGGATTATCTTCTCCAAGCTGGTGCTTGCAAAATGACAGAAAGGTGTGTGTGGTCTGCAGTAATGTCTGAGGTAGGAAAGCTAAGGGAAAGTAATGGGACAACCTCAAATGTTCAGTGCAGCACCAAGAAGCTGACCTGTACAGATGCACCAGAATGCACAGCCACATTGCATTTTTCATGATTTTCAAAATGCAGCTTTCTTTTCCTAGTTATTCTACCCAGGATTCATTTCCCTGATACTCAGGAGACCAGAGGCTGTGTGTACAGCCAATATACAGGTAAAGTTAACATCTGCAGGTGAAATGTTTCCGGTAACAAGCAACTCTGAACAGAATAGTTAGGTTCCAATGAGATGGTTGAATTAAAACTTTTTTTTAATATGTATTTTTGTTAAATGATAAAAGGGCTAATTAGAAAAACACACAAGCATTCAAAATAGTAAAATGAAAGGTGGTTATGCTTTCGGCATTATTTAATTGAAGCTGCTGTTCCCAGTAGTTCAGTTATTGCATGGAAATAATAACTATAAAAAATAAGTGGAAGGAATTATTATTTAAACAAAATAAAACACTTGGGGCTATGCAAGTGTCAGCAACTCCCTAGTTCTGAATTTGAGTCTCCAGCACATTAGGAAATACAGATGAGTTGTGCTTTAGTAATGTGTATTTGTTTTTACGATATGGAAGATGCCCTTTCTCTTTGGTCTTCCTTTTTCTGTTGAACAGCTAAATTCACTTCAAGCTATTTGACTAAAAAAATGTTTTCCTTATAGGTATGTTTTATGTCTTTAACTGTCAAGGTCTCAAAGACAAGCTGGTGGATTGATAGCTTTATTGTAAATTCATTATATGGAAAGTCCAGTTATGACCATTACTAATTTTTCTTCTGTCTGTGGGTTCATATATAAGCTTATACTTATTTGAAAAACCTCAGCTTATTTATCAAAAAACTCAATACCTGACTTATGGTCATTTCCTCCTTTCTACATCCCTTACACTCATACATGAAGAAGGTTGGGGTGGAACATGATCTACAGCAATATCAATTTTATTTTACTGAGGCTTAATGGTTTTGTGCACTAAATTTTTAGGCTTGGAATAATTGAAAAAAAAATCAACCAAAACCCCACCACGTCAACAGCATTACCAGAGGGCAGACAATTTTCTCTATTGTGTTGCTGAGTACTTTGTATAACATATGTCTTTGTTTCATTTCTGAAAGTAGAGTGTTGTGTGAACAACACAGACAGACTGGAACTGGGAAAATGTGGCTGTAAACCATGCAGCTCTGTCTAGGGTGGACAGTACTGAGTATTTCTGTAATTAGTCTTGCAAAAAATATTAGTTTTTGAGCTGGTAATACTTTTTAAAAAGTGTCTTAACTGAGGGAGGTTTAATGTATCTGTTCTGTAATAATGAAGGTGTCCTATAAAGCCTACTACAGCTCAAAAATTAATTTTTTTTGGTTGATATTTCTGTATTTGTATCAAGGTCTAAAAGAATCTGGCAACAGTTGTGGAAATGAAGCATTGGCTAGTTTTCAGCTGCTGTGTATTGTAGGGTTAAGCATCTCTGTTAAACTTCACTTCTTTTTTGTTTGATGCTAAAAGTAGCAACCCTAATAACATAATAATAATTGGGTTTAGTTTGGCTTTCTATTTTAAGATCATATTCAAAAGAAATACGAGTACATGCAAGAACAGCAAACTTAATGAAAATGAGTGCATGTGTTTTCCTTGACAACCTGCTTCTCCACTCTCCAGGCCAAACTTGGGAGTTCGTTGTGTTCTAAGGAAGAATCAGGTTTCAGGTTTATCAGAAAGTACACACAAATGTTGTTCAAAACAAGCAGTTTAGCTTTTCAGAGGTGGTCAGGTGTTTTTGTCAGCTGGAGTGATTTTTTAGTTCATGATTCTGAGCACTGTGTTTTTAATTTCGTGGCACACCCACGTGGCCAGACGAAAGCACATCACTCTGGGTTGGCAAGGAGTTACCTGCAGCGAAACTGCCAACTCCCGGAGGTTTTATGCTTTGAATCTAGTTGCCAGTAAACAAAAACTTAATGGTTAAGCAAGCACTCTTCTGCCAAGCTCCAAAGCACAGTCTTCTAAAGAAATGTGGTTTCGTGTTTGGAGCAGAAATCTGCAAGTCGGACAATCTGGATTCTATTTGCAGTTCTGCCACAGCTTTGCTCCATGCCTTTAGCCAGATACCTGGAGATGTGGATTTCAGAGGTGCACTGAGAGTCCAAGCAGCCTGCACTCTCTCTTGGAGTTGGTCTTACTTTAAAACAAGCCTAAAAGCTGGTACTTTTGCAAAGTCAGAGTTTTGAGCTATAACTTACTGTGACTTTTTGAGGAGTTCAGTGCTAAGGAATAGCACACCAAATTGACTTAGAGCTATAAATATGTGCATTTTGATTCTTTTATAGGAAGCGTGACTATGAAGGGTTTCTGTGTTCTCTGCTGCTGCCTGCGGAATCTCGAACCTCTGCTTTTGCCTTGAGAGCCTTCAATGTGGAACTGGCTCAGGCAGGTATTAAAATACATTTGTGAACTCTGGAAATTTAAATAACAATTTTGATATTCTCAGTTACACTTGTAAGTATTCTTTCTATAGTAGGTAGTGTTTTGTCAAGGTTAACTTTTATACAGTCAAGGGCCATGAATAAATAGTGCAGTACAAACCTCCAGTTTTGAATGGCTCATGGAAATTACCCAGCCTGCCCTATTGTTTTGTTTGTGTTATAATTTTTATGACTTTTTCTTTATGCATTTTAAAATCGAGTTATAGCAAACAGGCAGTGGTTCTTGATATTGTTATGTGATTGCATCTAAATCCTGGCTGCACGTGTGGTTAATGCCTAAAGTGCAGCTAAATCCCAGCTGTAAAAGGTTGGTCAAAAAATGCAATGCTATAATCAGGACCAAGTCTTTGTTGGCAGAAGCGAGGTGATGAAAAGCTGCAGGAGGGAAGTTAGTTGTTAGAGAGTTGTGGGAGAGGAGTGGCTGCAGTCTGTCCAATTTGCAAGGTGCCCAGAAACTGCCAGTGCAACCAGGAAAGTTGGCAGTGCTTGCCAGAAAGGCGTGATGAGGAAATGAGCTGACCAGGCAAAACCCCTGAGCAGCTTCTGTAGGCTGTGCTTCTGGCAGCCCATGGTGTGCACTCCCTCACTGCTGTCACCACTGCTTTTATTCCTTCAGGGAAGAAAACTAAAGTCAGGGTTGCCCAGCACTTAATCTCTGTGGGTTTTAAAATCAGGTTGTGGTGAAGATTTCACGTTTACTCTATGCAGTTCCTAAGCTTTATGAGGAATAAATGTCAATTCAGAACTGAGCTCTTTCTCTGCTGAGTTTGACTTTGTCCTGTGCCTGTCTTTTCAGCATAGACCAAGTGTTTTAAAAGACACTGAATTTCACTCCAGATGTATCCTTTCCAGATTAAAGACTCCATAACTCAGAAGACGACAGGTTTGATGCGGATGCAGTTCTGGAGGGACGCTGTGGAGGACATATACGGCGATAACCCACCACATCAGCCCGTTGCTACAGAACTGTGGAGGGTAAAATACACCTTTCTTGTCCTAAAATTTGCTTTAATATTACTGTGGGAAGTAATGTCAGTGTTTTGTGTGTGCTGTGCTGCATCTGTTCTAGCTGACAACACCGTTTCAGCACAAGTCCAGAACACAGCACCATAAAAGTGCTGTGAAGAAAATTAACTATCCCAGCCCAAATCAGTACAGTATTCAGACAGAAGTCATTCTGATTCTGGGATACCAGTTGCAGCCCTCTCCAGTAGCTAAGACTGCCAGAGGTACTCCCTTCTCACAAAACAGAAAATTGGTTTTGAAGTGGAAGTAGAATGGTCTTTGGTGAGACTTCACCTCAGTTGTGATTCCTATAAAGGAAGACCAATACAATACAATCCAAACAAAACTACTTGCAAAATAAGATGATGAAAAATAATTCAGAAAGTATTTTTAGGAGCTCTGATAGCTCTAAGCACTGCAGAGCACTGTAGTGAACTAACAATTCCATATAACTTGGTGACTTTTGCAGTCAGGATAGGATTTTATTTCCATATTTCAGCAAATACCCCAAGAGTGACCTGTTCAAAGCCCATGACGTCACAAATGTCCAAGAATGTCATTGCAATTCTTAGAAAAAAGGATTTGGAAAGACACCTGAACTCACAAGTATTGCTGAGCTGTTAATAGAATTAACATGTCTTTGCACAGCATATTCTATGTATATTCCTTTGTTGCTGTTGAGTTTATATGAGGACAATGTGATTTTCCAGAATAAATTTAAGTTATAATATTTAAATGTGTTCCTGAAGTTTTGTATATCCCAGAATACTTGCATTTGGGTTCCAAATTTTTATGCACTAGTAAAGTAGATAAATAGCCTTTAATAATATTTCTAGAATTATTAATAGCTCAGCTTTTGGTGACTTTAATATAAACTTACACAGCAACTGTATAATGTGTGATCTTTTCAGTCTATTTTAAACATATGAAAAGTGAGACCTAATTCTCTGTTCATTTCTGTGGAAGAAGCCAATTTTTCAAACTTCAAAGAAATGAGGACCCATGTGTTTGAATGAAGTAATGGATGTAATGTACAAAGTGGGTCATTGAGCATAGTTGAGTTTGGTCCTTTAAGTCTTGACCTGTTAGTATTCCAAGGATTTTATTTACAAAATGTTACATGAGGTGAACAAGTGAGATGAAAACCCGACATTTGTAATTATAATTTAAATGTGCTTTTTCATCTAGCAAGTACTGTCTCAAGCAGAATTTATAGAATCAACAAGATCTGGTCTTGTCAAACCTTGAAAAAATATTTACTAATATGATGGATGTAAAGGAGAAGTTGAAAGTGAGCAATGAGAAATCTGCCCTGTAAATTTTATTTATAGATGTTTTTACATGTGATTGTAGCCTTTCTGAAAACGTGTTCTGAAAATTTCAGTGTGGAAGAGGATTGAAGGTAAGTTGATAGAATGAAGTGGCTCAGGAAGGATGTCAAATATAAGACAAGAACCAAAAGAAGAATGTTACTGTGCAATATTTTTTAAACAAATGCCTAATATTAATTGTATTGCTTTGTTAGCATTCTGTCTTTGCAGTACATATCGGTATGTTGTGCTGATATTTTCTTGAGAATTTACGGGGGAAATATTCTTATTGCTGGACTCTGGAGGAAACTCTCTTCTTTTTGGAAAGTGAACATAGTAATCTGCATATATTTTGTGGGAACATATGACTCCAAGAATAAATTAATTTCATAAACATTTTTAAAGAAATGCTTTTAGTTTGCTGGCTTGATGTCTGGTATTTATTTTCTGTTTGCAGCAACTTGCTGTAAATGCCAGTTGAAATTTTTTTTTATTTTAAGAACATTCTCATTTTGCACTGACTTGCCTCTTTGATTTAATCCAGTGAATACAATTCTTGTATTAAATACTTAAAATGTATTTCAGCCTTCAGTATCAGTACTACCATCACTTTGTATACATTAACAAGGAGGTTTTATTTCATAATTTTCAGGCTGTCAAGAGGCATAACTTGACTAAAATGTGGTTCATGAAGATCATAGATGAAAGAGTAAGTATTTACCCTTCAGAGTCTGATTCTACTTTTAGTAATATTTGGGTTTTCTTTTCCTTATTTTTATAGGTTTGTGTGTAAAACAGAAGCTTATGTAATTTTCCAGACAGTAGTATTTCTCTTTAAAAATACTGCTACATTTTTAAAAGTTCTTCATTGATGCTGCTTGTCATAATTTCTCTTCTTTCTGCCAAAATGGCTAATAGAATCCTTTGTTTATTTTTGTCTTAAATTGATGTCGTTTGTGAGTTCATGTGGGTATAAAATCTCAAAAATCAAATTACTAATCTGAGCCCTTCTGCCACATTTTCATGCTACGCCTTATCATGGCTGTGGAGTTTTTTCTAAGCAGTGGTGTAAACTGTAGCATTCAAATCATATGAAGTTTAAAATAGCCACCTTTTTTTCCTGGAAAAGACAAGGTTAAGAACATCACTGGTACAGTAATGTTGCTACAAACTCTGACACAAGGACAAGAATGAAAAGCAGAGTGCAGGAATCTCCTAATTTTGCTGCTAAAGTAAGTGTCTCATGAAGCTATAAATTGAGCAAATTGATGGTCAGTTACTTGCAGAGGGTCATTGCTATGAAAGACTTGAGACTTTCTTAATGTTAAGATTTTTTAGTCTTTAAGAGTGGTATGTTTCAACCACAGAAACTGCTAGGACAGGAGGATGCTGGAGGATGTTATAGTTTTGGGTGTATTTTATTATCTTGGGTGTATTATTTGTTAGCGCCACTAAGTTGTTCAGAGGGCTGGAGCACCTCTCCTGTGAAGATAAGCTGAGAGATTTGGAGCTGTTGATTCTGGGGAAGAGAAGGCTCTGGAGCCTTCTTAGAGCACCTTCAGTACCTAGAAGGGCCTTACAAGAGCTGGAGAGGGACTTTTGATGAGGGCATGTAGTGATAGGCCAAGGGAGAATGGCCTTGAGATGAAGAAGGGTAGGTTTAGATTAGATCTGAGAAAGAAATAGTTTACTGTGGGGATGGTGAGACACTGGAACAGGTTGCACAAAGCGGTTGTGAACTCTTAATGAGGTGTTCAGAGGTTGGGTGGACCTCTGAGCAACCTGGTCTGGTAGAAGGTTTCCATGTCCATGACAGAGGACTTGGAGCTAGATGACCTTTAAAATCCCTCTTAACCCAAACCACTCTATAATTCTATGAATCTACATTTTTATGTGACTTTAACACTTCTCTGCATTTCATAGGTTTATTTTATGTTTTTAAAAAATACATTCCTGTTTATCTAAATTTCACTCTGCTCCAGATGCAAATTAAATCTTGACAACCCTACAATGCAAGAATGCCATATGATGTTTTGGTTTTGCTGTTTCCTTTCTTATGGAGAATTCTGATTTTATATTATTACAGAAAGTTATATTTGCTCCTTGGCTGCAGTTGAGCATAGTTATTTTTTAGGCTTGCTGGAGGCTTTAATGACTGCTTCTATCTGAGTTTATACTCTCTCTCTCTGTCTCTCAGTTTTGTCCTTTTGTGTTTCCAGTGGTGCATTGGATTGACAGGACTGTAGTAATAAGCCTGTACGAACAGCAGTTGTGTTTGTGTTCTCCTGAAGCTCTGTGTTTATATTCCAGGAGAAGAATTTGGATGATAGGCCATACCGTAACATCCAGGAGCTGGAAACATACGCTGAGAACACTCAGAGTGCTCTCTTGTACCTCACCTTGGAAACACTGGGTAAGTGTTTTTCCCTTTCTGGGTTTTGCTGATGACTCATTAGTGCAACTACAATATTTACTGATATTTCAAAAAGCCCTTTCTTTTCCTACTGGAGTTTAATTTCAGTAAAAGTTGTCCTAGATAGAACTTCAGATATCTTTTGGATGCTGAACCATAAATGTGGAATTGCACTGCAGCTGTCCTAGAACTCTGTGCTTTCCTTGGAAGCTGCTCAGTGCAGAGCTCACTGTAGTGCAGTTTCCTACTGTTCTTTGTTGCTTTATTTTCTCTGTTCTCGCTCCTCTTACAGAATGCAGAAAATTCAGCTCCTCACTGTGTTTCAATTATCCTACTTGTCAAAATACTGTAGGTGTCCTGCAGCTGTTGTTCTATACTGCAGTGATGGACACTGGTGATCTTGAAACAGCCAACTCCCCAACCTATAAACTTCTTTTGGTGATGTTGTAAGTTTTGGTCTGAATCCTCTCCTCTTCCTAGAAGTAGGTTTACTATCAGTAATTGAAGAGCTAGAAAAAAATGCAACAAAGATGATCCCTGTGATCAGAAGCTACTGTCTGTGTCATGTCTAATGTAAGAACCACAGATTGGGAAAGAACTGTTCATTTGTAGTGAAAAAAGGGTAATTTTCCTTTAGGTATCTGTTGCATTATAGAAGTATTTCCAATATGAGCTCAGATGTAAAAAAAAGGTGAAAATTATGGTGATAATGATTATTTAGTGTTTAGTATTGTAGTAGCAATATTTTCCTCTTGCTTGTCAGACTAATCTGATGAAAGGCAAGTACTGATGTTAAAAGTTTAAAAAAATAGAAAAATGAGAAGTAAAAAGAGAGAGATGGTGAGTACATTCTTCTTTGAAAGAACTGAGGAACTTATTTCTTAACATCTGATGTTTGCTTCCTCAGTAGGAAATTAGTGAAATGTTGCAAATATCTTTCTGAACCTCTTATTGAAGAATGTAGTACCATGAGAAATGCCAGTGTGGTCCATTCTGAGAAATCCTGAATAAGTTCAGTCATGCTTGGATCACTCACTCCTCGTACAAATCAGATAAAGCTGTTTCTGAAAATCTGTGTAGAAACTCTGGGTATTCTAATTGTTCTCTTGTCATACTTAACTTCTCTTAAATATACAAATGTAACAAAATATCTAAGCAAAAGTCTCCTTCACTGCATATTAAACAGTTAACTTTTGTTATTTATTTTTCCCCACAAATTGAGAAACTCATCAAATACAGCCCCTTTCTTGGTGTTACCCATCAGCAGTGTTTTCTAGACTGGGTGGACCTGGTTTCATTTAGGTCATGTTTGCTAAATTTCTTTTGCTATTTAAGACTCCTTATTCCTGTTGAATCTCTCCTGGTGTGTGCTCTCCCAGTACTAGTACTGCTGTATTCTTGCTGGTTTCAGGTTATTCCTTTTGTCAAGCTCATTTTGACTGGGAATCCTGTCATCTGAAGCCCTGGTACTTCCTCTCAACTCCTGTAATTTAAAAATACTAATATTTGTGCTCTCTAATTACCTAAGTAGTTAGTAAATATTGTCCATTGATTCCTCCAAGCCACACTTTGCTTTCTGCTGCCATTGCCAAAATCAGTCCCTGTAGTGTGTGTACAGTCACTCTTTCACAGAGAATTCTGAGACCCACTGAAACCCAGACAGGCTTCTGCAGTGAATCTTCTACCCCCAGTGTTATTTCCAGATGTCACTTAGGTTTCATTGGTCTGTAATTGCTGTATCCTCATTTCTTTCTTTGTAGAATGCTGCTTCTGTTAAGAATTTTTATAAATTTTCATTTAAATTTTCATTTTATCTCAGCTCAGGTTTATAGTCAGTCTAAGCCAAGCTTGTATGGTCTTGTCATGAAGAGCGATGGTGCTGCTCTGCCCCACTCATCTCCCTCTCTCAGTTCTCACAGTTTTGTGACTGTGCAGTAACTAACATTAGTTTTCTGTTGTTTTGGTGGTCTGATTCAGTTTGCCTCATTGCTGCTGACAGAGAAGGGAGGGGATAGAAATACGGGTTTGGGGGGTGAAGCATGGGATCATTCTCTTTGACTTCACTACACTGATGAATCAGCTGCAGCTAATCATGAAACCACGTTGTAAGTATTAATGCTTGTCAGGAATCTCACTCTTGAATGACTTTTTGTGGCAGGAAAAGCAGTTCTTGGAATACTGTTATCCTGGGAGAGGATATGCCAATGAAAGTGAGTTTGTGTACCAGTGTGTTATAACTGAATAGGTGCTGCTCTGCTAAGGATACCCTTTGCAGATACTGTAACAAGAGACATCTTGCTCCTGAATGTGGAAATGAATGGATTTTCCTGCTGTTTTGCACCTCTGAGATGAGATCTCAAGGCAGTTTATGCACATGGACAGTTCTGTCAGGGACCAATGCACATAGCTTTCATAAAGCATGACTGTGATACACATCAGAGAAGGCCATACCCCTCAAAAGGCCTGACTGCATGTTTCTAAACATACTGTTTCTGCCATTCTAGGTGTGAGGGACATCCATGCTGACCATGCAGCCAGCCACATTGGGAAAGCACAAGGCATAGTTACCTGTTTAAGAGCAACTCCATATCACTGTACAAGACAAAAGGTCTTTCTTCCCATGGACATTTGTATGTTGGTAAGAGAAGCAAATAGTCTGGAACTGAACAGTGTAGTTTTACTAACTCTGTTTCTCAAGGTTAGTTATGAGATCCTAATTTATTATGCCAGAAAGAAATGGTATGTTTTTTCTTTATTTTTACTCATTCTGCTGTGGCCTGCTGATTGTCACAGTTTTATTATCTTTTGGGAAGTGAGAGGAGTGACCTTCAAAAAACTCTAGATTTCTCTTAGGGGTTTGTTTGTTATTATTAAATGTATTAATATTTTAGGTTTCAGGAATTTTTCCAATAATGTATAAAAATGCACGTACGGAATGGGTTCTGGGGGTTTGTGTTTTAGGATTGGGTGTGGGGGTTTTTTTCTTGTTTTTTTTTTTTTTTTCCTATTCTGTCACCATAAAGGAAGCACTGTGAGAAATTTTACTTTGAATAATCTTCTTTGTGCTTCTCTTTATTAACTTTTCATAATGTGCTGGTGGTTTTTGGGATTTTTTTTCCTGTTCCATATTTTACAGTTATAGGCCTATATTCCATACATTTCTGTAGGAGATGGTATAGCCCTCCAATTTAAACTGTACATCGCATTTGCACTGGAATTTAGCAGATATTTCAGTTTAGGTAAAATGGGGTTGAAGCTCACATTTTTTCATTAATGTTCCCTGGGTTAATCTGTAGGCATCTCAGCTGTTAGTCCTTCATTTCCAGTCTTTATTTTTAAATGTTAATGCTGTTCTTTTTCAACTTAACCAAAATGTATACAATTATGGTGATGCCTAAGGTGATTGTGTTAGTATTTTCTGAATATAATTTTAATACAGTTAAAAATTTGGATTGGAAATTTAGTAATGTAGGTAGCTGCAAAAAATGATACTAAGATACTAATATAGGTCAGATACTAAAAATACTAATATAGGTCAGGGTTCTAAGACTGCAGAAAGGAATTGCACTCTCCTTTCAGCCCTTCTGGGACTGTGTGTTATGGGAGGCCTTCCAAGTTTTCAGCTTTTCAAAGACAGCCTGAAAATTCAGTCATTCCTTGCCATTGAAGGTGTTCTGCAGTGAAACTGTAAAAACAGCTTGCATCCCTTCTGTGCAGACAATCTTGTAAGCATTTCAGCTGCTGGCAAGACCTGTGGAGTTCTCCTGAGTCTCCTTTGACACCTTCTGCCCACCTTCATAGAGCTCTCACATGTCTCAGTGTGGTTCAGAGGAGTGGGCAGCTGGAGCAGTTCTGAATATGCCATATTCTGTCTTAACATTGGTTGCTGTAGTCAAGGAATGAGTTTGGAGTTGGCTTTTTGGGGTTTGGAAGGGCTTTTTTTGGTGCTTCTGGGGTTGGTTGGTTGGTTTTTGGAGATGGCTTTGTTTGGTGTTTTGTTGGTTGTTGGTTTTTTGTGAGCCTGGGATGTGCATACCAATCCCAAGATTCAAAGGCCAGCATGGCTTTTGTCGTAGCTGTTATTGGATTTCTTATCCTTAAGATTGATTCTTGGATTATGGTTTTAAAAATTGTCTGTCTAAATTGATCTAAGTCCCCCAGACTTTGAAATCTGTCTGTATCTTACTCACTCGAAAATCTTAGGAAACAAACTTGTGCAGAGAGTCTGTACTAATTGTTCTCTTCATTGTCTTGATTTTTTCCAAGTGACTGACCAAAAGAAAGGGAATTAAAAAATGAGAGAGCAGTGGTAGAGCACTTAAGCTGTTTTAATCTTTAGTCCTTAGCTTCATTGCCGGGACAGGTTTTTGAAAAGCAAAAATGGAAACTTGATATTTTTAGAGGGTTTTTTCTGTTTTTTGATTTTGGTTTTCCTTCCTATGTCTAGCATGGAGTTTCACAAGAGGATTTCATAAGAGGCAAGCAAGAGAAAAATGTGAGAGATGTAATCTATGACATCGCCAGCCAGGCCCATATTCACCTAGAACATGTGAGATTCTTTTCCTTTTATTTATTTAAATAAACGTAGCTGATGCTAGTCTTCACAAAGCATTTGTTGTTAGAAGACTTAAAGCTGCATACTTAATTTAAAATATTTTGCCCTTTTTTATTTTGAGAGATTACATTAAAAAAATCCCACCACATTAAAGATTCAAATATATTATAACTGCTTCTGTATGAATATTATCTTTATGTGCAGGAGACAGTTTACTCACAGCCAAGTCCAATTTCATAGATATAAATGCTGCCTAAAAGAATTAGTACTGGAAGAGAAACTTTAAGTAGAGTTTTATAGATGTGCCAGCATGGGATGAGCACCATAGTAAGAACATCTGCATACAGTATTTCCCAGTGGAATGGCTGCCAGGAAAACAGAGCATGTTGCCTTTAACTGCTGGTTAGTGTGTGTGGGAGGGGGATTCATTCCCTGACATGACCAGCCATGCCCAAAGCTATGTTGAGAAAGGTGCTTTCTGCTTATTTCTTTTCTGGCATGCAGCCAAGTCAATTAGGAAAGTCTGTTTGGTTGGAACAGTGGATGATGGGCCCTGAAGAACTGCAGAGTCCTACTCTTTTTTCTTTCATGCTTTTATTCTAGCTGCATTATGAGATGCTTGCCTAGTGCACAGGACAAAAGCAGAAGAATATTTTATTGGCAATGCTTTGTCTTCCTCTGGCTGGAAAACAAAGAGCTACAAAGAGTTTCTTAGGTCTACAAGTACATGTACACTTTCAGTATTGCCCCCAGTGGTTCCAGTCGAGGTAGTCTGGAAAGATACCACTTCAGAGTCAAGAAATGCCAGATTTATCTCTGCATTTGCACCATTAATATAATCCTCAATTACAGTTTTACCTGTGATCACAGTATCTTATGCAATCGAAATAGGAAAGCCCTTCATCTTTTTTTCTGAAAGTCAAATGTGGCATCCCTGGTTTGTTCAGTCAGTGCCTACTGAGCTGATTGATGTTTTTGTTTTTTGTTAATAATGTGAATATGTTATAACAGCCCTCCAGTACCTAAAGGGAGCCTACGAGAAAGCCAGAGGGACTTTTTACAAGGACATTAAGGACAAGGGGAGATTGCTTTAAACTGAATGACAGCAGGTTTAGATTAGATGTTAGGAAGAAATTCTTCCCTGTGAGTGTGGTGGGACACTGGCACAGATTGCCCAGAGAAGCTGTAGATGCCCTATCCCTGGAAGTATCCAAGGGCAGGTTGGATGGGGATTTGAGCAGCCTGGTCTAGTGGGAAGTGTCCCTGCCCATAGCAGGAGGGTTGGAACCAGATGATCCCTTCCAGCCCAAACCATTCTATGATTCTTTGTACCCTTTGGCTTTATTTTCCATACACTAATTATAATTAATATTTAAAGTATTCCTGTTCATATTGTTTAACCTGATGTCTCAGTTTTTGTGGTCACATGCCCAAGAAAACTGTTTACTTCATTTAGAAAGAGGGAAAAGTACAACATCAAAACTGTCCATTATCTTTGTTCAAGCTGAAATGTTTTGATTTTTTTTTTTATTCTGCACCCTTCAACCCATAATGTACAGTGTATAAAACCCATTGCCTTTTGGCTAAGAAAAATGTCAAGTGCGTGGCCCGAAATGCCTCATATCAGGGATGGGAGGCATGGAAAATGAGTAATGTGTATTTATGGTCCACATACTCAAATTTGGTTGCTGGTATTGTATTAAAACTTTGGGATAGAAGCAGGAAGAGAATTTGGTTCTTCAGAACCTTTCAGGTAATTGATAATTCATAGTGCATTGGTTCCTTTGTTCCCAACATGGGCCTACCAACTTCTGAAGAGAACAGCTCTCCTTTCTTCCCACTCCATTCCTAGAGCCCTGCCCATGTTATGCACTGAGAGGGTCCTGTGGAAAGTATGCAGTGTGGTCATGTAATTGGAGACTAAAGAGAAAAGTATAAATACAAGGAAACCAGATTAGGGCAGCATTAGCATTTTATTCAACTGACTGTTGATCCTGGCACTCCTCCCATTTTCTTCCCCCTTTGTATGTTTTTTAATGGGTGGGTTGTATCACCTTAATTAAAATTTTAAAACAGTTCCTCTCTGAATACTTGCTTCTAGTCTCCCATCTTCAGTGAATTGTTGACAGTGCAGGAACTGTAGAGTGTTCAAACCACTTGAACTGGCCATAGCTGGCACCAGTAACAGAATGTTGGCCTCCTCCATAATCAGATGGTCTCTGTTAATGCAAGGACAAGGATACTTTCTGCCTAATGGATGAAATGGGCTTTTGCTGGCAGCATTTGCTGGGTATTTCAGGACCTTAGGTGAATCTAATGGGCTGGTGCCTTTACATGCCTCTGTTCTGCAGTATAAAATCACCATTTTGTTTTGCCTGAGGGTCTTCACAGCCACTTACCCTTTGTTTTAGCTGGGATTACAGGGCAGGGTAAAGTTCAAACCTGCAGTGAGGTTTCAGCTATCTCAGCATTTGTTACACAAACCATGTATTTTAGAGGATGAGGGTAACAATTACCACCCCCATTTCACAGCCAGAAGACACGTAAATCTGAAATGCTGATGGAGTCTCAGCCATGTTACATGAAGCATATTGTAGTAGTGTGGCCCTTAATCTTGAGAAAAAAATTTCTGGAGTATTGGTCAGGTCTTCCTGACACTGCAACTGCTGACCAGCAGGTGGCAAAATATGATAATGAAGATTGCAGTTTTCCTTAGGAATTGTGTGTTTTATCAGCATAAAAGCATGTAACAAAATGCTCTGTCAGTCCCCCAAAGTGTTCCCTTTGAAAGCCTACAAATACATTTATAAATTCTCCCTCTTTCTCTTCAGCACCCCTTCCCCAATTCCTTTGGTGAAAAAGGGTCTCCCTTTTGACTTTTTGCATTTGTCTCTGTTGTCCTACATCATTGTGGGACTCAGTTTATCAAGGGAGATAAAATGCTTTCTGAATGACATGTGACCCATTCTGGGTTGAGAAGGTCAAACAAGACTACTTTATTTTTTCATCTTGCAATTAATAATAGAAGGGCAGAGCATTGGATCAGGGCAGAACATTTTTCTATTTTAGAAATAGATATACACAAGTGTTATGATATCTCAAAATTTTAAAATAATTTGTCTTCTGAAAAGATTGATCATTTTTTCCTCCTAAACTTTCAGGCTCATTTTCTCAGTTGTCTGAAAGGTCTGTGAAAAATGAAACTTTACAAACTCACACATTCTTGCCTCTATTTATAGAGAGTTAGTTTGTTTCAGCCTGTAAAAAAAGGCAAAACAAGAAGGGATTTTGTTTTTATAGACAGGCATTACAGGAAGACTTGTTCAGCTCTGTTAGATGTACTGACTTGAATATGAGTTTAAACTGTTGATTTAATACAGCCATGCTTTAGATTTTTATATGTAGATACTGAGGAACTGAGATAATTTCAATGTCTCAGATAAATAACCAAAGGATTTACAACTGGATTCCTGGGACTGATGGCAACATTGAACCAAAAAGATGCACTCAGAAAAATGCATTTCTGGTCTTCCATCATTTCTGTATATTGGGGGAAACAAAAAAAAAGTAAAAAAAAAAAAAAAAAAAAGAAATTAAACTGTATTTACTAAACCAAATGCAATTTGGGACTTTGTTGGAAGAAGGCATGCTAATTTACCTTGGTTTATAGTATGTAGTCTTGAGGTCTGTCAAATCAGTAAGTATTTTTGCAAGCCTCTGCCAGTATTACGTACTTTTGTGTAACTACTTTTGTACACAGCTTTCATGGAATGAAATGTTGCAGTTTTAGGATGTCAAAATAAAAAGGGATAACCCTGGTAATAGAGTGTGCTGCCTCTAAACATTATATACAGTACTTGATGTTTAATCAGGAATGTTAAATTCTTCTGATAAGTACTTTTTTTGTGTTTTGTTTTTCTCTCCCACCTTACCCCATTTACTTTTAGGCTAGATCTTTCAGTAAGAAAGTTCCTGTGAAGGCGTATCCTGCTTTTTTCTGTACGGTGGGTGTGATCTCACTCTTTAAGTGATGGACTTATTGCTGTGCTGATGCATTTGTGAAGAGTATTCAAATTAAGCATGGTCAACTACCACTTCACGTGTCTTATTTTGGGAGGATGTAATATCTAAAACTCATAGAAATCATAATGTGTGCCTGACTGTAGAACCTTAGAGTTTTGATCAACACTTCTAATCCTTCTCTTTTAACTACATCATTCCACCCAAGATGTCTTTATTCATAGACTGCTGTTCTAATGCAAGAGCCCCAAATCCTGTCTATTTTCATAATTTGGTGTTTGGTCTACTAAAAGATAATGCTTCTCTTCACAAAACTTGACTTTTTTATATGCTTGGAATGTGATGATTTCACTACCATTTAATAGCACAGGCAAACTATCAAGCCTTTTTTGCAGTTTCTTATTTGGTTTCTTGTATTGCTTTTAAAACTTAATGCCTAATTATTTGTGTGCACCATGTGTATTAAGGCTTTTTCTTCTTTTCTAGGTTGCTTTAGATGATTATTTATATAACATGCGGAAAGTGGACTTCAATATATTTCATCCAAGCTTACAAAAGAAGAGTACATTATTACCATTGTATTTGTATATTAGATCTTGGAAAAAAACATATTAAAGCTTGTTTGGTTATTTTACTATGGATTCAGAGTGCTGAGTTTTTTTCTTTAATGTCTTAACTTGCTAGAATTGCGAAGTGTCTGACTTCACACTTCTGCAAAATGCAGTTCCAGGGAAACAGCAGATGCACATGAACTGTAGCTGTCAGCTTGCTGGCAGTAGCTAAGTTTCTTCTTGGAATATTAGGCTGATATCTCTTTTTCACTTGTCTGCCAAGTCATATGTCCTTGTCTGAGATTGCTTTTCTTGTCTTTCCTGTAATAACAGCAGTATGACAGAATTCTTGGACAAATGCTGTGCTAATGGATACTTCTGACAGTTCTGATTCTTTGCCGAGGAAAGGAAATAGAAAAAAGACTGCTTTGTTTGTTCCCAAAAGCAGTTACAGTAAATGCCCTATAAATCAGCTAAGTAGTTCTATTTAGTGCAAGGAGCAGGCTTCCTGCAAGTAGTGATGATGCTTCAGAGTTGGAAGAAAGAGCATGTATATTTGAATGCAAGAAAACTGTCAGGAAAAGCTCTAGCAGAAATTATTTAACTGTGTGTTGAGATTGAGCACTGAAGTGACTATAGGTAGTGGGATGGTGGGACAGCTTTGCAACCAGGGAAGAGAGCCCATACATTAATATGTATGCATTAGCATGGATAAAACAAAATACATGTCTCTGGTGTTTTCACTCTGCTCTTGCTTTGGCTGTGTCTTCCTCCTGGCCTCATCTCTGTTGTTGCCCACAGCTGTCATTGCACTGTGGGCTCGACTGCCCCTTTGTTCAGTATTCAGCACATCTTTCAGGACATACTCCTGTGTGGCTTCCCTGAATTCCTCTTCTTTGGTACTGTGAAAACATTGCTGAATGTTTCAGGTAATTTTAATCCTCTCTCTCTCTAAAGGTACTGGTCTGAGTTTTTTTGAGGGAAATTACTAGTAGCTTTGTACTCAGCATCTGTTAGGATCAAGGTAAGTATTTCTGTTTGATTTGTTTTATGGTAAAATAATGCTTCCTAACATTCAGCTTGTTCAAATTGCACAAATCCGGTAGTTTGTTCTGCCTTCATCCTTGTTCTCGTAAATAGCTGCTTTTCCTAGAGATTTGTTTTTCTTAAATCAGGGTTAATCATCCCAGATGCTTGGCTGTATAACAACATCCTGTATTTTTGTGTAAAATGCTACATAATGAATTTCTGTGAACAAGATTCGTGGGTTTTTTTATCACAAACTGTCAGCATGGTAGAAATCTTAGGAACCTGACATTAAGTTCTTCATTTGGTGATCTTGCTTTACATGTTTGAAATTGGTTTGTGATACAGATCTTGGTTAATCTGCAGTTTTTTATTCCTGAGTAAGACATTTCTCTTTGAATTTGTTCAGCTCAGGATCCTGCTTTCTGTATTACTAGAGGTGGAATAATCAAGGTGATACAAACCAAGAAGAATCAGTATGTACTGCATTGGGAGCATACTGGCTGTTTTCTTAATGTAAAATCTTTACAGTTTCTGCCCACTCACTTTTCAGGTCAGCTGCAGCATCATATCACTGGTGTTTCTGAATGTGGCAGAGAGGTCTGGTGAAAAGAAAATGTTTAATTCCTATGCAGGCACTGCAGCTCTTTGTGCCAAATGAAGAGCAAAGGCTTAGGCTCTGTTGCTGCTACCAGGCCAGCTGCACATTCCCTCTGTTTATTTTGTGATCTGGAGCAAGCATTACAAACGCCTCTTTCTGCACTTGGTGATGTTTTGTTCCAAATGTGCTGAGTCAGGACAGTTGAGGCAGACCTGTCTGTCCTCTCAAAAGGAATCACTCTCCTGTAAAGTCTTCTCTCAGGCAACTAGCGACAAGATAAGAGGGCACAGCCTTAAGCTGTGCCAGGGGAGGTTTAGGCTGGACATCAGGAGGAATTTCTTTGTGGAAATAGTTGTTAAACATTGGAACAGGCTTCCCAGGGAAGCGGTGGCATCATCATCCCTGGAATTGTTCAAGAAACGACGGGATGTGGCACTTAGTGCTGTGGTTTCATTTACAAGGTGGAGATCAGTCAAAGGTTTGACTCAGTCTCAGGTTTTTTACAACCTAAAAAAGTCACCTGATTCTGTAGTTCTGTAATATTTCCTTTCTCATCATGGCAGGTAAACAGCAGCCTCCTCTGCCTTGACCATCCTCCAGCTCTTCAACATAGCAATTTCCCAAATTTTCTTCATAGCAATATCCTCTGTAGGCAGGTCCTTCTCCAATCCATGCAAAGCTGTAGCTAGATGCATTCTTGACCCCTTCCCCAGTATAGCTTGGGATGGCAGCTTCTTTCCTACAGGGGACTGGGGTAACCCTTGTAACACTGCAATTCTGTGTATGCACAGTTCTAACACTGGATTTGAAAGAATTTGAGAAAAGCAAGTATTAGTATTTTGTTCAGGATGAACTTTTGGTCACTAAACTTCAGGTTTAAAGTCAGCACTGCTGAAATCAGTCCTTTTCTGGTTCCTATACATAAAAGCATGCAAACAGCAAAATCCAAAACAACCCCACCCCAATCCATCAAAAAACTGCTAAGACATTAATAGCTAACATTACTAGGAGGTTATTTTAAAATGTAAAATAGCCCTTTTATATTAAAAATTAGGAAGAGAAACCAGTCTCCTAAAATGTAGTTCACTAAAAGCAAGAGGAACAGTCTACACCAGCTGTGGAAACAAGTCATAGTCCACTACAGGTTGAATTCTTTCACAAGCTAAATATCCCTCCCATAATTGTTTGAATTGGCATTAACAACCAAGTGAATTTGCAACTGTACAAGTATCAAGAAAATGTCCCACTTTAGTATTAACAAAATTGAAATCAGACTAACTCTGAGCTCAGGGTAATCCAAAAATGCTCCCCATGTGTAAATTTTCTTTGTTTTCCCATCACATCTCATGATTCTCCATCCACCTGAGAATATCTTGCATGAGCCATTTGTACCCGCAAATCTGCAGTGACACAAATGTCTTAAGTCAGGATTTCTCTTTATTTGGAATACAGTATCAGTGAAGTATTCCATACCTGGAATAGGTATGTCTGCAAAAACAGAGAGAACTGTCACCATTTTTTCACTAGGAAATGTTTGACTTTTACTTCCTGGCAAAAGTCACAGCTCCATAAAAATGAGAAACTTTTACATATATATATATATATATATATATATATATATATATATAAAATAATGCAATAGGGAAAAATGTCATGTTGCCATTACAGCACTGTACAGTAGAACTCCAAGTAATTTAGGTTAGGAAAAACATCTTGCATTGCAAACTTTAGAACATAATTATTCTATTTCACATGTGACTCTGGGTCCACATTGCTTGAAGTACAGCTTTTTTACCTTACACTCTTTATTACTGGGAAGCTACTCTGGAAAAATGAAAGCCAAGAGATTATTTTTCAATTAGGTACTGTTTGAAAACCAAACTATAGAGTCAAAAAAATACCAGCTGCTGAAAAACATTAGTTTGGCCAGCATAACTAGAGGGGCAGCAGCATTATGGAAGAAACTGCTGATGTGGGAGAGTAACAATGAATTCAAGAAAGCTAAAACCTAATAAATACTGTAAGAATCCTTGGGGAGAAAAAAGGAGCTGAAAGTCCAGTTTGACTTTCACTTGCTGTTTGAACCTGCATCTTCAGAAGTTTGAGCTCTTTGGCAGTCTGACATTTCCCTCTCCTTGCTTAGGTGTGACTGTTTAGGAGATGTGATACTCTTATTTCTGGAAGGAGGCTTAGCCACAAGGATTACACTCTCATTTTTTGACCCATTTTTCAGTTGTCTTTTTGACATTTTAATGTTCTTTCACATGAATATACTGGGAGGATGCAAACTAAACTTTCCTGGGAAAAGAAGGAAGAACACAGTTATCTGTACTACTTATATTGAGCTAAAAAGGAAATTCTGACTCATTGAGGCAAGTTACTCTGTAATTCTCCTGTCTCAGCTAACAGCAGGTAACGAACCACTTCTACACCAAGAAGTAGCTCTCAGGAAAAAAAAAAAAAAAAAAAAAAAAACCAAAAAAAAACCCAACAAATCAAACCAGCTTTTACAGCTAAAGCTCCCTTCCCACACTCTTTCCTTGTGCACACTTTGAGCTCAATAGCCATTGAAAATTATTGTGGCAAAGCCTTTCATAAAAACTTAGTGTTTCATGAAAAAAAACAACAAAAAAACCCCTTAATTTCAAAATTAATTCAGTGACCAGCCTCCAAAAGCCCATCTATAACATGATGAGGAAAAAGCAGAGGTACTTAATGCCACAGTCTTTAACAGTAAGACCAGCAGCCCTCAGGGTACCCAGCCTACTGAGTTGGAAGAAGGGAACTGTGTTCTTCTTTTTTTTCCAAGGAATTTTCTCCCTGGCAACATACAACATTTCACTGGATGCTGTCTAAGATTGATGAGAAAAAAGATTGAGCATTAATTACAGGTACAGTAAAATAGTTTAATATATCCTGATAGTGCTGATACCTCACACAGGTGTTTTAGGAATCTGTTGAGCATCATCCCTCTCTGTCACCTCCCTACAAACCTGAGGGCCCCAGGTTGGATTTGACACCTGAGGTGCAGAGAAACTTGCAATGGGGTGTGCAGGAAGTGGAGGGGTTGGTGATGAAATTGTTTTTACATGCATTTGAGCATGTACTGCAGTCAGTTTTTATTTCTCACAGGGGTAGTTGCCATCCATTTGCATTCATGATACGCTACAGTACTGCCTGGTGCTGCAGGAAATAGTCTTCTAGAATTTCTTCCATGGATGATTCCACCATAGGAGTGGGTACCTAACTTTGGTATAGGCAAGGTAAGGTATATCTAAGGGAAAAGAGGGGGAAAATTTAATAATATCATTAAATTGTGAATGTGACTGTTATCTGGGCTTTGAGATGAGAAGTACACTTGGTCATATTTGCACAAGAATTTGCTGGAGTCATGCCCTTCTGATTTTCCTGGGATAGAAACCTCATTAAACTGTATGAAATAATTAGAAAATCTTTGAAAGCAATTCTGTTCCTTCTCATGTCACCCATATCAAAGCACAGATATCTCTTCTGCCTTTTTTCCTCCCTCATTTATTTACTTTCTTTTCCAGCCTCTGATTGGCATCTCTCCTTTGTCCTCTGAAGACTCATTCAGGGCCAGTGTTAACCTGCAGTCTTTCAGTTTAAATTTGCATTTCTAACAGAAACAGTAACATAAAATATTTGTACTGGTTCACTCTAGGGAAAATAAAAAACATGTCTATCTTCTTTTTTGCCCCATGGTGATTTTGCTCCTGTTTTCCAGGTGCTTCTTTTCAACGAACTCACCAACTGCCCCATGTCAGACACTCATCTCCTGCTATACCATAATTATGTTCTTCTTACTAAGTCCTAAATGCCTTTCAGGAAATTTGGCTCCCCAACAGAAATGGTGTTGATGTCTGACAAGATCTGACAGTTGAGTCAGGGTCTTGGCACACGTCTGCCTCTCTGCTATCAGCAGACTATGTAAAATCATGGTGAAGGATGGGACAAAGTAATAATGAAAAAATCCACATTGTTTGATTACACATAATACTCTGATGGATTATTTTTCTGCTCTTGGCTACGGCATAATGGAAACACAGTGACAGTTCTGTTCAATTGAAGTTCAGAATCTCACCCCTAGACATTCATCCTAGAGATAATTGGAAACAATTTGCCTCAGACCTGCAGAACAGTGTATCTTTTTGGACTTATTAAACAGGAATTTTAGGGTTTTCAGTGGTTTTCCTTTGCAGACAGACTACCTTGACTTGTTCCTGAAAGCAATTTTGGCCTCTGATCATAAACTGAATTGATACAATTTCTTGCATTAATAGCAAACATATCAAACCCTCCTATTAGAAAGCCAATGCAATTCAGGGAAAAACAAAACATCAGAAAAATAAAACGAAAAACCAAAACAAATGCACCTTCAAGTCACAAGTGCTTCCTTTTGGCATACTGTGGTCTTTTCAAAGTTTTCAAATAGCTGCATGCAAAGAAAGGTTTGAGTTATTTATGCTTCCTTTGCTCACCTGAACTGCTAACTTTGTCCTTTCTTTCACAGTAGCTGCTTTTTGATTACTTAGACACACAGAAGCTTGTCTGTTTGGTTTTTGTGTTTAGTTTTATCTAATTCTGCATGATTTGTATTGTTTTACCTTGTAGGGTCTACCTACTAGGCAAAAATCACAAGAGTAGCAAAAATCCCATGTTTGTTTCACAGTATTTCCTTCATGGAAATATTCTTTGGGATGCCCTTTGCTTTTTTATTATTATTATTATTTACTTAAAGCTAGTTTTTAATGTCTAATGGTGCCCTTACATGAAACTAGACTGTATAAATGGTGGCACTTAGAGAATAATGCATGTGCTGTGATGTCTTGAGAACCTTACATGCTACAAGAATTGTGGTGTTCAGTGTGTGTGAGACAGTGCACACATGTGGCCAGAAAATCAGGTCAGTGTCTGTCTCTGGGACACCTTTATATGACTGCAGTTGTCTGGAGGAATTGATAATTAAAACCCATCCCATGTCCATTGAGCTGCATGAAGTATTGAACACCAATTGAAGAGATTTCTTCTCAAAATACATATTTTTCTCACATTCTCCCAAATCAGGGAAAAGGAATTTAGCAGTATTTACTTAGAAGTCACTTACAGATTGGATATAAGATAATTAAAACATTATTAATATATTTTATATAACCATAGGACTTACTTGTGTACTCCATTTCATTGGCTGGTAACTGATTAACTGAGAAAAGAAGACTGAATGTTTCTGTTGGCTGAAATAATAATGTTACTACAGTTCTACCATGAACTTTTTGCTTGGAGTGATGGTCTTTATTTCCAGTCTTTAGCTGTATTAAATACATAAGCTGAGAAGTTACTTTACATTTTCTGCTTAGGTCAGATCCAGGCCCCTTCAGTTGCTGGTCCCTGCTGAGCCTGCTGTGTCAGACTTGTAGTTACCAACACAGAGAAAGGACTTTTTATTTTCATGGTTCTGGGTTCTGATGTGTTTTTTTTTTCCCCAACAAATATGTAGATGGCTGAATAAATGGTCCTAACATCATTGAGAGAGATGGTGAATTCCTAGAGCCTTTGAGGCATAGGAGCCAGCCCTATCTGTAACCTCTATGACATGACACTTTTCCAGGACTGTAAACTTAATGCAAGTGAAATGAATGATAAATTCATTTTTTAAATGCCTGCAGTTTTAGCAAATAATAAATACATCCCATCTCTCATCCTCTCACAGTAGTCTCCTCTTGATGAACCATTTTATACCATTTACTGGCCTGAATTCTTGACTTCTCTCCTAGCCAGTAATTTCACCCAGAAGTTAGTGGCTGAGGTAATTTGATAGAAAATTGGACTGTCACTATTTCTTTAAGCAAAGGTGTTCTGAAGACAGGCTGGGGAGGGTTAGAAATACAAAAAGCCGCCAATTAAGTGGCAGTAAATGAGAAGGTGTTTGAGCTGCAGAGCTCTGTCAGTTGTCTCTGTATGATTTTCCAAGGATCCTCAACCAACAACCTGGTGAGGTGTTGTGAGCACACAACATTGTCCTGCAATTGAACCTGCAAGTTCAGGCCAACAACAGTAACAGCAAAGAAAATTCATTTCTAGCTGTCAAAATTTATTTTTTCTACTCTAACCTTTGTTAGTTCATGTAGTGACCATGTGCAGAAGGAAAATTGTTGCCTCCTTCTTCTGGTGATATGGCTACAGAGAGAGATTTGGCCTTCAAAAATGTCAGTGTTTAGTTTAATTTGGAGTGCTTTGAAATGTGGTTTATTCATTAACCTGGAGATTGGTGACTCTTCACTGTTCCATAGAGTGGAAAAGTGACTGGTTGAAACATTAGATCCAGCCAGCTCAACATCTTCAAAGGTTACACCAGTGAAATCCCCAAACCAGATAGTATTCACCCATTAATTATAGATGAGAGTTTATAGTGGATTGTAACCCCCCAAACATTCTTACTTTTGGGGGTTAAAAACTAATTCATCAGCACTGCTCTAATTATTGACAGTATTGGAAGAGTGTTTCCTCCAATCTGAGGAACATCTCTCTCTGCTGAAAAGACAAAGGGACCTTTTCAGTGAGCAAATCTGCAGATTGGGGATATAAAAGACACACAAATACTGAAGTCTTTCTCTTGAGCTTCTATAACATTTCTGTTGTGAGTATTCTGATCAGTCAGAGTCATCCTCAGTAACACACAGTGCAGTGAGCACACAGATTTGGACAGTAAACATTAAAAATGGGTGTCAGGTACCAGCAGAGGCCAGTATACACCAGTTGGAATCCATCAACAGGTCTGGTAGATCATAGGCTACAAGGGGTGGAAGCAGACTGATCTTTCTGGTGTGTTCTACACTCACAAAGCAGCAGCTGTCCTGCCTTCCAGCAGAACCTTTCACGTGTTGTCAGGTGTTATGTCAGCAGCTGAGAGAAGTTTTGGTGTAAACACATGCAGAGGCAAAAAAAGAACCCAGACCAAATTTGGGAAGAAAAATCCCGGTGAAATGGTGACTGTTTGAATTAATGTAATTTATTTTGTGTGTGCAGATAAATGTAGCCTCAGCCTTTGGAGAGTCAAGCTGCAAGGCAGAGCAGCAGTGCCAGCTCTGGAGAGTCAAGGCAGCAAGAAAAAGAGAAAGAAAAAGGAGCAGCAGCAGCACAGGAAGCAACACATTGGAAATGGAAGAGAACTGGAAAAGAGCCAAAATCACAAACACGAGAAAAAACAAAAGAAGCAAAAAAGATGATCAACAGTGAAATATTGTCAGTTTATAGAATGACAGATGATTAAAAAATTACTTAATTTCTCATTCATTTCTTGCATCCCTGGAGATGTGTGCTAGTTTTGGACATGCAGATCCATAGGACACACAAACCCATCAAGACATGGGTGTGTTCTGACTGGACTTGACACCAAGGGACACATAGCCAGTGCATGGGGACACCCAGGAAACACACATCCCTCTGGCATCAGTCCAGCATTTACTGATTGAGGCAGGGACACAGTGGTGGAACAGGGCTGGTTGAGTTGGGGGCAGGTCTCAGGAATGCTGGTTCAGCAGGCACAGGGTGCTGGGATGAGCTTGCCAGGGTATGCTCCCCAAAGGGGTGTGTATATGGGGGGATGGCAGCAGGTTGGGATGTAGCATGGGATTACAGGGTCCCTGGGTTGGAATCAACATCCTTGGAGAAGCTCCTGTGTTACCTTGTGTCTCCCTGTTGCCTTCAGTCTGTCCCAGTCATTCCAGGACCATTCCATAATGGCTTTTTAATGCCATGCACTGTCTCTTCTTGTGGACAGGGAGAACAGGAATTGTCCCTGTCCAGGGACAGCTGGGGCTGGAGCACCTTGATCTAATTTCCAGCTTCTAGTGCTGGTTTTAGTCTTTGCTGTGTCTTCTCATGTGCTGCCTGAACATGACAGGATGGGACTGGAGCCTCGAGGAGGCTGCAGGGACACCCCCAACTCAGACCACCCTTGTTTCTCCAGGCTTGCCCCTGGAGCAGGCTTCGAGTCCCAAGAGACACAGAGTGCTGGTGTGGGAAAGCTGGGTTGAGTGCACATCTTTATGGAAGATATTGTGGGAATCAGAAATCCAGAAGCTGAAGAAAATTTGCAGGTGAGCTCCTGGAAGACACAAAGATGGGGCTCAGCAGGAAGTTCTGTGTGGCACCACTGCAGGAATAGGGTGTGCCACACAGGAGTGTGACTGCACAGGAGTGTGTGACTGCACAGGAGTGTGTGACTACACAGGAGTGTAGTCAGAGGCACTGAGGAGTGTAGGACAATTAAATTGCTTCTGATTTCTGCAAAGAGCTTGAGCACGCAAGCAAGAATGGACCCAAAACCAAGGCACTGCAACCATTGCAATGGTGGTGCTCCTCCATATTGAAATGGCTCTGCCAGAATGGAATCTTCTTCCACTGAAGAGTCCTTCCTGCTCCACATTTTACATCTCTTGGGCAGCTTGGAAGGATGGAAAACCAGCAGTGACTTTGGGAACAGCTGCGAATTTCCCCTAGAAAGCTTTCAGAGCAGGCTCAGTGTAGCACAGCAAACAGGTTGGCTTGCTGTCATGTGCCATATTCTGACTCCCAGGGAAGATCATTTCTTGCTTCCTGTGGCTCCTGAAGTGCATCTGAAAGCTCTGCCTGGAGATTAATGCACCTGGCATTTAAACGTGGGATCGTTTGATGTTTGGCTTTTTTCCTTCCTTGAAAATTTTTGTTAACTACACATATTTCACCAACACAGTTCTTTATAGCACAGCCAGCTCTTCAAGAAAGTTTTCCAAAGTCTTCAGGGTCGAGTCTCATGTGTGACTTATGAAAATCCCTTTTCTTGCCTGAAAACAAAAGAGTTGCACTTTAGTTTGCTGTAAGTTTTCTCTTAAAAAAACCCACAATCCCCCCCCGCCCCAAGCCCTTACCCCAACACAAATACTTTTCCTATCTGCTAAGTATTTTAAAGGTCAGTTATTAATACAATCTTTGCATCTTCAAGTGGGGAAAGTTAATAATTCTCAACTTGTTACATTAAACACTTGCTATGGGTTGCAGTGAAATAAAAAGCATGTACACTTTCCATCAAAAGTGAGTTTTCATAAGTGTGAGATCTAATGATCATAAGGAAAAATTCGTACTAAAAACCTTATCTGAAAACTTAGATTTTTCATCAAATTGTCACCATGAAATTTTGCTAAATTGTAGAGAGTCTCAGTTTATTAAATTAGCTTTTCTGCCATTTCATTCACAGAAAACAGTCCTAGCACTCCATTCCAAGTTGCTACAGGTACTACCAAAACCACGTCTGGCCACCCCAGTAAAAGCAGTCTCCAGACAGCTCTCTGGTGTCCAAGCTGGACACTGCTGATGGAGACTTGCCCTGCTCTGGGATGCTGCCTTGTAACATGGGTTTGTTATAAAGATGGACTTTGCCTCCTAAGCACTAAGGCTGAGTTGAAGTTCTGACCTCTTTGTTTGGAAAGTTGAAGTGGAATTCTCACACAAAGTGTCCAGGTCTTTGTAAAGCAGGATCCACAGATTCCAGTCTGCTGATGGCTCTGATTACTGCATTGCTACTTTTCAGGTTAAATGAAGGTGTCACAGTGACACCAAGTTAAATAGGATGCAGTCTTCTTTTCACAAAGATCAAGCACCTTCTATACAGATACAAGACATGTCCCACCTATGGACCTGGTCTTGTTTGCTGGACCATACAGGAGCAAGAGCATCGATCTCATCCA
This sequence comes from Passer domesticus, assembly GCF_036417665.1. Lineage (NCBI taxonomy): Eukaryota > Metazoa > Chordata > Aves > Passeriformes > Passeridae > Passer > Passer domesticus. The sequence continues at coordinate 138,241,325 of NC_087474.1, forward strand.
GGAAAACAACTGAAGGTCCCATCTGGTAGACCTACAAAGAAAGCACAGGAACACTGGCATCAGGAAAACAGCACTGTTTGAAAGGGAAAAGACATGAAAAACATTGTGGTTACAAGAACACTGGAACTGGTTAGTTTGGGATTTTTTTGAGGGGGATGGTGGTGCTTTGCAAACCTTTCTTGTTTGCATTATTAATATTTCCCAATACATCCCAAGATTTCCAGTCTCCCAAAACCCCACTGGAAAAGGAAACCCTGACAGTCCCATTTCTGTGGAAGGGGAAGGAGCTGACAAAACATGATAAAATTTCTTCTTGACCACAGAGAATTAGTTACAACTCAGACAGAACATGTGGCACATTTCAGCCATACCTGTTCAAATAATAAACGAAACTGTCATTCATATTCTCCTACCCATTCACTCAGGCAGTTGACACCATTTCTCATAAAAAGATTACTTCCCCATTACCCTGGCTACATTCATTAGCACTGCACAAGCTACCAGTGTCTTTCCAGTCCCTGGTGTACCATAGAATAGGAAATCTCTGCAATTAAAAAAAAAAAACAAACACGTAAGAAAAAATCATAATGGAAAAGTGCCTATTATAACCCCCATCCCTAAACCACACAGCTCAGCTCTCCTCAGCAAAACACTTCATGGATAACACAGTGGTAACAGCTAAAGTGTGAGAAAAGATAAAAAGGGTTCCTACACAATACAATGAGGCAGCAAATGAAATTCATAAAGAGGATAATGTGTATGTACAAAACATTGAGAAAAGAAGGACACATCCCAGAAGGACACATCCAAAAGCTCTGACATACCAGCAGGGGTGGTTACAACACAGTGGAGCCAAACAAACTTCCAGTGCAGAAGCTGAGTCCAGGATAACTTACAAATCACCAGTTCTGCATGTTCATTCTTGTTTTCACAAAAGGCAAGATTTGAGAGTAAAGCATTTAATTACCCCTTAAATAGCCTTAAATTTCTGGGTTTGGTCTCCCTTTGTGGGTGATAAAAAAGAAGCAATCTAAAGCTGGGAAAGTATTCTGCATTTCTGCATTTCCATCAGCTAGAAAAGCCAAGATGTTGCTCTTTCAAAATGAATTTCATTTAATAAAGAAGCAAAAGACAAAGATTTTCTTTTCATTGTTTGTAATACTTTTAAAAGTTCCTGAAAGCAAAGCATTTAAAATCCCATTTCAATATACCATAACTGAATTTTGCTGACCAAGAATATATGTTAATAATTAAATCTCCAATAATTTCATTTTGTAACACAGAACTCAGCTGTTACTCATCTGTAAAAAGTGGACAAATTCTTATTCTAGCCCAAGCACAACAAGCACTGCAAGCTTCTAGTTACAAGTTTTATCATTTGTAAAAGTGATGCTTGAGTGTTTGAAAAAAAACAGTGTTTGTGGGAGAGAAGTAGACTTTCAAGAAGAAAACTACAGTTGACTACCAGTAGGCAATTCACTGTACATGAAACTCTAAAGGAAAAAGTCTCCAACTCCAGCTTTTAAAGGCAAGACACCTTTAAAGGTGTCTAATCTTGCCTCACAGGAAATCTCCAAACCTACATATATGCTTGTTTCTATCAATTTTTTCTAATATTACTTTTTCATTTTCTTAAAACTTTTTACTACTGCTAAAAAAACCTCATTCAACAGTTCTGAAAATTTTGGAGCATTTTTATATGTTAAAGAAAGCTACAACCTCAATATGGTTCCATCAGAATTTCGATGTCAGCACAAAGGAAACGTTCACAGCAATTTTCAAACTGCTGGAGAAAAACCTGTAAGCCAAGGGAGTTGTAGACAGCCCATTATTGGAAGCTTTCATAAATAGTGTAAATGTCTCACTGACATGATGAAGTAAAAATCCTTACTGAAACAACTATTTGCCTTGCCTCAACATCAGACAGATTTGCTTCAGTTTTCATGTGATCCCTGTGAATATTTGAAGTGAAAATGCAAGCCCTGATACAGCTGTGTGCAAACAGTGTCCATAAAAAATCATAAAGCAGCTCAGGAAGCCCAGTATGAGACATGAGTTGCAGCATATCACTGCTATTTCATATTTTCTGAAGCTATTTCCTCCACCCTTAAAGCACAGCTCTGGCATAACTGACAGTAAGATTATAATTAGAGAGCAAACATAAATGTCACTTTAGACTACACTATGCTTTGGAAGAAGTTTTTTTTCAATTAAAATTACAAATAAATAATCACTCTATGTGAAATAGTAAAATAAATTAGTGTCTACTTCTTCCACACCCCATGATTTTCCATCCTTTGCCTTCTATGCATCTTCTCTGTACAGCCAGCTTTTTGCAAGATTGTTTCTACACTACTAAGATAAAAAATTGAAATGTAAGAGCAAGGATAGATGAACACAAAAAACCCCATTGAAACTGGCACACATGATCAGTATGACATTTTGATGTAGTGAACACAAAGCAAGAATCACAGGCATTTAGCCAAGTTTTTGAAAACTACTTAAAAATTAGGTCAAATGTTTACTTTTTTTAGAGATACTTAGGAATAAGTGTTTGAGGATTTGCAAACTGACTGTTTTCAGGTTTATTTTCCCCTCTTGCTAAACAGAGTAAAAAAAATCCCATTCAGTAGGAAAAAAAGAGTTCTGAAGATATAGGAAGATAACAAAAAACAATTATGGCAGGCTTTCACAGCATGATAACATTAAGTCACTTTTAGTTCCTAGCCTTCCTCAGACAACTTGTTACTTATTACTTAGATTACTTATTCTGCTCTTAACCCGAGTTAAGGTCTTGTGCTGATTTTCCGTGACTACATATGGTAGAAAAAGCATCTCACTGCTCTTAGTTACACTTCACAAACCTTTCAGAAAACAATGTCAGTTTGCACTTCATGGTGAGACTTAAAACACAGACACACAGGCAAAAACACTAGGACTGCTTCTCTTTGCCTGTATCCAGCTTTCTGCTGCATCTTAACTCGACTGGGTGTTACAAAATTATTTGTAAGCATGAAAGAAAATTTAATTAACCATGAAGCTGCTTCTGATGCCAAGAAAATTGATTTAGACGACAAGTTAAATCTACAGAAATTTACAACACAAAGAGATCTTTTTGGTTCACAAGAACCATCCCATCCCAAAAAGATCCTCTGGTGTGAAGATCTCTCTGCAACTGGCAGTAGCAAAATGAAGACACTTGTGGCCAATTTAAATATTGGCTGTGCCAGAATTCCTTACACATGAAGCACCTGCCAAATACACCCTGCTGCACACACTCTGAGATTTGTGGCTTAAGCCACAAGAACCTGTTTCCAAAAACTCATGCTAAACAGTTTGGCCCACGCCTTATATAAATCAGTGCATTAAGAGTAATTACATGACAGCTCAGGCTGACACACTGGATGGATTTCAGGGAGAAGTGATCCGATTGTCATGCTGTAGGATGCTCAGAGCTCCCTGTCCTGCTCCCTTTCCTGTGTGCCTCCTCCACAGCAGGAGAAACCCAGCTCAGTGATGTGGCCCTTGCCTGTGTCCCTGTCTGAGCTGGGACAGAAAATTCAGCCAAAAGTCAGAAAGTTCAGCAGTTTCATGATTACTACTGGGAAGCCCCACTACCTATTTTTAATCCCCAGAAAAGCCAACCACATTATTGCTCAATAATGTGAAATTTGAAAAACAAAACTGCCATATTACATATAAGTGAAATTTTCTTGGGGGAAAAAAAAAAAGAAAAAAGAAAAAGAAAAGAAGACCATTGGGCCGTTTTCCAGCACACACTTTGGCATCAGAGCGACACCATCGAAGTTGATGGTGCTGTACCCTGTTACCTCTCCTTGCTCCACAGCTCTTCAGAACCTTCCCAGCCACCCTTTCCCCCTGACAGCATCCATCAACAGGTTGAAATCCTAGGGGATCAGGTGAGCTGCCGAGCAGCCGGCTAGATTTGGAAAATACTGCTCTGGATGACTCGATGTGTACACACAAACAATCCTGACACAGAAGGTGGAAGGGGCTCCTGGTGTTGACAGTGTTTCTGGTGGGAGCCCTTCTGCCATAGCTTCTCCAGGCTGACCAGCACCTCTTCAGCCTGAGACATGTCACTAATTCCCTTCCGTGTGCTGCGTAGAGAGAGGTGCTTAAAAACGTGTCCATCCTGAATTACCTCTGGGCGAGTATACTTAGAGCCACGGGCGCGAGCACAAACCCGCGACTGTCCACAAAGAACGTCTCTTAAAAAAACAAAAACAAAACAACAACAACAACAACAATAAAAAAAAAAACAATAAAAAAAAAAAAAACAGGAGGCAGCCGTCCTGCCGGGAGTACCCCTCCTCCGCGAGGTGCCACTCCCGGGTCGGGATGAGCCGGGCCGAGCCGCTCCCGCCCGCTCAGGGCGGCTCTGAGGGCAGCCCGCGGCTCGGGCGCTATCCCTTCCCGCCCAAGATGGCGGCGGCCCCGCCCCGCCGGGCGGTGTCCCGGAGCCCGTCCCCCGGCGCGGGGTGTATGACCGCGGCCGTGCGGCGGATAGGGCAGGCGGCGGCCGGAGCGGGGTGTACCGGGTGAGCAGCGCCGTCCGGCCGTGTTACGGGCGGCCAGGGAGCGGCTTAAGTCGGGGCCGGCTGGGGAGCGAGAGGAAAACTTTCCTTGCGGAGCCCGGGACTCCGGCCGCTCTCCCGCGGCCATGTTGGGAACCGGGGGCTGCCCGGGGGGGGGAAGGAGCTCCCCGGTGGGAGGCGGCGCTGGGCTCCGCTGTCCCGCCGCGGGGCTGGGGCAGCGCCGCGTCCTGCCCGCAGGGAGGGAGGGAGGCGGCGGGGCGGCAGGACCTGGGGAAGGAAGCGGCGGCGGCGGGCGCTGGCTTGTCCCAGGGCACTGAGGGAGTTGGGGGTCTCGGAAACGAGTTCGTCATCGGGAAAGGGGAGAAACAGCAACGGCGGCGGCCCCGCGGCGTTACGTAAGTGCCGAAACTCCTGGGCTCGTGACTCCGCCAGGCGCCTTGAGGCGGCGGGACGGGCGGAGGGCGCTTCCTGCCCGGCGGGGCGCGCTCCCCCGACCCCTCGCGCGCCCGGTGAAACTCCGTGTCGTTCTCGGAGCGAGTCGCCTGAAAAGTGTTTACACTGCTGTGAAAAAACAGCGGAACCGCGAGTCGTGCGGCTGCGAGCATAAGGTGCCTTTTTTTTTTGTCTTTATGAAAGTCGCCTGTTTTGAGGGGAATGTAACTGGTGTGCCAGAGATACGTATGGCTCATAAGCTGTTTTCTGAAAGTAGCTCGAGAAAAGGCAGCTGCATGTTTTTCCTCTCGCCTCATTCGAAATACTTATGTTCATAGGCACCGATGTTTATAAATGGCAAAACTGCTCATCACGGCAAGAAAGCGATGGGTGAGTCTGCTGAGCAGCACGTCCTGGCATCGGCTTTGTCCCTGCTGAGGGAAACAGCTGTAACTCGAGTTTTGACGTGAAGCATCAGTACAGTGGCTGTTGATAACCAAAAGGACCTTTTATATTCTTTACCAGAGGTCGAGGATTGTCTTTTGGCTCGGTTGATGCAAATGGTTCCAGAAGCATCATTAAGTTCTAATTCAGGCTGTCCTCAGGCTGTGCTAAGAGTTACTGAAAGGGTTGATGCTTATTTGAGAAACACTATACGTGAAGCTTCAATGTGCCTAACAGCTTAAGGTCAGATGAGGTTAATACAGTAGGCAAAGTGACTCTAAAACCCGACCCACAACACAGGAATCTGTTTCAGAACTGAGACTGCAAATTCCCCTTTCTCTCCTGAAATAAGGAGAACTTAAATATTCCGATCTTAAGTTCTGATACTTGTATATTGAATTATTTTAGGGATGCCTGTCTGAAAGAAGGGAAGTATTTAAAGACAGCGGTGTAATCGGTGCTGAGATCCTGCAGATTAGTTGCTTTGTGTGCAGTCATCAGCATGCAGAATGGAATCGGTTCTTTAGCTCAGAAGGCAGTGCTCTTGCTTTTAGCCTCTAATCTAAATACTGTTGACTAATCCCAGTGGGTAATAAGAATCCCAGTGTTGTTAAATGTCTTTTATATGAGCTCAGTTTCTTAAATAATACTTTCCCAAGAGTTTCAGTGCCACCAATTTTGTTGAAAACAACAGTGAAAGTGAAGTGTTGTGTGCCCGAGTCCCAAATTCTTCCTTCTGAATGCAAATCAGCTGTGTGCTGTTTGGTGTGTCTGAGTTTTGCTCTACATGGAAGCCCACATAGAGGAAGTCCCTTAAATGCTAAATGAAAGCTGGCGTGTAGAATTTTTTAGCTGGAGGAGCTGGTTCAGTTTCCTCTGTTGTATTCTGTAGAAAGAGAGTAGCATCTTTCTACCCGAAAAGCAAGTTTTCGTTAGATGCAGTGATGAAATAATTTTTCAGTTAGAGCTTTGTCCTCTCTCCCTTATATCAAGGGCTGAGCTTTAGCTGTAGTAATTAGACATGTCCCCAGAGTGACAGAAGGATCTATCCTTAGTATCCTAAAGCCCTTTAGTTTACAACTGTTATCATTGGAAAAATGTTTGCTATATTCAAAAGGTATGGTGAGTTTTAAGTTTCACTGCTGTGGTTAGTGGATGCAGCATAGTTTCAGAGCAGTAAAGAAATGGACCTGCAGTTTCAGGTGAGGCACGATGTGACAGAGCATTGCCAAAAGCCCCATGAGAGCAATTATGGCAGAGTACAAACACTGGTTTCATACACTTACAGCATTTTTAGTGGCTTGTCTTCATCAAGGAGGGCTAGAAGTGTTTAAGTGAAAGCTGAGGGTCAAGGCATGGCACATAGATAAGGCAGAGTTGAATTTTTAAGTACTTGCAGACCTGATTTTATGAAAATGGATGTGAGAAAATGTTGGGAGTGGTGTCCTGGCAAACAAAATGGCATGCTAGTTTTTTGTTCTTAAAGTACACCTACTAATGGGTGATGTCAAATAAGGAAATCCCAGTATTAACAACTAATATGATTCTTAGATGATGATAGGTAAGAAGTACAAATTCTTGATTTTGTACTAGGAAATGAAACCTTATTCTGTACAGCTTCAAAATGTAAAGGTACATTTGTGACTTATTTTGAGCTGTGTTAATATTGAAGCTTACTTTTTCCATTTAATTTTTGGGTTTTCTTAAAGTCATAGATCATGATTATATATGTATATTTTACTGCTTTCATGAAGTAATTCAGTGTTTGGATGAAAGTATGATATTCCAAAAGAGAATACATACAGGCAAATATGGATTTCTGAAATAGAAGCACATATTTAAAACTTCCTCCTTAATGCTGCAAGTGCCAAGTTTGCTGTTGTAGGATAACTTTTGTCTTCATGATTCATTGGAGGACTTGTTTTTATAGTTGAGGGGGGTGAAAAACTACTCTATAGATAGGTGTGGTAGAATATGTTTGCTAAAGATTATTTTATTGTTGTTGTGAACAGCAAGATATGAATATGTTAGCAAGTAGAGTCCTGCAAATTCAGGGCTACAAGAGTAGTCTGGTTGAAATAAATGAGTCTTTACACGAGAAGTGGCTTGATTGAGACTTGTAGGACAAAGATTCTCCTTTTATGAAAATAAATATTATTGTGCAGAAGTGTTATTGAAGAGTACTGCATGTTTTTCATCCTGCCACCTTAATGCTACACAGTCAAAAATGCACAGATGTTGACTTTAGTTGCATACATAGGTAAGAGTACTGCTTCTCTGGACAAAATCACATTTTGATTTTTTTTTTTGTTCATTTGGTTGGGATTTTTTTTAGCTTATTAGTGATTGTAAATAATTTAAGGATTTTAAAAGTGAAATGGAAGGGAGTGACTTTCTATTTTTTCTCTTTGCATCATTTTATTTTACGGTAAAACAGTGTTAAGTGTATTGTGTATGTAATTTAGTGGGATTTTGGCATTTGTCAGGCATTTGTCATGTGCCAAAAGAAGAAAAAAAAAACAGTTGAAAGTTAAGGATTTCAAATACAGGAATGTTGTTGCTGCATCAGTCTGCCCTCCCAATCCCCAATGTAATGGGGGTTGTAAGAATGTGGGTGAATGTAATAAGATGACATGCAAGCAGTTATTTACTGTGTTGAGAGGCAACCTCTTGAGAAATTTTACTGATTCAAATAGACACAGGGGGCTGTTAAATAGGATCTTTATATCAGCAGCTTTAGCTTTTTTTAAGTGCTTCTTGTGCCTCCAGCATATCATCTAGAGGTAACTGTTTTGCTTTTAAGTGCTTAGTATGCCTTCTGAAAAAGGAAAAGTTACAGCATGTTCTTTAACATCTGCATTTCTAAAGTGTACACATAATTTGCTAACCAAATTACCAGTGTACCATACACGCAGCCATGCAGGTTGCCAGCATCTTCCCTGTGCAGGTTAACTTCAGTGCAAACCTTTGTGCAGTTTTCCAATTGTCCTCTGTATAGTCTGTACTCCAGTTGCTTTCCGTATAACTAAAATAAATCAAACACATCTGACAGTCAGTGAAAGGGAAAAGGGCCAGTGAATGCATTTCCCAGGAAGGCCATCACCTACAGTAAGCTGCTGTGATTAAGGGGTTCTTTCAGGAAATAATTCCTTGGTTTTACCCTTCTTCTGCTTTAAATTTCTCCTGCCTTAGCTGTCAATACTTGGTAATGTAAAACTTCTGAGAGTGATTTTCAGTGTACTTCTGTTCTGAAAGCTGTGTGTGGCAGTGATTAGTTCCCCCTCCACCCTTCCCTCTGATCTAGGTTAACAGCATAGAGGCAAGTGAACTGCCCTTGTAACACACAGGTTATGTTTGAAAAGCTGGTTACATTGAAGGTTGACAAATTTTATTTATGGTATCATTGTTATAGCTTTTCTTTTGGTTTTTATTAATGGCTGGTAGATGTCAGTTTTCTAGACCTTTATAATTCATCCATGTTTCAGCAGGTAGCAGCATTTGGTGTAAGAAAGGTCTTGCGTCCCTTGCTCAGAAAGAGAATTCAGCCCTTGCCATATTGGCTTATGTGTTCTTAAATAATGCTGGATAAAGATATTTTAAATGCTGCTAGGGATCAGCAGTGACAGGTCCATGATTGCAGCACTTCAGTGTTGTCAAGCTTTCTGAAAATCACATGTAATTTGATTCCAAGCCCTAAGCTGTATTTGCCTGCCTGTGCCTCTGGGATCTCCTGGTGCCAGCCCTGCACATGGTTCCTGGGGTATGAGCCATTTTTGGTACACATTTGGGCAACTTGTTTCAGTGGTTTTAAATAGTAGGGAAAGGATTCCCTGCAAGCAGTCATACTTGTCCTTAGTCCGTTCTTGCTGGTGGACTAGTGCAGAAGTTCCTTGGAGCTTTTTCTAATTAAGGAATTAAGAATTTGGAAGAGTTCTATATATATATATGTCTGTATATTCTGGTTTTCCTACTATAGTATTGAAAATGTACTCCAGCAGTGTTTTGTCTGATCCTGTTAGGTCAGCAATCAGCTGCCTGACCTCCTGAAAGTATTTCTACAGTATAATATATTATTTGGGTTACCTCTTAAAGTAGAAATTTCTTAGCTTAGGTGGGTCAGGAGCAGGAGAAAGTTGAGGTGATTGCACCTGCTTAGAGGAGAGAAGGTTGGGTGTTGTTACTTGGCTTGTCTTGTTCAGTTTTGTGGAAATGCTTAAAATAACTGAGCTGATTAAAGAAGCCTCTCTGTGCAGCTTCTTTTCCTATGACAGGATTTAAAGAACACGTGCAGGTGAAAAAAATTGATATAATAAAAATAAAATAGCAATGATGTTATGTTGCTGTGCTTGTAAATTGTGAGACTTTATGGGAAAACTTTGCTCTCTTTTAAAACATGGCTTGCTAGAAGTGAAAGTCCTTTTGTGTTGTAGTACTTTGTAGAAAATTAATGGATCTCATCAGGCTCTGACTACTTGGTAACTCTCTAGTTTGGTCATGCTGTGAATTATTACCTGTCCTCTAGCCCTTGTTTGACTGTTAGTGAAGTCAATGACTTCCCTCATAATGGTAATAAAAGTGAACTGAAGAAAACTTACAACAGATAGCTTTTTTTTTTTTTAACACTGTCTTGTTTAAGTACCTGTGCATAATAAAAACACGTGAGCCACTGAACAGGCTGGTGTGTCACAGGTTTGCATTTTTGGGGGGGAAAAAAAAAGGAAAAATAAATTCTGTGAACTTGATGTAGGCCTTTGGAACATGTAGCTGGTCTGGTAGCTCTCAGGTGCTGAAACAAGCAGGTGCCCTGAGATCCAGGAGGTGCTATTTTTAATGCATACTTGTGTCTTACAGATTTCTGTGAATGTTCTGTACTTGTCAGTTAAAGTTGCTGCAAGAAGCATGCTGAAAAATACAGTTTATTTCAGTCACTGGAAGCCAATCCCCTTTTTCACATAGACTGAGAGGTCTGGGTAGCCATTTACAAGTTACCTCCATGTGTGCTGTAATAATCCATAACAACAACAAACCGCACAGCCAATCTGGTTTTGGAAAATTGCTTGCGAGATGGATTTGGCAATAGTTCTTGTGGAACAGCTGCATCTGCATCTGTGTTTTTCTATACTAATGATGCTGTGTCCCCTCCTCAAAAGAATTTAAATGGGTCTTTTCTAAAACTGAAAATGTTGATGCAGTGGGTTTTCTTTGTTATGCTGGGTTGACAAAGGTCAAGTAGGCTCTAGCTTGCTCAGAAAGTGGTCAGGTCCTTTTGGCTGCTTTTTTTTTTTTTTTTTTTTTAAATGTCTCTCACCCAATGTCCATTTAATGTTAAGTGTGTATGTCAAGTATTTGCTAGCCCAGCTGTGCGGGTGTGTGCCCGGTGCTGCCGAAGTGGCTGTCCCCAGCTCGGCTGTTCCTTGGAAAGCGCTGTGTCGATGGGAGGGGCGCAGCCGGCCTGTGTCCAGGCAGCCTGGGAGGGAGGGCTGAGTCCCTCTGCCAAACCCCAGAGTAACTTTTTGTGGGAGAGGCTCTCCAAACAGCTAAACAGTTGGAGTAGGGAAACGTTACATTGTAAACAGAAAAATACATCCCAGTGCTTGGTATCGCTGCCCGGTCAAGTGACCCAGCGGATGGGGTTTGTCTCTCTTCTTGAGGTGGAGCAGGATCCCAGGCTGCTGTCCTTTGCCCTCGACTCTTCAGGCACATTTCGAAGGTGCTGATCTGTTGTGTTTCTTCTGATGTCTTTTATCTACTTAGAACTGTGGAAAACTTCAGAACGAACTTCAGCTTTTTTGAACTTCAGCTCTGTGGAAATTGATTTTGAAACTCTGCTCTGGTGTATGTCCCCAGTGCTTTGGTTAAAATGAAAGATGCAGTTTGCTAGCACCAGAAGTTAAGCTAAACCACTGATAGTGCTCTTAAATACGTGCAAACAGCAAGTCAAAATACTAAGGTGTTTTCCCATGACAACAAAAACTTGATCTGAATACTGGACATTTTTAGTCAGTTGTTTGTTAATTAATTTTAAAGGGCACACTTGTGTTATGTAGTTTATTAATACCTAATTTTTAGATATACAAAATATCAGCCTTTTTACTTCTCCCTGTTTTAGTATGCTGACAGCTGCAAGTATTCGCTGTGCCTGCAGTTGCCTGGATCTTGCTTTTTGTGCTTTGAAAGACAAGTTTGTCAAAGTTGAGCACTGTTCATGGTGGATCAGGCCTGCCTGTTCATCTCTGCAGAATTCAAGCTTTCAGGGTTTTTGGCTGTGTGCTGTGGCTTGGGTTTGTTTCTTTTTTTTTTTTTTTTTTTTTTTTTTTTTTTTTGTGTGTGTGTGTATATTTTGGTTGGTTACTTTTGTAAGAATTCCTTTAATTCTAGCTATTTCACATGCTCATGCTGACAACCTTCTCTTTCACATCTTGAACAGTGTTAAGAATTTCTTCATCTAAATGTGGCAGCACCTCAGCTCCCAAAGTGCTGCTCAGAGCCATGTAAGCCTGTGTAGGTGCTTGGGAAATGCTCAGTTTATCAAGAGATGGGTAGGGACACAGAGAAGTTAGTTTAGATAGCTGCTCTGTTTGCTCCAACCCCTGACTGCCAGGTGGGGGATGAAGAATTATGTGTTTCTTCCCAGCAGCAGCTCTGTCTCTATCATGCCAGAAGACAAAAACAGTACCAGCTACCATGGTTTATTGTAAATAGACTCCTGACAGTGGTAATAAGCAGCTGACTTCATTAAAAAGTTGGACCTCTTACAAGAATGTTCCTTCTGGACTTCTGCAGTGAGGTATCTTCTCTCCTAAGAGGCGTTCAGGGATAACTTCTGGTGCTGCAGGGGACAGAAGGGAAATACAACCCCTTCCAATTGGTCTAGGAGTGCATTGAGGCCTCCTGATTATGAACTTCCCTGTGGTACAAACCCTTTAGTAGTGCTTGCATTTCCATCTTTCATGTTTTCTCAAGCAGGAGAAAACAGTGGGAGCAGCTTTGAACTCAGTAATTCTGGATTTGTCTGTTTCTTTCATGGGTGCCACATGTTTCTTGCTTGGAGCAGGGGTGCTGCTGTTCCTGCACGTGGCTTTATGGCCAAGGAGGTTCCTCTCATCCTTCATGCAGGGCAGGTTTGAAACAGGCCAGACATGTCTGGTGGGACAGCCCTCTTCCGCATGCCTTTATTTTCTTTGTGTCTCCTCTATGATTACTTGGAATTATAACTCTTCTGGATGTGGGAGGTGGACTTTCTGTTTACAAGCAGGTTAAGTGGGTGTTCTATTTCCAGCTGAGGTTTATGGTGTTAAATACCAAACCTTGTGTGCAGCTGAGGTGCAGAACTTAGGTGGTTTTGCCTGCATACAGCAGCTCAAGGAGTGTGGTGGTGTTTGTTCAGCAGAGTAGCCTGGATAGTAAAACAGAATTGCTCTGCTCTTACTCTGCTAATACATATGCTGCCTGGCAAAATAAATAGTCTTTTGCTAAAAATAGCTTTCTGTAACCAAATGAGCTTCTGAGTGGGTTAGGGAATATAAAGTCATGCATCTTGAAAGATGTCCCTAGAAATGATCTCTATCCTGAAGATAGAATTGGCCTATCTAGGCAATCTTAACTCAGGACTTCCTAACTCATTTGGATAATGCAAACTTGAAAAGCCATGCACTTGCTGTGCAGGTGTGATAATAAAGTGAGGTTTTTGGTTGTTGTTATACGTTTAGAATTATTTACATTATATGAGCAATTATTACACAACTGGTGAACTAAAGTGAAAGAGCAGTCCTTGCTTGTAAGATAGAAATCAGATTATACAAAAATTAACTGTAATTTGTAGAAAGGATTACTAAACTATAAGATGTCAGCCAGTTTAAAAAAGAATTTTCACACTGTACTTTCCAGAAGAATTTTAGTAGGATTTGCTTTGTGACAATCATGTGCAGAAGTTAAAAACAAAACAGTTAATTATAGTTTGTATGAACTGTCATATGGTCCATTATAGTAATTATAGGTTTATGATGACATCCAACCAGACAAATGCATGGATTTGCTTTCATGACTTTCATGATGTAGTTGTACATGACTATATGCTGGACTCAGAAATAATCTGAAGGTTTCTAAAGTTTTGTCAAGGCCGAGTATTCACAGGCTGCAGAGTATGAAGTAATGTGGTTGCTGTTAACATATTTCCGGCATGGTTTCTGTGGTTGATGCCACAGCATTGGCCAGCAGGTTGAGACAAATGAAGGGTTAAGATTGCTGGGTCATACTGGATATACCAGTAAGGGGGTGAGTTAGCTAATCTGTGTTTCCCCACGCTGCAGCCATTGCTCCACAGGCTTGCACAATGCAGGAAGATGGGGGGGAAGAAAAAAAAATGCATTCATATAGAAAATCCTAAAAATCATGAGAACCATAAAATAAGACTTGGGAGAGGTCCCCAGTAACACCCTCTTTCCTGCCAGTGTGCTACTGATTGCTGCTTACTCTGTTTCTTTATAGTGTTCAGAATAAAATGTTGCAAGCATCTTTGCATCTGTAATCTGAAGCAGCCTTGGTGTTGCCATCATCTGTTCTAGTGTTTTAATCTTGCAGGTTTTTTGCCTTTATTAAATACCAGTATTTATTAAGGATGTGAGGAAAGGTTTGAAGATTCAGTAGCTTACATTGCCATAAGGAAAAGGTTGTTTGGGCTTTTTTTTTGTCTGTAAATCAAGTCAAAGTTTCTGTCCCATTATCAGTACCTTTCAGAACGCTGCAGCCATTAACCAGGTCAGTCAAAATTGATTATCTGGATAAAGACTATGCTGAAGTTCAGTGGGATTTTATTGCCTCATTTCCTGCTATCATCTCTACCTTGATAAAGTCTCTTTAATATCTCTGGTCTCTTTTCTTTTCAGTATTGCGATGAAGCTTTTTTGTTGCACTTGGTACATCTTTGATATATTATCAGGGTTATCCTCTAGGTCCTTACCAGTTGGTTATGATAAGGATAGCAAGACTGTTTGTTAAATACAGAAGTTTGGGGAATACTTTTTTGAAGAGAATGGTTAAGAGAACTGCTTGTTAGAAGGCTGTATTTCTCTTTAAGTGATAATTGTTGTCTTATGTTTTAAATAGCATCCACCTAGCTCCAGCACAGGACAGGCATTTAGTTGTTGCTGTTTTGTCAGCTTTTAGCAGTGATAAGACCTTTAGAAAACATTTGTCATACCCGTATCTCCTATCTACGTAGTATTTTTGTGGGTGCATTTCTTTTTATTTCACTTAACTTTATGCTCAAATTGGTCTTTTTACTATTTAATAAAAAGCAACTGCTGGATAATGCAAATATATAATTAACATTAAAAAAAGCCATCAATTAATTGTTACAGATGTATTTAAATAACTTTAGATAATTGAATGAAATACAAATAGATTAAAAATGGGCTGATGAATGCTTAACTCTAATTTTCCTCAGTATTTTATTTAAATACATTCTAAATTATAGAAATAAAGTTTAATTAAATGCTTCTTTCTATATTATGTTTAATCCAGCTGTTGTTGTTGGCCCTACCTGTTAAGAACCATAAAGGTGGCTTGTGCATGAATGCTTGGATTCTGATTACAGCTGATGAGATCTAAGTCCATAGAAAATGTAATTTTGTCAGCCAGGACAAGTGTCATCCTTCTCTGGATGTACTGGAGGATGCAGGGTAGGAGGTGTAACTAGTGAGGCTGAAGTAAGATTTAAAACATGCTGATTTGTCTTCTCACTTGTATCAGATCTGCTGTGCCTGTTTTTAGTTCAGCAATTTTCCACGCTAAAACAATTTTCAGTGTATTAACATGGATAAGTTTCCTTAAACAGGTTGCACTTCAGAAATTTACACTTGTGTTTTACTTGGCAGTAGTGCAAAATGTCAAATGTTGCTCTTAAGAGCAATATATATATATATAATATTGATAGAGGTCACCATATTGTATAACAGTATTGAGATGGCTTTATAGCTGGAAGTTTGTCCACAAAAAGTAGTGATACTGCTGTTTCTGACAGAGCTTTAAGTGAGGGATGTATGAGGGCTCTGGGTGACTTAATTGTTTATGCAACTGTAGCTCAAATTAGCCTGTCTTTCTTGCATAGATAAAGTGCAAGAGGAAAATTGTATGAGTCTGATGTGATGATCTAATATATAATAATTATTTGAGACTTGTTACTAAAATGCTTCCATGTAACTAAATGACTGATTCTGCCTGATGAACTCTTTTCAGGAAGAGTGATATTTTCCTCTGTGAATCCAAATAATGAGTCATCTTACAAACCATTTAATGCACATTAGATATCTGGTCTGCAGATAGTTCTTGGCTGTCTTTGGTTTACAATTTACTTATTTCTGTCTTGAAAAAAATGTTTTTGCTTTTCTGTACCTTTCATATATGTTTAATTTGTGTGATTTAAGTATAATGAAGCAAAATTAATTTCTGTTTGAAATTTGTTTTATTCAGAACCTTCAAGTTGTGGAGTCAAACATGATAAAACCTGTAACTTTTGCCTGCTATTAAGAGATTTAGACACTTTTATGAAGCATGTATGTTACCTTTAGGTAAGAAGGAGAATTGGCTAATTTGAACATATGTGGTGCAGCATAGTTGCTGGTGTTGTATGTGCAGGTGTGAGAACAAGGGCTCTCTATCACAACTGGATAATTATTTAGAAGTTATTGGGTGGCAGGGTATAATGTGCTTTGATTTAGATCTGCTGTTTTTGCCTTTTCTGTCTTTATTCCTTTTTGTACTTCTCAATTTCTGACTCTTCTATTCCCTACGTTTGCTTCAGTGCACCCACATCTAGATCTCACCTGGCCATTCTGATGGTGTGGCTTGTGACACTTTTTTATTGGACTTGGGTTACTGAATCTAGCTTTAAAACATCCAGGATCTTGCTGCAACTTTAGGACTGGATGGACCTCTTTATGATTAACTCTGAGCTCTTGTGCCTTTTACAGCAGCTTAAATATGCTTCTTTTTCTTTAAATCTATCACCTTAACTGAGTATCCATAGGAATGGATAAACTGCCTGTGTCCTGATACCATGGCTGTGAGGAATACAGACTGCCTGGTTTGTATTAATGCAGTGTGTTAAATGTAGTTGTTAACAGCCTCTAATAGCTAATTGCAAAGATGATGATAGATGAACTGATAATTATAACAAGGCCAGTAATATTTTTCTCCCTTGAAGCAGTGTTGAAGAAAAATAATGCTAAAAATTAGATGCTTATTAATTAACAGTTGCTAGCAGGGACTGTACACTGGACTTGATTTGTTCTTGCTCAAGCCAGAAGTAATGGAACACTGCCAGTTCTGCTCTCTTGCTGAAGAAGCTTGGGAATTTGGGTTGTGTCTCTCCTGCACACCCTCTGTGCCTGCCCTACAGCCTGAAGGGAGTACAGGTGGTGGTAGCATGCACTGAGCTGGGCTGAGGAAATGTTTTTGTGCTGAGCTGTATGCAGTGTGCCTCACTGTGCCACAGCAGCTTTTTCATCTCATTTCTCCCCTCTAGTACCTTTGTTGTTTGTGGTTCTGCTTATGGTGCTAATGCTAACTGCTACAGTGCTAATGTACTGGTAGTGAATTGGGTGTAACTGGGTCAGTCAGGGTTGCATTCTTTTTGGTTGACTCCTTGTGTCTATCTTCAGCTGCAGCAATTCTGTGCAGTTTAGTCTGGCCACTATCACAAGCAGAGCTAGCATATGAAATAAACATTCTATTTCAAATGAGACCTGTAGAAGCATTGAGTCCTGGGACGTCATTGGTTTGGTCTCCAGGATACAGTGGCAGAAAGAAAAAATTATGTGGAAAGTGACTTGTCAGTGCACAGCAACCCTAATAGAATTATTTTCCTGCTGCAGTAGTTTGGAATGTTAATAACTGTAGTAAGTGTGTGACTTCCTCAACACAGATTGTTTTAGGTAAGTGCATAACTTGTTAGTTCTTTAAAAGTTTCACTGATGTCTTTTGTTTGATCACATTGAAGGTGGTTGTTCTCACCAACAGGATACAAGTGTAAAATTTGTGTTGGAGCAAGAAGATCTTGATAGCAGAATTGTTCTTTCTCTAGAAGCTTCTTGTGAATAAAAGTGGAAATAAGAGTCAAAAACAGTTCTTTTTATTGTGGAATAGTTGGGGCTTTCTGTGTCATGAAATATTTTGTCACCTTTAAATAGCATATTATGCCATGGAAATGAAAGCCTTTGCCCAGCATTTTCAACATGAAAGGTACTAAGTGTGTGTGTAAGAGGGACAAACTGAAGGTATTGCAGCATTTTGAGAGTTGAGATTTATTTATTTGGAAAGGCTGCTAAACCATGTCTATAAAGTAACTCTTTGTAGCTCCTTTTCTTACAAAGTGATCTGCTTTTGGTTTGTTTTGGGGCAGGTTTTGTAATGTTTTGACTAGCTGCTAGTATTGTGCTGCCTCTGGACACAGCACATGAATCTGATGTCTGTGAGGACCATCAGTCCATCACAAATGGAGTCCCCCTTGCATAAAGGCCTCAGGACTTTTAGGAGTTTGTGTGCCAGAAGTGTGAAATTAGTCACATATGATAGAAGTCTGGATGATTTCACAGCATCCATAAGCTGAGACTATGTGTAAGACACTCTCCCCTTAAGTGGAGCTGTCTAGCCTTTTATTTCGAATCTTGTAGTTCTGGTTTATTCCTCACTTGCTTGAGGAAGGATTTGGGTATGTTTTCAGCAATTTGCCTTCAATCAGGAATCGCTTTGTTTGATCAGGTCTTGACATCCTGCATCTTCAGGGCTCTAATCCAGTATCTACTTCTCATGTGGCCAACAGTAGAAACTTCAGAATAAAGTTTAGCTGGAAGAGAGGAGGATATTGCCACCCAGTTCCAGAGCATGATGATCTGCTGTATCTTACAATAGATCTGAATATGCTTTAAGACAATAATGTAATTTTTAAAGACTGCTAATTGATAACTTTGCGTTTGGACTGTGACATCCTGGGGTTAAAGGTTCCTTTGTGTGTCTAGACAATATTTAATTTAAATCTCCTTGGTCAGTGTGCTCATGAGAAGAAGAGGTGCACTTCTTGTAACTTCAGCTCCTGTCAGTTAGGGATGTCTTCTCTTGTATTTCTGTTCTTGTCACATTTCATGATTATTTGTAACCAGGATGTATTTTGGGTAGTTTCCCATCCATTTCTGAACTTAATTCCTTTCTTAGAAAAGGCTAGTGAAGGTGTATGAGCATTAGTGTGCATAGGATTTCAGATGGATTTTTAATTTCTAGTTCTTGAAAACTCAAGAGAAAAATATCTGAATGCTTATTCTAAAAAGTCCAGTCTGTTAGTGTGGGAAGATACAATTAATGCCTTGGAAAGGTGGAATTGGCAGCAGCAGTCTCTGGCATTTATGGCCTTGAGGCTGGCAGGTGGGAATGTTTATCCATCACAGAAAAAAGTTTCAATCTAGAAGAGTTGCAATTTATCTCGTCTTTTGTAATAGTCTTTAACTTTCCCAGGATTCTTGTTTAAGGTCCCGTTAGTGACTATTTTCACAACAAGCTCAAAATAGTCTCAGGCAGAAGTTCTGGAGCCGTGTCTCTTGATTTCAAGCCATGATGATTATTAAATGATCCTGGCTGGAGCTGTTTGCTCTGAAACTGTCCTAGGGAACAGTTAATTAAAACCTTTAGGTTTTTTCTGCCCTTGTTTTCCTCTCCCTGTGACTTGTATTTTGAAAGCTTTCGCAGTGGCCTTGAACTGAGTTTGCTGTTTGTTGGCGGGGAGTGCAGAGGCTTAGTTGGAGCTGTGGGGCAGCGACTGCTTCCTACAGGTGGCTGTGACTTCACACCGAGAGCTCGCTCCACTGAAACCCTTCAGTGTGGTTGTGTTTGTGGGGGTGGGAGTCGTGTTCCCCCTGCGGACTTCCAAAAGCATTTTACTTGCTGTAACTTGCAGATAATTTGTATAAATGTGTGAGTATGTAAGTGGTGCATATTGATTTGTACCTGCAGAAAAGTGTGTTTTCTGGGCTGTTCACTTTGCATTCTGGTGACTGATGTCCTTTCCCACTTCATGGGGAGCATGGGATTACTAAATAACTTTAGACTGACCCTGTGACTGAGGCCTTGATTTTTAAGTTTGAAGGGCTGTCGGTTCAGTTTTGATGCCTGCAAAGGCTGTTGATTTCTCTTATGTTGTTAAATGGGAATGGTTATGTGGCAGTTAATGGCAATTCACTGTCATTCCAGATCCTGGGCTTCAGCATTCAGGCACCTGAATTTCATTTTGGAGCCTAGGACAGCAGCAAGTACACATAAAAAAGCTCCTAGTTTCTTTTCCATTCCCTTCTTATTACTTTTTACTTGGCAGTTTGTATTTTGTCTTCACCTTCTGCAGACCAATTTTTTTTTGTATTTGGTGGCCTTTTATAATTCTCCTAACCATAAAAGGAGTTAATGCAATACTCATGTATTGTAACTAATGCTGTGAGGCATGTAAAGAAAATTCAAAAACAGCGCTGAGAAATAACTTTTAGAGGTTCTTCTGTCTTGAGTGTCAGACTTCAAGATAATGTGTGCAGAGCTTAAATAAGGTAGTTCTATCTGTGCAAGCTCACTTGTCAAAATACTTTAGTGTAAAACTAATTACACTTTCAAAGCAGTAACTTGCAATAAAATGTATGTGATCACAGGTAACATACTTATTTAGATGAGGCCTGGTGAGATGTTTCATCCCTGCTTTCTAAGGAAGTATCTGTGCTTTGATTCATAGGAGGAAGATTGCCTGGATCAGGTTGTAGCAGAGCGATGGAGTCTGAGTAGCATCAAGTCTGAGCCCTGTTTGGGCCCAGTTTCCTCTCAGTTGTAGGCTGATGCTGTGTATTGATGGCAAGCAGTGCAGATTAAAGAAGTAGGTGATGTAGAGGACTTCCCAGCCTGGGATTGTGTTGTGAAGCACAGGTAGAAGGCACTGGAGTATTTGCTGCTCTACTCTTCTTCACCATTCAAAGCCGTGGCTGCAGCAAGGGGTGTTGTGAGCATCAGCCCTGTGTGAGGCATGGGGGGCTGAGAAGTCTGTCTGTAGTACTTGCCTCTGCCAGATGCCTCACTGCTCCATCAAGCAAGCAGTTCAGGTTCATGGCTGTACTCACAAGAAGTTTGAAGGGAGCAGATCTGGATTGGGCTGGCAGGATTTGCCTTTGCCAGACTTCTGTCTGGGAAACTCTGGGGCAAAAGAGGCTAAAGAGTGGTTTGCCAAGGTATGAATCACTATAGTGACTTCTTAATTTTAGTTCCCTGTTGGGTGCCTTAGCTATCTCATGCAAGAAAAAAATCTTATTTGCAACTTGGGGAACTGCAAGATGGGGCTTTAATCTGTAATTGGAGCATACAGTTCATTAGTGCTTCCTGAAATAAAAAGTAATCTTTTTTAAACTTTGAGCTAGTGCAGGTCACTTAGTCTTTCTCAGGAGCAAATGTGAGCTGTGTGGCTTATCCTCTGTGTAGGTTGCCTGAATGTGATGGATGCAGATGTGGTTCATGTAGGTGAGGAGGGAGGGACTGTGGGACTCCTGCAAAATGAAGACAGAAGCAAGCAGGTGATGAGCCACCAGCCATGACTCACTCCCTGTTTCTGGCTCAAGAGTTTGCCATGAAAGCAGATGTAGTGGGGGGTGCAAGCTGTGGCCTGTACAAAATGTTTCCAGCAGGTAGATTCATGGTTTTGGCCCATGATTTGAGGTTTACATACTGGAAAAAAAAAGAGCAGTAGTGAGCTAGCTTGGGGAGTGTGGTTTCCTATGTGAACAGCAATTATATAATTTGTTTGTTGTGTTAAAACTAATGTGGGTCTCCAGGCTGCTCAGTTAACTTGATGTTTTTGTAGCAGTAGAATTTGAAATGATGGATGATACTTCCTGTTGCTCTCTGGAGTAGGAGCATGAGGATATACAGAGAAATACGAGCATTAAACCAGGATGCAGTAGCCTTACTAGAGAGGAGCTAGTTTGTTGCTGGAGGCTCCCAAATGCAGTGCTGTAGGTGCTGTCTGTGTGATAAAGATAGCTGTCAGCTGCATAGAACATTTTTGCTTTTGGAAAAAAGACTAATCTGTTACTAAAAATTCTTAGGTGTTAATACTTACTTAAATCTAGCCCAAGTCAATGCCTCTCAGCCAGCAGGTCCTGTTAGATATTTTAAGAAATGTGGGGTTGGTACCTTCCTTGGGGAAGGCTGCTTGCTGTTGAATTCAGTCCTCTTCTAATAACAAACCTTTTTTTCTGCTTTTAGGATACTTGTGAAAGATGGTGGATCGCTTGGCAAACAGCGAGGCAAATACTAGAAGAATAAGTATAGTGGAAAACTGCTTTGGAGCAGCTGGTCAACCCCTGACTATTCCTGGCCGTGTTCTGATTGGAGAGGGAGTCCTAACAAAACTGTGCAGGAAGAAGCCCAAAGCAAGGCAGTTCTTCCTGTTCAATGACATTCTTGTTTATGGTAACATCGTCATCCAGAAGAAGAAGTACAACAAACAGCACATAATCCCACTGGAAAACGTCACTATTGATTCCATCCAGGATGAGGGGGACTTACGGAATGGGTGGCTTATCAAGACGCCAACAAAGTCTTTTGCGGTTTATGCTGCCACCGCTACAGAGAAGTCGGAGTGGATGAACCACATAAATAAGTGTGTTTCTGATTTGCTTTCCAAAAGCGGGAAGACCCCTAGCAACGACCACGCGGCCGTGTGGGTACCGGACTCGGAAGCCGCGGTGTGCATGCGCTGTCAGAAGGCCAAGTTCACGCCCGTCAACCGCCGGCACCACTGCCGCAAGTGCGGCTTCGTCGTGTGCGGGCCCTGCTCGGAAAAGAGGTTCCTGCTCCCCAGCCAGTCCTCCAAGCCAGTGAGAATCTGCGACTTCTGCTACGATCTCCTTTCTACGGGGGAGATGGCTGCTTGTCAGTCCACTAGGTCAGACTCCTACAGCCAGTCGCCTAAGTCGTCTTTAAACAATGTATCTGATGATGACGATGATGAAGACAGTAGCGACTAAGGACCAAATGTTTTTCCGTGTGTTGCAAGTTGTGTTTCAAACCATATGGAGCTGCTTTTGGGGAAGTCTGTAGTGAGGTTCCTCAGAGAAATCCTGTTCTAGCCATGAAATATGCCTGAATATCTTCAACTGCAATGTGCCTCGATCTATGAATTCTCTAGAAAATAGTTGTTTTTTTTCTCCTCTGCAGGGATAGACTGGTGCAAATGTTATTAGAATATTTTCCAACTTCATTTACTTGAGTTATGTCTAGGTTAGACTTTCATGGAAGATTGGAGAATGAAATGTACTTTCTTAATTTAACAATGCATACTTTCTAATGTTTCACATTGGTATGTTATGTGGGGTTTTTTAGAACTAGGGAGGAAAACTGTGAGCATGCACGGGATGGTGATGTTTTTGTTAATCATATAGACTGTCTTATTTTTCTAGCCATGGTATATAATTACAAGGTCGTCCAATGCACAAACCTAAATGTCACAAAACTTGGGAACTCTTGTTTTGCTGTTACTTATGACTTCCTATGCCAAGCAGTGCCTTGTACCAATTGTGCTGATTCAGGAAGAAACAAACCTATTTTATGTCTGTATTTGCCTAAATGCTGGTATCTGAGAGATTGTTGGTGCTATTGAAAATAACTGCTGTGTTCAAAGTGGAGCTTTGACAAGGTCATAACTGCATCCCATGTTGGATGATGGATACCCAAATGTTACATCCTCACCTGTGCAGGCAAGCCTGGAGACTCTGCAGATTCCCACAGGCTTCAGCAGCTTCCTCCTTGCAGAAGTTGTGTTGTAGGTTGGGATCTTGAGATGAGAAAGTTCAGGAGATTCTTCATGGGGATTTATATACTTTATTTTCAGAACACTTTCTAAGTTTCAAATTTGGCAAATGCATACTGAAATTTTAGTTGGGTGATACAGCATTTGGGTGTGCTAGCCTACATATTTTTGGAAGTAATTCCCAAAGATGTCACAAATTTTTTTCTTAAAACACTGGTGAGAGTACTGGGTTTTTTCCTTCCCCCCAGGAGTTTTATTGGCTTGTTTAAAAATAACCTTATATTTTGAACAAGAAGCCTGCAAGTATCCTTGTAAAACTGGCTTTCCTTTTTACACAGCTGACCTCAGGATAAATGTGGGATGCAAGTTCTTTTTATAAATGTATATCCAGGACCAAGAAAGATGCATTTAAGGACTATCATGAAATTGTCAGTGCAGAAAATGTCTCTATCATAGTGTTCACTTTAATTTCTTGAATATAGAAGTGTCATGTTTCCATATAACTGCAGAATTTACACTTGCAAAGACATGTTAAACCCCCAGCTATATGTTTCTGTATTTTTATAATGGGAACCTCAATTTTGAAGCAGAAAAACCTCTTTGAAATAGTTGTATGGATATAGTAGCAACTGACTTTATGCAAAAAAATGTTAAACTTTTGTGTCTATAAATGACAATTTCTGCACTGTTTGCCTTGGTTGGCAATAATTGGGTTAAGTATTTATTGAATAAACAATCAATGCTGCATGTTGCACTAGTCTCCCATTCTGTATGCTGGAAGTGTCAGTCATATTTTTTTATAAAATTTAGCAGAGTACTTCAGAGCTGTATCCCTCCATGAGATTTCTGGTAGCTAAAGATGCACTTAGCATCTATAGAGAGGCACTCTACATTCATACTTTGCAAGACATTGCTTCAGGTGAAAATTGCATCAGTATTTTTAGCTTAGACATAAGGCTCAAAATAAGGTTTTCTTTAGAAGCACTGAGGAGTATTTATTCTACTTGGAAATAAATACACAAAGGGAAAAACACTTTGATACAGACTTGGGACCAGGAAGATTCTGTAAAATTGCCAGATTGTATATATTGAAAAATAGTGGAAATAAAGAGTTGCATATACTTTTTCCTTGAAAGGTGAGGGAAAATGGGCTGTTCTGAGAAGGCACTTTGCTTTAATAGTGCTGACTTTTTGTACCTTTTGGTATTTCTGTTTTGGGAGTGGAGACTTGCTAGCTTCAGTTTTTCTATGGATTCAAAGTACAAACCTCCCTCGTACAAGCCTTCCAATGACTAACAATCATTTTCTTCCTTATCCAATTGTTTCCTCTTTCTCAAGCTGTCAAATATTAACTGGTCTTATTAAAGAGTCCATCTCCTTGTGTACTTTCCCCTTGGTTTCCATATGTTTTGCTTTTCATCACCTTTTAGTGGTGGGAAAAGGGTTTCTGAGAGTTAGATCACATCCTGTATTTTGAGAATGTACTTGTACCTACTTCATATATCTTTTTATCTGTGAATGAAACTTGCACTGACCCCTGAAGCTGTAACCAAACCAATGCGTGTGTGTGGGATTTTTCATCTGAAATTGTTGTATATGGTCCAAGCTTTTTAAAAAAGCATTAAAAAATGTGTTTTATGGAAATATTCCTCAGTGATATTTGTTTAAAACTTTACAAAATGCTCTGAACATTGACTTCTCTTGTAGTTAAAACTTCCTGAAAGGGCTCATTTCATACTTTGTAATCTTATCCTGTCAAGTTACTTTATTTACAAATACATGGTGTAGCTTCAAACCTGTGTTTAATTTTCTTTAACTGTGGGCCTTCAGAGGTGAGAGAAAACAGGGCAGCTGGTTTTTATACTGGTATGTAGTTTAGCAGCAAGTTTATTCGCTGTCAGGAGATACCAATAAACTGGGAGCATAACCCTACCGAAGGAGTTTTAAGACTAATTTTGAAATAAGTGTGGTTATGGATTTAGAAGCCACTTAGGCACTTCAGGAATGATTTAAAAGAAGTATGGCCTAGCGTGTTGCAAAGTTTGGGTTTTGTTGGACTGGTGTTGGTTGCTGGAACTGACAGTTCCAGTCACTGAAGAGGCTGGGGGCCCCTGCACTTGGAGTGGCCCAGCTCCAGCTCTGCAGGTCTCTGTTCTTGGTCCTGTCAGACCACCCCTGGGGACAGGACTTCTTGGGGTATCAAACAGGAGAGGAACGTGGTACTTTTCCCAAAACTTCTGCACTCTCCAGATCATATGTGTGAGCAGTCTTTGTATTTTATGTACTTTTTTTGTTTCTGGTGGTTTTAACATTTTTTTTTTCCAAATTCAATTAAATAAAAGCAACAGGGGGAATGTCTCTTGCAAGGCTCTGCAGTCAGTTTCTGCTTTGTTGAAGATTCTGTATTGGAAAAATAAGTGTTTGCTGTAGCTGAGTTCACATTTTGAACACTGTTTACTAGTACTTCATAGTTCATTTGCTGGAAATATTAAAGGAAAGGGAAAAGTCTTTCTTTTGAAGATTTTAATTGAACACTACTAATTTTAGCTTTTGCACCTAAACTGCTGTTGAGATAGTTTCAGCTGTTCTCTGTTCAGATTCGATGCAGCTGAATTTGCTGTAGCTGTAATCTGGGAGTCAAGCACTGCTACTCAGTTGAAACAAAGTTTAACAAAATGGGGGAGTGGATTAATGAGTGCTGAGTGTGCAGTGGGGCTTTTAAAGTCCTGTCTCTAACAGGCAGATTATGAAAATCACATTCAGAAACCTTGTATTTATGTGAGGCTTTTCCCCCAGGGGACACGCTTTAGCTAATCTCTTAATGCAAATGAAAAGGTTGGTTGTCGCAGTTGCTGGTTAATGTTTGTGTGGAAGCAGATTATGGATTGTATTGGGATTATTGTATTTTCCTGTAAGCTCTGAACTGAGAGAAGCATGCCTGGTTCTGTTTGCAGATAGAGTCAGAAAAGAGTTAAGAGTGTTGCTGTCCCCCCTTCTCCCTCCAATTGCAAATTATTGTAGTAAATATTGGAAAATCTTTTGGCTCTCTGTTGCATTTCATTTGATGAAATCTGAGCTACTTGTTTGTGCCTGCAGCCGGTCTCTTGCCAGAGCTGCCTCCCGTGACTCATCGGGTCTCTCCTGGTGCTGGGAAGAATCTCTGCTCTGTTCCCTTGCTGTGATGGAGCTGGGAGCTGCTCGGGAGCACAGCTCTGGCTCTGCTGTACTGCACCGACCTGAACATTCTCTGAAACCCATTCATCAGTAAGAAATTTGAACCTCACTCTTTGGAATAGAGACTAGTTGCTATATAAATTTTTAATTGTCTGTGAAATACTACATGTGCCCAGAGTAAAAACCAAAATGTTTCAAATGTACTTGGACACATTTAGGATAAAAATTAACAGAGTGAATCAGTTGAGTTGACAAATAATATGCTAAGGAGCAGAAGGCTTCTTAGTGACTTAGTGCATCTAACTGGTCCTGTCTAAGTGAACGAATGTGTCCCTTGGGATGAAGTTTTACATTTATGAAACTCACAGTTACTTGTACATAGTATTTTTAGAAGCTCCATCTCAGGTTAATTTCTGCACGTGTAGAAGGCTGATACAAAACAGCAAAAGAAGCAGCAGCAAAGTAAGGTGATGCCAAGAGGCCTGATTGCACTCACAGCCTCCCCCCCTGCCCTGTTCAGGGTCATTCTCAGTTACACAGGAGGTAACTGGATGTAAGAACTTCTCTAAAAGGAGCTTCCTTTACAAATCCTTTTAGACAAGATGATACCCTCAGACTAAATAATTGTTCAGGCAGAAAGCAGGAGATTATTTTATTCAAATATTCTGAGGCATAATGCTAATGAGTTCAAGGGCTTAAATCTTTTCAACAGTCAGATCTTCAAGAGCATTTGTTGACCTTTCTTAGGTAGTCTTTTTTGCTGATGAAAAGTAGACGTGGTCAGCTCTATTACAGGTGTGAGTGTCTTGCTGCTGATTCATTTTAGCATCTGGCTGCTAGACTTACTATTTAGATTTTTGTCTCCAAAAGCTGTTGCCTTTATGCAAATTTAACCATAGGCTGTGTTGTAATGAGAGTTAGGGCTTGCTGGCTATTTTATTTATAGACCTGGTGCTACTGTTGAGCACTTCTAACCTCTGGGCTTGTATCAGATTTGCATAGCATCAGCAGTCTCTGAGAAATGTGTCCAGCAGCAAGGGAAGGGAATGTGCTTTGTCTGTTGGAAATAGCAGTCAGTTCCTTCTGGTACCTGTTTGCCCCACTCCAGGCTTGTGCACTCTCCAGAATGATAACTCCAAAATGAGTTGGGATATCTGCTTCCATCTGTGTAAATATATAGGTAATTTCCTTCCTTCCCCACCTGGCTTGCTGCATACTTGCTTTATCAGGGTATTGCCCTGGAAGATAAATGGCTGAGGGCTGATCCTGCCTCTCCGGTGGGACTGGGATGGCTGAGTGCTCCTGTGGTGTTACAGCAGGTTGTGGGATGTGTACACTGTGCTGGGAATGAGGAAGACAACAGAGCTAAGGGCTTCACTGGCAAAACAAACACTGTCTGTAAGGGAAGACCTGGCCTCTCAGTCTACTGAGAGCATGTAAAATGCTGTGGTGCTTGCTGCCAGATGCAGAGGGAAAGGCAACCAGCTTCAGTGGGAATGGGCATTGGAGAGTCTGCAGTCTGGAAGCTCAAGTTACTATTAAAAGAAAAAAAAAGTCTGTAATAGGTCTATGAAAGTATTACTTGTTTGCTTCTGACATGGAAGTTACTTAAAATAACTTGACTTTTTGAATAGATGGGCTTTAAGGTTGGAAAGATCAGCCTGGCTTTTAAATAAGTGTTGTGTAATGTTCTTAACAGTGCTGAAACAAGAGCATGAGGGGAGGAGCACATGAAAAAGTCTATTTTGAATACTATTCTCTTTGGCTTTTAGTGATGCATATAGTTTGTCTCACATGAGACAATTGGAAGCAGAGGAAATTTATCTTCTGTTGACGTATCTCCTCATTCACATGTTACTTCCTTTGATGGAAGTTAAATGTGGTAAATCCAAGAAAATCTCATCTCTCTGTGAATAAACTAATCTATCTGACTTGTTGCAGGGAATATTTAATGCAAATCAGTGAGCACAGTGCAGGTCTCTCATTCCTAAAACAGTCTTGATGTGCTGCATACCGTTGGCTTCAAGGTTTACAGGTGCTGACAGCAGGTCTTGAGCAGCACGAGTACAGTGTTAACAACTTTGTCACCCTTTTCCAAGGGACAGGAACAATTTGGGAAGGAAAAAGTTATTGCTGTTGCTGGTCAACATGTAGAAATTAATGCTGGCAAGTTCAGTGTGTGATTCTTAGTGGCGGCAAATGCCTGAGGATCCTTTGATGTAGTTTGGAGACAAGTACCTTCCTGCTATGCTGTCTCAAAACCACACATGGGGAAGGAACATGCCTCATCTGAGGTGCCCTGTGCTTGTGTGCCCTGGGAGAGGGAGCCCAGCACTGCTGGGTGCTCTACAGCAGCTCTCCAAAAATGCAGTGAACCCTTGCTGCCCCGCTGTGCCCCTGCAGTCCTCACCTGAGCGGGCTGGGTAACGCAGAGCTGGTGAGGGGGTGCAGGGAGGATCACCCCGGGATGCAGGTGGGGTTGGTGAAGTTTGCAGTTGGAGTACAGCAAGTGCAGAGACTGCAGTCTGTGTGGAGCACAAGTGTGAGCATGCCTGGTGCCTGTCGCTTGGCTCTGTCGGGTGGGTGCGGCTCAGCAATGGATACCTGGCACCAGAGCTGCTGGCTGAGAAGCTTTATCTGCAGTTTCTGTCTTGGATCTGGTGTTCTTTGTTGGTACCCGTGTTAAGAGGCTGTTTTGGTTGTCAGGAGAGCGTCAGGCAGCTGTCCTGCTTGTGCAAGTGTCAGTGCTGGTGTACAGGTGACTAATGCCTGGTGCCAGCTTCTGCCCTGCTGTGTTTCTGGCTGCTGCTGTTCACCCCAGCACACAGTGGCAACCTGAGTGGGGTTAAAAGGAAGCTTGTTGGTCCACAGAATAAATACAGCACAACTGCTGGCGGGAGCAAGGGACCAACAGTGCCACGCAAGGTCTCTTCTGCTCCTCTGTCCTGTGTGCTGTTAGACCAGTGACATGAGGCCAGGACTGACCCAACTCCTTGGCTGAAGAAAAATCTGTGACCTATTCTCTTGGTCTTGTTGTACCTCTGTTAACTGGGAGGAGAAGGAACACGGTGTCTGTCTGCTGCTTCCTGTGGGAAGTCATGGGACAGCTGAGGCTGGTAGGGCCTCTGGAGGTTGTCTGAACTAACCCCCTGCTCAGCAGGGGCGGCTGGGGCTGGTTGCCCAGGAATGTGTCCTGGTGGCTTTTTAATATCCCCAAGGATGGAAACTACACCATCTCTCTGGGCAATGTATTCCAGTGCTCAGTTGCCCTCACAGTGAAAAATTGTTTCCTGACATTCAGAGAGAACCTCCTGTGTTTCATGGTGTGCCCACTGCCTCTGGTCCTGTCACTGGGCACTGCTGGAAAGAGCCTGGCTCCCTCCTCATTGTACCCTCCTTTCAGGTATTTATATACATTGATAAGGTTCTCCTTGAGCCTGCTCTTCTCCAGGCTGAGCTTTTCCAGCTCACTCAGCCTTTCTTCATAGGAGAGATGCTCCAGTCCCTTAACAATCCTCATGGCCCTTCATTGGATTCTCTCTGGTGTGTGCATGTCTCTTTTCTACTAGAGAGCCCACAGCTGGGCTGGATTCAGGTGTAGCCTCACTAGGGCCAAGTAAAGGGGAGGAATCACCTCTCTCCATTTGCTGGCAATTTTTCCTCATGCAGCTGAAGATACTGTTTGCTGCCTTTGCTGCAAGGGCATATTTTACCTCGTAGAAATTGGATCATGAATTACTGGGCACATCTATAAACTTCTGCTCACTTAATTTTTTTTATTTCAGGTTTGCTGGTCCCACCTGTGTAGTTCTGTTCCTTCTTCCCACCCCCCCCCCAACCAAAAAAAAAACCCCAAACCCAACTTGTATTTTTATGTGTTTTGAAAGAGGAAGGAGAAGATTTTAAAAGTTGCTGGTATTTTCTTTATTTGTACCCAGATTTTTTGCACAAGGATGTTTACCCTGTTGCCACCCCTTTGCTCTGCCATGCATTCTCACCCATGTGTCTAGGTGGGAGAAGGGGAGAACTCTACCAAACCTTTTAAATACTTCTCTGTTTTCTAGCAGAAGAGCTGACACTGTTTTGATTTGGTCTTCCCTGCACAGTGTGAGGATTTGATTTGCTCCAGCCAGGAGTTCCCATGCCAAAAATCTTGGCTGTGTTTGGGATGGTTACATCCCCGCTGACGCATGGCCGCTGCCACACCTGTGGGCCTGCCTGTGACTAAAATAGCCCGTCTGTGGGCGTTGGCTCCATGACAGCCTGTGGCAGTGGCAGCAGGACTTCCCTCTCCTCAGTGTGTTTGTCCTCAATGCCCAGAGCAGCTTCGTGCAGGCAGAGGTGTGGGAGCTGCTGCACTTCCAGCCGTGCGGAAGGTGGGCAGAGATGTGGTGCTCGGAGCATGAAACCACCAAGCGAAAGTGGGATGGGCATCGGCCTTGGCGCTCAACACTCGGGGTGCCCTGGGGGAGAAGAAGCGTGTCCTGGGGCAGGTGACACCCGGCTGGGAGCAGGGAGGCTGGGAAGGTGAGGAGCAGGAACAGGGAGGCGAGGACAGGGACAAGGAGGTGAAGAGCAGGGACAAGGAGGTGAGGAGCAGGGACAGGGAGGAGGTGAGGAGCAGGGACGGGGAAATGAGGAGCTGGGACAGGGAGGCAAAGAGCAGGGATGGGGAGGTGAGGAGCTGGACCGGGGAGGTGAGGAGCAGGGAGCGGTGCTTCTCCGCCTCTGTGAGGCAGCACCCCACCCCGGCTCTTACAGAAACCCTTACAGAAGCCCTGCATCCCTGCTGAGATAAGGGCTTCTTTGTTGCTTCACTTCGTAGGAATGCTGAAACCTGCCTTCTCTAACAAGTCTGGAAGAAAAAAGGGCAGATAAAGTAGAAGAGAAATATGAGTCACAGAGAAACAACTGGTTCAGGGCAATTCAAAAGAAGCTCAAGGCAGGGTTTGGAGACTGCTGTGCTGTTTTCCCCTTGACTTGCTTTCTCTGCTGTGTGCAGTTTTTTCTGCTCTTCAACCAGAGGTTTGGTAATCAAGCTTGACCTCACATTTTCCACAGAAGCAGCACTCTTGGCTCTCTCAAGGGGAGGGAGGACAGTGCTGGGGGTCTGGGTAGAAACCCAGCTCTGCCATGCTTGTGCACTGGGAGCACCCTCAACACTGATGTGGCTCCAGGAAGGTTGCAGCAGACTCCTCTTTGCCCGAGTTCTTCACTGTACATAGTGCATGACCCGTACAATGCTGCTATCTGGATGTTAAGAGCTGTATTTTGTGGGTATTGGGATGTGGGGAGCAGGCAGTGGGTACCTGTTAGTGACCAAGCAACCAAGGCTGTCTTTATGCATGGAAAAGTCAAAGCAGAACTACAGGTAAGCTTTTCATGCCGG
The DNA here is from genome assembly GCF_036417665.1 of Passer domesticus. Taxonomy (NCBI): domain Eukaryota; kingdom Metazoa; phylum Chordata; class Aves; order Passeriformes; family Passeridae; genus Passer; species Passer domesticus. The sequence goes on from NC_087474.1 coordinate 138,273,147, forward strand.
GACAGGAAGGGGAGCTGAACCAAGGTTAAATAATAAATAAATGCTGCAGGTTGGATTTTCCTCTCACAATTTGTGTAACTGTTTGTGCTGGGAACTGCAGAGGCCGTGGTGGGGATGGAGAGGGTTTCCCATGCTGTGCCTGCCTTGCAGCTAGTGGCTGCCAGGGCTGTTTTAGCAGGTGGATGTAAGGGTGCAGCTTATGCTCTGCAAAGCTCCAGCTGGGCTAAATCCCTCCTGCGTCAGAGCCTGCCTGTCTCCAGACAGCATCTGCAGTGGCCGTGTCACCGGATTGGGCATGGGCCACTGCCAGGGATATGGTGTGTTCAGTAGAGCCTAGTTCACAGTGCAGTGTGCTATGCAGCCTTCCAGAAAGCTATTCAGGGCCCTCAGAAAGCTTCCCCAAATCTTTGAGTCCTCTGCTCTGCTCAGATTCATCCCTCTGTCAAAGATGCCATTGATCTCCCCTTCCTCTCTCTGCAGGTCCCTGTGCCTTTGCTCGGCACTGTCAATAACTTGAGCTGTGCTTGGTGGATTTCCAGTGCTTGGTTTAAGAGCTAGGTGGGGTAACAGGTGCTGCATGAGCTGCTCTGGGCAGCCCCTGTGAAGGAGGGAGCTCCCTGGCAATGGCACCACAGCTACTTTCTGTCCTTTCCTGTGCCAAGGCTGTGCAGAGCTGCTTCGATGCGCTTCACTGAGGAGAAGGCATGAACCTCCTTGTAACTGTGAGGGAGGGTAGCTCCTCCAACCCAGGGAACAACCACAGATAAAGGAACACTTGAATCTGATACAACAATGGAGGCTTCTTCCAAAGGGGTTCACAATAGAGCACTCGTGAAAGAAAATTGCTGCTCTTTTCTCTCTCCCTAGCATGCTGTGGTGGAAACCAGGAAAGGTACCGAGGGGAAAGGAAAGGCAGCCAGTTTCTGCTGTTTGCCTGTAAACTGAGGACAAAGAGGAAAACCTCAGTTTTTAGGTGCTGCCAATTGGTTTTGCAAAACAATTCTTAGTACAAGTAACAATCAAAGCCCTTTTAAGGAGCTGTTATCCTTGTGGGTCCAACATCAAACTAATGTGAACACAGATGCACAATTCACTGGGAATCTTACATGTCTTTTACAACCTTAATGATTCTCTGAAACTCATGAATATGAGCTCCCCCCTGATAAAATGCTTAGGGTAAGTGGCCGTCAGTTGTTGTCTGTCCCTTGGGGAAGCTGTTTGGTGACCTGGTGTTACCAGGGGATGCCAAGCTGTTAGTGACACCTGGCTCTGGCCTGTGTTTCTCCACCAGGCACTGTGGTCACTAATACTTGGTGGGCATCCAAGCCTGTGCTTAAGCAGCGTGTGGTTACTTTTTGGGTTTTGTGTCTCAAGTTTCAACTCTTCACAGACAAGAAATTTTAAGATGTCATTCGTGTTTTGGATTTGCTGCTTGCAACAAAGGACTGCTCCAAACAGAGCAGCAGTGCTCAGCCCCAAACATGTGCCATTCACAGGTCTGGGTTTCTCATGCTTATAAGTCAAAGTTTGCACACCTCAAGAAAAGTCAAGTAACTTTCCAGCCGTCCCAAAGCACTTTGCAGAGTGTGCTGGGTATTGTTTTCCTGAGGATGGGGACATCAATGAAGTTATGACTTGTGCAATGTCAGGCTGAGGGCTGGACACAAACCTTTTCTGTTGTCTTGCATGCAGATGTCTTGCATGATGGACTGTGTCCCTCCTTTGGTAAAATGATGCCAGCAGTGGGAGAAGAAGAGTTTGCCTCCCCTTACCAGGAGCCACTACCTTGCCCTGCAGAAGCAGCTCCCATACCCATGGTGGTATACAGAAACAGTTGGACATGAGCTTCTGCTTGGTCCTCAGGTGACATCCTACCTGGGGCTGGCACTCAGTTTTGCAGAATCCACAACCTTTGCAGGATCCAGGAAAGAGGATGTATCCCATATTCCTTCTTTCCTCCTCTGTTTTAAGCCTGGGCTTTTCAGCCATGGTCTCTCTAAAGATTTTCTTTAATCTGAGTCTGTATGAATGTGGCCCTTGGACTTGGTGGGGAAGGACAGGAGATGGCATCCACCTCCTCTCCTGGCCAGAGACAGCTCAGGCAGCCCATGCTGCCATGCCAATGAACTGGGTTGGAGGGCAGAACTAAAGAGCAAGTGCAAAAGAGGAGCCAGAGCTCAGCAGGCATCTGGCTCTTTCCCAGCACATTACCATGGTATGCAGTGGCGCAGCTGCCTCGCCTGTTTTTTGTAAAGTGCAAAACTGGTAGCTGCTTATTTATCTCATGAGCTGAGGGAAGTGCTAAGAGAGCAATCTTTTCCCCTGCAGGCTGCATGTGTGGGTTTTTGCTTTTAACAGGGAGAGAAGAAAGATTTAAAGCTATTTGATCTGCAATCTAGCTCTGAGTTGGTTGAATATTTATTCAGCTGTACATGCAGTTAGTTATTGAAAGTCTTATCGTGGAAGCAAATCAGACAGGAGGCTCATGGTTCAAACCCAGGAGGCACCCAGACATGGAGAACGTCACAAAGAGACCATGCCACACAATGAGCAGAGAAACCTGCTCATTACCATGAGCTCACCTACATCAGGCTTTCCGTGGAGCAAAGGGCAGCTCATGGTGCACAGCCACTGTGTCCTCCGGGCCCTTTCTGTGTGGAGCCCTCCAGCTTGCGGGCACCGAGACCAGCCCTGTGCTGCCAGAGCCCCTGGTTGCTGTGGGAAGCTGCTCCACACAGGGAAAGAGAAATGTTGCACGTGTTTCTGAAATGCTGTGACTGCCCAAAGTAGGAGCTTTACAGAAGCCCTGTAGATGGGCAGCTGTGTGAGCCAGCAGAGATGGGGTTCTGTTGTGGGGTTCCCTGATGCCTGCTGCAAGCTGGCTTCCTTTCTCAGCCTATTCTGCCATGAGGGTGATGGCAAGATTTTTATTTACTGTTTCTATCTTCACAAGACTTCTGCAGGCTTCAAGGCTTCTAATTTTCTTTTTCTTTCCTCATTATGTTAAAATATGGTGGGCAGATACAAAACCTGTTTAAGCATGTTAAACAGGAGAGAAGGATTGCTTTCCTCAGATGACCTGGCTAAAATTCCAGTTCTGAGTCTTGCAGCACAAACTGGATAAGAAACCAAGAATGAGCAGAGCTCTTGGAGAAGGCAAGAATTTGGCTGGAAGCCATGCATGGGGAGACCCCCAACAGCAGTGTGAATTCATTTTTGGGTATGATATAGTGCTGTTTACTGACACAGAGCAGGGCTGGATGCTGTCTGCAGGTGGGCAGGACGGTGCTGTATTTACCCAGGGTGAGGGTAGTGTGCTGCTTCAGCAATGCCTCCCAAAAGCAGCAGGGAGTGAATGACATGGCTGGTTAATAATTTTCTTCTCAACCAGATTCTGTCCCACTCATGTTTTACTGTCTTTTTTGGGGGGTTGGTAAGACTACACAGCATACCTCTTCAGCAGAGAAGTCAGGATGGTTAATTTGCTCTGGAAATTAACCATCAGAAGAGGAACCCACAGAAGAGGAACCCTTTTGCTAGCTATTAGAATGGCAGCTGCCTGCAGAGTGCCATGAAAAAGGTGCTACTGGCTCTTGATATATATGGTATTTTATTAAAGCTCCAACTTCCCAGAGTAATATGAAGTACATCAAAATGTCAGGTTTCATTATGCAGTTAGTGGTTTGGGAGGAAAACTGAAACACAACCCTAAAGGCTGCTAGTCTGAAGGAGAAGCTAAGTGCATTGTATGTAAATTCTTGGTTTTTAAGCATTGAATTCTGACCTTTACATTCTTGAGAGTTGGCAGCTCTGTGCAAAGTGGTGTGCTGCTCCTGCTTTTTATCTTTTGTTTGGCAGCTTTGGTGTATTTCCTGGTTAAGCCACGGTGTAGCTTAATGGCTTAGGGGCTTTGATGTGCTTTCCAAAGCCTGATACCACTGCCTTGGGTGCATCTCCACTCTCTACCTCTTGGTTCTCCCTGCATCAATTCCTCACCCTTCGCCTCCTATAGCAAATAGTACAATGGCCTAAAAGTACAAACCCTTTAAGCAAGGTAGCCCCCTCTCCTTATTAATTTAGGAGGATCTTTCATTGCCAAAGCTCTGTCAGTGAAGAGCTGGGGCTAGCCTGGGCAAACCCAGCCTCTCATTCCAGGTGTGATTGCTGCTGGAGGCACTGCCTGGGCTCCTGCCAAGGTCCAGAAAAGTGTCAGCTGCTGTCTGCTTGGATGGAAACAGGGAAGAGCCGTGAGCCTGCAATATAGCACCTAAATTTGCAAGGCAAGAGTTACAGGAGTGCTCACAAGGCTGTCATCTGCACTGCTGAGTACTGGCAGCCACATCTAGGGGTGATGGCTTACCCTGCAATGCTGCAGGGAGGGAGGGGAAGACAGCTGGGGAAGGGGCTGCAAAGGAAACGCAGGGAGAGAAAGGCCTAGAAGCAAGACAAGACAGAAGAGAGAAAGATAGATCAGAAAACAATAAAGTAAAATGGATTAGAAAAAAGAAGAACCAGAATTTGAGATGGGGTCAGGCTGGTCTAGGATAACTCTTGTCCTTCTGGACATTTCTTTTGATGGGGTACATGCCAGTGTCTGGCCAACCGTGGGCCAGGAGCTGCTGCTGGGACCAAGCCCTTTGCTGGTGAGGTGATGACAGAGAGGGGTAGTTTGGGATGGGTCTGGAGTGGACAAGGATTTACTGATGGGCACAGCCCAGCCCCTGGGGATGAAAGGTGCAGGAGAGGGGAGAAAGCACTGCCAACCCCTTGGAGAGGCCAAAATTGCCTTCATGCCACCATCTGTGGGATAATGTGCCAATGAGTTCTCTGGCCAAGCAAATTATCTGCTGCAAAAACTTGGCTCACAGAAGAGGTTGCAGGGGTGAGTTGTCTCCAGAGTTTACAACAGAATAGCAGGAAAATGTGGTAGAAATTGCTTAGGGGTTTTGGTTTTTGTAGCCTTTCACACTCCAAAATCACCTATTTCACCCCTCAGCACAGGGCTATCCCTAGTCTTGTACTGCCAACAGAGAAAATTGGGCTTTAGATTACATCTGCAGCTGGAAAAGGGGGGAGATGCCCAAGAATAATGAATGTGAAATTAGCTGCATCTTGGAGAAAGAATCTGGGTCTACATTAGTGTGTGATAAGCTTGTCCCCACCCACTTTAAAACTACCAGTTGTGTTTGTAGTTTGCTTTTGAGGTATTTTTTAAACATGAAGACATGGTTGCTGGTGGTGTGGCAGAATGTAGGGAATCAAAATATAATTTTTAACATCTAGACCTGACTTAGCCTCATGTTTAGGGGTCTGATCACTAATGAAAGGCAAGCTGGTGCATGGCTAAATACCCAACAATTCAGCACCCTTGAGTGTCTACAGCCTGTTTTGCACAGCTCCTTGTCCAGGTTTTGAGTAGGGAGGTAAGAAGCAAAATAACTTCTTGAGGCCATGGAGCAACTGACCTTCAATGAGGTAAAGCTACATGTGGGTTATCATGCCCTAGCAGTCCTCTACCTGATTGCAATCTTCCTGAAGTTACAAGGAGTATTGACTGCATAAAACCAAGGATCTGGCTCCAAAAAGTGTCATCTTTCATGGCACATCTTCCAAAGTGCTGGAGAGCTGCAAACAGCAGCTCCTTGGGAACAGTCCCCACATGCTGCCTCTGGGTAGTGGCGACACCTCATGAGACTGAACATGGGAAGGGTCAGGTCTTCACTTGGCCTTGACTGGGAGCCCAAAACCCAAATCTTTCTCTTCTTCTTAGCTATTAGCTATTATTAACTGATAGGTTTAGCAGAAGCTTAGCATCTTTAGCCATAAGGAGGTACTTGGCAAGCTCTTTTGCATCCCCTACGGACAAGTGCCCTCTGTCCTTGCCCTCACTGGGATAAACACTTTCAAATTAGAGGGACTCTGACAAATTCCCTCCCTGTTCCTGTAAGCAATTTCCACCCCGTGGATGAGTGTGTTGCCTTACAGGATTTGGGTGTGCTGGCAAAAGTGGGATGGAAATCTCAGCCCTGGCTTCCTCTCCCAGCCTTGCCCTTTCTCTGGCTAACAAGGCAAGCCCCCTCCTCAGGCATCCTGGTGTGAGTCAGCAGAGCCCACACAGCCTTCATAAGCCAGGTTTTAACTTAATTCCTGCCTTGCTGAGGGGAAATAAGCACAAAGCTCAACTGTCAGTGCTCTCTGACCTGGGGATCCTGCCAATCTCTTCCAGCCCTTTTCCTTAGCTTCCCAGTTTGAAATCCTGGGTCTGGGTTGGAGTCCTCAGTGCTGCTGTGCCAGTCCCTGCTGCAGGTCTGGCCTCGTGAGAACCCCAGAAGCAGGGGGTGCCTGTGTGAGCTGGAGCAGCTGTAAGCATGATGCATAAGCAAGGTCACAGTGTAATTTGGTTTCCTGAGCCTGCACTGTGTTTTAGGGAAAGGCCTATGAACACATCCCTGGGCTTCAGGTGCTGTGTAATGCACCTGAGCTGCACAGCATTCAGTAGATGTTTGCTCCATCCGGTTTTCCTTTGATGAAACAAAAGGACTGTTTGTGGTGATTAGGGCTGTGTCATAACCAGCCTGGCCTATTTGTAAATTGTCATGTCTCTAACCTGAAGCCTGTGCCAAGGGAAGCAGATGCTCATGGCTGCTGTGCTGGGAAGGTGACTGGAACTCCAGGACACCTGGTAGGGCAGCAATAAACCATCTTTTATTAGCTACTGTGAAAACAGGTTCTCCCATCTAAATCCTGGCCAGATTACAAGCAGCATGATTAATTAGTACCAGTTAATGTGCCCATCATAACTACTTCAAGGGAAATTACTAGGAATCACAAAGGCACTCTTCATTTAGATATTATTCATTTATTTTAACTTGCCGAAAGTGGGCAGGTGGGAAGGAATGCAGGAAGTAAACACGATTAGCTGTAATTGGCAAGGCTCCATGGCTTCATGCAGGGGATGCCCCTGGATGCCAGGGCATGTCCTGTGCTCTCAGCATGAAGGAAGTGGTAATTTTAAATATTACAGCCATCAGGCTGGGCACGTGTGACGCGGGGGCTGAGGGCTGGAGCTGCCTGGGCAGTTGCATGGTGCCAGAGGGCCAGCTCACACCACCCTTCCCTAAGCACTTTGGGGTGAGAGATCCCCTTTAATGAGGGAAATAAGGTCCCCCATCTTGGTTTCAGGCCTCTCTGGGCTGAACTCATTTTGGACAAATGTCAAAGGCTCATCTAATTTTATTTTTGTTTCCAAACATGCAGACTTTCCTCCCCAGTGTTATCCCCTCCAAGTCGCATTAACACAACAAAAATCAGTTCTGCAGCTCTCAGAGGGCAGCTCACCCGTGGCACCACCACTCTACAGATGCTTTGCAGAACTTCTGAGCATGCCAAAGTGGCTCTTTTAATATTTACACTGGCAATACCCTACACCAGCAGAGGCACAAGCCTTATAAAAGCATTGGGGCAGTGGCTCAGTGGTGAGTGGCCACTGGTGGGGATGAAGGGCAGGTCCTGCAAGCTCAGAGGAATGTCCCTTGCTCACCAGGTCTTTACTTACCCAGCAAATGGGAATCACAATACAGCACCTTGAATTCTTCTTGCACCCAGCTCCACCCTGCCCCGTGCCTGAGGCTCAAGCAAAACACTGCAGAAGCTGAGGCCTTAATGGACCTCAGATGGGTTTGAGGCTGAAGCCACAGAAATGGTGCTTTTTGAAAGTCTTCCTGAGAGAAGAAAACCAAATAAATACTAATTTTTTCTTTTGCTACAGTAATTTCCCTGATGAATAAAAGCAGTGCTTGTGTCTGTGAGCAGAGCAGCTGAAATGTCAAGGACTGGCACAGTCAGTACCTGGGGGGCTAAACCTGCTTCAAAACCACTCTGAAGTACATAGATTTGGGTACAGATGTGTGTTATCCTTCTGTGGGCTGCACAGGGGGAAGCTGCCAAGCTGGAGGCATCCACAGAGGCACAGGAATGACATCTGGAACCCTGGGATTTGAAAATAGGCTGGGAATGTGGGGATGTTTGCTCAGGTGTCTCCTGCTAAGCCTGCTACTCTGAAAGAGGCATTGATGATCAGCCCCAGCCACAAGTGGGGTCTGATCCAGCCCAGCAGGTGGTTTTCCCCAGTTCCATGACACCTCACCCACGGTGGATTTTGGTCTGGCAAGGCAGGCAGCATCTATTAGAGAAGGGCACTTCAGGCCCCACAGTGTCATTTTCACAGAATCACAGAATAATGGGATTGGAAGAGACCTCCAAGATCATCAAGTCCAACCTATGTCCTAACACCTCAACTCAGAATCTAGATTATAGCACCAAGTGCCATGTCCAGCCTTTTTTTAAACCCATCCAGAGATGGTGATTCTACCACCTCTCTGGGAAGAGCATTCCAGTACTTTATTACTCTTTCAGTGAAAATTTTTTTCCTAATATCCAACCTATACCTTCCCTGATGTAGCTTGAGACTGTGTCCTCTGGTTCCGTCAGTTGCTGCCTGGTGGAAGAGACCAACCCCCACCCATCTAAAACCTCCCTTCAAGAAGTTGCAGAGAACAATAAGGTCACTTGACATGGAAAGTATCTTTTTAACCTTGTTTGGTGGGACAGACAGAACTTGTGCTTTGCCCTTCTGCAGCTCCACAAGCAAATGGAGGTAGCTGAAGCTTCTTGATGTCTGGGATATGGAAGGGAGGCACCTCTGGACTTTTGCTCCTGTACAGCACAACCCTGCATATGCTGGGGTAATGTTCTTTGCTTGCAGTGTGTTTCCAGCTGCTGGAATGAGGAAAGGGAGTGCCAAGGAGGACAGAAGAAATAGGTTCCTTATTTTGCCTAATGTGCTTTCCTGTACCTAAGTTCTTTCAGGGAGCTGGAGAACAGCAGCTGTGCTATTAGTTGCCCATACCCCTTCCCAGTTTCTGATAGCCACTGAAATAGAAACACACAGCTAATGCAGGAGGAAACAGCATGAACCTTTGTCTCTTGCCTCCTGAGCGAGGGCTGGATAATCCTCCAGATCTCACTGCTGATGCCATGAAGTGTGGCAGTTGAAAAATGGCAGGAAGGGGAATAAGAGGCTCAAAGCCTGCCCCTACAAATGGAGAGCCCTGCCTGGGGTGGGAGGAGGGCTGAGAGTCTTGAGGAGGTGCTGTGGGACAGTCAGCCCTTGCTCACCCCAAGCACTTCAAGGTTCCACAGGCTTCTCCCAAGCTGCTGCTGTGGACATGAAGGAGCTCCTCCTCTGGCCAGTGTTGTTGGCATAGTGGTTTCTTCCAAGGGCATTAATGTCACCCTTTGCCATGCTGTATCTGTCACTGTCCCTTGTGGGTTCCTTGGCACAAATATCTGTCCCCATCACTCCCTGTGTTTCCCCTAAAAACACAAATGGGTCCTGCATTTCCCAAACACACTTTAAGCTCTTCTCTGCTGTGTGCTGCCTTCTCCAGCTTCTTCACCAGTCATACTCCACCTCCCGTTGAGTACTCACTGCTAGTCATGCCTTGTGCTCCTCAGTGTCACCTTTCCTCATCACAGCATCTCTGATTCCCCCCACCAAGTGCCTGTGGTTGAAAGGGGAGTGGCAGTGACAGCACAACTCCTGACAGGTCATTTCTGTGTTAAATAAGCAGTCTCTCATCTGCCTTAATGCCAGTCTACTCTGACAGCAAGAGAAAGGTTTGTGAGCTTCAGGCATCTCACTGTCCAGAGGAAACATCTACACACTGATATCTGCTATTATAGACGTGATCCTCTTCCATTTTAAGTGCATGATTCTTTAAATTAATGTAAAAGAACTGCAGCAATAGCTGAGCTCCTTGCTCCAGGTTCTATCTTTTATGAGAGAGCTAATTACTGGTTTGGTAAAAGGACATATAAGTACACAAACATTCCAAAATTTCTTTCTTCACAGATTTTTCTCTCTATATTTCCCTTATTCCTTAGCTACAATTGAGCACATCAATTGATTTGGCTATAACTGAAGTATTTGGAGTGGTGGTTGTTTAACATGTTGTTAGATCACTAATTTAAAAGCAGGTAAAGACAATGAAATTGCACTTGATGCAACTTTCTTTCTTCTGCAAAAACAGATCCTTAAAAAAGAAACCAAATTAAAAAAGTGGTGAGTGTACAGGAAATGAACGGACATTTCAGTGGCCAAAAGTTATCTGTAATTATAAAAAAATATCTAAAAGAAATCTATTTACATTTCAAGGTTAAACACTTCAAGGAGGACAACTCTGTTGGGAATGGTTCTGCCAGTCTGGAATATGATTAGATACTGTGATTACTATAATTTAAAAATGTGGTTTAAAGGATGAAAAGGGGGGAAACCTCTGTGAATCTTTCTCCTTCCCACCATGTGTCACTACCCCAGCATTTACTTCTGAGAGGATCTGAAGAGTGCATTTTTATACAGTAACAATAATTCTATAAAAAAATCAGTGTGGATGCAGATTTTAAACTCTTCAGCCTCAATGATTTGTATTTTAGCTGTGGCAACTACTGAAATCACACAGGCAAAATCTTCCCTGAGGAGCCAGCTTGGTTCAGCTCCCACCTGCCAGCAAGGCTGAGGGTTCTTTGTAAAACCAAACCTCAGCCATGTGGGGACATTCCTGTGTGCAGGATCACATGTGTTGACAGGGGACAGTGGGAATGGCAGTGCCATGGGTGCCTTGTGTGTGCTGGGGGTTGGTCACCCAGGTTTTCAGCTGGGCAGAGACGCTCTGGAAGTCACAGCAGCAGATCTGATCACCTGGGTTTGGCAGAGGGGAGGTGGCAAGAGGCTGTGATTTTTCAAACTTATTTTTGAAGGCTGTGACATGGAGAGAATAAGTGGAGGGATGGGATCCCACTTTGCAGCTACACCCCTGAGTGCCCTGCCACATCTCCTCTGCTCCATGCTGCAGGACCGTCAGTCAGGTCACTCCCAAGGCGTCGTGGTCTGAGGGACAGGTGGGTTTCATCCCCAGGTTTAGCTCTCTGCTTATTTAGCTAACTAAAGAAACTGGTTGTTTTTTTATCTTTTAAAATTTGTCATTTGCCCAGACACTTTCCAGTACTTATCCAAGAGGAATCCAAACCTGCTGCCAAATTGCTTATCTCAGCTGTTTTTTGTGATGTGTATGAATGTGGAGGAGGCACACACCAAAAGCCACTGGAACAAGCAATGGTGGAGGCAGGTATGAAAGACACTTGTTTAAAATGCAAGTGCACAATGTTTTGCAAAAGCTTCAATTAGGTTAATTGTTCCTGTTGAATTAATGCAATCCTACATTTAGATAAGCTCCTGAGGTATGACTCTTAAACTAGTTTCTTGGGAGACTATCAAAGTCTGGCTGACTGTTCTTATTTCTGGCTCTCTAATTCTAGACAGTGCTGAAAGGGATGATCATCTCAGCTGGTTTGATGGAACCACCACAGTCTAAAACAAGTAAAGGCACTGTCAGCTTGTTCCCCAGCACATGTTAAACCAGTCTTAGTGGGAAGCTCTCCTACAGCCAGCTTGCCTTGCCTAGTTATAGCATGTTTGACTGCTCAGACACACAATCAGTTTAGGGGAACACACCAGCCATGCATCTTTACATTGCCTTTAATCAGTAACAAAGGAAGACCTTTTGTGGTGTGCAATTTGAAGGTTAAGGTTGTCCTGTATGCCATATACAAGGCAGCTCTGCAAGGGCAGAGTGCATTACAGGCCCTATGCAGGCAGCAGCATCTTAAAATCCATTCTCAGGTTGTGAAGCACACAGAGGTATGTCCTTTGAGGTATCTCTCAACTGAAACAAAACTAGTGGATTTAGTTCAAATGGCATTTGTGTATGTGCTATTACCTAAATCCAGACTCAAGATCCCCAAGGAAAACCTGGAATAATCCAGTTGAAGGGTGTATTTGAAGTGGAGCCTCCTGTTGGTGTGTGGCCTTGCCTGTGCTCTCACAGGAAGGGATGCCTCTGGCAGGATGAACCAGCTGTGGCAGCTGTCACCCCGGTTCACACGGCCTGACCCCAGCTGGAGATCAGGCTCTACGTGACTTAGGAACACACCACAGTTTTTTCCATGGCACAGCAGCAACTGCTGTGTGCTGTACTTTGAAGAGTGGGTTGAAAGGATTGCTGTCAACAAGCAGCACTGTGTGGGGAGCATTCCCCTGCTGTGATGTGGAAGGATTTAGGTACGTAACTCCTGACGCAGCCGCATCATAGACACAATAAACTGCTTTTGCATCAGTCCCTAATACTTTATCCATCTGCCTTCCCTGGAAAGCAATGCTCAGCTCTGTGGAGAGCTGCAACACCTGCAACCTGTGGGGTGAGCAGGGTCAGTCTGGAGCTGCGCCCTCCAAGCACTGGGTGTGGATGTGGTGGAGAGTGAATGCTGAACCCCTTCTTGAATGCCTCCCTCCACAGCCACAGCTGCCCTGCAAGCCAGTTTGGTCCTTTCAAGAGAACTGCTGCACTCCTCAGTGGGAATTTCTGTATTTAAAAGAAATTGCAATTTCTCTAATCCTTCTGTCAAGGCCTCAGCAGTGACCAGGAGTGTGCTTGATCCCTGCCCAGCCACCAAGTGGTTTCATCCTTTAATTCAGGTTAATGCTCCAAAGAAGTACTGTACTTATCCTTATTACACAACCACAGTCTGGAGGCATTTCAGGGCTGCCATACCTTATTTTAGCATCAACTCCTCTTAAAACTATTAAGTTCCTGATGCTGTTTGCATCATGTTGATTTATTTTATGAATCAAAGGAAGATAATTTCTTAAGGCGGTAAGGTGTAAAAACCTGTGTCATAAGACTGTGGCTGTAGCATATTCTCTTAATTTTTTTGCTTTCCTTGCTAAGAGGTGAATTTTTTTTAAATAACTAGCAGTTTATTGAGAGATTTAAAAAAGTATGCTATGCATGTGAGTACTCATTGTCGGAACTCCCCAAAGTTCTAAAAAAGTGCAGCCTGACTCCTCCATCTCATCTTCCTCTGCTTTCTGGCTGCTGACAAGCCTTCCTCAAGCACAGTGCACTTGTGGCTTCACAGACGCCTTCTTCTTTCATGGTAGAGTCCCAGATCCCTACTAGCAGTGTGGGATTTAGGAGAGGAGGAGGTGTGGAAGGGCCTTCATCTCACAGGAACCATCCTCCATCTCCTTCCCCTTTCAAACTCACTGCTACTCTTTTTGGCAGCAACCACTGAGGAGCTCCTGCTAGGAGCCCCTTCCTTTGTATTTAAGGTGCATGGAAAAAAATGGAGCCCCTTGATTGGCAGGGTGGGTTGGTGCCATAAATTAAAATTTCTTAGAGTATAATTAGCAGAGTGAGGGGAGCTCCTCAGGTGTGCCTTTCCAGGGAGCAGGCTCACTCACCCCTACCTGGATGGCAGCAACTTACGTGATGATGTTTGTCCACAAATATGTTAATGGTCTATAGTTTACACACAAGAGCTGAATCAGAATATGCTACGGTGGAAAGATTTTCCTGAAAATACCTTTGCGTTTCAAGAAGAATTTGGCTCTGTATTTTGAAAAACACAACAGCTGTGGCTGTCCCAGTTGTGGCCATACTCTCAGACCTTTCTTTCAATCTGCAAACCCACACTATTTATTTTTTCCCCAGCAGTAGTTTCCAGCACAGAAAAATTTAAGGCTGCTGACAACAGAATTGCTTTTCTTAGCTACCCTTCTCAGACCTATTTGATGTGGCCTGTGACCTCCTGGGGCCCAAGGCCCAAGGCCCCACAGCTCCAGACTGCACACCCCAGAGAATTACTCAGTCTCCTTCAAAATTTAGAAGGATGGCTGTCAAACGCAACAGTTGAATTGGCTAGATTTATTGAGAAACTAAATTTACTTCCTCAAAGTTTGCTTTGCAAGCATGCCCTAAGCTTTTCCCAGGCCATTTGGACAGAGATAAGGACTTTTCTGGAGGATAAATAAGCATAGTTTTAAGTCCATAAAGAAAACAACAGCCAACAGGAGCCAAAAAAAGTGCGGGAAGCAATGTTTTATTTTAAAATGTTTGAAGCATGTATGTGTTCAGTTAAAGCAAGACTGTCAAAAATACCATCAAGTGCCTAAAGCCCACTGTGATTTTAGCTTATTGCAGCTCTCCCGTGTTCTCCCACGTATTTCTCTTCTTGGCTAGGACACAGGCCAACCCATCAGCCAGCAGGGAGAGAAGGGTGCTCCTTCCCTTCCTCCTGGGACTCACTGGGCAGCTGGCATGGAACACGTGGTGTCACTTTCTTTGATGTACCCTGTAGCCAGCTCCCCTGCAGACAGGAGGGGCATTTCTTGTAGCAACCTGCCCCTGGGTTCAGCCTGAGCTTCCTGTAGGGGTAGTCCTGTCTCAAGGCAGAAGGTGATGCCTTGCAGCCCTATGTTACTGTAATTTACTTGAGCATGGCTATAGAAAAAGGACAGTATTTAATTCCAGACAAGTTAATGAACTCTCCTTTTCAGCCCTTAGTTCTTTAAAAAGCAGGAGAGGAAATATGAGTAACCTGCAACATCTGACAGAAAAGGAAAGTAGCTGCTTCATTCTTTTATGGCCTGTTACCCTATTGAACCATGACGTGAGAATGTGTTGGGATAAACCTGATGAGGTGCTCTCTGCCAGGAGGTGCCATTAGGCTGCTTGTTTTTCCCCTACTTAAAGGTGTCATTTGCCTTATGATGGATCCTGAAAACACCCAAGGTAACCACATGCCCAGCACTGGCTGAGAACCCAGAGTAGAGAACTGTTATTGCAAAGTCTGCCAACTGATTTGACATCTGGGAATTATCCAGTTTACAAACATATACTTTATAAAGAAGTAGTGTTCTTCAGGTTTGAGGAAGGATTTGCAACATACCACAGAGATAAAACTCTTTTGCAAAACTAGAATGATTAAGATTTTGGCTTACCCTAGCAACCCTGGTGTGGAGCACCTGGCTGGATACTCTGGTGCTAGGACTGCTGACAGCTGTGTCACCACATCCTCCTGTGCTCCTGAGATGTGTGGTACCCACGTTCAGTGAGCAGAACAAATAGACCCCAATATCCTCTTGACTTGAATTATTTTAGCCATTCAAATCCAGAATGTCATCTTTGCAATGACTCAGGACAGATTGCTTTGTTGCTGCTCAGGGCATGGGTAGACTCTTTTATACCACTCTCCTTTTTCATAGTTTGTTTCTAGCCTTCCTCACTAGAATGAAAATAAATATAAATCTAGCATGGAGGATGGGGAAAGTGAAAGGGAAAAGAAAAAGGAAAAGGAAAGGCAAAGATATTTCAGACACATGTGTGAAGATGCAACTAAAAGACTGCTTTAAACTACCTCCAGGTCTCAATCTTAGCCAAAATAATTTCTCAGTATACTTTGGGGAAGACATAAGAAATGAGAGTCATCATTCACACAAAAACCACTGGGGAGGAGCCTAGCATTTTGTGCCACTTCAGCCACTGAGGAGCACATACTGATGGAATGGTGCTTTGCTGTGCTGTAGACTCAGAGCAGATGGATTTCCCAAAATACAGACACACATAAATCAAAAGCAAAAATGACATCGTATGTTAATGAGAAACTAATTACACTGCAAATAGTGTTTCGAAGCCATGTATCTGCCACTTGTAAACAAGGCATCTCACTGACCCAAAGCACTTAAGACAATGCAGCAACAGCTTTTATTTCTGAAGAGGCGGAACCAGAGCTGTGCCAGCACTGATATAAAATCTGTAATATAAAAATTAAACCAGACATTGCAGTGCATGTTCAGATTCAGGAAAGGCTTATATTCCTTTATGGCTAGTAAGACCAATAATAACTCTTACTATGACAAAGTTTTTATTTTAAAAAATAAATTAAATAAAACCCCCCACACATCCTTGTACTTCAGCATGCAGATTAATCTCTTCCTTCAAGTGCTAGTAAACCAGACTGAATGAGACTGTAGTCCACAAAGCATTATTTTGGACAAGTGGTCCCCAGATATAATCCCTTCCTAATCCCATCTGCACGTGTAAGATTGTACTCTGATTACAATGAAGAGAATGGTCTTCCCAGGAAGGGCCAGGCAGCTATCACAGGCTGCTGGAGTAATTTATACACTTTTTCTTATCAGCATCCTGAGCAGCCCGCTCTGCCTAGATAAGGAGTTTGATGCTAAATTCAGCCTTCCTGTCTCTGGTAACTGCTTCCCCCTTCCTGTGAATGCTGTTTACATCAGGGCAGTCAGGACATGGAATTCCAAGCACACTCAGATTGCTGACTATCCCAAAGCTCCTAGCTGGAAGATGTGTGCTCACTATGAAATCTACTGCAATGTCTTAGACTGAGGCAATATGGCTCGCCTTCAAACAGAGATTGAAAAATTCTATGGGTACATCATAAATATCCAATCACCATTCAGTAGTGAACATTTTTCCTCTTTGCAGGCAATCACATTTTCTAGGCAGAGGAGTTTCAGGTACTGAGGAGGTTATGTGCTGGTTTGACTACTGTGAATATGCCTTTCCTCCTCTCTGCTTCCCAGTTCTTTAGCAAAAAGTTCTGAAGCTGACTGGGTTTCAGTTTCACTCAACTCTCTTAAAAAACTTCAATATCTTTTGCTTATATTTGAATAACAGTTTTTAACCACTGTCTAAGAGGGTTTTACAAACCCTGAATATCTTAGCTCTTATATCTGAATATAATATCTATGTTAGCTATTATCTGTAAAACCTAACAACAGGAAACAGGTTTCAAAATACTACAGGAAACCGTGAAAAAGGGAATTAGAGGGGGGTGGGGGTGGTGGATTCACGCCCATCTTCTGGGCCAGCCTGTGGAATTGCAATCATAAAAGATTCCTAGAAAGGACACCTCCCATGTGAAGTTTTGTTCTTGCTTTTGGCAAATGGACATTTGAACCTCTCCTTGCAGCATGGTATTTTTATTTCTTTCACTTACGTGTGTCTTTAGTTTAGAAGCAAACAAAAACCAACGGCTTCTTTCTTATCTGAAAAAATGTTTTATCAAAACATATATGAAACCTCTGACAGTGTGCTACTCAGCCTTGCTTGTTCCTTTCTGCTCTATTAAACTTTTAATTCAATTGTTTCTCCTATTAGAAGAAATCAAGTAAGTAAAAAATGAAGTGTCACAGAGGTCACTCACCTATGGCGTAACTAGGCTAAATTCAGATCATACTCCCTATTTTAAGAGTAAAATACGTCAACTTTAGTTTCATAGTTTAGGCATGTTTGTATTCTAGTTAAAAGCACCTTGTCACTTCTGCAACAGACAGACACAACTTCACTGGTTATTGGAAATAATGTTTACTTCCATGCACTTTAAATCTGCTTTGTACCCTTCCTTTCTGGACTCCCAAAGAACCAGAAGAGTTCAGAGAGTGAGACTTCACTAACCTCAGCCGTGGCTCATGGATGATGGACTGCAGGATGCAGGTCTTTGGATGATTCCCATGCTGTATCTCAGACTGCTCTGCAGCATTTCTGGTCTACATTGCTTTCCTACATAGACAGGAACAACTCTTTTTATTTCTAAATTTTGAACTTTTACTATTTCCTTTTAAAGAACTGTCACCTTGGGTGATGTGCTATATAAATTCATATTGAATATTAGAAGATCCTAACATATGCAACCTCTATTTGCCATAATTATTCAAGATTTTCAGGGAAAATTAATTTGGACAGGGTGAAAAAATCACGAGGCAATTCAGGTTTTCTACTGATGTTATTAGAGGATAAACATACACAAATATACTACATATAGACATACAAAGAGTTTTTTTATGCTTCTTTACATGACAGTTAAAAATTTAATCCACTTCAGTATTGGTCAAGGACCACTTGAAGACCATCTGGATGAATTAATACAAAAATCAATTGGAATTCCTACAGATCTGGCTACCCCACTTATAATGACACTAGTAGGAGATAAATGCAAGCCTTGGTCTGCTGAATGTAAACCACTATTACAGAAAAAAACAGGAGTATGAACAAGTGAAGCAGAAGCCTGAACTGTAACTCTCAGCGGTGCTGCTCTGCCCTCTGCAGACTGGACTGCATAATCACATATTAACCCTGATCACGTACTTCTAACTCAACAGAAAAAGAAGTTATCAAAGTGAATGGAACAAACATGAACATCACTGTGACACTGCAAGTCCTAAATTAGTCAGGAGTACTCCTGAGGCAGTGGCTGGTTTCTGAGGATCCTCACTGTGTCCACACTGCCAATTAAGCTGGGGAAATAATTATTGCCTGAATAGCACCCATGCCTGGAATCCAAATTCAGAATGAGGTACAGGAAGTATTTATGTTTGTTACTCTAATGTAAGCCACACGGCATTTCTGGGTGGTGGAGAAACAAGTTCCAACTTCCACATGCAGAGCAACTCCTCCCTGGTACTAAGAAGAGTTTCCTACAGCAAGACCTGGGGCACGTGGGCCACAGCAAATGCATGACTGATACACCAGGCTACCAGCACCCCACTCTGAAAGTTGTTTAGCTGTCTGACACCCTGTACAGCACCTGCCTCCACCTTTTATCCTCAGTAAACATCCAAGAAATGTGGCAAATGCACTCACCTTTATGACCGCTCTATAACTTCACGTGCTTTCCTCATGTGAGCTGGTAAAGAATGTTAAAGCTTTTTTAATTCTCCTCTATTTGCTGCACCCTCACTGATGTGAGAAAACACAACAATACTTATTGCTTCTTATGAGCTGGACAATGCTTTTGAACTAAGGACATGTCATGACACTTCTGACAAAAACCATCATTTTTATAAGGCTCCTGTTGGATAGGAACAGTACACTAGAACTCACACAACACAAGACTCAGATTAGTTCCAACATTTCATTTTATTAAATGCTGACATTTGAAAAACTTTCCCAACGCACACAAGCCAAACCCTAGGCATCAGATGTAGTCCTCACAAATGAGCAGAACCTGATGTTCCTTTACTCCACCTGCCTGCAGTTACTAGGTGTCACACCACAGACACAATGTCAGGTCTTTTGAAAAAAGAGCCCGGCAGGAAGAAAAATTTGTGTATGCAGCTCCCAACATAGCACTTCATGTGTTGTGTGACTAGCACATGTGCAGGTTACATGACCCAAAGACTCACATGTCAGGAAACAAGAAAAGTGGCAGTCTATCAGCAAGTGGCAGCATTTGCAGAATATCTTCAGTACAAAACTAAAATTGGTGTTAGCACAAAAAAGTCTTTATTTGATATAATACAGTGCAGAGCTTGCAATATGTAATGCTATTATGCTTCTGTAAGTTAACTTTAATGGCAGGTCAAGTCTTAATAATGACTCTTCTGAGCTATATTCACCCTCCACAGTTTGCAGGTAAAACAAGCAAAAGATAAGTCAGAGCAGCATATTAAAAGTTGATGGAATCGCATTTTGTCATCCTTCATTGCTTTTATTTTTTTTGAGGGATCTGCTGCAGACTAATGGGACAGGCTAAATTTCCAAGCATATCAGTAAGCAAAATAAAAGTGTTACCTTTTCACCTTGCCCATTTCACAATTGGAAATTGTATTAATATTCCAAAGCAAAAATTTGGAGGAAAACACTGGTCCTGTTTATACTTAGCAACACTGTTCTCCAGTACTTGCATTCGACAACAGCTGAGTTGCATTCTTAAACAGAATTCTCTACATAATCCCTGCTATCTCAGATAACCAACACAGAAATATCACTTAGGGTCTAGGCTATATCTTGAGAACCTTGTACAATCTGACAATACCTTCATCAGACGAACATTCAAGCTCTAGTTTTACATTTCTTTACATTCTTTTCATCTGAGGACTTTGGAGTGGTTTGTAACATTTAACCGAAGAAAGCAAAGGAAAGGGAATCAAATCTTAATACTGCTCCTCCTTCCAACAAAATAATTGTATCTAATTACGCAGCAATTATCCTCAAATCTAGAAATATGGTAAGTTCTGAAAACATGTATAAGAACTACTATTCTGTACCTGTTTACAACTTCCCTTGGACAAAAAGCTGTCATATCCCACCACTCTGACCAAGGCCAGAAACAAGTTAATTACACTTGAATAAACCTGATTATTTCAGGGGAGTGTTCAGGGTACAGGAGACACTCCACCATCCCTTTCCTAGTCACATAAGACTTGGTCTCATGAACTGAGATGGGAATTACGATTTTCCCCATTTTTGGCTCACAGATTGCAAGTCCAACTTGTTTCTACACTGTGGCACAACTTCCAGCACAATTCTAGCCAAAAGACACCCTATGGAATTACTTGGTCATGAGTTTTAAATAGCCTTGGAACATAAACGCCAAGACAACTCAGCACTTTTTGAAATGCACTCTTTGAGAAGAAAGGAAAGCAGGTTTCTTCTTCCCCAGAGCTTGTTACCTACCTCTGGGTTCTTCTCTTATTCTTAGCACTGATGTTCCCTAGACATGAAAGTCGCTTGGGCCCACCTGAAGAACACCCAGGAACACTCATTGCATACAGCCCAGACCAGGGCTACATCTTCACAAAGGACAGAAAGGCAAGCAGAGCTCTTTTAGGAGCTGTCTGAGCAATAGTCAGGTCTCTGGTCCTGAAACTGCAGTTTTGGACTCCAGCAGTTGAAACCTCAGCCCGAAATACTAAATTCTCTGAAAACAATACATGACCCTAAATATGTCTTGTCTACACCATCATGCCAAGTAGTACCTCTCCAAAGCTAACTCACCTCTGACCCTGCAGCAGGGCTGCATGGGCACTGGAAGGAGCAGTCTGGAGCACTGAGGAAGCACTGCCAGACTTCCCAGGCACACTGCTGGGCCTCTGCAGGCTCTAGAAGAAGCACTCTTGGAAGGAAAGTAGGTAAGCAGGGAGCAGAGTGCACGATGCCTCTGATCACTGCTGAGATCTGCTCTTTCAGAGGGCGACAGACACAGGAATCACCTCTGTGAGACCACGCAATTGTTTTGGAAAGGCTCAGAAACAGAACAAATATACAGATTAGAACCATGAGCAAAACTTCAGAGAAAGGGAAATAGCTCTCTACAGCTAGAATTGCCCAAAGTAATTCTGAATTTATCTGTACAGATACACATACTGCACAGCAAAACCACTGACAAACTTCCCATATTGAGACACTTTTCAACATAGTAAATGACAGGACTGGTTATTCCTCCCTCGCTCTCCCCCTGCATAAAACTGAAATCTATCTTCTCTATTATTTACACATAATGAAAAGAAAAATCTCTTTAACTATAGTGACTGACTGTAAGAAACATAACTCACCAAGTAACAAGTTACTGAGGGAAGGGAGTATGTTGAAACAGGACAGTTGCACTTTCTGAAGACAAAATTTTTTAAAGAGAAACTGAAGTGAAAGGTAAGTGAAACTTAAAAAAATCTGAATTTGAACATCAGTGGGGATATATATTTTCTCACTCTTAAAAGCTTGAGCCTTTTTCTCTTAAAAATACTGATAAAAAGAGTAACATACCCTTCAGAATCTCATTGAAATTGCATATTTAAGAACTGCACATTTAATAATTGCACAGTAATTTTTTCATCTCTTGTGCAGTGAGGGCTGAAGAGAAGTTCAAGAAATTCATTGTGGCAGAAGTCCTTAGTCAACAGAAAGTGCTCTGAAGAAAGGAGTAGGAACTGGAAGAAAATGTTTAGCACCTGCAGTTTTGGTTACTGGTGGGTAAAAGTAAGTACAGTTTGGGGGTGTGCTGAAACCTTGAAGATGAGAGCTGATCCCATAGTAATTTTTTAAGAGCTAAACAACCACTTGCTCATTAACAACAATGAGCAAAGCAGAAGAGCAGGATTCACTTCAGTGCAGAAATTCATATGCTTGTGTGTCATGGTTGTTTCCCAACCCACCATTCTGAATCCAGGATTCTGCAGACATGGGAAATAAGGCTCTCTGCTAGATGTGAGGAAGAGTCTCAAGGTGCTATAATCTATTTCTGGATCTAAGTATTCAATTTTCCATCTGTTCTCAGAGAACTGCACAGGAAGCAAATTGATTTTAAGAGCCATTTCCAGACAAGTAGGTATCCCACACAAGAAGACTTCATTCTCCATGTTTACCACAAACCCAGCGAAGCTGCTGCTCTGTTTGGAGGTCAGTTAATTCATCAATGGATCTCCAGCTGCACTGACAAGCATAGGCACGTGCTCCTTTCTTCTTTATCATCTTTGCTCTTAGTTTACTGAGCTCAGGCATGTTATTCCTGCCAAAGAAGTGAATTCATCTTAGGATTATTCTGGGTTGTTTTGGCTTTTTTTTAAAGAAAAAATATTCATGAGGCCATTTTAAATCAGAAGACATCTTGACAATTCTGAGTACTGCTGTCATGGATTAATTTAGGGATATATTTGAATTCTGTTTTGAACACTCCTTTCCTGAGAGCAGTCTCATTGTGTAGTTTCTGTGTTCTCAGATAAACCCCAGACTGATGTTTTTGTAAACAATGTTATCTGTTGGGTTTAGAGATTTCCAGTCAGCCTCCGGAGAAAGAATTGTAAAGAAAACCAAGCAGAGCTAATTCTTGTGTTAAAAAATTAAGCAAAAATGTATTTATCTTATCAAACTTACTGTAAAAATTGCTATGCATAACAGGTAAAATTATAGAGTTAAATGTTTCATCAGGAACTGCTACTTAAGGTGATTGTTAAAGTGACTGAAATGAAATGGCCATAAGAGGGTAGAATGTACATCAAACCAGAAATAACTCCTGTGCAGCCATTAACCATAACAAATGAAAAATCAGCATGCTATGACAAGACCAAGTTGTTTCAAAAAATCCAAGTGAAAATGTAGCATTTTAGCTATCTCTGCTCTCATGACCTCCTCCTGGCCACTGAATTGCTCAAAAACAACATTAACAAGTCCAATTAAATAAAGAAAACGCAAAACTATTATCAAGGGAAGAATTTTTAGAAAAAGAGATCAGACACCTATTGATGGAAGGAAAATGTTTAACCTTAAAATTTGCTTTCTAAAATTCAGGTTTGTCAAAATTAACAGCTAAATATCTTGCTACAGATTACAGATTTTAATCAATGTTACAGGTATCTGATACTAATGCTGCTCATGTGATTTTTTTCTTTTGTTTCATTTATTACTTTCAAGTTCCGAGAAGCAAAATAATTTTGACTTTGGGTAAATAAAAGAATCTCACTTTTGTTTAAATCTTTTCCACTATCAAACTAATCTTAGGAGACTTAGTGCAGCATGGTATTTTTAAAACTGCTTTAAATACTGGGAAAAATAATGATAGTCAATAAGAAATACAAATTTTGAGACTGGAAAAAAAAATACTGGAATAACCAAAGATATAACACGGGAAAAATAATGGAAAAGGAGCTGGTATCTCCATTAATGTTCTTCTCTGACTGTCACGTGACTCTCCAAGCACATACTCTGAACACATCCACCTCCTCCATCAGTTACCAGGCTCACACAGAGACTGTACTAAAATAAGAGGAATCCAAATCTGATGTCTGTTAGGAATGTGCCTACTACACTATCTTTCACTAAGTCTTGGCATTAGCTTTAGAGAAACTGGAAATAACAACTTCTTCCTTTAGAGTCCTCAAAAACTATTTAAAGAATTAAAAACATCACAATACAAGCAGAAAACAAAAATCCCACCTCTCCACTTAACCAATAGAGAATATAGAGAATAGCTAATGTATTTCAATAAAGAAATCTGTTAAGAAATAAAGCTATTTGAATTTCACCGAACATGACAGCACACCTGATAGTGGAAAAAAGAACATCTGCCTTGAAACCATCAGTCTGTATGAGTGAAGGTGAGGTGCAAAGCACACACTGAGCAGCCTGTATTCATGTTGCTGACATTGCAGATACCCTGCACTGGTTGGCAGAGTCCAACCCACCACATGGATTACCTGCTTATTTCAGCAATAACCTGGCCTTTTCAGCCATGAAACTTGAATTATTTTTGAAAGCACAGGGGGAGTCATGGGAGAAGAGATAGAAATGGATGAAAACAGATTTTGGGAGACGTTGTTTCCCCCTCCCCACAGACTGTCCCACCTGATCCCAAACAGGTATCATGCACGCTTTTTGGTGACACAGCACTGCTAAGGGCTTTTCATCTTTTCTTACTGAGCTCCAGAGCATGGTAGCACAACACTAACAGCCACCCCAGACACACCTGAAAAAAAGATAATCACAGGACTGATCCCAGACGTAGTCATTGAAAAGGGACACACGGAAGTCACAAGCAGTACAACGCAGCTGATCACACGCTCTGGACAGAGAAGAACAATCAGAGAAGCTGACTGATACAATATACATCCACCATAAATGGGTCAAAGTACAGCACTCAGAAAGACTAGAAGCAATGTCACCTAATCTTAATGCCCTTACATCTCTGGCATGTTCAGAATTATGGTATGGGATTTAATTATATGTTCATGTATTATTTTTACAGGTTCCTATCCTCACCAAACACATAAAATAAACTGATATTCACTTGATATATTCTCCTTAGTCTTCCTCACTGATACAACACCTGGGCAGCACCCAAATATGTGTTGAGTGCACAATTAATTACTACAAAAAATGCCACATAGAAATGCAGTAATGTTCTAAAGAATGTTGTGGATAAATCATCAAAGTACCTCCTCTGCTAAATTCAGCTTCAATTGCAAAGTACTCTGACCATTTTCAGTTCAGGTTCTGGAGATTTCAACCAACCCACTGATTTAAGTCACATACTTGGCATCACACAGAAAGATCAAGAGAGGCAGGGAAAAATAACAACGCAGCAGCAATTTCCTTAACTACTTGTTACGGATTTTTGGTTTCACATCTCATTTGCAAGCACCTTTCACCACCTCAAACCAACAAAAGGTCAAGTGGTCAGCAAGAGAGGGCTGGAAGGGACCAGCTGATTTCAAGTGCAGTTACAGGCAGCTACTTCTTTAGATGACTGCAAGGTTGTCCTGCCCAGTTCAAAAGCAGAATTTTGTACCACCACAGAAACACAGCTGTGAATAAAAACAATGATAAAGCAAGTAGCACATATTTTTTCAGGTTTCCTACCTTTTTGAAATATTTGTTCCTATCCCAGATGGTGAAAGGCTTCCACCCAAGTACACCGGACTGCATCTACATGGATTCATTAAAAAATACTAAATTATAGCAAAACAGGTTGGAGAAAGCAGTATAACATTTCTCCTAGTTTAACAGCATGGTATTTATATTTTTTTTAAAATATAGGCAAAGCATCCAAATGCTTGTAAACTACAGAACTTTAAAATTTCTATTTTCAAAGTGTTAAAAAAACCTCTATGAAAAACATTCTCTATGCCAAATATACAAAGATCTACATATTGCAGCACTTGATAAATGTATATGTCCATAAGGCAAAGGAAGATGTTGTTCAATAGCTTAAATAATTAATCAATTTATAATAAATTACTTTGACCACATGAAAACACATTAACAATTCTTTGAAATTACCTGCTTATCTTTGATTTTTCTTTAAAAAGACTCTCTTCTTGGTGTCTTTCTTAAGAAATGTCAACACAGATTAAACAGCAGCAGTATTATTAGTCTGATAAGAAGTTATAATCAAGCAATGTCCAACAAGCCAGAACATTTTTCACCTACCTTTTCCCACGTGCCTGTACAACAATACTATTTCTTTCAGGAGTGAGACTTGAAGAATTAGACTTCAATTTCTGTTTAAAAACAACCAAAGAATAAAATGCAGCATTACAGCAAAGTCACAATATTCTGTTTTACTTAATAACCAGGAGCCAGAAAATCTCAGTCACAGAAGAAGGGGACTAAGACTTTGGGAATTTTCTCGTTCAAGTTTGTGAGGTTGTGAAGTAACAGGTAAATCAGGAACAAGTCTTCTCTTCCCACACTGAATTTCCAGCTGTGGCTGAAGGAATTCCACACCACATGATTACTTAGACTTTACAATCAAGACTTAGTATTTTGTGACCTTCTTTTGATAATTTTGCTTTTAAAAAGTTATAATTTGAAACCCTTTTCCTTTATGTTTTTTAGCTTTTGTTTCATTAAAACCCATCAAGAACTTAGATTATTGAAAAAGACAGAGTCTTTGAAAGGTTTCTTATTTGCTGCACACAGAAGAGTTTATTTGAATTCCAGAATATGAGAGCTCTAGATCCTAAATGGGAAGTTCTAGGGATATAAAATGATACAAATTTACTGGCATAATTCTCTCTCCTTCAGATATACAGAAGTATTTTTTGTTGGTTCAGATTTAATCACTCTGTAAAAAATCAAAAAAAAGACAAAAACAATGTCACTCATGAAAATATGGGAATCTGCAGGAGGTTATGAAGTATAAGTAGCACCATTTTCTACTGCTGATACCCAAATTAATATATATTTTAAATGCCTTCTATCATTGTAACTGTCTTGAGAATGTAAATTTGCAGCTTCATCTCCATCTCCTGCTGTGAAGTGACAAGACGTTTGCAGAGGATACAAAATGGGGAGCAGTGGTTGATGTATCAGATGACTGAGCTGCCATTAAGAAGGACCTCAAATGACTTCCAGAAATGGGGTGAGAAGAATCTTTTCAAGTTCAGCTAAGGTGAAACACAAACTCTCACCCCAGGGGATGAAAAATCTTTATGCACAGAACACCACGTGGGCTGACCAGCCAGAAGGCAGCTTTGCAGAGAGGGCTGGGGGAAATTCAGTCAATAACAAGTTGACCATGAGCCAGCAACGTGCCCTTGCAGCACAGAGGGCCAGCAGTATCTTGGGATGCATTAGGAGGGATGCTGCCAGCATGTCCAGGGAAGTGATCCCTCCTCTCTACTCAGCACTGATGAGACAGAATCAAAGAATCATTTCAGCTGGAAGGGACCTTCCCCTGCTCAAAACAGGGTCAGTTACAGCAGCTTGCCAAGGACTGTGTCCAGCTGCATTTTGAACACCTCCACAGATGGAGACTCCACAACCTCTCTGTGAAGATTGCCCCTGTGTTTAACCACCCTCATAGTAAGAAAAGTGTTTTCTTGTGTACAGATGGTATTTTGTGTGTTTTGGTGCATGCCCTTTGCCTCTTGTCCTGTCACTGGGCACTATGGAGGTGAGCGTGGCCCCTCCTTCATTAGACCCACAGCTATTTATACACATTGATAAGATCCCCCTGGAGCCTTCTCTTCTCCAGACTGAACAGTCCCAGCTCTCTCAGCTGCTCCTCATATGACAGGCATTTCAGTCCCTTAACCACCTCCATGGGCCTCTGCTGGAGGTTCTCCAGTAGCTTCATCTCTCTCTTGTATTTGAGAGACCAGAACAGGCCACATTACTCCAGATATGACCTCACAGACATGTCTGGAGCACTTTGTCCCATACAAAAGAGGCATGGACATAATGGAGTGGGCCCAGGAAAGACCATGAAGGTCATTAAGGATTTAGACCATCTGACAACCAGGCATCAGCTAAGAGAGCTGGAATTGTATGGCCTGGAGAAAACAATGGCCAGGAGAACCTTATGAAGGTATGTCAGGGAGAAATAAAGAACACGTAGCCAGATTCCTCTCAGTGGGATCACTGACAGAAGAGGCAATGGGTGCAAACTGAAGTATAAGAATATCCACTCAAATGTACAAAAAAATCTGTATGACTTCTGAGGGTGGTCAAACACTGGACCAGGATATTTAGAGAGGCTGCAGTATACATCCTCAGAGATAACTGAGAGCCATTTGGACAGAGTCGTGGGCAACTGGCTCTAGGCAGTCCTGCTCAAGCAGGTGGTTGGACCAGATGATCTCCAGAGGTCCCTCCCAACTGTGACCATTCTGTGATTCTGAGCAATGACACTATGCTCTATTTTGAACTAGCATGTCCTTTAATTTCCTGTTATTGCCTAGGTAAGTACATCTCTCCTGCTCCTCACCACAGGATTACTGCATTTTCCTTTCTGCTTTATTTTCCAAGTTTATTCTACAGCTTGTTTTCATTCATGTTTTACTTAAAAAAATTCAGCTTATGGTGCTTTTACTTCCGTTGTTGAACCTGACTTGTTCTGAATTTCTGCAAACCCCTACTCACCAGAGGTGTTTTGGTAAAGCTGCTGTCATTACAGATTTCATCAATAATGTCGTCTAGATCTTCTTCGCTGCTGCCAGCACTCATTAACACTTTAGCTGATCTGAAAAATAAATAAACCAGCCTTCATTTTTGTAGCATAACTACAGCAATTCTAAGAACTGTGAGTTAAAAAATATAAACATTTACAGCCTTTTTCCCCTAATATTTTTGTAGTATATCAGGTAAGCCATCCAAATCATGATTGAACAGATGTAAACTGCAGGATAACACCTTTCAGTCACTGTTGAGTTGTTCCATCATAAGTCTTATTTTTGCTTGCTTCTTTCAATTTCCAACCACTCCCAATTGTGAATAAAACTATGACAGTACTGGGCAATTAACTGGACAACCCTGATTTTTCACATTTACCTTCAGCAGCAGGAATATGACAAGGTCAGAGGAAGGTCTCTACTCAAGCTACACAACTGCAGGTGTCCTGAAGAGAATTCCTGCAGAACTGGATGCATTTAGAAAGATCACCTGCACTTGCTTTTGCTCAAGTAACACTCAAGCCTGCTGTTTGCTAGCTCTTTGTCAAAGAAAGAGGCCTGTAGTACCGCTGCATTAACCAATCAAGAACAAATCTGCTCCTGAGAAAGAAGAAAACCGTAATTTTTTTTTTCAAGATTGTAATTAGATCGACTACAATTAAGTGCTCATCTAACTATTATGCAAACAACGTGGAAGTCCAGTAATGTGGCCAAAGGTGCTGGTCTTGCATTAGTCATTGGATTCTTCAAGATCCTTTCCTGAGACTCTGAAATTGTGTTGGGTAAGTGCTCAGCAGCTCACCTGTGGAGATATCTAGCCAAGTCTCTCTGGTCCACAGACCTTCCAAAGGGAGTCTGAGATGCCTGTGGGGGTTGGGATGTAAATCTGATGGTCAGGATGGAAACCCAAGGGCAGGCAAAGATGCTTATCAGGGCCAGGATGGAAACCTCAGGGCCAGGATGGATACCTGATGTCTGGGATGGAAGCCTGAGGGCAGGCTGGGATGTCAGACACTGAATGCTTGGCAGTAGTGTAAGCAATGACCCTGACAGGACCAAACTGGCAAAATCACCACTTTGAAAACTGTGGAATTTGAGGCAGATACCTCAAAGTGTAGCACGTAAGTTAAGTGCTTATTGTAGTGGAAATGGTTAATAAAGTATGAACAGAAAAATGATGAACAGAAAAAAGCAGACCAGAGGGAAGAGCATGGAGCTGTGTCAGAGGAGGTTTAGGTTGGATATCAGGAAAAGGTTCTTCACCCAGAGGGTGTCTGGGCACTGGAACAGCTCCCCAGGGAAGTGGTCACAGCACCAGCCTGACAGAGCCCAAGAAGCCTCTGGACAATGCTCGCAGACACACGGTGTGACTCCTGGGGTGTCCTGGGCAGGGCCTGGAGTTGGACTCCAATGATCCTTGTGCGTCCCTTCCAATTCTGAATATTCTGTGATTTCAGTGAAATGACTGAAGTATCAAGAGAATAAAAACTTTGATAATGCTATTGCTAAAGTTCTTTGTGCTTTAAATGGCGAGATTTTTAGATATTTGAGGTCGGTTATATACAAAGAGATTATATCATAAGGTCAGTAACAGAGCCAAGTAATCCCCAACCCTAACTCAGAGGCAAATTACTGCAGCTTTTAACGCCATATTTAATCCAAGGCTGCGGTACACGCAGGCGACAAAGACTGTCTGAAATAACTAAACTCGCTGGCACATCATTTGGGTCTTTCAAAACCACGGGCTGCAGGTGACACCCGCCGACCGCCGGCCCGGTTGCGGCTCCCGAGCCCGCCTGTTCCGGGTTCTTGGGAGGCCTGGCCGCACGGGGCGGGCGGGGACGGCTGCGCGCCCCGCAGGCGGCGCCCGGCTCGGCGGGGAGGCTGCGTGAGGGGCGGGAGCGCGGCGGGAGCGCTAACCTGCCCTCCTCGGCCGCCGCGGGCTCCTCCTCGCCTCTGCCATGCCGGTGGCACAGCCGCCTCTCCACCTCGTCCAGCAGCCGGTCTAGGTCGTCCGCCATCTTGCCGCCCCGCGGTTGCCAAGGCGGCCCCGGCAGGGGCGGGGTCTGCCCTCCCGCCCGGCCGCGGCGGGGGCGGTTCCGGGGCTCCTGCGGGGTCGGGCCGCGGCTGCCGCCCCGCTGCGCTGCTCCCGGCGTTCGGCAGTGAACTACGGGAAAGGGAAGGAAAAAGGAAAAAAACAAAGCCACGAAACCGCGGCCGTAGTCGGCAGGATTCGAACCTGCGCGGGGAGACCCCAATGGATTTCTAGTCCATCGCCTTAACCACTCGGCCACGACTACGCATGCCGCAGTGGCGTTTCCCGCCTTCCCGTGACTGCTTCCCCGAGAAGGAGCGCGGTTTGGGTCCGTCCTCCTCAGGGGCCTCAGTGAAGGGTTTAAAATAGAGGTTAAACTTAATGCGTCTGTCATACACTTCACGGGGCTGGATGTTGGTCTGTTTAGAGCAAAACCAAAGGGTTAGGCTTTGCTAAATTCCACGGGAGAAGTCTTTGTTTTTTAATTTTTTTGTTTTGTTTTGTTTTTGGCCTGGATTAGGAACAGTTGTGGAGCGAGCGGCCTCAGCCCCCTGAAAAGCAGGATCATTCCCAGCTGGCATCCCCAGTAGCGCCCGGGAAGTGGGGGCAGGCATTTTTGAGGAAAGCCCCATGAAGGTGGGTCTGGCCTATGGCCCTGATAATAAATCCAGAGAAACGTGGGAGGCACCAGTCTTCCAAGGCCAGCTCTGCCTTCCCTCTCGTCAGAGACACGCGGGAGGTGCGATGTCCCGAGGTGCGCCCAGTGTCAGTGAATGCTGCATATTATTATATTCTTTTAGAAATATAATGAAGCAATTTAGAGGGAGAGGTCCTGTTAAGCTAAACAGAGCATTGCCATCTCCTTAGGTCAGAGACGGAAAGCACAGTGCTTTACCCTCCCGTTGCCAAGATGGCTCTAAATTTCTCAGCCTGTGATGAAGTGGGGTCTGCTGTCCTTAAGAGCTCCAAGCAGAGCCTCTTGGTAACAAGGTATTTTACAATTCTCTGTGTATTTCAATTAATGAGTTGCCAGCCCTGTCTGAATTCCCTCATACTTAAGCTTTTATTTCATTGTTCCATTTTCCTCCCCACGTATCTCAGGTCACTGTTAATACCCTGCCTGATCCATGGCAGTGCTGCTGGGGGAGATGTGTTGGGAAGAAGAGTTGTGAGCCTTTGCTGGGTTGATGTGATGGAAGAAACTAAATAGTATTGATGCTGCTCCAGCTCTTTTAAGTGGTCCCTTGGCCAGGACTCTGTGTCATGTAGGTAAATTCAATCCAGAAGAAGTGGATTTTTGGGTGGAATTTTTACATTCATCTCTTGCAGCTGTGGAGAGTTTAAACTAATCACAGTTCTCCCCAGTATGCTATCATCTCTTTAATTTGAAAAAGGATCAGGAGCCCACAGGCTTGGAAAATCTTGAAGAAACTCTTGTCCTGAAATACATCATCACATGTGGAAAAGACCACTTGCTGCATCATCTTAAAGGAGCTTAAGAATGCCGAAATCCAGTATCATTCTGGCATTCTTTCAAATGGCCTTAGAAATCTGAGTATGTTCTGTTCTGACTGCAAAACAGCTTCTTTCCCTTTCCATCAATCCTGTGGCTGTCAGCGTGTCTGTTGCAAGGTGCCAAAAATGTATGGAGTGTGTATGGGGTGATGGTGCCAAAGTCAGGGGTGCCTCGAGGCCTTCTCCCATGAACTTGTTGCAGCATTTGCTCAGTTGGAAAGCATTTGAAACAAAAAAGATAATGGAAAAAAAAAAAAAAGAAAAAAGACACAGACCTTTAAAAATTGTTGAACTGAAAAGATTGGCTTTGTGCAGATTGCTGCCTGCTGTTTAGATCCTTGTTGTTCAAAACTTCTGAAAGGCCTGATGCAATCAAAGAGACTTACTGGGTCAAATTGATTCCAGACTAGTCCCTGGAATCACATGGAGGTGAATCTGACATACTGGGCCTTCAGCTAAGCTGTGGCCAGAAGGAAGGAGTTGAGGTCATGCCCTGAATTTTGTCCTCTCTTAGGAAATCAGTGAAGTGGCTTGTTCACATCATGTCTCCTACTGACTGCTTGGGTGCAAATGGAAAGGTTACTGATTGCTGAGGGCTGGAAAAGTACAGAATGACTACTTTGAAGATGATGGCTTCTTTCTCTCTCTCTCTCTTTTAATATACTGTCTCAATATATCCTTAGGAAGAGAGGACAGAAAGCTGGAAGGCTGTCCTGGGTGGAAGCCATAATGTTCTCTAATCCTCAAGCTACTGAAAGCTTTCTCAGTGATGCTGATAAAACTGGATTTTGCCGTAACAGTGATGAAGGCAAAAAAGATTTTCTAGGGCAGGATGTTAATTTCTCTCTTCTCTTTTCTCTGGGAACCAAAGCGAGCCTAACTTGAGGTTGACTAGAACTCTTCTCAGCCCACTTCTCTGAACAATGAACTCTCAGGGGCTCAGGTAATGGTAAGAGGTCAGCAGAGCCAGGTAATACCAAAGTAGTTTCTGAGTGCTACCCATTGCCAGACAAGAGGGAAATGATTGCAGGGAGGCAATCTTATTCTTGATATGGTGATAGCATGTTACAGGCCTTTCTGCCTTCCAATCTCTTGTCCCAGAAATTGGGATGGAGGTAATGCAGTGACTGCCTCTCCCCAAGGTGTTCTGCTGCCTCCAGCATGTGTAGAACTGTACAACTTGTTGCTCCCAGCTGCAGGATATTACTCTAATCCTGTTCCTCATCACAATCCAGTATAACATCATTTTGAGTGGCATTGCTTATTTCTTATTAGTAGTACAGTGCATCAACATGAAAAAAATTCAGGGCTAAATCTAGATTTTTTGCCATATATTTAACAACTAACAAGCATTCCTGTGAATTAAATTTTTTAAGAAAGGTACTAGATTGGGAGACAGCTTCTTGAAAGCAGCAAAACTAACAGTATGTGCAAGATTCCTCATATAACACTGGTTTGTGATGTTGAGAGACAGACTCAGATCAAAGGACAGCTTAAGCTGGAGGCTATCCCAGTCTTGGACTTCACTGTCAATCCTTCCATTGAAGGTGCCAGCTCAGAGGGTGGATTTTCAGTTCAGTTTGCTGGCACAGCTGCCTTACCCATGAGGGGCATGAGGACTGGAAAAACTTCAGTTACTTCCAACCTTCCTCTCAATTAATAATTTCAAGGTTGGAGTATGTGGGCAGCCACCACCTGTTGCCTGGGCTACACAGTTCTCTTGAAAAGGAAACTGTTTGTGAGAAGAACAGCTAAGTGTCCAGAATGGCAATCTTAGTCCTTGCTGCTGTGAGGGGGTCAACTCACTTTTGGTGTTTGTAAACATACATGCTCATTTTCAAATGAGTGTGATGTGGTGCTTACCAAGAGAAGCAGAAGATTTTTCAGAACAGTATACAAAACAAAAAAAAAAAAAAAAAAAAACTTTTCTGGGAGCCTTTTAATGAACGTGGCATAATCCTCAAAGCTTCTTATAACCATAACATTTTGATCTCTGCGAGGGCATGACAAACACTGGAAAGTAGTTTCTGGAAAAAAACTGTCATCTTGTAAGGCTGTGTAACAAGGAGATCACACTTCCAAATCAATGATAATTATGTGTAACTTCAAATAAAAATGGTGTTGCCAGGCACTGTGCAGCTTTACTGCACCTGCATTCTCTGGCACCAAGGGTGTCAGTCCCTGTAAAGTGGAGCAGAGGGAGGCGCATGGTGATAAAGCAGGTCAGTGCAGAGAACATATCACAAGGTAAAAATGTTTCCATTTAACAGATAGAAATAATAAGTAGTAGTAAATATAAGACAATTGGCCAGGAAGGACCTAGGCTACGAGAACATGAGTAGAAGGGGAAAGCATCAAGCACAGAGGACTGGGAACTACTGTGGAAAAATTCTTCCTGCTGGATGCCCATTGCACAGCTGTGGTGAGAGACAAACATCATGTAAAACCAGCCTAGCTGAAGGAGCTGAAACCAAAACAGAGATAGTGTTCCATCACCCTTGCCAAGGCTGGAAAATATTTTTCAGTGATGATTCTCCAGAAGAGTTGTGAACTAGGAAAAGCTATTCCCTAAGCCACAGGGGCACGGTGTGAGTGTGCATGTGGGGGTGAAGGTGCTGTTTGTGGGAACTCCACACTAATATCCTGCTCCTCAGTGGGGCAGATTCAGATTTTTCTTCCTGAGGCCCCAGGATACTGCATCTCCAAGGGAGACAGGTGAGGCAGCTGGCAGGGCTGGTGTTGTCACACATCAGGTTCCAGATACACTCTTCTATTTCACTGCATAGCAGTGCACTTTGTTTCACTGCATAGCTTCCTTTTCTCAGTACAAGAATCCTGGTCAGTGAAAATATATGTTAGGCAGAATCATACCTGTATAATATGAATGCCATTTGCATGTGTGATTTTGTAGGGGGTTTTATAGTTAAAAGACTTAGAAGAATGGCAAGAAGAAAGACTTTTTCAGCTGAAAGCTTCTTCATAAAAAGCTTCTTCTACAGCTCAAATGCTAAAAAAGAGATCTTCATGTCTGTGAGTAATGAGGTTTTCGTTTGGACTTGAAATAAACATTTTATTTTTTTTCCCAGTGCAGTTTTCAAAAGGAAGAATATTTAAGGGCAAATTGAAAATTAAAAGCTAGGACCTCACTGGTTTCAGCAAGGTCAGGATTTCATACAGAAGGTGAAAATTCAGTCCATCTCATTGCAAATATCTGTTCCTTGCTGGAGGACGGGAATTGGTAGCTCTCCTTCCAGCTCCAGGCTGCATCTCCCAGCAGAGGGCATTGCAGAATGACATTACCATTTTTCAGAAATCTGGCAGAAGGTAAACTGAACTTCAAGGGGTTGTTTGGCCAGTCTAAAATTTATTTTCATGACCTCCACTGGAAGAGTAGATCATTAGTCATTTAAAACCAAAAGATGCTGCTAGCAAACTGTAGCTGGAAGATAAAAAGAATTTTTCCTTGCACTCTAGAAAACCCTGATGCCTGAAAGAGAAAGCAAATGCCAGAAAGCATTTGTTCCTCAGTTTCTCTATCACACAATTTGTTTTCGTTTTTTAGATGACACTGTAGGCTGAATTGCAAAGACTTGTTTCAGGTTCAGATCCTCTTGACATTCTGTAAAAAAAAATAATAAACTGCTTCCTATAAAGAATAAATGCAAAATTAAAATGATAATGATGTGAGCAGCAAGGAGAAGACAGAAAGTTCAACATTTGCGGTAGATGTGGATAGCAGGCATAATTTAAAATCATGGAGGTAAGAAAGGAGATTTTTCAAAATACTGGGGTGTGTCATGTATCAAACCAAGAAGCTCAGGGTACCCTGAGCAGTGCATAGCCTTCAATGCAGGCTTCTCTCTTCCCTGCCATCTTCCCTGAGCCATGACACATCAGGAACACATTCAGGGGCAGATGGGGCAGTGTCTATTATGCAGACAGGTCTTCTGACCCTGTCTCCATATTCTGGCTGGTTCTGTCACGTAACAGTTGTGCCAATCCACCTTCTGGAGGCAGTGTGCATGGATTTAATGAGCAAGGTTGACTCTGAGCAGGTTGACTCCATAACGCAGGCATCCTGTGAAGTCTTTATCTACAGGCAGTGTTCAGTCCAGCTTATTGTGTGGTCACCCAGCAAAGAGAGTGGGCACATGCTTTGGCAGAGAAGAGTGAGGGATTGAGGGCAGGAGAGGCTGAGAAATGTGTGGAGCTAACAGTTCTCTTGGTTAGCATTTGTTCTTTGGCAGGTCACAAGAGGATCCCGTGTGTTTGAAAGTAGTCATTGCAGTTTTACAGGTGGAGAAACTGAGTTACTCAGGTGATTGTAGCCTGCCCAGGCTCATTAGATAAAATCAGGATAGAAGTATTAAGAGCACACCCGTCTCTCATGTTCATAAAGTTTCAGCTTTGCTGTGCACTCACTCATGTCTATATGCTACAGTGAGAAACACTTCCAAGTCAAAGAAGTCCAGGTGGGCAAGAGTTAAAGAGCAAATTCCACCACCTTGATCCTTGATAACATTCTCACTCAGATCAGTTTACAGTGTTAAAACCAAAGGGACTTGAACAGAGGAAAGGTCTTGAATCTGAATTTCTATGAGTGATATTGAGGGAGTGATTGGGGTATTTTATACATACCCTAAAAATGCCTAATAGGCATTCAGCTCTGGAGCACTTGAAAGGACTGTAACCTTTCCTACAGTTTAACAACACATTTCTCCATAAAACTAACTTGAGAGAAATTCCCTGCATTCCCACACTGAACACTTAGCAGTCTTTTCAAACTTATGTTATTGCAGTAAATATAGCTTATAACCATAAAATTAAGGTTATGTAGACTTGTAATTTTTTATTTTATGCTAGCTCTGTGGGCCACTAGCAATTTCTACAGAGGTTACTGTCCTGACGTCTGCAATGAATTACATGAGTGAACTAAGAAGAAACAAAACTCAGAAGAGTAAGAAGCAGAAAACAACCCAACATATTGGGTGTTTAAGGGGAGAAGGACAAACGAAAGGAACTTCTGATACTTTAGCATTTCAATTTAAGATAGTTCTTTGTGCTGTACAGGGAACTTGCTAGTGTACATAACTGTGATTGCACTCAGGAGCTGTTTAATGGCTATGGAATTACTCAAAAAAGGGTGATAGATCTTAAAAATAACAAGTAGTGTTTTCTTGGAATGCTACCAATGAGATTCTGATAACCTGTGCCAAGTGAAGCTCTGATGAACAAAATTTAGATGATTTTTACTGTGATGTATTAAACAAAATTTGTTTCCATCTAGCACCATCCTTGCAATTTATGTTACAGGTTGATAGTGAAGTTACAGAACCTCTGGTTTCTACAGAAAATGGGCTCTGCTTTTATTATGTGGTTTTACAGTGCCTAGAAAACCTTTGGCTTTCCAATAATGTAACTGTAAACTAAAACCTTAAAAAGATAGTTAGCTTTTCTTTTTCCAGTAGTGACTGTATACTGACTGTAGAGTCAAAGTACCTCAGCTTTTGAGTTCCTGAACAGAAATTCTTTAAGGTCCGCTGCCTTTAAGGAACTAGGTGATCAGAAATTTTTGTAAATTCGCCCGCTCTATGGCAGATTTTTTACCTCCCACTACTTCTGTTGTCTTGAAAATTTTGAAGGCCAAGAACCACCTAATGAACAGCCTTGTTTTTCGTGATAGCTCAGTTTATTGTAAATCTGTGATTACAAGCATTTGGACAGCATGGAAATTGGATGCATCTTTAGTGGCTCAGGCCCTTAGCTAAAAGAAATACAGCCACAGCAGGAGGGGGCTAAGGAAAGGAGCAATTAATTTAGTTTTCCAATAGTATTGCAACAACATGGGCATCATAATTTAAAAGCCTTTGGAACAGTCTTCTTAATTTCCTCTTATCCCATTCCCTCAACTTCTTGTCTTGGTCTGGCTTTTGTTCACTTCATGCAGCCTGCCAGGCCAAGCCAGGGCTGCCTGAACCCAACCAGTTGGTCCCTGACGTAATCCCGAGTGGTGACCTGGGAGGCCGACCTCACCATTTGCCGGGCGGAAAAGGACCCACTTGGTTTTAAAGTGCTGGCTCTGTTTTGTGAAGAGCTGGCAAAGTATGTTTTCCTTTTTACTTTTATAGCTTGTTCCAAAGTCCGTGGAGAATACACAGCTGGCTGGCAATACCACAGCTAATTCCATGGCTGCAGAGTCTTAAAAAGCCTCTGGTGGTGATGCTCAGAAGGAAAGCACAGGAGTAGTGTGCACTATGAAATACGTGTGCTGCCTACAGACCTTCGTGCTCTCCACAAATGCACAGCATTAGTGAGGTGTTTCATTAATCTGTGATGGAAGTAAAGCAGATGTTTCTCTAGATAGCAAGTTCTAAGTGCTCCTGAACTGTGTCAATTCTGCTTTTACCCCCCTGCTTCTTGCTGTCTGTGTCTAATGCTACTGAAAGTGAATGACAATTCCAAACCTGTTTTACAGTTTGGAAATTCCTTGTGTCAGGGAGAGAGAAAGCTGTTCTTTTGAAACTCTAAATATTCAGGTTCCAAATGAATTAGTATTTTTCTCTTGTTCAGTTGTTTATTGATGATAGTTCTATTTTCTCTAGAATATCTATTTTTATGGCCTTCCTTTTTCCTTCTTGATGTCTGTGGCTTTGCAAGTAGTCTGGAAAAGTCTGCAGGACAAAAAAGAATACAAATTTACTGAAATTTCATCTAAATCATAACCCAGAAAAGCAGCAAGTAGAGAAATAAATAGTAATAACCATTTTGGAACTAATCTCATCTCTCTCTTCTGATTAAGGGAAATTGCAAACATAATGCATGTCTCTGTAGTAGCAATCCCAAGGACAATAGTATGAAACGTGGCAACTAGACAGGTCTCCCAAACACTTCCTGGTAGCTAGGATGAGGTAGTTTGTATTTTCCTGTTGTTGAGGAAAGTCACCCACCCAGTCTTTACACAATGGCTGCCTGTGTGCACTGACGTGAATTATCTTACTGTGACCATTACACTGCTCATCACCTTCAGTCAGCTAAATGTCAGCATGTCTTAATAACATTAAAAAATCAGGATGTCTGCAGCTGAGGCTCACACTTCAGTTAGATTTATGTCTCCAAACGCAGAAGATCTACTTTATGTTCTTAGAGGAGCAGGACAGTTCCAGCTCTCAGGACAAGATCCCTAAAACCTCAAAGGAATGTATCAGTCCATTGTTTCTTTCACAGGTTGTGTTTGCTTCTTCTTTTGTGACTCCCCATTCCCAAATCCTAGAGATTAGTGCTCTTACTGAAGGTATGAAAAATCCATGCTCAGTTCCCTCCCCTGCTCCCATTTTGGGAAAAGGATTTTTCTCCTTTTTGAAGAGGTGTTCTTAGTTCCTCTTGTGGTGCAGAAAAAAGCCCCAAAACTCACTGGCTACCATTTAATGTTTTTTAGTTGTTACATTAATGAAATTGCCTTTGATGTGTTCTTAGGAATTTCTGCAGTGTGTTTCCAGAGTGTTTAGAGTGATTTTTTTTTTTTTTTTCATTGCAGAATTAATGGATAGGAAAACATCTTCATTTGCCTTGGAGCAGAGACTGGAACATGAGTCCCACTTTTTCCAGGTGAGTTTCCCAGCAGGATACACAGCCATGTTTCTGTGATTTTCACCTGAGAGCCTGGAGTTGTGCCTTGTGGTTAGGGCAGGGAGCTTGAACCTTTCAGGTAGAGAAGGGAACTGCTCAAGTGCTCTATCCAGTAGGCTTCTGCATAAGACACTGGTGCTAGAATCTCTGTACTATAGCTTTTCAAACACCATAATGATCTCTAGCTTGCTCCTGAAAGGGTTTCAAGAGTTAGTCTAGAGCTCTTAACCTCAAAAGTGTGTTCTGCAGCACACGGAAAGAAGCTTCAGTTTGGGGTGGAAGGAGGCTGCTAACACCCTATTGTTACCCATGTTTCATGTTAGCTAGCTCTAGATTTATGTCCTCTTGGTGCTGAGGGTATTGGGCCCCATTCCTGGGATTTCTGACTCAATCTGCACATGTGGGGAGGGCTGGTTTCTATTTCACCACCAATAATTCAGGCAGTGTGGCTCTTGGCACTTGGTCCTTTTTTCTTGCATTATCAGAACTACACAGTTGCCTGGTGGTGTGACTCTGGGTTGCTTGAGACTAGAGTTCATCTATGCAGCTGTTCATGTCTATCTCAATGGTTGGGATTAATTAATCTCTTTTCTTTCTACCATTTATCTGGGGAATAGACTTGGGAGGAGATCCAGCTCCATAATATTTTTATTTGTAGGTAATCCAAGTTTTAAATATTAGTTATGTACAAGGCATAACCAGGTACTCATTCCATGGGTACTGCCTAAGTCCATCCTGAAACAGATATCCAAGGCTTCTCTGAGGCTTTTCCAGTTGTCTCTGGCACAGTGTATGGTAGAAATCTTTTTCTAGAAATCAATTCTAGACTGGAATTGGCAATGGGATAAATAAATACAGTGTAGTCCATGACTGAGGCAAAGAATGGTGTTAGATCATTACCTTAATCAAATATTTTATCTGCAGCTTCTCTGAGTGGATCATATGATGGGTAGTGGTTATTTGTGGTCAGTGGGTCATTTGTTTGGTGCTTTGGCAAAAAGATGAGGGGCAGAGAAGAGGGAGGAATGAGGAGAGCAGCAGATACCTTGATGAGGGGGAACACATTCACAAAGTAGTGGAGGAGGCACCTGGGCTTGACTGGTGCTTGCTGACTTCACCACAGGCTACATTTATCCAAAAACTAAGGAGGGGAGTTTAATAAAAAACATGAGATTATTTGCTTTTTGTTGGAGACCAATGTGTGAGCAGTTGTCTATGCCTACTACCCAAGCACAAAGCTCCTGTGTGATTATAAAGAGAGGTTGTTAATACACTTTTAAGTTTGCTTCTATTATTTGTTTTTACAAATGTCCATGGTATGTCCATCATGGGAAAACCAAGACTAGCCTAAGAAAGCTGAGCTGCAAAAGCAAAGTCTTCCTATGAATGTAAAATGGAGTTTTATAAAATCATGTGTTTTATAATCTTTATGAATTGTGACTGGTTTCCAGACTGAAAAAAAGTAAATTATAGTATCTGCAAAACTGCACCTGCAGCAAGGCTGTATAGTGCTGATGAAAAATGTGTATTATGGATTATTACAGTTTTGGGTTTTTTTGGTGTTTGTCTTATTTTGGTTTTTTTTTTTTTTTAGGTCATGGATTTTTCCATTATTTATGGCAATTCCTTAAGGACAGCACTGGAGTCTTGAGTGTTAAATGTGTTCATATGCTCTGGGGTACCTGCATGCAATTTAAATGGAAAAGAAGATAAGTGTTTGAGAAGATTGAGCTCTACAGCCACTGGAAATTGGAAGGAGAGAAATTTTTACAGCTAGATGTCACAGTTAAATCTTAATTACAATCATACTGGTATAAATCCCATGTAACTCCACGGGGAGCTTAGCAAGGTCCTGACCACACTGCTGCTGAATTAAACACAGCTTGTGCCCAGCATGTTGCAAGCCACCCTTTGGTGGAAATAGCCTTGGTGGATGTAGGCAGGTCCAGGCAAGTTCACAGGCAGTATCCCAATTGTCTTTTATAGCACTATTTTCTGGTGCCCTGCTGGAGTTCCTGGTAACCAGAAAGCTTAATAAAAAGCTGTGGTACATCTCTAGAAAATGAAGATCTAAGAGAAAAATGTCACTAATGAAAATGCTGAAGAAACGTGATACTAAGATTAAAAAATGCCATTAGTCAGGTTGCCACTGTCTAAGTAGTGCTGTAATGACCCTTGGAAAAAAATTAATAGAGATTTCTGAAGACATTGCAGGAACTAGTAAATAGAACATTTCATGGGTTATGTTTTCTCCTTTGTGTGCATATAGTCAGGGAAGAATATACCACATAGGAAAATTAGTGTGCCTAACATACTTCACATCATGGCTATCCCTGCCGTGCTTTCCATAGTTTAAAATTGTGTTCTGTGGACTTACAGTATTTTCTTTGATTTGCTGCCAATATTTGCTTAAGCAAATTGAAGAGCTCGTACTATACTAGGGTAGAAAGAGTGATAAATTGCAAAAATGCAGTAAATGTTAAAGCCACAATTTTAAGCAGAAATCTGAAGAAATTGCTCTTATGGCTTATAACATTAACAGATTGAAAGGAAAACACATGATCACGTAATACAGTAAGTGAAAGCTTATGATGGAGGATACAGGTTAAATCTTTTTTGCTACATTTAAGGAGAGTTTGAAGTACTTTTTACCTGGTTCCCTGAATCACAGTTCATTACTGTTCAAAACAAAGGCTTTGATTCCCAGATATTGTGTTCAAATGTGAGAACTCAGATGCTAAAATCTTCCTTTAAAAAAGTGCTTACAGCTCCACTGTTGACTTCAGGATAGAATTTGGTCCATTGTAGTTCTTTTATCTATTTTCTTTTTAAGAAATTTTTGCTGCTTTTGTTTATTTCTGCATGTGTGGAGAAAACCATTGCAGGAACTCTATTTTCAGAGCCATAAGGTACACAGTACGGAGCAGAACTAAATCCTGACTTGGTGCATTCTAGTTTTGCTGCACTGCAAATAGAGGTTTAGATACTAGTTTTACAGTTTCTGGTAATCTCTTGAAATTCAAAAAAGGAGATGCATGATCAATCATTATGGACAGGATGCACTGTTTTATGAAGTATAACAATCAAAAAATAGAAAAGTGGCATGTATTCTGTCTCTGACTAATACTTGATTTGTACTTGTCTGATTTGTTTCTACGTACCATGTATTTATAGTAGTTAATCTGAAGATATGTATGCTACTTAGATCACTTTAAAGTCAGGTGAATACTGTACAAAAATATTTAGAAATTCTAATTCCAACAAAAGAAGGAGCTCAGTGAGGTACAGAGCTAATGAAGTCTCATATTCCCTTGCTTTGTTACTTTTAGGAACCTTGGATATTTGACTGAAGCTGTCATTTCAATTAGATGAAGTTCTCACATCTTTTAATGATTTCCCTTAAGATGGGGATACCTAATTACTTTTATTGAAAGGCTGTTAATGGAAAGTAGGCCTCATCACAGATACTTATTATATATTTGTACAAATTTTTGTATTTTGTATGAAGTACGTGTTGGGAACAGACAACAGTAGAAAAGAGGGAAGAATGAAATCTCTTTGATCATTTCCAGTGATGTGAGAATTAGGGAATATTGTCCCCAGGTGGGGTAAAACCAAATACAGCCCTGGAAGAGTAAATAGCATGTAACACATAGTGAAAGAAAGAACTGAAGTGAATCATTTAAGAACATCTAAACAGCTGAAATATGTTCACTGACACTGTTATTTGAACAGTTGTGAATAACAACCAGATTAATTGAAGTCAAAGTTTCTCCATAATAATTCAGAAAGAGAACAAAAGGCTTAGTCTACTAAATAAAACATTTGCTATGCAAAGCTTGCCCAGTTCTAGTTCGTATATTGTAAAAGGATGTTGGCTTAAGATATGCTTTATTACCAAACTCAGATAAGGACACAGGGAAATGCTGCCTGAGGACTTCATTAAAGGAGCTATGGACTAGGAGATCTAAGAGTGTTCAATAGTTGAAATGAAGGTATTTTTACAACTTTATGACTCTAGAGTAATAAGCAAGGATGTAACCAGTGGAACCTGGGGGAGGAGGCAGACAGAGGAAAATAAATGTAAGACAGAGTGCCAAAAGATAAAACATCTTGTGGCAAACTTATTTTGACTTTTTAAATTGGAGCAATGAACTACTATGGACAGTCCCTCCTTTCCACCATTATGCATTGACTTCCACCCCATTTTCCATTGGTAGCCCTCTGTGTCAGTAGACACAGATCAGCTCTGGGTTTTAAATGGCCCTGGCACATTATGAGATCTCACCTGATTCAGGTCTGTGAGTTTCCTCAAAGCAAACCCCTGCTGTTCCTCCTGCAGCAGACAAGTTATCCCTGTGATAACTTCCTCAAGGTTATGTTGACCTTAACTAGTGAGTCAAGTGGATAATATCCTTGTGGGAAGAGAAGACTAAGTGAGACTTTCCACTTCTTTCACATGCAGCAATTTTAAGAATTACAGGGTGTAACTGGAAAGGGATTGTGGGATTGTCCTGAAAATTGCAGTCCTTTGAAAAGGAAGCTTTATTAATTTTTAGTCATATAAATGCCATTCACCTTTGCAAATTTTAGGCATCTTCTTGGACATTGCTAGGAGTCCCATATGCTTAGGCAGGTTGCTAATTTTACCTAAGGTAAGGCAGTTTCTCACATGGAA
Organism: Passer domesticus; assembly: GCF_036417665.1. NCBI lineage: Eukaryota > Metazoa > Chordata > Aves > Passeriformes > Passeridae > Passer > Passer domesticus. The sequence goes on from NC_087474.1 coordinate 138,317,094, forward strand.
CAGCTGGCAGAAATCACAATCAACAATGAGATAGGTACATCTTTATTGATGGGAACTGTCAGAAGAAGAAGAAGGAGAAGGGTTTCCACTAAACAAGAATCTTTAAAGATTTATTTTATAAATTTCTCCTTAGTTCTCTTCTACTTTTTTCTTTAATTCAGGGGTTCCTGAATTCCCTTTAATGCTGGATGGTGAATTCAACACACAGGGTTTCATGCTAACCAGGATACCTGAAGGACTGTAATAAGTGGAGAAGTTTTTTGCTCAAAGATAGATTTGTATCTTTATTTGCACTTTATTTTTGTGGCTAACTTGAATATTAGCTTCTCCAGTTCCTCTTCATACTGTCCAAATTATCCATGCTTACTTATTGTACTTTTGCAGTTACTGGTCTACTTTCAGCCATTAAAGGCTGAAAAGGACCAAGGTGAACACAGATTCATGGAATGAAATATTCTGTTTAGTTTCAGATTCCAGATTACATCTTCTCCCTGGCCCTGCATCCAAGACTTTCATAGAAAGTGACTTCATGGTACTGAGGACCAGGCAAATTTGAGGAGAAAACAAGTTGGTCAAATGAAAGAAGAAAAAGACCCCAAACATGCTAAATCCTAAAACAGTCCTGCCAAAAATCCAAAGCAAAGCACAAACTGAGTAACACTGGAACTGCTCTGTGACCTTTCACAGGTGGGAGTTGAGGAATTAAGGAAACCTTAGAAAACTGAGGTCATGTCTGCTCAGCCTAGACATTAAAGATCCCGTGGTGCTTTACATACTAGGAGAGGATTTACCCTCATGTTCTGACCAAAATATAACCTTTTTTCCAGAAAAAAAGGATCATCCATACTCTGATTAGAGTCTCTTCTCCATCCTGGAAGTGTCTGCATTTTGATGTAAACACATAAACAACTTGTGCCTTTGTGTAAACACACAAATAGGTGTACACAGCGAGACTTGAGTATTGAAGAGGGCTTTGCACACAAAAGCAAATTTCCCATGTTTGTACAGAGTGTGAAAGGCTTATGGTCATGACCTGGGGAGGTATGTTCCCTTGGAAAGGGAAGAATTTGGGGATTGTTTTTTAGATAATTTTCATTATTTATTATTAGTGTAGAGGGATGGCCAGCAGTGCAAGCAACATCATGGGACAGCTGTTGGGCTTGATTGGGCAAACATTCTCCTTTTACACATTAGGGCAGTCCTTTTGACTTCATCAGAACTGTTAGGAGTATTGGTGATATTTACCAATATTAAATTTAATTTGGGAAAATAATTTAGGTGAGAAAAATAAATTGTAAATATACAGGTAAACTTGCAAGAATATTTGCAGACCATAGATTTGATTTATAATTAGTGTTTGCCAAGTTCTGTGCTAATGGGTCAGAATTTGTCCCTCCTATTTCCTAATTAAAAAAAAAAATCCCAAAGCAATTTCTGTCATCTTTTAAAGCACTTTGACTCTAGGGATCAAAATAACTCTGACTTCTGCACTAAGTTATACCAGAGAATAATTTTTGTTGTACTGTAGCACAGACTTTGAATAGTTGCTGTTTCAATACAAAAATAAAAACCATTCGCTTAATGTGTAATTAATAGTTTGGCATTTCCCTAAGGCTTTACCCAGGACCCCTTCTGTTTCTGTTTTGTATTACTGAACTCCCCTGCTAAATATTTCCAGATCATATAGATTTAGATAAGACATGTTCCAGAACTTATAACATTTTTTATTTTGACTTTTACAGTATTTATTAGTGTAATGAAAATAATACTTTGACAAGTCCCCAAATAAATGGTAATATTCACCCCTGGATAGCTGAGTGAAATGTTCAGTGCCATGGGTTATTTAACTGTGTTTACATTACAGACATAAAAGATATGATAAAAATATTAGTGCAGATCCGTTAAAAGCTTGTGACCCTCTCCTCTGACCAAGGTGTTGAGCCTGTAGTTTGGGAAGCACTGGAGTACATTGGCAGACATGAGAAATGCCACAGGGCTCTCTTGGGAATACAAAGAGACCACAGGATTGGGACTTAACCTTGTAAGTGCTTTGTGGCATTCTCTGGGACCACTCTTACCTGCTTCTATGCATAATAAAAAGGTGTATGAGGAATAATTTGGTGAAAAATATGTGACTCAGAAATTGAATAGCTGGGAAAATATCCAAAATTGTCAAATATCAACACCCCAATTATGATAAATTGATATGAACTTCTGCATTCCTAGAGAGAGAGAATTTTACCCGTACTCACCAATATGTGTGAAGTTATTGAAGCCACTTTTATACTTAGTATTTTATGAATGAAAACTACTTCTGATAAGCATAAAAAAGGCCATTTCTGTGTAACAGATTGTGTGCTTAAGGCCTGTAAAAACCTTAAAGGTGACCTTTGTCTTCTTTGTACAACTTTTAACATACTTTTGACCCTATTAAAAAATTAAGGAGCCTTTGGAATCTAGGCTGGATTTTGGGATGTGTGTGCATACAAAAAGAAGGGCTTTATAGAGCTCTTTGGCCCAAATGAATGCATTTTCTCCTTTATGTGGCAGATCCCAATTTATAGTTCCCTGGCTGTGTCATCTTACCATAGTTCTTTTCCTGGTGGATGTGAGTCAGGTGGTTTTTACCTCCACAGCATTTGGTCACCCACACAGACTTACAAGTTAGTTTTTAAAAAGAGAAACATCAGTTCAAAACCAAGAGCTGATGAGTCTCTGTTAGAGAATATTTAAAATGACATTTCAGCAATTATGAAAACCAGTATTCCTTTTGCTAAATGAAAAGTTTCAACATAAAAAATAGTTTTTCCATTTTTTAATCCTAGGCATAAAATGTTTCCAAACATCAGAAAAACTCCTAAGTTTATGCTTTTTACAAAGTTCAGTTGTTCAATACATTTATTCCTTGTCTAAAAATTGTGTAAATGGCACCATGTTTGCTACATGAGCAAGGCTGAGAGGCACAAAGGTGTTTCCCTGACAAAAATACTTAAGTAACTTGAAATTCTTTTTCTCCTCTTGGTTCTTCCAGAATAGACCACACTGAATGTCTGTTCACATTTTCATTTCTTTGCAGCATGCCCACTTTTTCATTGACACATCCACAGAGTTGGCTGTGATTTTTTAATGTGAAGCTTCATAATTGGAAGAAATTCCTTCTTGCCAATCTTTTTCCAATACATGCTTTCATGTGTCCATAAAGGGTATGTATTTGACTGCACAAACGCATGGAGAAATTTGAGATTAATTCGACATTAATTCAGTGCACACCTTACTGTTTTTTCAACATAAGGAAGAGTGATCAGTTTTTGTTTGGTATCACTGTACACATATTGTCTGACACCATCTGGGAATGATCATCACATCTATGACTGGAAATGCCATGTTTTTATTCTTTCCTATATGAGTGTGAAATGTCATATGCTGGTCCACACATTACCTCAACCCTTTGCAAATAGATTATTTTTATAACAGCTCTGCAGAGCTCTGTCTCTTTGCAAAAGCCATGCACCTTGCAAATTAATTGGATCTGAATGTAATGAATCTGAAAAGAAATTAGCTAACTCTCAACTTTACTGTTCACTAGTGTGTATACAGAACACACAAAATTTATCTCTTCTTTTCTGTGCTTCTTCAGGAAAAACCCTGGGAGAGAGAATTATGTCTCTCTGTTGAGAGAATGTGAATGCCACACCAGAGCATGCTGGTGATGCAAGAAGGACTTGGAAGTTGTTCATAACTTTCCAGTTACAATGAAAGAAGGTCTTGACTGTTTTGGTGAGGAGCAGGAAGATCATAGATGGCCAAGAAAAAGTCTTCTTATCTGTAAACAAGTAAGTAATTCAGCTGAGCTCTGTGAATAGGAGTGCTGCAGCACGTGTCTGACGCCGGTGATCTCTCTGACCCAGCTAGCAGCGGATCTGTGGGAGCACGGGGAAACCCTCTGGTCTTGGGAGCTCGATGATGGTGTGGTCATGTGGCACAGCAGCAAGGAAGGGATGGGTAAACTGAAGCGTCAAAACTGAAGATATTTATTAAATAAATAAAAGGGCACAAACAGGGGTGCAAAACAAAACATAAAGAAGACCCTGAAGTGGGGCTGACACACACACACACATATATATATATGTATGTATGTATGTATAGTCTCTCATAGAATGTTCTAGAAGTCTTCTGGCCAATCATGGGCTGTAGATCTACATGACCACTCCAAATTGGTCCCAGAGTATTTTGTAAGTCCTTTTCTCCTCACCATAAGCTGTCTGGATGTCATCAGTTGTGGCTTCTTATTTCTTGAGGCATGATGTTGGTTGTCCGTGGTGTGGCTGTGTGGCCAGTCTCTGTCTGGTTTGCTCCAGGGAAAGCTCCCACACAGAACAATTGGAAAGGCAGGATGCAACAAGTCCACACTTACTTAAATCTGGTAACAGCACAGCTTGCGGTAACTGTTGTCAGAGGTTAACAGAGGAAATATGACCTAGGGTTCATCCAACTGCAGATTTCCTTGGGGTCTAGACTTCTGTTTTCAACAGCCTTTTCACCAGTCTTTGTTTGGAGAATAGCTGAGGATAGGGGAGTATTAGAACCATGTTAAAACTCAGGAAATCAGGATGCTTTTTCTTTAGAATTGTAGAACCATTTAGGTTGGAAAAGACCACTAAGATCACTGAGTCCAACCATTAGTCCAGCACTGCCATGTTCACCATTAAACCATGTCCTCAAGAGTTTCTGTCTTTTGCATTTATTCATGTTGCAGGCGTGTTAAAGGAAATGGCAATACTTTGTGGTACACACTGCAGATGAGTTGGAAAGGGTCTTTTGTAAGCAGGAGCCCATGCACTGTTCAAACAACAGCCAATTGAACATGCTCTGCAGGAATATTTCATCAGCAAGATTAAAACAGACCTGGAGGCAGCTGTAACTTAGGAACATGTGTAGAATAATACAGAGGAGCTAGTGGTCAGCATGTTTGCCTCTCTTCCGGGCACTCCAGGCTTGATTAAGGTATGCTGGCACTGCTAAGGTTCTTGAGAAGTCATCACTTGTGGAAGGGGGTTTGAGATACAGCACATCACAATAAAATCTGAAAACACATGAATAACCAGACAGCACATCACAATAAAATCTGAAAACACGTGAATAACCAGGTGTATGGTTTACCCTGACATCTTAAAAGTCGACTGAAATCTCTGAGTAAAAAATAGTGAAGTCTGAGAGTGGAAAAAAACCAGCAATGTGTCAGAGAATCATGTGAAAAGCTTGAGGGGAGAAAACAGAACTTTTGCTGAATGCTTAACTACTGTTTCCCAAGCAAAAATACAATGGCTTCAATGCTGGTCACAATTATGCTGTTATAAATCTACTGATTTCTTCTGTGCTACCTTGGATTTACAACATTGTAACTAGCCTTACAGTCTTATTGGGTCTGCTGCTGCCAAAGAATTGTATTTTATCACTCAGGCACACCCAGGAGAATTCTCTTTATGTTGTCACTCAGCAAGTGGTCTATCTTCTGAAAGTAAAGCATGAAGATTCAGCATGTCCTGTTCCTGCTTATTTTGGTGATTATTCTGTATTTAGTCAGGGTTAGGAACAAAAATTTAGTTCTAACTGGCTAATCTGATAGTGATCTGATTTGCAACCTTCTATTTTGATTTTGAAGTAGTGATTTGACAGAGAAACCCATTGGATTAAATGTGAGGCTGATCTGTATCAAGGCTCAGTCACAAAGCTGTAGGACTGGAAGGGGTCACAAAATGTCCCACCACCTGTATCACAGCAGGATTCCATTACATGTCTGGTTTGTTCTCAACAATCTGGACTGTCTTCTCCAACAGACTGGAGCTTTGGTCCACTTCTCACTTTGAGCCCCTAGACAGAAAACTCTTTCCTTTTCTGCATTGCTCTGAAATCTTCTTTACTGCAAATTAATTTTTCATCCTTTTCTCTCTAGCCAGAGAACAGTTCATCATATCCATCTCCAACAGGCTTTTTGATACTGGGAAACTGTTATCATGTGACCCTTAAGTCTCCTCTTTTCTAGGCAAAACAGACCCAGTAATTTTAACTTTTGTCCTCATAGGTCATGTTTTTGAAACCTTTAAACTTTTTTTTTTTTTTTTTTTTTTTTTTTTTGGTGTGTGTGTGTGTGTGTGTAAAAGAGAAGGAAGTTATTTTGGGAAAATTATTTCCCCAGCATTTGGCCACAGTGAGTCCCTGCTGTGAGACCATTTCTTCCTTGCTAGACAGTGTGTTACCCATCTTTGAGCTAATGGTAGCCTGAAGGTCTCAGGCTTGTTGTCTTGTTATCTGTTATCTCTTATTATCATGTTATCTCTGTTTTCAGTCTCTGTGGCCACTGTGTGGTGTGGAAAATGAAAGTAGAATGGTGAGGAGGTATTACTGAGTGGGGGTAATGTGTGCTATGTGTGCCAAGTTGTACAGATTTGTCATACAGATAACTGATTGAGAAGTCACACATTTCATGGTTTCCAATAAGCCCATCTTTAGAAATGCCTCCTTCAAGAGGGAAGTTAGTAGATACCCTTCTTGGGAGATTCTGGAAGGTGGATGCTGTGGAGTCATGGAGCATCAGTGCTGATGATTTGAACGAAGAGTTGATGTTTGCACTGCTAGTGGGAAAGTCTTCTCTGCAGTGGAGAAGAAATTTTCTGCCTCTGACTTTTTCTCCCTCACCCCTCATGACAATTTCTGGAGGAGGAACTGGTCAGACTTGTGTCAAAGGTCCAGACTTGGCTCTTTTCTACCCTAAACATATAGGAATGTTATGTTCTGCTGACTTTTGTACCTGAAGCTTGAACTACTCTTTCTTTTGTTACTCGTTTTAATAAAGTACACCAGAAAATGCAAGGGTGATATGAAAAGCCTCTCAGAATCCAGGATCAGCCCTGGGATCCATTAGTCCCATGACTAGTCAAAATAATGTCTGAGCTTATATTAGTTTTTTCACATTTCCTTTCCATGGGGGCAGACGACTGTAAAATATAATCAGATATGTCTAAATCCATTTTTACGCTTATTTAACATCATTATCACTTATTGTCCTTACTTTGATACATAAAATTTGCCATAATTTCTGAGTCTGGCACTGCTGAGGAACTGCAGCCTATTGATTCTGGCCTGCACTATGTCTGTGACAAACACACAACTGTTACTCTAATGAGTAATATTTGCCACAGTATTAAATGCTGGTGGGAATGCAAATAATAATTATTTCATCCTACAAATTTAGAATTGCCCCTAAATTAGCTCAGCTAACTTCTGCTGAAGTTAAGCTCTGCTTACACTGGCCATGACAAAGAAGTTCACCTCTGTTCTAGGACACAGTTAAGCCTGCTTCCCGCTGAGATGGTTTATGAAATGTTTTCACAAATGTGTGTGGATAGCACCAGACTGTTTCAGAGTCACATTATGAACTGCACTTTCCTTCAGGAGCTGTAGACCCTGTTCAGAGAAGAGGCTGAAAGAGCCACTTGTGTCACAGCTTGCACTGTCAAGAGCACAAAGCAAGCACTAGCCAGCGGGGTGCAGCTACAAACCAGGCCAAGCTTGTTGGCATGCTGGGAATAAGGAAAGTGGAAGCACTGCCCTCCTGTGAGCCCCAGTGGGAGGATTTGACAAGAGAAGAAGGCTGTGGGACTGACCAGGAGGAGCTGAGAGGGAACCAATAGAGAGGTACAGACACTTTTGCCAGAGGTAATCTAGTAATGGATGTCCTTGTCCTTGATGGGGTCATGCATCTCACTGCCTTCCATATACTAAGGCAGGAGGGAATTTCCTCAAGCTTCCATAGATATTACAGAAAGCTGCCAAAGAGAAGACCTTATGAATCCTTCTTCAATCTAGTACCTTCTAGTCACAGCTGCAGACTGACTGCCTGGGTGTCCATATTGATCCTGAATTGCTGTTTATCCTTTTTGAAACCTGGAAGAAATTTGCAAGATTTCTGGATTTTCGTTCCTTCAGAGTAATTTTTATCTTCTGTTTTCTGTGTTTGAATTATAAATGCAGTCATGTCCATATAATATGGGCAAAAGGATTTCCTAAAAACTGCAAAGATACATCTAACCTTCTGCCATTATGTGATTGTTTTTGCCAACTTCCTGGACATTCAGAGAGTGTTTACTTTCCCATTTTATATTTTTGCAGAATGGAGATACATATCATCAGACTGTAGTCAAACACATCTAATTAAATAACCCCATCCACGTTCACATACAAGAGTGACCAATTCAGGAGCTGCTAGCAGTTCTGCCACAAGCTGAAAGACCATGCCATTAATTTCTTTACATTAAAGTGCAGCTTGCTAAAAAATAATATTTTTTTCCATCACTGGTGGAATTAGAACTTTCCTGATTCCTAGTTTAGCAACAGAAAGGATGGCTTTATGAATGGATGTGCAAAATAAGAGAAACTGTTGCTGATGATTGGAAGGCAATTTAGCTTTCTGCCATGAAGAACAACTTCCAGAATCAGGAAAAATGTGAAACCTGTGTTCTGTGTATTTACTGTTCACCAGTGCAGGATGCTATGGTCGATCAGTTGTTAGTGCAGACCTTCAACAAATCACATAACTCTTTCAACCTTTCTACTTTTCTGCGCAAATGAAAAAGTAACTGTAAATCTTGCTGACAATTACTTCTGTATCAGTTGGCAGGCAGTCAACTTTGGCCTGAACAACATGGGAACAATATGTGCTGCACAGCCAATGCCCATTAATTGTCTCTTTAGTTTCTCCTGCAGTTTGTAGAACACATTTCTCCCAGGTGATCTGCTTGTTTAAACATTAGTACAAGCTTGTCTGGCACAAAATGCCACTAATTTATGAGTCAGATTCTGCTTGTCAGTAATATTTACAGTGTGCTCTGTTATAGAGCACATTAGATACTTTAAGTACAGGTGAAAATGTAGGAAAAGTGATTTTTTTTTTTTGTTATCTTCAAGAAGCAGTTAAAATTACTCTAATTTTTCTGTGTACTGTTTCATCAGCTGACACAGACCCAAAGCCTGTTTTTATCTCAGCCTACATATGTATGCTCATTAGTGAATGACACAAGGATACAGTAAAACAGCTTCCAGATACTTTCCTCTTTGTGCACAGAACTGCTGTCTGGATTGCCTTGTCATCTTGACTCCCTGATGTACTGCTGTAGTGATTAATCACTGTTGTTTTTGTTTTGTAGCTTCTCCAGGACTTCTTCTTGGTTTCTGAGAAGGGTCCTGTGACAGTAGGCAATAATAACTTCTTGGCTGCTATGGATACTTTTCTAGTGGGAGCAGTTGACCTTTGACTTTCTACTTCTGAACTAGTCTGTCAGTGCTGAATGCTTTATAACACTTATTTAATGAGCAATCTCTTCTCACCTCTCCCAAAGACTTAATAGCAGGAGCTGTAGTGAGATCTCCTATCATCATCTTTTTTTGTTTCAGAGGCATTACTGAACATGCACCAGTGTTTTATGTAATGTTACAGCTAAATCCAAGTAACACACAAAAGCAAATGAAGAGGAACAAATAGTGCCCTGAGTACCACCTCTTTAAGACTTTTCATTCAATTTTATTTTACAATTTAGTCACTGGAAACCCACTGAGGATTGGAATTTGTTAGACTATGCTAGTTAAATGTTAAATGAGGGTTCAAACTATAGTTTAGGTATACTAACTAGAGTGGTGTTGAATTAAGTGTCCCTTACAATTTTAAGGATCACCTGCTACTCAGGCTCCCAGGTCTCGAGTTTGGAATTGGATGTTTTCTGTCCATATTCTGGTTGTAAAATCTGGATAATGCTGCACCAGTTGCTGTATTTGGACTATAGCTACTTCAGTTGACTCAAAATCTTCTTCTTACCTTCAAACTTGAATCCAGCTCAAGTCTGTTTGAAGACCTGAGAACACAGGAAAGGATGGATGGCTCCTCTGTGGTGTGTCACACATTCAGCTGTGACAGGAGACCTCTGGCACCTTTTGTAGGATCAGTTAGTGCCTAAGCTCTCAGGGGGAGTGAATCAGGCTCCTGCTGCTAACCTAGCATTGGCTTGCTCCTCTGTGTGTGCATGGTACATTTATCTCCCACTAGACTGTGCCCCTTTTTCACTAGACCTGAGAGATGGAATAATAGCAAATCCAGCAGTACAGTGTGTCACAGACCCTGCTGACCCACACTGCCCTGCTGTGCTGCTGCTGCCCTGCCTCTCTGTCCCCTCAAACAGTGCTGGATGAACCAGGACGGTGCACAAGCAGCTGTGAAGACCTAAAAAATGTTAGCTAGTGTGCTGGAGATGTCTGTAGCAGCCAGCCTGCCTAAAAGTGCTGTGTGGGAGGGGTGCTTGGGCTTTGGGCTGACTCTGCAGCAAAGTTCTGCCTGGGCTCTGGGCCTGGGGTGTGCCAGGGCAGTGCTTGTGCTTATGCCAGTGGCTATCAGTTCTTCACCTGGACCAGTAAATAATGGGCACAGCATTTACTCTCTGGGGAACTGCATTTGTGCTAGTGAAATATTTAGGCCAGAATGCGATGGTGCTTCTCAGTCTTGATTATGAGGCTGGACAGAGAAGATACAACTGGGTTACAAGGACACTCACAGATCTGGGAGGATTCTCTTTTCACCTTGGCTGGTTTAGTTGAGCAGATATAATTTTGTTGCACTTCTCAGGCTTGGAGTGCTGTTCTGGAGAGCAGCACTGTCACAGTGGGGTTCCTCTGCCCATCTCTGGAGATGTCTGCAGTCCTCCACAGAGGTTTCTGGGCATGTTCATTAATACAGTCTGTCTGAACTAAAGTATCCTAATGAGAAAAGAAAAATGCTTATCCTGTCTATGGACAAACGACAGGATTCCCAAATGCCTTCATTTTTTTTTATTTTTATTCAGCAACACTCAAGACACCAGTGTCTATTCCTGCAGAAAAATCTTTCCTGCAATATCTCAAAAACTCACTTGTAAGAAGTCCCACTTTGTCAGGTCTTTTTCAGTCCTTCTCCTTGTCCTGCCTGGGCCAAAGGTGGTGTTGGACAACCTGCATTGTTCCTCCTGGGGGATGGTGGGAGCATGCTCTCTGCTCTGCATCCCATGAAGCAAAGGCAGGGGGAGACTTGTCTGTGGTCACAATCAAAAATTTCAGAATGAAACTGTCCTGCTCAAATTGGCACATAAAAATATGTGGCTTTTCCAAAGATGCCTAATTTTTACAGCTCCACATACTCTCTTGGGGAGTTCTTTGTGCTGAACATTTTTGGGTGTCAAAAATGAAGCACGAGTGATCTGAGTGAATCTCTCAATGGCTGCTTACTCCTGATGGTCACATGCCTGTAACTGAATTTATTCCTGGTGGTGGTGATGGGGATAAACCCCATTCCCATCTCCAAAACAGGGAAATACATTGTAAAAACAAATTTACAGTGCTGATATTGACTTAGAGGAAGACCAGAGCCAGTAAAAACAGTTATTGCAGCCTTCAGATGAAGTCTCTGATATGCAGTAGCTTTCCCAGATGTACAGGCACAAGGAGGATGGCTGGGTTCACATATTTTCTCACACATATCTGCTAATGGAGAAGTCCCATGTCCCACTGTAAATGTAAATACCCAGTAATGTTATATAAAGTTATGGCTTTCTCTAGAGAATTTTTGCTTCATAAATTCTTGGCAGCTCAGGATGGATGTAATCCTGCTCCTATGTGTTAAGTGGAAACAGGGCCCACTGCTGTCAGATCGCTACACTGAAGCCTTGAGGAATAAGGGATATCTTATTAATGGACACAGAAATACACTTGCCATGAATTTTGAGGCTTAGAATTTAAAATGTGCGTGAATATCACCTTTGAATAAGGTACTACCTCCTGCCTGTATTTTATAACACAAGACAGGATTATTGGTTCACCAGAATACATGAGAGGAGTTGCTGCGGTGGTGGCATGTGAGGTTTGGATATCACAGAATTGCTTTGTCTTAGGTAGCTCATTTAAGTGATGCTGCATGATACCTTTTTCCAGTGATCTGAAACATAACAATGACGTATTCTCTCTTACTGTCTCTGACCTGCTGGGGTTTGCCACAGAGGACATTTATTTGCCACAGCACATAAAAGCTTTGAAGGATTTTGTGTTGGTGATATATTTAGTCTTTCTGTGCTATTGGAAATTTTCTCATATAAAATTTCTGGGCACTGGTTTTGCTTATCTTTTGTTAAATTACTTTCCTAAACAAATATTTCACATGACCTTGATGTGATTTTACGCAATATTTTATATAGCTTAATCTTAAAGTTTGACTCATGAATCCTTTGTATCTGTCTTCAGACATCCGTTGTCTGAAATATTCTCAAGTTGTGTAAGGACCCCTGCATATATGTGTATGAGTCTCACTTCCTAGGTTGGAGTCAGCACCTGTTTTTTGGACATCTTGGTACCCTTTCCCAAGGGGACATCCAAGTCTGGGATCTTTCCAAATGGGAAAATTCATCACAAGCTAGATCAGCAGTTGAGATCCATGGAGCTGGCATGCAGGAACTGGATGGGGTTACTAGGCTGATTCCAGGTATGTGATCTTCAGAAACCTGTGTGAACTATCTACATGTGAATCTCTTTTGGCAGTAGGATTTTATCCAGAAGTTTGAATTCCCTGGTCATCCAGAGAAGATTTTATTCAGCATGCTCTGCACTGGCCCTGTGATGTCTGTGTGTGTCCTGTGAACACAAAGCAAGTCAGTTTGTTGGACAGAGCAGAATGGGGTTGGAGTGTCAAGGTGCAGAGCGATCCTTCTGTGCCTCTATCAAGTATATCTAACAGGGATTAGTCACTGTAAAAATGTCACTAGTAAAAATACCCTTTAGAGATGACAAAGAGCACACGTGCACTTCTTCACAGGTTAAAAGCATGTGTCTATAATTGTGTCATTCTGTGGGACTTATAAACATTTTGGAGAAACTAGCTAGAATTTATGATACGTGAAACACAGTGTTAAGGCATCATTGAGCCACCACTGTTTTAAAAATCTGGCATCCCCTTTACTTGTAAGACTAAACTGTTTTAAATTTATTTACACCCCATCATTTCCTTAGGGACCTGTTTTCCATAAACTAATGAGGCACTGGTGCAAGAACTCTGCTGTTATTCCTGGCAAAGACCATTTTGACTCAGAGGCATACCTCACTGGGTTTTTTTCCTTCAGTAGCCTACTGCAAATAACAGATAGGAGAAAATATATTATGTTTTTAGTATCAGAGACAAGTTGCAGGACTGTGAAAAGTTAAACAACAATTCAAGTTGAAGTCCATCTTATTGCACTTGTCCCACAATTTTCCCTGTCTTACTCTCCTCATCTATTTCAAAATTGTACATATGATTTGTTGGAGACCAGGTCAATCCACCAGCAGCCACAGAGCATGCAAGCTTGCAAAAGAGAAATAATGAGATTGACATTCCTCATTGTGTCCAAAGGAGTGATATCTCATTCCTTTTCCCTTGGTTAACAGTGTGTCACACAATGGATCTTTAATGTAATATTTGAGACACCAAAAGGCTGCTGTTGAGACAAGCAGGACTTTCTAAGCAAGTTGTAAGCTTAAGGTCAATTTTTAGAAGTAAAAAGCCCAAAGCTTCAGTGGTTTTCTAGGTGCTGATTTCCAGTGCTGAGTGAAAGTTCTGTAAAGGGACTGCTCACTGTAAACAGCCAAGTACAAAATTGCAACAAAAGTGAGCTATAGCAATCAAACCCTATTCTTACATAATGCTTCCAATAGGCACATCAATTATTCACACCTTTGCACTAAGTCCAATAAGAATGTAAAACTGATTTCTTGATGAGGAAAAAGTGATTATTATGGATGTGACTACAATTGATTGCTAGAATATTAGCTTATTTAGATGAAAGATGTCAAGATAAGTGTCTGTGATTAATCTCAAGGTAAAAACCTCTTCCCAATTACATATGAAATCATGTTTTTCTACCTGTGGACATGGGAGGATGGGCACACTCTCCTCCTGGGACATCTAAAGCAAGGTGCCTGTGTAAGGATCTGCCGTTTCTCTGGGGTCATGGGAGAGAGAGGTGAGGGTAGTAAGTGGCTCTGAAGATGGGCTTCTGCTCCCAGTTTGCTTGTAAGGAGGATAGAGCACCCCTCTGACTGACTAGCTGCAGGGGACCTGGGCTGCTCACCTGGAGTGGGGAGGTGAGTACTCATGGTCCCTGCCAAGGTTGTTAACATCCCTGGCATTTGTGAAAATCACGGCAGGTAGGAAGGACGTTGTTGTGGTTTAATTCCAGCCAGCAACCAAGCCCCCCAGTCGCTCACTCACTCCCCCACCAGTGGGATGAGGGAGAGAATCAGAAGGGCAAAAGATAGAAAACTCATAGGTTGACATGAGGACAGTTTAATAGGGCAAGAAAAAGCCACACATGCAAGCAAAGCAAAGCAAAGCAAAGAAAAGCAAGGAATTATTTAATTACTTCCCATGGGTAGCAAGGTAGCAATGCTGTTCATTCCCAGGAGAGCAGGGTCCCATCACATGTAATGATTATTTGGGAAGACAATAATTCTGAATGTCCACCCTTCCTACTTCTTCCCACTATTTCATATACTGAGCATGATGCCACATGGTCTGGAATATCCCTTTGGTCATTTGGGGTCACCTGTCCCAGCTGTGTCTCCTCTCAGCCTCCCATGCACTCTGAGTCTCCTCAGCAGCATGGCAGTGTGAAAAACACAAAGGCCTTGATGCTGTGCAAGCCCTGCTCATCAACAGCAAAAACATCACAGAATTATCAACACTGTTCTCAGCACAAATCCAAAACATAGCCCCATGCTCGTCACTATGAAGAAAATTAACTCTACCCTGGCCAAAACCAACACAGAAGTGATTTCCCCAAAACAAAAAAAACCAACAGTGTGCCAAAGCTGAAACCAGAAGCTAAGTGTCCTGATTTGCTGGTCATGTACTTTAACTGAAAGACTGTCTCTTCTTGCACAGAAGAAGTAATTATTAAACCAGGATACAAAACGTGCAGAAATAGTGATGAACTAGAGCTATAAAACAGGATTTGCTTGTTTGGTTTCTCCAGCCACCCCCATTCATCTCAGTTTTAATCTAGTTTCTTTAGGCATGGAGTGGAATACAGTCCTTTTTCTGTGAACCCTCAGGAATGTAGAGCAACCAAATAGGACAGAAGTGAAATCTTCAAGCAGGGAATGTCCGTGTATATTTCACAAGCTCAGGTGACCATGAGGAAGAAATCCACATGAGGCCAAATTGTCAATGGATACAGAAATATTTTTTTCTCTGACCTTTCTTTTGCTCACCATGTCACGAAACTGATTGCTGTTCCATGAGGGTGTACTCTCAATAGCTGCCCATTTAAATATTTTAACTTAATTAAATCCACCTTGAAGATGAGATGA
This sequence comes from Passer domesticus, assembly GCF_036417665.1. Classification (NCBI taxonomy): domain Eukaryota; kingdom Metazoa; phylum Chordata; class Aves; order Passeriformes; family Passeridae; genus Passer; species Passer domesticus. The sequence continues at coordinate 138,332,505 of NC_087474.1, forward strand.
ATAATACAGAAAAGACGAAAAAATTCTAAATAATTCACTTCAAAAATAACGATGCTTGAAGTTCAAAAGTACTAATCAGGATGTGTAGAAGTGGCTTGTGCATCACTTTTTGAATTTTATAATTTCTATGTTGTATCTCTGAAACATAAATCCTACAGTAAACCAGATGAAATCTGTTCATACTGAAAATAGCCATTGTAAAATGCTTCTGAATTACACTAGAAAAAGTACTCTGTTGAATTACAGCACATTATACAAAGAGTACTGTTAAAAAAAAAAGAGTTCAGTTTTCTGATATGTTTTAGATCTTCTAATCCATCCTGATAGCCCAAGGTTAAATTTTCCATGTGAACTTTTTCTTTCTTAAATCTTAGAAGGTGATGAGGCCCCATGTTTGTAGAGTATTTCAGACTTTCCATTTCTTTATTATGTGTGTATGATGTAAAGTGCTTTTATGTACAAGGTAAATAATGGCTTTTAGATATAAGTAGACAGATTTGTAAATTTAAATATTATTATAGATTTATAACTGCAGCCAGTTTATTTGATAATGCCCATGTCTGCCTACTCTCACATAATGTGTGAATGTTTTCGTTTCATTTTATGATGTTGTATTGCATGTATGCGTGTAAGCACTTGAAAATATTCTCACAGATGTATAGGGATGATGGAGTCCATGTTCAGCCCTTGGAGTGGGTGACAGACCCTTGACTTGAACATATTCCTGGCAAAATTTATTGCTGATTAGGGGCAGAAATGAGTTTTTACACTAAACATGCTCAACATATCAGGTAATGCATTTGGCCAAGGATACCTACAATCAAAGGCATCTGTGCTGGCTGCCAGGCACCAAGATGCCCAGCATGGTGCTTTAGAGGTGCTGTGAGCTCCTGCAGCCTGGCACAGGTCAGGCAAGTGCTACAGGCAGGAGCATGGCTGGGTAGGAGAGATGGTAGAAGCCACAGGATGCCCCATTCCCAGCAATCCTGCCTCATCTCTGGGTGCACACTGCCTCTGGCATGCACAGCATGTGGCTTTCTCTCATCTCCCTGGTTCAGGTTTGGTCTGCAGAGGGGAAAAGGAGAGACAGCCTCTGCCTCGGTTCTTTACCCTAAGTGAAGACAGAGAAATACAAGATTTGGTCAGTTTTGGACACAGCCTCCATTCCACTGCCTGTTCCTGAAGCTTTGCTTGCACTGGGTGGAGATGCCAGGAGAACATCATGGTGAGCTGCATCTTCTGAAGGCATGCACCTGTGCACACACAGACGCTCTGTGGGTGCCGTTCTTGCAGCCAGGTGTTTCACTGCAAACACCTCAGTGAGATGAGGATGGGGCAGGAAAGGGGAGCAGGGCCATCACTTTAGCCAGCAGCCACCAGGAGAGAAGCAGTAAATGCCCACTAAAGTAGGTGAATGTACCAGCACGGTGGACAAGACAGCTGTGGGGTTATTCAGGAAAAAAATATTTCCCAGACTTGCGCAGGTCTTACCCCAGGCTGTCACTTACTGTGACCTTACATACCCCATGGTATACTTATTTTTGTTTTATTAACCATCATCCATCCTGACTCATGGCCAGAAGACAAGGGCCTGCTTTCCTTGCACCCCCTTCCTGCAACCTCAGCCCCATCCTGCTCGGTGTGGAGTGGGGTGACCAGCGCAGCGGGATTGCCACGAGTAGGGGTTTAATGGTGTCTGAATGCACTCCAGCACTAAAAGCCACCTCGGTGGGACACTGAGGCTGTGCTGCACTGAGGGACAGAGAGCACCTTTGGGAGATTTATTCCCCTACTTAGACCCTCATAATTTTTTTTCCTTACCTTTGCAGAAAAGGAATTCAATAAATCACCAAGAAATGCCTCATATGCTCGCAAGGAAAAACCATTACCTGCACATTTTCTGCACGCATACAGCATCGTATCTACATTACAAATGTCACAAACATGTCTTAGAATCCATCTGCTTCATTTTTTCCAGATGGCAGAAAAACAACTTTCTACAGCTGTTCCTTAAAATATATTTTTACTTAAGTAATGGTGTTTTGCTGAACAATGGTACTCATAAACAAGTAATAAAGCTCAGAACTATTTTGCACTGTTTTAACTGACTACCCAAGACACAGAGAAGTGACGAATTTTGCTTATAGGATCTGTTTTTTTCTTTGCTTCACAGTGTAATTGATACAAAAATTATGTAGAATGGGTTGTCAGATGTGGCAGAATTTTTTCCCACCCTGAGTAAATGCTTTGAATTTAATTTGGTTATATTTTAAAATAAAGTAGCTGGAGAAACAGAAGTTTGAGTATCAAACTTCTGAGACTTTTTATTTTGATAATTTCAAGACTTTGTAAAATGCTCTTTAAAATAAGGTCTTGGAATACATGTTTTCCTGTACAAGGCTTTACTTCTGGCAAATGGGAATTTTCTGAGAAAAAATACTCTCATTACATGTCTCAATTAATTCCACTTGATATGAGAAAGGTCATTTAAACCTCTTGAAAATATTGTGTATATCTTCACAAAAGTTCTGAGATATCATCAGGGGATTTATGAGGAACCACAGTCAGATGCAAGTAAAGAGAATCACAGGCCTGCCTTTAGCACTTAGGGGATGTCCATCTTTGTATTTTTGGAGGAAATGAGTTCTCAAAACTTTCACCTCCACCTTCCATCTTCCAGCTCCCTGAAATCATGGCTATAGAAATCAATACTATATGAGTGTCAAGCTGACACAACAATCCCTTGTGAAAAACAAACAAAATAATGTCTAAACAAATTCCTTCTGAGCCTGTGGTCTTGTACTGGAAAAAATAATTGTTTTCTTTTTTGTGCTCCATTTTCTTGTCTCTAAAATAGAGTAGAGATCCTTGTGTTTGAAGGAAATGGTTTAGTGTCTCCTATTGCAAGTTCAACTTTTCTTGCACAAACAGTGGGCCAGACCATCACTGGGTGCAACGTGGAGCAGGTCAAACAAGGTTAGGTTTTGCATGGAAATACCAGTTTGCTGAAATCCAGATTTCTGACCGGCTGCTCAATTTTTTTTCTACCAGAATGAAATTTCTGGTTAAAAGCAGCAAGATCAAGAATCTACCTGCTGTGGAGAATTTTATTACAGAGACAAAAGCAGTGCAGAAAGTTTGGAGGAAAGTAAACATTGTTCAGTGTTTACAGAAAGTAAGGCAACTTTAGGAAGCCTCCTTCTTAGGAATTTTTGCTGAAAGGTAAATCTATCTAAAAAGATAAACTTTACTTTGTTGCTGTAAAGCATAACCTCTTGACAGAAAGGACTAGAAATGCTGTGTATGCTCAGTCTGGCCTCAGAAGTGGCTTGTTGTGCCAAAGGAACATAAGTTGTTCCTCCATGCACAGTTGAAAGTGGCTCAGAGATGGGGGTACAGTGTAGCATTGCCATGAAGAAAGTGAAAGGCACATTTGGTACTAATTTACCCTGTTTTCAACCCCAAAACCCCAGCATTTGCCCTGACAACCGTACACCACATGTTCACAGAGCACTGCAGCTATCTAGGGCATGTTAAGAGAACAAACACATACCAAGACATGTATCTCATGTGGACTAATAATAATTTTACAGTGTTTAGAAGGAAAAATCTACAGGACACTGTGATTCCTTCCTCCCCTTTCTGACTTTGTTGGTCATCTGGGAGGTTGTCCCTGTGCTGTATTTTTCTGGGAGCTGTTCACATCCTTCCTGCAGCTGGATGGGAGATGTTGGAAGACTGCAGTACACCCAAGGGGTGAGGTTTGGATCAGCCTGGAAAGATAAAGCTGAGGCATCCATGCTTCTGCTGCCTGGTTATGCAACACTTCCTCCTCTCCAGGTTTCCCTGTAACACCTGTACTCACAGTCATTTTTGTAGACAGTGCAAGTCTAATTTGGGGCTTTAATACAGCGTGGATTTACTCCATTTACTGCACCCTCAAGAAGAAGCTCCAGGTTTTTACTGTTCACAGCACACACTCAGGCTTGATTTTCTGGAAAGAATTCTCCAGTTGTTGATGACTTGGTCAAAAATACTGACACATTCCCAAGATCAGTGACACTGTATTTTTGAAGTAATTATCTCTTTGTTTGCCTAAATCTAGGTCAAGTGAGGTCTCATTTGGATGTTTTCAAGACAATCACCGGCCAAGAAATTAACAAAATGCATTGCTGAAGTTGAATTTTTTGAATTGGTTTGCAGTCTATTAGAGACTGCAAAGCACAGCTTTCCTTCACTCCAAAAGATATCATACCAATTTACCAAGTCTTTTGGTTAGGACATGAGAATTTCCAAGTCATTAAAAAGCATAACTATTTGTGTGGCCTGATTAATTTCCAGAGTAGTAGTGGAGATTTTGCTAAGGCAAAGTGGCTGCTGAGGATCCACACAGTGGGTGATCCAGCAGCAACTTGTGAAAGGGAATCCTGTATCCTCAGCACATGAGTTGAAATGTTGGTGCATGCTTTAGTTACACCAAAGGTCTCTTGGTCCTCTGTTCTTGGTTGTTAGAAGCTCTAGAATTCTTTTTCCCAGTCCTGTATCTTCACTGCACACACTAACTTGCAGTATGGAACAGCAGAGGTAATCCAGGTTCCTAACAGGTGGGAAAAGTATCAGTGATATTAGTGGCAGAATTGTACTAACACAGGCTTTTGGATACTTTATAAATTCATTCATACAATTTTATTGGGTGCAATTCTTAAGGTAAGTCCTTAAGACCAGGTGGAACTTCGGAGATCAGGTCAGTGCAGAAGACATAGAATACTTTTTTTTCAGCCCTCAATGAGGTTTGCTCATGCACTCCTTCATTTGCAGCCCCAAGCAATTCCCATTAGCTTTAGCAAAGCTAAATGGTTTAGTGCCACAGAGTTAGGCCACATGAATCTCACCTTTTCTCATGTGGGCTTTAAAAAATGGGAATGAAAACAGTTGAGAGAAAATACTGGTCTTCTGGGAGAAGAACAGCTTCTGCCTGCTGGTCCCAGAGGGAATATATAACACCAGGATTAGAGTTACTGAGGAGTGGCTTAATGAAGCTGGCTGGCTCAAAACTGGTCATGGCTGTACAGATGGGAATAGCATCTGCATACCAATAGAGCAAGGCAGTCCTTTGTCTTTAGCTAAGAACCAATCAAATCAAAACAGTGTCTTCATACATTAAAATTTTACCATTTTTTTTTATTTGGACACAAGGACAGATTTATTGTTCTTTTACGTAGATGTAGGGAATAAAGCCTGATAGTTTAGTCCATTAGAGGGTGAATCTTATAGATGATGTTTGCTGATCTCCTGATCCAGTTTAACTGGCCTGTAAGAAAAGGATGTCTCTGCAAAGCAGGTGGCTGTCAGCTTCTTTGGCAAAGGGGCTTCAGGTGGTTTTGCTCAGGTACACCACTGCACATATCCTTGCATTTAGATGGGGCCATTCCTGGACCTGCAGCCCTAGGTAGTGCAGCAGCTCTTGTGTTGTTAGTCACTCACCTTCTCAAACTGAACCAGCTTCCTTTTAAAGGAGTTTGCACTCTTTAGAAGTGCATGCCAGAACCTCACTACCATCTCACAGCTAAAGCCTTTTAATTACCCTCATCCATGTATTTGAGACTAATTTTCCATAAATTAATTATTGTATTAATTTTACGTTTTTATCATTTTATGTATTCCACAGCATTTACTATCTCTAAAGACAAAGCAATATTGACATATCTTTTATCTGCCTTCATCCCTCATTTTTCTCCCTATCAGTCCCTTGCTCCCATGCCTTGCTTGAGTGTGCACTGGCCTTGTCTGTGCCTGGTGGCTCCCTGTATCCAAGGAAAGGACACTGCCCTGCAAAAGTGCTGAGTGCTTACCTATGCTGTTGCATGCTTACATGCACACTTTGGACCATTCTTCCAGACAGGTCCTGTACAGAAGGTGTCATGGGCCAGGGAGTGCTGTTCTAGTTGGTACCAAAAGTGTAGGTATCTAACCCTAGGTGTGCCTGAGGTGTGGCATAGCTGTATTCATAGGGACTTCCTGCACTCCTCACACCAATATTTCTCATTGCTGCCATTGGTGGAAGTGAGGTCCGCTCCTCTGTGGTGGGAATTACAGTCATAATGCTGGAAATGTTGTGGATAGCACCATTGGCTGGATAGAAAGGGAGAGAGAAGGAGGGAAATAAGAATTTGAAAGGGGAATAAATTAGTGCCGATTGTTATAAGTTATCAGCGGTCAAAAAGCAAAAAAATAGAAAAAGGGTTGCATTCAACCAATGTATAATTTTGTTTGAAACCTCCATCTATTTACATTCCATTTTTTTTCCCTGCATTAATCCTGAAGTTTGCTGATACTTGGGCTGGTGTATGTGCTGCTGATGCTGACACCCTCAGACAAAAGATCTGTCTGCAGTTTATCTATCTGGGAAACCTTTCAAGTGCCTATTGATAGAAGAAAGTTTGGTTCTGAGCTACACTGAATCATTTTGCTCTCTCAATGAACCAAGTAGTACAATGAGGGAATACCACAACACAGAAAAATGCTACTTAGATGGCCAGGAGAACACATTGGACTTGCTGTATCTGTTTTGGAAACAGAGTCTCAGTTAAGATTTATTATGGGAGATATCTATCCATTTTCTGAGACAAAATCAAAGTCGTTGTCCTGAAATGACCATTTTTCTTTCTTGTATAGTTGAAAACAAACAAATAAACAAACAAAAGATTTTATGATTTATGAAAAATACCTGATTGATAATGATGGGGATGAAATCTAGTGTTCCAAGGACAGATGAAAAATTACTTCCCTGCTAATATGCCAGAGATTTACTACAGAAAGGCCACGTACAGAAGTAAAATGAGTTTAATTCCTCAGTTTCATTGATCTAATATATTTCTAATGTTTTTCTCTCCACCCACACCTGTTAACTTGGAAAACAGTGGCATTAGAATTTCTTGACTATCTCATTAATACTGTAGTCAGATATATACCTTTTGAAAAACAATCAGGCACTCTCACTTTGTCTAGCTAGAAAATTACAGCATACTGCCTTCTCACCTATGGCCAAAATATGCTTAGTTTTAATTCCTCAAAAGCTCTCTAAGCCCTAATGCTCTAAGGCAGCATTGGTTCCTACATGCCAATACTTGAGTTTATTTAAAAAGATATAGCAGCAGCTGTGGCCAGAGGCTTCTGCTGCCAGAAGGTAGAGCAGTAGGTGGATGTTCCTGGATATATATATGCCAAAAAATACCTTTAAGTGTGGGTGAATTCCCACATAGTAAGATAAGGAGAGGATGGTTTGGAGAAGACGTGCCTGATTTTGGAACTGTTCACTAATTATTATTTAAGTGCTACAATATTTCAATTTCTAAGGCCTTTGTTAATTTTTGGGAAGCCCCAAATTAAAAAAAAAAAAGAAAAAAAACCTTCTGCAACTATTGGAATTGATTTCTTCTCATCCAAACAGTAGCAAATTTACCCTTTAGAGAATCAAATCAAAGTTTGACTCAAATGATCTCGAATGCTCATTGTTTCAATGTACAGGTTGTTCACTTGAAAAATTCCAAAAAGGCTTAGTTTTCTCCAAAACTGCATCTCTCACAGAATCACAGAATTCTTAGGGTTTGATAGACCTCTGGAGATTATCCAGTCCAATTCCCTCACCCAGGCAGGGTCCCTTGAATCTGTTTACACAGGATCATGTTCATGTGGGCTTTGAATGCCTCCTGAGAGGGAGACACCACAACCTCCCTGGGCAGCCTTGCCAGTGCTTTGCTACCCTCAGTGTAAAGAAGCTCTTCCTCATGTTGAGGTTCTGCTTCTTGTGTTTTAGTTTATGGCCACTGCTCCTTGTCTTGTCACTGGGCACCACTGAAAAGAGATGGTGAAAAGGCACCATCCTTTTGGCACCTTCCTTTGAGGTCAGAGGTGTTTATAGATGTTGATGAGATCCCCTCTCAGTCTTCTCAGGCCCAGCTCCCCCAGTCTCTCCTCAGATGCTTCAGACCCCTCATCATCTTTGTGCTGCTGACCCTCTCCAGTAGCTCCTTGTCTTTCTTGTACTGAGGAGCCCAGAACTGAACACAGCTCTCCAAATGTGGCCTCACTAGGACTGAGCAGTGGGGCAGGATCACCTCCCTCAATTTGCTGGCTGTGCTTGCACCCCAGGATACCATTGTCTCTAGGGGCTGCAAAGGCACTGCCATCTCATGGTCACCTTGTTACCACCAAAACTCCCAGATCCTTCTCTGCAGAGCTGCTCTCTTGTGGGTCAGCCCTCAGCCTGTGCTGGTACTTCTCTCTCTGTTCATGTCTCCACATAGCCCAGTACACCTGAATAGAGAGGACTTAAAACTCTGGACAATCCCTCCACCCAGAGTTACTGAGTAGCAGCTCAGTAGTCCATGTTCTGTACTGCAGAGTGCTGACAGTTTATAGTCACTCTATGTCTAAAGGTCCCTGAGACTTGCCTTCCCTGTAGAGACTGTGATTACAGCATTTGTGTGCTTGGAAATACTCCACAACTCCCTTCTTTGTCCTTTCTCCACCCCTTCCCCAAACCTACATCTCTTCCCCTGACCTCTTCTCTAATGTGGAGAGAAGTATTATGGAAGATCTAAAGGACTTTTATTCACTGCCCCAAGCCATCATCTTTGTCTGGCAACCCCCCACTCATCTCATGTCAGCCGGTTTGATCCTGTCTTGGTTCAGAGAAGCCATCCCAACAAACCAGGGATCGTGGCTTCTGCTCCAGTCATCTCACTTCTTTACACTCACTGAAAGCTAACTGAAGTCAAGCAGAGGGGGCATGCTTTTATTTCTTTAAGTTTATTTCTTTAAATTTAAGTCAAGACCATTTGCATGTGTAAAAGTAAGCCCTTGGGGTTTTTAAACCCTCCAAAAATAGCCCTCAAAATTCAGCCAAAATTAGTACAGCCGCAATTTCCATGGAAGGCACCATGAGATAGAGAAGGCTACACCAGCCAGCATGCATAGAATGGCTGTTCAGTCTCCTCCGCTCTTCTCATCTTGACAGATTTTGTAGGGAGACAGGGAAAAGGAATGACTGAACTCTAAAATGATGTCATACCCTCCACTCTTTGGAGAAGATCGCCAAACCTTTAAAAAAAGTCTCTTATAAAATCTCTCAAAAGAAGTTAAAGAAACAATGCAATCATAGAACAAGAAGAAAGCACTGTCAATGATTAGAAATGGAACAAGAAAAAATGTAAGAAAAAGGAAAAATGACTAGGTTTAGACAGGCTGAAAGAAAAACAGGTGCAATCCATGCTTCAGAATGTCATCACAGGGGATCCTGCAGAAAGAGGTGAACAGTGAGGGGAGTTCTTGGATGTGAGCAGGGTTACACTGCTCACTGGTTGCCATGCAGCTCTGGAAATGGGTACATGAACCACTCACAGGAATTATGGTGCATTTAAAATGAACTGTGATAATTAATAAATGAGCCCAGCAGAAAGATGTATGAAGTCCTTTGGTAAACTAGCAGTGTCCAAACCCAACTAACTGAAAAATCTTCCTGTTTCAAAAGCAAATGCTCTGATACCATGGGAATGATGGGCACAATAAGGAGAGGAAAACACCTTCATCTGAAATTATGCCTCTCAGCTGAAATTGGTGAGCAATGCTCTCTTAGATAACGAGTGAGGTTCTGACCTTCATTACTGGCATAAATACTGAAAACGGAAAGCAGGAATAATAAGGACGTAAGAAAACAGCTAAAAAGAAGGTGGCATCTTAGAAATAGATTATTCCATAATTTTATTACCACTGGGATTTTAATGGATTTCCTTTGAAACACCTTGGTACATCTTAAAAGCAAGACATTAGACTAAGAAGTCTGTGACTTGATGGAGTATAGCAATTCTTAATGTAAGTGGGAGGTCTTCAATAAAGTCCAACATGATACAGGCTATTGCTAAAACTAGAACATACAGGATGAATAAATAAAATTTATTTATGTTTTAAAATCCCCTTTCAAGCTGCAGGGTATTCACTCCTCTCTGGTTGGTAAGGTATAGCTGAAAGATCGGGTTCGGAAAGGAAAGCTCTACAATTTTTCCTGATTTTTTCTGTTTGTGCATGTTTCCATATGACCATGTGCACACTTGAACATAGTACTCTTTGCAAAGATTAATGGATCTAGTGGCACATATTCAGCATCTCTGCATTTCCCAAATCACCACATCTGCAGGAAAAGAAAAGCATTGAGTCCCTCTATCCGTCACTGGTGTCAGGCTTGTCCTGTCAAAGCTGTGTTTTACACAGCTCAGATTGTTCAGATGCATCACTTAAGCCAGTCATGAGTAGGATGAAGTGTGGGGGACACTGAGAGGGAATGTTTTACTGAATGAAGGGCTTCAGGGAAAGGACTGGAATGGAAAAACACCCATGATGGACTGTGCTTCTCTAGCTGTCAGATGCAGCTTGGAAGTCAACCAGAATGTCTAGAAAAAGCAGTTTTTTCATATCCTGGTGACTAAGTTCTTCCTTCATTTTTTCCCCCTTCAGCGTTTTTTGAAGTCTTTTACATTTCAATTGTACAAAAATGGAGTGTTATGGGAAAAACTCCTTTTTCTATACACAAAATTTTGTCTTCCACCAATCAGGGCAAATTTAGATTTGTCTTCTACCAAGCAGGGCAAAATTGATGCTGACACTGAGGGAGCTGCACACACAGAGAAAGTAAAAAACTGACCAAAGCATCTCTGGAAATAAATTTGTGTTTAAAGTTCTGGTTTCTAAGATTATGATGATTATTTTCTGTTATTACAGGCCCTAGGCAACGGTGAAGTAGTTCTGGGCATGGGACTAGCAATGGCAAGTCCATGCATAGACTAAATAGGCGAGGCAGCTGAATAGGAAAAAGATTGCAACATACAAGGCAGAGAGGGGCAATGCTGAGAGCTGAACACATCTCTTGGATCCCACAGCATTAACCACAACCTCAGTTTCTGTCACCTACATATTGCACACCTAAAGTATCATCAGTCCTATCACTGCAGTTTGCAGCTGTCCATGGGTCCAAGGCACCTGCTGTTTCCTGCTGCCAGCAATGACATTCCTGGCACATTGCCCCACTGAACACCAGGGCCTTGTCTAGATGACTGCACTGATGGTGAAAGTGTCTGTCTTGTCTCTTGGCTTGAAAAATTGCTGTTGCTAAAAGAAAATAATCTTGGTTCTGTTGTTTTTTGGGGTATTTTTTGTTTGTTTTGGTTTTTTTTTTTAATTATTTTTTAAAATTTTCTTCTGTATCGAACTTGATTTTAATTTGATTAGTGACAAAGACAAACATGGTTCCTCTGCTCTATCTACTCCTGGATTGCTGTATCTGTTGCGGCACCTTCTCAGGAAATTCCTGCTCTTGTAGGCACGGATGTAAAGATTGGAGCCATCTCAACATCTTTCTGGCTTCTTCTCATCAGCACTGAGAGTTCAGGTCTCCAGAGACCTCTTGGAGTTTGCTGTATATTGCCTTTCTTATCGAACTGTTGTGTAAACTCTCAGTACTCTGTGTAAGGTATGGTATCTCAATAGCTTTTTCTCTCTCATTGTTTCTGACCTGGCTGGGGTTTGCTGCAGAGGATGTTTATTTTCTACTGGACATAAAAGCATCAAAGAGAGAATACACCTTTTTCACATTTCAGATCACTGGAAAAAGGTATCATGAAGGATCACTTAAATGAGCTACCTAAGGCCAAAACAAATCTGTGATATGCAAACTTGGTTCTACAGGCAGTTTAGGAATTTAGGTCTTCAGGTGGCCCCAGACACTGCAAATAAAGTGACAGGGATAATATAGACACTGTAGATAATGGTCCAGCTTCTTTTCAGCAGTCTGCAATTGCCCTCCTGATACAAGAGAAGCATCCACAATGCTGTGTACCACACCACATCATGTGTTTGCTGCTGCATCTATGCTCATTCAAAACACTTCACTTGGATCAGTAACTTTTGATGCCTGTTTTGGAGGCAGAGACTTCTGCTGAAATTTAGTCACATGCCCCATTTTCCTGTAGTGGTTCACACTGAGCTTTCTTCTTGAGAGCAGCCAAGTCATTTGGAGTGTGCCATTGTGTGAATTTGTGAGGGCTACATCTTTTTCTCTGCTAGTTAGTAATTCACAGAGCTTATGGTTGCGTGCTAATGTTACTGCAATTACGCACTAATCATTATTACACAGAAAGCTACTGCTGACTTAGTGTACTCTGGGTTATCATTTGCATGCTTATTATGTCCAACTCAGTCTCATCAGTGATGGTTAAAATTTCTGCCAGGTCTGGATCCGGTGGGAATACACTCAAATCCTTCCCATTTGCCATGCTCTGACTGACATGTAATGATCTGTTATTTTAAACAAGTAGCACAGTTCTTGCTGACTCACCTGGCTACTTTCTGTGCTGCTGAAATTTATGCTGTTCATCTACCACATCTATCTTTTGCAAAAAAAAAAAAAAGTCTTTAAAACAAAGAATGTGTTGTTGTGTTTGTCTCTGATGAGGGGGAATGCCTTAGGGTGCAGATCTACCTGTGAATCCAATGTAGCACACTTGCTCTCCTGTCACCCATCCCATCCACACCACTCCCTCTTCAGCCACTCCCACAGATTTCATTCTGGGTTCTTCTTTTGCCTTTCCAGGATGTAGTTTACTGCACAGTATCTGTCTGCATCAGTTCTGTTGCTCAGTACAGGTGCAGGAGGTTTTCTACACCAACAGCAGTGTTTTTCTATGCTGTACCTGTGGGGATGTAGCCACACCAGACAGTGGCCATGTGAGACTCCTTGGGAGCAGAAAGTCCAAGCAGAAAGCTCTGGCTTGCTGATCCCTGTGCCAGCAAATACATGTATTTTAAGAGAAACATAAACAGAGCTTGTCCTGGTTTTAGGGCAGCCAGGGAGGTGCAGCTGAACTTGTAAGACAGTCAGCCTTCTTGGTAGATGCCTGGGGTAGCAGCCAGGCAACTCAGGTTTAATTTACAGTTACGTCATCTAAGTTTATTTCTCAGAAAATACATATTTTAAAAATTCTGAAATTAAAACATGGTTAAAACTCTCTACAATAAACAGAAGACTTCAGGGGAAAGAATGACTGCCAGCTTTGCTTTTTGTTGAAGCTGTAACAGATTTGAAGTTTATTTTATAGTCAAGGCTCAAAAGATGCTTGAGACAGTTCTTCAAAAGGAGCTGCACATCTGTGAAAGTGCTCGCTGAATACTTTAGATAATGTTCAATCTGGGTTGGATGCCCCAGAGATCAAGTCAAAGAGAGAAGTGATTGTTTTGCTTTTGATATCTATACCAAACCCCCTTAAAATGGGTGACATTTCAGCTGCAGGCACATTATCAGTAGCCTGAGATCAGAATAGCTGTCAAGTACTTTCAATTTGGAATAAAAACCAAACAAGCAATAGAGGTCATGAGTTAAAGATTTAGGACATGCTGTTAAACTTCTCAGACCTTGTTCTCCCACAGAAAGGAAGCTGTAATAGCTCTCCATATAACTTATATATCATGGTGGTGAAGGAAGCCCTAACAGACCAACCAGTATTCCAAAGAATGCTTCTGCTGTGTAATTATTTGAAAAATGAAACTCTGTAGGACTGGGAGATTAACATGGCAGATTGATTTTTCTCAGGGTTCTCATATCTATGTCTTCAACAGAGGCTGTGTGAAACTGGTCTGTCCCCAGCCTCACAAGATGGGAAGAGAATGACTTCATGCTGACTCTGTTGAACCTCCTTCATCATGCAGTCTGGGACATCCTGGTGCAGAGGGGCAACTTGCATTTTGTGGTTTAGGGGTCTAGTTTTCCTGTTCAAAACTCCAGAATTCTTACATGACAAGGTGAGACAAATCTATTTAATTTTGTCTTAACAATAATTTCCTCTCAAAGACATTTTTGTTAGGAATGACAGAGGATTTTGTTGGTGTTGAAAGGAGAGAAAGCCCCTCCACGACACTTTGGCTGAATGAAGAGTCCGTGACATCTGCTTGTCTTAATTACCCTGTGTTGCTTTGTAGAAGAGTGCTGAGGATTTATGTTTTCCAAGGCATGCCTGGTATCTCCAACACTACCTTCTGACCTAACAAATATCAGTCCTTCCACTGTAAGCTTCTTTCTTTTGAAGGCCCTAGAAGACCCCAGCTGTTCATATCCCATCCTGATGCCTTCTAAGCACTCAGAATAATTTATTTTTATAGAGGTCTTTTTTGTTTGTTGTTGTTGTTGTTTGTTTGGGATTTTTGGTCGGTCAGTATTTGTTTTGGTATTTTTGCTTGTTTGAGGTTTTGTTTGTTTGTTTTTGGTGGGTTTGTTTGGTTTGGTTTTTGTTTGTTTTGTTTTGTTTTTTAATGACCAGTTAGGAATTCACTGTTAGGAATCAAGGGACATAGTAACCTATTCCAAGCAGCCCTTGCAGGTGCTATCTTCAGTGTGAGAAATCCCTGTCTTCCAATGAACAAACTTCACCCCATCAAGAAGGATTTCAGGTCTTTTGTGTAATTCCCTGTTATGGCAGCCAGGCAAATTTAGCAGATCTTCATGAAAATCACTTCCTTCTGCTCACAAGCTATGAATGAAGGTATTTCTGTAGATCTTCACAAGCTTTGCATGTTTCTATCACAGTATTTGAAGGTGTATCAGGCAAGTAACACCAGGTACCTCTAGTGTGAAAGCTTTGCATAGCCTGCCAAAAGTGTACTGATTGTCCAACTGTCCCAAACACATACACCACAGTGCACATGGAGTTTCCTGATTCTTCGAGGTTCCAAAGGGAGCTGAGGTCTAGTCAGCACACTCTACCCTGCTGCAGAGCTTAGAAGGGCTTTGGTGATCAGAAGTGTTGTTGTGGAGATCATCAAGCTCAGTTTCCAGAGTTCACTGTGCATCCTTTCCTTATTCTTTCTCTGGTTCACAGGAAAAATGGAGGGATGATTTGTTTTCTCCTAAAGCCCTTTTCTGCACAGTCCTCTGTGCATATGCAATAGCTTATGGATGCTGGTCTGAGGAGGCTGACAGCTAAGGGTAGGTGACAGTAGCACTCTCTTGTCTGGGATGGAGAGTGGGTAGGGAGCTCCCTCTATTGATCTTCCAGGTCTTAGGAGAAAGGTTGGGTTCTCTCTGTCCTTTAGTGGGGAAAAGAAAAAAGCTTTTTATGAAAACCCTCATAGAAATATTCACTGAGTGTAATGGATTCTTAGGCTCCGGAATGCACTCATACCACCTAATTACTGACATCTGGAAGTCAGGTGTTGAATCTATTTGCTTGGCCTCAGTGGAAAGAAGTGGCTGTTCCCAGGTTGATACATTCAAGTTATCATGGGCATTTGTTTTAGGACAAGTTGTCATTAGAGGGTGACCATCATTCTGTGTTGCTGGTAGGTTTGGATTTTGAGGCACATAGAGAAGTTGGACCCCAGAACAGATAATTTTTTGTGACCTCTTAAGAAAAAAATATTTCTTCACTTTTTGTTCTCTTTTTCTGGCATGAAAGAAAATCTCCTTGCAGTAACACACAATGATACTTTAAGGGCTGTGCAGTCAAGGTGTTTAAACATTTATTTAGAAACTGTGGCCTGAAAACTATAAACTCAACAGCAGTTTAGATATTGGCATTGCTCCTTAAACTACATATATTTAATTTATCTAAGGTTTCCTGTATTTTTGCTGGAAACTATTTAGGAGGTTTAGAATTTTGCTTATCACCTGTGTTTGCGGGTCTGTCATTCATCCAGAAATGTAAAATCTGTACTGTTAGCCCACAGCTTCAAGTGTCAGCTCAGTGATATCTTTTTTTTTCTGGATACAGGTTAGGGAGAAAGAGATTAATTGCCTTGGGGAAAAAAAAAAAAAAGAGAAGGTGAAAAGAGTATGATGCTCAGAAACCATGGGAGTTAGGAACCAGGTAAGGGCTTGCAGGGAGAAAGAAATGAAAGAACTTCTGCTATGGTATCAGAGCAGCTGCTGCTGTACTGTAAAAACGAAACAAGTAATTGATATTCCATTAAAGGATGAATTGTTATTGCTGAAGGACATACCATAAAAAAAGAAGCAGTCTTCCTGCAGAAAACTTAATTGTGCCTGATACTGTCATGAGTAACATCTCACAGGCAACGGGAAATATACCCTATAGTAGGAAGTATTAGGGATTAGAGAGAAACACCACCTTTCATGGAGTTGGAAGCCACATCTCAGTGGGAAGAGACAGAAGATTCCTTGATTTTGAACGTCCCTGTTTGTCAGGGACGTTGAGGACACAGATTGTGTCAGATTCACCAGTGGACAGCCCTTTGTTTTAGGTGGGAGTCTTGTCTCAGAGGGAACGCAGGCAGCCACCTGTGGAAGTCACAGCAGTTTTCAGAGGCATTCTTCCACATTAACTAAACACGGCTTTAAAAGGACAGCAGCTGCCCAGGGTCACATAGGCAGGTTCCACTGGGGCTCCGTGCTCTGCGGGCACCCACAGCCCGGCCATGCCATGCCTTGGCTGTGCTGGCAGCAGCCCCAGGCCCCCCCAGGTGTCCCCCTCCAGGTGTTCTCTGCCATGTGTCCTCCCCCAGGTGTCCCCCTCCAGGTGTCCCCTGCCGTGTGCACGGCAGAAGCAGCGGTGGCAGCCGGAGCAGACGCGGGTGTCACAGCATCTCAGCCTGGGCGGCCTTGGTGGCCTGGGTCACTCACCAAGAAATTTTTGCTCCCTTTGTTTCCAGCCCTGAGTCAAACTCGAGACTGGTTTCTCTAGCCTTGGGCTGTGATGCAAAATAGTGCTCAGATCCAAACTGCCTCAATCTTACTGCCCTCAAACCTGCGGTATGGCTGGTGGGGAAGCAGGAAATTCACTGGACTTTTTGATTATTGTAATTTTTTAAGATTTGTAAGTGGTTTTCCAAGATGATGCTCAGAATAAAATGGAGAACTGTTTGCCTTTTAAATGCTACAAATAACTGATTATGTGTAAAAAATATCTCACCTGATTAAGAACAGGACGTTAGACATTTGGAAGAGTGCTTCAGATCATGATTTGCTACCATTTTTCATGTGTGTGGCCACAGATCCAATTCCCTGTGTGTTACCAAGATCTGCCTATGGTTCAGGTGTGTGATTTGTCCTTCAGCTGCCTTTACAGTGAATACAGTGCATGCTCATGTACTGATCTAGTTGTGATGGTCAATATATGTTACTCTTCTGCAGCTGAGGAAAAGCTAATGGAGACTGATCATATCTGTTCAGTCCAAACAGGTGATGAAGAGAATGTTCAGATGCAGTTGCTAATTTTTGGAAACAAAGCATATGATGTTAAAACTAAAGCTATGGGCAGCTCACGAAACAGGTTTTCAAAAAAGTCTAGAGCTATAGGTAATGTTTCTCCATCCTGAAATATGAGTGATGGTCAAGAAGACTGAAAAAAACACCTTAATATTATTCTGCCATCATTCAAAAAAAGCAGAAGATAATGCCTTGTTAAATATGGCTAAATGAAGACTAGACAGCTTCACGTGTGTTTGGGGCAGATGGCAGAACAGCAGAAACAAGAGCAAGTCAATGACTTGCTAAAGAAGGGCAGCCTTGTTCAATGGCAATGCTTCTACAGCTTATTTTCTCTTTCTTAGTTTTGTGCTAGTGAGGTTAGGGCAATCTGACATTTAGTCATGTAGTTTTGTTCTTTTAAGTCGAATCTAAGTACTTGGCTTTCTTAGGCAGACCACAGAGACAAATATGGAAAGCAGTCATTCTCATATTAAAATGGGTCTGTAGAGGAGGTGGGATGAGTTGAACTTTGGTGACACTGGTCCTCCACCAGGCTGACTGTAGAGACATTCTCGTCTGGAAGTTCAGCTCCGAGATGGATACAACCAAATGAGGTGAATCCTTTCTCAAGCACATGCACATAAAATTACAAGTACTGCAGAGGTATGACAACTGAAATAGTAAGAAAAACAACCAAATATTTAAAAGCTAAAGTAAACATTCTAGAACTTCATTAGTGAAGATAATTTTTTACTGAAAGAAATTTCTTAAAGATGTTGATGGAACCTCCACCCTTGAAAATCCTGATAATGTTTTTGTTAAGACTGCATCTTCTTCTAAAAGGTAACTCAAAAGTTCAAGAACTCAAGAGTTCAACTCAATATGAAAAAGGAATTAATTCCTCAAAACTTTATGCTTGGAAAGAAGTCAGATGGCAAACTCTTCTGCTCCTAAAGTCCATCAATCTGGTATAAGCAAGAAAGATGATACAGCAAGAAAAATACTAAGACTGGACTGGGATGACAGCTTGAATGGAAATGAGTAAAAAATTATATGTCTTTTGTTGAAGTTTTCATAAAAAAATGTAGTAAGCGCTCTCCAAGTAGCAGTACCATGCTCTTCAACATCCAAAAAAGGACACAGGTATACCCAACCACAGGTTTTTAACACAGAAACACAGCTCTTGAGTACCAGATGTGCATTTAGAAACACCATCTAGGGGAATTAGGTTGTCCATTGGGAATTACTGTGTTGCTACTTCCTGCTAAACTAATATCTGTGAAGCTTTCCCTGAAGAGACATTCCCATCCTTGTGTTTTATGCAACAGGAGTTCACTGGTGTACCATGGGCCAGGGACATTTGCATTTCGTCAGAAGCTGAAATATTTTTCTGGTTTTCCAGTTTTTCAGAGCTCAACATCCTACAGCAAAACTTGTAAAAGTCCTCTTTGGACCAAAAAGGGGTCAAAAAGTTGAACATGCTAGGTAAGGCATGAGGCAGCTACGTTTCCCTGGCCAGGAGTTGCTCTGGTGAGTGAGTGGGTTGCTCACTGACTGCATTTGCAGAGGTCACCTGGCAGAATATTCATCAGATTAGTCCAGTAGGAACAAAGTGAGATGTTTCTATTGCTACATTGCACCATGTATTGTATCACTCTTATGTTATCTCTTATCATTCTGGTACCTGGTAACCTCACTGAGGAGGAAAATGTCACTGTGCCCAGCATATACCTTCCATGAAAAGCAGAGGAGGAAAGGTGGTAAGTATCAGGGAAACAGGGAAAACAAATTCAAATTTCTGCACGGGGCTTTTAAACCAGTAGGAATAAGTAACTGGAGTGAAGATTTCTTGCAGGAAAAGACTGTCTTATGGAGATACTGAAAGGAAAGTGCTAGGACACAGCTGACCTCCTGACACTCCTAACTGCACCCCTTTCTGAGTCTTCTAGGCACCAGGAGGTTCATTGCTATCTTAAAAATGAGAAAACCAGAAAGTGTAAGCAGAGGGATTCAAACCGGAACCACTGTTCTTTACAAACAAGAGTTTGCTACACTGAGCACCTGGGGTTTGAATGGCTCTGTTGCTCTGCCTTCACAGAGAAGAGCAAGAGAATGCAGCTGCTAATGGAGGGCCTGGTTTTGGCTGGGCTGCAAAAGCCATTAAAACAGCAGAGCCAAGACAGTGACAATATTTTGGCATGCTTTTGCAGTGGTCAAAGTGACCCTATATATCATTTTATGTATTTATTTTTCTATATGTGTACAGTCACCTCAATGGCTTGGCATGCTTTCTAGTTATGCCAGCCAAACCAGACCTTTTCTATTTGGCTGTACCTTCAAACTTTCTGGCATGTCAACTTCTACAAGGAAAGATGTCTGGCAGAGGAGTCTTTGGTCTCAGCTGGGATGTAGTGCCTTTTTCTTGCTGCAGTCATAGGGCACCAAAGGAAGAATCTCTGTTTATTTCTACATAGAAGATAAACACAGTAAAGACAAGAGGGAAAAGGGTTAAAAGCAGGAAACAGTAGAGTAGGCATTTTGAACCATGGCTTTTTGAACCATGGAATGTGTGAAGTTTTAAAACATAACAGCACAGAACTGCATATACAGCAGTTCAGAACATAGTCTAATGAAAACCAGTTAGTAGAAGAGTCTCATCTGAAAATACTTGGAAGTATAAGAGCCAGGAGTATAAGAACTTCAGAGATTCACTTTCAGCTTCATGAACAGCTAATACTACATTATGGGTGTAATATTTAATGTTTATGGTTTGCTTTTGTATTCACTTTCTAGGGCCCCAGCAGTCACAAGCCACAGTCACAAGTCACAGTATTTTAGTGAAGCATAATCTCAGACCTTGCATAAAAAAACAGAAGCAGAGGTGGTCTAGAAATGTCCAAAGTGAAACAATGTTTTTGAGGATTGGAAAGTAGAATTGTCTTAGTAGCTTAGTAGCTACTATCTCATTCACAAAGATACCTTTTATGGCCATGAGAGCATGTTTGAAAGAACTACTGCTTTAGGAAAGAGAGTGGAAAATGTTATGCTGGGAACTCATGTTTGGTCCTTAATGACATTTTGCCCTGGCATGTGGATGATGTTGTCAGGCTGATCCAAGAAAAATGTCTTCCAGGATCTTGTGAAACAGGGAACTTGATTTCCTGAAGTAAAACCAATGAGATTATATGATGGGTGGTTGGATTAAAAAAAAATAGAACATGCGTCTCCTGCTCAGCAGCAGGGTGAGATACTGACCATGTTACTTACAGATCTATGCAGTATCTTTCTGAATCTGCTGCTTGCAGACAAGCTCCCATGCACAGTTCTTATAGGAATAATGCTTTAGGTGAGCTGCCCATTATTCCCATTGGGATAAATTGCCATATTATTAGCACACTACAGTGAACTGAATGCAGCAAGGACTACTGTCCCATGGTGGAGGGCTGTTCTCACATACTTCACAGTCTGAAAAAAAACAACACTTTAACATGTTTCCTATAGAGTATATAACAACAACAAAGAAAGAGGCAATAAGAACTACAGTACTAGAAATTCACAGGTGTAAGGCATTTTAAAATTAGGAAAATAGAGATGGGGCATCTGCTATTGAAGCTCAGAATTTGATTTGGGAAGAACAGGATGTTCTGTACCACACCACTGAATATTCTTGTGAATTGATATTTTTAAAATATCTATACTGATATATTTTATATGATTCATTTAATATTTTTGGTATCAAAGATAGCCTTCATATAGCTCTGAAAAAATGTTGTAATACATTGCCAGAAAAGGCCATGTGTTTGTGCTGACTTTAAGAAAAGTTTTTGTTGATTTATAAGCAACTGTAAGCAATTGAACAACAGCATAAAGGAATTCATCAGAAGACTCACAACCTAAAGCCAAATAAGGGCTATCTGTTGTTCATTTCTGAATCACAGAACTGTTTTCTGGAAGGGACTGCTGGCAGTCATCTGGGTCAACTTTGCGGTGGAGCTGGACTGTTGTTACATCAGGTTAGAATGGAGAGAGCTGCCTTCCACTGTGCCCTGAAAGAACCAAATACTGATAGGATATTCTAGTGGAATCCAGTTATACAAAGGCAGATTGCTGGTTTCACACGAATTTTGTGAGACAATGGTACATAGTTATTACATATGATTTAAATTAAAATGTAAGTCTGATTGCAGTACAGGAAAGATAACTGCTTTGCTCTACCTCTGGACTATGAATAAAAACCATGTCCTGAATATTCTAACCATTTTTCAGCTATCATTAGTTGTTTGGCTTACTACAATAATATTGCTAATAATTTACCATCATTCCCTAATTGCACCTAAAAGTATCCAAATACAATACATTGTAAAATCTTTCAAATATCTGCTGTGTCAACACAAAATGTACCCTGTTATGCTTTAGTGTGGCATAAGACGTGGACACCACCCTGGTAAGGAGCAGAGATAATGCCACTTGGCTGAGCTGTACTTGGCACAGCTCTGCTGTGCATGCTTACAGTCTGGGCAAACAGGAGAGAAAAATGTCAGCTTAAACTTGGGCAGGTATTTTAGGTCAGCAGATGCTAAAATTTTTTATCATTTGAAGGACATGGGCTGATAAAGCTGGCAATTGCTATGAGATACTCATCTAGTAAATGCTGGCATTGTGTTTATCGTGTAGAAGCTGAAAGGTGAATTGCAGGCTGTGAGGACAATTTCTTAACTGCTTTAATACTGGCCTTAGCTTCACCATCCATCCTGCCACCAGTATTTTCGTGAGAAGCAGAGCAAAACCTGGTTCTGTGCCACCCACCCCACCCCCTACGCAGCACTGGTGTGTTAAACTCTTGGTTTTGCTGCTCTCTTTCTCCCCTTTGCTGCTGGGTCCTTCTCACATCATGTCAACACTTTGAGAATTGGTATGGCATGAGCCTCACTGATGGGTCTGGCTAGTGAAGATACAAATGCTACAGATGTGTTTGAGTTTGTATTTACTAGCAAGATGCTTGAGAGGAGTGCCCACCACTGGGTTACAGAAAAAAAAAAAGCAAGTGTGTTCATTTGGGTCATGGATGCAATTCACATTCTTGATCCTCCAGTATATTCTGCTGTCCATTGCAAGGATCCATTTGGAGCCAAAACATTTCCTTTCACCTCTCTGTTGCTTGATTTTCAGTAAATACTGGAGCTGTCTGCTTCCTGCATACCTGCCTGGAGGAATAGATAGGGAGCAGTGATGCAGGCAGCAGATGTCCAAGCACCTGCAGCAAGGTCTTGACTCTCAGCATGGCACTACAAGAACTAATTCTGTGTAAATATGATGATGTTTTTGAATGTGTTCTTAGAGGACACCACCGACTGCTGTCTTATCTTCTCTTCCTGGGCTGTAAAAGTGTCTTTGAGCTCCTCTGGCTGCTGTGCAGGGGTGAGATGATGAGCACTGGGCTCAACCTCAGAGTGACAAACAGATAAGGAGCTGTAGCATCTTTGAGTGACCTTCACTGGATGCAAACCTGAGAGGTGTTCAACATGGTTAAGCAAGGAATATGGCAAACCTGGTGTTCTAATGGAGAAAAATAAGTGAACTAATTATGTAAGCCACTACAGTGTGCATTTGGCATTAGAATAGAATGAACAGCATCAGCTTAATGCACCTGTGGATCTAGGCAGTGATTTTCAGGATTGCAGCAAACCACTCTGAAGATGGCTCAGATATAGTGTCAAACAGAATTTGGCCCAGTGACTGTAACCAAAGTCAGAATGTTTATTAGCAGTTAATTTGTACACATGCCTGTGGCTCTTATTCTTGGAAACTGCCTCCCTGAGTGACTGTGAAATGCTGCTATTTCTGCTGCAAGAAGTACATTTTTCCTGTGGTAGACCAATGCATCTTGGAAGCTGCTCAGCTGATGTAGCTCTTTGTTAAATGTTAATTATGTATGTGTAGGAACTTCTGGAATAATGTGATAGACAGTGTAGTCATATGGTACCTGCATCCGCTTTATTGTAGCTGTAGGACAGGGGATCAAGTTCAGTCTGGGTTCAAGCAAATTCTGCTGCTACAAGGAAATGTCCTTGACATATACAGGTCTTGCTCTTATCCCACAGAATGAAGATGGGGAGCTGAATTTGTGATACTATTTTAAACCATCAGGAAGAAGCAAATAACTGGTCTGCAATTTCCGGACACATTCTACTGGGAGCTTTTTAAGGCTATTTGAGCATTTTGAACTACATTGTTTCCCCCTGAGCCGAAAAATTCTTCTCTGCCATTCTGCACCTTCTATTGATCATGGTTCAAAGATCAAAGTAAAGTGTGTTTTCTGAGAAGCAAAGGTTAAAGTAATTCACAAAGTTACTTGACTACTGGGAGTTCAGGGGCAAGCATTTGGGCAGCAAATGGAGTCTAGAGCCCTTATGTCCTACTGTCTACTCATGCCCTGGCATCTGTTCTGAAACCATGTTTGCTTTTGCAAGAACTTCATTATGCATTAAAGAACCAGCAAGGGCACTTATAAACATTGAAAAAATTCCTAGCCTAGTGTGAATTCCACAGACCTCTTTATAAGTATGACATTTTCCCTGCATTCACAAACAGAGCAGTTATCCCTCTTCCTTGCTTGTTAGTGGAGGGAGGATTTTGTCCCTCGGGTTTAATTAAGCACCTAAAGTCATGGCTTTATTTATTGATAAGCCTTTCCAGGGTGCCCGCCTCTGTAATATCTGAGGCCACTCAAGCTGTGACCCTGCTGCATTCCTTGGGAGGCAGGGAAAGGTCTCAGGGGTTTATCGCTGCTGCCCGGGAGCTCACCCATCACTAACTGAAATAGTGCTAAGTGTGCAACCTGCTGGTACCAGAGTCACCCCTGGTGGTGGAGGTGGAGTGATTGTAACAGTATTTGACTTGCTGTGATATGAGACACTGTACTTAGAAACCAGTCAGAGGGAAGTTGGATGGAAGAGATGATAAGGCAGAAGCTGTTAATCCCTTCTGCATGTTTATGGTAATTGGTATAGAAGCCTGCGTATATACCTGAATGTGCTGGGGGGAGAGAATCACAGAACCACAAATTCACAGACTCACAGATTTCACAGGATACATCAGGTTGGAACAGACCACAGTGGATCATCTGATCCAAGCTCCCTATTCTATCAGGGTCATCCCAGAGCACATGGCACAGGATTGTGTCCAGACTGTTCTTGAATATTTCCAGTGAGGGAGACTTCCCAGACTCTCTGGGAAATCTGTTCCAGTGCTTGGTCACTTTCACAGTAAAGAAGATCTTCCTCATGTTCAGGTGGGACTTTCTGTGCATCAATTTCTGCCAACTGCCTCTTCTTCATTACTTGGCACCACTGTGAAGAACCTGGTCCATCCTCTTGACACTGTCCCTTCAGAGACTGATAGACATTGATGAGGTCCCCTCTCAGTCATCTCTGAACAGCCCAGCTCCCTCAGTCTTTCCTCACATGAGAGATGTTGCAGTCCCCTCATGATCTTTGTAGCCCTCCTCTGGACCTACTCCAGGAACTCCATGTCTCTCTTGTCCTGAGGAGCTCAGAACTGGACACAGCACTCCAGATGTGACCTCACTAGAGCTGTGTAAATGGGCAGGATCACCTCCCTGGACCTGCTGCCAATAGTCTTCCAAAAGTACTACAGGATACCTTTGCCATTCTTTCTTCTATTCTCTGCAGAGCTGTTTCCAGCAGGTCACCCCCGTCCTGTACTGCTGCAGGTTGTTCCTCTGCAGGTGCAGGACCCTGCATTCACCTTTGTTGATTTTCAGATGGTTCTTCTCTGCCCATCTCTGCAGCCTGCCCAGGTCATTCTGAAGGGCTGCACAGCACTCTGGGGTATTGGCTGCTCCTCCCAGCTTTGTGTTGTCAGGGAACTTGCTGGGAAGGCCTCTGCCCCTTCACCCAAGCTATTGGTGAAAAGTTAAACAATACTGGGACCAGTACTGATCCTTGGGGGACATCACCAGTGACAGGCCTCTAACTAGACCCTGTCCTATTGATTACAACCCTCTAGGATCTGCTCTTCAGCCAGTTCTCAAACCACGTCTCTGTCCACTCCCACAGTCCACACTTCCCGAGTTTGCCTATGAGGATGTTGTGAGAGTGTCAAAAGCCTTGCTGAAGTCAAGGTAGACAATATCCACTGCTCTCCCCTCATCCCTCCAGGCAGTTGTTTCATCGTAGGAGGCAATCAGGCTGGTCAAGCATGGTTTACCTTTAGTGAATCCATGCTGACTACTCCTGATCACCTTCTTGTCACCCCTGTGGATAGTGATGGCCTCCAGAATGAGGTGCTCCATCACCTTTCCAGGACTGAGGCGAGGCTGACTGACCTCTAGTTGCCTGTGTCTTCCTCCTTGCTCTTTTGGAAGACTGGGGCAGCATTTGCTTCCTTCCAGTCCTCAGGCACCTCTCCTGATGTCCATGCCCTTTCAAAGATGACCGTGAGTGGCCTGCCTGTGGTGTTCACCAACTCTCTCAGCATTTGTGGATGCATCCCCTCAGAGCCCATGGACTTGTGGATGTCAGGTTTGCCAGGGTGTTCTCTGACCCAATCCTCCATACCCAAGGAAAGGTTTTCCTTTCAGCATCCCTTTCTCCTGGTCTCCTGGGTCAGAGATCCCTGAGGGTTGGTCTGGTCAGTGCAGACTGATGCAAAGAAGGCGTTTGGTACCTCTGCCTTCTCTGCATCCTCTGTTACCAGTGTCCCTTCTCCATTTAATAATGGTCCCACATTGTCCTTTGTTTTTTCTTTTGATATTGATGTATTTAAAGAAGCTCTTCTTGGTGTCCCTGACATCCTTGACCCGATTTAATTCCAGATTGGCCTCGGCCTTCTGGTGCCCTTTTTTTTTGCAAGACCATTATCAGTATTTTTTAAAAATCTAATTAAAAGCAAGATCCTAGATTAAAACCAATCTAAACCTGCATGTTTTCTGTGTCTTCCCATTTCTGACAACAGAAAAAAATTTGCAGGTTAAAGTAAATCCCAGAAGAGGAAAATTATTTATAGCTCAGACTTTTTTTCTTCCTAAAGAGCTGTATGGTAAGCATATATTTAGAAATTAATTGAAAAATAATAAGAACAAAGAATTATGAGAACTTTTCACCTCTGTGAGTACCTTTTTCTTTTCCCTTAGCAGTCCTGAATATGGAACAGGGAAACAGGTGTCATAAATCCACAAAATAATTATTCCCCATTTGCTATATTACATTTTATTTATATTCCCTGGCTGTTATGTTATGTGAAATCTGCAAGTTCTCTTGTTAGATTTTAGTTTTCACCCCTGCAAATGAGGACATAGCACATAACCACTGTTGTTGCAGAGATTTCTTTTCCAAAGCTTAATTACTCTCTGGTTATGTTCATGAGAGCATTAAATATTTCTGATAGTTTTTGGTAAGTGTATATTTTTGTGACAGACTTCTTTTATGATTTGAAATAACTGGTCTATCAGAAACAAAATATTCAGCTGTTTTTCCATTAAAGGTAAAATTTATTTTTTGTGTAAAACCTAGTAAGGTTTTGGCCTTCAAGGTACAGGTAACCTGTTTCTCTCTGTTATGTCCTTGAGGAAAAAGGCCTTCAGACTTTTATGATGTTTGCCTCAGACTGAAGGGTTTGAAATAAATGAAATTTTGATCTATGACAGAGCCTGTTGCCTTCAGTAGTGAAGACACAGTGTCCTGTGTACCTGCTGGACATAAAGGGGGAGATGTTAACAGCCATAAGGAGCATGTAGTCAAGAAGTGATGGAAGAGATCTGAGAGAGTAAAAGCAGCTGGAGCAGATGTACAAATCTGCAGGCAACTTCATCAAATGCGTCTCAAGGGATAGTTCAGCAGATTAGAGCAGTCCCTTGCAGAGAAGCTCAGAGAAGTCCAACCATGGATTTCTCTCTTCTCTCCTAGAACTTAGACATCAGTTTTGCATTCCCTTGGTTACGTTTTGCACCATCAGAACTGGTACTGCTTCCTTCCAACAGGCGCCCTCAGCTAGGTGTGAGGCTGCAGACTGTAACGGCACGCTGGCTGTCCAGCCATGCTGAGCAGGGGAGAGCTGAGCAGAGTTATTTGCACCCAAGTTATTGCTCATCAACACAAATATTTGCAGTCATCTTAAGTGTGGGCCTGAAAATAATATTGCTGTGTTAGCCTCTCTCTAAGCCTCTGCTAAAGAGGATTACCTCTGGTCATGCTATCCTGCTTCCATCTCTGGACTAACATTTTTCCCATTTGCTTAAGGTCTCTGAACCCTGCTTTACTGAAGTTGGAGTAAAATTCCCTTCCATTCAAAGAGCACCACTTTGCAGAACAGCAGTGCAGAGGAGCACAAGTTTACACAGACTCTAGGACAGCTGACTGTGGAGAATGAACAATCTGAGTTCAAGTTGGGAGGAACTGCTGTTCTTTGTCCCATCATGAGCACAATCAGTATCTGTAAGACCTTTTCTCCAGTAAACCCTGGAATTCAGTCTCAGAATTCTTTCTTCACAGTCCAAATTGCTTTGTTTCTAGTTTTTTTTTTTTTCAATTATCTTAATATATAAATTGAAGCAGATGGATAAAATTCATCCTCTGCTGATTCCAAAGACTTTTGTTGAGCAGTAATATGAGACAGGCCTCTATTTAGAAAGCTGATATGGTTAAAATTTCAGGAGACAAATGATGGCTCAAGATATGCGCCATGTAATAGGAGAGCTGGAGGGAAAGCACAAGTTACACTCCCAGTGGAAGCAGGGTATTTAGCATAGCATGAAGGTGTATTCCACCAGGTGATTCAAAAGCATCTACTCTGCCTTGGATTGCTGCCCCAGCTCTTATTATGCCCAAATGAAAGGCAGACCAGACCATTTCTTCACCAGAGCTGACTGAGACCTGCCCAGCATGGATGCAGGGTTGACCAGATTAGCAAGATGGGGAGCAGCACCAGGCTGGGTTGGAGACACACTGATTTCACTGTTTCTAGCAGGTAATTTTTGTCAGTGCATCTCCTCAGGCCGTTGTTAGTAGTGAACACAGCTTTGCCCATGGGCACATTCTATAAGGAGGGCAGCTGTTTTCATAAAAACAATTAAAATCTGTACCAATGAGATATTTTATCAGAGTTCTGGCTGAAACCACTGTCCCACCTCCGTGCATCTACTTGCAGGTGTTTCAAGAGGGAGAGCTGAGAGAAGGAAAAAAGCAAGGCTCAGCCAAAAGTAAGCATGACTAACAAATTACTCATAATTGAGGTTTGTTAATTGCATAGAACCCAATTAAATCTTTCCACATCTGAAATGGAATAACTTATGCTCACAGCAGAGCTGTTTAGCTATGAGATATTTCTGGTGACACTTGTCTGGTGATTTGCTGTTAGATAACTTCTTGGCTTGAGGCCATGGGACTGAGCTAAGAGACTTTTTGAACATGTGTTTGCAGCACATTTTTACAAAGGTTTGCCAGAGTTTGGCCCATGATGACTAGTGAGTGGATTTATTACATTATTATTTTAGATTGTTATATTGTTATTATGCATGACTGACATCGTGAAATTCTTATGTTGCAGAACTATGTAGAGTTCATATAAACCAGTAAGACAGAGAGGCATTTTTCATAAAATTCCAACCTAAAGTGCAAATTTTATGTAACTGAAAAATAATAATTTTATGTAACATCTGCTAGAATGAGAATACCTCCCCAAATATGTTGCCTCAAAGTGGACTTAGAAAAAACCTTTCCTGTGATTCTAAAAAAAGGCAGATAACCAAAATGCCACGATTTCCAAGTGTGTGTGCCTCTTCCCTTCTTAGTTCCAGCTGGGGCCACAAGTGGAAATACCAAAATACCACAGAAATGTAGTTCTTGTGGTACTTCCAGCCTCAGCAGAAGCAGGAAGTATCAGAAATCTTCAAATAAATCATGTTTTCATGAGATTTCTAGCTCATCATTGCAAGCTCAAAAAACTTGAGTAATAAACCCAGCTCTGCTTGCCCACCTTGCCCTCAGGAGATTTACCTTTATATTCAAGGACTGTTCTGTCTGAGGTATGGCTGATGTTCATTCTAAGCCATAATATATGTTCAGTTTCACAATAAATTCAGCAATAAATTGGATTTAGTCTTGTTATGTAAGACAGATTTAACTTTGGCCTTCCATTTCTGATAGCTGCAGGACAGTTGTTTTTTGTTTGTTTGTTTCTTTTCCAGGACAAAGGCAGCTACAAGGCTGAGCTGTTTCAATGGTCACTGCAGAAGAGCTGCAGCTGGCAATGTGAGCGCACACCTGTGTGTGGGCAGGTAAGAAACAGTGTCATAAGAGGGAGGAGAAACACAGCCTCACCGGCACCTGAACTGGCAATGGCAGAAGAGAGAGGACTTCCAGGGTGAGCAGGTGAGTAAAAGAAGATCCATAAGGAAAGCTGTTTCTCTGGTGCACCCTGACCATCCTCTAGTAAACAGCCCATTCCCGATGTACCAAACTCACTAAGCCCAGCACCAGCTTCTCTTCTTACATGGCTCAGCCTGGAAGACACTGGGTTTTGTGGCTGGCTGAGCATATGAGGAGGGCTCACCAGATCAGCTTGGGTGGGTCTATATGGTGGTGGCACTATCAGGTACATTTTTCTGTCCTTTCACAGCAGAGCTTTGCTGAAACCTCTGTGAGAAATCAGGTCGGCGTGATCACACTGAAGAGATTTTCCCTGTTGCTGGTTGAAATGGCACCACAGACAGATCATAAGATTTTCATGACCTTGTGATTTATTTTGTGAGTGGTGGTTGTGCAACAGATCCCCATGTAAGATAAGACAACACGAAGGTTTACACAAAGTAGAAAAGTATACAAGAGATATGGCTTGCCACTCTTCTCCTTCTTTTAAAGAGATAACAACTGCATTTCAGGCTCAGAAAAAGAAAAATAAAGCAAAAGACCATCAAGATTTTTATTCTCTTTTGAGACTGAGTGTGATGCCAGATCTACAGTTTTCAACTTGTTTTAGGAAGACAACAGGCTGAAAGCAGTAATTATTGGCAAACATTTCCCCCCAGCAGCTGGGTTTGAGTGCATGGTAAGTGGATATATCCTAGCAAGCAGCTTCCTTCCATGTTCCCTTCATGCTGCTGTTGAACAAGGCTGAGATGGTTGTGAGAGCTACCTTTGCATAGCTAACCTCCCAGGTTACTGGTAAAAGAGGAAAAAAAGGAAAGCAGAGATCACTTCCCAGTATTTTGACGAGGAATTTTGAATAAACATTTCAGTGCCTGTGTTGGAGGATGTGGCTGGACATACCCCTTTCACCACCTCCTGTGTGATATTGCTGGACAGATTTCATCTCTACTTTCTGCAGACTGCACTTTTATCATTTCCCAACCCCCTAGTGCCTGCAGACCCAGGCTGTTATTTTGTTCCATACAGACTGCTACAGAGGGAAATATGTGCTCAAGCAGAAACATTACTTTTATTCTTGTGCTTTTTCCCCTCTCATTTAAAATGCTTGCTTTTTTTGCATGGAAACAACTCCTAACTATTTCCCAAGTCAGAAGTCTGAAGAGACACAGACCTTTGAAACATTCTCCTGGTGTGTGGTCAAAAACTAGCAACAACATATTATAAGGTATATGACCAATTCTTGCTAGTACTCAGATTGCAAACTGTTTTGGCTGCTTGCAGTCACAAATGCCTTGTCCATTTCTTCTTTCTTTTGCATCTAGTGTAAGATCTTCTGAGCATTTATATTCATTTAAAAATGAAACGCAAAGCTCTTTTGCTGACCAAGTGAAATTCTTCAAGACCAGACACATGCATACATGCACATGTGCACACACACACTCACGTATATATATAGCTTAGGAAAGAAATATTTTCTTTAATAGCATGGCTTGTATGGACAATAAAACGCCCACTAAATATAGTTAATATTATAAGTTCCCGTAATACATCTTAGGTTTCAGAAATTTAGAACCTGGCTATAAAAAGTGACTTTTGATACATGAGAGAATAACTTTTCCTTAAAAAAAGAAGATTATGTTTTGAACTGGCCACAGATTTTTGTCTGCAACAGGAAGCTTTTCCGTAAATGTTTGGTACAATGATGTGTTTATTAGTTTTAATTCACTACTCTGGTTAATAGCTCCCTCTCTTTCTTTTGTGCAGAGATGTGTTCTGGGATGCATTGCACATTTCTCCTCCTAAAAATTTCATCAGAAAACAACAGACTTGGCAATAAAATAGGGGAAAGGGAATGTTTGTTTGGAAATTATTTGGGCTTAGCCTCCTGTTCTAAAGTCTTGTGATGGGAAGAATGTTGAGCCCTTTGCGAAGTATGTCCTTGATAAATAGACTGAAGGGATATTTGCATGCTTCAGAGCTGAACTGGATGGCTGAGGTAGGGAAAGCCTGACAGTTGTGCTGTGATGTGAGAGCTGCAGCCAGCTGGGAAGCAGGCACCGAGTGCCATGCCCTGGGCAGGGGTGTGGGGCCTGATGCACAGCTAAAATCTAAACCATCCAGGATGAAGAGATGAGCCAGCAGTGACAGACAGTGGTTACTATCCAGCAAGACCTGGGTGGCCTGTTGTTTAATAGCTTCCTAGCCAGCAGTGTGTCTGTAAAATCATCTGAAAAGGAATCAGGGGCTGCTTGTCATTGCTGGAATTACTTAGCAGCCACCTTGGAGCTGCCTTGGGGCAAAGCAATGAACTGCATTCATAGTTGCACATGGGATCCTTTCCCAGGTCTGGATACAGGCACAGGAAGGTTGTACTGCTCCCACAGCTTTGTACCTCTTTTTTAAATAGGCAGAAGAAGGCTGACTGTAAATTTGGCTTCTTTCATTCTTCATGAGCTGACTGATTAGATCTGAGATTTCTGGGGAACAAAAGGATAATTTCAAAGCACAATGGGGGAGTTCCTAGCCTCTGTATGCATCTGGGCTTTTTCAAGGTATTCTGCAGAATGAATTGATCTGGATCTATCTTGCAGTCTTCTTACTTGTATGGGCAAGTTGGGAAAAGTCTTACTGGAATCACTCATCTGCTTTCAAGGTTACTCTGGGTTAAGGGGAATGCAGAAGTTCAGTACTGCTCCCAGGCTGGCAGCCTACTCTTTTGAAAAATGTTTGCTTAAGGCTGTTCAGCTCAGGATGTCTGCCTGTTCCCCTTTAGGGACACTTGGGGAAATATTCTAAAAAGTGTGTGAGAAATTAATTTTGTGCCCCTTTAAAGATACTCATGGCAGTTTTATGCTCTTGGATCTTGAACTCTCATCTGATGCTATGTGAGTCAGCATGCAGGAATATGATCACAAAACCATGGAGAAAATGTTTGGATTTGTCCAAGTTCCTGTGATAAATGTGAGTTTAAAAAGAAGTTCACTATTTATCTGTAAGATGTGAAAGACAGCTGAATCATGTATTTCTTAAGAGCTGGTGTCTCTAGAAGTGTGGGGTAGATTGTGAAAAACCTCTTGGTGTTGCCAGTGATGATGGGAGAGCAGGAAAACTTCAGAAAGAAAGTTTAGGAAATGAGTTCTGATCACATGGGTCTCAGCAGAAAGCTAAGCAGGCCAATTGTCTGAGTCAGAGTAATTTAGGGAGTTATACAGGAGGAGATAAAATGTCAGGAGAGAGAGAATTATCAGGAAAAAGGCACATGTTTACAAGTAGATGAGGTTACTACAAGAGAAAGTGTAGGAGATGACCTTTGTTAGCACTCATGACTGAATGGTGGGGAGCTGGATTTGCCAAGACAGACATGGATGGATTGGCTAGTTGGGTAGGGGAAGAACTATAAGAAGGCTTAGTCATGAAACCACTGGGAGAAGGACAGGACATGGTGGACTGGATCATGGAAGATAAGAACAGAACAGTCTTGAGAAGAGGAAATAAAGAACAATCACCAACTCCACAAGTTGGTCTGTTTGAACACACAGTGGTGACAGAGCTCCTGCTGCTTTGAGGAACGTGTTCCCTTGAAAGCAGATTGAAACACACAAACATGTTTTTATGCTCTCCCAACAACACCAACACAGTGCAGAGAATTTCGTCCATGTCTTCAGTGATGCCTCTAGAAATTGTCTCCTGTCAATTAAGTCCACATATAATTCCACCTGCATGCTGCTGTAACTGGCATATGGCAGAAGGGCTGAGAGAGGTGGAGGTGGGCTCTGTGCAGTGAGAGGTGAGATTTGGTGCATTATCTGTACCACAAGCAAATGTCTCAATTGTGTGCTATAGCTCAGTTGTGTGCTGTGGTTCCTGTGGTTTGCCTGCTGCTCTTGGGTATGCTACAAGGGCTTTCAGTGCAAAAAGGAACAAATATGTTCTGACTTGTAGCTGCATAATAAGGCTTCACAGAGTCTTGCAGTCACTATTTTGATGGCGTATTTAGAAAGTCTTTCAAATATGACCTTTCAACTACTGATGCCATCCTGTAACTTTCACAAAAGTGACTGTGTCAACTGCATCACATGGCTGAAGTTAGACTGATTTTCAGCCATGTGATGCTATTTTATCACCCTCAGGACAAAGGTTAAATCCTTCCTTTCTTTTCTCTGTTAGGCACCACTTTCTTTGGTCCTCTTACTTTGATAACTGCTGAAATTCCTGAGGACCACAGAGTTAAGACATTTTATAATCCACTGTGTGCTTCTCTGATGAAGAACCCTGCTGGTGTGCTTCGTGTAACAGAAATACCTTCACACAATGAAGCAATCATTCTTCCCTGTCAGGGGCTGAATGTCTTGATTCTCATCCTGCAGCAGGTTTGGCAGGCAACAAATCCTCCAGTTTGCACAGGGCAGTGGCCAGCATAATCCTTCTGCATTTTAAAACATTCTTTAATGCTAGTCTCTCTGCATTCAAATGGTAACTTTAGCTGACATTGGGTTTTGTAGAATATTTGAATTGCAGCCTATTGAAACTCTACCACACTGAGTTTATGAATATATTTATTGCAGTATAAATGTGTTATTTTTCCCTTTATTTATTATTGCATGAGCATGTTTTTAATACCTGTTCTGTGACTTATTTGAAGGCTGGTGTTTCCTTTTTCTTTAGATGGGGGCATGTGCATTATTGAAAGCTTGTAAAAATGGGTAGCATTGACATAAGAACTCATAGTTTTTAAACCAACCCAATTAAGCCTGTAGACTGAATGACAAAAGAAAATAAATGCTGTACATATTGCATATTATATGATGGTGTTATTAAGTAAATTCACACATATTGGATGCACAGCTGTACTAAAGTGAATTTACTGATGGTGACGATATTTCCTGTGTGTTTTTTCACTCTAGATTTCAATTTTTGCATGTGCAAAAATTTAGTCCCTCTCTAAGTGAAAACCAATGTAAAATTAATCACACTTTGTAACAGAAAAGGTATGAAGTAGGTCAGGTTTAAAATCTGAGTTTTGAATATTGCCTTTTCTGCCAGTTCTGGAGAACAAGGAAGAAAAAACAGGAGCAAAACCCAACACTAACAGCAGCTAGATGAAACTTGGACAGATACTACATAAAAATCTGATGCTAAACAGGAATTATGGCAGCCCCAGTTGCTATTTGCAGCATGCATTAGCCATGCTGGGTCCCCCCTGGGCACGAAGCGGGGATGCCTGGCTGAGCAGTGTGTGTCCCCAGCACTGGTGGTGATGCTGTGCTGCTCTCCTGACACTGGTGGGGACTGACTTGGGGGGACTTGTTGAGACTACCCGAATACAGGGTGGTCTCTGAGCACCAGGCTGGGGCTTGACAAGAGGAAAGGCAGCTGTGCTCCTCCCTGTGCCACCTGTCACCTTGTTTCCCTGCCACTGCCCAGTGGCACCCAGCCCACAGCCACTTGCAGTGGGGATGGTCCCTCCTGGCCTTGTGCCCCAGCTCTGGATAATGGGGTTAGAGTGACAGCGAGGCAGGGGTTGGGGCAGAGAGGGGAATGAGGTTGAGGGTGGACAATGAGAATTGGCATCAGAGGGGACCTTGGGGGCTGGATCTGTCTCAGGATGTGGCTTAATGGCTTCTCCCAGTTCACAGCTGCAGAACTCCTGCTAGAGTCAGGTGTATAATATCTCAGGCATGTGATTCACATGAGTGTAAAGGCCACTGGATACAATTACACATTTATATCCTTACCTACTACTAAGAGAATTTCCATTCACTACGATATGAGCTGGTTGCCCTTGCCCCCCTCTGTACTGTTTCACTAGTATTTTTCCTGACAATTCATGTCTAAGAAACACAAGACATAGAGAGACTTAATGTTATGTGAAAGGATTTTCCTAGGGTAACTGTATTTAGTCTTTGCTCAAACTGAAGGAATAACTTTGATCTGTCAACTGTGAAAAGTAAACTGGGTGCGACCTTCCGTCATCGGCTAATCGTCTCACTTAATGACATCTGTTAACTTTGTTCTGATATTAGATCATGGTCTTTCTTTGTACTGTCAAGATTTTTCATTCAAGGTCTAATTATTTCACTTTATGTGTATACAGATATCTTGGGAGTCAGCTGCACCTAGTACGAGGACAATTTTTTCTATTTTGAATCCCACAAACTGATCACAGTGGTCAGATCGAAGTGGCCTTTTAATGGATAAAATACATCAGCTTAAAGCCCAGCAGTATCTCAATCCATCTCTTCCCCTCAGTTTCTTATAGTTGAAATTTCTGTATTTACTTTTATTCTTACGAGAGAGGAGGAAAAGAGAAAATTCAATACTTCAATATTTGATTAATTTGGCTTGTTGCACACATTAGAACTGTCCCGCAGGAAAGAAGAAGAAGAAAATACTGGTTTTCAGTCTGTTCCTTTTCCTTTCAAAGTTTGTTTTTTGGTTTTTGTGTTTTTGTTTTTTTGGTTTTTTTTTTTTTTTAATAGTGACAAAAGCATGGTAGATGGCATTTTGGGGGATTAATGGCCATTTGGGGTTAATGCCCTAAGGCCGTCTGTCCCTCAGCTCTTTCCAAACAGTGATTAATCTCCAGGGGAATGTGTGTGCCCTGATCGCTACTCCTGATAATGCTCATCCTTATAGTATAGATCAAAACATGTAGACTCATTGTAGTAATGGCCTTGTTCTCACCTCCCAGGCTTTGTTCAATTCAGTCAGCCACAGCTTAAGCCCCTGGTATCTGCTCACATTCAGTTCAAGAGGTGTTTTGTGCCTTTGGTCCAATCCTGCAATGTGTCCAGTGTTGCTCATCAGTGTTTGCTAACACTGTCTTCTCCTCTAGTAACTCTAGGAAAATTTCCCCTTAGAATATTGGGGCACTCAGTTCCCTTTCCCTCTACTGTGTAATAGCACTGGAGGCTGTGGGACCACTGAAAAACTGCAAAATCAAGGAGTAGAAACTGGCTTTTGGGGCAAGGGGACAGTGGTGAGTGGCCAGATTGATGGCAGGAGAAGTGTTGCACAGCCATGAGCTCTTGCTCCTGTTTCCTTTTTTCTGTCCCCAACCAACTCTTCATTTGTTATTATGCCGTACTCTCTTCTTTGCCAGGTTCAGATCAGAGTAAAATGGTCATTTAAGTGAATTGCACCATCTGTAGAAGACCTGTGCCTGTCAGTAAGTCAGCCCATACTGACCAGGTGAGCAGGTCTAATACTTTTCAGATGCTTTCCCAGGGAGAGCAAAGGATTACAAATTGCAGACTACCACATCAGCTCTTAAAGATAGGCAAGGTGCTGTCTCTGTATTAGGGGATTGTTTTCATGGTTATGTTTCTTAGTACCTTGTCTGGTCTACTTTTCCATTTCTGAGGCAGTTTATTCTACAGCACCTCCTCTGGGAGATTATTCCATAGTCTAGTAGTCTTCACTGGGATCCAGCCTCATTTCAATTAGCATTTCATGAATTTGGAGTTGGAGTGTCTAGTTCAATAACTAGTTAGAAGTAATACTCACAGGTAAGGAAAAAAATGCATGGAAGGTATCAAGACTCCTACATGTAAAGGCTTTAAATTCTGAGAATCTGAATTAAATGTTTCAGTACATTCCTGACTCTTTAAAAACATATTACATGCTGAGAAGTAATAGAAGAAAAAAGAAAACCTCAATGGCCATATTTTCTATTTCTGTCCCATGTTTGAGTCAATGTAATATTTTTATGTGGTACCTAATTTCTCTGTGAGCAGCTCCTTGAGCTGTCCTCTGGGTTTTCAGCATGCATTCTTTCCCCGTTAGGAAGAGGATTGTGTCTTATAAGCTCTTATAAGTAAATGTTGCCACTGTTAGACCTTTGTGACCAAAGTGTGTGAGTGGGTGCAAGTATTTGATTTTAATTTCATAGAATAGAAGGTTTTCTTTTCGTTTATAGCTATTGAAAATGCTATCTTTTTAGTTTATTTTTGGTTTTGATAGGACTTTTAAATACAACAGTTACCAAAAAGATGATATTATGTTCCATTTTCACAACAGTTTATTATACATACTTACAACTTCTCACAACTTCCCAAGTGGCTGTTTTTCTTATTCACTCTTCCAATGATTGTGATGGGCTACCACGGATTTAGCGAAGCCTAAAATCACTGATCCTCTCTACTTATATTCCCAAATCTAGTTTGAAAAGCATGGAGGCTGTTCCTGTAATTCTTATTGAACTCCAGACACTCTTGATGACAATAAAAGAAAATGCAAAGCCATTAGCAACTTGCCAAAACAGTGGAGTAATAGCCAGTCAGAGCTATTGGGAGCTGTGGGGCTATTTGGAAACAAATTATTATTTCACCAGCAGCAGAGTAAAACAGTCTGCACAGACCTGCTCTACCTTTTTTCCTTTAAAGTTTTATCCTCTTTTTTTCTCTCCCTCATTCATGCTGACCATATTTGCCAAAAAAAATCCTAGAAATCGAGCATGTGGAGATTTCATTCACACACATCAGAGTGGGAGACTTTCATTGTGGCATTAGTAGCTAAGTCTTCTCTCTTATCCCATTTCCAAGTGCACCTTTGCTTGTTCAATCTATAGAAACATTCACTATTCTTAGAGAAAAAATATCCAGCATTAAGTAAGCATTCTAAATTAGCATGAGTACTGACATTCCTAGGGGACTACATTTAAAAAGGAAGTGTAACTTCCACCCTTATTTTGTTTTTAAGCATTTTATCTGTTTAGTACACGTTTATTTTATCCATCTCATGTATTGTGTAATAATCTATGAGCTGGTTCATTGTTCTGTATTTGCCAACTGAACATTCAGGTTCTGTTTTGTTCTACTCTATTCTTTATTTTAAAAAACCCTCAAAACACCATGAGCTTGACCTTGCCCAGCCTGAGAAGACACAAGCACTGACATTTAGGGGTCTGCCAAGAACTTCTCCCCAGCAGGCCCAGTATCAAAGAGACAGACAGACTGTGTCTTTGATGCAAGCTACAGGAATTAATAAAGGAGATAAACACAACTGGAAAGATGGATTCCCTGTCAGTGACTGAAAGCCACCTCAGGGCTGTTCTTTTTCTTCAAGTGTCCAGTTTAAAATTATTTCTGAATAATGATGTTGGTAGGAACTCCCTGGTGAAAACAGGGCTGTTGGAACCTCCAGATCAGATCAGACATAGCACTGTTCAGATTTTTTTAAAGTTCTTGTTCTAGGGAATCCTGTTGGCTTGTACACATCCAGGCCAGTGAGAGTCAAGCTGACCCTTTCTAGCAGGCAGAAACAGCACACAGGCACAGGCTGTAAACACTGGAAAACTGCTGTGTCCACTCTCAGAATACTGGATATGAGGAGGCAGGAATATAAGAGTAGTTATGCTGGACTGGGCGAATACCCAGCAATGACTGCAGTGAATGCTTTGGGGAGAGTAAAAAGAGAATGACATACCGTGACTGGGGTTTGAAAAGGAGTTCAGATGTTTCTCTTCCTACAAGACAGGAAGAAAATCATCACCAGTATTACAACAGAAACAAGACTGTCCTGTGCACTGCATGCATGCGAGCATGTGGCAAATGAAGTCCCATGAAGAAAAGTTTCAGAAAAGAAAAAAGGCAAGGAGAGGAAAGCTATCATAGATCCCAATATTATTATCAGGGAAAAAAACCCAACAATCCAACCCTCCAGAGCACTCACTTATCCTTGCAAAACCTATACAATGAATTATTCAGCTCTAAGAGATATCTCAGAGTGAAGTGACTCATCCTGGATCTTTCATCTGTGCACACACAGGTGAGTAGGAGCCCACAGGACCCCTTACTTACCTGGTGTATTCTGAAAGTTAGGTTGTAGGAAAAGACACTGTTTGCTACCCAGGAACGGAGACCCAGCTCTGGATATCTGCAAT
Organism: Passer domesticus; assembly: GCF_036417665.1. Classification (NCBI taxonomy): domain Eukaryota; kingdom Metazoa; phylum Chordata; class Aves; order Passeriformes; family Passeridae; genus Passer; species Passer domesticus. Next base: position 138,372,022 of record NC_087474.1, read on the forward strand.
TTAAGGGGAAAAAACCCTTAAACTGTTTTTTAGATACTGATGCCCAAAAACTAGGCAAGAAAACAGTACTCCATAGTAGAAGGCATCTAGAGCAGGTCTTTATTCAACGCCAGGAGTGAGGGCTTAGCTCCACCACAAACTCACTCATCGCACAGCACTAGATTTTATACTTTTTTACTTAATGTGCACATTATACTTTCCTACCCTTCATATTCCAACACAGTTTCTAATGATTATGTAAGCCCTTGAAGCACATGCGTGATTTCTGCACCAGGTGGTTGTCAGCCTCCTGGGGGTCGTTTCTGGTGAAGGCTCAGAAGTCTTCCTTGGGCTTGGACTTTTCACTCTGTTTTCTGTGCATGCTCTCTAAGATTCTCTGCTCAAATAAGCACTAGTTAGCCTTTGCAGTTAGCTTGTTCTGACAAATTTGCTGATTTCTAAAAAGTGCTTCATTCACATACCCCGTTACAAAGTAACTACTTCTTTCTGCATAGCTGCAGCTTTTTGCACAGCTCAAGCATTATCTCGTTGCCTCAGCATCAATACTTCCCTGATAGCAAAGTGGGTAAGACTTGATGCCGGGCAGGGGGAGTGGGACAAAGCACAGTCTTGTCTTGACAGGAAGTTCTGGAAGAAGGGACAGCCATGGTGGTCCAAAACTGCTTGGATATCCTGTGAGAGGTGATGACCATATGGAACTCAAAGATGGAAAAGAGGATAGGAACTTTATGGCAGAGAGGGAAGAAGCAGATCCTTGAAGAAGCTCTCTTTGCAGTAGGATGAGGTAATAATGACCAAACCTCCTGTGAGAAGACACTATGCAGAACAGCAGTCATGAGCACCTTAGGGAAACTGAGAATCTTGATCTGTTTTTGCTTCAGAATGCAGGGAAAGGTGGGCATGAGAGCTACAACATTGGTTGTGTGACAAAAGGCAAACCTGGCCTGATGAATGGAGCTCTTGCTGTTAAATAACATGCTTATGACCAGCGTAGGGAAAGGTTCACTTCAATTCCAAGACATATCAAACATGCAAATGATGAATTTTGGGATGACTTAAACTTGGCTGAGTCTTCCTTTCCAAAAGCTCAGTGGATATAGGCGATTCTCTACACTATTATTCCTGTTCAGTCTTTACAGACCTTTGCTTTTCTGATGGGTCTTCTTTATTTTCTCTTAGTCTCCCCATGTTGCCATCTCTACTGCCTTTAACTTCTTTCTCTTTGTTGTTGCATTTTTCTACAAACACCTTGGAAATTTTGTCTGAGCTATCTTTACTTTCTGGGGAGTTGGCCCAATTTACTGAGTTTATTCATTAAGACTTGCTCTTCTCCCCCATCTTACCCCCTCTCCCTTGATGTAATACTGCTTCTTCTGCTGTTTAATGTTATTGATTTCTGGTGTAACCTGTGTAGATTGATTTTGACCACATCTTCTTTTCTGTTTTCTGGATTTTGTCTGTTCTTTCTGTTCAATTCAGTGAGACCATGTGCTTCAAGTAAACAGAATTGGCCAAGTTCTTGTCATGTATTTTCTGCTTCTAGTACCTGGTTTCAAAACTGCTATTACTATGAGTACTTTAGCTTACTGGTATCTGAACAGATGCCTTTATCTGCCTCATTTTTAAACTGAATGGTTAGGACCTTTTAAATTATTCAGTGTTAACCAATGTTAGAGCAGAAAAACCTCAGTCAACAAACTCATGTTCTTTTAATGAGTTCACTTCATTGAAATACAGCTCATAAAATGTCATCATTGCAAAAAGGCTGGTTCTCAAACTTTGGTTTATGGTATTAAATGTCACATTACTTTCAAAAATATCTAGGATGGTATGCAATTCCTTCAAGTACTCAACCACCCTTCACACTGCTAGATTTGAGAACAATGGTAGGTTTTTATGTTTTTGACTATATAAGTGTAGGGTCTTTACAGAGATTATCTAAACTACCTGTATGATCTCAGATGAGAGATTTTAAAATTCAAATTTCCCTTTGATTTCACAGTAATCTGAAGCTGCCCAGGGCCTTGGAGGAGTGTGTTCTTGTGCCATATTTCTGGTACATCCTGTTGGTAGTTAATTGCTCTCACAGGGATAAGTTAGGCTATAACTGTCCTCACCCCAGAGGCTGTCTGGGTGTGAGTCAGAGTCCCAGCTCACTTGCACTCTTTGACTTTTCCTGCAATGGATGATGGGTGTCATTTAACAATTAGCAATTAAAAAAAAATCATGTGGAAATAATATTAAGAAGTAGAAAAGAGAGCTTCCAAAGAGTCAGTTCTACTGTGCCATCAGGTTGCTTTTCTCTGCCAAAGACATCCTCATTTTAATGGGGTGAAGCACAGGTAGGTAAATAGTGGGCATGGTTTGAGACAGGTGCAGGCCACTGATTTCCATCTCAGTAGCACAATGTAACCTTAGCCTAATGCTTGACTTGATAAAGCGCCCCATGTAATGAAGTAGAATATGGGCAAACACCTCATGACTGGTCTCGTGTGAGTTACAAGAGGACTGATCTCGTGTCTAGAGGAGTTCTAGCTGAGAGGTTACAGTTCCTTTTATGCTAAGCTGCACTGAAAAATTATCCATTATCTCCTGAAAAGGACTGGGGAGTTTTACTGTGCTCTGAGAAGGTGATGCAACCCTTGAGCAGGTGATCCTGATCCTTTCATGCCACGTGAGAATGTTCATCAGGTAAAAGACTTCACCACTTAGTGGGTATTATCAACTAGAAGAGAGATCATGGAGGCTCCTTCAGCCTCATGCAGGCAGGACACACGATGGAGCCTGCCTGGCCATCCCAGCCCTCCCAGGCTGCCTTGACTTTCCTCTGTCATTTGAAATCCTGTGCACTGGAAGGCACCTCCAAGAGCACCAGGCATGTGTGTCCAGGTGAGACAAGGGGTGATGATTAACACCCTGGAAAAAAACAACACAGGGAAGGTGAGGAGGCTTAGTGCTCCTCTGAGTACCATCACAGCCACTTGAAGTGGATGAATTATCATGGCATAATCTCTGGCTCCTGGAGACTTCAAACTGCCTGGAGCCTTAAGCTGCTCCCACTAGGGACTTGCATTCAAACAGCACTTAAATGCAAAGTCTCACCCCAAGAAATCCCTCTTTCTCCTTGGGGAGAAATCCCTCTTCTCCTTTCTGCACGCCCAATCCCACCCTGCTGTGCAGTGCTCAGAGATCCCTGCAAGCACAGGCTGTGTCATCCAGGCAAGAAATTATTTGATGGAAGACACAATATTTACAGAGTCTCAGGAGGCTCATTGTAAAAATCTGTGAATTAATTAATGTATAATAAGACAGCACAGTATCTTCAAGGATTTCTTCTTCTAGGGCTTGGGCTAATATTTCTCTTTGCAGCAATCATCTCCATATATCTTCTGTAATGGGGTGGAATCGGTGCCTTGGAGAATTTTTTTTGAATTCTAGTTGCCAGACAGCTATAGACCAATTAATCCAGAAGTATGCACATTTGGGGATAATATTCTCTAGTGACTCAGCAATGTAACAGATGGCAAAATATTTCATATTTATTTCCATTCCATTTCTATATTGGAAATGAACCCAGACATTTTATTTTTTTTGACAGTCAGACAACATCTGTTGAGAATACTGTCAGCTGAATTACAACCTCGCTGGCAGGTAGTTGGGTAGACAGCATGAATTACTTTCAGCTATTTTGTATGTGATTAAATCTCTTTCTCTACTACATTATTTTCATTTTAACTGCTGGATTTATGGATGTTGACTAGCTTTACATTGTATCTCTGAGAGTTTAAGTTTAGTCATATAAAGATTTGATGCATTAAGATGCTGAGCATTAAGTTGTGATATCAATGGATTTATTTGTACTCATTCCTAAGCCAAGACCAATTAAAGGAAGAGATATTTTGGAGGGAATAGGCCAGGGGCTTGGAGGAGATGCACTTCACTGCCATGGAAGGAACTCAAGTGTGGGAGTGACTTGGAGGATTTAGTCCCAGGAGCTGGTGTGATCCAGACATATCACAGTCTGAGATATCTGAGCTGAGCAAGAGGCTGCCAAGTGCTCTCTCTCCTGGTGCAAGCAGCACACTAGACTTCTGGCAGTTCCCAAACAAAATTTTTCCTGGGGAAGCAGGTGTGGGAATTGAGGCCTTCCATGTTGAGAGGATGAGGAGCCTGAGCACTGGAGGAAGCCCGATCTGAGGGAAATATTTAGTATTTTTTGTGCAAAGATCGAAACTCCCTGAGCAGAAGAATTAGCAGCTTAATCTAGGCTTGTTGTTCTATGTCTTGTATGCCTTATCTCAATGCAGTAAACTCTATTCCTGCCCTCCTGAGCACTATCCTTGCTGCCAGTCTGCCTCTGCAACAGCACAGTCAATTCTGCCTCTGGTCTATTGCCCCTCCACAGTACTCTAAGCTCTCTTACATTTTTTCTGCTGTTGAGCAAGACACTGTGTGTGATGATCAGAGACACATACATATTAATTTTCTAGAGAACATATGGCTGTGGACTGGCTATCTGCTGCCAAACAGATTAAACAACAGCTGAGTTCTTCTCCTGTTTCCATCAGACATTTCAGATTTTCAGCAAATATGTGTGAGTGTCCTCTAAGATGTCTACTGTCTGCCAAATACAATTAGGGGTAAACTGATGGACAGACAGGATGGACAGGGTAAGCACAGTTGTGGAAAACTAGGTTAAGAATCACAGTAAACAAGTGAGTAATGAGGGAAATATTTGCAAAACATTAGTTTAATTCCTTGGGTTCTGTGCTATCTTTTCAATGACTTTATTCAGCTTCTTCTTTGGGATAGGAATTAGATGTTCTTCTCTGTTTATTTGGCATTTAACATATTTTCTCACAGCATACACATGAAGTCAGACTGGTTACATCCACTCAACCATATGGATATGTATATTCACACACATGTGTACAAAGACATCCAAACCCAAGGGTGATCACTGCTGTTAGTTATTAAAAACTTGACGTTTTAAATTATTTTAAAGTTTTAAACAGGGTTGCTCTGTCAAAGTGGATAAAAGTAGAGTGTACAAGTAGATAAAGTGGAAAGCGCAGGCTTAAGTGATGGGTTTAAGCAAAGAAGTACACCAGTGCCCTAGTGCCTGTCAATGGGTACCAGTCTGGATGCCTGGCAAGGGACAGACTGCATGTGACAAGGGCATGACAAGTTGTTGAGCCTCAGGGGAGGCTTGGTGAGTGCCCCAGTCTGTTCATGTACTGTGGAACAAGCAGAAGATAGCATGGTGGTTTCTTTTGTGGAGTGAAACTAAGGCACTTGCATTTGCCAGGAGCTGAGCCTGCTAATAGAGATGACTTGTAGGTCACAGGCTCTGGATATCCTGCCTTGGGCTCTGCCTGTGACCTCTTGCCAAAGCCTGGAGGAACTTTGTGTTCTGCATTAGTCACTTGTGTAAAAATAAAAATCCAAGCAACTATTCTTTCTCTAAATTTCTCAGTAATACTGAAATTTCCTGCACAGTCATTGTCCCTGCATAAAGGACCAAAGACCTCTGTAAGTATTCAAGGCGTCCATCATAAAATTATTCTTGTTATTTTCCAGTGGCTCCAGTGCTTTAAGTTAGCCCATACATTTCAAGAAACCACAGAAATTAGCAATTTAATTCAGAAAGATTGAACATCTGTTTGGTACCTCTTCTTGTCAAAAATGGGATTTCTGGTTGCTAAACAGAAGTTTGTTGAATTCTATGTGGAAATGGAAAATAAGTCCTTAAATGTGCAGTAAGACACTGCTGCCAACTAGCCAACTAAACTACAGATTTAAGGCTTCTAAAAATGTGGTAAAATATTCTCCTGAAAGCCCTCTTTTTTTTTTTTCTTTTCTTCTTTTTTTTTTTTTTTAATATCAGCAGATGGCTTGAATTTTATTACTGTCTTATGCATCACATTGCAGTTTGATGGCCACAATCTGGCCTTTAATGAATCTTTTCTGAACTTTGTTGATTAGCAAGGTGCTATTTGTGTGGAAAGCATTTCAGAAACAAGGGGGGATTTTTTTGGTCTTAGATCTTATTGTAATTGAGCCATGGTTACAGTACTTCTTTTTGTCATTGTTTTATTAGATTATGATAGTTTTAAGATAAAAGGTGTTGCTCCTTTTAACCAGGAAACACAGCACTGTTTAAATTTTGCAAAACAAGGAAGCCCAGTGAAGTTCAGAAGTCTTCTTGGCCACTGATGACCTGCTGACATGGTCTGTGGCTGAATCACTTGCTGATCCAAAATCACCCAAGACAAAATTTTCCTTTGAAGCTTAGGATGGAAAACCACATCATGTCTTTAATAAATTCTCAATTTCTTGTCCAAAACCTTTGGGGTACAGTGATCTACCCCCAAGATAATAAAAGTGCAAAAAATAACCTTCATGACGCCTTTGTAAACCCCATTATAGTGGACATTAAGTCCCAGACTTGGTACAGGGACCAAGGTGTCTGCTAGATGGACTCTTCCATATACACTGTGTCTACAGGTGAATTATTGTAGTGTGAGTATTACATTTTCCATCTGTAATAAAAAATAGAAAAGAAAATAAGATAATTTAATATGAAAAGCCAGTTAAAAGGGTGTTCTAACTTCTCTGGAAACAGGGAGGGGAAAACTCTCAGTAGTCAGGAGTATTTGGTAGCTGGAAAGAATGGAGATGCCATTAATGAGACAACCCTAAAAAGCTGAAAGAGAAAAACATGCATGAAAAAGCTGCAGAGCATGAAATCCAAACTCCATCAGTCATTTAGCCTGTTGGAATCAATGTCTTGTCTTCCACAGGAAATCAGCAGAGCTGTAGGACTTAGCACTACCTAGATAGTGTCAACAAAAGTAGCAATGAAAAATAGTGCGGATCAAGGGGTGACACATATAGATCTTGTAGCTAGGGTTTAGGGAGCAGCTGCAGACAAGTATGTCCTTTTAATTGCCCTTCTCACATCCCTTAGATAAAAACAACGCAGAGGAGTAATCTCAAGAGGAATATAGTTCTCTCTAAATGTGAAAGATATTAAGCAAACATTGTTCTGTCCATAGAGACTGTAAAAACTCTTCTCACTGTGGAGTTTGTGTGGCATCTCCTGTTTCTGTACTTGTATGAGGAAAGCAAAAGCTGACAGAAGTTTAGGAGTCACATGGGAAAGAGCTCCTTTTTTCTGTGGATCTTTCAGATTATGGGAAGCCTTCTGGACCAGGAAGAATGTGAAATATTCCCTTGGCTGGGATTGACCTTCATTATGCCTTTCCCAGACCACTTGTTGACAGCAATTTTGTCATATCAGAACATGGCTCGAATATGGTGATTTTACCAGAATGTAACCAAAATAAAAACACTGTGAGGATGATGCGTCTGTGCTCTGTCAATAGTTATCCTATCTTTTTCTTTCTTATCTTTCCTATATTTCTATGGAGAGAGATAAGTTCAGTCTGTGAGGGAGGGTACTTCACACAAGTTGGGTGTGAGGCAATGCAAAGCAAAGGCTTGATGAAATCTGTAGCAAAGAACAGCAGGCATCACTGATGTGGCATTTCTTAGGTATGAAGCCAATATGTAAACAGAGACCAGTTTCACTTACATTCTTCCAAGAGCACTTAAGCACAGTAATTTTTGTGTGGCATAAATTAGCAATGTTGTGATTTGGAGGAACAAAACCTCAGTAAGAAGAGTGGCTAAGCACAAGTGAGGTGAGAGCTGATGAAGCACTGAGGAAGTTAAAGGAGTTTCCCTTGCCTTGTTGCTGTCAACCTGGGGAGTGAGGTTATCAATGTGACATGTCTCATCTGTACTTCTGGTTTGTTTATTTGTTATTCTGTTTTATTTTTCTTACAATAAATGATCCTGTTTTATTTGTTTTGTTTTGTTCTGTTTTATTTGTTCTTACCACAAATCAATGCATCCTGTTCAGTGGGACAGTCTGGAGCTTTGCCTGTTACTGCCTGACCAGCTCAAATTCCTACCAAGCTGCCTCCTGTAAGGAATTGCAGCAGTACAAAGCAGATGCAAAGCTTTGAACCTCCACACCTTCCTCCATGACAGTGAAGACAAGGAGTAAAAGAAAGATGCCCTCCAGAGACTTCAGCTGAGTTTGCAGTTAGGTTGGAGGAAGAAATATGATCTGTGCAGCCTGACTGACAGTGTGGAAATAACCCTGACCTTGCCAACATTTGTACCTGAGCCAGCATGTCTGCGTGTGAACTGTTCTTTAGAAATTGCTGAAATTTTTTATTTATTCAGAGAAAATATGTGTTTGAAGGACCGAACCAAAATGGCAACTTCAGGTGTTAGTCATGCAGTCAGTCAACTCCCCTCAAAAATGCCAGAGACAGGGCTGTGGTTCTGCCTTCTTGCATCATCTGGAAGAGCAGGGCAGGCATGTGAACAGGCAGAGCTGATCCAGGAGATCCTCTGAAAGCTGTCTGCTGCTGACTGCTCTCCCATGGCACTGGTAGCAGCACTGTGCCCAACATGCACGACGTGGCTGCTGCGAGTCTGTGAGAGCCAGGGTCTGCAGGGGCCGTGCTCTCCGAGGCGCCCGTTCACCTCCAGCGTGGAGACACTTCTGCAACACAGGCAGACAGAGCTGAAGGGGGGGACAACATCTGAGCTAACAACCTATCCAAATCGAGCTTCTTGCATTAAGCAAAGCAGTTTTAAATTGCACAGAATTCACACTGTTGTCTGCTTCAACTTTCAGACATACCAATAGAAGTGGTTTTAATCCTTTACATATTGAACAATCACCATGTGTCTCTCAAAGTCTTGTTTCTGTGCCCGTGACTACTATTGCTGGGCTATTTGGGATTAAGTCTGCTGTGTGCATGTTTAAATGTTAGTATGTGCAGATTAGAATGAGATATACATGAAATGTGGAGGTGTTTAGAATTTCCATTTCCTTTCCACGTTAAATGTTCAAGTATTTTTTAATTATAATTATTTCACCTTGATTATTGCACCTAACGACAGAGAATCAGACTACAGACAAACTTACAAACTTAAAAGTTTTTTTCAAAGACTGTATTTGCCTTTTTTGCCTTTTTTTTTTCCCTTTCACCGTAGCTTTAGATCTCCTTCTGTTAGAATGTGGTGTAGGATTCCCTTTATGACGTTCTGGTGCATTGTTGTGAAAGGAATTATCATGTTGCAAATTCAATAACCTCCCTTCAGGATCAGTTAGCAAGAAATCATAGGTCATAAAGGAGCAAAACCTTGTTAAATTTAATATCCTCAGTAACAAAGCAGGAAGGGCAAGAGGAGTTCTAAAAATTTCAGAGGTTTTAATCTGCTTTGAAAATTTTGATCTAATTTGAAATGTGAGTTTCAGGTGATTGTGCTTTCTGCAACACAGAAAGTTTGTTCATAAGGTGAAAAATCTGCTCTGTGCCAAGACTCAGCTTAGAGAATGTTTTTATGGCTATCTAATAAACTTTAAAAATACAGGTTTATAATGGAAATGCTGACTGACTTCTTATTCTAACAAGACTGGTGGATGCTGCTGTAATGTACTGTGTAATTTATAGGAGTCACCTGTTAAGCCATCTGGGACAGAAAGTTTCCCAACTTCTAAAATGTTGGTAACTGGATTAGCCTTATAAATTTCATTTTACAATTTTACCAAATGCATCTATGCTGGCCCATCATATTCTTGGGCTGTCATTTCATATTTATTTTAAAAAAATTAAAAAGAGCTTTTTTAATTACTCCAGTATGAGTTGTAGTGGAGGTTAGAAGGGTGATGCTGGTGCTTTGATTTATTGTTTATAGGTGTCATATGGAGTGAGTGAGTCCTGGGGTGAAATAAAAGTTTCTCTTGTTACTCCTCAGATAGGGAAAGTGTTGGAGTTTTATAAAAGGAACTTGGGGCTTTTAAAAATTGGCTACACTATATTAGTCCACTGGGCTTTTCACAGACTGCAGGAGAGAACAGAAAGAGAGGTTAATGGAGAAAGAAAGATGATCAATGATGGGGGATCATTAATAGGCATCAGTGAGAAAAGCCCAGTCTGTGAGTTTATGAAATAGCAATGTCTCTTGCAGTAGTAAACACTTAAATTTTCCTTGGAAGCCAGTGATCAATGAGAAGCAACTTTATTTTGTCACTGGTTTATTTTTTTTTTCCTCCAACTGCTTTTTTCTTATGTGTAAAAACTTTAATGTGTTCTTTACTCAGTTTCATAGTACTGTGACTAAAAGGTATTTGTAGGCAGGACTTTCAACTCAGCATTTGGGATTCTTGTAATTTATCACGGAGAACTGCTGTTACCTTGTTAAAAGAAACATCCATTTTTGCCAATGATGTGATGAAGCTAAAGCACTGAACTTCAGGTGATCATTATAGGCATTTTCCATGGCAATTAGAGCAATATTAGCCTTTCCCCCACATTGCAATTGTACTACTTAACATTTTGCACTCCTGTTGAAGTGTCTATGACTGTAACTTGGCATTTTCACCCCAGCTGTTGCAAGGTGTTGCTCAATACTCTTGAACAGATGCTAATGTCCAGCGAACATCCAGCTAGCAGTAGTCTTCAGACAGCCTGACAGACAAACTCTGGCCTTGTAGGAGAGCCAGATGTTTCTGTGCAGCCTGTTGGAGACCATGGAGCCGACTCCTGTGGGAATAATGAGCATCCCAAGCCTCAGTGCTTTCCACACCATATGTAAGAGGCATGTCGCCCAGCTTTGTCCTCCCTGAATACACGTAGGGCAGATGAAACATTTATGAAAAATAAATACAAAGGAGAATTCCAGCAAAAGGAAAACCCCTTAGTCCAAAGGCAGTTCTCCACCCTCAGGAAGCAGGTGAAGAACTGACTGAAACATCCAAACCAGACAGCAATCCTATTGCTTAATGTGCTACTGGCAACTTCCCAAGAATTATAGAGATGGGTCTCTCCATAATGAGATTATACATGTATTAGCACAGACTCATATTCCCTGGTGCCTTCTCTTTATTTTAATTTTTAGGTTTTTATGTATCTTTCAGAACTCTAGATGCTATATCAAGGTACTTGAAGATTTAGTTTGTCTGCTGCTTGGAAATATGTGAGGATTTGGGAGTCACAGTGGACACACAGCTGAGGATTAGCTTTCAGTGCAATGCTATGAAAAAAGAAGGTCAACTCAGTACTCCAGTCAGTATAGGGAGATGATCTCCCCTCCCTACTTATTATTTATAGGGCTAAAAAACTGCACTCTTGGACTGGAATCCAGGAGTGGAAAGATGGGCCATTAACACCCGAAGATGTAAAAAGCATGACCTAAATTCTTCTCTGACTATTTACTGAGATCTTTCATTCAGTGGAAATGCATAGCAGTTAAGGATTCTAACCTCAATAACAAAGGCATAACAAACCCCTGGATACAGCTTAGCACCAAACAGATACAGCAGAGAAATGAGACAAATATTTTAGTGATGTTAGAAAAATGACTGAGCTATCAAGGGAAAAACTGAGTTTTACATCTGAAAACTTCATACCAAGACTTGTTGGAGAATACATATAAGCCAAAAAAATTCTAGGGCTCAGTAAAAAAGCAGGTGAATGGAATTATATGGCCAGTGTTGTACTTTTGGTCTCTAGGAGTAAAAGTAGAAAGGAAGGTGAGTTTAAAGGAGCTAACAGCCTGCTGCAGGGCAGACTTAAAAGAAGACAGAGCACAGACCAGCAATTAATGATGATCATAACTATTTTTTTCCTATTTTTAGCTCTGTCTTTTCAGTGACTGCATTCAAGGATGGCAAGAGACCACGTACCATTACGTAACCCTTAGAGTGAAAAGAATTTTCCTCAAAAGTACTTGGGACACTAAGCAGATGGCAGCAACTTAATCCAGTCCAAAGAAGGAATAAGTGAAATCACTCAGTCAGTTACATTCACTAGGGAAACTCTTGATTCTCTCAGATCTAATGGAAAAAGAAAATAAAACATTACTGAAACTGCCACGTATATGTGTTTTTATTACAGCAGAGCCATCAGTCGTCTTTTGTTTTCCTAAATTGATATTATTGAAAAAATTATGCCTTTTTTATTACCTATTAAATCTTCCATAACAGTTTCATATCATAGTTCATATTAATTGAACTGATACTGACACAGAAATGCTGTAGTTTGTAGCTATGTGAGATCAGATGACTTGCTACTTGCTTTGCTGTTGTGTTTTTCCATGGCAGTCAGCAGAAACCATGGTTGAGCACTTGCATCTGCCCACAAAGCCAGAGTAGGAAATGAACTTCACCAAAGCTTTCTCAACATAACGTCATGGAAAACAGTTGGAAGGAGGAAAGCAGTGGAGCAGAGCTAATTCAGTCCATAACTGGGGGAAAATCAGGTGCTTCATGCTCTTTTGACAAGGTTTGGACCTGCAGCAAGTCTGTAATAGTAGGTGACCACCTTTGAAAAAGCATCTTTCCCTCTCCTTCCTTCTAAGGTATGATCTCTCACTTACTGTCTCAGGAGATCTATTTTTCATCTCTAGCCAAAGATGCTTTTACAATACCTCTAACAGTTTTAAATGCACCCAAAATGCCAACCTCTAAGCTCCTAGGGAAATTACAGACAAATATGTATTTGCTGAGCTGTGTTACACACATGCTCATTGCAGTGACACGTGCTCCTGCTGATGAGATATCTGGATATCTGCAAAGTAGAACATTCAGGAGGAAGATGGTTACTGTTAATAGTTTGCTCTCTGAAACTAATTTCTCCTTAAAATTAATACTGTTTTAATTTTCACCATTCAGTTAATGGTAAGGCAAATTTTAAATTCAATTAACTTTCCATGGCACAAATAGTTACTGTCAGTGCACGGGTATGGCAAGGCAGTGTCACAGCCATCCTGCCACCCCAGCCAGGAGCAAGGCAGCTGGGGACAGCCCCAGGCATTGGGACATGGAACATGTGAGGAGGTCCCTGTGGCACTCAGGGTGCTGGAATTTATTGCACATCCACAAAGGGTTTCTGTGCCTGGATTTGTGTGTAGAGGTGCTCTGGCCACATTCCACCTACCACTTCATCCTGATGTGTGTCCAGCTCCATCACTCCTCCTCTGCTCACCACCCACCCAGCTTCATCCCTGCCAGAAGCACAGGTCCCTGCACGTCACCAACCCATACCAACCTGTTTAAAAAAAAGGTTTAAGCAACATAATCCTTGAAAGGAATCCCTGATTTGGAATCATTGTGAACTTGGAATTGTCTTCCAAATCTTAGTCCTCCAGCTCTGGAATGTGTCAGGTTCCAAACCCTGCTGCCAGGTCTTACTTCTTTTCTGTGTGTTTGGTAACAAAAAGAAAAAATATTCTTCCACAAAATATTTTTTGTGGAAGAAATTGGAAAATGCAAGGCAATGGCTCTTTTCAGCTTTGAATGAGCAGAAAATAGAGGATCGGATTTTGCCTGCAAAGAAATTGGGAAATAATAGTGTAGATGGAAGCAACATTCTCTCTGAACCTGTAAACTTGAGAGCAACAGAAACACAGTTGTGTTTGCAGCCTTAGTCTAATAATGTATTATACAAACTGAGCACAAGTAGAGCAGTAGAAAACAGAGAATTTTATCTTGAAAGTTTCACACTACTAGTAACTTTAAAATTAAGCAGAATACCACTTGAATGTATCACTTAGAGCTTAGTGTTCTTTTTATTTTGTAAATTAATTAAAGGCAAACAAGGTACAGCTAGTAAAAAATACTGAAATGTTTTTGCAAAAAATGTACTTTTCGCAGTGCATTACTTTTATTCCTGTCCCTCACTGAGGAGAACAAGGATTTATTTATTGTGCTGGATAAAAATATTGAACTAATAGTAGGCAATTTGGTATGACTTAATGTTATCATAAATTAATTCATTTTCAAATCAGATTCAATCAAACCTCAATTTTTAATAATAAAATCCAGATTTGCATTCCACTAGAGATATGTTATACCAAAAATAACAGGCTTCAGGAGGTAATTAAATTATATTCTATATACAACACATGATTTTAAAATTTCCCTTCTGTACCATATAAGAAATGGCCAGAGAAGGTGTGAGATTTAGATAGAACTTGTTGAATAATATTAAAAAAAGGAAAAAAAAGAAAAAAAAAAAGAAGGACTACATTGTAGATTTTGGCTCAGTCCTGCAGTAAAGCTGTTGTGTAAACTACTCTGCATCTCAGGAGCAATCCTGGGAATATTGCCTGTGAGAGGGATGCCTTTGCCTGGTTTTGTCATTTCAGCCCCATTTAGCCTTGGTGCTCCAACTTATATCTTATATATATATTATATATCTGGAAGGAGTTTAGTTCACTGCTAGAATACATGTCTAATGTCAATGAGACAATCTCCACCTGAGGATGGTCTCCTCCTGCCACTCCAAGCGCAGAGAAGCAGCTGGGACCAAGCAAGCAGCTCACTGACTAAAAATCAGAGGAGGTGGAGTCCCTGTTGCTGAAACCAGTGCAGAGCTCAGGCAGGGCAGCGTGCCCAGGTACTGAGGGATCCTTGGATCCTTGCTGTGAAAAATCTGTGGTTCTACAGTTTTCATCTTTTTGCTTACATGCATTAGGTTGTTGCCAAATAAAAGTCTTCGTGATTTTTTTTCTGGATGAGATCTGCAGTGCTGCCAAGTCTGAACTTCTTGAGTGTTTTCATCCTCCAAGTGCTCTCAAGGCTTCCTGAGGGGCTTTTCCTGCAATGCCCGTGGGATGGATTGCCCAGGGCAGCCCAACCTTCATCCCTTTTGGATCACTGAGGATCTCCCAGAGGAGAGGACCCCTTGGCAAAAGGAGCTGTGCCTTGAGACATACCTGCACAGAGCCAGTCCAAGACCCAGAAGCACCCAGATGTCCTCTGACAGCTTAAGATAACCTTGTGCTCGTCTTCTGCCATTTCTTCATTAAAGTAGCACTGTCTTCAGATGCTTCAGCCAATGTGTAAATTGCCAGTTAATTTGTCCTAGAGATGGGAAAATGCTTCCAGCAACTGGGCTTTCATGTCAGTCTACATACCATTTACATATTACCATGATAAAAAATTATTTTCAGTAATTGTTTTTCTCTAATTTGGAAGTGTTTATCAAACATTTCCTCATTTTCTGTGTCTCTTTTCCACTTTTTTTAATTAAAAAAAAGAATCCACAGGACAAGATGTAGAATTTCCTGTTAAGAGAATTGGAATAAAATATTTATTTTCAGGCCTCATTAATCACTACAGTTTCAGTGTATCTGGGGATCTGTGGTTTCATCCTCCCCAGCAGTCCACACTCTCTAACCCACAGTATCTTCTGTAGAGAACAGAGGTCAGACTGTGTCTTGGCAGTGTTATTCTGCACTCTACTATTACCAGAAATGCTGCTTGCTGATTTTCTGTTGACACCCTGAATTTGCCCTGTCAATTTTCTTTGCTTTGTAACGAGCATTTTAGCAAATTAAATGCTCATTGCAAGCAACTTATTTATTTTCTGTTTGTTGCTTTCCCCACCCTTCCTAATCAGCCTGTTGTTTTTCATAGTTGAATAAGTATAAATAATTAGCACATCAAAAAAATCAGATCTCTCCTATTGAAAATTATTGACATGAAAAGAAGTCTGCATCAATCAAATTGGTTTCTGCAACTGTTTCCTGAGTTCTGCTCTGTGAAACTTTCTAACAGACTTGGGAAATATGGATAAGGCTAGCCACAGCTTTTTTGGAAAAAGAAATATCTCCCCAGCTCCCTCAGATTTTTCCCTGAGGGTCTATTTATTTAGTGCTGAGCTTTGCCAGACCACTTGATTCTTCTGTTCTAACACACAAAAGCATTTACAGTATATAAATGATTCAGAGATACATTTTGAAGTAATTAAATGCAGAGCAGTGATGCAGAAAATTAGTCAAAATTAGTGTAAAATTATGATCACCACCATGCTGAGTATTGAGTGCAGTGGAAACTGCAATGGTAGTGGAAAAAAGGGGAAGGATTATGGTTTAAGTCACGGTCCTGGAAATCAAAAGACCAATGTTCAGTCCTAGTAGAACCTTGAGCAACCCACCTAACTTCTGTTCCTCATCTTGCAAAGGAGGATAATTGCTCTCTGCTACAAAGAAGGGAATTACCAACTTTTATAAAGTACTTCTGGATGCTGTGATGTAAAATGCACTGACACCTGGGCGAGCAGGATTTTCCTTCCTAGAAGTCTTTAGGAAAAAAGGAAACTATGTAGCTTATTTACTTTGGAAAGCTTTCTCAGAGATGTTTTCTACCATAAAGTCAGATGCTCCTTAACTTTCAGCAGAACTTCATCATCCTTGACTCTTTCCACATCCTGAGCAATTCTGTTTATTTCTGTGTTTCATATGAAAAACTGTTGCTCCTTCCTCCTTCCATATCCCCTCCTGTGCTCAGGGTGTAATGCTGAGCAGGATGGAGGACAAAAGCTTTTGTTGTGAACCAGGGTATAAGGCACAGCCTTGGCTGAAGGTGCTGCTGGAGCAGGACTTGTGAGACAATGTCCTCTGAATTATCCTCTTGGATGTGTCCCACAACCTGCCTGCTCCCCCTCTACACCCCCAGCCTGGAACATGCCTCAGTGAAGTGGATGGCATTGGGAGAGCTCCTTGCAGGGGTGCAGCAGAGAAAAGGGATTAAAACAGTTTTGTGTCAAAACTGTTTTTGGTGTGCATGAGGGTGTGCATCCAGCGCAGGCCTGTGCTCAGGGCCACAAGTCTGAATGCAGTCAGGAGTCCTCTCTGGTCTGGTCTTCAGAGCAGCCCCAGGAGAGCAGTGTTAGATATCCATATAAACAGATCCCCACTCTCTCTGAACCTTTACCTTCTGTGAAACACAACCACACTCTACTGCGACCAGATTACTCTGTTGTTGCAGCCATTCACCTCTGCTTCCCTGGCCTTTTCCTGCTCTCTGCTGTCTCTTACCTGGTGAATTGCCTGTGAGCTCCTTGGAGGAATGAATGCAGTTTAATTCTGTGTCTGTGCAAGGCCTCCTGCACTGAAGTTCTGGCCCTTGCTGGTTTTTAGATCATGATTTTAATGTGGGAAAAAATTACATTTGTCACTTCATGCTTGTTTTCATCAAAGCTGTTGAGCCCTCAGATTACTCCCAAAGGTTTTATGCACGTGTAATTCCTAGATTAGAGCAGAGTAGGAGGCTTTGAATGATACAGGTTTCAAGACAATCTGTTTATGCCTTAAGAGGCTAGATTGTACTTCATGTGCATGTTGTTACAAGCATAAATGTTTCAATAATTTTGCTTAACATTTTTTTAAAGTTTGTGAATAAAAAACCAAATTTGTGAGTGTTAGAGACAAAATGGTTTGGATGTGTCCTGGGTGAAAGGCAAATTCTAGTCTTGGATGTTCAGGTCAGGGTCTGGACAAAGCAGAGAGAGGACAGCAAACAAGTCTGATAATAAAGCTAATGCTGTAGGTGATACTCCAACAAAATTCTGGGGAGTCCTTGTTTCCTCCAGACCTACGGAGAAGATTCTTCCAAGGTGTGGTAGGAGCCAACAAAACCAGAAACCATCTGTAGGCCTGGTTTGGCTGTAGAAGCTGCAGAGGAGCCAGGTTAGGTGTTTGCTGCTGTGCCTTCAGGATGTATCAGCCACTGGGGCAAGAGGACCACTGGAAAAGCAGGGAAAAGCAGGAAAAGCTGTGCTAGGAAGAAAATGGTGTTGGTGATGAGTCATCTGCTAAGGACAAATTTTTGTATGATCCAAGCCAAACGAAGCGGATTCCTACTTTGAATTTTGAACAAGGTATTTGAAAGAAAGTGGAGGTGAATTGATGGAGAAATCTTTATTGAGATGGGGGTCACCTTGATTTGTCCTTTTACCATCAGTAAGGTTTTCTGTTCCAGTCTAATGAGGAGTGTTTGGGAAGTGCATGAGGTAACCAGGAACCAGTTGATTTTGTTTTGCTCCCTGGAACAAAAGTATTATTAAGTCATGTAGTCACTATTGTTGTGGGGGACCTTGACCTTGCCAAGGCTACCTGGCCATGGGAATGTTTTGGACCTCTGTGTCCAATAAGTCCCTCCTCTTCCATAGAGCCTTCCATGTCCAGCACTGGATGGATGGCTCCATACTGGCACCCATGGCACTGGTCAGGCACTAAAGGAAAAGTAGAGTGAGAGGGAGGGCAGGCAAAAAGGCAAAGAAAGAGCCAGAGAAAGCAAAATGCAATGGGCTGGAAGGGCAATGATGATGGGAATGGGAAAAGAGACTGTCAGTGCTCAGAAAGATGCAGAGTTATAATAAATCATTTAAATGACATGAAGCTGTTCTGACAAAAATGAAAAAAAGAATTTAGAAGAAGTAAATTAAGGAAAGTTAGAGAGAAAGGTCACAAGACAGAAGGAAGCAGAAGAAAGGCCAGTTATATTAAAGAGAGACAGTGAGAAAAGCAGGCATGGTGTGAGAAGGAAGAACCTCTTGGCTGGCAGTGGGTCAGGAAGGAGGAGCACACACAGAAAGCCCACGAGTGACCAGGGCAGGGCTGCTGATGGGGAGGATGAGAAGGTACAGCCCTGGGGGCTTGCACCAGGGCTGTCTTCTGCAGGCTGCTCCCACTGGCAGCTTTCAATGGGAGCCTGATTTCACTGGTCAGTGAGGGGTCTAGTGATTTAGCTCTTTAAGTCATAACATGCTGATGTAACACAGCTGTCAAATTGTGTAATTTACATTTATATAACCCCTGTTATTCCAATCTGGACTAAGAAAAGATTGCACCCTGCCAAAACCTTTTCTACTTGAAACATGATGAAATATTACCTCACTAACACTGCATGTACTAATTAAAGTACACTAATTAGTTATTTGAGAGCCCAAAGGTTAGGCACACATGGATTACCCACAGTAATTTGGGTAGGGAGGGGGAGCACACATACAAAATAATCTCTCTAGTGTTCCCAATAGGAACATTTCCTCCTCCCTGCCTCAAGCTGCTCTTGGCCACTTCTTTGAAGTTGCATTAAGATATGTCTACCCGATTACAAATGTAACAACAGTGCCACTTATGCTCTGTAAAATCCTGTCTAGAAATTGCTACATTATTTTTGCTTGAACCTTTTTTATTTGGGACAGTTTCCTGACCTGTTCTGTAAGTGGAGGCATGTGGGAAGACTCTGCAGTATGGGCCTGCAAGCTGACGTGGTATGGGGGCATCTGGGGCTTTGGGCAGCCTTCAACTCTGCAGCTTTGGGTCTGCAGCATTCTCAGTGCAGGAAGACACAAGAGCTCAACAGTGCACGATGTCAAGTGATGTGGTCATGGCTGCACAGCCCTTTTCAGGACCATGTCTACATTGCTATTACTTGCATTCAATTTTCTGTTGATAGTAGTCCAGTGTATAATGACCCCATTAAATAATTGGGGAGTTTGTGTTGTTGCATGTGGTAGCAACTTGAAGACAAAATACAGGATCTAAAGTATCTGCCCCAGAAGGCTTGCAATCTGCATGATTTATTTGGCAGAGAAGTAATTTATTTATTCCTTTCTGGTTCTTTGCTACCCACTTGTAAAATGTTTATGTGAGCTCCTCTCTGATGGTTAGTACTTATTTAGTTGAATTATTTGAACTTAGAAAACAAATATTTATTTCACTAATGGATTTCCAGTAGTGTTTTTCACATGTTTAGCTATTTCTCTCTGTAAAAGGGTCTGAGCCATTCCCACTGGGAAATCTTTATGAGTCTGTTGGAAGAAAAGGTTCTGGCCCATTTTCACCTAAAATCACCATGATTTGAGTGTGGAGGACTTAGGGGCCTGGAAGTTTTAAGCCACAATGGTCATGTCTCAGCTGATCCTCCCAGCAGCAACCCAGTCTGAGAGTTTTCCAGGGGGAAGAAAGTTAGGGCATAAGTTCCTCTCAGCTACCTGAGGTAATTGAACCATGGTAATTGCAACATGTTTGGTGGGACTTAGTCTTCCAAGTGCCAGATAGAAGAGAGGAGGATGCTTCTCATACCTTTCTATCAGCCTTTTATAAGTGATTCACCACGGGTTGCCTATACCATTATTTATGTAAATTATCTGTAAATGCTGAGTGCTTCTGTCTTTCTCTCATGTACGGAATGCAAACATGTAGCTACTCATGTAACATATCCATGGATTCATCAGCACAAGCAGAACCAAGCCCCTTCATTTCACTATGGGGGCTTTTTTGTACCTGAAATACTTTTTCTCCCCCTACATAATATAAGTAAATGCCCTGAGCAGAATACTAGTCCAGGGTGTTTCTTTTAGCTTTAGTTTGCATATTTCCATCTCTGTGAGCATGAGGTCAGACAGGCCCCAAGAGTCAAAGCCAATAGCTCAAGTGCCCTCTCAAAGTGCTGAAGTTACCTGCTCTTTAAACAAGGATGGCTCCATTGTTGTAGACTGCCATGTTCCCCATCAAACCCCAGCTCAATGCCATGATACTTCCCTGAAGGCTGGTGTCTCACCCCAAGGCAGGTCATGCACAGATAGAAGTAAGGACTTGTGAAGAAACAGCTTTCTGAGTGGGGTGGGGAAATTCATGTGGATGGAAATGGACTTTCATCTTCTCAAACAGGGAGTCCAGCACAGTGGAGGCCACTTCATGTGTGATTAACTTTATTCCCTTATATTAAAATGAAGTATGCTTTCTTTGCTCCACTTCTTTTGGTCTGTTTGATTTCCCATTAATTTTGAAGTCCCCTTTGTAAGCTTGAAGTGAATTGTGCCCTTTCAGTGTTTGCTGGATTGGGGTTGCTCAGCACCTTTCAGGTCTCAGCCTTAGCACGGAGCTGAAACAGAAGCTGAACAGTAAAATACAGATGTTTTAAAACTCAGTCTTTCTGAGTTTTGCATTATCATGGTATCTGTCTCTAAAGGTATTATCATGGTGTATGCCTCTAAAACAGCCATATGCAAAGGGATCAATTTGTTGTACTTACCCTCTGCTTCTCAGTGTAGAAAATTGTTTCTTGGAACTCAGCTTCCCACAGAAGATTGCATTTGATAGATATACTCCAGAAATTTGGCCAAGATAAATTTTGAAAGTGAAGTCATAATTTGCACATGATATTTCAGGTACAGGATCTTTTTTTCAAGCTTCTTTGCTGTTTAAAAGTTAAGTAAAGGTTTATGCTTTTTTAATTTAGCTTTGATGATTGACTTTCTGGTTGAACACTGAGAAAATAAAGAGAGAGAATGTCTTACTGTGATGCATATGCTTACTTAAAAAAAACCCCAAAGACACAAAATGTAGGGCTAAACCCAAACCCAACAACAAAACATGTCAGAAAAATCTGGAGGAATATTTTTGTTCCATCATCCTGTTGGAGTGCATCATTCCATGCATGGGATTGAACAGTCTGCAAGTCCCACAGGTTTCCTGAGAAATCAAGGACAAATATAGAGAGAGCGATTTGCTGCTAGGAGGATTAGCACTAGAGAACCCTTAGTATCAGATCACATCTTGTTAGGAAAGCTCCACAGAGAGTGGGATGAAGTTCTACTGCAGCAGCACGTGGGGTTTGCTTGGATGCCCTTGGTGCAGTTCCTCCAGAGCCCTTCAATGGGCAGAGACGTGAGAGGTCACTGGAAGGCAATGATGGTGCATCTCTTGATGTCCAGCTCTCACACTACCAGCTCACCTCAGGAGCAAGGCATCAAGAGCAGTGCTGCCTCTGCATTAGCACCAGTTCTCCACAGTTCCCTGCTCAGCACATTGGCTACTCTCAACCCCTTTCCAGGGCACTCAATCCCTTGTACTATTTTTGATATCTGTAGGCAGGTTAACCTCAAAATGGATGGAAGAATTGCAGCACCTAGAAGGATACAATCCTCAGGCAGTTTAGGTGTCTAACTATGCCTTTTCCTTTCTACTATTGTGCTTTGACCTCTTTCTAGCCTAAAGCACATATTCCAGCAATAAACATCTCTGTAGCTGGGTTGACACATAACACTTCTGAGGGACGGCTCCAAGCTGTCTTCTGAATTACTATGGAAAATATGGCTGTGTCCACTAGAGCTTCTCTAGTGAGTGTCTGTTAAGATTGAGAGATGAGCTCTGTGCCTGACTCTTGGCTTCCTTATACTTCTTACGATGAGCCCCTGTATGTGGAAGAATGCTGTGCTAGATGTGCTTGGACCCACCTTGCCCTGGGGGTGGCCTGCCGTCCCCACCGGTCCACCCTCCTGCTCTTTAGGGCAAGGAACAAGAAAAGTGTGTGTTGTCTGATTTCACCTCCCATCCTCCACCTATTTGAGCTAATCTTTGGAAGTGTTTAATTTTTCTGATGGCACATCTTTTGAGTACTGCCTGGCTAACAGAAAAATGGCAGGGGAATATGCTCCATGTAATTTATGGGAAAGTAACACAGAAGTAACAAAAGCCACTTTTTCCCTGTGGTTTTTGTTACTGTAAAATGGGACTGGATGGGAATCCTGGGTACACTTTAATAATTCCCAGATACTAATAAGAAATGATCCAGCGGCTTGTGGTACTTAAGATTTCAGGAAGAGCAACAAATGCCTGTGACTTGTTCTGATCCACATCAACAAGACCACAAACCACTGATCTCCAAAGAAATGGTGCATCCACAAAACCTACTAGACGGTTTTATGAAGGAGTCATTGTTTTTCAAAACAAAATGAATGCGGAAAGGACAATTTTTGGCAAATAATTACATCTGTAATGGAAAACATATTGTCTCATTAAACTACACTCTTAATCTTCCTCACTTATTTATCGGCTTTTGATGGAGTGGAGTCTGGGATTTACATTCTGTCCAATGTCCCACAGAACTTTTGTCCAGTAAAAAAGGTCATCTGTAAATTTCACATAGGCAAGTGTAACATTTTCCTACCATAACATCATCTTTAAAAGAGGGGGGAAAAAAAGACATGGCATTAAAAGTTAAAAGCTGCTGTAAACCTAAGAAAACACATTTGTTCAGCTGAGCCCACATTAAGCTTGATTTGCTTCATTTGGAAACAGCTGAAATGGGGTAATCTTGAGCTTGTAGTGAGAAATATCAATTTAACATGTAGTTGGTGTGCTAAGGGCTGCCCTGTTCCAATTAAAAATCCACTGTGTTTTTATGGTGGTATTCTGGAGGGTGTCTTGATTTGCTGATGAATGCTGACAGGACTATTAAAGCTGTGAAACAACACTTGAATATGGCACAAAATGAAAGAAAGGCACTGCCATGCTGCTCTTGGGTGTTATTATCCTGATTAAAAATTGGAGCCAAAGTGAAAATCATCCCTGGGCAATGCATTTATTTATTTATTTATTTATCCCTTTAAAATGACTTCATGGTATTGGTAGCTGTGTTTCCTGACAGGAAACCTTAAGGCACTGTGATTAAGTGAAGGAGCATTTCTTATTAACCCCTCTTTCTTGTGCCTAGAAGCACAGACGAAGAATGACTGAGTTTGCTGTGTGGCAGTATGAATGTGCAATGCTGAGAGCTGGACAGGCCCTGACTGTTAATGTTTTCTGGCACTCTTGGTTATTAAAAATCCTTCTCTCAGCAGAGTTTTGAGAGCCATGTCAGCTGGCCTTCGAAATTCAGTGGGGAAAGAGTCACCTGGATAGAACATAGCATTTCATTTGTCCCCTTAAATTGCCCATGACGAGCTGAAAATACCTGCTTTCCCTTTTTTTGCCATATATTCAAAAACCTAGGAGTCATTTGGATGATGACTTGTCCCACAACTAAGCAGCCAAGCAAGAGCCTTACCAGCTTGGGATTTTGGTGCCAAATCAAACATCTCTCAGGCCCTTCTGTGTGAGATCTGGGAACAGGCAGGTTAGAAATAAAGTATACTTCTTTGCAGAAGGTCCAAATAACACTTATTTTCTATGCATGATTATAGGGTGATTTTAATTAACTTTTTTCCTGCCCTCAGCCAGCACGTGAAGAGAGTTGAGCATGGGCAGAGAACTGGGTATGGCTGAGGAGCTGGGGGCAGAGAGGGATGCTGGACAGAGATGGGGCTGGCACCAGGAGTGGGTGGTGCCTTCAGCCCTGAGAGGAGGGAGCCTCTTCCCAGCCTTGTAAGTAATGGGTCCAGTAACAACTGGACTCACCTGATAGCCAGTGTAGAAGTGGAAAAAAAACAAGCACTCATTTTCTATCCAGTCAAGATATTGATAAACTTAACTGAGCCACAAAGAGTATGAGGAAAAAAAATATTTAATTGTCTATGCATCAGTGCCCCTAACCTACTAATAAATTTGCCTGTATTGCTGTCACTGGATACTGCCCATAGAACTCACATGCCTGGAATGCAAAAGCCCATGAACATAACCTATTTAGGAAGAGTCAAGAGGGAAAGGGGAATGGCAAGCCACATAAAACGAGCTGTTATCTCCTTCTGAGTCACTGGGCATCCTCTTCCTTTCCCTCTTTTCCTCCCCTACTCCACACCCCCACAGTTTGCACTCTGGTTTCAGGGGACTTGGAAAGTGGTGTGGGGAGAAAACATGTGCTTTTGTCCCAGCAGCTGACAGGTTTCCCTGGAGAGTGCACGCCTGTGGCAGCACAGCATGAAAGGCCCTTCACTCAGGTACTGGCTCCACAGAAAAAGTTGTCCCAGCAGACAGGAGGTCTGGGCTGGTACAGCTGCTTGTGGCTGGGGTCAGTGTTTCTGCAGAGTGGAGAAGAGATGGATGGCCAGTGGCTTTATCCTTAGTGTCTCTCTAATCCTGAGAAAAAGAAAAAAAAAGAAAAAGGTGTGTGTTTCTTGTTACTGTAGATTCCTGTGTACAGGAGTCTAGAGGATGGGGATACAGCATCCAGCATGGATGCTCATCTCTTTGAAAGAGCTGCTGAAGTCTAGAGATGACATAGAAAAAAATCCACTCAAACCATTAAAGTGTTGTAAGGAAATGTCAATTAGCAACAAAAATTAAAATTTGGCCCTGCAAGGTATTATGTGAAGTAGCTCCGCACGGGAAAGGGTCTGGTTACATCTCTTGCAATTCTTTTTTCCTGGCATGGTTCACATGAGGTCATGAAAATTATGCTGAATGCTTTTCTATTAAAAAAACAGATGCTTTTAATTAGGATTCAACTGAATTCACAAAATCACTGTAATAGGGTTTTTTAATGCCTCCCTACGCTGTGTGCTGGAATGAGAAAAAAACCCCATAAGATGCTACGAGTTTCAATTTGAATTATATGCTGGATCTTCCCTTCTGTCAACACTAATGTTGTAGCTTTTTCAAGACATACTGATTTTTAAACAATTTAGCAGAACTGATCACCTATATACTGTATTGTAGCTTTAACCTTAGTGGATAGAAAAGCAATAATCACAGAGCGGTGTGTCATGTTATCGTGAAGGGCTACACACCCCTTAGGAGGGACAGACCAGGAAGGTGTGGTGGCAGAGTTGCCCTCTATGTGAGACAACACTTGGAATGTATTGAGTTCTGTCTTGGGGTGGGTGATGAATAAATTGAGAGATTATGGGTGAGGATTAAAAGGCAGAGTAGTCGGGGTGACATTGTGGATGTTTTCTACAGGTCGCCAGATCAGGAGGAAGAAATGGATGAGGTCCTCTGGAGACAGCTTGAAGCAACCTCAAAGTCACAAGAAGTGGTTTTTTGTGGGGGACTTCAACTACCCTGACATGTACTGAAGAAGCAAAGCTGCAGCAAAGCACAAACAGTCTAGGAGGTTCCTGAAAAGCCTTGGTAACAACTTCCTGTCTCAGGCAATGGAGGTTTCCTCAAGGCATTCCTTGTATATGTACTCGACCTCATACTAACAAACAGGGAGGGCCTTGTTGGAGATGTGAAGGTTGGGAGCAGCCTTGGATGTAGCGATGATGAGATTGTAGAGTTCAATGTCAGGTGAGGAGGAAGCAGGACAGAAGGTAAGCTTGCAAAGGTGAGCTAACTTTGGCCTCTTTACCGATGTCCTTGGAAGAATCCCATGGCTACAGACCCTGCAGGAAAGAATGGTACAAGAGAGTTGGTTGATATTGAAATATCAGCTCCTCCAGGTTCAAAAATTATATATCCTGATGAGCAAGAAATTGGTTAAAGGCAGCAAGAGACCTGTGCGGATGAATAAAGAACTGTCATTGCTTAAGCATAAGCAAGAAATACACAAAAGATGAATGTAGGGTCAGACCACTTAGAGTAGATATAGAGGTGGTCATAGTTACTGGAAATGAGACAAGGAAGGTCAAGGCCCATCTGGAATTAAATCTGGCCAAGAATGTCAAGGACATCAAGAAGGGCTTCTTTAAATACATCAATAACAAAAGAAAAACAAAGGACAATGTGGGACCATTATTAAATGGAGAAGGGACACTGGTAACAGAGGATGCAGAGGAAGATTTATCAAATGCCTTCTTTGCATCAGTCCTCACTGACCAGACCAGCCCTCAGGGATCTCTGACCCAGGAGACCAGGAGAAAGGGATGCTGGAAGGATGCCCTTTCCTTGGTCATAGAGGATTGGGTCAGAGAACACCCTGGCAAACCTGACATCCACAAGTCCATGGGCTCTGAGGGGATGCATCCACAAATGCTGAGAGAGTTGGTGAACACCACAGGCAGGCCACTCACGGTCATCTTTGAAAGGGCATGGACATCAGGAGAGGTGCCTGAGGACTGGAAGGAAGCAAATGCTGCCCCAGTCTTCCAAACGGGCAAGGAGGAAGACACAGGCAACTAGAGGTCAGTCAGCCTCGCCTCAGTCCTGGAAAGGTGATGGAGCACCTCATTCTGGAGGCCATCACTATCCACAGGGGTAACAAGAAGGTGATCAGGAGTAGTCAGCATGGATTCACTAAAGGTAAACCATGCTTGACCAGCCTGATTGCCTCCTATGATGAAACAACTGCCTGGAGGGGTGAGGGGAGAGCAGTGGATATTGTCTACCTTGACTTCAGCAAGGCTTTTGACACTCTCACAACATCCTCACAGGCAAACTCAGGACGTGTGGACTGTGGGAGTGGACAGAGAGGTGGTTTGAGAACTGGCTGAAGAGCAGATCCCAGAGGTTGTAATCAGTGGCACAGGGTCTAGTTAGAGGCCTGTCACCGGTGGTGTCCCCAAGGATCAGTACTGGTCCCAGTATTGTTTAACTTTTCACCAATAGCTTGGGTGAAGAGGCAGAGGCCTCCTCAGCAAGTTCCCTGACAACACAAAGCTGGGAGGAGCAGCCGATACCCCAGAGTGCTGTGCAGCCCTTCAGAATGACCTGGGCAGGCTGCAGAGATGGGCAGAGAAGAACCATCTGAAAATCAACAAAGGTGAATGCAGGGGGGTGACCTGCTGGGGACTATGGTGGACAACAAACTGTCCATGAGCCAGCGCTGTGTCCTTATAGTCAAGAATGTCAAAGGCATTCCTGGGGTGCACTAGGAAGAGCATTGCCAGCAGGTTCAGGGAGGTGACCCTGGATCTCTGCTCAGCCCAAGCAAGGCACCATCTGGAGTGCTGTGTCCAGTTCTGAGCTCCTCAGGACAAGACAAACATGGAGCTGCTGGAGTGGGTCCAGAGGAGGGCTACAAAGATCATGAGAGGCCTGGAGCATCTCTCATTTGAGTAAAGGTTGAGGGAGCTGAGCCTGTTCAGAGATGACTGAGAGGGGACCTCATCAATGCCTATCAGTCTCTGAAGGGACGGTGTCAAGAGGATGGATCCAAGCTCTTCATGGTGATGCTGAGCACTAGGACAAGAGGCAATGGGAAGAAAATGATGCACAGGAAATTCCACCTGAATATGAGGAAGAACTTTACTGTGCAGGTGGCCGAGTACTGGAACAGGTTGCCCAGAGAGGTGGTGGAATCTCCCTCACTGGAGATATTCAAGAACAGTCTGGACACAGTCCTGTGCCATGTGCTCTGGGACGACCCTGACAGAGCAGGGAGGTTGGACCAGATGATCCACTGTGCTCCCTTCCAACCTTGTCCATTCTGTGAAATACTTCAGTTATGTTTTTGGAGAAAAGCCATATGAATTAGTCATATTACATGCTGATCCTGAAATTGAAACACTTTCCAGCCCAACATTACTCAAAGGACGTAAACAGCAGCTGCTAAAGCTAGGAATTTTAGTGTCAGGTTGTCTAGATAATTTGCATCTAAGAGTTTTATAAGAGCTTGCCGAAGAGCTCTTTGAATGATTAATGGTACTTTTCAGTAAATCTTAGACCAGTGCAAAGTTTTAGGGGACACCGCAAAAATCGAAGTTGTACCATAACAAAAGGGTAAAATTGCAGCCTAGGTAAAGTCTTTTATCTTTATACTGATCATGTAAAAATCCCAGAATTATTGATGAAATTCTCAGTAAATAAAGTATGGAGGAAGTTAATACCATTAATTTCAAATCCATGGTTTTCTGGGAAAAACTCTGAAACTAACTTGTCATTTGGTGGGGCTTTTTTTTTCATATACATAAAATTTGGTTGAAAAGCAAGTAATGTAAAATGTTTGATAATATATCATGCAGCACTTTAATCAAGAACAATGTAATTTACTCTCTGCAGTATACTAAATGGATTAGATGCTATCATATTATAATAAATGGATTACTACTGCTGAATATGTCTATTTTGAGTGGCACCATGGTGTTCTTGGTCCTGTCTTCTTCAATGTTTTGAACTGTGGATCTGAAAGGAAATCATTGCAGAGGAGGTTTTCAACCAATGTGAGGGATTGGGAGTGGTAAGTAAGAGAGAAGACACCTAATAAAAACAAGAGATGCATCTTCTGAATTGAGCACACCATAAGGGTAAGGTCACACCTCCGGAAAAATGCAAAATGAGCCTTTCTTGTGAGACAGGAGCTCCAGCTTGTCAGAAGTAACTCTCCAAAGAGTTCTGTCAGGCAAGGTAATTTCCTAAATAAGCTGATGAGATCCTTCATTGTACAAAGAGGGAATCACAGGTAGATACAGGGAAATTTGAAGTGGTGAAAGGTTAGATCTTCTGGTGAAAGATTCATGGTGTTCAGTCTGATTATTTAAATAAAAAGAAAAGTTAGAATTTAAGGTAAAGTCTTGAGGTACTCTCATTACATAGAATTGTTGGTTATGTTGCCTGAAGGCTCCAGCTAGGAGTTAGAGCTCTGGTACAGTATGAGACAAAACAACCTAAACTTCAGGCTGACAGTTTTGCAGTAGTAATAAGATTCAAATCTTTTTAGAGAGTGGTTTTGACCTTTTGAGCTATATTACATAAGGGTGCCCCTTTTTCTTCAGTGGACACACTAAAATCAGAATTTCTAAAAGAAGACATAGTCTCATCCAAACAATTATTATACAGAAATTTTATATGTTGCCTTTATAGCAAAGACCAGAGCAGAAGAATATACCAAACCACACTGATGTAATGAATACATTAATACACTGGATAAATAGCTGAGTTTATAATGCTGCCTGGAAGGCTGGAACTAGTAGGGGAGAATGTGGAGGAAGGAATGAAATGCTAAGGAATCTGGAGGCAAGCAAAATGTATCTGTTCTGAGCTGGAGACAAGAGGAAAAATTTTGGGTCAACTTAGGTTATGTTGTGTGTCAGTGACCACCAGAGTATGCTGTGAATCTTTGAATGGACACGTTCTTCCCACATATTGCTAGTTTTCCTTGTCCAGAGAAAATCTGAGAAGTGTTCTAGTCCTTTGGATGTCTGATCTTGTTGTGGTCCAGTCCTGCTGGAACAGGTATGTCTCATTCTTGCTCTGGGGCCTTCTTCCCTCCTGTCACAAAGCAGAGCACTGACTTCAAAGCATTCATTTCCACAAACCCTAGCCACTGGGACTACTCACAGCATGTTACTTATATTTTTCTCTCTTAAGAATCCAAGCTAGCAAACAGTCAAACAGCCTTTCTGCAACCCTAATCACTCACATAATTTTAGTGAGAGAAATTAATCCAAAGCTGAAAAAGCAATTGCTTGCAAACGTGGAAGTACTGTGAATAACTTGTCTCCCTTGAATTTGTGTGAGATGAGGCAACCTATAGTCATCCTTTCCATGGAGCACTCAGAGTACAGTATAGTCATGCCCAACATGTGGATTGGAGTTTTTTTCAGGGAATGAGGCTCTTGTCTGTAGGGCACTTACTTCCCTGCAGAAATCGGTAAACTGGACTAAATGCTATAGAAGAGGTAGGAGGAGAAACACAATAGTTCTGTGATGAGGGCAGCTGCTCTGAAGAGTTGTTTTCTACCTTAGCCTTTGCTGCAGGAGACATCTTAACTTTTTCAATCCTCATGTGACTTCAGCAGACCCCCAGGTCTGGTTTGTAATCTACATTGGCATACAGCAAGAGGAAATAGTGATTTTCAGCTAAGCATCAGGCAAATGCCTATGAAATGAGTTGAGGTAGAGGGTTGTATCTGCAGGGACACAGTTGAAGACTGTAATTTGATTGAAGAGTGTCACTGGAGACTGCTGTGGCAGACAAATGGCTGTGCTGAAAAAGCTTTGTTGTAGGAGCATCCTGTGTATCAGCAAGGCAGGGCAGGTGAATTACTAGCTCCTTCTCTGTGCTGTGTTGATTTTTTAACTTTGTTTTCTGTTTAGTGACGTGAAAGCGGCTCTCCTTAAGTGCAGATGAGCATTTGCTCATATGTGAAAAGGATTGGTTTAGTAGAAAAGAATAGAGTAGTTCCAGCTGGATCTACAATGATCACCTAGGCCCACTGCCCGACCACTACAGGGCTGCACAAAAGTTAAATCATATTATGGGCTTTTTCAAATGCCTTTTGTGCACTGACAGACTTGGGGCGTTGATCTCCTGCAGGAAGCCTGTTCCAGTGTTTGACCAGCCTCTCAGTAAGGAAATGCATCCTGATGTCCAGTCCAAGCTACAGCTCTCAACCATTCCCACATGTCCTATCCCCAAATACCCGGGGAAAGAGCTCAGCATCTCCCTCGCCATGTCCCCTCCTCAGGAAGCTGTAGAGAGCTGTGAGGTCACCACTCAGCCTCCTTTTGTCCAAATAAAACAAGCCCAAAGTCCTCAGTCCCTTCAAACAGGGCATTGCCTCCACCCCTTTCACCACCTTTGTTGCCCTCCTCTGGACCCCTTCTCATCCTTTACCCACATTCTTCAGCTGTGGGCCCAGAGCAGCACTCAGAGCTCAAGCTGAGGCTGCCCCAAGGCTGTAGAGCAGGACAGTCCCCTCTGTGACCGGCTGGGGATGCTGAGTTTGATGCACCCAGGAAGGGGTTTGTCCTCTGGGCTGCCAGGGTGCATTGCTGGCTCCGGCTGAGCCTGCTGCTGACCAGCACACACAAATCCCTTCCTGAAGGGAAGTTTCCTCCAGCTACTCCATCCCAGGTCCAGAATCCAGCATTCAAACTTCTTGAATTTCATCCCATTAATCACTGCCCAATGTTATAAGCTATCTAGACCCCTCAGCAAGGCACCTCGTCCCTAAAGGCCCCTGGAACTGAGCCCTGAGGAGCACTGCTGGGACAGGCTTCCAGGCAGATGTAGCCCTGTTCACTACAACCCTTTGAGCCCTGCCCTTCAGATAGTTCATTGCCCAGCTCACCTTGAACCTGGTCTTCCCAAAGGTGGAAAATTTGCCCTGAAGGATACTTGAGAGACAGTACCAAAAGCCTTGCTAGAATTCAAAAAAACTGTTTCCACAGTCTTGCCTTCATCCATTGGGTGAGTGACCATATTAAAGAAGGATATATAAGGATTATCCTTATAGAAGGATAATCATGTTAGTTAAACAGGTTTTTCCCAATGTGAGCCCATCTTGGCTGTGCCTGGTGATTATGAGTTATTCTTTAAACACATTTCAAGGACCACTAAATTTACTTGCTGTCCATTGGAAATCATCTGTGCTACCTCCAATACCATGAACCTTCAGTGGTGGTGGTTTCGGCTGGGAGAGAGTTAATTTTCTCCACAATAGCTAGTGTGAGGCTGTGTTTTGCATTTGTGCCGAAAATGGCATTGATAATTCTGGGAAGGTTTCATTATTGCTGAGCAGTTCTTACATGGATCCAAGGCCTTTTCTGCTTCTCATACTACTCCCCAGATGAGCAGGATGGGGGTACAAGGAGTGCACAGGGGCAAGGGGGCACAGGCAAAACAACTAGCCCCAACTCACCTAAGGGATATTCCAGACCATATGCTGTCATGCTCAGTATATAAAGATGGGAGAAGAAGGAAAGGGAGGATGTTTGGAGTGATGGCATTTGTCTTCCCAAGTCTCTGTTACACATGTTGGAGCCCTGCTGTCCTGAGGATGTCTGAACACCTGCCTGCCCATGGGAAGCAGTGAAATAATTCCTTGTTTTGCTTTGCTTATGAGCACAGCTTTTGCTTTACCCATTAAACTGTCTTTATCCCTGCCCATGAGTTTTCTCACTTTTACTCTTTTGATTCTCTTCTCTATCCCACTGTGGGGAAGTGAGAAAGCAGCTGTGTGGGGCTGAGCTGCTGGCTGGGATTAAACCTTGACAACAGCTCTTGAGAAAATTTGAAATAAACTGATAGGGACATATATGTAGGTATTTATTAATGAGAAAAATAGAAGCTTTAGGCTCTCTATAAGAATCAAGGTGCCTTTGTATTCCCAGCTGGCCTGCAGGATGGCTTTTCACTAAGATGCCTGAGGTTTCAACAAAATGATAATCTAACTCCATAAATAAAAGATTTATTTTGTCTCTTTTCTTCTCCTGTGATATAGTATCCAAATTATTAACCAAACAATTCTAAATACATTGATTAAGTATTTCTATCTCTTAGCTGTTTTGTGAATAATAATTATAGAATATTTTGGTTTTCTCTGATTAAGAGTTGTTTTTTCCTTCCCTATATTTTTCATAGATATTATCAGTGGATCCTACTTCCAGTGAGGATATGGCAGTGTATCCCAGGAGTCTTTCTGGAACCCCAGGAGATGAGGTGTTGCCAAGAAATGCAGCCATGAAAGTGGGGACAGGAAATTATTTGCCCACAGCTCCCATAAGACTGTGCTAGAGCAGCTCAAAGTGGTTTTATTTTTATATATATATATATATAGTATCTTTTTGCTTATGAATTTTTTTTTTTTTTGCTTATAGGGAGTGTCCACTTGCCCAGCCTCTTTTTCTAATTCCTTCTTTTATGTTTAAAGTATCTCTTTTCTGTAAATGTTGAGTCACAGCTCTGGGATGTTCCACTGAAATTAGTTTCCTATTTGGTGAAAGGGAAGGTACCACTGAAAGCACTGGGCTGTAGAACCTGCTCTGTGTTACAAAAGCCCAGAACAGTAATTTCAAAATGTTTTCCCTGGAATTTTCAGGCTAAACAACCACTTGGGAGCTAGAAAATACTCCCAGGTGGCGCAAGACTGAGGTGCTGAAGTTTCATGCCAGGGGATAAAGAGGTGCTGGGACAATACAACAGGAGGTTCTATATACTTGCACCTATATCAACATCAATCAGCAAAGTGAAACTGCCTTTGGAGATTATTTAGACAGGTCTGTGCTGTGCCCTGTGCTGCTGAGTTTATAGAAAGGTCCAGCCAGAAAAGCACTCTACACCCAGATATCATAACAAAAGTGACATCCAGGGTAGTAAAATAAATATTTAATTTCTTTGTGTTCCCATATCCATCTCAGACATCCAGCTAACTTTAATAATACATTATGCTATAATACTTTACAAATACAACTATTATAAATTAATATAATTGTTTTGATAGATACTTGTGAGATCGTTTTGCGCTCTGCCCACTAATGTCTTTCCAGCTATGGGACAGTATTAGGCTTTTTTTGCATGCTGTAAATGTATCAAACCTAAAAGCCAAAGTAACTTTTGAAACACTAACAATATCACTCAATGCTTATATTACCCTTTACATGAATGAAGTATGGTAATAGCTTTATTGTATTGCAAACCTGCGTTGCCATTTCTGCTTCAGCAGATCTCACCCTGATGCCTGTGAGAGCAGCACATTGGTGCTTCAGATGACCGACTGCTGAACCTGGGCTGTGGAAAGTTATGGTTTTCCCTGTATCTCCCCCAAGCCAGATTAGACACTACATATCAAAATTTTGGAATGCAGATGTGCACGCAGCATAATCAGATGCCACGCACTGAAGGGGATCCGCCTCCCTCTGCTGTCACCCATGCTTGGGCTGCAAGTTCTTTGGGTGCCAGACAGCATCTTTCAGCTTGGCAGAGTGTCCAGAGTGGTCTTGGTGCACAGTTTGGAGCTTGTAGGAGTGTTGAAGTTACTATAAATTGTCAGCAAGGATGACTTTTCCAGGTGCTAATAGTGGGAAAAATTGCAGTGCCTTACACAGAGGGGTTTGGACCCCACTTTGGGCTCAGCTGTTTGCCATCACCTCTGCCCTTGGTCTAAAGAGGTGTGTACTGTTGCTATCATCCAAACCATGCAGGGGGAGTCACAGGCCAGCTGGAGGAGAGGAGAAGCAAACCATGTGGGAAATGCCCAACAACCCCTCACCCCTCCAAAGGCTCCCTTGAGAAAGGAGAAGCTGAGATTTCTGAGGTCCCTGGGCTGTGTCCTTCCATCTGCAGGCTTGTCTGCTTGCAAGGGATGGGAACTGATTTTGGCTGCTTCCTCCTGCCCAGGTCAGTAGCTGCTCCCAGGATGTGTCCTGGGTGGCATTGCTTCTCCATGGCCAAGTTTGTCACACCAGGTCCTGGGGCCATGGGGGGTTGTGCTCCACTGTGAGCACGACAGCCAGGCTGCTGCATTTGCTGCTGAAAGTAAACTGGATGTCAAGCACTTTTCCCATCTGGCATCTATTAAAATTATGTGTGTGAGAATGTGTGTGAGCATGTGTGTGTGTGTGTGTGTGTGCTATGTGTGTTTGCACATGTGTATTTGTGTGTATAAAATATGGGCACAGTCTCTGATTTCAAATATAGAACAAAATGCATGTTTCAAATTATGTTTTAATTTTAGCTTTTTTGTTAACTGGAAAGATCCTTTATTTTAGAGTTTGTGCAAACTCTTTTACTTAACATATTATCTGTAACAGATTGCATAAGCATGACTGTTATCTGTGTTAGTCATCACTTTAGACCATGGAATATAACTCATGGCAGTCTGGATTTAATGAATGTTTGAATTAACCTATACCTAATTTCTTGTGTTTTAAAACCTAAATCTCATTGAAAGCTGAGCTTTGTTTACTTCCCAAAATTGATCTGAGGGCCATTTGGAACACTTAGTGTATTCTAAAATGTGATCGTATCAACAATACACACTCAAGTTTGTTTTAAAGTGAGTTTTTCTTTTCTAGTTTACATAAATCATTTAAAAAAATCGTTCACTTTTTTGGATCATAATGTACTCACTTGGCTTTTAGACCTACATAGCTCACAGACCAATTTTTCAAACAGGATTCTAAAGCTATTTGTGGATTACTTTCTGTTTGCTACTTGTAATCTGCATTCCTGAGGCAAGCATGCTAAAATGACTGAGGATTTTCATCGAGCTAAGTGATTATACTAAATAGGGCAATTTTGGGTGCTCTTGGCTTCTGTGTTTAAAAATACAATACAGAAGAAACCAACACCACATTTTCTGTTAAACCACAGAGGGCACTGTTTGTTCTTAATATAAAATGACCTTACTACATAGACTCTTGTCAGTCTTCATTAAGCAATTAATGTTAAGAGCTTTAATTTAACCTTTTCCCCCCTTTTTTCTTTCTTCAATTTAAAAGTTAACCAGGTGTATTACACCTCTGCACACTGTCATGTTCTTCCAATGTTTGGTACCAGATACTGCTCTGGTCCATCCCTCTCCTTTGCTTCATCACAACACCAGAGTAGTTTCCTTTCCAGCAGATGTAGTGCAGGAAACTGCCTTGATTGTTTAATAGTTAATTAGCACTCTACATTTTTGCTCTTTACTTTTACTTTCAAGTGTTGGAGAAAGGGAGGCAAGGCAGCACTGCCAACAGTTGAAGAGTTAACTCCTAATATTTCTCCTCTGGTGCTTTCAATCAGGATGGAGTAAAGGATACGGAGCAACAGTGAGGTTGAAAATCAATCTATACTAGTTTTGCAATTATTGTTTATCCATTACTTGAATTATTCTCAACAAATATGATGACATTTTCAGTTTTCTCAAAAGAAAAAAATCTTCCAAAATACCTGACACAGAGAAAGCAATAGCAAAATTTACAGGTTTTGCTAAAAATAAAGTGTAGGGTTTTTTGAATTCTGTGTAATTGTTTGTTTCTGTAAAACATGCTGGGAAAAAAAAAATCAGAATTTCATATGAAAAATATGTGGGACTTGTTTTGTCTTAGAGTTTTGTTGATACAAAATGGCCTCGGATCATTGTACAGAACTTCACACAGAGACAAGATAAACTGTTTATAATATATAAATCCTCATAGATTAAAGGAAATAAATAAAAAGCAGAAATTGCGAAAACTGTCAACATCAGATTAGTGGAAAAAGTTCTTGTTCACTTGTGGCCCTGTTAACTATTGTGCAAGTTTGGGGCATCTCAGAAGCTATAAAGTATTACTTCAGTTGCTATTTTAGAGATGTATTTTAGCAGTTTCTCTCTCTCTCTCCCCAGCAGTGACCCTTATGAACTTTGCTGGTTAATTTAATTTCTTGTTTGTTGGAGGCCTGGATAACTTCTGGGATAATTTTTTTGCATTTCACTTCCCCAACCTGTGTATAAAGCTGGTGCTGATATCTTTGAGTGCTTTGTAGCTCTTGATGACACACTGCATTGGTCTTAGCCAGACACAACAGGTTTTGCTTTGTCTTTTTTGTGCCTGGCCAAAGACACAGTTAGAAACACAAATGGCTGCTCATTTTGCAAGCATTTGAAAAGGACTGCTAAAATTATGGATGTGTCTGGAAAACAGGGTTTCCAAGGATCCCCTGATGGGCTTTAGGCAACTTGTGATTTCATCACTGGACAACCTATTACAGAGCTAAATTATCTGATAGTGCATTTTTTAAAAATATTTAATTGAATCCCTCTTGTTCCAATTTATATCTGGTGTCTCTAATCTTTCTGATGTGTCCCAAGATAGACCCTTTAGGAGCTCCTCACCAGGCTCCATATAGGGTACTACTCATTAACAACTGCCCTTTGAAATGGACAATTCCAGATTTTTCTCCATCTTGTAGTGCAACCATCAAGATTGTGAAGACTTACTGGATATAAGGATGCTTCAGGAAGCCACATTGAAGGTGTTGCTAAAGGAAGCCTTTCCTCCATTGGGAAATTACTCATGAGAAGTGTGCTGTTCTTGGGGCTACATTTAAAGAGACCATTTGCAATAGAGCTAATGGAGACTGCCGAGAGAAATGGAATTTTCTCTGCTGGTTTCCAGTTATTTTTCTTTTAAAACATGAGATGATACCTGGAAATTCTGTTCTGAGAGTAGTTCAATCAAATCATCCATTGCTACAAGGCCAAGGACGATAAATATTTGCAGGTTTCTTTTCAAGCATTCAGGAGTGAAGGTCTAAACTTTTTAAAATAACCTGAATAGGAGATTATCCATACCATCAAACAGGCAAACTCTGCTGCACAGCTGGAGTGTTATTTTCCTGGAAGGCACTGCTAGGGGCAAGGACATTATCTTGCCGGTGAGGTTACATGCTTTGTATGTGTTTTAGGATTGGGTCTGCATTACCAGGGGATAGTTATAAAAACATGCTGATAGTTCTGCAGAAGAATTTGATTTTTCAAAATGTTCTTCCTTGCCTGTATGATTTTCAAAAACTAGAAACATAATCTGGGAAATAGGGCCGCAAAGTCATTACAAAAGCCCTGCACAGCACAACTCTTGCTGTTTTTGGCTTTTCTATTTCCTCCATATGCCAATTCATTCCTAGCTATGCTTATCAAGGGATCATAAGCATTTTCCATCTCATTTGATTTTTGAACCAGAAATTCAGTATTCTGAAACACAGAATATTGAAACTGCTTTAATTTGCTACGTTTAGGCATATCCTGAATATCTAAATATTATTAAACATGAGGTTTCTTTGATTTTTCCTTTTAAGTGACATAGAATGAATTTGTAGAAGAGAAAGCAGTACTTCAGTTATCCATAATGCATCTGTTTATGTTTCCAACTGGTACACTTTATCACCAAGTCATTGGTTTATATTACGAAATGATGGCTGTGTAATAAGTAGTTAGCAGAAACCACAGGCACGTCTTTGAAATAACACTAATGGCCATTTTTGACGAAATATATGAGGCTTTCTGAAAATGATTTGATGAAGAAATGTATTTTCTTTACTTCCTGTTAACAGTGAGCATGTTGAAGCCCTTTAATCTCTGCTGCACAACTAAACATTATTTTTCTTATTTGAGATTAGTTTGAACTAGCAAGCACCATTTAATAATTAAGAAGCTTTAAAGCAAGTGAATTTGACCAGGGAAAACTAATTAACAATAGCTGATAACATTGAAAATTAGTCATTCTACTTCTTTCTATACTTATCTAGTTTATGGTACTGAGGATTCTCTTCTGCTAGCAGAGTTTGCATATAATAGTATATTATAAAGCATGCTGGAAGGCCCAAGTGTGATGACATTTTTAAGACTAAGATTTGCTCTGAAGGGATTAAATCTCTAGGTTTTTATGAAAAGTGCAGCCAGTCCTTAGAAATTTACCATGCTTCACATTGGATAAGTTTTCTGGCATTTCACAAGTAAATCTTCCAAACAGTTTCTAAGCTAAAATTAGATGTAAATTGGATCTGTAGTTAAAGATGTGATCCTTGGACAAGTTTAACATTTATGTCTGTTTTATACTCTAGCTTGAAGAAGTTCAGCTGTAATGCATTGTGCAAAATGATATTTTGCACAGGATACATTTGAAGAAATAATTTATGATTAAATTTTTATGCAGTGTTGTTTTAAACTCCTATTACAAGCACTTTTGCTGATGCTACATATTTTCAATCTTGTTCTCAGAAAATTTTGCTAAACTTTGGCTACTTTTTCATGGGTTTTTTGTTGGTTTTTTTTCACCCAAGTAAAGATTACTTGCATCCTGCAGGGGAAATGCTGCTTTGGGAAAGTTCTTATCCAACTTTTTCAGCTTTAAGAAATCAGTTTATGAAATATTTGCTTCTTCATATTTTTTGACATTTTGGAAAAAAAACCAGCCTTCATTCAGAGTCCCACTAGGCTTTACTATCAGGACTTTGTTTCAAGATTGTATTCTTTGTTATCTTCATGACATAAAATTTAATGTCAAGGAAGGAAAGAGTCTTTCAAAGAAGGGAAGAGTCTTTATTTCATAATTTGTATCAGTTTCTATAACTGATAACATAACATTTGCCCATTTGTGAATTGAAAGGCATAGGGAACCTGCAGTAAAATACCCATATCTAAGAAACCCTAGTAAACATCTAGTAAAATGTTAATTAAATGTTAGTTATGAAGGCAGAATGAATGTCAGTGTTTCCCAACTGTTGAATGCTTCACTACTTTAGTTTATTTTTACCAAAATTAACCAGATTTAGGAGAAAGAGCAGCTTCATACAAGTTACTGGGAAACATTTCATTGAGTTGGATGACTTGGACCAATGCAGCTGTTGCAGGAAAATCTAGAGGAGCTGGGCTGCCCAAACAGCACATGCAACCTGCCCACATCACCAGCCCCTGCTCTTTCTTGCTCTCTGGGCTGTCCCTCAGAGGCAGACTGAGATTATTGCAGTGGGAAGGAGCAGTAAAAAGGCACAAAGGACACGAGGATGTAGAAAACCAGACTCATGGATTCTGTTGCCACTGGAGCAGTGTGCACACAAGGATTAGTTAAGCTACACAATCCTTAATGGTCTTACAGGTGACTCTGCCACTGACAGCCTGTCACCTGCCCCCAGGTGTATCTGTACACCTTTATAATGTGTATGTCGTGTGTGAGGGACAGAGCCTGGTGGCTCTCTTGCCTGGCCCACACGATCCCACTGTGTTCAGAGAAGTGTTGCAAGAGCACAGTCAGAAGTTCAGACACTGATTCAGGGCTCCCCATCCAATCACACAATCCACGGACAGATATAAAGGCCAGAAATAGCAGCAACTTCCAGACACTTTGGGCACTTCAAGTGGGACCAATCTGAATCAAAGGC
This sequence comes from Passer domesticus, assembly GCF_036417665.1. Classification (NCBI taxonomy): domain Eukaryota; kingdom Metazoa; phylum Chordata; class Aves; order Passeriformes; family Passeridae; genus Passer; species Passer domesticus. The sequence goes on from NC_087474.1 coordinate 138,412,067, forward strand.
AAATCAATGACACAGCCAGGTTTGGCAGTGTTGTGTGCCTTTAATGCAGTAATAAATCTGTTTGTAAGAGAGAAATTAAGCAAAAAAGGTCTTAAATGAGAAATTTTGCAGTTAAGCAGAACATTAACTCTATCTTTAGGAGCATCAGCAAGTGAAAAATGCACAAAGTGTCTTTAAACATAACTTTTATCTGGAACCAGTCCAATAAAATCATTCCATCATAACTGCATAATTATTTTGTTACATTATTACACCTTATTATGTAGAGTGCTTAAGAATCTTGTTTATGCATTTCTTACTGAATGAATTTGCCTTTTTTTTCTAAATAGAATCTCAACCTTCATTTTTAGTTTTCTACCTATGAAATTCATTGTTGATATTTTACTATTTCTCCAGATAATGACTGTTTCATCTGAGAATCCAATCTAATATCTCTGCTCTTAAGGGATATGAAGGGAGGAGCATTAGGCTTTCTAGGAAAGCTGAAATTCAGGATTTCTTGAATCAGGATGTTATAGATCAGGAAATAATAGGAATAATAGGAAGATGGGTATTTTATTTTTAAACAGGGATGCACCTACAGTATTTCCATGTGTAGCATTTGTACAATGTGATCTGCTCAGCATGGCCTAATGGCAACAGGAGTTGTGCTATTTGTCTTCCTTGTGTCCAGGGATTTTGCCTGGATGCATTTTTTTATCCATAACTACTTCATTAGTGTGAAGATTCACATGGAGGTGCTTTAGAAACCTCCCTTCAGAGAGGTACCATTGATGAGGTGGATGCTGAATCTCCTCAGAGGAAAGAGATTCACTCAGAGAGAATCTCATCCGTGAGAACACGATGCGAGCGCTCCCTGGGGTCTCTACGCTTGCATGAATAGGAAGGATTAAAGGTTGAGGCTTATAGCCCATTTGTCATGAAATCCTCTAATGATGACAGAAACTGTAGACTTGCCTCATATAGAATATCTATAAAGAGCAGAGTGAAAAGGATATAGTGAGGCAACGGTGCATGACCCTAATTTTAGAAGTATTGAAAGTGGGAGAATTGGAGGAGTTTATGACAGTAACAGAATATTGGGGTTTGGTTTCCCTTCCTCCCACCAGTGCAAAACCTAAGCACTAAAGACTGTGTCTTGAAAAGTCCATACAATCATCTGGATATTCTCACCCTCCCTCTACCTCCCTAACACCCTCTAGGAAATAAAAAACACATTAATGTAAAAACCTAAGGTAACTCAAAAGCCACAAAAACTAATTGGAAAAAAGCAAGAGGGCACTGAATGCCCAGCAGCAGCTGGGATTTAGCTGGTGGGAGAACTGTGATGCTCCTGCCTGTCTGCCTTTGGTGGGATGGGGTAGCAGTGCCAGGGGTTATAGAGGCACCTGCCATTGGGTGCCCATCTCTTGGTAACATGGGACCTACTTGAGCCCCTGGTTTGACCCTGATCCTGAGCCATGGCAAGGCCCAGATGGTCCAGGATTGATGCAGTCTGCTGGTCTTTTTTATTACAAATGGAAAAAAATGTCAAAAATTCTAAATAAGTATTTTATATTTCATCTGGAACTCAATATCCTAAAAAAAATGGAAATTCCCTGTCCTTGTCTAGCTTCAGCCTGGAAGAAGAGTCCTTTGAGGGGATGCACAAGAGCAGTGTGATCAAGCCTGATCTTCCATTTAGAAAATGGTGTCAGACTCTGGTGCTGCAGCTCTTCCATAGAAATAGAGATGCATTCCCTAATTTGAACATTTTTTGATTTAGCCAATGAAACTAAGTTCTTTAGATCTTTTTGCTGAACACCTGGAATTTTTCAAAGAGATATCTGTAGCTGCCAGGTTTACTTAGAGGTTTGCAAAACACCAGTGGCAGGCTGGAGTGAGGGAGGGAAAGCAAGGTGTTTCAGGACACAAAGCAGCCCTCGCCTGCCAGGCTGCCTGTTTAAAGTACGAGCTCATACGAGCAAGGATAATCTTCTTCCGTGTGGAGTGTGGTGTCCAGAGAGCTGTTACAAATCTATAATAACCTGTGTGTGCTGCCATGCCAGGCATAGCTTCTGCACACCAGATTTTTCCTTGTGAAACCAGAGCATGGTGCTCCATGTCTGTGTCCTGGCACTGCAGCAGTGTCACTTGCTGCCTGACAGGGAGGAGGGCTACACGGTGGGGACACTGCCTGCATGCAACTGCTGTGTGAGCAAATGCGTGCTGCACCTCTGTGAGAATTAGTCTGGCAGGGAGAGAAAGAAACCCCACAAATTTGCTGAGAGGATTAAGCACAGCAGTTGAGTTTTGAGGGGCCCGTGGGTATTTATCAGGCTATTTACCATGACTGGAGCCATACCTTACTTCATGTGCTCTCCGATAACTCATGTGCTCTCAAAAATTTTATCCTGCAGGTATGGAAAATGTTAAGTTCCTTGTTTAAAAATGGATTGAAAGTTCCTGAGTAGGAAGTGTAAAATGTTTGTTCAGTGGGCTAACTGGTAAGGTCTTCACTTCTGTAATTGTTCCTGCGTACCCTAACAGCTGTCTTTTTTTTTTTTTTTGTCTTTCAAACTCAGAATAGGAAATTACTTCATTAATTTAATTTAGGTAGCTTGATTTCAGTGGCACCCACTGCACTTCACATTTTATAGTTTGCAGTTAGGAAGCAACATCTGGACTTATCCCAGTGATTTCTTGCTCTTAATATATTTAATGTATTTTCTTATATAAATATTATTTAATTATAGAAAGGAATCATTTATTAATCTTCACTATGTGTCTAGACCGTTGATTACTTGATGTACCTGAGCCCAGAGCTTGCTATTAAGTAGCATGACAGCATTGCATTTGAGTGGCTTATGGCCATTAATATGCTCATGAGTCTGCAGGAGAAATGGAGCTTAGAGCTCAGTCTATCTATCCACCTTGCATCTGACATCACCAGCAATCTAAATGCTTCTGGCTTACCATTGAAATATGGTGCTTGTGGATTTGATGACTTGAAACATGGCCATTTAGTGAGACAAATACACCCTAGGTCAGGTTGTTTCTTGTGTGATTACTTGCTGGTCATGTTTTCCTAAGCAGATGGTCCATGCTACCCGTGAGCAAGCAGCTTTGTAAGCAGCCACCCTGCCTGGCTTTAGGGGACTGGGTTTGCTGCGTTTGTAGGGTTTGCTGCGTTTGTAAGGTTTGCTGCGCTATGTAACCCAGCCCTCCAAAGTTTTCTACTTTTTTCATAGTCACACTTGATTAAAGCTGACCTGGCAAGAGCCCAGGAAGCCTTTGAGAGGATTAGTGGTTATTAGTGTCACTGCCTCCTGCGCTGTGGAAGTGGCTCTGCTGGGAGCGGCGGAGCAGCATCGCCCGGGCACAGCTCCGGGAGAGGCGGCTGCGACCTGCGGGGCACAGCCTGTGCCCCCTGCCCCGCTCCCGGCTGTGGGACAGCCCCGCTCGGTGCCGCCGAGCCCCGAGGAGCCCCGGGAGCGGTGCCAGCCCCGCCGTGCTCACCTGGGTGGCGGCCGGGGCAGGGCAGGGCATCACTCAACGCCGCTTCCGCAGCGCTTCGCCTCCCGTTCTTCTCCCGCTGCAGGGAAGAGGTGCCCGGCGCTGAACTTTTTACCTTCAAGGCTAAGTATTTTGTGTGCTGGAGAAAACGGCCATTAAAATGATTTGTGAAATAAATACTATCACTGAGGCAGGTGTTGGACCTGTAAACAGTTAATTGCCAGAGCTTTGCAGACGTCGACTATTTCTTTTGAGACATCTGCCAGCTAATATTATCTGATAGCAGCTCATTCAGTTGATGAATCTGTCATTTTGCAATTTAGCTACCAGAATGTGTGCTGGGTCGATCAGCTTGCAAACCTGTGTTTAGATGAGCTTCACAATCTGCGGTCATCTGGAGATATTCAAGGTATAATGCAATTAATAATTTACCATCATCCTGACATGAAAGTAACTTACAGTAGAAAAGTCAAAACATGTCAGTTTTCCGCGCCTTTGAGACTCACGTGAACGTTGCTTTTAAACAATGGTCAGAGCAATAAAAGCCTGGTCCAACCCAAGGGTCAATGAACAGCAGAAGATGGGGCACATTGTTAGGAGGACATTTAGCCAAAGCTTATTTGTAGAAACTTGGTGAAATAATATTTGTGTTTGACATCCGTGTTCAGCGTTTTTCAGCTGGTTTGTGCCTTGATAACTATTACAGAACTTTGCTGCAGGTAAACCAACCATGCTCTAAAAGACATACATGATACTCAGAAGTCAATCTATAAGTAACCATGGAAAGAGGGAACCGTGTTTAAAATAGACAGGATCCATGTCTACTTTTTTGTTGGACTGCATTTCTAACTGTTCAAATTAAAGCAGTTTTGCAGTGGAAAGCGTGATAATACTTGTGAGCTGGTCCATGGAATATTGTTTTTTTCTGTTGATCACATGCAAGTAGATACACCCACCCTAAAAATTTCAGCTATATTTTGTATTTTTGCTGTTTGGTTGAACAAAAGATGACTTGTACCTGAGGAGAGTACATTCACTCAACAAGCCTAGAAAGAAACCAATGAATTTGAAAAGGATTTTATATAAAGCAAAAAGAAAAAGAGGAATGGGTCATTTAAAAAAAGTATTAACATCAAGGAGTCCATGGTGGACTTGCAATTGAGTCATAATCTCTTTTAAAAGCCCCCACTAAGGCAGATAACTAATTTGCTCTGTAGTCAGGCTGCTCAGGTTACCCCCTTGATGTTTTGGGCTGCGGGGACCCTCCTCCAGGACTTTGTTGCTCTTGGTGGCCGCAGCCGTGCAGCTGGGGATGAATAGGATGGAGTGGCAGGAGGGTAAATGTGAGAGCTTTGTGTTTTCAGACAGTTCTTTTGCTTCTAGGAAAGTTAATTAGGAAGTGAAACCTTAAGCAGTTGACAGTGTGCATTGTTGGCTGCTAGTGCTCTGTGACAAATACCACTGAAAGGTACTTCACTTTCTTTTGTAAACAGAAAGGTAAGGAATTTGCACAAAAATGTATTGGTGAAGATCTGCTTTTCATCATGGCCTAACCACATAGTAAACAACAGAAATAACTTGTTTTAATAAAGTATGGTGTTGAAACATTTATCAGCAAGCTCTTTCTCTCCATTTCAAAGGTATGTTTAGGTAAGAGGAACTGTTGCCTTAAAGAAACCCAATCTGAAATTTTGTTATAACATTTTTTTCAGGTCAAGGTCAGGAAACTTAAGGAAAAGTTTGACTTTTGGGCCATCATACAATTACCCCGAGTTGATTAATACAGTATGCTGAAACAGCCATCTAAGAATTTTGTAGCATTTAAAATGTATCCCAAATAGTAGTTACTCACATAAAATTATTCTAGTAGTTACATTATAAAAAGCATGACTTCATTTTTATTATCATTTTTTGCATGTAGCATGCACAGTTATGAGGCAAGTGCAATAATCCATGTATTTTAATTTCTCTGTGTAACAATAAAAAAATTAACATACCTTTCTCTTATAGGCTATGTTCCCTTGAGTGGCATCATTATAAGCCTCTGGAGGATTAATAAAATAGGCTTGGGGACTTCAGAGTTTAAGCCTGTTAAAACAGTTCAGCACAGTACTTCATTTGAACTAGACTTTAGTGGTGTACTTGTGAAACCAAATGGAGAGTGGTGTAGAGCTGGCTGAAACACTACAGATGTCCATTTCAGAATAAAGGTAGCTGCCTTTTGTCCTGCATTTCCACCCTCTGCAGGTGGAGCAGCTCTGCACAAGGCTCTCACAACATCAGCAATACAGAGTAGCACAGCAGAACATTAATTACGAGACGATTGTACAAGGGTAAGGCATTTGTGGAAGCAGTATTTGGGACTCAAAAAGCAACTGCAACAGATGACTGCTCTGGGGGCTGGTGAACAGGAGGAAGTAATGCCATTGTATGTCTACAATTCATCCACGTGGGCTGGTGCTCAGGCTCATTGAGGGAATGCTGCAAAGGACATTTTCTAAGCAAGACCTAGTTTTTTTGCAGCCTCTGTCTCTCCTGGAGCAGCTGTGGCTGTGGAGAGATCTCCCATCTCTGCAGCTCTCTGCTTATCCATGTTGTCCCCTTGCTTGTGCCCATTAATCTCAGTCCTGGTGAAACCACAGTTTCCTTAGCCACACAGATATTTTGCAATAGCTTTGCTTTTTGCCAGTGTTCCCTACAGAAAGGGTGAAATTAGTTTTCTGTTTATACATTCCCGTGAAGTGATGCTTTATCTGTTTTTACAAGGCTGTGTAATGCCATTTAGATTTAGTCCTCAGAGCGAGCTATTTTTAAAGGTTTTCAGAGGGTCATTGTAAATATTAAATTATTCAGATACTTTCATATTTTTCTGTAGGAAACTCCCCAAATATTATTAGACTTAACTTTTTTGGGGGGTGCTTTGGAAAATGAACTAGGAAGATTTTCAGGAAACTTTAGTACAGGTTTAAATTTCTTCCTACTCCTTCCCAATGTTCTTCAGGATGTAAATCCAACACACCGTAAAATTTACAGTGATTTAATAGTAATGAAAATAAATATTGTATAGGATAACTATGAGATAACAGTGCTTGAGTAAGGTGAGCTAAGTGGTTGAATAAGGTTATTATACATCAGAACTGTTCTTCAGACACTTTAAATAATGCCAGGGCCAGGTGGTACAGGGCTGAGTATATTAAATTAACTTGCTGATGGCTCTTCATGCTTACAGCTGGAGATGAAATGGGGAGGGATGGAAGAAGGCTGAAGGGCTTCAGGGGCATGGGTCTGCCCCCACCTCTGGGTACAATGGGGTTGGGGAGGATTCCACCCTTATCAACCCCGTTGTGAGCTCATTCCTCATTTCTTGAAGAGAAAGGAATGTTTATTCAGCTGACACAGTTTCTGGGAAAGAGGCTGGAAGAAGAAACTGCTGCGTGACAGTCTTCCTCCTTATCATCTAAAGTGGTGATGTATCTGTGCAACATGTGCAGTGTGGGAAGGGATGGGGAAGGATGGCCAGCTAGACAAGGGACAGACCTAGGAAAATGAAGACTTTGAATGCGCAGGGGATTATTACCCCATTTCTCTGCATCTACAACAACAGCCATCTGAACTCAGCCTACCAAACCCTAATCAAAATAACCTTTTCCACTTGAGCAGTTGATTAACCCCCAAAGGCTCCATGTTTCAGTGAGTTTACTCAAATTTGGATAGCATGTGTGGAGTGTGCAGTGCTGATTTGCCCCAGAGTATATATTAATAACAGTGGCCGTGGATGGGAACAGGGAAGGGCTGGAGCAAACCATGTGTCTCTCCTGCATGGACAAGGAACAGCTGAAAGCTTGGGGCTGCCTCCCTGCTCCCACATGTCTTTGTGTGGGAGAAGATTTGGAAGGGTGTGATTAAACCCCCAGGAGAGGCATGCAAGGCAAACTGGAGAACAGCTCCTCATCTGATTTCTCCTGGGGGCTGCTTTTCCCTTCACAACGTCAGCCCTCCTTGCTATCCCCTCTCTGCAGCACGGCGGGTGTCTCTGGAAGGGATGGGCGGCCTTCGGCTGCATCTCCTTATGGAAATTGCTTTGACCTTTATTTTCATTTCTTGGCCCGACTGCTATCCTGTCCCTGAAGCGGAGTGTGGTTACACCTTTCTGCTTAAGCTGGCATGTTTAGTTTAAAACCAGAAGAAATAAGAACTTCTCAGCTTTCTAGAAATAACTTTTCTTCTCTTTTTATCACCTACAGAATGCCTGGAGAGTTTCAAACTAATAACAAGATTATGTAAGAGAACAGGAAATAAAAACACACATATATTTTATTTCTGCAGAAACAGCCCCATTGCATTTAGTCTTCCAACACAGTAAATGAGCCCTCTATATACTTTGGCACTACAAAGCATTTCAAAGATACTTCTGGTAAACACCAATACCATATCTATCCCTCTAAACCTCATTTTTCAGATATGTATACATTGTGGAAGTGGAACAAAAGTCAGCTTCAACATTTTAAGCAATCAGTTTGATTCTGGTCACAGCAATTACTCTTTCTGTCAGCAGGAGGAAAATTTACAATCATGAAATCAAAGGGTCTAACTTATTCCTGCATAATGCAGCATAAGATGCATGTAAATGGGATCCCCCCCCTGGAAAAGCTGCTTCCTCTCATTTGCCTGAGCAGAGCTGGGTGGCCGCCGTGCGCTGCACAGCAGGGCAGGGCGTGCTCAGCTCAGCCCGTGGGCAGGTGGAAGGAGCAGGATCATGCTCAGGGCTGTGCTGCCGTGCCAAGGCAGGGTCCTGCTGTGTCCCCATCCCTCTCCCTGTCCACCCTGGGCAGTGCTGCCAGAGCTGGCTGTCCCACCACTCGTCCTGACCCGCTGCTGCCATCCCGGAGCAACACGTCAGTGCCAGCTGCACTGCAACCCTTCTCTGTCATCCCCTCCTCAAGGAACATCCAGCTTCATGTCTGTCTTTTTTTTCCTTTCAGGAGTGAGGCATTGACAGCTTTCCCTTTTCCATTCTCCCCTTCTTCCCCGTGGGTTTTTTGGAAATGGCTGAGGAAAACAGTGATCAGCCAATTTATGTGACACTCTCTCAGATAAACAAATGGGAAAATGGGACTTTTGAGGCTTGTCTGGACAGTGTAATTAAAATGAACCTTGTGTGGCAGTTGTAAATTGACCCTTGGTAAACAATCTGGCTGGTCAGATCAGGTTGTGGAAAGAGCTTCATCATTTCTTAACATGGGTGATTCCACATTTTAGTAATTCTATAATGTTATTTTTTTTCTTTGGAGAATTTGAATGGGTTTATTTGTAAAATGGCATCGATTTTGGGACACCTACATCATCTCCTTTCACTGAATCACCTTCTCCTATAAATAGTTCAGGTTCACAGTTCCTTTCCTGGGGAGATAAAAATAGGAAGAAAAAAGAAAGAAGGGGGGAAAAAGGGAAAATAGATCTCATTTCACTCATTTCAGTTGACAAGAATCAGTAAACTGGTTTCCAGATCTGGGGACCTTTCCTTTTGGTAATACATAATCCTCTCTGACTACATTCATTTAATTCTTCAAGCCCACTCTGCACTTCAGTGTGTTCTCAGGTTTCTAGCTCTTCATAGTACATTTTTAACACACAGAAATAATGTCTGAAAGCTAATTATGTTAAACAACTTCAAGGTAATTTCAAACTTAGTAAGGCTTGTAGAAAGATTTATGTCTAATTTTAAAAATAATTTCTCTTAACAATTATACAAAGAATATAATAATACTTCTGCTTTGCTTAGCAGGATTTTGACTTTAGAAAATAATGTTACCACTAGCTGTTTTTTTCACAGCAGCAAAAAAAGAACCAGATGAGGTTGAGTCCTAGTGTGTCCACTCTCCTTACTCACAGGCACTCGTTAGTCTGACCTTCTTAACTATTTATAAACCAAGTGGATGCTATGGATAAAGAGGAAAGAGGGCCCCTTGTATTCCTTCCTTCCTTCCTTCCTTCCTTCCTTCCTTCCTTCCTTCCTTCCTTCCTTCCTTCCTTCCTTCCTTCCTTCCTTCCTTCCTTCCTTCCTTCCTTCCTTCCTTCCTTCCTTCCTTCCTTCCTTCCTTCCTTCCTTCCTTCCTTCCTTCCTTCCTTCCTTCCTTCCTTCCTTCCTTCCTTCCTTCCTTCCTTCCTTCCTTCCTTCCTTCCTTCCTTCCTTCCTTCCTTCCTTCCTTCCTTCCTTCCTTCCTTCCTTCCTTCCTTCCTTCCTTCCTTCCTTCCTTCCTTCCTTCCTTCCTTCCTTCCTTCCTTCCTTCCTTCCTTCCTTCCTTCCTTCCTTCCTTCCTTCCTTCCTTCCTTCCTTCCTTCCTTCCTTCCTTCCTTCCTTCCTTCCTTCCTTCCTTCCTTCCTTCCTTCCTTCCTTCCTTCTTTCCCTTTCCCTTTCCCTTTCCCTTTCCCTTTCTTCTTCTTTTTCCCTCCTTCCTTGAGCAGCATGGTTTTCAACATCTATCTTGTGTTTCTTTCATTTAATTTCTGGTTCTTTTTCGATGCATTCATTGTTTACCAGTGAGAATGAAGCTTATTTTCAAAGCTATGTCTGTACATCTTGTCTGAGGAAAGGGACTTTGATATGATAAATGCACCTGACAAGGCCTTATTTATTCATATATTTCTTGAAATTTATCACTGATGTAGTAGTTAAAGAACACAACTTGAGATCATGAGGAAATGTGTGGGAAGCATATCTGGACTTAGTTAAAACTTTGGAAGAATGTGAGAATTCACTTTTATTAAGCCAAAATATAATAAATTCACAATGTAAAGTACAACTCCAACTAGGCCAGATGATAAACGTTTTAATGCAATGCACGCAGCTGCTCCACTCTGTTGTTTCCAGTCCTTTTCTGTCTGGTCTATTTACCTCCCCTTAATAGCTGCAGGACATATTTATTGGGACCTAAATTTTCCCTAGTTGTTTGCAGCACAACTTTCTGGTCCAAGGAAAGGCCCATTTCTTTGAACTGCTTTTCCAATAAGAGCTGAAAACAGCAAATACTGAATTAAAAACTTTATAAGCGCATTGCGCAGCAATTTCTCTGGGTTTCTGCTTTCTGGGGAGCCGAAGAGGGGAGAAGGTAAAGAGCTGTGTGTGGTGTGTGCACGCTGCTTGCCTGCAGTGGCCGTGCACTCTGCGAGGCTCGTGGTGACCCCTGGGAAGCTGGGGAGTGACAGCCCCAATGCCCAGCTGACAGGCAAATCTGTGTCAGAGGCAGAGCTGAACAATGCAGGGCAGTGAAAGAATGTGGAAGGTAAAGCCAGGGGGTGGCTGAGCTGGGTTTGGCTTCAGCAGGGGCTGTTCCTCTCCTGTATGGGGTGATCGGGCCCCAGGTTACAGATGTTTCAGAAAACAAAGCCAGTTGTTGAGGGAGTGTATGGTCTGTATTAAAGTCGTTCTGGAGCCTCCCTCACCCAGGCATATGAAGACAATTTTTGTGTATGAGGCAGCAGGTGAACAGCCCTGCTTATTCAGCAATACAGAAATAAGAGTAATGTGACAGAATTAGTGAGACCTTCATACATATTTTTTCTAAGTAAAATAAGTAGATCCTGTCCTGGAAAAAAAAAGTATAAATTTTTTGGTCGTCCTCTATGCCAGCTGCAAAACCTGAGACAAATGGGCACTATGACAACTTCTTTTGTAGAAGCAAATCAAAGATGTGTGTTGTGGGGGCCTCTGGCCAGCTCTAAGGTGGTTAGTCACCATACTACGCCTGGGAAAATGCACTCTATGTGAATTTGTGCACACTGCATTTTGCACAGTATGCTGTCCTTTGTTTTAATAACACTGGGAAATTCTCATATGAGGAAAAATATCCTCTTTATAAAGCCAGGGGACCCAAATATTGACCAGTAAAAATAAAATGCTCTCCATGAAGTGCAGAGTGTAAGGGAATTAGTCTAACATCACTGGCCTCAGTGGAGGGTGGAGAGGGAATATGATAGGACACTGGACTTAAGTAGGGGTCAGGGCACAGGTATGCAGAGTTTGAACGTGGAAATGGAAAGCACTGAAGTAATGTGATACCCCTCAGGTGAGAATATCTGCAGCTCAGCAGAAATTTCAGCTGTCTGTGGCCACTGTGCCCCTGTGACAGACCCAGAGCCCCTGAGTGCACCAATGAACTTGAGGGAGCAGTCCCAAATACTGCCTGTGCAGAGCTGTGTTCCTGACACGCTGATGGCAGCAAGGCACATATACAATGTACACTGGCACAAGTGTTTTGGGCATGTTCTTTCAGCAGTCCAAGATGTGGAGCACGCAGCTGTGGCTGTTTTGCTTCCAGCTCATGTTGGTACAGGTCTCTGCATCACAGCCCTCCCTCTGCAAGCCACAGGGACCATGATGCATATTCCACACTGGCTTCTCAATGTGTGAAATTCTTAAGCAGATGGTCTTACTCAGCATGACATCTTCAAATCCTCAATTTTTTGTTAGAGGTAGTTTTTTCATAGGTGTGTATATTGCACAGAACAAAGGCACAGATCATATTCACGTGGTTCCAGGAATGTTTTCACAAGTTTTGGCAACAACTCTTGATCTAGTGACTGTGTGGCATAACACATCATTGAGGCTGTTGGCTGTGGGAACACATGGTGAGACAATTTTGTGGCTAAAATGCTTTAACCTGCATATATGTGCCACGGGATGGACCTGCTAGGTGTACTTTGTGTGAGGGAATTAGATTAACCACTCCCCAGTGGTACCAGTAGGATTTTTGCTGTGTACTTTCTCAGGGACAAGTAGAGCCTTTGCCTCATGGATCCTTTTTTGGACAGACTTGAACAAGCAGATGAAATACTGGAGATTCTTTTGAGTGGCCCCTATCTTCTACAATCAGTGGATTCATAAAAGCATTTCAGACCATCAGTGTGTCCCACATATTTCTGAGTTGAATATAAGCCAGAAAATATGCAATTTTGTGGCTTTTGGAGGCTGAGTATGGATTTTTACATACAGCATCATGTCCTGTTTATTATTATGAAATAGGATAAGAGGGAAAAGCTAAGGGCAGGACAGAACATTTATTTTCTTGAAAATTAAACATCCATAATAGAGAGGATGAAGATAGACCATTTCAGGTTAGTATGGTGTCAATGCTGTCTGCTCTCTCTATGTGCATACATTCTCTCATTCTGCTTCAGATTTATGGTTTTGTAATCCACATGCTCACTTGCACGGTTATGATGACCCATAAAACACATCTGTATTGTCTCATGTCTTTGTCAAACTCTCTGTCTTCTGCTCTGTCTCTGGTTCCTTTCATTGATGCAGAAAATGAGAAAAAAAGACATTTTTATCACCTGGGGTTTTTTTTATTCATTCAAATAACAATTGAATTGTTTGAATAGGACAGCTCAAAATCATAACCCTAATCAAATTATTAAAAAAAAAAAAAAAGGCAAACAGAACCTCCCCAACAAACCCAAAGAATGTCTGTTGAGAAGCAGCTGAGTACAGCTTGGACCAAGGTGAGGACACAGGCTACTATCATTCCTGCAGCACTCAGCAACGTCTGTCACACTTAGTGTGGGGTGGGGGAAGCAAACCTGTTTTTTTGAGCTGGTACTTAGGTATTCATATGGACTTTGCTTAGATTGGCAGCAACACTTAAATGAAAAGTTTTGTGAAGAAATAGACACTAAAGATAATGTTATTCCTGTTGTTTCCATGGCAATGGACATGCTTGATGGACTATATCCATCATGTGTGCTCTGTAACCATCTGGTTTCACAGTCCTCATTTAAGACACTCTTGGAATAAAATGTAGGTAAATAAAACTTTAATCGGGTTTATAATTACTGTTGTCCTTACAGAAATTATTTAACATGATTTTTCAGCTGCCTCAGCATAAGGCCCAAAGGTCTTTTTAGGGTTTTATTGCTACATTTAAGGAATAGTTTAAGAATTGTTATTGTACTTTAGCTACAGATGCCACTGTTTCTTCTTGGTTTCTGAAACTATGTTATAATGACATCACATTAAGATTTTTTTTTCCAGGCTCCAAAAAGGTCACAGTTATTTTTTCCAAATGGCTCTGTCAAGCATAAAAATTAACCATACTTCGAGCTGGATTTTCTGTATTTGTAATGTATGTTTATGTTAGAGTTGCTGTCAAAACAGGCATTAAAGATAAATGTAGCTAATTAAAAGAACATTTGCTTAGAGCTCCTGGTAATAGATACCTCATTGTGGGGTCTTGAGGTAAAACTTACTTTCACAATTGATTCAGTTTATGGGATTGTGTTTAAACCTTATAGAAGGCTATTTCAATTCTCCAAATTGTGCATATTAGCCTGAAAACAATCAAGTTAAGTCTATAAGTAAATTGCGAAGAGAACTCTGGGTGTACTTGCTAAATGTGTAAAATGTTCTTGTTGGCTCTACTTCCTACACTTCATCATTTCAAATAATGCTTCCCAGCAGTAAATGCAAGTGCAAACTGGTTTTACAGAAGGGAAAAAGCCTATCTGGCACTGGATGAGTCAATAAGCTGCACACTGTAGCATAAGATAAAGAAAAAAGATGTAAAAGATCCCATATCAAGTTAGGCAATTTATTCTATTTTATCTTCCTTTATTTTGCTAAACAGCTGTGCTCACAACATTAATTTCATTGCACATGACATCTGTGTTATCCTAGGGACTCCTAGGCTGGGGAAAAGGTCAATGCCAGCTGCCATTGCTTCAAGTTTCCATAAACTTTCAATGGCCAATAATATTTTGTGCTTTATAAAAAGTAAAATAATAATGTATTTGTGTAGCACCTTTCATATTAAGGGATTTCAAAGAAAACTATGAACTGTAGGCCCAATCCTTTAGTTACATAAACAAAATTCCCATTGATTTCAGCAAACTCATGCCAGGGTAAAGAGGGCAGAAGAAAGGTGTCAGGATTTGGCTCAATGTACTGCAGGCAGCAATCACTTCATCCACTAATAAAGTTCAGTCACTTTTTGGATGGGACTTGGCAGTTGTTTAACATGAGTGGTCTTGAGCTGACTCAGTTTAAATGGAAGGATAAACAAAAAATATAGTTCTCTAATTAAGATTTCATAGTTAAGTGGAACAAACTTTGAAAAATTAAAGGGACTGGTTGGGAGAGACAGCTGGGACTGGGTTTCTCAGGGTCTTCAAAGTGGAAAAGGTTTGGAAATGCTTCAGGTCAAAGATGCTGAGAATACATAAAAGTGCCATCGGGAAAATTACGTAGGGATGTGTTTCAGACCTGGCAGAGGGAACTACTGGCTCAGGAAGAATATTGGGAATAAGCAGGGAACCTATAGGAACTGAAAAAAGGACTGCTGTAGAGGAAATCCTTGTTACAAAAGTCAAAACCAGTGAGAATTGTGTGAGAACTCTCTAATGTGTCGTAAATCTTTTGCCCCAGAGTTCAGGAGGGATGACAGCATTGGCCATGAGGACAGATGGGAAGGGATCACTGGGAATGTAGAATCCAAGTGCATATTTCAGCTTCAAAGTTCTTCCTGAGTGGGATGTATCTCCTGTCTCCATCCTGCAAGGCTGGAAGATGTGCTGCTGAGAACTGCAAGGTTCATAACACACTAGGGTGGAGTGAGCATCGTCACTACAGGCAGGAGAGTGGCAAGGGAAGCAGCTGTACTTAACTGCAGGAAAAGGTACGTAGACAGCCATGGACATAAAAGTCTGATCTAAACTGTGTGTAAGGCTCTACATCAGGCTTTGGAAGAGATCCTGGACGGATCACTAGGAGATAAATTAAACATAGAAAATGACAAGTAATAATTTAACAGAGGTAGATGACACTGAACTGTTACGTTTTCCACAAAAATAGTGTGTAAAATATAAACTATCAAGATTTTACAAAAATACGCTTTGGAAACAAATAGGCAACTTTTACGTGTCTTAATGAGAGGAATCAGGCATGGCATTGTAAAACAGGTAACAGGAGTCATGAATGTGGACAGCAGCAGTCTGTGGCAAGGGATGAAACCAGACTGGTAACCAATGCTGATTTTGCTTAATACTTTCTCAGAGACTTGATGCAAATATGAAAAGGGTCATGACAAAATGTACTGATCTGCAGGGTTTAGAGGCGTTGCCAACACAAGTCTTTCAGAGAGAACAAAGTTTAAGAGTCCACATTGGAATAGAATAAAGTATAATAATAAAAATAATGTAAAAAAATCTGCTAGAAGCTCAGGGCTCATCTGTTCATAGCAGAATTTTACTTGTTGATCAAGCCTTGACTAAGAGGCATCAATGTGATGGAACCACTAAAAGACAAAAGCAGTTCCAGAATTTGTCTGTCAAATTACTCCCAGTGTGGGCAAAAAATACTAGCATCAACCTACAGGGCTCTGGCTAGACGTCTTCTCAACTTCTGTCTTTAAAAAAGCCATTTGAACATCGTGCAGATGCAGAAAATGTCCCATGCAGGTTCAAAAGAAGTGTCTTTGTCCCTCTGAGAGGATGGAAGAAATGGTCTTGGTTAAACTGGTAAAATGAGGGTAAGGGGGAGGGCACAAGGGAAAGCAGCAGGGAGAAAAGTTATTTAAACTAAATTAAAATCATTCCGCATGTATGGTTGATGTCAACTGAGAAAAAAACAAGTTTAAGTTTGAAACTAGAAGGCAAATCTTCATTCTTAGAGCAAGTGCACTTTGGAATATTCTCCAGTTGAGTAACAGAGGCCAAAACACAACAACTTTTATGTTGGAGTGTATGAAAGAAATCATACAATGTGTTTGCTTACTGTAACAGGGGAATTGACTTAATGGCCCAGAAAGTTCCTCGGAGCCCTGTGTTCTGATGTCCTCTGCAGCAAACACTGTTGCTGTATAAGAGATTTGTGCAGAAATTAAGTGCAGTCCTGTTGAAATTGAAGTGGGAATTTAAGTTCCCCAAGAGTAATTAGCCTTGCTGTGTGTGGTCAGGACATGGAAGAGGCATTTAATGGCTGTGAATATCAGTAGGTCTTTAAGTGGTGGAGGAGATTGTAAGTTACTGGGATATTCATATAGTAATACTCAAGTTCAAGGGATATGTCCTTTTGAACAGCAACTATTAACACAGCGTTGGGATACTGGTTCAGCTTTCACTGAGGTGACAACTGCTATGTCTGACTGTCCCTGGCCATCCCAGATGTGGAAGAAACAAAATAACCCAGCTTGTCTTTCAATTAGCAACGGGAAATGTCCTGTTTTGGGGGATAGCTTTGAATGCACACTACAATAAAAAGAGTCCACTTGCAACAATTAAAGGGACATGCAACACCACAGTTTTCATGCAACAGGATACCAAATGTGGCAAAGGGGAGAAATCAACCCCCATTTATCTAAATACAGACACATTTTCCAGCAAAATTAAACAATTAAATTGGGGAGTGTTCTCAGTCTGTTGTCTCAACATCTCAGTTTTAGCATGCAAACTTAAAATGGGATCAGGGAAAGGCATTTTGAATGTAGGCAGAAATTTTCTGCCAGCACCAGCACTGCCTGGCTTATGAAAATTGCTGAGAGTTGTTGTCTAACAATATTATCATGTGAAACAGCACACAGTGATAGGAGTTTTTTTCTGAACTACTAAAAACCATTAATAATTAATTATGTTAGAAGCATGCTATTAATTGTGGTGTAATTTTCACCATGTGTACAATATTTAACTGCACATTTTGTCACAGTGCAATTATAGGAAATGTTTTTACAAGATGTCTCTCTGGCTGTATATACATTGTGGTTGCTCTAATTATTTTCCCCTGTTATAATGTACAACATTTCCAGGATCCTGTCTTGTAAACCATTCACTGATAGACAGGATACATAGAGAGTAGTGTAGTAAAGTTTTCTCTTTATTCTGTACTTTGTTGAGAAATAAATTTGAAAAAGTTGAGCAGTCTGTGCACATGTATTATTCTCTGCCTTTTTAATTATATTAGACACATGTCCAGTACTTTGTTTCCAGCACAGTGATGCTCTATGTCCCTGAGGACACTGAAATAGCTGAGTGAAATTAACACTGAAAAAATATATAATAATTTGCCTCAAAATGACCACTGCTATTTGAAGTATGCTGTGCAGCATGGTTCTGCTCTGAATTTTCACTCACATTGTACATGGGGATGCAATAATGATGGGCATGCAATTAGTCAGCAATTGGCAGATGCTGCACAAGCCACCACTCTACACCTAATCTCTTTCTGGAATAATGGGAGAATAATATTTGCATTGGCTTATAACCAAAAATTCTCTTAAATACAACTTGATTTTGTATATTTTACCCAATTGTATAATTGTATGGACAAAATTTGTATATATTAAATGGCATATGCTACATGAAATTTTCTCAAATATAGTATTAGCTATTCTAAAAACAATTTCTCCAGACATATGGTAACATAATGTGGCCAGCACACCTGTCTGGCTGGATAGAAAAACTGCAAAAGAGAAATTAAAAATTATCTGACTCCTTTTACTTCCACCTGACAAATCAATGGAGATTTCACTGATGTTATTCTTAGATTTTTATAAATTTAACATAAATTAGAGAAATATCCTGTCTATTGTCTTGTCAAGGTAAGAGTGGTCTTTTTCTGATGCACCTAATCTCCACACCCCCCCCCAAAAAAAAAAACAACCCCAAAAAACTTCAAAACACACAAAAAAATTAATGTGGCAGGTCACATTTTAAAAAATATTATTTTAGAAAGGCTATAGGATTAAGAATTGCTATCTATGTTGTTGTATCACAGAAAAATGGGAGTTTGAATTTTAGTATAGCTACAGTTTGAACAAAATTTTCACACTAAAGCTTTGAAATAACAGGTTGGAATTACATGCATTAGACCCACTGATGAACTCACTGTAAGTTTAAATTCCGATCCCACCACCATGGTAAGCATGAAATAAGTCAGAATTCGTATTTTTGTTTGGACTTTATGTAGGACATCTGAATCAGTCCCTTTTCTCAGTCATATTCAGTCTTCAGGTCCATCTCCATCTAAATATGCAGACAAAGAGTTGCAATGGAACTGGCTCTGGGTGTAAAATGAAAATGTAAAATCTGAGACCTGTGTTGAGACCTGAGGTTCGTGGAGACTTTTTCATTATTTTTGGCTGGTTGAGGGTCATGCCACTGCACAGGCTGCATGGTCCACTCTCCTCCAGGCAAGGATTTGCCAGACAGTGGGAAGGCTCTGTGGGAAGGCATCGACACCGTGTGTCTCAGGGCTGTCTCCTCCACACAGGAAAGGAAACCACCACAGGAGACACAAGTGTCCTGAGAGCACACAGCACAGCCATGACTACCTGACCTGAGGGAAGCAGTTCAGACTTTCTTCAGTTCTCCTATCTACAGAATGGTTTCATGGCTGGAATCATAGATTAAAATTTCTCCACAAATTTTTTTGAATTGTTATCTTGAAATAAAATCAAAAGGGATATAAAATTCCAGTAAATGGAACAAAACACATCATAAGCAATTGCTGACTGTATGAAGAAAATTTACTAAAATGAAGCATAATGGACTTTGTTTTTCTATAAAAACAGTGTATATTAATCTGTCAACTTCTAAATTCAGATTTTTTTAATATACAAATGCACTAATTTCAATGTTGTGTTTTCTATAAAGAAAAGAGTAAACCAGAATCAACCCAATTCTGTGGTATTCTTGATGTCAACATTCATAGGGCATCAATGACAGCAGTTCATATATCTTCATAAAGTCTTATGATTTTTTTTTTTATTTAGACGTCTTTGTTTCTGATATTAAAAGGGTAAACTGGTATATTATCAGTCATAAGAATATAACTTCAAGCCACTCTCCAGGAAGGAGTCCAGGTGTAAATAGAGTTAGGAAGGAAAACATTTAAACTAAGCTTTAGAAATATTCCTAATTTTGAGCTCTTTGGAGTTTTTTTTCCCCAGGTAAAAAAAGAAAAGTGATGAATCCTTTACTCTTTTAAAGTTAATCTAGGTGAGACAGTAGAAAGTACAAGAAACAATCTTTCACAAGCAAGTAAAGAGAAAGTTGACTTTTTATTTTCTAATGACTAATTCCATTATTTTAAGTAATCTTGTTACCCAAAGAGCACAAAAGACAGCAATCATGAATAGCTTCAAGAGAGCGATACAAGTTCTGGTTTATTTAATTGTTTAATTTCATTTATTTAATTTCATTCTCTAATTGATAGCAAAAAAAAAATAAATTTAAATGTTGGTTTAGTGCTTTATTCATTCCTGATGATGAGCTTTGTGAAGATCATCCCCTGTGCTACAGAGACAGATGTTTTCTGTGGCCCTGATTCAATAAAGCAATCCTGTTCAGGAAAGCAGTTAAAACAGAGAATATCCCAACAACCTGCAGATGAGAACATGACAATTTTTCAGTATTGAAAAGAACTAAAAACATATGCTTTAATGTGACATCTTTGACTGACAGTCAGCTTCCCTCAGATTATCCAGGGAGGAATTGAAACCAGGTTAACTGCGGGCCTGAGTGAATGTATGAGCTTTTATAGATCTGATTTTTCCATTACTTATAAACTGTTCTGAGTATCAGACTAACTTCAGGTCAGATTATTCCAAGTTTGGCAATTATTTTTTTTCATCCAGTTCTAAATCTCCAGCTTGTGTCCTTTCCTGAGACAGCAGGTCAATGTCTGAGTGACACATGATGCCAGTTTCTTATTTTGTGTCGGCCCTATGTGTCCAAACTCAAGAGCTGGAGGACAACACACACTTCTGATCATTGTGATTGTGACTCCAGAACCTGTGCATGGATCTATATTTATATCTATATAACTTTTACAAAAAGGCTTATCAGTTTTTTCTTTGCAGCTCTGAAACTTTTGGCGGAGTTACCACAGGTATGGGACAATTTCCCCTTCCCATTCCAGTCAAGTGAAGTCCCAGGTGACTGAAAAAGGGAAACATTGCACTCATCTTTAAAAAGAGTAAAAAAGAGGATCAGATCCTGGGAACTCCCAACCTGTCTGCCCCACCTCTGTGCCTGGGAAGATAATGGGACAGATCTCCTAGAAGCTGTGCTAAGGCACACAGAGAACAGGGAGGTGATTTGGGACACCCAGCATGGCTGCACCAAGGGCAAGTCCTGCCTGACCAAAGTGCTGGCCTTCTATGATGGGATGTCTGCATCAGTGGACAATGGAATGGCTATGGATGTCATCTAGCTGGGCTTGTGTAAGGTCTTCTACATGGCATCCCGCAATGTCCTTCTCTCTAAATTGGAGAGAGATGGGTTTGATTGGTGGGCTGTTAGGTGGATAAAGAAATGGTTAAATGGTTGCATCCAGAGGGCAGTGGCCTATGGCTCCCAGTCCCAAAGGATATCAGTGACAAGGGTTGACCCTCAGGAGTCCATGCTGGTACCAGTGTTATTCAATATCTTCATTAATGATGTAGATGAAGGGATTGAGTGCAGTCTCAGCAAATTTGCAGATGACACCAAGCTGAGTAGTGTGGTTGACACACCTCAAGGAGGTGATGCCATCCAGAGGGACCTGGACAAGCTCAAGAAGTGGGCCTATGGGAATCTCATGAGGTTTAACAAGACCAAGTTCAAAGTGCTGCACCTGGGTTGGGGTTGTGGTATCAGCACAGGCTGGGGATGAGCAGATGCAGAGCAGCCCTGCTGAGAAGGACTGGGGGTGCTGGTGGGTGAGAGGCTGGACATGAGCCAGCCATGTGAACTTACGCCTCAGAAAGGCAGTTGTGTCTGGGCTGCACCCAAAGCAGAATGGGCAGGAGAGTAAGGGAGGGGATTCTGCCCCTCTGCTCTCCTGTCTTGAAACCCCACCTTGAGTGCTGCATTGACCTCTGGGGTCCCCAGCACAGGAAGAACATTGATCTGTTGGAGAGGAGGGCCACCAAGATGGGCCAAGATTGAAGGGATGGAGAATCTCTCCTATGGGTAAAAGTTAGAAGAATTGGGATTGTTCAGCCTGGAGAAGAGAAGATTTCAGTGTGACCTAACTGCAGCCTTCCAGTACCTGAAGGGGGCTTTCAAGAAAGATGGAGAGAGGCTATTTACAAGAGCATGTAGTGACAGGACAAAGGGAAGTGGCTTTACATTGAAAGAGAGTTGGTTTAAATTAGATATTAGGAAGAAATTCTTTACTGTGAAGGTGATAAGACACTGCTGAACACAGGTTGCTCAGAAAAGCTGTGGATGCTCCATCCCTGGAAGTGTTAAGGACAAGTTGGATGAACCTTTGAGCAACTCGGTTTAGTGGAAGGGGTCCATGAGCATGGTGGGGGGGTTGGAACGAGATGATCTTTCAGCACCCTTCCAACCCAATCCACTCTATGATCTATGATTCTAACCAGGTCAAAGCAGGTCTTCAGCAGACTGGCCACAGGACACAGACTGCGTGACACAGGTCTATGGCACGGCCAGGGGAGGAGATGACACAGCTCAGATTCAGACCCCACAGATTTCTGAGTAGCTGCTGCTACCACAACTGCTACCACAACTATTTTCTGAAAAAAGAAAACATTCAGCTTTAGACAGGACCATGCCCTGTCCTTTCTATAGCTTGCTTTTTGCATTTTCATTCTTATCACTGTGAACCATCACAATAGTTCCTTTCCCCACCTTAATCACATCCCTATGCTACCTCTGTTGACCAGAGCTGATGCATTTACAAGCTGGAAACCTGCTGGCACTGACCAGTCTTGATGACTGACCTCTGCTCTGGTACAACTCAGTTAGTTCATACAGGGTCCATATGGCAGTTTTCCCTCCCCCTTCCCCCTTCCCTTCTTCTGATTCTCCAAAAGTCTGCAGTTTTGTATGTCTTTTGCAGTGTCTCCCCATGAGTATTTCACTTCTGTTGGCACTTTCCATAGCAGTATTAATAATGACATTTTGCTGGCATGGGGCCAGCTGTAAAAGTTTATGGAGTAATTTTGTAATAGAGCTGCAAGAGCTTAGCAAAAACACAGCAGGTGAACAAGCTTTCCCCCTCACTCTTTTAAAATAAAAGTTCTCCCATTCCACAAGCTTTGCAAAGCCTTTGCACCAGGGTTTCTTGGAGGCAAGATGTGCATATTTTAATGTGACAGGTTTAAGAACCAGCGTTCTCCTGTGGCACTCCCACCTCCAGCTGCAAGGCTGTGCCCCTGGTCCCCATTCCGAGCCATACTCATTGCAAACACTGAATATAAAATTGCTGTTTTCCCTTTGCCCTCCACCTTCCAGCTGCATATTCCCACCCTGGTTCCCTGCTTGGAGCAATGATTTAATAAATATATCTACAATAATCATCAGCGCCTCTGCCTGCCCTCCCCCTCCCAGCTGCAGTTTCCCACCCTTATTTCTCTTTTGTGCCATGATTAGTACATATGTTTAAAATAAAACTCATCATCTCCTTCTCCCTTCCTCCTTCCAGCTGTGGATTCCTCCTGCCTCCACCTTACCCACATTTTCAGATCTGGTTTGTAGGCAAATTTCATAGAAAAATTGAACCTCGTACAGTGCCTCTCCTTCCTGCTGCCTGCCATTTCTCTGTTGCAAATGAAACAGTGGGCTTTAATGTGAAAGCAGATCATAGCCCTCCATGGTGTTGACATGAAGCCATGAGCAATCTGAAGAGAGCAGAAATATTCCTCTGCATTTGAATCCCTTTCCTGACTGTGTCTCAGCCATGAGGGGCAAGATCCTGAAAGATGAGTCTGTAGCCAGGACTGCAGTCCTCTGTGCAGGTAGACAAAGCTTTCCTGAGACCTTCAGCAGTATGATGAATCACAGTATGATGAAATAGCTGAGGCTGGAAGGCACCAGCCCTGTGTTTCAAGCAGAGTCAGCTGCAACAGGTGGATCCAGGTAATGTCCAGTCAGGTTTGATTATCTTCATGACTGGAGAATCCATGACCTCTCTGGGAAACCTGAGCCAGTGTTCACCTATGCTCACGGTAAAGCAGGTTTTCTTAAGTTTAAGCAGACTTTTCTGTATCTCATTTTGCGTTTGTTGTCTGTTGTCTCTCAGTGGGAACTACTGAGCAAAGTAAGAAGCCACCTTGTTTACATGATCCATCAGGTGTTTTTACACATGGTTAAGATCCCTCATAATCTTTTCTTCTGCAGTCTGAGCAGTCCCAACTCTCTTAGCTTCTCCTCGTATGTTAAATTCTTCAGTCTCTCAGTCATCTTTGTGTCCCTTTGCTCAATTTCTCTCATATGTTTATGTTTCCTTTTTATTGGGGAGCTCAGACTGGGGCACAGCACCCAGACGTGTGGGAAGAGGGGAAGGATCACCCCTTTTGACCTTTGGGCAACATGCTTCTGAACACAGCCCACCAGGCTGTTGGTCTTTGTCACAAGGGCACATTGCTGGCTCATGTTCAGCTTGTCCACCACAAAAGCCTTTCTTGCAAAGCTGCTTTCAGAGGATTCACCTCTAGCATGTCCTGGTGCATGGGGTTTCTTCTTCCCCAGGTGCAGGACTTTACATGTCCTGTTCTTGAACTTGTTGGCCCATTTCTTCTGCCTTTCAAGGTCCCCTTGAACAGCAACACAACCAGTTGGTGTAGCAACCATTACCCACAATTTTGTGTATTCTACAAGGTTGCCCAGAGTTCAGTCTGCCCCACCACCTAGGCCATTAATGAAGGCGCTAAGTGGGCCTGGATCCAGGATCATCTCCTGGGGTGCACCTCTAGTGACTTGCCTCCATCTGGTTTTCCTGTCACTGTCACACCCTTTGGGGTGGCAGTTCAGCCAGTTTCCAGTCACCTCACTAGCCATTCATCTGGCCTCTGCTTGAGCAGTTTATCTATGAGGATGTTATGGGAGACAGTGAAAGCCTTGCTGAAATCCAGACTAACAACATACATTGTTGTTGTTGCCTTCTCTCATCCGCTGGACCAATCAAGTCATCACAAGAGGTTGTGTCAGGTTGGCCAGGCATGATTCTTTCTTTGTAAATCCATGCTGATCATCCACAATCAAGTTCTTGTCTTTTGTGTATAGAAATGGTTTTTAGTGCTATTGGTTTTTAGTAGATGGCTCTACCATGTGCCAAGGGACATGAGATGGACTGGCCTGTAGTTCTAAGGTAAGACTGAAAACCATGTCCTCCTGAAGAAAGGAGTGACATTCGTTCTGTTCCAGTCCTCAGGAAAGTACCCTGATCCCCATGACCTTTCAGAGATAACTGAGAGTGGCCTTGCCATAACATCAGCCAACTCCCTCAGTATCCCTGGGTGAACCACCACTAGTCCCATGAACATCTATCTGTATGTCCAAACTGTTTTAATGTTCCCTGACATGATCCTTCTTTACAAAGGGTAAGTTTTCTCTACTCCAGGGGTCTCAGGGACCTTGGATTCCTAAAGGCTGGTCTTACCAGTAAAGACTGAGGCAGAAATGACATTAAATACTGCAGTCTTTTCCATGTCCTTCCAGGTCCTAGTGACCTGTCACTAGGTTCCCTGTCCTGTTCAGAAGTGGGGCCACATTTTCCCTAGTTTTCCTTTTGTTGGTGATGTACTTGTAGAAACTCTTTCTGCTTTATTTCACATCCTGTAGAGGCCCAAAGGACTTGGTAAGCTTCCTAACTCCTTCTCTGCACACATGAACAATGTTCCTGTCTTCTCTTTGGGTAACCTGTCTTTGCTTCCACCTGTTCTATTTCTGTTTTGTCAGGAGCATCTTGCTCATCCATGAAGGCCTCCAGCTACCTTTGTTTAATTTCCCAAGTCTCAGGATGACCATTCTGGAGCTTAGGGGACCGGTTCTCCTGGTCTCCTCTTCTATCCCAGCCTGTCTTCCTGGGGATCCTTACATGGAGATACATGAAGCTGTCTCTCCCTAGATGCAGGGCTTTGACTCTTCTGTTTGCTCTCCTCTTGGGATCCTGAACTCCATCATTTCATGGATCTCAAAGGTTGTGCTTCCTTTCACATCCCTTATCAGTTCTGCCTTGCTTGTAAATATGACATCAAAAATATTTCTTTCATGTGTGATCATCTTAATGAAATATCTCACAAAGTTGCCTTCTGTGTGCTGCAGAAGCCTGGATTTCTTGTGCCTTGATGTATTGTCTCTGTAGAAAATTTTGGGGTGGTTAAAAAAGGCTTTATTTATTTCTTCCTGATCAGGGCATCGGTAGCAGACACCCATCACAATGCAGTGTTGGTGTGCCTTGTAATCCTGACCCACAGCTTCCCAGATGGCTCCATGCCCAGCCCCAGGCCAAGGTCCACATGATTCTACTGCTGTCACACAAAGGGCAACTCCCCCTCCTTGCCCTCCCTGGGCAAGCCTTTCATTCCTAGAGAGCCAGCAACCATCCCCAGCAGTGCAGCTGTGGGGAAGCTGCTCCACCCACATCTGTGATTCCAGTGATATTCCAGCCCTGCAACTGCACACAGACCTCTCATACCTCCTGTTTGTCCCCCACGCTGCTTGCATCAATGCAATGAATTAGTGCCCTCCAGAGAGGCACCCAGTCAGGCTGATTCCCCAGAAGAGACATGACAGCCTTCCCAATAATGCTATCCAGAAGACACTTCCTTATTTATGATCATATGTTTGACATGGCCTCCCTTCAGCCCTGTTTTGTTGATTAAGCTTTGTCAGGTGGATCCCATGTGTGATTGTAGCATTCCTCGACTGTCACATGTTTATGAAAAGCAAATCCCTACTGTCAACACCTGCTGTGCAACCAGTTGTTGACCCACAAGATCTGTGCTCTCTCTGCAAGCCCATGTCACATGGGAGAGACATAAGGACTTTTGTATTGGACAACAGTCAAGGATGAAGCATGTGGTGTCTTATGTAAAGCATTGTGAACTTGCTGCCCCAGGGAATACTTTATCCTCCCAAACTCACTCCAAGTACACATACAAGGCAAGAGAGGGACCTTCTCTTCCCTCTGCATTGAACTTTGCAAGGACTCCAGAGGTTTTGGTGACTTTTGGGGCCAGACTTGGACCAATAAGAAAGGTGGAAAGCCAGAAATCCCTGCTCAGACTCTGCATCAGCATCTCTAATCCTTACCTGCCTTATTCTGAGAGAAGCTGATGGCATGCTTCAAGTTCCTTGTGGCAGGCCCTGGGGTGGTGCTCTGCATGATGCACATGCGTGGGGCAGGCTGAATGAACAAAGGGACCTTTTGGAGGCTAAACAATCACACAGGAGTAATGCTGAGTCCACAGAAGAGAATTCAGCTTGGGTCTAGATGTTACTGGAACACTTTGGGGGTGGCCCAGGAGGTTTTGGTGTCTACAAACTGTACGATCAATTTTATGCTAGTGCGTTTTGGCAGCAATCCCACAAAGTAAAGAGCAAGGGGCCACTATGTTACAATAGCAGTTAGATTATGGTATTGATAATAATTGATCTTGATGGTATGTTCAGAACCACACATAGTTCAAATAAGTTCTTCATCCATACAGCTTACATACTGTCATCTGGGATATGCATCAGCTTTTTGCAGAATGAGAGAGCTGCTGGAAGCATGGTGCCTGGACAGAAACTGAGTGATACCCTCTACAGTGTCACATGAAGCAAAACAGCTCTGCTGCCTTCTCTGGGACAGGGGCCATGATCTTCTTGTCTACTTAGGAGTGGCCAGTACTGTTAATAATGCTAATGAGGAAAATCCAAGGTTGTTGTCCAGTTGTCTGTGCCTAATTGCATTTAATCAGTGCCTTGCAAAACAAAGGTGGGTCTGCCAGACATTGTCACTACTGTGTTATAACATGGTGAGTTATTTTAATTGTTATTCAGAGTAGATAGTTTATAGGAAATTAAAAAAAAAAAAAAGCTTCTGTTCCACAGTGTTTCTAGTTGGCTGGAATAGATCAACATCTCATCTTTCACCTAAATAGGAATCCCTGAACTCCCTCAACTACTCTTATTTCTGAGTCAGTTTCTAGCTGAAACAGCATTCCAGAAAGAAGATAAGATTATCCTTGATCAAAACAATGTTCTTATTCTCTACTCTGGCTGGAGAAACTCTGTGGAGGAAGTAGCTGCTGATGCAGGGAGAGAAGAAAAGCCAGTGTTAGGCTATCTTGGGACTACTCCACCTTCTGGAACAGAGAGAACTGGAAGAGCTTTGTATCTTGCAGAAATGTGAACTCTGCTCCACTGGTGTCCTCTGGCCCTGTCTCACCTCTCCCCTAACATGTTTTCAGCATACTGTTGTCACAGCCTAAACCTATGCAGCAAAGAGCTGTTTGGTTTATAGGCTAATGTACAAAGCCCAGACAGAAACCCCCTCTGACATTACAGTTTTCACCACGAAAGAGACCTTTGGCCCTATGGTCCAAGTACAGCAGTAGAACAAACATTCAGTGGTTGCAGAAAGCTGCAGGTCAGGGTAATCACAACGTATTGAAAACTCACCAAATAGTTGGAGCATGGAGCCTTTGTTCGAAGATCAGACTAGCATCATCTGGTCAAAATACTTGAGGTGCCTCAGTATTTGTTATTTGTAGCTGGAACAGTAACACCTGCAATATCTAAGCATGGAGTACAACTTGTGTTATGACCTCCTGCATGGTTTCCTCCAAAGCCCATCCAAGCTTGGAGGGAGTCTTTGGCTTGAACTGTCTTTCAGTCAGGCATTAATCTAATGTACCAAAACTATCTCAGACAAAATCCTTTTTTTATAAAACTGCCCTCTGAAACTACCTTTCCCCCCACCTTTTTTATTGCTTCATCAAAATACAACCAGCTGTTCCTGGGCTTGTAGCAGTACAATTTGCCCCAGACATTCCAATGGAAAATTGTGTACATATATAAGTCAGTAACAGCTGAATCCATTTTCTTCAAACTCCTTTATTTTAAATCTAATGGAAATCTAGAGAATGTGATTTGCTTGCCCTAACTTATTTAGCTCAGTAATTTTAAGATTATTAGCACTGGGCATTTTTTACTTCTGCTCAATATGTTCTGAATTCCATCTCTTTGCTCATAGAAAAATGTTGTTACACAATGGGTTATTTTAAACTGTAATTGTCCAGCAAACTTTAAACACATATTAGGCCAGTACAGTGCAAAGAGAAAGCGGCAGTAATCTCTTCACTACTCCCAGCTGTTATTGGCTGCATGACATGATAATAATAATAACTTGCATTTCTGTAGAATATTTCGCTGCAGGAAAAAAAAATTGAAGGATGTTGGACTGCTCTCGAATAATTTATGAATTCCATATGTTTATAAGTGTCTTTAAATGCCATGAGGGATTTACAGTATGGAAATATGTTTGCTTCTAGGAGGTGTTGACTGTCCATGGGCAAGGAAGAATATAATTGTATTTAGGATATGCTGCAAATGCCATCTGCTTTGATGTCCTACATCTGTGCAGCTGTGGGGTTTAGCAAACTCTGCCCACCTGGGAACAACATGTCCCAAGCAGGATGTAGAGGAGAACCAAAACTCCAGGATACTGAATTAAACAACTTCTGAAGGAGTAAGGAATAGGTTTTAAAGAAGTGGACTTTCAGGGAAAACTAACAAATAAATATCATTGAAGTTCTCTGTTGAAAGGTGACAAACTCCCAGGTAACATTAAGTGCAAACCAAATGCTTTCACAGTTTTTAATCTTTTGTTCTAAAGGACTAATCTGTGCAATGCTGTTAAGAAGGCTGCCCCGTAAAATCTTCCAGAGAAGTGACTGTTCAGTCTAAAAGGAGCTTGTGAAATGATGTCGGCAATTCAGGGAATCCAGGAACTAATCTAAGGCCAGGAAAATTGGAGCCTTGGTCTCAAGGATGGATGAGGTGCCTCCTGAGGGACTATAACATCAGGCAGAAGAGCAATTAATCCTATAAATACCATCCAAGACTGGGACAAGGGTCAGGGGCTGAAAACTGCATCTTTTATTCGTGTGAGAGTCTTTCATGAGACTGAAAGTTCATGGCACATACAGATGTATGGTTTAAGACAAGAAAATGCTTTGTTTTGATGTTTTCAGTTAGCATATTTCACTTTTCATGTTCCCAAGCGAAAACATTCTGCTCTGTTTAGCTGCCCAAACCATCCCAGTTAACATCCACACATGTCTCCAGATGATTAGGAGGGTGCTTGGGTGTTGCATGCCAGTGTTCACCTCTGTGGCTGCAGGTGCCTGACCATGTCCTTTGTGGTCTCTTGTGCTTGGCTCTGGGGTTTATTGGCTCCCATGGGTCACCACAAGACCTGGGTGGAGGGGGAACTTTCCCACTGCAGGGAATGTAGTCTGGCCAAGGTAGATCTGTAATGTGGAGGGTAGAGAACATGGGCCATCTGAGTTTAAAGCTTCCATAATGGAATGTGTTGCTGCTGGGAAACCAGAAAAAATCAGGGATCACTTGGAAAAAAGTCCATTTTTAACTTCAATAGACCAGAGTGCATTGAAAATGCTGAAGCAGTATAAAATGACAGGTTTTTTTTAACCTCAGCAATTGAGACCTGAAGTGTTTCACAATACAAAAATAATTTGAAAGCTCTTTTAGATAGAATCAAGATAACCAGACCTCCTTAAAAACAAGTTGCTTTAGAGTACAGAGCAGAAAATATAGTAGGCTCATATGTAATCCACCAGACCACAGCACATCCCAGGAAAGTCATTACATCTGAATACAGTTTCCATGGAGGTTGATAGCAAAACTGCCTCTGATTTTGCTAGCAGAAGTTCACCTCTTGGATGCAGTGTAAGTTACTCCTGTAAGAGTCAGCAAACACCTCTGTTCTAACCATGAAAAACCAGGACCACACCAGCACAAGCAAACATTTTCTGTGAAATGTCCATTGCTAAATTAAAAAATAGTAATGTCATTTAGCATGCTGATGACTATTCCTCAAAGTGAATTCTCTGGTTAATGTGCAAAAGCAAATGAAAGGAAGAGGTTTGTCTTCTGTTTGTCGTCTCTGAAGTATTCTTTATAGATTGGTGATTTTTTTACAATATTCCAGGCAAAATAATTTTAAATATTCTTCTATATTTACTTTCTCAGACTCCCATGAAGCCTAAATAGAAGTTTTGTAGAAGATGGTGTTCTGTGGAAAATAGTGGAATAACATTTTCCTTTTAATGAGTAAACTTTCATCCTAAACTTACCATTTAACAATGGAAAAGGTGACACTTCAGTGATATCCTAAATAATAGACTTCTCTGAAACTCTTAAATTACATCATACATAAATATATGCATTTATCTGAGTTTTGCCTTCCCAGACAATAAAATTAGATTGCAAGTAATTGCATCACATTTCATTACATGAAATTAATTATTCCTTTAAAAATAATAATGAGAATAATAACAGCAATATTAATAATATTAATTCTTAATATAAATATAATTATAATTTAAAAGTGATAATAGATAAATATTGTAATAATTGAAAAGTAATACTAAACAAACATAAATAAAATTGCCAAATAAAAAACAATAGAAGCCATGAATTTTCACTGAAAATCAGATTTTTATTTTTTGGTCATATAATCTGAAAGAAATTTCAAGTAAAATTTTAAATCTGTTTTGGAGCTATAATAATCCTACCTCTTGGCATTTTAACTAAATTGCAGCACACCTCTGTCCCATGGAATTTTCTTATTTTTATGATGTTCACAGAGTGCACTAAGCTTTCTATGTGCTACCATTTTTCTCAAGAAAGTGTAAGCATTAATCCCCTGCCTTGGCATGAGAAGTTTGGGCAATTCAAGTTTCATACAAAGGTTTTTCCAACCCCATTTAGAAGTCCTCTGGAGGTGTGAAGGGCTGACTAGAGCTAATTGAAATTGAAAATGGTGTACAAATCTCTTTCTGGTTCTTGCAGAAATCACACAGGGAATTCTATCCAAAATTAATTTCCTTAAGCCATAGGTATGAGAATTTAAATTAGATACTTTGATTTTAAATATCACAGAATCACAACATATTCTGAGTTGGACGGGACCTATAAGGATCATTGAGTCCAACTCTTAAGTCATTCTGTTGTAGAGAAACCCAACCCTTTTCAAATTAAAACTTAAAAAAAGGTGAGATACTGTGATCCACATTTTTCAGCCTACCATCTTCAACATGCAGTGCAACCACTTGAGGAAGCAAGTGCTGAAATTTCCTTCTTTAGCTGGGTGTATAGAACAGGAATATCTTTCTGTAGTGATATCGCCAGTACAATTGTCCACTCAACAATGTCAAGATATGTTCTTTTTGTGGACAGAGGTACAGAAAATCTCTGAAATTTGCACTGAGGAGTGACTTAGATAGCATTTGCAACACTCCTAAAATTGCTAGAGGAGCAGACACTACCAACAGACGCAGAGGTTGTTACACATAGTGCCCTGGAAAAGAACTGTCCTTCCCTTCTTCTGCACGTACACGGTTAAATAGTGGTTTGTTGTGGCTTGCAGTACTACAGAAAATTATAAAAAGAAGGGTAGTGAAGGTCTAAGTGCAAGTAAGCATGTAAAGGGGTAAAGTCTTACACTTTCCTGTCAGGATGATAACTCGTGAGACTTCAGAGTCAACAGTAAAGCAAGATTCCCTTTCTGTGCTAGCTTCTGCCCTCCCCCTCTCTTGAGATCACAGAAGCCATTAGTTAAAGTTTTCTTAACCTTTCTCTTAAACCTCACTGTTTATTGCACTGTCACAATCTTGTCAGCAACTTCTATCCCAAATCTGCCCCTGTTCAGAAACACTCCCCAGTTTCAAACACCCCTATAACATACATGCTGAGACAGGGCAAACCTGAGCCCAAAACAAATATTTTACAACTTACAGTGATTTTTCAAGGTCTTGAATCAACATCCCTCCATCACAACTAAGCTCTACAAGATGTAGAACTGCCATCATAGATGTTACTTTCCATAGATATAAAAATTACTCAAGTGGAAAAATCAAGCCTCTCCATTTTCAAGACTGACATTCACATGTCAGTAGTACCAGCTTTCTGCAGGACTGAAAAAAGCCACACAACCTCTTTAGACAGAGAGTGACCTCCTTTTATGTCCATTCCAGGATATTTTGATTTGAGCACAGAAATTCATAAGGCACAACTTAAAATTGCACTTGTGATGTTTCATTAGGTTGATTATAGTTTCTGAGATGCTTATGTTTGAAGACATACAGGATACTTTATTTCATTTAAGCCCTGAATGAGAATATTCACATATGCTTCATAAACACGTAGGAGTAACTGATTTGCCTTCAGTTTATCTACCACAGTTTTTGAGATTCAAACATATAGACCTTTGCTGGATCTGACACATCCTTTACAGAGACCTGGGTATGAAATACTGTACTGGAGGGTAATAAATGCTAAGACGCCATTGTGTTTTCTTCCTAACAAGACATTTTCTTGTGAAAATTAGTATGGGAGTGTCTATGTTATGAGAGGGGGAGGGAAAGACAGTTTAGGATCTGTGTAAGGACCAACAGAGCTTATTGATGTATCCTCTTGAAAATCTGCAGCAGAGATCATTGCTGTGTTTTACACAGAGCAGAGGACTAAGAGTATACATCAAATGTGGTATCAGTGCTGTGATGTGATGTGATGTGATGTGATGTGATGTGATGTGATGTGATGTGATGTGAGCAGGAGAACCTCATGCTACATTATGGGACTGCTGGAGTAAAACGCTGGGAGAGAAAAGGGGAAAAAACAGAAAAAGGGGAGAAGTTTGGAAAGCAGTACAATTCCAGGAACTAAAGTATTCTGATGTTGGTCTAAGATTCAAGTCAAATTATATATAAAGATACATTCCCTGCTACTCCTTAGTTAAAATCAAAAAGCATCACCTGACATTGTTTACAAAGTATTGTGCGGGTAGACTCCTGTCTCAGGAGTGCCTTGATGCACACTGACCCCGCTTTGCCTTGTAGAATTCATCCTGCACTCTCCTTGAGGCAGTCACAGAGACTAAAACAGGATCTCTGAAGTGATAATCAAATACCAGGGATGTCAGCTTTTAGATAATGTGAGGACAGCTGACAGTTATCTTAGGTTTGAGATCTTAAGGTTACATGCTTTGTGTGTTCCCCTGTGCTCATGGTCCATGGATACATCTCAGACATCTTTTAATTTCCTTTTCTTATCACCACTTCGTATGTGTGTTCTGCACATGAAATGTTTAAAAGTAGCATGAGAAGATAAGGAAAAAACCCCAGAGTCTTTCAGGTAAACTCAAGGTTGTGTTCTTGGATAATTAGTAATGCCTCCAGCTCAACTTTGTGTCATCTTTTTCTGGAGTCTGGTACACCCTCTACCCTGCAGGGAGGACACTGAGGTACCAATGTGATTTTTTTTTTCTTAGAACTGATCTATTGCTCGCTAAGTCAATCCATCTCCAGAGGAACACAGCTACCAGTCAGTCTTTTAAAACTGCATGGATTAGCAACAGATGTTTTCTTAGTCATACAATGGAAAACACTTTTTTCTTCTTGTGAAGGAAGAAACATATTTTTCTGGACTTGGTACAGTCTGCAATGGTTTGGGTATGGTCTTCATCCACAATAGCTTTGGTAACAACACATATAATATAAGACAACCATCTTGCCTTCAGTTATTTAAGAGAAACCTGACTCCACTCCTGAGACAAAAAACTCTGGCCAAAGGAAGTTGAGTTGGCTTCTTCTTTCTCTGAAAAACAGACCACACAATTGTGGTGGATGCAAGAGTGGCCAAAAAATTAGGAGATAATTTTCAAATATATTTTTTTCCGAATACAGTATTTTTTCCCAGTCCTTCCACCCTTGTGATATGAACTACTGCATATGCTTAATAAAATTACCATCTACTGCTCAGTTGTTTATTTTTGTAATCACTGGATTTCATTTCATTTGTTTGCCTTTTGACCCTGTTTTGATTGTGGAGAGTTTTAATAATCAAGGGATCTGTAGATTAAAGTCTACTTAATGCAATATGGTTTTCACATAAAATTGGAAGAATTTCACTAGCATTATTGACATGCTGATTTATTCCCACAATCAAGTAAGCACTGAAGTTACTAGAAAGAGATTTTGATTTCTCTGCTTCCTTTCCTTTTGATACTGGTTTTAGTGTTTTGCCCTTTTTTTTTTTAATTATAACCAGATAATGTTGTTAAATTCATTTAAATTTTGAAACCCAGCCATGTGGTTCATTTCAGATTTTTAAAAATCTACCAAATTGGATTTTTCCAGTAACTTCATGGCTAAGTCAGGTCTGTTAACTCTTGTAGCTGTTTTCTCTTAAACAATCTGCTGAATCGTACAATACTCATCTGAACATAATGTTAGACTTGAAATGTCACCAAGTATATTTTATTTCTGAAATACTCTGATTTTCTAAATCACTCATTGATTTGAAAGTCAATGGAATGAAGCTCAGAAGAAATGGGAGAACTAGTTTTACTGTTAATTTGATATTTGGAACTGACATTTCACTCTGCATGTGAATGCTGAAAAAGCTGCCAAAACCAGGCTTTGCTAAAATATCATAATTACTGGTTCCTCTACTCCCAAATACAACATTGTTTGGTGAAAACAATATCTTCTTCAGTCCCTTCACTCCACTATCTATTGTTTTATACTGGTTATTTATAAAAGGAAATGTCTGACTTTTTAAAATGGAATAGTTGTGTCAGTATTTGATTAACTTCTTCTCCCTCTGCATTATCAGTCTTGATTTAAACAGCAGGTCATTGTGTTCTGATTATCTCATGTTTTAACCAGTCAGCTCCTTTTGTTTTTGCCTTTTCTCTACCGAGATGAAGCTCAGGGTTTTTTCCCCTATAAGAATGTCTCTATATGTTATACCACTGTGCTCTAGAATGCACCCTTGTCTCTTTTGGCATGCTGAGAGGAGCCATGGGCTAGTTGGTGTCTGAGGCACGCCTGGCTGCAGATGTCCCTGGCCAGACAGAGCGTCTTGGCTGGGAGTCCAGTGGGTCACACCCCTCGTGCAAAACCTTGGTGCTCACTGATTGTGCTGTGTGAAATGAGGTCCTGCCCAAGATGAAAATTGGTTCCAATTGACTTCTGCAAGAGTTCAGTAAAGGCAGACAGACATTTTCTTTCTGTTGATACCATAAAAAATAACAATGAGCAAAATGTAGATAATGCAAAATGCCAGGCAGCCTACCAAGTGGCACAGTGTAGCTGTTGGGTGGAGAGCACTGTGCTGTGCCACAGGACATGGCTGTCTGGATTCAGTTTTACTGTAACATGTACAAGATTTACTCAAATGAGACTACAACCCTTTTCCCTGTACCTCAATTGCAGTTCTTTCTCTCTTCTTCCTGAACAGCAGGTATCCAAGGGTGTTACTGCTATCTGTGATCAGTGCTATCTGCCAGGGGAGGAATGTCATGCTGATACCTTCAGCAGGGCTCAGGACGTGCCCTTCCAGCCCTGTGTGCCAGAGCTGCCTTCTGCAGCACTTCTGACCATTGTGGTCTCTCTGAAACCACACAAGACATGGACTCAACCAGCTGGATTATAAAAAGCTGGCTTAGATTGAAGACCTTCATGGTTTTGTGACATGCTCCAGACTATTTCTGTGTTCAACTGCAAAATAATGCTTGAAAGCTGAAGGATCCCAATCTTTGTGTTCTTGGTGAAGGACTCGACAGGCTATGGTTTGTAAAATCAATCCACTGTTCTTGATTGACTCTAAATCTTAGTGCTGCATTTCCTCAAGCAGCAGTCTGACACCCTGAAGCTTGGGAGGAAGGACAGTTGCATTTTCAGTGGCAGTCACTGCACAGAGCTGACCGCTGGTCACTTGCCAGTACGGACCCACCTGCAGTGAGGGCACTATGCTGGTAGTATGTCTAGAGGCACTAGTATGCTGAATGTTTGGTGTGGGGCTGACTCAGAACTGCACCCCTTTAAAAATATCTGTTTTCCTGGCTGCTTGACAAGGTTTTTCAGTCATACATTTCTTCCCAGAACTCACTGTCATGAGAAACCTGTCTGTCTTCTGCCTGTCAGGGCAAGCACGTCAGTGACATCCTGCATATACTGAAAACAGCCTTTATGTTGAGTTGGGCTGATGAAACTTCTTTTCCAAGTGTGTTACTTTCATTATATAGCATTTAGATTACACTTATTGCTTGTTTAACTTCTTTGTAGCAGATCTAGTTATTTCCAAAGCTGCTTGGAGCCTTTTATCATGATATTTTACTTTTTTCCCCTCATCTGTTTAGGCTTAAGCACTCTGTACATGATAAAAAATTGTTTTATTTTCCTGTAAAACACCTTGGATACGGAATATAACCCATATGGCAGTTTAAGGAAACAGCATCTCCCAAAGAGGGTGTTGAATGTGCACAAATATGTTCTTGTTTTTTACTAGGGGCACCTGCCAAAACCCTGCTGACACATCAAGTGTAAAAAAATATTTGGCATCAGTCATCTCCTCCAAAATTTCCTTGTAGATATTGGAAAATATTCTCTTTTATGTATTTATTTAATTCTGCATGATATTTCCTGGTCCCTATGGTCACATCTGTATGGAAAAGTAAACATGGCATGGCATGTTCTCAAGTACTGACGCCAACTAGTTCATCCTGGTAAATTTGCTGTCCCTCAAAATAGTGACAACTTAGTAGGGGTGGGCCTTGAAAAGATTTAATCTATGTATCAAAACATAACTTGAAAAGACTAAATTAGAAGTCAGATTGAAGACTATCTCTAGCTGCCTTATAGCAAAAGGGAGGCAGCAGGAGCAAGAAGTGGGTAGGTGATGGCAGGAAGAGAAAGAGGAGAATCCAAAATATGTTCAGGTCAGTGTCATCCTCTCCTCCCTGCAGGTGGAGGCAATCTGGGGCAGCCCACCTCACCCCGAGCATGCTTCTGCTGCATGCTCATGGAAGGCTGGTCAGCTCTGCTGGGTGAGCACTCATCTCTGCTCTTCACCAGCTGGTCTGCAGCTTCCCAGAGCAGAGCACAGAGACCATCCTGGAGCAGAAGCTGGTGTCACAGAGAAAATGTTTTCCATGCAAAAAAGGTCACATCAGTCCATTCTTGCCTGCACCATATGGCTGTGGGCTGGCTGGGTCTGCACCACTGCCCGGTCAATTACACAGCACAGGCTGGCCTGGGTCCTCAGAGTTTTGGGGAGGAGGAGGAAGTGAATACAACCAAACAGCTCTTGCAAGGATCTTGCACATTAGCTGCCAAAGGAAGCAACATTTGCAGAGTATCTGCTGTCACCCAGACTCATCCCTGAGTGGATGGATGCTGGGCAGAGTTTGATGGCCTGGATGGGATTGGCAGAGCTGCAGAAAGTGCAGGGTGAAGGTCAGGGATGTGTTTCTGTGGGTGGCTGCCATGGCAGTGCCTTGTGTGAGCCTCAGGGATGCCACGTGGGGTGACCACAGCACTGATTGGGACTTTATGGTGTGTGGTGACCTCAGGAAGAGGTGGGTGCCCCTGGCTCTGCCTGCTGCTCCTGCTGGCCTTCCCTGATGAAACCCAGGGTGTCATCAAAGAGCTGGGCAGAAGGTACCATCAAGTCTACATAGTGACAGCACAGGGACAATATAGGATATGAACGATATGGGCAGCGAGCCTATCCAGCTTCACATTCATCCTTTATTTATAGCTGTGGGAACCTTCTCAGGGTTTGTCTTATGGTGCTTTTCCATGCTTTTTAATATGACCTGATGTTTTAGAAGAGTTCCTTGATTTCCTAAGTAATTTGTCACCTGTTTTCTTGGTGACACTAGGAATTTGGCATATTTTTATGCCAATGAAAGTTTCAGCAAAGCATAACACATGGCATTAGATCTGATAA
Organism: Passer domesticus; assembly: GCF_036417665.1. Lineage (NCBI taxonomy): Eukaryota > Metazoa > Chordata > Aves > Passeriformes > Passeridae > Passer > Passer domesticus. The sequence goes on from NC_087474.1 coordinate 138,450,311, forward strand.
ATTGTTTTAGTTGAAAAAGTCAAGGTTTCTGTTAATCACTCTGAGTGCAACATTTTACTGTTTTGTTTTGGTTTCTTTTATTTCAAAACACATTAAAAACTATAGTGAAATCAAAACAATTAATGCTAAAACTGCACTTGTCTTCAAGCAGGTTTAATCCAGAACAATTTTTACACTTTTTTAAAAAGTAACCTTGAATACTTCATGTAAGACTGACTAGAACATGAATAGGTTTTGATTTCAACATTAACTTGTTTCACTTTGTTTCTCCTATGTACCTCTTCTTGTTTAAATCCTTCTATTATATCTACAGATATTTGTATGTATTGTTGGCAATCACCAAATAATATAGAACTACACATGACTGAGCTACAGTTGTTATTTTAAACCAGCTGTTTTCAGCAGTAATAATTTAAGTGTTAATAGTAGTTCTTATATCTAGCTATGCAAGTATTTGATATAGTCCTAAATAGGATAATCTGCACTTAAAATCCAAGTGGCTGGAAGAACTGTAGTCCATGAAGAAGCATGCAACAAGCCTCTGGCATCCAAGCACGTGAATCCTTACCTAAGAAAAAGACCTTGAAGTCCCTTTGCTGCCCAGTTTAGGTTTGCCAAGTCCCAGAATGTTGTGGTGTCAGATGTCAGCACTCTGAGTGGTGAGGAGCAGGAGCAGGAGTTCTTCCCAAGAGCGCTGCGCCAGTCCCAGACTGGGGCTGGGAGCTGCCTTGTGCCAAGCACAGGAGTATCCCTGGACCACGGCCCCCCTGGAGGCTGCCCATGTGCTGTACAGAAGCTGAGTCGTGTTCCAAGGGCAGGTTTCTGCGGGATGACACGTGGCTGCCCAGGACAGACCTCTCATGCAGCAGTGTTTAAGGTGGCAAACACTGTGCCTGCCCTGAGACTGGGAGCAGCACCTTTGAGCAGCCTGATGATAACACGGCTGGGATGCATTGCCTTGTGTGTCCCAGCCAGAGCTTGCACACCTGAGCCACACTCCAGCACAGGATGATGGCATCATGTTCCTTGCTCCTTTCCTTATGCCATGCTTCTGTTTCCTGAGCATGCTTAAAGATTTCACATTGAAATCCATATTGGGTTTTATGTAGTAAATCACAAATAACAGGTCTAATACTGAGCAATTATCTCAGTACCCTGATCTCTCCCTCACCTAGGGTAATGTGAAGCAGGAATTCAATCTCCCCCTGCATGTATGAGTTCCTCTTCAGTCCCATTAACTCCATAGCTGGGTTGGCAACAGAATGCTAAGCTGCAGCTTCATCTTTGTGTTCATCTGGGTGCCTTGTGTAGCCAACAGCATTCACTGACACCCTCTCCATAACCCTCAGCAGCTCACTCAGCTCTTCTGATTTCCTAGGCTTTCAGGACTTAGTGTCCTCTTTGGTTCTGGCCTCAGGCTTGGAAAAGTGAATGCTGCCAACCTGCTTGGAGCCTACAGGGTATTTTACAATTAATAGCATCCCTATTGTTTCCTCAAAGACCACTTGGTATTTTCAGCTTGAACATATCTTTGCCATTGTTTCATTTCCTCTTTGTTTCCTCTAACAGCCTGTTTTGATTTAACTCTATGTGGTCAGTCATGACATAGATTAAACTGAACTGTGTGTAACATTTGAAAAACACATGAATAGTTGTCTTTATGTGGTTGGAGTTCGCACACTCATACTTGCTTTTCTTATTACTCTTGCTGAATCGCCATCAGACCTGCACCTGCAGCCTAGTTCTAGCTGGAAACCTGTGTATTTGTACCTCAAAGTGCCTGGCAGCAATCAAAACACTGAATAGTCAGTTTCTGGGCTGGTGGCTTTCTTCTAGTGCTTTTTCTTGAAGGAAAATTGGCTTTGGTCTAAACATTTTCTGGGAACGTCTCCTTTTTGCAGAGTTTTTTATTGAAGTTTATTTTTCCCAGTTTTCACCACTATTACTGCTCACTTTCCAGCCAATATTAATCACTGCAGTGAAAAATATCAGCCTCAGCTCTTGAAAGCATACCCCCTTAGGTGTCTTCTTTACGAGCTACAAAAGTCTGCATGAGGTTGCCCAAACATATGTTTGTGTATTTAGCATTTCTCATAACCTGGCAGATATTACCTGCTCTATCATGTTACAGTGCAAAGTTTTCAGGTGTAATTCCTATGTCTGGAAAACTTTCCCCTGCACACACAGTGTGCACAGCCTGCAGCAGGCTGATCCTGCTCGCAGAATCTAGTGCTAATCTCTTGGCCCATACCCATGAAGCTGACCAAATCACAGAGCCCCTTTTAAAAGAGGTAATTATTCTGTTTGGCTAGTGAGTGATAATTAGTAGATTTCCCAACAGCAATTTGAGAGAATGGATGGGACTGCAAGAAACAGTGAGAAACACTGGAGTCAGAAGGTCTTAGAAAGAAAATTCTCTTTTGCTTTGACATTGTTTTGGTTGCTTATGCCTTCTTGATGTACAAAAATTGGCTTTCAAGCTATGATGCTAATAAAGGGCCACATTTTTTTGTGCCTCTACCTCCCCTGGATTTTCCTGAGCTTCCAACAGGGATTAATTTGGCCCAAAGCATCCACTCACAACTTCTATGGTTGCAGGGGTAGGCAGGCTTTCTGGCATGTGCTTTGCCGAGTCATTACAAATTCGGTCTCTGGGACACAGCTGTGCTGGGGCTGCTGCTCTCTCTCACAGACACTTCATGGAGCCCCAGGCTGCTGACACTGCTTACCTCCTTGTAGTGTTTCCACCTTGCCTTCCCTCATTGGGCCAAACCACCAGTTATTGCTCTGCTTTTCCCCTGCCCTTCCTTGGCATCAGCAGCACGGACTGTTGGGCTCCTGTGCCTGGCCACCCCTGTGCCCCATGTGCAGGTGGCTTCTGGTGCTCATGCATTCTGTTGTGTCAATGTGCAGCTTGGATTTGGGGAGATACTGGAGGTTGCTCCTTAAACCAGAGGATGGAGATCAAAGTAGCTCTGAGTGCCTGATTAACACTTCTGGGATCTCAGGTCATCCATTAACAGTGCTAATATATGAGGGAGAGTAGCATTCTAGTTTCAGGTGTCCAATTGCTGAGGCACTCCTTTTCTAATATAATAATTTTTCATCTGGTGATTCAGATAAAAGAAAGTTCTAATGTTATGGCATTAGAACTAAGACATATTTTTAGAAATTTTGCAAGTTCCCTATTTTTCCTCATCTTTTGCTTTTGTAACTTTTCCGTAACTAAGTCACATTTTTCATGGTAGAAGAGATATTAAGGTTTTTTCCCCTGATTTTCTCAGGTGTGTAATTCCTGGAATTTAGTCCTGAACAGCCATGATAACACCATTTTGACTGAACCATGGCTTCTGATCCAGCCCAAGCAGTGGGATCCGAAGTCATCTCTCTATATTCCCATGTGAATAAAGAAGACATAATTTACTCTATTGCTTTTAGCACAGATTGTAGAAGATAAGGGGGTGGCAGTCCCTGAAGATCTCTGCTCCTTTCTAGAGTTCAGGTCTAGAGAAAGACTGGATGTTTCCTTCAGCCAAGCCTTGAGTGTCAGGTTGTTTGTCCCCAGTCTAAGTCTGAGCAGTGGTGGCCTTCATAGAGGCATGTACTTCCTAAAGTTTCTATGGAGTAGATAGACCTTGCTACAAAGCATCTTCTCCCGGAAGAGATCTGGGTTTAAAATTCCACACTGGCTGCCAGCATTGGTACTCACTTTTTCTTTTTGCTTGACAGGTCCTTACCCATAGATGTTTCCTCCTTGCAGCTCACATGACTACAGTGCATCTAAAAGCCAAGCAGCCCCTACTTCATCGTGTACTTTTCGCAGTACATCTTGCTTTAAGGAGCACTCTCTGCAATTTGCCCTATAGCAGACTATTTCACTAATTTTCTTTCATCTAAGAGCGCAGCCCTGGCATTAAAGCCCATGGCATCAAGCAGGGGTCCTGTCCATGCACATGGTGACACACAGCAGCAGGTCACAGAGCAGCACACGGCATTGTTCTCATTTCTGCTGAACACTGCTTCTTTGAATGCTGCCTGTGCCTCCAGAGGAAAACAGAAGATATGTCAGGCTAAGTTAATTTGTGGGCTAGACAAGCTGAACAGTATCTCTGTGAGGGTTTGCACAGAATGTACCGGTGTCTCCAGACTTGGAAAGAGCTTGCCTTTCTGAGTCAGGCAATGGGAGCCAAATTCAGATGTGAATCTGAGTTCTCCAACTCTGGAGGGAGTCTGAGCTGGTGTATTTTACACCTTCTTCCGCCTCCCCTCATCCCACGAGTGTATTATGCTGGCCTAGATTCCCTCAGATTTAGTTTTCATTTATGTTCACTGAGATGCACTCAGGCTCACATCCACCAGCCACAGTTTAAATCCCCCAGCTTTTCCATGAATCCTAGCCATCCAAGGCTGTATTTAAGGAATTTAAGGAAGTCTTAAATTAGTTAGTAACCCACCACCAAAGGGCTGAGAGAGAGATGAGTGGTGCAAGAAGAGCAGCTAGCAGAGGAGCATAAATTCAAATTAGGTTTCTCCTTTTTCTGCCTCTGCATTAATTTGTTCCTGACCATTGGTAGGTGATAACTAATTATTAACTGGCCTTTCTGATGTATTTTTTTATCAATATATATGCTTTTATATACTGAAGACAGCCATTTATCACTTCAGAAGAAAAGAGAGATCTATAGAAAAACATACATACAGATAAAACCTTAGCATACCTCATCAAAAATATATCTCTGTTCATATTCAACAGTGACTAAGTACCTTCTATATTTTAAATCACCAAATGACTACACTCATACACTCTGAGTCATATTTGCTTTGTATTTGCCATTGACAAAGTCCTTGGGGGACTAAGAATTCTATATATCTTGTGGAGAGAACAAGTTATTTCTTGAAATAGCTTTCCCACTTACACCAGTTTTGATTTGTTTTGGTGGTACCCTACACTACACTTGCCTGGGGTTTTCTCACTCTCTGGATGAGTAACATGTTCAGTTTCCTAAGCTGCTAAGGTGGTACTTTTCATCAGCACTAATTTCATATTAAAAAGAAAAGGAAATTCAGGCATTATAATTTAGCTAAGAAATGGGCCAAAAATGAAAAGAACTGTAATAACTGTAATCCTTTTTCATGGGTTATACATGACAGAAGTATGAGTTTTTATTGACCACTGCAGTCAGGGAGCCAAGGAAAAGATTTTGTAAAGGTTTTGATTTATTTATATGGTTGAAAAACTTCTCCTTCCAAACATGAATTAAAGTCCAGATTGTATGTGTTTGAATTTGGATCAGTTTCTCTTTTATCATCTTCTTCCATTGCTTGCCAAAGTGGAAGAGACAGAAGGCCCCATGAAGAAAACATCTCTCACCATCAGCCAAATTAGGGATCACATGCTTTGAAATGAAGGAAAGGTGATCTCTCATTGTAGTTTGTTCCATCAACCATTTCCAGCATTCACAGGACATCTGTAAATAGTGTAATCTCAATTTCCTCTTCCTCAGCACTTTATAAAATTGAACATATGGTAAGAGGGAAGGAGCAAAGATAACTGATCATGTTTAGGTGTGATTACTCTACTGCTCTGGCTTAATGATTGAGTTAGAACAGGGCTCTGGAAATGGCAAAGACTATGAATTCTCTCTTTTTTTCCTTGCTTAACTGTCTCCCACAAAGATCAAGGAAAAATACTTTCTCTTTGTAAAAAGCAGGTCTGTTTTTCTGACTTGAATAGAAAATAATGGTGACAGTCATAATTCAGGTATTCCTTTTAAACTTCAGATTCTTTTTTATTCCTCTTCCCCATATTTTATCCATTTTAGTTATATAAGGTAAGAGATGCTACCTAGTGGCATTTGTCCAAAGTAGCTTTCTTAAACTTGAGAGCTTTCCTTCTGGCTCACAGACCTAAACTTTTCCTGGTCTAAGAAGTTTTACCAATCCTGAAAATGGATCCCACAAATGAAACAGCCTGGTGGGCAGAAGGGACTGTCACCTCCTATTTGCTTTCCCTTCCAACTCTGCCTGTTTATCACCGTTTCCAAACAGCTACCACTGCTCCATTGGATTTGCTGGTGGAGCTGTTTCTGTGAGTTTTCTAACCTGTGCCTGTCAGCCAGATGACCTAAAATACTAAATACTAAAATAAGTAATAATGTTTGCTAATCTGGATGAATGAGATGAGACAGCATTCTTGTGAGTAGAGGATTTGGCAGATTTGAGAGGAACAAGGAAGAGTAGATATTCTATGAGAGGGGGTTTTGTTTTGGGTTTTTGGTGGGTTTTCTTTGGTGTTTTTTTTTTTTTGGTGGTTTTGTTGGGTTTTTTTTTAAACAAGTGGGAACTAGTTTGGTAGTAAAGAAAAGCACACTGAAAGAAGTGGTGTCTGGGTGCCTTCTGTAGAAGCAGGCAGGAAAACAGACACTTGTACTATATAGATCATTTACACCCAAAACTACCAAAGGCAAGACCTGAGCAAATTAATCTATTTAATAACATGTTCTGACTATCTGGTTAGCAGTATAGCATTCTTGGTAATTTCAAAGCCTGTTCTCTGTTATCTTGGTAGCTAAAGACCTTCACTATGTAAGTGGGCTGTATTTTCCCACATGCTAGTATTGGAAAACAGCTTCTGGGCCCTGAGAAGACTCTCTAACCAGAAACCAAGAGTGAAACAAGCACAGCTGAGAAAAGTTGCTCACTGACCCGAGTCTACATACAGTCACTGCTAAGCTGAGCCAAGTTCACATCAGTGACCAGGTGCATCACAGGTGATTTTGCCATATGCATAACCAAAGGTTTCTCTGCTCCCATTTTGTGCTCACTGCAAAAGTGAACAAATCTATGAGAATATAAAAACAAGGTTTGGATGGGGTACGAGTGAGTGTTTTTCATTCCTCCACATCACTTTTTCCCTTCACAAGAGTGTGGTGCCTCAGCTCCACACAGCAAATTGTATGCAGATGACAGTAGATGGAGTTTAGTAGCTGCAGCTCTGGATGCCAGGTTCTTCCCTCGCAAGAGAGCTTAATGAGCTATTAGTGGGTGAGAGAAGCCAAAGAGCCCCGGTACAGCTGAGCCTGGGATTTCTGCCAGTAGTTAGATGAAGGCTGCCCAATCTGTCCAGACTTCATGACAACAACAGGTTGGGGTGAGACTCCAGAGATTTTGAAACCTGAGGTGAACTGCTTGGTCCCTGTGCTTTGTGTTGTGGATGATTGTTCAAATGTGCCCACACGCTGAACACAGGCTCAAATATCCATCGAGAAATGGGTCAGAGGGTCTGGCAGATCCCTGAAATGTGTATCTTTGTAGATCTTCTAATCTTTTGTGACTCTGCCAGCTTCCTACAGTAGAAAGAATGATGCATGAGACATTTGAGCATCACTAATGCTTTTGAGTAAAGGCTCTGCTCTTTGTGTAATACCAAACAAGCTGTTTTCTGGTGGCTTTTGTACAAATTCAAGTGAAAACTGGTCCAATATGTGCCATAGTGCCCTCATTTTAGGTAATGTGTACTATATTCAAAGGGTATTCCAGATTTCAAGCAAGTTATATCTCAATCCTTTGCCAAGTGGGAAAATTCTTTGCTTAAAGTATGTTTCTCAGTCACTAGTCTCTTCTCCTGTGAGCAGGTAAGACAACTTTAACTTTGTCCTGCACTTGTCAGCTCCAGGCCACAGTAGTCTGCTGAAGAGAAGCATTTGTCTAAAATGAGTGGGAAATTCTGGAGTGCAGATAGCTTTATCTGATCAATATTTTAAACCACTAAAGGCAGAAGATGACCTTTACAAAAATAGTTCTGTCTAAAAGAGTTCATGAAAAGCCATCTAAATTGCTTTTCATCAAGAAGGTTATATAAGATGAGCAAAGAGATCAAATTGGTAAACTTTACTAATAGCATTTTCCAGTTTTCAGTTGGTGCATCTTTGCTCTAACTCACAGGAGAAATATGTGGAATGTGCACGTATCCTTATTCTCTGTGGTAAAGCTCATTCTAGTTTGGAGGCTTTCTTGTACAAACTGGGAATAGTCAGACTGAAAAGCTTCCAAATGTGACACACTCCAGGTTTTTCTTGTGGTGTGTCACTCTCTTTTCTTCTTTTTTGGTTGTATTGCTCACTTTTTCTATTGCTTTAACTAAAATGAAGAAAATAAAGGAGGAATTTTGTAATTTTGATAATGTTAGAACAGAATGTTTCACATTTTCAGAATTCCACTTTCCTCCCCCACATTGTTTAGCTGAAACAATTTGCTGAATTCAATCCAAACTTTCAAACAGCTTCACTTGTCCTTCATTTTTGGTGAGTAAACTATTTGTCTAAAATTTTTTGTCCAGATCTAAAATTTATCTCAAAATTCTCATAAATGAGGTCTAAAACAGAACAGTTACCACTGCCATACTTTAGGAGGAAAACGCCCCTACTATCCACCAGTGGTTTTAAGCATCATGGATTACAAGCCAAAAAATTTTGTTGTAAAAGATGATATCTCAGTCATATAACTAAATAATTTAAGGCTTCCTACCTATGTGTTCTTGAGTTTTCACTGAATTTCCACAACCTTCTAATTTATGGCATTGCATTTTTTCTGAATATGTGTTGTTTTCCATCTCAGAGGAGACTTACTGAATTTTTGGTATATATCCTGTCTCTAGGTTGAGCAATATGTAATTAAATAATGCTTTTCAGGTGGTTTGGGTCCATGGGTAAAAGAAAACAGAGAAATTCAGATTTTTGTTTTCAGGATGTTCATTACTTTGTGTTCATGATATACTAACTCTGTAGACTTGACTTGCATAAGTAATTTCACTTTTTGTAACATCTCTAACTAATCACAGTTGCAGTATGACAGATCCAAATTGGACAGATGTTTCTTAAAAATGAAATGTCCAAAGGCAATAGTGTTGAAGTTGCCAGTGAAAAAACAAAGACATCTGTACTTTCAAACTGAATTTGAGGAGGTTTTATTCCTTCTCCCAAGTTCCTATAAATTTTAGGTCATGTTAGAATCAGTGTGTGTTAGTGATTTGTGAAGTCCATTGTCTCATAATGTCAAAAACTAAAAATGAAGTCTATTTCATTTGGTATCACTCTGTGAGCTTCACTGTGTTTTTCAAATATTTCTTCATTTCTTCTTGGGGTAACATTCTCTCATGGGCTGTTAGGCCAGCAAATGCGTATTTTATGCACTTTCATGTGTCTATCGACTGAAAGTTCAGTTCCTGCCAATCTCTTTTTCTCTTTTGTTTTCTTACACTGGTGTTCATAATAAAGAGATTGATTTGAGGTAGACATGCTAATCCAGTCTCTCTATCTTAGGCAAATTTTATAATTCAATATTTCTGCATAAAATTGCTTGTTTATTAATTACGGATAGTGATGGTATTTTTCTGAGTAACAGATCCAATGCAATCTTAACAGTGGTGTTGTGATCATATTTAACATGATAAAAAGGTGTAGGCAGGAGCCATCCTGCCTAATAGGATTGGATTGTCCTCTACTTCCCTTTGTCCAAGTCTGCAGTCAGGCTGAAGTACTGAAAAACTCAACTGGTAAGTGTGATATAAAAGCCTAAATAGAATGAGACTGATGTGTGAGGGAAAAAAACCCAACAATCAGAAACCAACCAAACATAGGTTTATCTTATTTTCTATATGCTTTATTTTGGGAGGCGTTTCATTGAAATCAGAATTGCAGGTGGTTACCCCTACAGAAAAGATAGTTATCTTGCAGGACAAGAAAGACAGCCAAGGGGACAGTTCTACAGCACTATAAAATGTAAATCCCATATGATAGATGTATATTTTCCTCTGTCTCAGCTTTTCAGTCCAGAAAGCACATCTGGTTTTTCTGTGACCATTCTAGAAAGACCAAGATGAAGCCCATGTCCTGATTTCCCAATAAGCTGGAAAGTGAACGGAACTTTTCAGTGGAAGTTTAGCTGAAATATTTTTGACTGTTATTTTTTAAAAGAACAGGTATTTTGTTTTCAGGTGAACACGATGCAATTTGCTTTTTCAAACTCTGGCTTCCAGTTGAGCTAGGCCTGGTTCTGGACACATGGAAGAATGAGCAGGAAGAATGAGGTGCCCTGAGTGCATTATCAAAGCATCGAAACTGTAGGCTGTCTGAACTGTTGGAAGTGAGCTAAAGCCTACCTTAAAATCTCTATTAAAAATTAATGTAATTAATAGGTCTCACAGTATAAATAGACATATCTGTATACATAAGTATTGATATAGTTTGTTAAAAGCAGAACTGATGATGTTTTCTTTCTTAATGCTTCAGACAAATTATCCAGGTTTTCCAATAACCACTGACTTTCAAACTATAGCACTAAGGTAATTAGTGCTAATTCTACACTAAGATTTCAGTTGTAATAAATTTTTTAAATTATGACTTCCTATTATCATCCCTATTTAACAAATATTTAGGGATTGTCTATCAAATTATTAGGAGTTCTCCGAAGTCTTTGAGAATGGAAGCAATTTGAGGATGCTACCTTCAAAAAACATTTATGAGGTTCAACACCTAAACCAGACTTATTTTATTAAATAAAGACTTGAATATTCACTTTAAATTTAAATATTGTCATTGGACTGTCATCTGGATCATTTTGAATACCATATTGTCAAATTAATAAGTAAACAAAGGTTTATAAAGATAATACTAATTCATTCTACCTTTTGAATGATGGTCTAATGCTTCATGAACTCTTATTTGTAAGTAATCTATTGCAAGAAAACAGAGCAGTTATTGGCCTGTTCATCAGTGACAAGAAAAACTTCAGATAATTAAATAATTTAATAAGTGCCATCCCACATTTAAGAATTGTCATACCTCATAGACAATGGCATTGATGGCGGAATATAGTTGGCCCTTACAAGAGTCACCCTAAGAGGGCCCAAGCTGAATTGGATCCTGCTTCTTCTGCCGAAAAGGAGGGGCAGGAATCTCAATTTTTGCTTCCCTGACCCCAAGTACATTAGTTAAATCAATTTCACGCCCTCAAATAAGAAAGATGACTCTTTAATCTGCATTGTCTCCATGAACTGTACTTTTCCTCAGTAGGAAAACAGCCTTATATACACTGAACTTTAGTTATATTTATGAGTGAAAGGAGCCTTCAGTAGTTCAAAGTATAGTAAGTGCTGCTCATTTCATAGTCTGCTTTACTAAATTGCATAATCTGAGACACACAAAGCATGTCATAAATAGAAGTGGAGAAGATATTAAAAGAAAAAAGAATGAAAATAAACCCTTAGGCAAAATGAATAATAAACAATTCATGTAACTGTATATCCAAATTATATACATATACATGCACAAAAACATATGTATATGAATATGCACATATGAGTAACCTTTTTCTAGTGAGTTTAATAGCCAAGTGATTTAGCTTCAGTACCCAGGCACTAGGGAAAGTTTTGGCTGCAATTAAAGGTAAGACTACAGCTACTTATAATTTTCTCCAGAGTTCAACAGGTGGGAGTGATTGAGGCTAAGGGTTTCAGTTTAGCTAATGGCATACTGTGCACACTGACCATTTGTTTGTTTTGAAATTAGCGTTCAAATGCCCAGGTAGTAAGGATCCTGCTCTGAAATTGTGGCTTAGGCTCCATTTGAACTGCCTCATCACAAAAAACCTGACATAGTATCCAGCAAAGAATTATTTTCAGGAAATACAAAAAATATATACCAAACATATTCTTTTTTTAGCTACACTACAATTCTTTATTTTGTTTCCTATGACACATTGTTTTGTTATTGCTCAAGTCATTCTGAAGAGTTAAATGGTAGTATGTTTACTTGAGACTAATAGAATAGCTCTTTCAGGGCTCAGAAAGCATTTTTTGTATTTCCAAATAAGCTTTCAAAATATGGTGGCCAAAATATTTGAAATATGTGTCCCTGTGGTGATGTCATCCTCAGGGGAAACATACTTCTGAAATGAAGTATTCCCATTAGGAATCTTGGAGATCTTACATCTGTATTCTTAACCTCAAGAGGTTATCAAATGATAATAGTAATTGTAAAATGGGATGTCATGTAATGGACTGCTGGCAGGCATGTTGGCCGGTAGTTATAGGTCATTGCACAAATATTTGTAAAGGAAGTGAAGGCTTCATTTGGCCTTGACAACCAGACATCTTAGACAAATATTCCTGAAGTGAATAATGTTCAGATTCCGGCAGAACCAGAGCCTTTCTGGTCACTTTGGGAAGCACAGACGTGCATGCACATCAGAAAGGCAGAAAAGCCCAGTGGCTGTGAGACATGAGGTCTAACATGTCATTCCTAAACTAGGAATGACCACTCAGCTGCTGAGCCCTGGATACACTTGGATACACAAGGTTGTCACCTTGACCATTAGACTCATCATCTTTAGAAAGTATCAACTCTCCTGTGCAAAGACTTGGCAAGTAGCAGTCTGCAGAAGGAGCCCTGCAAGTGGGGAAGCCTAGCCAAGAGAGCATATCAAAGCCCTTCACCTTGAAAAGGCTAAAGAGGACACAAGGGTGCACCTCTCTCAGTTGAGAAAAACAGATGCTGCCAGGGCAGCTTTGGTCCCCTTGTTTTATATAATTTGGATATACAGTTACATAAATAATTTATTATTTATTTTGCCTCAGGGTTTATTTTCATTCTTTTTTCTTTTAATATCTTCTCCACTTCTATTTATGACATGCTTTGTGTGTCTCAGATTAGGCAATTTAGTAAAGCAGTGGCAGTGACAGGATCTCCTGTTCCAGGGAGGCAGTCTCCCCTCCTGTGTTGCTGCCCCGGCACGGAGACCTGCCTGAGGAGGCAGCTGGCCATTAAGCTCTGGAAAGAAGTGTTTTAAGTGTTGACTTGCATGGGGAGTAGTTTCTGGCTGACGCTCTCCTGCTCCTTCAGCCTGCAGTGAGGAGCACTCCATCTCAGCACATGTTTTTCTCCTGGCACTCTTAGCAGAGAGGAGTGACAGATGCTATAACTGAGTCAACCACCTGCAGGGTTCAGGCATGGAAGGTCTGTTCAGAAAGTTAATCCAAAGTTAACTGGAGACGCAGAGAGGATTTACCAGCTGTAATAAAGCCTTCATTTTCAAATTTAGCTTAACTGCATTATGAGTGGAATTAAGCTATGCTGAAATCAGGTAACTTTAATTCTGAATAATAAAATGCCCACAAGAGTTTGATGGCGTGTAACTAATCCATTTAAAGCTCAGAGGTTGCAAGTTTGTCGCCCTGCAGACCAGGCAATGTTGTATTTCATGGTGTTCCTTCAGCTCCAGAGCTGGCTGCAGGAACTGGGTTCCCACCCTCCTGCTTCCCCCTTACAACTTAGTGCAGATGGAGGAGCTGTGAGTTTGGAGCTGAAGCCAGCCCTAAACACTGTTTTATGATGAAGAAGACAGGAGCTCTCAGGCCTGCCAGTGGCACTGTCCTCACATCATGCAAAGCACCACACAAGCAACACGATACAGCTGTGCAGGAGGAATGTGAGCCCACGCTGAGCTGCATTCGGGCTGCAGGTTTGGCTGTGGAGCCTGCTCCTTTCCTTTGGCAGGGGGGTGATAATAGCCCCAGGGGGATAATGGCCCCAGGGCCAACAGGATTGCTGGGATGACACCAGAAGTCAGATTCCTGCAATGAGTTGCTTAGAAGACATATCAAACTGGTTCCAATTTCCATGTGGTGCCAGCAGTTGACTGAGGCAGCTGGTAGAGGACCTTGTGCAGATTAATTCAGTGCCACCAAAGCTGTCTACGTGTGGAAAACCATGACCACTCCAGATTCTGTTGTGTGTGCAGTGTAGAGCTGTGAAAGTAGCAGGAAAGTTAATCTGGCCCCTGGTCAGAAGTTCACAGTGAGCTCCTTTGGCATTTGCTTAGCCTTTCCTGGAGCCCTAACCCCAACTTCAAGGTGCAAGAGTTGCATGGTGGATGAGGCCTATGATTTGCCACACAGTGCTTGAGCTGCTGAGCACGCTTTCTCTGCTAACAGGCACATCTTGAAGCTGATTTTGGGGCAGACTCATCCTTCTGTCTCTCACCTCCTTCCCTGGTGGTCAGCACATGCTTGACCCATTTGCAGGACTGTGGCCTCCCTCCAGCTCCAAGATATGTGCTGGTGTCCTGAGTTGCTGTGTGTTCTGCATGGCAATAGCTGCCACAGCATTTCCCACAGTTGAGGAAGAGCTCCATGTTGTAAGGACCCCTGCTTGGCAGCATCCCCCTGGGCAGCTCTGCACCATCATCCCTTCTCACCTTGTGCCCTGTCTGCCCCACACCTGCATGGCAGTAAGCATTGCAAAGGAGCAGTCCCAGCTTTGTGCCAAAACTCTCCATCAAACCAGAGTTTTCCAAGCAGTGGAATCTGGAGACCAAACTAACCCAGCTTGTAGCTTTCTGAGCTGAAATCTGCCTGTTATACAGGCAGCAATACCTTCTCTGCAACAGCATTTGAAGGATCTTTGTGTCCTTGCTGTGGAGGCTGTGTCAGAAGATGTCCTGGTCTCCTCAGCAATCTCTTCTGCCATTCTGCAAAGGGAGAGAGGGGGCCAAAGAGAATCAAGAGGAAAACAGCAGTATTTCTGTTCTCAACTACATCAGTGTATTGCATGTAAGAAATAAAAAGGCAGAAAATACACTGGTTGCAGGATTTTTGGAAAATTTCTTCACATGGGCTTAAAGGAATATAATTTTGATCCTTTAACTATAAGGAAATTTCTGCATTTTTCCTCACTTCTGAGATGCACATATATTTTTTTCACCCTATTGAGCAGATACTCTGATAGATATCAACAATATGCAGAGACTTACCCATGTGAATCCAGGCAAGAACCTTAAATAAATCACTGTAAAATTGTTTTTTTACGCTGTAGACTTTAAAAAGCAGTGAAACTTCAAATTTTCAAGACAGCTAAAATGTATCTGAGGCTGATGCATGCAAAAGAACATATAATGACTCAAGCTTGGGCTGTTTATATCCATTAGGAATAGCTTAAATATGCCTCACCATCAGATGCTGAAAATCTCTGCTGGAAGAAGGCCACAGAAATCACAGGTGAGTAATTTTTCTAGTTCTGCACCACCATGGATGCTGAAACATCCACGTGGGTAGCCAAACTGCCATGTGTGATGAGAAATTGACTCTCGCATTCTCCCAGGCATGATCATCCACAAGCTCAGAGCTCAGTCTGTCTTACAGAACCAGACTGGAGAAGATGAGCCTTCCTTTCTCCCAAATGAGCTATAAAAGACACAGAGAGTCTCCTTTTACTGGACACTTCATCTATCTACACAATATGTACAGCTAAAAATAACCTGTAAGTAATATTGTAAATAGTTGTCAGCTCATATTCAATCAATTGATTCTAGTCATACTCTCACATCAAAAACTCCATTGGGAAATCTGCATTTGTTGCCCTCTCAAGACTGGGAAGAAGGAGAGAATAATGCCAAAGGCTCAAGAAAATGTGAGATTTTGGTTCATTGAATTATGTCATTAGAGATGCCTTGTGTACTAAACACACACCTAGGGGAGACCTTCAGAATCTAATGGGTTTATCACAAGCTCATCCAACTTTTCAGAGGCTGGAGATTAGATGCCAGGTTTCACTCATGGCAGTCCATGCTTTAAGTACCAGGTGGGAGAGAGCAGGTGAGGATCCTGTTGGCTCTTGGATCTGTATGTTGGACTGATTCTTTTTCTCTACTACTCCCAGCTCCAGTCAGAGTCAGAAAAAAGACAGTGGGCTGAGCAGAGCTGCCTGATATTGCCAGACTGTCTGATGGGCCACCAACAGGACCTTTCTGGCCTAGCTAGTAGGACCAGGAATCCTTGAAGAACAGAATATTATAGAATTTTATGGAATGATATAGAAAAGCAATTTACACAAAACCACACCATCTTCAAAAAGCATAAAATGGACAGGTCAAAAATCTGTATCCGGTAAGTGTATCTGTCAGATTTCTATTATCTTTGACAAAATGGAAAACAAAGTACATTTTGTAGTCATATTCAATAAACCACTGAATTGTCTGGGCTGTTATTCTGTCCAGATTGATTTGTACCTCTCTAGTTGCAGCTTTTGTGATAAGTAAGAAGAGCTAGAATTTGATTCACCTCCCTCTTCAGTTCAGATGTTGCTGCCCCCATGTCACTCTCACCTATTCAGGGAAGGAATGCCACGTACAGCATGCTATTATTTTTGTTCAAGTGAAAGAACATGTTATTTATAAAGCATACTCGCTTTTCCACACCTAAAGGGCAAAACCGAGCCTTTTGACTTTCCAGATGTGAAATTCCAGATCAGATACAATCTAGAACAACCTTTTATTATGAGTCATCTCTTTACTTTTCTTCCATTCCTTTTCACAGCAAATAAATTGCATGAAAAGCAGTTCTGTCTGTCTGAGGACTCTGTCTCAAAAGAGTGGAACAAGTCTTGAGTGACCTTTGACTTCTTGGTGTTTCTTGGTCAGAAAGATTCAGCATCAATACAGAAAAATATAAAAAATACTAACAGGTAATATTTTTTTTGTAAGGTATAGAGCAGGATAATATAGAAACAAGTCACTGAACAAATCCCACGTTGGAACAAATCAGGTTCAATTGACCCAAAATTTCTAATTTGGGATTGGGAACAATTCTACTTATGCCTCAAGCATTTCTACAATGATGAAAGTCTTACTCCATCAGCCTGCTCATGTTGTGTTGTCTGGCAGTATAAATCAGTCATGGTACTAAAATCCCCTTTGCCATCTGTGGACATCCTGTAGTATCTGCTTCATGTTGTGGTTAGCTTCAGAGAAGTTAGAAATATGCACAGGTTCTACATTCTAATAACAGAAATAATATGTTGAGAGGTGCAAAATAGACAACAGACTCACAATGTTTTTATTAGTTCTTTGAATGACATCTATTATCTTCTTACTTCATCGGGTTCCTCCTCATAGCCTAACATCTTCTTTGAGTTCAGAAGAAATTAAATGGATTAATATTTTGCATAATCATTTGTATGGATCTTATTTATGTTTGTCCACCATTCTTTCCCTTGTGCTTTCTCTGCCCTTATTCTGCATGGCTGGCACGCTAGGACAGTAATGTAATGAGTTCTGTGAACTCCAGGGAAAGAGGTGTCTTTGCACAAAATATATGCTGTCTCAACTTGTCTCCTAAACAGGCCAAAGTTTGCCCTCTGAAAGTGGGAGGTATCAGTTCTGCTGACCTCTCTCTTTACTTCTCTGAGAACTGAAAACTGTCATTTTGTCATCACTACTGGCTAAAGCTGGTTTTGTTGTGTAGGTACACCAAAGCACAGAGCCTGGGAAAGAATCAGGAAGAGGTAGAGCTCTGTATGTATTTACAAAGCTACAGCATCACTGGAATAACTCAGATGGGGTAGGCTCTCATGACTACATGCTCTTCAGGAGAGACACAGAAGAGGAGTGCACCTTGTTAAGGAACAGTCTTAATATATGGGGCTTTTGTATGGCACGGGTGATGGGCTGAGTGTGCGATGGGATGGCTGAGAGCTTGTGTGCCAGGATCAAAGAGCTGAGTAAAGATGCCATTTTGGTAGAATTGTGTTACAGACCACCTGAATAGGGTAAGAAAGTGGCCAAAACCTTCTTTAAACAGCTCAAGAAAGTTCTTGTATCAGAGACTTTGGATTTCATGGGGTATTTCAACCTCCTGACATTTTTTGGAAGTGCAAGAATATGAGATGCTGCAGTCAAAGAGGTTCCTGGACAGAATCAGGGATTGCCTCTTGGCAGCAGTAGTCAATGGACCTATCAGGAATGATGCAAAGCTAGATCTGCTATTTACAAGGAAGAAATGGTTGGCAATATGAAATGCAGTATCATCTATTGCTATTTTAGTGCCCATGAGCCAGTGGACTTGAAGATCCTGAGAGGAGTGAGGAGGGGGAATAACTGGGTACAGATCCTGGGCTACAGGAAATCAGGCTTTGGTTCATTCAGGAAATGGGTAGATAGGATCCTGTGGGAAGAACTCTGAAGGCAAAACGTTCAGAAAACCTGGAAGGGACAAGATAACACTGAAATTGAATAAAGTAGATTTTCAATGGAGTAAAAGGAGAAAGTTTTTCCAGTGTGACAAATCAAGCAGGGTAGCAATTTACCCAAGGAGATTGTACAATCTCCATCCTTAGAGGTTTTCAAGAGCTGACTGAATAAATTCCTGAGCTCTCTGGGCTGACCCAACAGCTGACCATTCTTGGAGGAACAGGCTCAGTTAAAAGCTCTTGAGCTTCCTTCATAAGTGAATTGTCCAGTAATACCATGAACACTACAGGAGTCTAGTGGAATCAAATGGCCATGAGAAGATTCAACACCAAAAATGTCAGCTCTGTTCTCTCTGACTCAAAATATTCATCTTGATTCAGCTTTCTGGCAGAATAATGGTACATAAGCATTTCAATTTTAAAGATATCTTGCAAATCCTTACAGAAAAAAAAAATGGTAGGAAGGAATTGGCAGGATCTGTCTTCTATTATGAAGATTACCAGTGAAATTCAGCATTTGTTTGGTGGGTGGATACTGTGACCATTTGACCCTTCCCCTAAGGGCTGAGGAAGACAGTTCATCTACACTGCTCCAGGACAAGGTGAACCAGCTACCAGGGAGAAAACTGGATCTCTGGCTTTCATAGTATTAGGTGTACTCCAGACTGTTACTGTCAATTTAGCAAGTGACTGTGTTATAAACCTGCAAGCATTGGGTCAGGCAGGTTGAGTGTTTCAGTTCCAGACCATCTCACCATCACAGTTTCATGTATGGAGATTTTCAGATCTTACAGCAACTCAACACCTGTAAAAGCAGACAACCTAATGGAAAAAAGGAGCAACCCTTGAGATGTTTTTCTCCACAGTTCTGTGGCGTAAAGTAAGTTTTAAAAATACTTGAAGCAGAACTTGGGTTTTTTTGTTCTGTTAACTCTTTCTTGTGTCATCACAAAGTCATTGTTGAATTACAACTGGAGCTAGAATAAAGGAATTCAGCATGCTATATTTCCAAATGCCACACCAGCAAGTTAACAGCCTTTCCTGCTTGTTGTCTGAAGGGTTACATTGACATCAAATCCAGCATAGCTAGGGAAGGAGGGACAAATGCTAGCTGAGCTCTGAACTTAGATGGAAGCTCAAGTTAGGAGTTCCTGATTTAAACTGAGTTTTGCAACACCCGTATCCTGCAGTTTTAGGGCATAACTTTCTGGTGTCCAGCAGCAAGGCTTCACTTCCAAGGTGGAGATGAAGAAGTTTGAAAAGGAAGGAAAGGAGATTCTGGAAAAGCCAGGTTTCTCAGGTGTGTTTCAACAGTGTGCAAGGCTTTAGAGAAAATCCTGAAAAGAAGAATAAAAAAAGACAGGGGAAAACATAAAACAGAATAGAGTATGAAATGGATATGACAAAGTGGATCAAACCAGACTGAAGGTGATACCTTCTTCTGTGACATAATGCATATTTGGAACAAGGAAAAATCTTGCAAAATGCTTGTCGTCTGCTGCAAAACCACTAAGAGGGAGATTCTTTTTTTTGGTACAAATATGTTGTGCACAGCTTTTGTGCTGAACCTGCAAAAAAATCTTTAAACAGGGATGGTAATTGGCAGTGGTATTAAAATTGACTGGAAAGATATTATTGACAGATTATATGAAAGATATTTTTGAACTAATCTTACAAAATGTTCTCATGAATTGCTTTAACACACAAATAAGGATATTAGTGGCACTTGCTGATGATATCAAACTGGGAAGCATCATCAGCTCAGAGGAGGTATGCAATAGCAGCATGAGGTTAAAATAACACTGTTCTTGTGGTCAAGCCATAATTTTATGTAAAAACTGCAAAATTTTTCTGTTATGTTATTTCATCACTATGAAACAGCAGAAGGAAAATGAGGGGATACTGGTCTGCTACAGGGTGCCTGTGACTCCTCAGCATGATACATGTGAAAGAGGTTTATTTGATCTTGGGAGGTGCCAGTAGAGGGAGGGAAAGGTCAATGCTACTGGCAAAGCTTCCAGAAAAGACTGTGTGTGAGTCCATCCAGAAGGGATGGCACGGCTGGAAGAGGGAGTGTTTCTTGTGTGAGAAGACGTTTGGACAGTTCAGCCTCCTTAGCTCAGCAGAACTAATAATGAGAAAGGACATAACTAATCCATAAAAATACATCTTAGGAACATTAGGGAAAGACTTTGTGTTGGAGGACACTGTTCATACAACAGCAAGTAGGACTACACTCTATGCAAATAAATATTGGATGGAAGTCAGTGGAAATTTCTCTGTAACGGGTATGTTTGAACAGACATTCACATAGAAAAAGGGGCAGATGGCTGGTTTAGTTTTATATTTCAGTAAATGTGCTATTCAGTCAGTGCTATGTGCTCAGGTTAGAGACATACACAGATTAGTGGATTTACAGAGCTAATAATGAGTGATGGATGCTTCTCATAACAGTTTTCTGGCCAGATATGTCCACTTCTGTCCTCTATTAAATCTAAATAATTTAAAGTAGTAACATGGAGGTTATTCTCCCAGATCTCAAGTTCAACCTCACTACAGGACTGACAGCTGCAATTTTTGGCATTTTCTTACTTTTCATTGCTCTTCTTTTTCAGTTCAGAAGGTCTTATTTTCCATCTTCTTGAATCAAAAAAAAAAAAAAAAAGAGAGAGCAAAGAAAAAAAATTAAAATCTCCACTGCAGCAAGGCGGGACTATAGAATTGCTTCCTACCCTGAGCATGGCTACTGCTCTCAAAGAGTTTCAACTCCATGCGTTAATGGGACATGGGATCACAGTATTACTCAGGGGACACAGCATAACCACCATTGCTGAGGTGGGACACCAGGGAATCACACACTACTGCTGGCAGAGGCTTCTGATGGGATTTATTCAGCAATTCTCCCATCTTCTGGTACTAGCATTGCTAGTGCTGGCCTTGGATAATCCTTGCCCATCACAGTCAAGAAAACACCTAGGTAAGGCTAGCATTTGTTCCAGCTGAAGCTTATGGTAAAATTTTCACAGTGACCTGTAAGAGTTGGTGAGCTGAGGAGAAAAAATTCACAAGACCTTATTCCAGAAAAGTATGAGTTTACTTTGAGTAAGTATGAGTATGAGTTACCCTTTCAGTCAAAGTCAGTATCTCATTCAATAAATGCAAGCTTAAGGAAGTTCCTATGAGTTTTTCTTTTTTTAAATTTTTATCTCATTTTAAGTATCTTCTGGATAATTTTATAGTAGAAATAGTGAAAAGGAAAAAAATAATCTTATCCTCAAAATCAGAGAGCATGAAAAATGAGATCTAGGGATCAGAAGACAAGGCTGAGTCTCTTTTACAAGATACTGAGACTTTGTGAAAATGCACAGAAAGCTCTCACATCTTTCCACTGCCTGACCCATCAACTTAAACTTTTACTCATAGCTAGGCTCTGATTTCTCTAGATAATTAAGTTAACTGATTTAAAAAAAAAAAAATCAGACATCCTGAGGTAATGTGTAAGGCTCTCAGTATTTCTAAAACATTTGAAAAAGTTTAAAACTGTTTTAAAATCCATCCATTTAATTTAAATGCCTACAGATTATTATGACTGCTTGGCTGCTTGGCAAATCTAGCCCCTGCTGCAATATTAACACAGAAGGGCATCACAATAAACTGATCATGTAAAAAACTTAGTTTAGGTAAAGTATAAATTCCATCTGCGTTCCACATCACAAAATAAATTGTGTATAATTTTATGATTGTCATGTCTTCTGGTCCAACATTTAGTCTCTTCTGGTACCACTGTCTGCTGTCCAAGAGCACACCACTGAATTATGGCACTCTGTTACTGACGTTGGTCCAGGATTCCGGCTCAGCTGTAAATTAGTCATCAGCAGAGAGTCATTATGAAATAATCCAGCAAGCATTTGCCCTGGAACATTGCTGAGAAATAAAAAAGTTTGCTGAAAGTCAATCTCCACTTAATAATTTATAGTATCATTTAACTTTTTTTATTCCTCTTAGAAGTTCAGATTATTAATTTTTCTACATTCAAATGAACCCTCATTGAGGCTAAATCAAGTAAAATTTAAGGCAATGGGTGCCTGAAAGGAAATATTAATGGTAGCTAGGAAGCAGGAATAATTTGTTAGGAGTGAATCCATGTCAAAGTCACAGATTTCCCCTGGAGAATCACAACCTTTATATTGGCTATATATTTTTATTGCACCCGACTTCAGTTTTCTTGTTAAAAGAAGGTCTCCTTAAGCCTTTGCATTTCTTCTGCTTCATTCCCCATGGTTCACAAGTACAATAGTGAATGTAAGCTACAATAAAAAGGTCATTTTCTTCTTTCAGCAACAGTAACACAAGTGGCTGCATTTCCTGATTCTGGATTAAGTTCAAGATTTCAAATACGACTGGGCTCGTTTCTGATTAGAAAGTTTGATATTTATCACAGACTTACCTGTCTTCCATATCCAGTGTGAGTGAGATTGTAAAAAGGTAAACTGAAAGGAACCATTCTTTTATTCAGCAATTAACCCCATCTGAGTAAATAATACGGTGTTGTGCACTTGAGCCTTCGCTGTTATGCACTGAATTCAGAATTCAAAACGGCTTCAAAGCTGCGTTCGTGAAATGATGACAAGATGCTGCAGAAACAGCTTTTTATGTGGAATATAATGCAAGTATTGTGTTACACAGTACAGTAACAAATAGGGTAGAGTTGTAATGATATAGCAGATAAAGTGTCTGGAAGTACTTACCTGAGGGAAACTCAATCTTATTTTACTTCAGGGCCTGAGGGTTATAAACACAGTGTATGGTCTTGAAACTTAAATATTAGAGGAATCACTTTATTGGGGGGAGGAGAAGGTAATGTTTCTTATTACAGGCAAATAAAATCTCTGTGCCCAAATACACAGCAGAAATAGTCCAAATTCCTTCATGTCGTGTCTCAGCTTGACTCTGTTTTTTCACAACAGGCTCACAAAGTCTAAGAGAAGTAAAATAATGCCACTTGTGATCTTGGAAGGGCAACAGCCTGGACAGGCACAGGATGCAGTGGCAAGGCACGCAGTAAGGGCTGAATTGTACTGTCTGCTGTGGGGGGCATGGCGATGCATGGGGGTAGAACAGGAGTCTCCAGGTCCCACCTCGCAGCCTGCATCAGAGCCACAGCACCAGTGGAGATGCCCCCACAGCTTTAAATAGCCCAATTCAATGTGTGAGTGCAGATTAAGCGCAACACAGAGCAGCAAGGGTATCAATTGTGATAAATAAAGAAGTACCAGAATACAGGCTTACAATGACATGAATCATGTAATGATTTAAATTCACCCTTGAGTCACTTTGGACCTGTTCTGTCCATTTCTGGGCCATGGTTTGAGGCTAACTAATGCACCAGTGACTGCCTCAGGGACGAGCTGTGGGCAGGGCTGTGCTGCTGGGGGTGGTGGGATGTACCAGATGGGCTGATGTGAGCAAAGATTTCTGGGTTGATGGTTGGACTTGGTGATCTTAAAGGTCTCTTCCAACCTTGGCAATTCTAAAATGACACAAGTGTTTGTCCATCAGCCACAGAAACTTCACCAGTCTGGTTTATTTAAGAACAGGAATGAACCTAAGTGCTATCTTTTCTCTCTCCTGTATTGATTGAGACTTCATCTGAAAGGAAGAAAAAGCAAAACAAATGTGAAAGTGCAAAAGCTGTTATTCCTATTTAAAGTCTGAAAAGAAGCAGAAAGGCGCTGCATACTTACTTGGATATTTTCAGAATACCTCTGGAACTGCATGCACTTAATGAGACTGAGAGCCTGGGAGAAAACCCTGCTGGGATTTCTCCTCTGGCTTTCAGAATCTCTGAGTCAGGCCCTGGGTTATTTTAGGATGGTGTGTGTCTCATGGCCCAACTGGAGCTGCTGTCTTTTCCTTCACAGAACAGAATCATAGAATGGTTTGGGTTGTAAGGGACTTTAAAGATCATTTAGTTACAAACCCCTTGCTGTGGGCAGGAACACCTTCTAGTACACCCAGTTGTTCAGAGCTACATCCAACAAAGCCTTGAACACTTCCAGGGAATGGCATCCACAGCTTCTCTGAGAAACTTGTGTCAGTGCGTCACCATCCTCAGGGTAAAGAATTTCTGATCAAAGCACACAGCTTAGTAAAAATACACTTTTGTGGGAACAGGCCACACACTAGGAATCAGTCTTGCAGGGGAAACTGTGCCTGGGCAGGTTGACAGGTCAGTCAGGACATCTTTGGTCCCAGCATCACCTGTACCAGCCTTCTCCAATTCTGGATGCTATCCATGGAAACATATATGAAACCATTTTGCTGCAAACTTAGTACTTGAAACTTGGCCACCTATCCAGCAAGCTAAGCAGGATCAGTGGTTATTTTTCAAAGCACAAGGTATGCCATCACGAAAAAGACATATAGGTTGGAATGATTCTCACTGTTTTGCAAGCCCCTGTGTAAATATTCCCTTAGGAACATCCCAAATAGAAAAAGATGTGTTGGAGGACTGCATAGAAAGTGTAGCCAGGTGGGGTTGCATAGGAATATTTTATCTCCATTGCCTGGGCACTGTCTAACCAGGATCTCCTGAAAACATTTGGAAGAGTGCTCTAGCTGTGCATTTACCAGCTTCACCTGAAACAGTAATCTGGCATGCTGACCAGCTTTGGTATAAACAACTCGGCAACCTCAAGGTAACTTGTATATACACATGACACAACTTCAGAACACCAAGCGACTCCTGTCTTTGGGTTATTTGAAACTGCCCAGTTGTTTGCTGTCACTCCAGCTCTCTTAAGAGGGAGGGAGAATTTTGGCAAAATGTGCTAGTAGAAGGGCAAGCTGTGAGGGCCAGAGTACTGGTGTATGTGGGGTAAAGGGATAGCACTGAGATATAACAAAGTTCAGTGTACTAACAATGATCGGCAAAGGTATAAGGGTGGGACTGACTGTGCTTAGTTATCCAAATATCATCTTTGTCATCACAAAATCATAGAATTAGTTTAGATTAGATTTAATTTAGGTTTATTATTAATTAATAAATTAGTCTACACCAGAATGTGTCCGTGTGGGTTTTGAATGTCTCCAGAGAGGGAGAGTCCACAACGTTCCTGGGCAGCTTATTCCAGTCTTCTGCCACCCTCAATGTAAAGAAGTCCTTCCTCATGTTGAGATGGAACTTCTTGTATTTTAGTTTATGGCCATTGCCCCTTGTCCTATCACTGGGCACCAATGAAAAAAGTCTGGCACCATCACCTTGGTAGCTGCCCTTGAGGTATTATAGGTGTTGATGAGATCCCCCCTCAGTCTTCTCCAGACTAAACAGGCCCAGCCCCCCCAGTCTCTCCTCAGAATCTCCAGACCCCCATCACCTTTGTGCCCCTCTGCTGACCCTCTCCAGCAGCTCCTTGTCTTTCTTGTGCTGAGGAGCCCAGAACTGGACACAGCTCTCAGATGTGGCTTCACAAGGGCCAAGCAGAGAGGCAGGACCACCTCCCTTGTCCTGCTGGCCACACTTTTCCTGATGCACCCCAGGATACCACTGGCACTCCTGGCCACAGGGGCACTGCCAGCTCCTGGTCAACTTGTCTTCACCAAGACTTCCAGTTCCGTCTCTGCAGAGGTGCTATTGGGTCAGCCCCCAGCCTGTACTGGTACTTGGGATTATTCCTCCCCAGGTGCAGTACCTTACACCTGGCTTTTCTCAGAGAGGGAGACATTTCTCAGGACCCTGACATTTGGACTCATCCCCATACTTTTTGGAGCTCTTAGCATTCTTGAAGAGCTTTCTGCTTCCTCTGCCAACCATGTGGGTCATCTGTCACCTGGGCTGGGCTGGAGAAGGGCTGAGGCATCAAGGCAGGCAGGATAGTTGCTCAGCTTTTAGAGGTTGCATCGACTTACATGAATGTCTATAGCAGACTGTGTCTTCCTGGGAGGAGTGAATTGAATACAAAGCATCTTGGTTTTGGGGAAAAGAATGTGACATCTTGCTTCTCTGTTATATGATACTTGGTATGTTATGTAAGTGAAGAAAACTGGTGAGTAAATATGGCATCTCATTTAATCCTATTCCTCATTTAAGTTTTTGCAAAGACTAGTCAACCACCATAAATGTTTCAGACAACTGAGAAGTCATTAGCTAAGGTACTAAGTATCCAGTGAAATAGGCGTTTCTCCCTTTGAGTCATTTTCCAGTTTGAAATGTGAGGATTTCTACACCTGGTAGGATTAAGAAAAATATATGTAACACAGCTGTAAAGATCCTTAATATCTGTGTAATTACCTGATTGAATTTTTTAATCCTGTTAACTCTTGGCATCTTTGCAA
The DNA here is from genome assembly GCF_036417665.1 of Passer domesticus. NCBI lineage: Eukaryota > Metazoa > Chordata > Aves > Passeriformes > Passeridae > Passer > Passer domesticus. Next base: position 138,476,665 of record NC_087474.1, read on the forward strand.
TGAAGCAATGTTAGATATACTGGTGGCTTAGAAAAACTGAGAAAAAGATAGGATAACATACTTAACATAATATTCCATTATGTCATGAATGGATACAAGCAAATAAGACACAAAGTGAAACATACTGAAAGAGCACAAAAAGGGAAATTCCATTACCTAAGGCTTCTTGTGAATTCATCTTTTCCCATTGATTTCTTTAAATACTTTGTTTTACACTGTAGATTGAATATGAATTCAAGTGTTAAATAGGATTCCTTGTTTGAGATTTGTCATTCATCACATCAAGGTTGTTCTATCCAGAAACACTTGTAATGTGACTTTCAACTTTTGTTTCCTAAGGTGTTTTTCTATCAACACTTGAGTACTACACTTTTGGCAAAACACAGACAGAAATAAGTGAATGCATCAAAATAACACAATTTAAACATGTGACAGAAATATGAAGAGAGTATAAACTCATTCTTATGAGCTTCTTAGGATATTGAAATATGGTTTCATTTTGAAATGAAAAAATATCTGAGGAAAGTTCTGTGTAATTAAAATATTTTGGGTTTCATAATATTAAAATATTTGGCTTATTTTTAGTTTTAAAAATATAGGAAAAAAGGTCAGAAATTATTGAATCAGAAAATATCAAAACCGGCCACTTTTTTACCATTCTTAGCAAAATTTCCTCTTTTAATTCCTAACAAAAGTTTTAAGAAAGCCCAAATAGTTTTACTAAACCTAGTTTTGACAGACCTTCATTCTTCCTATGGCAGTTCTGTCTGCACATATTTCCTTAAAAGTCCTAATGTGCACAAAGATCCATACTATTATTTTGTTTTTTGATTTCAGGTAGCAGGTAAATCAGGCTATTACTATCTCTGCTGTAGTCTATTGGTCTGAACATGTCTGGGCCACACGTTCCACATATCTGCTGTAGTGTTGTAGTCAGTAACTAAGCAAACTTTTCTCTGAACAGAAGATAAACATTAGGCTCTTTTTTTTTTTTTTTTTTTTTTTTGTCCAGGCAGCACAGACCAGTTATCCGAGTGCTGACTTAGTGGTATAATCAACTCTGGTCTGGAGGAATGAGAGCATTTTCATTCCATACTTGTTCTCTCCAATGAAGTTATTGAAAAGGCATGAAATAGTGACTGCGAGCACTCTCCAAAACTTGAACAAACATCACCAGGTTTTATTTCCCGCACTCCAGAGGCAGGATGCCTGTGAGCCAACAGACAATAATGGCATTAGATCATTTCTAGGCAGAAACAGGCTCAAGGAAGGACTTCAATGTAAATTCAATGCTTCTAGCTATCAGTCCTTGAGCCACACAGCCACTGGTATCTGGATCTGTTTTGCAACTTCACTTGATTTTGCAGAGAAGGACTCAGACCTCTCATCCTTCTAAAGTCCAGATGTGTTTAAAACAGAAAAATCAAAATAAGATCCTTTGTGCGTATGAAATAATTCTACCCAGATTTCCAAGGTATTTTGGTCATTCTTTTCCCTGCTTGCACTGTTGGCCAATATTTTACTTCCCTTTTTTTCACTAGTCCAACAGCTGCTGGGGACTTGAAGGAGTTGAAAATACAGAAACCCAGGAGAATGTCAGTAAAGCTGGCAGCAGAATGCCTTGAAGATGAAGGCACAGCAGAGTAGAAAAGCTGGAAGTTGATGCCAGGTGAATCCAAAGTGCAAATAGGCTGAAAAGCTTTAACAAAATTGAGCAGAAAGAAATGAGTTCCACCTAGGAGAAATGCAAACACTTGTGGGAGATGCTTGTTGGGAGGCAGAGTAAGGGAAGACCCACCTCTGCACCCTACTCAAACAACCACTTGCTGTGTAAGTTTAAGGAAACAGTTCTCTGCTCACCTCACAGCATTTACCTCACCCATCTTTACTTCACAGAGACTCTGCTTCCCACCTGCCACCTGCTGGGGATGGCTTACAGCCCCTTCTGAGGACTAAGCACAGCACAGACAGTGTGCTCTCCCTGCAGCAGGGCTCTGGGCTGGGCTGCCCACAGAAGGATGGTGGCTACCGATGCGAAGACAGGTAGCTAAAAAACTCCATGAGCTGGATACAAATGCAGGAATTCAGTTTGGGGTTTTGTATCCTTCTGTGAGAGCTTTTCTCTGACTTTCTGAGGCTAAAATATTGAACTGCTAGGTTGAGCTACAATAAAAAAAGTGATGGGCTTTTAAACTACTGAAGTCAGGGTTTATAAGGGGATAAGCATCTTGTTAGGCACTTTCACCCAGCTATGGAAAAGCAGATTAACTAACAGCCATGTAGCATGAAATTATCATTACACAAGACCGTGAAATGTATTTTTCACAGTCAAAGGCAACAACTTTCATGCATGTATTTCATACCTCTTAGCTTGCTGAATTTACAAAATGCAGGATTTTTTTCCTATTATTCCCAGTGTTTACTTATTGGTTACTCCTCTTGAGATTCATGTTTTTAGGAACATATATTGCACATTTCTATTAGACTTCATATGTGCGATTCCTCAGACTCAGCTGAATTGAATTAATTCCATAGAAGACAAAAAATTACATGCACTGACCCAGACAGGGGGCATCCACCAGGCATGCTGGTGAAATGTATGGATATCCAGTAGACATTTTTATTGTTATAATTAAAGTGCATATGAAAAAATGTCTATGAATCTGGAGGAAGGAAGATGGGCAATATGTCCCTATCAGTACTGCAAGAGTCCACCCACTTTTGATGAGGTTACTGCTATATTCTGAGTGAACTGGAAAAACTGGGTAATACTTAAAATACATCTGTTCACAGCCTTGTAGAATCATTAGGAAAAATTAAAAACTATATAACCAGTGCCATGGAGTAGCTCAGCATGTACAAATAACAGACAACTTGCCCAACTGGGGGTATTGGCAGAGGAGTTGAACAAGATCTGGAAGCAAAAATCTGTCTTTTCTGTAACTTTGTCTTGTATTTAGTAGCACTGCTATTGCCATAAACATCCACATGGCTCTGCTGCGCTCTGGTAAAGCTGATACTAGCACTGCTGAGTTTTTGCTGAAGAGAGAAGGAGGCCAGTCCCGTTCCACGAGAAGTTTCACAGGACAAGGCAAGCATGGGCACACAGGTGGGAAGAAACAAAAGCAGAGAATGGTTTTTATAATTGGCAACACATTTCCATTATCTTTTGCAATGGACTGTCCCTGTAATATTAAAATAACACCATCATTGCTGACAAAGTTAATGCTGTGCTATCAACAAAGGACTACAGACTTTGAAAAATAAGTGTTTTGTCACAGCTAACCATACTCACCCCCTTTTTGCCCTGGCTGGGGGACTTCTCTGTCTTGCTTGTATTTCATTCAAGGCTTTTCCAGCTCAGTGCAAGATAGTTCAAAATCTCTGCAAATATATGGGGAAGGGATTTTTCCTCTCAGAATCCAAATGGCAATTATACACTTTTCAGAGCTCATGGAGATGTTTTGACTTCCCCTGAAGCATGAATGGCTTCCCCCAGCCAGCAATGGGAATGCAGAAAAGGCACACATGCTTTAAGACAATATTGAAGTTTTTCAGCCTGAACCCTCACTTCTTGCTTATAAGATTAATATCATACCACAAATTTGGGTTAGGAAGGAATTTTCATTTTGAGAGAGGTTCTGTGGGGGGTGAGAAGTTGCCTGAAATTTCTCATGCTGGAGCTCTTTTCCCATATCTCTTGGGTTTGTAGATACTGGGAATCTCAGCCTACCCTGTTCTTTGCTTACAGCTTTGACTGTTAAACTACCTGAAGACTGAAATTTCCTAGTTTAATCAGTCTTTGACCCTAAAGAATACAAATATATTTGTACACATCCTCTAGCTTGTGTACTTGCAGAAGTTAAACTTGTTGATCTAACAAATCATTTTGGACCAAAATTCCAGTCAGATCTATTGCAGGGGTACCTGTGTGAAGTTACATCCCTGAAAAAATGCATTCCAAATTATATTGGTGTTGAGCGTGTATAGCAGACAGTTACATAGGATGAACTGTCGCCATCATCATGGAGAAGGGGCTCCACTTGCAGGTGTTCCCTGTGGACTAGAAGGAGGCTGAGCCAGCATCTGCCACTTTCTGAAGGTCTGGGAGGCAATAAGGACATCTCACTCACCCTGGACTTACTCTGGCTCTGCTCTGGACTTTACTTGTGCTCTCTTCTGTTCCTCCAGTGTCTTCCAGGCTGCAAATTGTACTGCCTTGCTCTCTTTCCACAGATTAACCTTCTATGACCTTGACTGGAAGGATGAATTTCTTACCAACTGTTTTGTCTTGTGTCCATGAATGGATCTCAAAACCTTCCAGTGCACATACAGAATGAAAATACTTACAGACTCACCCCCAGTAATTTGTTTCCTAAAGAAAGATTGTCTGCTCTGTAATCATAAGTGCTGTGGGCTGATTTCTTCTTTCTTGACATCACCCTACATTTATAGCTGTAATTCTCTGCTTGGTTTTACAACTTCCTGAGGGGTGCCCAACTAGTTAAGTCCTGATTTACTCCAGGAACAGCTCAAACTGTTGGCAGGGTGGAATGTTCACCGGTCTTAGGGATGTTCTTTTACAAACATGCAGCACTCAGCAACCTGTTCAAGCTCATTGCTATTATTTCCATGAAACATCACCAGGGGACAATGAGGAGGGTTAAATTCTAGTTTGATATTTGGCATGGGAGTTGCATTTTAAGCTCAGCCCTGGCCACTAGTGATTAAAAAGATCCAGCTGAAGGAACGATGATATAATGGTTTTCATTGTGACACTGGCAGGCCATTTGTAAAATAAGGATGATGATAATTCAACCTTTGTAATGCAACAGGGATCTTTGTATGAAATGTTATTTGTATGCACAAAGTATTTTTATTACTAAGATACAGGTTTGTCAAATGTAGGAGCAGACTGTTGGAGGTTAGGATTTTTTTATTTTTTTTCCCTTTCTCTCAGGGAATTTTCTCCCATTTGTTGCCTAAGAGATGGGAATGATGGATACGATGGATGCTTAACAGAAACAAAAGATGTAGCCAAGATGGGGGCAAGAGTGCAGCTGTCTGCAGTCACTTAGCTGGTTTGGGGTTTTTTTTGTCTTGGGAAATGCAGGGATACGATGACATTTTGGCTGGGGCCTGAGGGGCTGGGTTCAGCTCTCTCTCAGGATCAGAGGTGAGACAGTCGTGGTCTTGGTGCCGGGCTGCTACTGCTGCAGGGAGAATCCAATGCCGTGGAGAGTTCAGCCCTTTACTGCTTCTTCTACCATGGGTGACCCTTTGCTTGTAAGAGCAGCCATTGAACTGGGACCTGCTCAACACCCGATCTCACTGAAAGGAGCCTCACCATGTGCTGGGGTGCCCGAGGGGAAAACCTGGGACCCCAATGCCCTCCCCCAGTGCTGAGGGAACCTCTCTGGGCCGTGTGTGGGCTGTGTGCTGGGGTGCCTGAGGGGAAAACCCGGGATCCCAACGCCCCCTCCCAGCGCTGAGGGAACCTCCCCAGGCCGTGTGTGGGAGCCCCGCTGCTGTTCTCTGCCACTGCTTCAGGCTTCTCTTGCTACACTTTAACCTGACACCCAGTGGGCTTCAGAGCTTTTGCTTTATTTGCCACTCCGGGTGTGCCTGCCCCTGCTGTTCCAGCTTGCTGTTTCTGAGGTTCCTCCTACAGCCTATTTCACCCCGTGGAGAGGCAGCAGGACCAGCCGCTCCCCGGGGGTTTGCAAAGGACGCCCTTTTCCATCGCTCCCGCCATTGTGCAGGCGGCTGAGGCGGCCGAACTCGCGCCACAGCGCCCCCTGCAGGCGCGGGGGAATCATCGCGCCCACCCCGCCCGGCCGGGAGCCAGCAGCGCCCCTGCTGGCCGTGCCCGGAACTGCACCGCAGGGAAAAGGGCCCGCGGCTGAGGGAGGGCTTCGGGGGCTCCTGGCTGTTGTTTATTTCCTTTGTTTTGTACATATATATGTAAATTATAGTAAAGAATTGTTATTCCATTTCCCATATCTTTGCCTGAAAACCCGATAATTCCAAAGTTATAATAATTAGGAGGGAAGGAGGTCGTATTTTCCATTCCAATGGAGCTTCCCGCCTTCCTTGTCAGGCACCTGTCCTTTAAACCAGGACACAGACCATTCTTGTTTCTGTCTGTGTTGGTGGGGAACTGCTGATCTCCAGTGGCAATAGGATGATCTGTTTGTTGTACAGGTGAAGTTAATGTGCGGTGTGAAAATAGGAGAATTGCCTTGTCACAGACGTTGATTTTTGAAAAGTGAAAATAACAAATTGTATTTGAAAAATACACTACAAACAATGGCAAGACTGAACATTTGCTAGTTGTTTTATTATGGTTTGTCATAAAATGAACAGAGAGGCAGAATAATGGAAATAGGCAATGATAAATTCTTCCTCCACAGTGTGGGATCCAGGAGTGTTTCTCCTGCTGGGACAAGACTCAGATGTGCATCATTTCCAGATAATCCTGGCTAGTTCTGCAGAGGAAACCCAGGCTCAAAGTCAAGAGGGAACCTCAAAATGTTCCAAAAGGGCCCCAGAGCAACCTCTCAGGGGACTAAAGCTGTGGAGGACACCTGCCACGTGATACAGGTCCTGCCAATACGACCAAAGAGAAGCTGCATTTGCATTGCTTGGGTTTGGCAAAAATTGCATATTGCTTGACTGAAAATATCATTATCTCAAATATAAAAGTATTAATGTTTGGAACATTCCCAAGTGATCGTGCTTAATGACAAACCTTGGCAGTCTTTAGCAGACATAACATTTCAGCAGTGACCCTTGGCTGCTAGGATAGTATAATGAAAGAAACAAAAGGTTTTGTATGTTTTTTCTTGAATCTCATGAAAAGATTAACTTTCTGTAAAGAAAAAGGTGTAAAAAGCAGCTCATTCAGCAATTTCTTACCTAGAACCTTATTCTTTTCCCATGCAAGTAGAAAGCAAAACCCCATTGACTTATGAGGGAGCAGATGATGCACTAATTTCTCTCAGTGTCACCAGCATGAAGGAAATGGCAAGTTGTTGCTCATGCAAACAATCACATTCGGCCAAACAAGGAAAACACGCTTACAGATTGTTGCAATGTCAATGCAAATTATGGTAGTAATTAAAACTCATTTCCCATGATAAATCACTGCTGGAGATCCTTGTAAGAGTATCAGAAATAGGAAAGAATTTCACAGCCACTGAAAGAAATTCTGTTTCTGTCTGGGGAGAAAATGACATTCTTCATAGACAGAGGAGTGAAGCACAGTCTTGGCAAGGAGTAACTAAGAGATAAAGATATTATGAAGTAATCAGGCTGTAATGCTTCAAAGGAATACTAAAAAAAATAAAGGTACATTATTTCCTTTTTATTGGGATTAAATGCTTGTAATAACAGTATTGTTTTAACCTTGCCAATATGCTGTCAGTGTCAATTTTATTTAAAAGAACGAAAAAAACCAAAAGGCTATTATTACATAGAATTCAAGCTGATAGAGTGAAACCTTTTTGCTTATATGATTGCATTTAAAATTAAAGTCTGTATGTCAAATGAAATCCTGGCACATACGCATACATTTCATAGGAGCTTTTGGGCTTGACATATGTACCCCTGTGACAATAATATCATCAAATAATAGAAACTTTGTATATCTATTAAAAAAATAGCAATTTGGTAACAAATTTATATAGACTTGTTATAGATTGTCAGAAATAAGAATAATGGACTTAGTACAAATCCAAACCATATGTTCCATGAAAGAGTATGTCCTTCCAGCATTTTTTAAAGCTATAAATTATCTATCACACTACCAATAAAGTACTGTAGAGGAAAGGTCACCGACCCCAAAGCACTGACATTTAGTTCAAGAACCAACCCCTGCAGCTTAGCACTTCATCCAAATTTTCAGATGTGGAGGGGATCTCTTTTTTCCTTTTCTTGTGATGTTTTCCCACAGGCTAGTCTGCTTGCTGACGTTTCCATGATAATGTTCTTCACATTCCGTCAATTTCCATTTAGTAGCTCTACTACAGTAACAGGAAACTTTTAGATCATCTCCTCTGTGTATACATAGAGGTGCTGTGTATGCTCTGTGTCCTCATAAGCATTTACTTGGCTGGACCACTGGAAAATTACTTTCAACTTGCTAAATGCTGTTAGTTTGAGGGTAATGGTGCCACAGGTCTGGTGGTCATATGTGAGGAAGGGAGCTGTAAGGACCGGCTTTCTTTCAGCAGAATAAGGGGAAGAGTGGCCTGTGGGACAGGCTTTGCATCCATGACCCAGGTCCATCAGGAGGCTAACATCCACAAAAATGTTGCATAAATAGCACACAAGTGGGAATGAGCAAAGTACCCAGGGTGGGGTGGGGTGAGAACCAAAAAGGAGATGAAAAGAGACTACAAAAGTCTGAAAGTGATTTTTCATTGCAAGCTGTGGTAACTTTGTTATCATTGCTTTTCATTTTTCCTCATCTTGCTACTTCTCATTCTGGCCAAATCCACCTGTGAAAGATTACAGATTGCATTCTCAGGTGGGGTAAGTCAGCGCAGCTCCATTGGGCCCAGATGGCAACGCTGCTCCCCAAAGGTGTTATTACTGTGCCCGATGCCTGTACTGGGGTCAGCCAGCTCCAAAACACAGAAATTGAGAAATAGAAACTGCTGGTTTCTCCTTACCCTGACTTTAAAATGTCCTGCTTTCTAAATACTTCAGCCTTACTGTTACAATAACCCTAACTGCTTCCCATTTAAAATATTTCTTCATTATGCATTGCACTGGAACAGCACTGGGCAAACAGGCTGTGGGCTGAACAAGAAACATAAGCAGAGAAGCGGAGTGGGAAACACCCTGAAAAATATTGCTTTGAGATTCTGCAGTTAAAGAGACTTTTCTGCACCTCATGTGGTATCAGTCCCCTTTCTCCCTTCAGCCTTCTTAGTTTACCAATAAACCAGATGACCTACAATATAAGAATTTCCTTGCATATGAAATTTGCAGAAGAGCAGCCCACAAGACAAAAATTTTCCCTGCAGTTCTTATCCTTTTTATAAATTAGAAGCAGCTATTTGTTCATGGAAACATGGATTTGCAATTCTCACACAGGTACTGATCCAGCACTGTAAGTGAAAGCCCTTTCTCTTCAAAAGCAGCTGTCAATTTGTATCTAAATGTGCATTCATTCCTGCTGCACACAGCAAAGCTGTCAACACCATCCAGTCAGTTATTTATTCACAATGTTATATATACAGATATAGCATGGTAATAAGTGGTCTTTTGCAGGAATTACTTGTTTTTTTCCTCCTGACTATTATTGCACATAATCTTCCTAGTTTGCATTCCAGGTCAGGAATGCTCCAGGGGGTTACTTGGGGAATGGTTCTCCAGCTCAATAACAGGATCATCACTCATATGCAAAAGGCTCTGAAGAGATTTTGCCATTCCTTTATTTTTCCCTTTTGATTAATACAATGTATGGAAGGTTTGTTTGGGGCAACTATAACTCTGTCAGAGAGGTACCTCTTGAGAACCTTGGAAGCTGAACAAGTTCAACTTTGTTTCTTACTCCTGAAATCCAAATGTTCAAAAAGGAACTATTTGGACAATTATGATACCCATCTGTACATTTTTCTTTCTTTAGGTGAGGGTGAAGAAACTAAGATGTGAGGAGCTGAAGAGAAGGTCAGAGGCAAAGACAGTGAAGAGGACTGAGATGAATAAAGGGTCATCAACCCTGCACATTGAACATCTTCCTGTAAACTTGGCATGTTTGCTCCTATTGTGAGACTTTTTCACCTTGACAAAATGGTAGAAAAGGGGATTAGTGTAATATATTTATTTTTACCATTTTACTTTAATGTACTCTTCTTCCTTCTCTTCCCTTCTCCCTTCCCTTCCCTTCCCTTCCCTTCCCTTCCCTTCCCTTCCCTTCCCTTCCCTTCCCTTCCCTTCCCTTCCCTTCCCTTCCCTTCCCTTCCCTTCCCTTCCCTTCCCTTCCCTTCCCTTCCCTTCCCTTCCCTTCCCTTCCCTTCCCTTCCCTTCCCTTCCCTTCCCTTCCCTTCCCTTCCCTTCCCTTCCCTTCCCTTCCCTTCCCTTCCCTTCCCTTCCCTTCCCCTCTTATGCTATGAACACAGATCCTCTGTAACTATTTTTCCAAGGAAAAGCATCTTCTCTTGCTGCTATAGCTAGGGATTTCCCCTCTGTTTCATAAATGAATTAAATTCAGGTGGCTTAGTATAATTTGATTTAGTTTGATTTGGGCTGGCATGGAAGCATTAGGATCATCTCAGGATTTTGTAATTCAGATGACAGAGATCAGCAGACATGCCTAAAGCCTTTCAACAAATTTAGAGGGAATTGCAAATTTGGCAGTTTTGACACACACAAGCCAGTATGTCTGCATTTTTCTTGACCAGTGGTCTCACAGTTGGTGGCGAGGAGTGCTTACAGCTCTCAGCACAGTGAGATCAGTAGGAACTCAGCACCTCTGTAGTAAGGCCACAAGAAGACAGACACTCAAATCCTGGTGCTTGCCCAGAGATTTGCTGATGATAAGTTACAGGCAAACAGCTCATACATCCTAACACATAGAAAATTTTATATAAATAAAACAGAGCCATATACAGTGAAAATGTTGATGAATAATTTTTGACAATTGCAGCTCTCTCATGCTTGTTTTAGGTTTCAGCGGAGTTGCCAAAAATTCAGTCTTCACAGGAATTCATGGGAACATTTTCCTTGGTTTTGATCTGTGTGAGTTTCAGCCTGGTAAACTTATGAATACAGCAAAAATCACAGAACTAAACTTATTCAGAGCCCTTGAACTCCACTTGTTTTCCAAACTGAAACTGACCCAAGTTGGAAATGTCGTAAATATTTTGGCTAGAAAATATCCTAGGTTCTTCTCAAAGCCTCCAGAGTCTAGGAGAACATTTTGATCATTGTGACCAATTTGTTATGTGTGTTAACAAAAGTTGTAGTCTAAAGGATACAAAATAGTGTTAAGGTTTCATGAAGCAAGTTCTCTAACTCCATATAGGAGCTGAGCTTCTCAGGAATGGGCTTCTGAATTGTTTTGGCAGACTAGGAATGGGATAATTATTAATTTCTTAAGTAAAACTCCTACACTAAACACCTTCTGTGTGATGAGGAACACTTGAGTTATTATCTTTCGCTGTCTCAGATACATGCCACTAAATTTTTAAAAATTTGATGAGTTACAGGATTTCTGTGGTTATTGTTAAGATTTATCTTGAAGATGAGAAGATGCAATGATCCTGACTACTCAGAAAAATATTCTTTAAGTCATTACTATTTGGTATAGCAGCAGAGTATCTTTTAAAAAAAATTAATAGCAAATCACCAGTTTGCCTGTAATACAATCTAAGTGACCTATGAATTCTGCAAAAAAAAAAGAAGTGTGTGTGTTATCAAAATCATAAAGCAGATCACTGCAGTACCTGAATGGTTTCAATGGAATATTTCACTGATGAAAACATCCCATGAATTCTTTCTTATTAGACTTTGGAACATTTACTTGGACTTGACCTTTACTATATAGAGTGAAAACTGAATAAAAGATTGGAAACAAATGTTAATGGTAAACAGCAATATACTGAGCTGGAAAAAGTCTGCAGGGATTATAACTGATCCTGATTTTATTTAATTACTTTATTTGCATGATAATACAATTTATATATACATATATATACATCTATGTGCGTGTGTGTATATGTGTGTGTAAAAGGAGGTTGGTAATACATTACCAGCTCTCCTGTCCCTCTTTCTCAAGAATCAGTTTTGTTTTCCCTGCCTGCATGGTGCTGATTTCTAGCTACAATCTGCACCATGCACATGAAATAAGGACCTGGGAACTGTGAAACTTTATTTCCTTTCTGGTTCCTGTTTTTCTGGCCCCAGTGATTGCTTAGTCTTCTTCACATGTACATTTCTCCAAAGGGACTTTCAGGGTTAGAAATATGTGCAGGAAATAGCACAATTAGATTCAACTTAGGAAACAACAGAAACATATATCTCAGGAAAAAAAAATCCTAACTGCATAATCATCAGGAGGGAAATACTCGGAAGCACTTGCGTTTATAAAGATTTCGGGAAGATAATAGGTAGCAAATCAGATGTGACTTAGATCTTGTTATACCAAAGGTGCAGTTGGGTTTGTAAGCCATGTAGACAGGCATTTTATCAGTTCTCAGCGAGGTAGTTTTCCCTCTCAAGGTACTGCAAGAGACTTCCCTATGGGATTAGACACTCAGTGAGGTTCTGGGCTTGTTTGTTTGTGAGTAAAGTCTCAGTCTCTGTGATAAGCCACAGACATGGTTGAGGTTATAGAGAGAAACTGTAAAGGCTCAGAGAAGTAAATTCATATGTTTTAGCAAAGTGAAGACTGTTTATGATGGAGGGGGCAAAGTCAGGGAAGGACAGTGAAGACACTTGTAGGGCTTACTACAAAGTCAGTAATTTTTTCAATTTGGGCACCAATCTTGGGATGATTCTTTTTCCTCTCATACCTGTCCTGACCTCCAGTGCTTTGTTTCCTCATGGAGAAAGTAATTGCAGAAATATCAATCAGGGTAAAGAAGTGGACTAGAGATGGAGATTTCTTATGCCATTATGACAGTTTATGCCTGATTCACTTACACTGGAATGAGATTTCTCCTCATTGATCAATCTGACTAGTGTTGGCCAGAAACTATGAATAAAGGGTGGGAAATTCTTCACTGTACCAGGAGAAGAGTAATAAATACAGATGTACCAACATCACCCCAGACACTGCCCGTGTCTTTTTATTGTTCCTGCCAATATTGTTACAAAACTTGTGCTCTACCTCATGCAAGCTGGGTTGGAAATAGCAGCAAATATTACTTAAGTGCTATTTAGAATCAGATAAAACCACAGGATGAGCAGGGGCTGGGGCCACTTCAGAAAATCATTGGCAAAAATATCCCAGCAATGATGTCTCCTGAAATGATATTAATATCACTATGCATTTCCAAAACAGACTAGAAATGACAAGGACTACAAGAAAAGTAGATGCAGTCAAAGACACATTGAAGTTCATGTGTGAAGATCTGTCCATTGAGCAATTCTGGTGATTAAGAGAAAAACAAGAAAGGACTCAACACACTATATTTTAAAAGAGCTGTAATTTCAGGTATTTTATTAATTTTCATGGTGCTAATCCGAGAAATGTTGTAATACAGAAAGTTGCTAATGATATAGCACAAAATCACAGAATGGGCTGAATTGGAAGGGAGTCACAAGGATAATTGAGTCCAGCTCCAGGCCCTGCACAGCACCATCCCCAAGAATCACACCATGTGCCTGAGAGCACTGTCCAAATGCATCCTGAACTCTCTCAGGCTTGGTGCTGTGACTGCTTCTCTATGTGTTTTATGTTCTGGTCAAACCCAGAGCTAGACAGCACTCAAAATTTCCTAACACCTAATTCTCTTTCTGCACTTCACGTTTTCACTGTCATGATCTAACGGAAAAGGAGTCCCCACACGGATATTTGGGCTGGACTGAGTCTCTCTAACATCCTTGGACAGGCCAGAAGTCTTTTCCCAGCTCACATGCTGAGGCTGTGATCTGACATGGAGAGATGTTCCAGGAGTTGCTCTGAAGAGTCAGTGCCTGTTCTCTTGTAATCCTGAGATCCTCGAGACAACAGCTGGGAGCAGATAGTATTTTGCTATCTGTAATGGTATGTATTATGCTATTCAAACCAGAATAGCACCTGGAGGGTTCAGTCAAGGTGGGTTAAGAGTTATATGAACATGTAAAACAGACAGGCAAATGTTAGGCAAAAAGAATTATCATTGTTCCCATTTTCAGGGGAAAACTAGGAAACAAAATCACATTTTCAAGGATGATGAGGGAGTTTTGCATATGGTCTGCATGGTTTCTTTAGACTCCTTTAAAATTCCAGCTAAAGAGATGGTTTAGATTTCAGGGTTAACTTCATCTGAAGGCAGCTGAAGATGCAAGAAAATAGGTGAGAAAATAGGCCTGTAGCAGTCTGCCTGAGTTACACAGGGACTCTGAATCCTGCTACTCATATGTAGCAATAGGCATTTGAACTGGGGTGTGTTTGTTGTGTTGCTTGTGTACAACACAGCATGCTTCCATGGAAAAGCTTCACCCTGCACATTTAAAACATTTGCAGCATCTCTTTGCAATCTCTGAAAAATTGTACTGCTTAAAATAAAGCATTTCAGTTAAAAGAAATTACACTGTCAGTTAAATGGCACTATTTTCTTCTACTGACTCTGAGAATATGCATTCCTTCAACAGCCAGAGCAAATATGAGTTTCAAGGTGTTTAAACAAATGTACACTTGAGTTGAAAGAAGTTTGCAATAACTAGGTTCAATAAAAAATTCTAATTGTAGGCCTCAGGTTAAGTCCTGAAACACATTTTTTGGTCCCCATGTGTCTTGTTTCCAAGATGGCAGCACCTGGAAAAACATGGAGTTTGATTTTCGTGAGAGATGTGAGCTTGGATAGTCAGGACTGCATTGCACCAGCCTGTTTTAGAAGTGGTGGCAATGTTGCTGCAGTTTAAGTGGATGTCTTTTATACTAGGGAATAAGAATGTGTTGGAAACACATGTAAGAAAAACATGGGTCATAAGCAGTTTCCATGCAATAAAGTTAAGAAACCAACAGTCTCTTTCAAAAGCCAAGTCAAAACTTTATTAATATTGTTACAGCAAAACGCTGTTGCTTTCTCTAAAGCTGTTTTTATCTAAATGTCCCTGAAATTGCATATTTTTATTCCTACAGGGGGGAAATGGGAAAAACGGACAGTACTTCTTAGTACCTTCCCAAGTTTGCTGACATCCTTGTAGAAAAATGCAATCCTTAAAGTAAATTGAAGTTTTAACAAGATTTTACCAATTTCCTTATGAAGGTTGCCTTTTCCTTCACATAATTTCCTGTGGTGAAAATAATCTCAGTGGTCCCTGAACTCTGCTTCCTCATCAGTAAAAGCTTACAGCAAAATCAAGTGCAAAATGTGAGCAGTTAATCCTCACATGTGTAAGATTATTTGGTCTGGTTTTGTTGTTTGTTTTTTTTTTTTTCTTTTGAGAACCATTTTGCATCATTTCAGTTGCTGCTTCTAATGGCAGTAAATGCAGATGGGATGAACCAAGAGCTTCTTCCTGAAGGGCAGGTTACAAACACTGTCCCCTGGTGGGGCACAACAGGCTGTGGGACGCTCACAAGCCATTCCTGCAGTGGGGAGTCTGAAGCTGCCCTCCACAGTAAATTAGTACATTGCTCGTGTTCTGTTTGTTTCCACATCCCCTTCTCGGCTGAACTAAATGTGATAATTAAACTGGACAATTAATAAATGATGAGCATAGGATGACTGGGGGCAGTGTTTCATCGTAAAGAAAAAGAAGCATCAAAAGCGCTGAGAAAAACAGCAAGTAACAGGCAGACCCCAGGCAAGCTTTCCCACAAAGCTCTGCCAATATGCCTCAGTCCTGATTTACAGCACTCCCGTGGCTCCCCTCTGAGCTGTGTCTGCTCCAGAAACTGTCAGTGGTGTGAAACAGCTTTAGGAGTTTTTGCAGGTGGACTCCTCTCTGCTCAGGGCTGCACTGAAGTCTTACGTGTCTCTGGGCTGCAACATAAAAGGCAGAGTGGGGGAAAGCGAACACATTTTGCAGGAACTGATCCTACTCTCTGCTTTGCCTTAGACTTCCCAAGTGGGTCTGGATAAGGTTTGTCATCTCGCTGTCTAAATTCCTTCTGTGTAGCTTGGGGATGCTAAGAGCAATATTACCTACCTGCTGCATAGCAGGGAGTGTGCTGGTTAATTACTGAGTGTTTATACAGTGGGGTCAGCAGAGAGAGTGCTATATGATAGCTAAATATTAGTATGAAATCACAGCAGATAACTGCACATATCCTCCCTTGCACAGCATGGTGATATTTTATCTTCTTGTTATTTTGAGTCACATTCTCCAAAAGCTGAAAATACTTAGTGTCTGTTTAAAAGAAATATTTCAAAGAACACATGCTGGTTTGAGTTGTTTCCCACTGTGCATAGCACCTGCACACAACCGACACTGGTGAGCTTTTTGCTTTAATAGAAAAGGTAAAATGAAGTGTTACTTCTCTTTAGGTTCTGTTAAAGGGAACACTATTAAAAATACTTGTTCCCTAGCCAACTTTTCCCCCTTTTTTTTCCCTGCAGTTGTATCTGCTTTGGTGTACATCTGTGCCTGAATGTGTTCCTCTTGCCTTTATGCCCTGACAGGCGTCTCCCACCAGAGGCAGGTTTATGAGACATATGCCACTTCATTTTTGGAGGGAGAGTGAAGCTTTCATAGAAGATGAGGCCAGTTTCCCTTGTCACCACAGATGACACAGTGCCTTCCTGCAGGCAAGGATGAAGCTGGGGTGGGTGAGTCAAGGTTGATGGGTCCTCAGCTGACTGTACAGGTCTAGAGGTGATAAACACCTTTTATCACACAGCTCCCACACTGTTCAGGGTGGAAGGTGGAGCAGTAGCAGCTGCTGCAGCAGCGTTTTTGGTAGTGCCCCCATAGCAGTATGTCACCCATCCCAGGGTGGTGGGACAGTTTTCTCTCCTCAAGCAGGTCACTGTGTGTTGTTCAAGATGCAGGAGAGTGTGAATGCAAGAGAGTGGCACCTTTCAGTGGGGCTTGGTATCTGGGGCTCAGAACTGCCAGCTGTAACATAGTGTAGCACAGACCATCCTGCTGCAGGGGCAGGATCAGTTGAGGAATTTTTCTTCAAGAAGGAAGGTCAAGAGACACTGTTCTTTACTAGTGACCAGGGAAGTAACTCACAGATCCAAGCCAAATGCACACAGCAACTCTTATATGTATAGAGCCTTGGGGGATAATATTACTTGCAAAACAGAAGGGACAAAACCAAGCTGTTTTCTGTCTCAGCCACTAAGGGCACCAGGTGGACCAGCAGCTTGGAGAGGTACAGTGAAGGGGAGGTAAGTGCTACATGCAGTTTTTAGAAAGGACTTGGTATTGCTCCCTGTAAACAAGCAGACAGGTCACTGTGCCCTACAGTTGATACAAAGCCAAGGAATGACTATGTCAGACAGATGAAGACATACTGGAGACACCATGTGGAAATGGTGTCCATGGGGGCTGGTTTTTCCCTTCCCCTGCCTGACATAAATTCTTTTGAAAAAATATGAAACACAGTTAGAGAGTGAGTCATCTTGGGATGACCATTCTCTTTATCCAGTGGGGGAAAGCCTTGGTGGGACCCAGCCATGTGGGGGCTATGGCATGATACTGAGAAAAGTCCTAGTTTCCTCTCAATGCTGGAGATTTGGCATCTGCAGAAAGGTCCAGGAAGGGTCTGTAGGGTGCTTCAGCAGGTACAGGCACAATCTAGGGTCCTGGTTCCTGTCAGGGTGGAACTGATGTGGACCTCTTGGAGGCTGACATCTTACTGACATGTGCATGAGAAGTGCCACCAAACAGTGCTCTGTGTCTCAAAAAACGGCATTTCCCACAGGCAGTCAGCCTGCTGACCTGCCCACACAGGGCTCTCAGAATACCTGATCTCCTGGGAAGTTTGCCTTCTTCCACTCATAAAAATATTATTTATTCTTTAAGTCTGCATACATGCCAGCCTTCATTCAGACTTGGACTTTACCTCTCCAACACCTCAGTCAACTGGGCATCAGTCACTGAATATGTAAGGCTTTTGAAAATTAGCAGTGTTCTGTGTGAACTATTTCTGTGTAGAAAGAAAGGCACAGGATCCCTCCTGGACCCATGCTGTCATCTCAGGAGATGGACCTGGGACCACTGGCCACTGCTATAAACAAGAAGTCTGTGACTACTCCCTGAGCCCCAGGTTTTGAACTAAAACGTGACAGCCACACGGAGACTGCTGCATTCACTCAGAAAGGTGTGCAGAGAAGGACTGGGGCCAGGTACCCCAAGAGGTGCAGTACAGCCTTTCCACCAGAACCCATCTGAGGTGGAAGATGAACCTTGATTCCATCTTGCTCAGACTCCTTGCCATTGCTTGCTGCAAGCACAGTATTTTCTCAGAGTAGTCTCCAGAACTAATGTCAAAAAAATAAATTGAACTGTGTGATGCTCTCATTTAATTTCCAAATATCTAGTATGGATGACTGGTTGATCTGGCAAATGGGATTTTCTTTTTCTGGTGCTCTTCAGCAATCAGATGTAGTTCTGAAACCTGTTTTTTAACCATTCAAAGGCTGCAGGAACAGATGTGATAGCAAAATTTAAAGGCTTGTGTACAGAAAACAAATTCTAAATTCTATTGCCTTTCTCCACTTGAAATGTGAAATAACTTTGTACCTTTTTATTGAAGCTATTTTAGTGAGGGATAAATTCAGTCAAATTATCTTAGAGGTGCAGCAAAGCAAAAAATCTATACAGACTGTTACTACTAGTAACAAAATACTGGTAATAAAAAATACAAAATAAAAAAAAGAAAGAAACAAACACAAACAAACAAACAAAAAACAACCAAAAAAACCCAAAAAACAAATGAAAAAAAATTTCTTGCTCATAATGCCCTCAAGAGCAATGACTTGGTTGTGTTTCCCAGAGATCTATGGAAGGGTTAAACCAAGTTCCTTGGGCTGACAGAGCAAGGAGGCTGGCAGAAGAAACCTTCTGCTGGTGCTGCTGATGGTGCTCCCACCTGTTCTCTGCCAACCAAAGCAGAGAGGATTTGACCAGACTGCAGATTTGTGTCAGGACAGATGCACCAGTTTAGGCCATGTGATCACCTCAGATACCAGATAGCTTTCAAATTTGGCCCCACAGGTGAAAACCTGGCCCACAAAAGCCTCTCTGCTGAGCTCCAAAAAAGCCAAGAGAAAGTGTCTCATCCCAGTCAGGAATGGGATCCAAGATCTAGGAGTCACAAGATCCAGTGTCTAGGAGTAAATAACACAAAAAGCACACACAGAAAACACCTACCAGAAAGACTTGTTCGGAAATTTATCTCTTACATTTACAGTAGAGAATTTTACTCAGCTGTGAGCAGATGTGTATTAATGGATGGATTTAAAATGACTAAGCTCAGACAGATCACAAATGTATTTTGGCAATGTAATCCACCAAGTAATACTTATGACAGAACATGCTCAATAACACTAATATTTCAAGAGGGCTTTAGAAAGAGATAAGATTTACTAGTTGAGAAAAAGAAATAAGATTTGATATTTAAATGTTCAGGGACTTAAACATTTGGATGAGGAGGTAGGAGTAACACTGTAAAAGGTTTGCAAAGTTCAAACAAAGAATCCTGAAGTCAGCCCTTAGCAGGATATGCTGAAGTGAGTGATGTACACTCATACAATTACGGTGATTTCTGCACATGTGCAAGAGTCAAGCTGCTGCATACTTTTTGTGCAGTTGTAGTCACTTGTGGCTTTTGCTGGTAGCAAAATTTTTGCTACCAGTTCACAATACCTCATAGACACTGGTTTGAACTATTCTGTGGCTACCATGAAGTGCCCTCCACTGGATGTAAGTTACAATGAGGTTATCAGTCCCAACAAGGTTCAAGTCCATATGAATTAGTTGGCATCATTCATCACGAGCTGAAAAGGCAAAAGCTTTAAGTTCCACTACAGGATGCAAGTAGTTAATCTTTTTGGAGAGATGAGGCTAGAAATGGCTGTAGGGCCAAGTCAGGATAAAGTCCTGTCACAGAGCTGTGGGGCTAAGTTAAAATTGGAAGAGTTTGTTCCAACAGAACAATGCAGGTTGCAATGAGATTTTTAGATGCATTCATGGTTAGTACCATGCAAAAGAAATTAACTTATCCTTTAATAAATCCCATTAAAAACCAGAGGTATAAACCTCACAAAAAGAGCAGCATTGGGTTTTTATATTTTGCTTTGGGTTTAACAAGCCTGAGCAAGTACTGAGCAACATGCATTATTCAAAGCACTGTCTGAAATTTCTGCTGTCTTGTTATAATAAACACATACTTGTCTCTGTGCTGCCAGCAGATATGGTGTGGTAAAGACTGACTATTAAGTGCTTTCATGGAAATAATGAATTTTGCTGTGTCTACAGCTACCCAGAAGAATTAGTGTATGTGTTAGGGCCTGGATACATTCCACCAAAATTTAGGCAACTAGCCTGAAGTGTCTCAGTTAGGAGTTCAGTTTCAATAGTTGACATCAGTTCCCAATGAATAAAGGCTTATTCTAGCAAGCAGTTTATCTTAAATCTGAATGGCTCTGAGCACCTGGTTCTTTCTCACATATGTGAATGCAGAAGGTTTCTGAGTAACTTCACAGGAGAAAGGTTTCCTGAGTCATGATGGGCCTGGCCTGCTGCTGCCCAGACCGGGGACTGGCTGGAACACACCACTGCATACTGCGGAGTGTCCCATGGCAACAGATCAGGCACCACCAGGGTTTCTCACTTTGGGAGCTTATCTCAGTATCTTATCTTATGTGACAGAATGGTGCTTCAGAGGTCCTTATTCCAAAAGCTGCCTCCATCTAGATGAGATCATCTTTGCACTTTGTTACCCCGTTACAGGGAATTTGGCTGAGTTTACTGCCACAGTAAAACTACCCACGGGCACATGGGGTACCAAGAGGTATCCATGGGTCTTAATTAGCAAATAATTTTGATAGTAGCATAGCACAAAGGGGTTGCTAAGCACAGATAATCTGCAAAAATTCATTAGAAACATACTTCACCTAAGAAGTCACTCACTGCAAACTGTTTTTTACCCTCTACACTTCACTATGCAAAGCTGGGCAGAGCCTCACACTGCAAGGAAGAGGTCCTCAAGTGGAGCAGAAGAGGAATTCCACCCCAAACAAATCCCCTCACAGTGATTTGTCAAAGATTAGAAGCCCTCGAGCTAGGTAGAGTTTGAAGGAATGGGCTTTGGCTAGCTCTCATTATTGAATTTTGAAGGAAGGAAGAATCAAATAAATGATTCTGATAAATGTAGGTAGGCATTGACATCTGAAGGGACTAGGAAATGTGGGTGCAGTGGGTGTCATTAGGAAGAGGCTGCAATAAGCTGTTGTATTCTGCATGGGTGGTCAGGATACCATGTAAACACTTTCAAAGTATTCAGTGACGGAACAAAATTAAAAGTACATCTTTATTACAGATGGCAAATATGGTTTTATGAGATATGAGTTATACTTAATTGCATGACTGATTATTTTTAAAATATAATTACCATATTAACTATGGAAAGGCAAAGATATTTTACAGCTGGATTTCAAAGACATTCAGTAGACTAATTTCTCAGATTATTAATGAATATTTTGAAAATATTCAGAAGAATGTTCAAGAGAAAACTGGGTCAAAAGGGTAAGTTTAAAAAACTAATCAACCTACTTGCTATTTTTGAGTGCCTACAGTTTTTCAGATTTCCAAACCACAATTCTCTTCACATTTTCAAATTGTTCCTATTTTCTCTGAATATAATGTGGGCACATTTTTGATTGTAAATTGATATTTACACAAATTGATATTTATGCAACTAACACCAACAGAAAAAGGAGTGTTTCAGAGTGTGATAGTCAGTAGACATCCCAACTCTGGCTTTTATTGCTGTGCTGAAATTAAACTCCATTTCACATGTCCTGGTGCCCCCTTTGCTGTGATGTGTGACCAGTCGTCATTGACCTTCATCTGTGATGAAATAATTCCTCTAGTAGGAAGCTGAGGTCCAAGGAAGAAGTTGTGTTGCACAGTGCCCAAGTGAGATTGGCTTTGGACTGTGGTGCAGGCTTTGGCACAGCTGAGAGAAATGGTACAGACATGAATTACAAACTCTCCTTCATTCTTTGCAGAGAAAATTTGATTCAAAAGAACATAGTGCTAATACAGAAATAGGATGAAATTTTAGCATATGAATATTATTTTTCCCAATCTCAAGTAGATAATTTAACTTAATGCTAAGTGGACATTCAAAGACATTTATCACTATAATAATAAAAAAAAAAGAATCAAGACTGTGAAATTTGTTAACAGTCACTTTTCCTTGCTTTTACTTTGAAATTTGCCATGAATGGTAGCCACTTTCCATAGTACTGGGCATTAAGTTTCCTTCTTTAATTTAATATCTGGTATTCTAAAATGACAGGGTTTTAATATGTAATTCTTCTTTAATGATTCCCCACACAACAGCCATCTCACAATGTTTGTTGTCAAGAACTAGCAAATCAGCTTTTTTGTTTTTACTAAAGAGATTCTTTCTGAAATCAAAAAGAAATCCTTATGAAAGATTGTTGAGTCATAAAATACAGGGAAAAGGAAAATGGAAAATATAATACTGTTCCTTAAAATTCTAACAACATAATAAAAAAAAAAGAATCAAGACTGTGAAATTTGTTAACAGTCACTTTTCCTTGCTTTTACTTTGAAATTTGCCATGAATGGTAGCCACTTTCCATAGTACTGGGCATTAAGTTTCCTTCTTTAATTTAATATCTGGTATTCTAAAATGACAGGGTTTTAATATGTAATTCTTCTTTAATGATTCCCCACACAACAGCCATCTCACAATGTTTGTTGTCAAGAACTAGCAAATCAGCTTTTTTGTTTTTACTAAAGAGATTCTTTCTGAAATCAAAAAGAAATCCTTATGAAAGATTGTTGAGTCATAAAATACAGGGAAAAGGAAAATGGAAAATATAATACTGTTCCTTAAAATTCTAACAACATTTGGAAAATATTAGGAAATAAAAAATTTGGAAATATAACACTCCAGACCATGGGAAATAGGTGGATTTGGAACTGATAAAAACTGATGTAGCTCTGTTTAAATTAATCCAAATTTGTGACATATGATGATCTGGCCCACAGGTAATATCTTCTAAATAATATTTTTTCTTATTTTTGACTTTGCTGAGGAAGTCACTGCTCTGCGCCAAAGTATCAGCGTGTTTTGAAATGAATCCTTCATTTCGGGGGAGGATACATTCCTTGTTACATTAGCCCTCCAGATTCCTGAAAAGTATTCCACTTTGCATTTCAAATTGAAGGGTGGATTTGGATGCTAGCTTGCTGTTTGCCATTTTATTTTACAAGCTCTGCCAGTCCATTATGCTGATCTGACAGGGAACCAAAATTATGAACAATATTTTTACAGGCAGGACAGACTCTGAAGTTCATCTGAAGAGCCACTTCCAGGGAGATACCCCTGGCTGGGAATCTCCCTGCTGTCGGTGCTGGGCTCTTTCCCAGTCTCTGGGAGCCAGATTTGTCTGAGATGGGAGGAGGAAGCACAAACCATCTGGCAAGTCAGCTTTTTCAGCAGAAGAGACTAGTTAATTGAAGAGAAGCAGGAGTTTTATCTTTGGCTTCTGAGAAAATACAAATTACTTATTAACCACAGATTATTGGCTGGAAGAGGGCACCATTTAAGAGGATAGGTTCAGGATAATTTCCCAATAACACTTACAACATGGAGAAGGTGGAATGGGGACAAATAAGACCAAAGTCAGTAGTACAAAATGCATGGTCAGTTACTCAGCATAAGTAATCTGTGAAAACTGGGAGCTCATGATATGGATATAACATCACACGAGGACAATGTATTAGCTTCAGAATAATTACAATGCTCTGAAGTCACAACAGCATTAAAACTGTAAAGGTGAGGCATTTGCAGGAGATGTGAAATGCTGCTGTACTGCACAGGTGCTCTTCTGGCAAGTGCTCATCTGAGAAGACAGACACTGTCCAAGTCATCTATGATAGGGGATGGTGAGTTTAGAGCAAAACAGGGGTAGAGGAAACCTGTAAGAGACATACAAGAGAAGACCTAGAGAATATTTTTCAGTTCATTTAAAAAAAAATTAAAATGCCTGAAAGGGGATAGAAAATCATCTATAAAGAGGCATAAAGAATAAAGGAGAGACACTTACTTGAGTTATAGCCTGTACTGATTTGAGAATGATTGCCTATAAATTGATTTTGAATGAACAAAGAAGGAATTTGTGAACACATATAGGCAGGCTGTTTGCAGCCATGAAGGTGGGAAAGTTCTGGAAGATCCCCTCCACAGCTGTTGTGCTGGTGGCAGCCGTGCTGCTCAGCAGATGTTGCTGCATTCATAGGAGGGTCCAAGAATGAAACCAACCCAATGGCTCCAGCAGTCTCATGTTCCTGTTTCCCCAAAGTTAAAAATATCCCATAGCCGAAATACTACCATGTGTCCATAAAAATTGAAATTTTAGGATGCTTAGATTACACAATACATTTCCAATGGAAAGGTACTGCTAGAGTACCCAGTTTAATTCATTTCTGGGGAAATTCCTTGCTAATGCTGGGCTGGACTCTGACTGTTGCAGTACGAAGATTGGCAACTCAGGGATGGCACAAAACTGAGGAGCAATTCCTGCACCTCTAACAAAAATCCCTAAAATTAAAACAAACCAAACAACAAACTCAAAAAACCCAAAAAAACCCACTATCACATGAGATACCACCGGGACAAAAAATCCCTGACTCACAAGGGCTCATCACTGCAAACTCTGAACTGCAGAAAATGCATCAAGTGGCATGGATAGGGTCATGACACTTTGCTGATAATGCCTTGAAATAGAGTAGAAGCCAATGACATCTAAGTGATGCAGGTTCTGTTTCTCTTTGTTTTTGTGTTTCCCTCTAATGTACACTGATCCTGCCCTTTGAAGCCTAACTTAAGAGCAGTTTGTCCTTACTTCCATTGAAACTGCTATACTTTAATATTTATCTGTGTAGCTTTACCATAATTTCTTGTACTTGCCATGTGAACTGAGGTGGCTGTCTCACATTCAGGTGAGAAAAAAAATTGAGAAATATATTTTCAGTCCCGTATGGGGCTGTTGTAATAGCAGGAAAGAGGACACAGTAGTAAAATCTTTCAGATATGAAAAAGTCTAAGACATAAATCTTCAGATGTGTGAAGATTTATTTGACCTTAATCTATGTTAGAGAGTTCAGCTCATGCCACTCTTTGTGAAGCATCATGTTTGAAATCTTTCAGAGAGACCTTGTCTTAAGTGATATCAGTGTAAATATGTAGTAAATGCATGTATTGCAGTGGATTTTCTTATTCCAGAGTGATACAGCAATACTTGGGATGACCTGAGATGTCTATAGAGAAACTTATCATGAGAAAGTCTAATTAAACTCTGCCCCCTCTTCCTTCAGTAATTTTGAGATGGCCTAAATCACCTGCCATTTTCAAAATGATAAGCAGGTTTTGATAAAACCAGCTGTGATGGTGCTGAATGTTTCAAATCTATCTACCAAAAACATTTTGCTGTTTTGTATTTTAGCCATCCAACTTCTCCAGCCCCACTTTCCTTCTCTTACCCACAGCCATTACATCTCCTGTCAGAAGTCAACTCTGATTTTGATCTTATTTATGTTGTACTCATAACAGCTCAACTCTTGACTCCATGGTGAGATATGGCCATTCACACATTATGCAGCAGATCTATGGACCTGGTGAAGTCCCAGTGGTATCCTGATAGCTGAAGAAAGGAGAGGAATTTTTAAATGTGCTTTCTCAGACAACAAATCTTTTCAATTACCCAGCCACAGTCCCACTGTGATTCAACAGGGTAACCATTCCCTCTGCTCAGTTTGAGAAGGATCTCCTGCAACACTCAGATATTTTTTTCCTTTTTTTTTTCAGTTGTAACATCCCACTTTATCTGTCAAGAGCCAATGTGTCAGTGATATGCTGACATTTCTAGAAAATTGTAGGCAAAGAAAATTCTCTTTTGGCTGAGACACAACTCAAGAATCCTGGTTCCCCCGCAGAAATAGAATAAGAATCCATGATTGGGTGCAATTGTAAGAGTGAGCCTGTGGATTTGGAAAGAGAATTGCACTTCCTTGGCTACATGATCTGCTGTAGACTTTCAGAGCCCTGAAGAAACTAAAGTTTTGCTGAACTGGAAAACTACACTAATTTAACAGCTGGGACAGGGACAACATACCCAGGCTTGCTTAGAGGATTTGGTTTGCCTGCAGTGAACAAGGTTTTTATTTTAACTTGAAGACACACAGAGGGGCACTAGCTCTCACTTACTGCCACAGTCACTATCTCTGCTGCATATATACAGTAGAAGGGTGACTTTCAAAGCCTGGTGGCATGCACTGAGTGGGTTTCTGACTCACTTATACGTACTGATGCTTCTCATCTATGTCATTCCTGGATGCTGACTGCTGCTCTGAGGAGCCTGAGCATGCTTCCTGCAGTAAATTCACAATTGAACCAAAATGTGTAAGACTGGAAGGGGCCTATGGAAAAAGTATGGCCCTTCTGGATATTTAAGCTTCTTAAGTTCATTTCTTCTTCCTTTTTAATTAGACTCAACTATTTTTTTCTTTTTTCTTTTTTTCTTTTTTCTTTTTTTTTTTTAATCCTATATTGTGTGTTTTTGGAAAACTGTTCTAAATAGGACAAGGCAATATTACATGAAGACAGACCAGGCTTTGTTTTGTATCCTCGACAAGTTTGCTTTTCCAAGGAATATTATGGCTGAAATTAGTCTGGTTTTCTCCAAAATCATGTCCAGCTTCAAGCCTTTGCTTCACTAATGCATACAGCTGTAACCAGTCCATTCCTCCACCTTTGTGCCTGTGGTCAGGGATGAACCTTGAGGGTGATTGTGCTTCTCAGGCAGAATCTTGCCCTGGGCAGCAGCTTCCAACTACTTCTGTTCTCACTATGCAGAGGCACCTAATTGCTACTTGCATTTAACCCAAGCAAAAACTAATTTTCATTCCTGGGACTGATCCCTAAAGTTGAACCACATGTTTAACAGCTGCCATTAGTTGCTTTCAGTGTAACAATGGGTTAGTTTTGGCAAGGTCTGGAGAGGGGGCAACTATGCAACAGGGAAAGAAAGAGTGTCCTCAAGTGCCCTTGTACTGATTCACGTAGTCTTATATTGATTCATTTATGAGTTATGCATTTTTAAAAGAGTCCTGCACTGCTGGAAGCTCAGAGTATTGCATTTTTGACAGAAAAAAAATCGTGCCTAGGAAAATTTGTATTAGGTTCTGCAAGAATATATTAACCTGCCCCTCTCAGTGACATGCACTTGGGACAGTAATGCTGGGCTCTTCAACAAGGCTGAGGGCCTGGGAAGTTCCTGTTTGCAGCAGATGAGGCTTGCAGTGCTGCCAGCTGCCTGGCCACGCTTCCAGGATGTCTCTGGGTTGGGTGGGAAGCCCAGGGAGTAATGCAGTGTTAGTGTGGGCTCCCCAGAGTGAAGACCCGGCAAGGCTGTGGTGGGACTTTTGGCCCTAGGGAGTCAAGCAGTGCCTGTGCAAGGGAAGCACTGTGGGAAGTCTTCCCCTTCTGCAGCTCTCCAGATGTGCATCCCTCAGTGCCAGGAGGATGAAGGGCAGCTGAGCTGGTCATTCAAGGCAGAAGAGAACAGGGCGATGCACTGACACTGCTGTGCAGAGGAGCAGGAGAGGGCCTTGGTCAGCAGAGAGAGCACCAGTTCCTGCTTCGTGACAAGTGATTGGCATCTGCAGTGCCCCAGCAGCAGATTGTCTGCACGTTTCTAGTGCCCAGATAATGCAATTGAAGTCATCTTTCCTTACAGTCAGAGAGCTCTTGCAAGAAGTCACCTCCCCTTCCCCTTGCCCTGGGTTATCCATGAGTCTGTCAGCAGCTCCTGCGCTCAGCTGGTCTGTGGTGACTTGCTGATGTGTGACTCTTGGGTGACTCTGACAACCTCAGTGCTGTGACATTCTGCTTCAGGAGCCATGTGGCAGAGCAGGAGCAGCAAGCAAAAGAGAGCAGCAAGCCAGACCTTAAATACAAGCACATGCACTAATTTATAAATGCAAGTATGCGTATATTATTTATATGCTATATTTATACAGTAAATCCATATTTACATGTAAATGTTGTATATTTACATGTAAATGTTGTATATTTACATAAAAGCACCCACACTCACTATGTATATAGATAGGGATATGGACATATGTGTGTATGTGTGTATATAGGTAGCTATATTGGTACACCTGAACAGCACATCAACTAGGTGCTCAAATTCAGAGTATTTAGACTCAGAGTGCTCATTCTGGGGTTGAATTAGATAAGGATTTATGTTTATCAACTCTTCTTGACTACCCCTTTGCCAAAGGAGTGAGAGCAGAGCTTGGCTAGAACAAGTAGGGTTAACTAAGCTGATAACTCCTCTGAGAAAACCTCAAGCCAAAGCAAGTCAAAAGGGAGTGGAGGGATGGAGGGGAAGATATATGAATGATTGAAGTATCTAAAAGGAAATCAGTAATTTTGAACCCTCAGAGCTGGAAACAATTAGTGGCTGGCTGGCAATTCAGAAGAATCAATAAGAGAAGGATGCAATTCCTAATAACTCAAAAATAAAATCTGCTGATAAGTTAAGAAGAAGCTATAAGGGGAAAAAGAGGTGAATAGGATACTAAATCTGTTAACAATTATTGTCAGTGCCAGCACTGGCTTGGAAGAGTCACGTTTGCTCTATCACCTCCACCCAGACAATGATAACAATATGTATTCACCAGGCTCTCATGACAGGAGCACCCACCAATCCCATTAGTGCTAAGGAGCTGCTGGCATTTGTTTTTATTTTAATTTATCACTCAGCTGTTTCAAATCACATAAAGCTAAAACTTGGCTTACAAGTTGTCGTTTCCAATGTTAATCGTTTGTGCTTACTGCATATGTGCCTGTGTGATATGTATATTTTCTGAATAGTAAAACTGGCATGGAAAATTCCCAGTCTGGGTATGAAATGTCCTCTCTGGCCCTTTACTGTAAAGGCTGGACATGTTAAAGCTATTGACATACATTTACTCCCTAGGCAGGAGCCTGCCAGATGAAGCAAACTAGCTGGGTCTAGTTCACCACCACTTTACAATTAACAAGCTAACCCAGAGCAGTAGCTCAGGTTGTATGTATATAGGGTCATCCTACTCCAAGACAAAGTGATAATATCCATGTGATTTCCTTAATTTCTCTAGTCTGGTGACAAACAGCACAGGCATGTGATAAATTGCATTTATTTTTCACCTTTTGACCTCCTCACTTGTTCTCTGCCCACTAATCCATTTCTGCTGGGACCACTTCTGGCATTAAAAACCTCTGAGCAGTGTTCAAACAGCCAATGCTCAAAAAAGAGCCCTGTCACAGATGGTTTCCTTCTTCCCTTTGTAAACACAGAGTTTCCCTTTTTATCCTCCTCTACCAAATTACACTCGTTCAGAAGGGATACCAGTGACAGCTACAAGGATACTGTAGTTGGGGATCTGGCTTATCAGCCAGAACCATGTCCAATGCTGTTTGAGGTCCTACAGTTGGAGGTGCAATTATTCTGGTATAAAAAGGCAATACCTCGAGAAGTGCTTTTTCTAGAATGTGGTAGAAACAAGATATATGGTGGCTTGCTCTGGAATAAATATTATGTTACAAAAATCACTCATGTCTTCAGTGCTTCAGAAGAATTTTGCTAGTTTTGGCCCCAATCCTGTAATATGCTCTTTATGGGCAAGAAGTCCCTCCTCGTGGACTGACTGAAAGATTGAAGCTGTATTTGGACTGTACAGTTGAAAGCATTCAGCTGCTTCTCAGCACTGACAAGCTGCTTTCCATTTCCATCTAACTTAACTGTGCAAGTTCCATCGTAACTAAGATGCTGGGAATTTACATTTTGTTTGCTCTAAGACATAAATGTGCATCACTGGGGTCCCAGAGCTCAGTGCAGGGCTAGGGATGAGCAGTCAGCTCCTGGCTTCTTTCTTCCAGTGCCCTACCCTGAATGATTTTCATCCTACCCAGCTTGCAGCTGTTTATCTCTTGGTCCTGATATGACAAGGGAATCATTGCAGTTATACAAACTTACAACATATCATTTTGTGCTCTGCTAGGAAGAGGAATACTAGCAGTACTCTGGATGCCAGTGGCATTGTAAATGATGGGTACAGATCAGGTCCTGATTCCAGGTGGGAGGCTCTGAGAGAAGGCAATTTGTGCACAGCCAATTTGTGTGCTGGTGGAGCAGCTGCTTCCTTGGTATGCAAGTATTCAAGAGACTTTCTGTCAACTGTGCAGCAAAGTCAGGCTCTCTTTCACACTCTCAGAGAGCCCAGACTCCGTATGATGCTGTTGTAAACAGTATTTTGGATTTCATTTACAGTGAGATTGACTTCACATTGCACATTGTGAGCCTACACCTCCCGAAGCCAACACATACAGCCACTCTGCCCATCTCATGCCCAGCTGAGTGAGATTTCTTAAATAAGCTCATAAACCCAATTGTTATAATTTCATGCAAGCAATTTTTTTTCATTTTGTGGAATCAATCTGTACTCATCTGTACAGCAAACACCTGGACAGTCTTTGGAAAGATTTTTGGAAGAATCACAGGCCAATCAGTCTTTCAGTAGCCCAACAAACAAGCAAAACTCAACTACATCACCCTGACCATTTCCCTGCCTCATTTTCCTCCATGCTCCTAAACAGTCTATGGAGTTAGATTTCAAAGTTAATTTTGCTTTTGAACAGGCAGTCTTCTGCCTCCTTCAGCTATTTTCACACTAAAATCAAGCCTGAATGGCTTCAGCCTCATCAGTCATTGTTGACACTGACTTCTTTGTTCTTTGGTTCTTTTCCTGGTTCTGAAGCCATTTTCCTACAGATATCCTGGACAATGGACATTGCATACATCGAGCTCAGCTTTTGTCTGAATGGTGGCATCTTATTCCCAGGGATTCTGGCCTGGGGGAGGTATCCCACAGGCAATCCTAGCAAGGTAAGCTGAGTCTACCTAACCATTGACATACAAGGGAGAAACATTTCTGTAGGAAGAGCTCTGATTCATAAGAATTTAGGCATGCAGGTTCCCAGCCAGAACAACACCAATTCTCATTGCATTTAGAGGATGTTTGCATGAGGCTGAAAAATTACAGCATTTTTCTACATACCTATAAACTGGAACTCATTAAAAGGAGGAAATACATGTATTGACCTATAAGCACTTTGTTTAGCTTTCATTTATTAAAGGTCACTCAGCATGAAATGGTTTAAAAAAAATCTCGTGTCTGAGAAGTGTGTTTGGATTTTTTGAGATTCATTACCCTAGTTGGATAGACACAATTTCTTTGGATTTCAGGAATGTATTTGGTGCTGTACCACATATCAGTGCATTCTCAGTAAGTCAGAAAGCATTAGAGGGATGGTAAGGCAGGAACTGTCAAAGCAAATGGTTCAGCAGTAGTTTGGGACAACCAAAACCCGCAGAATAAAAGAAAAAGCATGAGATATTCACACTTTTTTTTTCTTTTTTTTTTTCTAACTATGCAAATGTTCAAAACCTACCTATTGCCCAAGATTTTGAAAATTAGTATTTATAACTTGGACTAAATGATGATTTCTTCTATATCTGCATTGTGCTGAGTAAAAGTGTTAGGTGCTGCTTGGCTCCAAGCAAATGACTTGTGCTCCTGGAGCTTGTCAGTGTCAGGGGGATGGCAGACCCTGCTAGCTTTGTCCCTGTGCTTCTCTGGCCTGCCCTGGGGCAGGCAGAGAGCTGCAATACACCAGCCAAGTGGTTTCTCTCTCCCACGCTTCAGAGGGGAAGTATCAGATTGTCAGGCACAGTCCAGTCAGTGCTCTGCTCCTGGGATAGTGCAACCACATACTGTCCTTATTTGGGCTGGATTGCAGGGTTGCAAAGCAGTCCTTGGACTTTTTTTTTTGCCTTTTAACAAGTTCATTTTGGTGAGACACTTTTTTCCCCCTGTAAGAAAAACCCCACAAATATTTTTAGAGCTGGTTAAATTATTGTTATGAACAGATTGTCCAATGAATTTTGGCCTTTTCCTGAATATGAGTCACTCACAACCTTATTTCAGTGGATGAATTTGTTATGCATAAATACTGAAGGAATAGTTTATGCAAAGGAACTTCAGTCTCTGGGTTTTTCCAGAACTGCTTGGCTTTTTAAATTAGCATCTGCTTTTCCTGGTCCAACATTGTTTATCTATATTATGAAGCACTGTTTCATGACTGTAAATAGTAATAAAGGACTTTGAACATAAGAATTGCAGGTAAAAATATTTGAAGAAATAGAAAATAAAAATGCACCACTACTTGTGGTAAAATCCGGTGAACATTTGGCTTCAGATGTTTTTGTGAAAATGCTTGTAAACCATTGCAAACATAGAGCAGCATCATTCAACCGAACCCACCAAGAAAAAAAAGATCAGTATATCTAGACACAAAATAATTTGTTTGTATACCCAGAAAGAGATCTGGACACCCAAAGTTCCTCCAGGAAAAGTGAGTTGAACTCCTGCACAGTACATAGACTCACTCCAAGTATCCTGGTTTGGTTTTCTAGATCATTAGAGTTTTTTTTCTTCTTTCTACCCAGACTTAGTCTGAGCAGGTTGGTGCTTGCTCCTGGCATAGACTGGATCAGCAATTAAAGTTATGGTATGATTTAGGATTTGAACACCTGAGTCTAGTAGACCAAGTTAACTGCTGGACCATAGAAAAACATCAAGGCTAGAATGAAGATGGGGCAACTCCCACTATCAATACAGACTTGGGATGAAGGAATTGAGAGCTGCCCTGCAGAGAAGGACTTGGGAGTATTGATGGGTGAAAGGCTGAATGTGAGCTGGTAAGGTGGCCCATAGCCCACAAAGACAGTTGTAGCCTGGGCTGCATCAGAAGTGTGACCTGCAAGTCAAGGAAAGGGATTCTGCCCCTCTACTCCCCTGGGGTGAGACCCACCTGGTGTGTTGCATCCAGCTCTGGGTTCTTCAGCACGGATGGACAGGAACCTGGTGGAACAGGTCCAGAAGAGGCTCACACAAATGATCAGAAGAATGGGACATCTCTTCTATGAGGAAACACTGAAAGAACAGTGTTTCCTCATAGAAGGATTGTTCAGTCAGGAGAAGTAAAGGCTCTGGGGAGCTCTCACTGTGAGCTTTTATATGGGGGACAAAGGTGAGGACAAACTCTTCAGCAAGGACTGTTGTATTGGATAAGGGGTAACACGTTAAAACTAAAAGAGGCTAGATTCAGACTAGATAAATAGGAGGAATTTTTATGATGAGTGGTAAAACACTGTGACAGGTTGCCCAAAAAGGTGGTAGATTACCTATCCCTGGAAACATTCAAGGTTAAGTGGGATGGTCACTGACGAACCTGATCAAGTTGAAGATGTCCCTGCATATTGCATGGGAGCTGAACTAGATGACATTTAAAGATTCCTTCCAACCCAAACCAATGACTCTATGATTCTATGAGTCTCTGTTGGCAGAGGCAAACAACTGTACTTTTACAAAGTTATGGTTAAAGATACTGTTTGGGTCATTGATACATGCAGGCCTACTTTAAGTGCCAGAGCCTACATGTAGAGGGGGGAGTTCGAGCAATTGACCATATTTCTGTAGCCAAAAATGCCTTTGCTCACCCTCATGCTAATGATCCCAAACTGACTTCTGTCGGCAGAGACTTTGCAGAGGCTGAGGGCTTTTGGGGTAAAAGTATCCCTTTGGTGCTTGGTGTCACAAATCCCATTTTAATTCCCAATCCTGAACTTAATCCAGAGCAGCTCTAGCAGTCCCATCAATCACACTCACTACTTCAGACAGCAGGTTTAAAATAAGCTTAATAAACACTCTACGATTAGCAATTACCTAAGTTTTTGAGATCCTACTTCCTTAAACCCTACCCAGAAACTCTTGGATTCCCCGCTTCACCTGAAGAAAGGTCACCTGAAATTTACTCCAAGTAGCTCAGTGGAACAGACAAGATCCATCTACACATGTGGATATGTTTTGAGTATCCTCCAACAACACTTCACAGCAAATAATGTCAAAATTATTTTAAGTTAATACCTTTGAAAACTATCCTTCAGCATGAACAAGGCATATCTTCTAAGTGCTAATTAAATTACCACCCCTATTTACTCTTTCAAGATGTTTTCCTTGCTCAAGGAGACTTTCAGTCAATTTTCAGCCTACACCATGTTGGATGGGAATGTTGATTATCTGGAGAGTAAGAAGGCTCTGCAGAGGGATCTTCACAGACTGGATTGATGGGCTGAGGACAGCAGCAAGAGTTTAATAAAGCTGAGTACTTGGTCCTGAACTTGGGTTACAATAAACCCAGGCATGGGGAATATTGTCTTGAAAGTGGTCAGTAGGAAAAGGATCTGGGGGTGCTGGTGGGCATGAGACAGTGTGTGTGTGCCAAGGTGGCCAAGAAGGCCAATGCCATCCTGGCCTGGATCAGCAATAGTGTGGCCAGCAGGACCAGGACAGGGCTTGTCCCCCTGTACTGGGCACTGGTGAGGCCACACCTCGAGTGCTGTGTCCTGTTTTGGGCCCCTCAGTACAAGAAGGACATTGAGGGGCTGGAGCGTGTCCAGAGAAGGGCAACAGAGCTGGGGAAGGGTCTGGAGCACAAGTCCTGTGAAGAGAGGCCGAGGGAGCTGGGGTGTTTACCCTGGAGAAAATGAGCTCTGGCATTGCTCTCCACAATGACCTGAAAGGAGGAACCAGGTGGGAGTTGGACTCTTCTGCAATGTCTCAAGTGAAAAGAACAAGAACAAATGGTCAGGGGAGATTCAGATTAGATATTAGAAAGATTTTTTTTTCTCTGAAAGAACCGTTAAGCATTGAAATGGGCTGCCCAGGGAGATGGTGGAGTCACCACCTCTGGAAGTGTTCAATGGCCTCTGAACATGGCACTTGGGAATATGATTTAGGGGTAATTATGATGGTGCTAGGATGATGGTTGCACTACATGATCTTAAAGGTATCTTCCAACCTTGATGATTCAGTCATATATTCTATACAGTTAAAAATAACAACAAAACAAAACACTCTATTTATATAGGGGCTCTATCTTAAAATAATTTATAATAATTTATGGATTCAATTTCATAGATTAAACTTGACTTATTAGCTTACACATTACTTGTTCTTCCTTTCCAAAGATTTACAGATAGAAGATTTCAGCAAGGATGTAATTGGTTAGGGTGTTTTCATCTGTTGGTGCTATATTCAATCAGGTCCCATATTTCTCTCTCTTATGATGAATTTACTTTTTTTTTGGTATCTCAGAGAAGGCAAATACTAAAGATAAAATAGAAAGAGTGTGACTTCATAGTTTTGAGAAATAACCAGAGAAACAGCTTTGATGAAGAAAAATACAATGGAGATTGGTCTAATCTTTAAGCCACCTAGTAGGCATCAGAAACTGAAAGCATCAATCAAAGTGCACCTAATTTTCCAATTAGGAAATTGTCATCTAGGAGTTATTGTTTTACTCTAATAGCATTATAATGTTATTGATGCCATCCTAATAGTGCCCTTAGGGTAGCATCTTGCCCTAATCATTTCAAGGAAACATAGGCAGAAACTGAACCAAAAGACTTTAGAAAAGCAGAGGACTAGGGAAAGAGCTGACAAAAAAATCTTCACTATGTCAGTTCTTTTGATATTTGGAGTCTGCCAAGTCAATTCTCACCTCCTCTGGAGCCTGGAGTTTAGCACTGCAATTAGGGAGTTTAGCACTGCAATTAAGGAAAAAGTAATGCAGTTTATCCGTACATTTAGGCTCATTTGGTTTGTATTCCATAGAACCAAGGAAGGTTTGTATTCCATAGAACCTCAAATTTCCTTATTTTGCCAGTTTTCTTGCCATATTGTCCAGTCCAGATGAATGATAACCTTCAACATCACACTTAAGTCCAGGGGTTTTTATGTTTTCTGTTTCCTTATTTTGCTCCTCCAGACTGCTGCCCACATCCCTGCTACCTGTGAAAACTCTTTGAGATATGACCTTGCTCATAAAACGTCGAATGTTCTTTCTCAGGAGATTATTCTTAATCAGTATTTTCTCTTAGCACTGTTAAACATCTTTTTGCTAGAATCCATTTAATAAAGAAGATCTGTAGTGTTTCATCTTACATGTTGGCATTTAATCAAGTATCAGATACAAATGTCATGTACCACATTGGCTGGTGCTTCACCCTGCCAGAAATACATTTCCTGACTTCTCTAAACCAAGCAGATGGATTCTTAATATTTACCATTTTATGTCTCACTTTAACAAGTACCAGTAACAGTCAGATCTTCAGTACTCCCTCGGTGATATTATTTGTGTATATCACAAGTGGGCAGATGCCAGAACAAAGATAGGTGCACAAGTCAAATTATCTGACATACCTATAGCCTCTGACATGCTTATCTTATGACATAATTGCAGGTCTGAAATTCTGCTGAACTCACTGCTACACCAAATAAATCTTCGGTGCTGTGAGCAATATCATTACTACAGATCTTGCTCCGTATATCTAGAAATTTGTGACTGACTGCTTTAAGGAAGAGTTTGGATGTTTTCCAGGTGACCTGTATGCTTCTATATAAATGTATATGTCTCTTTAAAGAGTACCTTACACTGTGAAGCTGACCAGAGAATCTGTGAAAATGTTAAATTTATTAAGAGTGCGTTGACTGCTTTCTTTAGCTATGTGAAACTTTTATGGATGATCCTTCAAATCTGGCTGCTGGTTGGATTCCAGATACTATATGTACCTATGTATGGTTATGATAGCACAGCTGCAGGATTTGCTGTAGGAGATATGAGGGGGGCTGCCCATGACTGCGCACATGACTCAAGCCTGCAGCAGTGTGGAGGGCCAAAATCAGACCCACATTCTAAACCAGATCTCAGCTGCATTAGCTTTAAAACTGCAGTTTCACAGATTCAATGCAAAATGCAACAGCCTGGTAGGTGGCTTTTAGGGTAGGTGGCTTTTAGGGTAGGTGGCTTTTAGGGTTTTTTCCCTTTCAATAATCTCAATGCACTTTAAAGTACTGAAGTTCATCACAGCTCTTTTGACTGAAGGGTTTTTATGAAGCAGACTAACATCAGTAGTCCCGGAATATACACCTTGGAAAGCATGTACAGAAAACACAACCATTGTACAACTGTCTGGAAGAAATAAATACACCAACTTAGGGTAAGATCTAGAATACATCATATACACCTGCAAGTTCTGGTGAGTTAAGTAGAAAGACAGTACCAAAATCTTCTCTGCCCAAGAAGCTGCTGCTAATACCTGACAGCATAGACTCATGTAACCACGAATGTTAAAAAAAATACAACTAGTATTTTCTAATTTTCATTATCTCTGTGAACATTTGAGTCCCTGTGTATGCTGCATCAGGGCTAGAAACAGAACTCTATATTTATAATATTTCTTTATGAATGCAAACTATGATGCTATAGTAAAATATGTTTCTTGGTCATGAGGTATTTTATTTTATTTGAGGATAAAATGGATTATTTTTTCATCTGTATCTCAGCCAACTGTAATGTTTAGACATTGCTCAGTTCTCCCTATCGACTTGTCTTAATAAAATTATGAACCAATTTCAGTAATTTCTTGAAGAAGTAATTCAAAGTCACTACATTGCAGAGAAGAAATTAAAAACATTTTAGTATCATGAGGTACTGAAATTAAGTAGTGAAATTTTCTGAAAGGTTAATATTAAGTTCTGGAATAATAGGAAGTAACTAACAGGAGCAGAATGGAAGGAGTAGGACAACAACTTCTGCTGTTGAAATTCTTTGAAAGTCAAAATGCAAAAGTAAAGAAACAAAAATTTGAATTTAAATGAGTTTATACTAGGAAATGAAACAAAATAAGTGTTTGTACAATACTCTTGGGCACTTGGTGTGACTCTTGGGAATGGTCCTATGCAGTGCCAGGACCTGATGATCCTTGTGGGTCCCTTCATCTGAGCATATTCTGTGATTCTGTAATAAAGAGACAATTTGAGAAAGATACCAAGTCCATCATTTATGTTAGCTCTGGTCTTCAAAATAGACATGTCAAGAGGCAAAAGACTGCTTCTGTCTTGTGTTATGAGAAAAATTCCAAATCTGAGATGCAGAATATTTTGTTTGCCCAAGCGCATAATTTACATAATAGAAAATGTTGACAAGGTGTTCCTGGTGATTCCTCCTAGTCCTGCTTTGAAGCATGTCCAGCTTGAAAGTTTGGAATGCTGGACACAAATTTCTGAAGAGCTGCATTTGTGGAGATACTCTACAGCTTAGATGAAAAACCTTAATTGCAATCACATAGTGAAAGTCTTAGGTAAAAGCTTCACTACTCCTTTCAAATAATCTAAGATAAGTAAGAGGCAAAAAGAAAATGAAAGGAATATTTTAGCTAATATTTTTGCAATGAAATTACTAAATATATGTTATGTTACTGTACAACCTTGAGCCTGTCAGCTTCAGAGATAATGTGTATTCAGAGTTTGTGAGAAGCTTAAGCAGCTCTTTCTCCCTCATACACATCATGCAGAGCAGAGCTGCTCCTACTCTACTTCAGACCCATTATTTTTCCCTATAGTTTTTAGTTACACTGAATATTCTGTCTGGAGAGACCAAAGTGAGCAAATTTTTAATTCTTGTTTTCCTAAACTGAATTCCCACAACCTAGTGTTTGTAGTGGAAACATGAAAAGACAAAAAACATACACTTCTTGTTAAAGAGGATTTTACGTTAAGCAAGGAGTGTACCAGCATTAATTAACCTTTGCACTGGGGTTCTGTTTGCAGTTCCTGAGGTGAGGCTGATACATGGCTCCAACAAGGGGCTACTGGAGAGGGGGACAGACTCAGTCTCTTGGACCTGAGTAAGCAGATCAGAACTTCAGCCTGTGGTCTGTGGTCTCCTCTCTGCTGACATGCACAAGGACGTTCAGGCTGTGCTCAAATGCTTTTTAAATAAGAAGTCATAACTTGAAGCAAATTCACTTACACTGGAGGACAGGACTCGGGCATTCCAACATTGGAGCATTAGTCTGAAAAAAATCAGGATGTTACCAAACATGTACCATTGTAAGATGTTTTTAAAAAGGTAGCACTATCAGATGCTTTTATAACATAAGACAACTTACTGCTGAAATGCCTTTGGGGATCTACTGGCTTTTGTCCAACTGTGGTAATGAACTTTTGGTTGTAGTGGGTTGCAGGCTTCCAACACTGAGTGTGTGCACCAAGATGTTGTCATGAATGGTGATCACCATGACTGGACTGCCTTTACCAGAATTTGTACCAGACTAAGCCTTCTTCCTGCTCTATCAGCAAAACCTCTGCTGGACTGCTGCTTCCCATGGTGCTGCTATGCTTTGAGGCAGGTGTGAATCAACCAGAAACCCTTTACACAGAGAATTATGAGGTCTGGAGAGCAGGTCGTGGAAAGAAGACTCAGTAGGTTCAAGTCAAGTCACTGAACTGGAAGGAGGAAAACTTGAGACTAAAAATATGCCAGCAAATATCCAAGATATAAAAGGCTCCTATTGACCACAAGGGAATAACTTCTCTCTCTCTGTTGTGATTAGGACAAGTAATGGACTTAAATTGTAGAAGAAAAGTTTTGGTTAGAAAGAACAAAATGTTTCTGTCTGCAAGGCAACAACAGATCAGCTGGGACAGCTACAGAATGTCCCTTTGTGGGGAGGAAATTAAGGAATATGCCAAATCAAAATCTGTCATGCTGGCAAAGGTAGGTACTTTGTCCTGTATTGAAACTTTGGATTGAAATCCTTCCCATCTGGAAGAACTTTCCAGCTTTCTGACTCTGCACAGTAGGGCAGAGACCTCAGAGTGCACATAAGGTTTTGTGGGCTTTCCAACTGGCTGCTGTGGGAGCTGTGACACTGGCACAGGGTGCTTCACTGGGCACTGCCCAGGGCACTTGTGCTGGTCAGCCTGGCCCTGATCCCTCTAGCTCTTATACCAAGCCTGTTTCTCAGTATTGCTCTGCTCAAACATCCAGTATGACATTTCCACTGGAAGCAGGGAGACCCAGGGTCGAATTTCCAGGAGACAAGGCTAAGGAGCTGCTCTTGCTCTCTGTCTGTAGCTGATGGACAAGTTCCCTCCTGACCAGCAGCACAGCTGGGGCATGGGAGATGGTGCAGGCTTGCCATGCCATGACCCAGCCTCCCCTCTGAGAAGGATGAGGTCTGAACCCTGGTGTTCTCCAGATGCTGATGGAATTAAACCTCGGACTCCCCCTTGTTGGATGAACTCTCTAAATGCTGTTCTAGGTCACCAGACCATTTTTTTCTCTCAGTGACTTTGATTAATTCAGACATATGACAATGGTTATAAAACCTATAGCATGATATACAGCTCTGGAAATGCCTAATTTTCTTAGAATACATTTCTATTAAGTAAGCCTATGTCATTTACACCTGTATGTAAATAAACCTTCAAAAGGGTTCCCAGGTTGCCTTTCTATCCATAAACTGGGCACACCCTGGTGCAGGTTAGGAGTCTGGCCTTGGTGCCTGTGGTTTCTCTTCTCCCCAGGCAATTTGAGTTCTGCACTGCCCAGCCCTGAGGATTTGTGGGTAAGCAGCCTAGATGTCTAAATAATGTATGGATCAGTGTGCAAGGCCTTTCATGTAGGGTCTGTGTTGCAGGCAACAGTAGCAGTCTAATGCAGGCATTCAGGAATTCTGGGTTTGCTCATGTCTGCTGCTTTGCTGTTGCCTTTATGTGATTGTGTGGGTTTTTCCTTGGCAGGGAGCACTGTGTTAGAGATGATGTATTAGCAATGATGCAATTTCTTCAATCGTTTGAAAAAAAACCCTGAAATTCTTGCCCTTATCTAGTATAGCACACAGTACATTTCAGCAAAGAGCTCCTGGAAGAGGGGCTGGGAGCATTTGTGGCTGGGTGATGGCCTGTTTCCAAGGGCAAGCATCCAAGGCATTCTTCCTCCCCACAACTGCACAAAGACATGTCAAAGGAGTCCCTTAATTCTGGCCTCAGGTCAGGAGGCCTCTTGAATACATACCTCATTGTAACAAAATTCCAAGATTTTTGTCCCAAATCTGCATGGAATTGTTATTTAATGCTAAAAACATGGTCATGAATATCAGGAAAGTTTATCTGGGAAGAATGTGCAGTCGTCCCATACATCCACATATTTCACTGTGGATATATTTCCTGGACCCAGCATTTTCCTCAGTCAAACTTCACTTCAGAAGTTAGTAACTATTGAAACTGTCCACCTTTCGCCATCCATTTTCATAAGGCAGTGAATTCCTATGGCTATTTTTTTCCTTGTTTTTCATTCTGACAGTATGACTTATTCCAATATTTTTACATTAAGTCATGGGTCCAAATCCCATCCATTATTACAAAAATGAAGTGGTGAGAGTACGGGGGGAAGTTAACCAATGAGGTGAGTAGACACACCTCAGTGGTGATGCTCATGATGCTTTTACAAGGACAAAATGTAAGTCAAGAGGATGACTGTTTATCTGATCTTAAAAATGTTGCTAAAAAGACTTGTTTGAAAACAGGCAATGCTTACTACAAATATAGGATGTGATAGAGTGGCAAAAGTGATATAGGACCATCTTTTTCAAGTCCACTAAAAGTAGAGATTACAAAGATACGTGTATTTTAAGAGTAATTAGTGGTCTTTATTATTCTCTGTAACTATGATTATTAATCAGGTCAATTAGAAATTCTTTATTTGTATTTTTCACTGTTTGAGAGCAAGATACAGAAGAGAATGCAAGGACTGAAAAATAAAACAGTCCTTTAGAAATCTAAATGTGAACACATGGGAGGTTTTTGCTGTCTTGAGGTCAGCTAGTCAAAATCAGTTTTACTATAAAGAAGCACTGAGGGAGAGGGGCATGTGTTTGTGAGTATATAATCTCATCTCCAACATCTTTTCATCTGTGAAATATGAAGCTGAAACAAATGACAACCTCCTGACATCCAATTCATCATACCACACTTGCAGTGCTATCAATGAAGAGGGGGAGGTAAGAATGTTAATACATAACAGAAAGAGCAAGGTAGGTAGTGAAACTATTTAGTGTACCCATCAGAAGCAAGTGTAATAGCTGGCTTAGTTTTAAACCCACAAACTTAGAAAAATGAGTCATGGCAGTTTTAACAATGAGTGTAAGATGCCCTTTCATGGTAAGAAAAAATATATGAAATACTTAAAATACTTACATGCAGTAACACAGTCTATCATCTTGATTGGTAAGTTTGGCCATATAACTTGAGCTTGCCTCTGGATGTACAAAGGAAGTGTCAGTGGCTGACTCAAGAGTAATGGGAGCAACAGGAGGCAGAGCCCCAGGGTTACAGGAGAAAAATGCACTTCCTAGTGAGCTGGACATTATTCCAGTAAGGAAAACTGACAATCAGTCCCCACATTTTACAATACATTTAAAACACAGAACTCCCACCACTACACTTTGCAGAAGTCCCTCACTGGCTCTACACCAATTTTTGGGCCAGGGTTAATATCTTCTGCAGTA
Source organism: Passer domesticus (assembly GCF_036417665.1). Lineage (NCBI taxonomy): Eukaryota > Metazoa > Chordata > Aves > Passeriformes > Passeridae > Passer > Passer domesticus. The sequence goes on from NC_087474.1 coordinate 138,519,069, forward strand.
ATGGCTGAAACCAATGGATATATTTCAGCAGATACACTCTTCTCTGGTTCAGTTTTGCTGTCTAAAGAAAAGGCTCCTGTATCTCAGGAGATTCTGCTGCCTTCCTAGTCACATCTGCTTTAATCTATTCCTTGAAGAGCAAACTTTGCCCCAGGGCTAATTTGGGATTCTGGTGGCTCAGAGGTAACAAAGGGTGATTTGGTCAAATGTCTCCATCTGAGAGCCTTGGAGGCTGGAGGATTCACCATCACCTGTGTCTGGCTGGCTGAGGAGGTGCTCAGAGGAAGTGTGGAAAGGCTATACTCCAAAGACCTGGTTAAAAATCCCTAACTTGCACACTGCCTCCTTTTCTTGATTTGCATGTATGAGCTGTAGCATTATGCACTTATAGAAAACTGTGACTTCTAAGTCTTTTGTAGAGTGGATCCCTATCACACACATACTTGGAACACCAGTGGATCATAGACTGACACACGTCTCTGGACCTACCAGCACATCTGGAATGCATAAAGCTCTGTGTTTGTGACAGCTCTTTAAAGTGTGCATCTTAAATTAGAAAATGTAAAACATTATATATAAACAGTGTAACAGTTTATTATATGTAAATTCTAAAGACCATGACATTATTAACTTAACCCAAAGACTTTTCACAGTAAAATTGCAAAGCATTTCTCAATATTTAATTGTACCCATTGTTCTGTCTTCTGAATTCTTTTTTTTTAATTAAAGGAACACTTTAATTCAAGCCCTTAAAATGTATTTATTGTGATTGATAATCAATACAAGATGACATTTTCAACAAGGAAAAAACACTTCCCATCTGGTGTGAGGAGAAAAATACATTGTTAGACTAAAATATATCTTGTAGTCACACCCATAGACATGTATCCAGTAAAACAGAAGAAAACACTCCCTAATAGAAGTAAGAATTCTGACTAGAAGTGATTTCAAGTGCACATACCTCCAGCAAACATGTTCTTGATTTATAGAATATAGACCACACTTATTAATATTGCCAAGTTCAATAAATTGTAAGAGATTACATGTCAATTTGTTACATGTAACATATTTTAAATAGTGCTTAATGATATTTTTATTTATGCAAGGCTGAATGAAATGGAGATCTGGTTCTCCTTTTGGCTGCAGCAGTCACAGCAAGAGTCAGAGGCATGCATACAAATCAACAGCAGAGAAACCACTGATGGGGTGCTTTCCTCGCTGAGGATGGAAATCTGTTCATGCTTAGAAGAGTCCAATTAAAGTAATAGCACATTGAAGTTTGGCCACAAGCACAGATGCACCACGAGTGTGTTTTTTGGTTCCTGTTTACAGTTCAGAAATGATCCAGTGATATGCCAGAGGGCTTGCTGGAGTCTGAGCTAGAGGTTTCTTAGGCTGCGCCAAACTGGGCATCATGGGGCAAAAGAGAAAAGAGGATTTTAATTTATTTTTTTAAATATATTTGGAGAGCTGTGGAGGCATTTGAGTTATGGAAGTACCGCTGCTTTTCAATACTTAGGATGCAGAAATTAAGGAGGAGGTGTTAAGAATTTAATTTTCGCTTTTATTCCATGTAAGAATAGTGTTTTCTTCAGATTTTTGAATGATCATAACAAGAAAGCAGCCCTTAAAAACCTGCAGAGGCAGCAAGAGTAGCTTCAAGATAAAATGTTATTTCAAGCCTGGTTTTAGGATACATCAAAAACCAGAAGTGACATCAAATGTGTCTTGATTTCTTTTCGCTGACATATTTTTAATTGAAAATATATATGAATAGCTGTGATCTTCTTCAGAATATGTTACATTCTCCTGTATGTGACACGTTTTTCATGGTCAAGGATGCTGCATACCTTCTGCAGAGTTGATGATTCCCAGACTTACTGGTTGCACCCTCAAAGAGATGCTGTGTGACTCTCTTGAGCAATGTGAATGGAAAGCAACGCAGATCAGGTCTGGGCTGTGGGAAACATTTTGCAATAGCCACAAGCAGTAAATCATGCTTTATTTTCGAAGCTATTGTCAAATTAAGACTACCTCTAAATGGCATTTGCAAACAGGGCTCACAGTGGTGGATTTCTGCTGACACAGAGATTAGAGATGACTCCTTAGTTCAGTGATAAAAATGTGAAGCTGCAGTCATGTCCTAATATGATGAAACCATGTTTGCCACTCTTACTTGAACACAGCTGCAACTAGTATCCATAATTCAAATTAAGTGCTATTTAGGAGAGTGTTTGGAAACCCGATTAGTGTTCCAGGATTGAGATTTATTGTTTCCAGATTGGTGGTGACTTTTCCTTTATAGTTTTAACGATTTAGGGAAATTGAGACAAAACGTCAAGTGGAGAATTTAGTATTTAAAAATGTCTGAATAGAACAAGCAAGAAAACTCAGATTTACTTGGCTAAGCCTGACTTTGTGAGTTCACCTATTTATCAACTTTTCAAGTTGATTTTTTTGCAGGGTAATGGCAAGTGCCCATGATTTCCTCAGGGGACTCAAAGGTACACCTCCCTGCAGAATGGCTGACAAACCAGAACAGTTTGCCACAGTGAGCATCCAATACAGACATGGTCTGTCCTGGTGTCATGCCGGCCTTTCACACACACCTCTTGTCCAACTGTGAGCAAGTCATGAGGAGCGGGAATCCTCTTGCCCTCTTTTCCTGATCTAGAAGGTATCCATGTAGTCTTAACAGGACCCCAAAAAGAGGCAGGTAATTCCTTGGAAATATTTGTGCCATCCTCAGGTACCTGTCTGAGACAGTCATGATCAATCACTGTTGAGACACCTGTCAAATGAGCCAAATCTAACTTACGCCAGATTTCACTCTCTGAAATAGCTAAAGACTAAGCCTGTAAATCTTGACTTTCCCACATGGAGCAAGAAGACTAGCTGTCTATTGCACAGGTTCAATCAATTCTTTGACAATAAAAGAGTGCTCTGCTCTTCAGTCTTACTGCATCTGTCCTGAAAAGTTATTGTGGCTTGAACCTCTGTGCAGGATAAACAAGTGGGAATGCAGAGAGTGAGAATGAAATTACCTTCTGAAAATAAATTGTGTAAAAGGCATGGCAAATCAAGTGGCAGTTGTCAAATCTATGTAGGTAATGCAAGGTCTTTGCTGAAGAGCTGGATAGAAGTCCTGTGCCACTTATGGTGTATGGGCAATGGATTGAGCCACATTCATACACACACACACACACAAAAACCACAAACACAAAAAAAAAAAAACAAAAAAAAACAAACAAAAAACCCCCCAAAAAACCCCTACCAAACCCCAAAAAAACCAAAACACCCCAAAACCAAAAAACCCACAGTGTGGGTATCAGAAAGAAAAATGGGAGTGAGGCTCCAGGTATAGATCTAGATGGTTCAAATTGAGAAGCTCTAAAATGATCTTCCAGTAGTTAAATCCTCTGTGCATTGACTGAGGGTAAAGTGTCCTGATGAAGCATAAGGCAGCAAAGGATGTGTAAGGAAGAAAAGCTATTGTATATTCCAAGAGAAACAATTAGCAGAAGTCCCTACTGCAGCCAGAAAGAGAAAATTAATCTTTCTGGTATCTGTGTTTGGTTATTTGGACAAGATGGAAAAAGATGGAAATATTCAAGACAGCAAGTTTGGATGAAAATGTATCTGGAAATCCACTTCTCCTGGCTGCACTGGAGATGAATTATAATTGCAAAATGTGTATTTTTGTGGTTTACTCCTTGCCCTCTTTGAAAATAATTCAGAAAGTAAATGTGCTGTAATTTCTAAAGAAGAAGACACAAGCAAAAGATGTTTATAAAAATTTACTGAGTTGTTTTTTCCACAGTGACCTTGGGCTGAAACGGCCAATGGCATTGTATAAATATTTGTTTGTCGGATTAACATCTTCATCTGATTTGCAGCCTCATCTGATAGGAGAGGAGAGGGAGTCTCAGCAGGCTCTCCAGCACCATTTGCCCAGGGAACAAAGCCCTTTGTTCTGTCAGGGATTATTCATTAGCAGATATTGATGGCTGGCTGCTATTCACCAGTCAAAGATGTGAGAAGAAGACTTTATTGTGGAGCTGGAGTTGCCCATGAGCGTGTATAGGAGCCTGGGCCAGGGTGAGGAGGCCAAGAGGGAGTCCTTGGCTTCCATGTGTCTTAGCTGCCACGTGCAGAGCTGTGACCAGCTTTGCCAAAATCTTTACTCATGAGTGTGCTGGAGAGAGCACACACAGTGCAAGCCTGATGCTGCTGAACTGCCACTTCCATCTCTCATGACAAAGGCGTAGTTGTGGACATTTGAATATTTCCTGGTTTACTTTCCAGGGCATGCTACTATCTTCCTAAGCAACAGGCAACCGCCCAGTTCTGTTCTCTGCCTGTGTGATTGAAGCTTAGAAGTGAAGGGGAGAGGGCACAGCCTGGCATGGAGAGCCCTCTCTGCGAGTATCTGTGCGCAGGAGTGCATACATTCACATCTTCAGCAATCATTCCCCACTTATCTGTGAAAATAGAAACCTTTGGCACAAGTGTTTATGAAAGCAAATAAAGAAGCTAAATTATACTTAAACAAAGTGGCTTTAAGTGTGGTGACAGAACTGGAAGGGACCTTAGTGGGTCACTAAGTTGAGTCTCTTCGAGGTCAATGGCAACTGCTTCTTATAATTCCTTTCTCGGTTTGTGAAGTTGTTTTGAAAGGCTACATTTATAATCCACCTCTATGCCTGCTAGAAATGCTTTGCAGAGCCTGTCTGCTCATACCATGAGCAACAGTTGTGCTCTCTAGGATTTTTCAAGCACTGCTAAGGAGTTATTTGAGAGATGGTTACTTTAAGTATGTTTTCTTACTTGAACAGATTATATTTCCTCCTGTTCTTCATGTAAGATTCCCCACTGATTTTGGCTTCACTACTTCTGTAAAGATAACAGAATTGAGTTATTTTAGGCCAGACATAATCTTTCCTCTTTGAAGGAATTCCTTTCCACTGCAGAAGAGACTTGTTCCCCTTGTTGTACTGGCTAGCAGTTGTGCCAGCTGCAATTTCCCCTGGAAACAAAACCACACAAAGTCTTCTACCTCTGTAAGGAAACTTTCTTTACTTATTTGCTAGCATGGGACATGCTTCTGCAACCAGGAATTGAAATGATTGTTTAAAATGGCTATGATGCAAGTGGTGAGAATGGCTCTCAGAAGGGTCTGTAGTATGAAGGGATGCTCAAGATCTTTTGTCTGTGCTGCTTGGAAGGGGCTGCATTCCTCACCAATAAATCTAGGAACAGGCTGCTGAAACAATGCTATTGCTGCAGACTGAATTTAGCCCTCATTTAGCTCAATTTGTATGCAGATTTCACTAGTTTACTAGCTAAAATGACTTCTTGGTAAATATTTCAAGGACTTGATCACACTGGAAAGAAAGCTAAAGGCATATTTGAGTTTATAAAGCTGCATAATTTTCCATCACTTAATGAGTATCTTCTTTATCTCACAATCTTTGTTGTTCATAAATTCATGACATTATTTACAGAAAGTAATGGCACCATTTAGCAGAAAGGAAGTTTAATCTGCTACTCACTGTTTTCATCCATTTTATAAAATTGACCTTTAATTATTAGCATTGTGCCTTTCATGAAGCCTTGCCAGAGGAACAAGAAATCTCTCATCAAACAGGTGTGGGGCATCTGATATAAGTAAAGGGTGGTGCTATCACCACCATCACATTCAGTGATAAATTAGTCCATTTCACAAAACCACAGAGCTGGTGCTGCTTGCATGATGCTAACAGCATCAGGGCCCCCCCCTCATATCCTGGCTTGGAGTTTGTTTAGAAATCAGTTTATTCTGTATCTGTCATGGGTGATAGGGAAACATTCAAGGGCAGTGCAATAAAATACATAAATCTGAAATTTGTCCTGGAGATTTCAAACATGATTGCAGATATGCAGCTAGGTATTACCCAATAAAAAAGCTGAGCATTTTGGGACATGCCCATCTTCTTGGATGAGCCCAAGTCAACAGATCAAACTGTCCACCACTGTTCTCTGAAGCTGAAGGAGACAGAAAAAGTGGAAAAACTGCCAGATCAACAACGTGCAGCTTTTATAATCATCTGGCAAAGCAGAGTGTGTGTCCCCATTTCCTAGAGGACAATGTTGTTTGGGAAAATGAGAAGGCAGGCTTCACTTTCCTCCTCTCCTACAGCTAAATTCATGTTAACACATGAACTGCAATTTCCATGTGGCATGATGTTAAGCATGAGCCTCAACTGGTAAATCACCCTACAAACAAGCAGCAGGAGAAGTGTCAGTGATGCAAAGAGGCTGATCCCAGCCCTGATGAAGTTTGTGAAAGGGTCTGTAGTTTCCAGCTGTCGATCCACCTACCTGGAGGCAGGCATTAATTAAATTTTGGACTTGATGACCTTAGAGGTCTTTTTTGACCTAAATAATTCTGAGATTCTGTAAATTATCCAAGAATCTTGGCAGCTGCCTCATTAGACCTGTTAAGGGAAAACTTCATTGCTTTTACATTTTCTTTTGGCTTAGTTTTTATCTGAGCTTAACTACATTTCATGTATTACCAATTTTCATCTATAGCAGGAGTTTGAATAGTTCTGCAAGTTGAGGAGTGTACCTATACCAATTGCCGGGAAACAAAAATTCAGGTTTAGCAGCAGCTGCAAAAAATCTGAAACCTAAAGGTAGGAAATAACTATAATAAATTTCAATCAAAAAGTTAATATCTTAAAAGATATGAGTATATAAAATCAGAATTCAGCATGTCATTGTCCTGTACTCAGCCGCCACATCTACATAGCTACAGCAGACATATCAAATATGTGGGTCATCCACTACCTGTCTTATATTGGATCTCAATATTGAATTGCTGATGCAAATCAGAAAATACAAGTCTAATATCAAATATTTTAATTGCAGTTGTAACCTGCAGAGCCACATCCAGGTGTGAGCTGATGGAGAAGCTGTGTAGCTCCATGGGCACTGCCCCCTCACATCACACAGGGCATGTCTCAGAGCTAACAGATGCAATGGGGCTGGGGAGGAGGGGATAGCCTGGAAAGCCCTTCCCAGACTGAAGTGATAGATGATTTTCTTATAATTAGAAACAGCATCTGTCCTGTATATGGACTGTATCTTGCTGGTGACTCCAAGAGTTTATAAAGAAATTGCTGTCTCAAGGATAAAGGTCTTCCAATATTTCTTTCCAGATAAAAAATAATTCCTAAATATTTAGAACTGTACAAAGTCTCATTTTTCAGAATTTACATTCATTTATTATTTCAACTTTTATTACAAGCCCAAGTAAATATTGTATTAGACCTTAAGTTCACACCTGAGAATTTGACATTTTGATTTTCATTGGGAAATACAAAATAATTATTTTTACAACTGGCTAGAGAGATATAGTACAACTATTACTGTTCAGGGAGCCATTTTTATAATGTTGGTTTCCTTACTGACATCAGTGTTGTTATTTTCTGGGGGGCATTTTTGGACTCAATCGAAGCAGGTTAGCTTTGTGTGGTATAAAGCACTTGCAATGCAAACAGTATTTGCACACAACATGGAGCATGACGGGTGCAAATTTTAAAGGACCTAATTTTTAAACTGTTAACATGTGAACTGCATGCACAAGTATTGACTGTTTGTACTTTGTATACTTTAAAAAGCCATAACTACAGTACTTGCTTCATCTATTCCAGCTTGCAGTTTAAAATTTTGTATGCAAATGCAATCCAGTTGGACAGTTCTGAACAAAACAATAAGTCAGGATGGCACATACCTTCACTATGGCTTATGTTTTAAAATACCTTAAAGTTCTTCAAAAGTGTTGTTTTCATTAAAGAGTCATCATTCCTGGTTTGGGGCTCATTCACTGAGTATTTCATTCTTTAGTGCCTCTCAGTGTAGAAATTTAAATATTTAATTAATGTATCTACATTCAATTATACTCAATATAGATATTTTAAAAATATTGTTTTGCCACACCATAATTTTCCAGGTTATTGGGATAATTTTCCTACCCATTCCATGGAGGATGGAATGCTACTACTACTGCTCCTGCATTGGTGAGGGCTGTAGTTGACATAGACTCTGTAAATTATCTCTAGAGAAAAGGGCAATCAGGATTTATTCAGGCTCTTGCATGGACTTGCCCTCTGCATCATGTAAAAGACAAATCCAGAAAAGTCAAAGGTGTGGATGACAGGTCTCCATTAGGAAAAGAGCTTGTGCAATTCAAACACATTTTTCCTTATGGTGGTAAATGTGTCAACTTATGAAGCGTACAATAAAGATCAAAAAAAGATCAAATATCAACCCATCCTACAGATCAAAGAAAGAAAAAATCCTGAAAACACCTAAAGCAAAATCCAAATACTCATTCACTTTTAAAGTCTGTCTAAGTTTTGAATACAGCCATTAGAATCAAGTTTGGGAGAAGAAATTGTTATCCCCTGACACTTTTGATCAGATACTCAAGTACAGATAGGTGGTGGTGTGGATCATCTTTCTGAAACATGAGACCATGAACTTAGGGCAGGAACTGTGTCTTTTACCCTCTGCTGGCTGGTGGTGCCAGCAAGTATTTTCAAACCAAAGCCTGCATCTGAGTGAAAGCAGCAATGGCCAGGAAGAGCAGATCTAACTGTGTGTGTTCCTGGGACTTCTCTGGAGCTTTTAGTCCAACCAGCTGTTTGCTTGAGTATAGCTACTTGAAAACAATTCACATGGATTTGGTCTGAGAATTACATGTTATCCCTGGTGCTAGGCAGAATAACAGGTTTCTTACAGTCCTCTAGGACACAGATCCAAGAGGAAATTGGCTCGACATTCACTCGGATCACATAATGAATTATGTTTTGAAACTGCATTTAAAAACAAGCAAACTACTCTGAGGGTGGGAGTACTCACAGACTCATACTTTAATATATTAATTACATTCATTTGTCATCACTTGAACCTAAATACCCTGTACTACATTAAAGCTGCCAAAATCCCTTTTGACTCTCACAGCTGAATATCCAGAAGTAATCTCTTTAAAGGAAAATGAAGTGAGAGTCTTCCAGAGTCCCACAAGATCCTGGGGCAACGAAGGTGAAGAGGGGGAGAGGCTGCAGTAGGTCTTTGATGCATGAAACTGCTGCACTGCTGCAGGAGCAGGAACAGTAGACTTAGATGCACTGTTCCTGTCTTCAGGAAAGCAGTGGCAGTCAGTGAGACCATCCCTGCTAAACTCCTGCAAGGCACCACGCACGGGACAACAGGTTCTTGTGACGCTAAAACAGTTTCCCAGAGCACACACACAAGATTCCTCATCAGCTTTTATCTGAATAATTTACCAAATGACACATTGCTTGTGTCAATTTTTTCCCTGATCCTAATATTTTCCACCTCTAGCCCTGCAAAAGTGTCTAATATTGGGCTAACTTGCCATGTATGCAAAACTGAGGCACCTACCCTGCCACTGCCCTTAGTGTGGCTTTGTTGTGGGGGGTGGAACTCAGCCAAACTACTGCTCTGCCATTTACTAAATAGTCTTAGTAAATGCATGGTACAAAGTAGCAAAGTGTTTGAGAGAGTGCATTAAAATCCAGTTGATTATTTCTTTGCTGTTTCTTTTTATTCTTTTACAAAGTTGGGTTTTTTTTCCTCCCTTCTTTCTGGCTTACTTGAGAAATGAAGTCATAAACTGTATTGCAGATTATAAAGTCAGAAGTTGGTTCATTCTGAGTTGGTTCATTCCCATATCCTATCTGGGAATCAGGAGGCTAAATTAAAAATACAGTTATAAAATGACATAATATTTTTGTTCTTTTAAACCTGAACCTTCTGTTGACTGACATTAGATGATCCAGAAGCAGATGCTGCAGCAGCTGTTTTAGTAAATAAACCACCTGGGGTAAGCCATTTCCACAGCTTTCTTTGGAAGCTTTCTGCCCATGTTTTCACAGAAGGCTTTGGTGCAAAAACCAGGGGTCTGGCCGTGTGAATATCCATCTGTGTTTCACTCCTTGCCCCTGTTCCTGGCACTGAAACCTAGCACACTGCTGGGAGGCCTCTGCATAGGTTACCTTCTGTGAGAGACCATCTCATTCCCAGCAACCTCCCCCTCCTCTCACAGGCCACCTTGATCTCCATCACTCCCAGAAAAGCTCCCAGGGTAGATCCCTTCTCATGTCTCCATGCCTGCAGCCTGGTAAATTTGTGCCCTCCATAAGTCCAGCAGTGTAATATCTACCAGTTTTTCTGAGTAATTTTTATGGCTTTAGCACTGGCCTCAGGCTCAGAGCTGAGCTGGAAGAGCAACACTCCTGCACTCCTGTGGGTTTTCTGTAGGCATTCAGCAAGGCTTACAGAAGGGGTGGCTCTGATAAGGCTCTGATAAGCCTTTGCACTGCTGCCTCTTGCACACATTTAAATGTGCTTCATGTACACAAGACTTAGGCTTACAGGGAAGAACCTTCCCATCTGTGTTGTCTCTGTCCCTCTTTGTTCAATCAAATATCCAGAAAAGAGTATCCTATAAATAGGCCTGTTCACCATCATGTTGCTCAGCTCACATTTACTTATGCCATATTAATATTGCATATGTATCATACTAATTGTTTCATAATGTTGTATAAATTGGCCAGTATAATCAGGAATGCTGGATTGCATTAAGCAAAGTCTTTTTGACATGTACTGAAGTATTAGTTCCATATGATAAAATTCATAAAATACAACCTAGATGCCAATGAGATTAGGAAAATGGGCTCTTGTCCACTTACCTAAATACTGGAATGATACACAAGTTGTTAGCTTTATATAAAACTAATGATCCCGTGAGGCTCTGGTGAAGGATTTAGGAAGTGGGTTAAAATTAATAAATAGTACATAAAGAGACAGAGTCGCACCTCCCACCCTTGAACTCTTCTTATTATACAAATACACCCTCTGAAGAGTGCTGAAACTTGCTGAGGTCAAGGCACAGTGACCCCATGAAACACACAGGGTGCATTAACACTGTGGCTGTTCATCACACCCCATTTGAAGTCTGCACTGGCATCCCCAGCCTGGAGTGCTCCTAGATTCAGGAGCTGCTCAGCTACACAGTTTTGCAGTATAATTCTGAAATTTCAAACATTCAGCTAGGAGGGGGAATTGAGGCAATATGTAGCAGAAGAGTGGCAAGAAAAAAATGTTACCTTATTCCTAATGCATCTAATCCTGGTGTAGTGATGAAAAGCACCTGGCCAAAAGAGTCCTAAAAGGCATAAGTTGTGTTTGACAGTGTCATTGCTCCCAGTCCTCCCATAGGGACAGTGGAAGGACAGGTTCATGCCTCAAATACACATGGACCAAGCAGCAGATCTGGCTGGAAGCATTAAAAAGCATGTGAGATACAATGGCAAAATGCCCTTTTCCTGCACATCCTAGGGTGGCAAAATGAACCCTACTAAGCAAACTTGATTTCCTTTCATCCTGGGCAAGCACTCTAGCCACTACAGAAGAACACAAGAGTAATAACTGAGGACTTCATGGATTGATTGATTGATGAGTATTTTAGCTCTGGACCCCCAGAATCTGTCTGAATATTCTGAAAGAGACAAAACTGAGACTTCGATTAAAGTTGTGTAAACTGGCTTGGCTAGCAAGAGAATGCCACTATTGCTTTTGTTAAAAAAGTTAGATATTAATAGGCTTGTGTTATGAACAAGGAACTGTACAGGCAACTTCCTCAGAGTGGAAGAGGGACACAGAAAATTCAACTGGTGGAGGAAGGTTTTAAAAGACGAAAAGCTTTACTCTTGCAGTAGAAATTTGTTGAGAAACATGTAAATTTCAGGACACTTTCCCAAAAGAATCTTTTCCATTTCATTCAAAATCAACAATGCTGAGGAGAAATTGACTGCAGCCCCATCTCACCAACCTGCCTTAGTTCTCCCACAATGGCAGGAATAAAAAGCTATTTTTCACCTCAATCCACAGAAAAGAGTCAGTGTATTCAAGGAATAACTCTAATGAGGAATCCTGGGCCAATTTTACACAGCTACATCTTAGAGCAAAATTGATTATTATTAGAAAGTCAGTGTTATTCCAGCATCAAATTACAGAGATCATCTTGAAGGAAAATTCAGTTAGGAGAAACTAAATGCCACTTTTTTTCTTTTTCTTTAACTCTGAGTCATTTAGAGCAAACTGTGTAGTGTAAATGTCCCATCTTCAAGGGGTTCTCAGATTCCAGAATACAATCAGGATCAACTTCAATATTGATCCTTGGGCTGATTTTTAAAAAGTATAAACACATATTAAATAGATTTCAAGTCTTTCCACTGTTGCAAATATAATTTCTTTTTAGATGAGAAATATAATTAGTGTTGCTAGCCCTACTGGTCTCTCAGAATAGAATATGAGCTGCATATAGATAATTCCATGAAATCACTACTGGAAATTCAAATACTTATCTAATCTTTATGTCTGGCAACCTACACTACATTACTGATTGTTGGTACCAGTGAAGCATAGTATAGCATTTACTTCCAAAGGAAATTAAGCCAAGAAAAAGAGTGCCATTTAGTTCAGAGGAAAGATGTTCATACATTTTTATACTTTAAATGACTCCATTTGAGAGCTTGGAAAATTAAAAGGGCACTCAGCCAAAAATAGCTTAATGTAATTCTACTGAATGCAGGCTAAATAAGGATCAGCCTTATCTAACTTCTCAGAGGTACATTAACCAGAGACACTGTATAAAGTTCCAGAACTATCATATGCCTAAAAGGGATTAGGGGATAACCAAAGTGAAGAAAACCAATTTATTCATAATGTGAAACAACAGGTCATAGAAACTAGCTCAAGATAGTTCCAAGAGAGAGAGCAAGAGAAAAACAAGAGTAGTGTCCATTTGTTTAAAAAGGGATGAAATAGCTTTATGTTGAATCACTGGACAAAATGCTCTGCTTTAAGCTGAAACTATTTTCAGGTGTATAATTTGCATAGGGAAAGGAAATTCTAATAATCTGCTTATAGTAAGGAAAAAACAGGGAGCTGTTATCTATTCCCTTATGACTAACAACCCATCCAGAGGGGGAGCTTAGTGTCACACATTAGTGGTTTTGGTCCCCTAGAGCAAGGACAGGGAACTCAGCGGGAGCAGAGTTCTGCAGGTCACTCCCCAGCCTGCCCGTTGCCTTCTCACACTGGCACCTCTGAATTGTTCTCGGTCCTCTCACCTCTCAGCTCAGCCCCTGGATGAGCTGCTCCTTTGCCATCACTTGCCACAGAATTCACAACTTTACTGATCTTTACTAGTGGTTCCTCTTCAGAACAGAAATTATGAGTTATTTTGTAGAGTTGTATAAAATTCAGCTTTTGCATATATGAAAAAACTTTCTGTGAAAAGGATCAGTTTATTTGATGTTTTCATGTCTACTGATTTAATGTTCATTTGCCACCTTGGGAAAATGGTTACTTTTATACTGACAATGAGAATATGCTACTATTCTTTCTTCTTTTTTTTAAGACCTTTTTTGCCTCAAAAGGAGCAAGATTTCACTTGCTTGGACTTTTAGACCAACCCTTTGCCACACAAGAAAATAAACTGGTTTAACTAATAAAGAAATAATTATAGAGCCGTTTGCTGAGTTACAACAAAATAGAGAAGCAAGAGAACTGTGAAAAGCATCATATTTCCTAATGCATAAACAGCACACTACTAAGTTCTTTGTGAAAGGTCAGATATTTAAAGGTAAAAGGATAATCCATGGGCAGAAATGTGTATTTTATAGGAAAAAAGGGCCAAAAATATAAGATTCAGAAACACTTCTATAAGTCATTATCATACAGAATATAACTCCCAAGTTTGATGATAATTTATGTTAAAACAATACAAAGTCACTAGGGCCATCTTTTCAACCATGTTTGCAGAATTATTCCTCATCCCTGCAGCACTGTGATAAAAAAATACAACATGTGAGTGAATTCAATAAATTTTAAAACAGTTTATACATTGTTCTTATACAATACATAGGCTGGCAATCAAGAAAGTAATTATTGTAATTTCTAGTGAGAAATTTCCTGAGCCAAATCTACCTGTTCTTGAATCAGGAAAACTATGTATTCTTGGGGTCTCTGCAGTATCTTCAATGTGCTTTACTAGATAATGAAACCTAAGGACTCCAAGTAAATTTTACTTCCATAAAAATGAAATTGAAATAATATTATTCCAGAAATGTTTTCTGATTCTTTTCTAGTCAAAATGGACCTAAACTGGGTTGGGTGAATAGTGTCCATTTGGCTTAGAGAGGGCTAGAGGAAATTAAGGAGAAGAGGAAAGAAGCAGGACACAAGGAGCCAGCTCCTGCCAAGCCAAAGTAAAGCACACAGCGGGGAGGAGGACAGCAGCTGGCAAAGCTAATTGAAAAATCAGTCATCTGAGATTAACATAGCATCCCTTGACTTCAAAGAAAAAGTTCTAGCTCCTTTGGAAATGGTAAAACCTGTTTTTAAAATTCTTTTAGACTTTCTTTAGAGGCAACATTTCAAATATAAAATATTTTTCTGAAACCAAATATTTCATTTTACAAATATTGCAACCAAGTAAAATATTGTGATGTTCTCAAACCCACTCTTCTTTTTTTATCCAAAAAGAACCGCTCATGAAATTCAACCAAATTCAGAAATAGATGAGTACTTCCTAACTTATTCTTCAGCAAAAAAACCTGCTTCATTTTAACCAAGCATTCTAGTGCCATGTAACCTGGAAGAAGGGGTCAATTGTTCTCCTGCCCAGTTCAGCAGAAGAAAGGCAAAAGGAAAACTGCTTCTGCTGTTGCAGGGCTTGTGAAAGAGATGTCTTTTCTCACTCTACATACATAGGTTCTGATCCCTCCAGGGAGGCTGGAATTTGCAGGGGTTTGTTAGTTTATTGGTTGTAACCATACTCCTGGCTGATTAGTATTTGGATGCAGCTCACTATCACCACTCACCACTCACTAGATACATCATTGACAGTGTGAATGAAAGACGAGCCAAGAATATTCCTTCCTGGCATTCCCAAATTTACACGGGGTTTTCTGTTCAGGGGAATAAAATTCCTCCTTCAGCGTCAGATCTCAGCTTGAACAGCTGTTTTGGCATAAACAGTCAGCCTCCTGAGTGACAGAGCAGGAGAGAAGTTGGAGAGTCCAGGTAGGGAAGATGAGGGAACATCAAACATGGTCATGGAGGATCACAGTGGCACAGGACAAAAAACATGTAGTAGGCCATCAAAACCAGCCTGCTGTGAGGGCAAAACACAGTCACTTGCAGAATGGACTCCAGAAGGTCTTCTTTGAGGTCTGTCTGCCTCTGTAGCTATCTTCTCCACAATGTCAGACAAACAGCTGGATGAACAGAGGCCACATTTCTAGAAAATCTGTACAGACACTAAGTCAATTCAATGAACACTGTCATCTGTCCTTCTTCAACACAAGTATTGAGCAAGCTCAGACTCCCTTTTGGTTTTCTTGTGCTGGTACAGATTGTTGCCAGACATAACCACTCCCAGCTCCAGGTGCCAAGGGGGAAAGTGTTGTCCTGCCCAGGTGTCCCTCATTGCTCATCAGGTGGTGGGAGCTGCCCCCACAGCTCTGCTGGTACACAGATGGGTATGAAACCTGGGGCAAAACTAATACTCCAGTGAGCTCTGTGTAAGGCAGCCCTCCTGCTTTTCCCAGGAGCATGAACTTTTCCTTCAAGCTGCTCTTCCCAGGAGCAGTGAGGAGCAGCAGAGCCTCCAGTGATCAGCTGTCTACTGAGGGAACATCTGTCCATGACCACAGGCATGCATGGACAGATGTGATCCAGCAGAGAGCCCAGGAGGGCTGATTTCTCTCCTCTTCCTCCCTTCCACCTTGCTCTACTTGACTTTTCCACTGCTGAGTGCTATGGTCCCTGTGCAGCATCCCGTGTCCCTCTTTGATGCCCCCACAGTCTGCACAGCACCCTGCACTTCTCAGGTCTCATCCTACAATTCTAAGCAGGAGAGAAAAGAGGCTTATCTGCATGCATCTGTGCTCCCCTCTGAGCTTCAGGCACCTGCATTTAAGCCACATGTATCATACCAAACCCTACTATAATTTAAAATACTAATGACAGTACTCAAACACAGTAGGGGCACCTGTGTCCTTTGTGAGTTTTCCCAGTCATCATCCCTGGTCCACAATCACATTCAGCCCTGGAAACCTTTTAGAGACAAGCCAAAGCTGCATCAAGAAGTCAATATTACTCAAGAAATTGTTGATTTCCAAGACTATCCTGCAAATTTCCAGTTGCCCTTGCCTGAAGCAGGAGTGCCTCCAGATGGGATGCTCCAGTCCCACTGGCTTGACTGCCAGCATCTGATAAGAGACCAAGGGTCCCAGCTGCAATGGTAAATGAAAGGAACCAATATGGAAAGTAGGTAAACTTGCAGAAGTATTTCTTACGTACATCACCATTTGAAATGCTTTGCTGGATTTCAGCCTGTAATTAATATTTTTTCCCATGTCTTCATTTTTAAATTGTCCTTATAGAGAATCACAGAATCATTAAGTTGGGAAAGACCGACAAGATCTTCATGTACAACTTTTGACTAAAGACCACCATGCTAACTAACCATAGCACTAAGTGCCACGTCCAGCCATTTCTTGAACACTTCCAAAGATGGTTTCTCCACCACCTGCCCGAGCAGTCTGTTCCAATGCTTAGCCATCCTTACCATGGCAAAATTCTGCCTGATGCCCCACCAGACCCTTTGCTGGCACAGTTTGAGGCTGTTTCCTCTTGCTTGTTGCCTGGGAGAAGAGGCCGGCCCTTACCTGACTCAAACCTCCTTTCAGGTACTTGTAGAGAGCAATATGGTCACCCCTGAGCCTCATTTTCTCTAGGCTAAACACCCCCAGCTCCCTCAGCCATTCCTCATAGTATTTGTGCTCCAGGCTGTTGTAGTGCACTAAATAGTTTATTTAGTTGTTGTTTTGCACCAGGTAATTGGAGATTTGCACGGAGTAGTCTTTATATTGCACTGAATAGTTCATGTTATATCACATGGTTTGTTCTTCCCCTCTCATGGGATTCCCCTCTCTTATCACATGGTTTTTCCCTCACACACTCCTCTCCCTGGTGGTGGTCTCTCCCCTGTCAGTTCCTCCCCTCATCCCTCCCATCACTTGTACCCCTTGACTGCAGTCGCTCTCCTCCAGCCCCCTTTCCCAGTTCTTAAAACCCCCTAGGGGCAGCTGGCCCGGCCTCTTTTTCATCTGGGGGGTGGCCTAGATCTGGTATCTCCTATCAAAGAAATAAACTTAGGACATTTGTCCCTATGTGGAGAGGAGTGCTTCTCGTCTTTTGCCTTTTGTCCATGTAAGATTGTGTGGGCTGGGTTCCACAGCTAGCCAGATTGGACCCAAACAGCCCATCCAGACACCGAATCTTACACCAGACCCTTCTCCAGCTCTGTTGCCCTTCTCTGGACACGCTCCAGCCCCTCAATGTCCTCCTTGTACTGAGGGGCCCAGAACTGGACACAGCACTCAAGGTGTGGCCTCACCAGTGCCCAGTAAAGGGGAAAAATCCCTGCCCTGCTCCTGCTGGCCACACTATTGCTGATCCAGGCCAGGATGCCATCGGCCTTCTTGGCCATCTGGGCACACCCTGGCTCACATTTAGCTGCTGTCCACCAGCAGCCCAGGTCCTTCACTGCTGGGCCACTTTCCAGCCACTTCCCCAAAAGGAAAGGAGAAGAGTTCTTAAAACATACCCCAGCTCAGAAATAGCTGCATTTCAGGTACTCAACCTCCTTCTCAGATCTCATTATATTAAATATGAATCCCAAGGAAGTATAGCAAAGTGTTCAGACAACTGGTTTATTTGATAACCTGCACAAGGGGAAATACTGTCTTCTGCCCTCATCTGAGAAGGAAAAGCCCACTCCATGTCACTAGGAAAGGCTCCACTTCACACACTTGTTCTTACATTACTTGTGTTCCAGGACAGCGTGTACTGCTGCTGGAGTAATTGTTTCTGACAGGTAGACTGCAAACCATGCCTGTGAAAGTGTGATATCACATTTCTGTTCAGCATGGCCGCTAACATCCCTCCTGACAAAGACAGTGATCAAACCCTCAGCATTCAGGGGAGCTGAGGCTTCCCTCTCCCTGTTAAACTGCCAAACAGGTCAGGTACCAGCACAAGCTACACAAAAAGCACCTCTTCCTGTCTTCAGTCACATTATGATGTACAGCTTCAGCATCTTAGGAAGCCAGAGATCAGGCACTCCTTTGCCTCCACCCTAGCTCTATCACTAGGACTGCTTAGAAATCCTCACAGAATTGCTAAAAATCTTCAGTGTCAGAAGCGTGATGGGGAAGGGAAAGTGGTAAATTGGAACTCCACAAATGATGAAGTTCACTTTGCACTGGATGGACATATTTTTGGTAAAGTCTGAAGTTACCACCTCTGAAGCAGGAAAAGACACCTTGTGAAGGTGTCTTATCTTCTTTGTGCTCAGGTTTCCATGGCTTTACATATCCATAGTACCTGTTTAACAGTCAGCCACATACAGGCTCATGGCAATGCTCAGAACCAATTCCAAACTCAGAATGGGGAGCAGGGCACTGAAGAAGTCTGGGTGCCAAGTTCTGGGAGACTGACTTACTGTTCTGGCATTTCTGTAGCTGCAAACTCTGTAAAAATACATCAGAGGGGGAAAGGCAAAAACGATAGATCAAAACTTAGTACAAGACAGTTGCTGGTGGTCCCTGTGGTCCCTGACGACACATGAGGTTGAAAATGGCTTTTAGTGGGGGGTTTATTTTCTTAATGCTTTGAGGGCTACAGCTGAAAGCCACTACATTTAATGTTAACATTGAGGCTAGAGAATCCATATTGTAGTGATTAGCAGCAGGAACTTCAGAGATGGTAGCGTGCAAGCCAGAGGGAACATGTAGATTGAGTGTAAGGAGACTGCAAGAATCACAGGTCAGCTCTAAGTAATGGAATTTGGGTTTTTAAAATGCATTTCCTCTCTGGTTAGTTTCTGAAATACAAACAAAATCTCATAGGATTTAGGCTCTCTCCTTCCTTGGGTTTTGGCTCATGAAACTCTTTTGCTCTCCTTGACTGGTCTAAATTGGATTATATACAATACATAATCCAAAGTGGGAAGCAATGTCAACCACATTGATGCCTTGGTTTTGCTTGTTTAAAAATTGCATTTCCATTCTCAGGGCTCAGTTTACAGCCCTCTCTCACGCAAATTCCCCTTGTCTCCAGGGAACCATGTCCAAGTGAGGAAGACACTCAAGAAGTCTTGTAGGACTGGGCCCCTAGTTGCTTAGGTTTCTTGTGGAAAGAGGGCAAATTCCTAAATATTTAGCAGACTTTTTTTTCTCTTGTAAAAGAAAACTAGACCAAGAGAAACATATCAGTCAAAGTAAATTTCAGTGCTATTTTTTTTGCCAAACCATAAGGAATCTGTGTAGAAAAAAGAGAAATTTACTAAAGACAGACACAGGACTGAACTCAGATATCCCCCCTTGGTCTGTTAGCTCATACTTTGAAATAAAATTGTTGTTATCAAAAATTTGTATGAGGAAGGCAACAGTGGTAAGAGGAATAGGCAAGATAGTATGCCTATATGTTTTCCCAGAAGGAGATTCAGATTTTGATAATATAGCTATTTCTGAATTCATAATAACAGAAAGAACACATAGCTGTGACATTTTGGGGTAGTAGTCCTTGCTGTAGCTGCCTTTATCCCAACACAATTTTTTTCCCAGTATTTTGAGGCCTCATGCAAGAAAGGATAATGTGTATTTGCCTCTAAATTGAAGAGATAGATGTTTTATGTATGGCCCCTTCTAAAGAGTTACATTCAATGGCTCAATGTCCAGATGAAGATCAGTTACAAGAGATGTAAGGCTCAAAGGTTCACACTGGACCATAAAAATTACCAAAGGGGTGAAGCATCTCTCCTATGGAGAAAGAGTGAGAGAGCTGGAGTTTTTCAGCCTGGAGAATGCAAGGCTCCAGGGAGACCATATTGCAGCCTTTCAGTACCTGAAGAGGACAAACTTTTTTATCAGAGTCTGTGGGAATGGACAAGGACAATTGTTTTACACTGAAAGAGGGTAGATTTAGATTGGACACATAATGAAGACTTTTTTTTTTGTAGTGGGGGTAGAGAGGCACTGGAACAGGTTGGTCAGAGAAATTGTGAATGTCCTATCTATTATAGAATTCAAGGTCCAGCTAGATGGATCTTTGAACAACCTGATTTAGTTAATGATGTTCCTGCCCATCATTTAGTTAATGATGTTCCTGCCCATCGTTCATTCAAAAATCACAAATCTTTGTCAAATTATTGTTTTACTAAACGGAAGTGGTTTAATCAAGATGTCTTTGTGGATTCACCCACAAGCCACTTCAGGTCCCACTTGTGCAGCTGGAGCTGTGGTTGTGGTCAGTGGACACTGAAGTCCCATCGGTATCAATTAAGCAGAAGTTGCATGCAGGCTTGTGCTCAGAGAAAGTGGCAGAAGAGAGAACTGGCTGAATTCTGCTGCTCTGAGAAATTCTCTAACTACCTCAAGTGGGGCAGGAAGCAATCAAACAGACCCATGCTTTCTCTTTTATTGAGAGGAAGTCAGATGGACAATCTGCTTCAGGGTAATGTACACAGGTAATTCAAGAAGTGACTTTGCAAAACTAGCCATAGCAGGAGTTCGATGGGCACTACCATGTATGGCAAAGCTTTACAAATGTCTTTTGGTGACCAGATATGGAGTTGTGCACTCTCTCCCCAGCTCCTGAAAATGCAATACTCTGTACAGAAATACTGAAAGCCCTCATGACTTCAGAGGAAGTATTTTTCACAAATGCCTAAGCTCTGAAATCAGAGGTAGTAGAAGAATCTCAGTCTTTGCTTAGATGAAAAACATAGCATCAATATGGCAGAAAAAGAGCTTTAAAAGTGAATCACCACAGCCTGCACATCAGAAAACCAAGAAAAACAAACTTTTTTTTCTTTTTTAAAATCAAATCAGTTTCATAACTATTTGAGTTATATGCCTGGGTAAGATTCTAACACTATCTACCCATGAGTATGTGGCTTCTGACTTTGGCTCTACACTTCCAACTGAGGACAAACCCTCTGGCCATCAGCACAACTGTGCTGATACTAAGGACACAGGGACACAGATCCCTGGTTACTGGAGGAGGTGAGTCAGTGGGGGCTGCTCCAGCCAGCTGTGCAAAGGCTCCACAGGATGAGGAGCTGCATCAAGCCCAGCCTCATCTAGAAGCACAAATATGGGAGGTTGGTTCTCATCTCTTACTTGTGAATCAATCCTGCATTTCAATGTTCCCTAAGACCTCTGAGGGTTATGCTAGATCTTTTGGGACTCTCTAGCAGGAAGGGATTTTGATACATGGCTCCTGCAAACAAGAAAGTTCTGGTGACAGTTAAAATAGACTTATTATCAGGCCGGATGTGTATGTAAAATGAGGGGAACAGGAAGGAACCTGAACTACTGTTTGAACTTTCTCCATACACCATAGTGGAAAAAGAATATACAAGGGCTATATACCTGCTTCAAGGCCATTTTAACAACTCCCTAGTGTGAGCACAGCTACCAGCTCTTTGATAGATTACTGAAAACTTACTGCAAGCACCCTTTCTAATTTTGTCCGTTTTGTTAATGCTTACTGATACCACAGTGCTCTCCATGACTTACACGTGTCAGCTTATGTTCTGCTGTCTTTTCAAGGTTTTTTTGACCTTTCTCCACTTTTAATACAGCAGTGACATACTATATGCAAATGACAGTGCCATGTGCTCTGTGTATCTTTACTGTACACAACTTAGCCAACAGCTGTTTCTAAACCACAGTGTGCAATGTATATTCAATTCATGCAAAAGAACCCTGCAATCATTCTTTGTTTTGATTCAGAAATTGCTAGTGTTTGAATTGTGTAATCACTGTTTTGGAAAGATCTCCCAGCTACTAAATAGCTGGTATTACTGTGGAAAAGTAGGAAATGTCTAGATTACCTTCTTAGAATAGATGGCCAACAGTGACAGCATTAAAATAAAGTGGGATCAGTGGCACTGTAGACCAAGTATCTTGCACTAACCATGATCAACTATTAGTGTAAGTAATGCATACTTGCATTCCACTTCTGAAAAAATTACTAATTTTTTTTTTGAGCTATAGTTATTCAAAACACAAGGAGACTAGAAAAGATAGAGAGACTCTTCTCCGAAAGCTAAAAAAAGAAATCTAGCCAACAAGAATGGAAAAACTGCTGAATCAAGCAGAGACATTGCCTGCTTTAAAGAAATAAATGTAAAAGTTGCTGAAGGTCTCTGTAGTAGAGAACTTGTGACCACTTTGTATTTGTGGATGCTATGAGCTTGAAGAAGCTGACTCTGCATGACCAAATCTGGGATCCTTGGTCCCAGATTTCTATTGGGTGCTATAATTCTGGCAGAGAAGACTCCTGCTTTGCTCCACGTAGGTGTGTGTATGTCCTATGTAGAGCAGGATATGCCTGTCTGAGAATAGACTTCTTTTGTCTGGGTTGCTGACTCTGAACTGCCCTGCACCCCACAAGTTATCTCTTAGCTGACACCAGAATGATTCAACATTTTAAAGCTAATAGAGGGAGGCATCCCTGAATAAAGTGCCCTGAATCATCCTGCAAAACACCTTTTGATGCTCTGTGTGACTTAGTCAGCAACTTCAGTGTTTAGGTTAGTAACAGGCACAGATTTGCTGTCAGGAAGAAGGGGCTTCGTGGTCCTCCCTTGAGCCTCTTCAGCACCCACTGCAGACAGGAGCATCCCCACTGGGTCTGCTCCAGGCACACGAAAGTGTGTTTGCTGTGGCTTGCTGCTGGAGCAGAGGCAAGGCTCCAGATAATGGTGACTGGAGAAGGAGGAGCTGCATCCACCCTGTAATGCAGAACTTGCCTGTGAACAGGCAAGACTTCAGCCTCTCCGCCTTTATAATGGTTGCACAGCACAAGAAATGATTAATCAGAAAAATGTGTATGCAGCAGTGTATACAAGCTTACAGAATGCGTACGAACACGGGGCAGATCATCAATACAGAAGCAACTTCAATTCTAGTATTTCCTAACTTTCAGATTGGCATTCCAGTTTTGATATTGTTCTTCTGAGCCATTTGAGCTGCAGTTCAGATACACCAAAGACGGAGCTTTCATCTGCATGGATGTGCAGTTCCAGAAAAAAATACAAATTTTAGAAAAGTCAAATTTAACAGAAGGAACATCAGGAATTGATTTGATGGAAGAATCAGTCTCATGGCAGCATGGACTCCAGTTTAGCTGAATTAACAGACATTTTGCATTGGGTTTCTTTAACCTGGTAATTTAATCTATAAAAGTTAGATATCCTATAAACATTTGTTTATTATTCTATTTGACAATGCATTTCTTCGCTTCTAATTGGATGCAGTTTTATTGCTGTATGAAAAAAGCCTCAACACTTAACAGCAGTCAAACAGAATTCGTTTTCCAGTAATGCAGAACACTCTCTTTGAAGGTGAGCTTGCTTTGCCAAATCTTTGAACTTTGCCATATGTACTAATCCCTGCTGCCAATGAAGTGATATTGTTACAGACACACAACTTTGGCAAATTTTCACTAAGAGTTTGTCTTGATCAGAGATGTCTAAAGCTTGCCAGAAGAATGTAGAAACATGTAGACAACTAATGGGTTGAGCTCCTAATAGGTGGACTGGGAATTATTTGAGAATGCTTATTTCCAAAGTAAGAAATAGGATTCTTTTCACTTCGTCTTAAATAGAAGAAGTCAAGTCACATTGTGCACTGTTCTAGCATTGCTGGATTCTCATATCTCTTCCTAAGCTGGTTCTTCAGCATTCTTTCATCCCCAGCAAAGTCAGGCTGTTCCCAGCAGGCATTAACAACAGTGACCGTGTCAGGAAGAACTTCTTCCTAAATTCCCTAATTTCACCTATATGAAAATGCCCGTGTACCCTGTTGATTTAAGAGAACTTGGATACTGGCTGTGAATACATATTGTTCTGGGTTTAACTGGTTTTGAGACAGAATTTGTTACTTAATGAAAATTCACTTCTATAAAATCTGGTTGGTTGGCAGCCTTGAAGATGCTCAGGTGGACTATCCTAGGGCTATGGACCCCTGTGAAAAACAAGCTATCTTCCCTGACCAGGTCTGCCCAGCTGAGCCATCCATGTCTCTGACCCAGGTCCAATGGGCCTGCTGAGTTGCAGCAAACTCCTGCCTGTGCCAGGCCATAAGCAGAAGACACTGGAGTTTGCAGGATGCCAGGCTGAAAACAGAGGCTGCACTCTGGCCTGCCTCTGTATCCCTATCTCTAAATGAGACTGGTGACACTTTTCAGGAGGTAGGGTTCTCAGGGTCCTCCGTGCTGCTATGACCTGCTGAGATATTTACACGTGTGGTTATTTCTTTCATTTCAGATCACACTTTGATACCAATGTCAATGAAAAATAAAAAAACCCAGCTGTTAGCTAGTAAATTCCATTAATTTGCATAGGGTGAAAGGGACTAGATTTTGTTATTACTGTGCAGATGCCATGTGTGAAAGGAAGAAAACTCCTAGACTTTTTTGCACAAGACAAGTGTTTAATTTTATTGGCCTTGTATTTCTACTAGTGTCTCCTGTCCAGGACAAATATTCCTCTTTTCAGGCTGGCTTATTCACCTCCTCTCTTAATTCCCTGAGGAAAAAGAGCAAAACTTTCTGCCATGAGGCTTGCACCTCTCCTTGGCAGTCAAACCAGAGCAGAAGAAGATGATTCTTCTGCCAATCTCCCCTCCTGCCTGGCAGGAAAATGAAGATGGATCTTGCCATCTTAGAGTCTTTGCAAGTGTGAGCACCAGCCTTGACTGCAAGGCACCCTCAGTGGTCAGCACATGTGCCAGATGCATGAGGCACAGCTTGAGTCATGGGCCTCGAGCCAAGGATTTTTGCTCCAAAAGGGTCATATGTCAGCAGTGCTGCAGAAACCCAAGCTTCTGACCTGCTTACCTTGGAGCTAATAGTCCTGATGTGCTGGATTATGGGAATTACTCCTTACAGCAGCTGGAGCCTGGCAGGAATGAAAACTCAGCAGGAATTGCAGGTGCCTGTGCAGACCTGGGCCAGCTCACAGCAGCCCTGTAGAGTCAACAGCTGCAGCAAGGGCTGGCTCTAGGAGGAATTGTCACAGATTAAATATTTTGGGGTCTCTCTCTTGAGATTCTAAGAGAATAAAGAAAAGACAGGTGACCCAGTCTGGACAGGGGGAAATACTAGTTTTACTGTGTTAGCTGGTTGTTTATTTTTAGCTTATGATCATACAAAGTGTTGTATTTTCTCTAGTGCCACAATTTAAAAAGCTTAGAGAGTTCTTGGACCAAGTATGAGAAGTTAGGGCTCATTCAGTCTTAGGTGGCCATCTCCAGAAGCACAGTCCTGGGCTTGCCATCCTTCTCATCTGGTGGATACTTTAAGTCAGTCATGTGTCTACTAAAGTCCTTCTTGGGGATGAAATTCATCTTTTTGGGTTCTGCCTTAAGTCTCTTCTATGTATCTGTACACTTTTAAGGAGAGATTGCTGAAAAGTGAATGCTCTTAGCTGCAAAATCCAACTTGGGCGGTTTCTAGTTGGTGAGCTTCATGTGAACTGTTCTGGCACAGGCATCAGTCCATCATGTTTCCTCCCAGGGAAGCATTGGGATATGCTGCCTAGGCCATGGAGACCTTGCAGGGAATGCAAGCAAACTCCTAAGTCTGCCTGAACCGAGGGATTGAGGGAAAAATGTACCTTCTGACCCAGCAGAGTCCAGAAACACAGCCTGGCCAGTTGTGTCACTGCTCCATCCTGCCCATGAACCTAGTTTCATTCCTGCATCCTAAGACTGGGGACAATCCAGGTCTCCGGTTGATGCAGAGGTGGCAGAAAGCCAAGACCTAGCTGGTCCAGCAGTTTAAATATGACCTAATCTTGGAGAGTAGAAGTCAGATGGGATACATAGAGTTTTCAAGGATAAGCATGACTGCTGCAGAGAAGCTTTATTTTTAGAGCAATAAGGTGTTTGATTAGATGTGCTGATAGTTGAAAGCTCATACATGCACACACCCTGCTGGTCACTGTTTGCCTCTGGGAGCACAAAGGTTCAGGAGAGGCATGACCCAGAGCCCTGTCTGTTCTCCAATCCTCCAGGACACAGAGGGGTTTCCACTGGTCTGATCCTCACCCATTGCAACCTGCCTGCTTCAGCAGTCCCCAAGCAACCCTTGGCACATGAGCTTCTTCCCAAACTCAGGTTTGTCAATCAGATCACCTTATGATCCGATGCTGAGCATCAGATCAGTCATGACCAGAAAAAGCAGCACCAGAAGAAGGAATTTAATTTTTTTTCCTGCTGCACTTGACTTTCTCCTGTTGGTGATTTTTGGAGACTTATATCTTTAAGGAAATAAGATGGAATAAAAAAACTAGGTACTACTCTTGCCAGCTAAATTTTCTCTCAGAATTATCCATTCAAAAGCCATCTAAATTACTCTCAAGCCAGGAGTTTTCCCAGACATACTTCAGAGCTAAAAGGACAGAGAACTGTTCTCCCATTGCAAGCCTTATTTAGTCATTTACCTCTGAATTTTTGAACTGTTTTCCTTTCTTTTTCTATATCATTAATAAGTCATATTTCACAGCACTCACTATGATGAAAGTAGAGTGGCAATAGTTTGACACCAGACCAAAACCCATTTTTAACCATCTGAGAGTTTTTTAACCATCTGAGACTCAGCCGTTCAAAATGTGCAGCAGAATCCAGCATTGTGAAGCAATGAACTTTAAAGTTTTGGGTGATACTGGGAAAATTTATAGAAGGAGATTATTTCAATACTAAGACTTCATATTAGCCTGGGAGGGAAGAGAGGAGTGGAAGATGAAAGAAGCAGAGAGCATGATCTAACCTAGATCTAGATTAGCTTGCCTCTGTCCATCCTGTTTCCTAAAACATCCACTGAAAAGCTGGAGGTAGCTGGACACTTCCAGACATTTCTTCTTCCCTTCTCCAGCATGGCTGACTGTAACCAGGGTGAGAGCAGGTCCAGTAGGGCTAGGAGCATCAGAAGCTGACTGCAGCAGGGTCTCTGGGATATTTCTGATCCTTACAAAGGGGGTAAGAGAGCAAATCAGAGCATGCAGTCCCACAATATGCATTGTAACCCATCCTCCACTCTAGGCTGGTATTTTGGCTGAAGGGCTGACAAAACCCAACCTCTTTAATCTGAGAATGAAGTAAGGGCATCAAGTCTGAACAGCAGTGCAATGCAAACTGGTTCCCAGCAGACATTTTCAAACTAATTTTTCAATCAGCTGAGCCTCCAAAAATACTGTGTTTTTCTTTCTGTACATCCAGTAATTTATAATATTATAATAGGAGACCCTTTTGGATTACAGCTCCTTTTGGAAATGAATCAAACCTCTTTGCTATTTCAAAATAAATGCTGAGTTGTTTCAAAGACATTAATAATATTATGTCCAGTGGAGATGTACTACGCTTTTCAGGATGCCTAGTTTGTACTGACAACAGTTCAAATATATTTATGTTGTCCCATCAAAAACTCAGTAGTTTCAACTTTCAAGAGGATGTTTTTTAAACATCTCGGGTAAATGGAGAATTTGACTTTCTGCCCGGGACACCCTGAGAGCTGCTCCTTAAAAAAAAAAAAAAAAAAAAAAAAAAAAAAAAAAAAAAAAAAGAAGCAACTAATAGGATAATAAATCCCAACATTTTTCTCTAAACAAGAGTTGTTTTAGTTAAACTAGCATTTATAACAGCTCCCTACATTTCTTTAGGCTATTGTATTTAATAAAAATCTCTGGACTCATCCATCATTATGCACACTTTACTGATTTCACTTTAAACATTGCTGACTAAAGCTTCCATTTATCAAGCCTGTTTTGCCTAGCAGTTGTGGGCTAATTTATTTTCACTTTGAAAGACTTGGTATCTTTGCAACGAGCCGGGTGAAATCAGTGTGTCCACCCTGCACACAATAACAGAAGCTGCCATCTCTCAGGAGCCACCAAAGGTGAAGGAGGAAGCCTGGCAGGGATCTGAGTTGGGGATGGAATGAAGCTTTGTGCCCATGGCACAGCACAGGTAACAGAGGCAGACTGTGGCTCCCAGGGGATACAGGAATGCACAGGGAGAGTTGGGCAAGTCTCAGATCTGGCATTCAAGGGTTGTAAGGAGCAAAACAAAGCACGGGTAAGCATCAAAGGTTTGTAATTTTGAAATTTGGCAGTCATATAAAACCAGAAATTCTAGATACAAAAATATAAGCCAGACTTGGCTAGCCAGGACAGCAAAGAGTAAGGAGATGGTTTTCTGAGCACAGAGAGATTAGGGGCTCCTTCTAGCCTGAAATATGCAGTTTCTCCCATATGAATATCTTCCACTTTTGATTTCTACAGCACCAGACAATATAAACTCCAGTGAGAAAACATGTGAAAGGAAGAAATCTCAGAAAGCCTCTTCCATGTTTGTTCTGTCAAAGCAGGACATGGGCCAAAAAGACATCCCTGCCTTTGGCAGCTGCATGAGCAGAGCCCTGTGCTCACTTCTTCCTACACCCGGAGGAGAAAGCACATGATGACCAAAACCACAGCTCTGCTGGGGTGGATGTAGGAGCAGGAATGGGAAGTAGGCTGTACTGCTGTGACAGAGCAAGGGATTAGCTTGCTTTTCCCTAGTGTACTGAAGGGGCTGAGATGCACATCTTCAGCCCTTACCAATACAATCAGCAGCATCTGCTGTGCAGCCTTTGTAAGTTGTGTACTGCTGGCAGAAAAACTTCAGTCATTTCATTTGACTCTGCACTATAAAGAAAGGCTGCATTTTGTATAAAGCCAATATTTACTCATTTATAACTCTACTTAACCCAAAATTATTGCTTCTCATAGGTTTTTTTCCTATGCATTTGAATTAGGTTGACCAAATAATTTAAAACATCTACTCAAAAACACAGGATGGTTACATGTGAGAAGAAAGCAGCTCAGCATTAATCAGGCAGTTCACCTCTGCTCTTCCTTTGGGTTGCTGCATGTGATGGTTGCTGCAAGGGAGGTTTGCTAGAAATCTTTTGTTAAAACCAGCAATTCTTAGCAACACCAGCAGCCACTTACCAGATTTCAAATATAACACATTCATCCAGAAGCTTGTTTTTCTTCTATTTTCTTTCAGAAATTTCCAAACTGACACTTGCAAGAACAATGAAGGTGAAAAGGTAGTTATAAATATCCTACAAATCCTAAGAAAAAAACTGGCCTGTCTTGCAGAGCTGGTGTTTTCTTCTCACTGTTGGAGTGGGGATTCCCCTGCACTACCCCTTGGTCTGAAAGTGCCCCCCACCAAGGCCTCTGGCGTGTCACCTAAACTTGCTGTTCACCCCTCTGTAGAGCAGCAATGCCAGCATAGCCCCCAGGCTGTCCTGCAGATCAGGGGTGTAAGCTCTGGAAAACACCCCAGAGATGGAAGGGGCTCTGTGCTGGCCAGGTATTTCGGGGTGCCCTTCTTCACCATCATCAGTTCAGCTGAGCCAGGACAGCTGAGAACCTGGACCCAAATACCAGCTGTTTTTTCAGAGTTCTGTTTTATTCCTGTGCTTGGGGCAGGTCTGAGAACAGGGACATCTTTTCTGACACAGCATAAGAGAGGTGAAGAAAAGAAGAGAATCATACAATCATAGGGTAGTTTGGGTTGAAAGAGGCCTTTAAGATCACCCATTCCCACCCCCTGGCAGTGAGCAGTGACACCTTCAACCAGATTAGGATGCTCAGAGCCCCATCCAGCTTGATCTTGAATGTTTCCACTCCAGCTGGGCTGTCAGTCATGTCACCACAAGAGGGGAAATGTGGAGAAAGGTCAGTCTCCCTGCTCCAGTGATTTAGGGGTTTAGGTACATTTCCATGGCTCATGGATGCTTTCTGATGCATGGAGGGAACATGTAAACAAACATCCCAGAAATGTCTGCCTACAGAGGATGATGCCCAATGCAGTCATTTTTATTTTTCCACCATGGGAAGCCTTCTCCATGGAGGAAGGAAGGCACACAGCAAATGCTGGATTTGAACAATCCCACAGTGTGTTATGCAGGTTGTTAGGCAGCCTCTGGTTGGTAGATTCTTATAGACAGATGCACAGGACTGCAATCAGCAAGTACAGGAAAAAAACCGTGACAACTCTATTCCAAGGAAAAGAAGAAAATTCCCCCTTCTCAAGAGCTGGGTTATGCACAGAAATATGAAACCATCTGTTTCTAGCACAGGAGCAAATCCTGTATTAAGCAGTTTGGGTTATGCCAAGTATCCACATCAGTGTGTAGTATTTAATTATTTTATTATTCAAATTCCACAAATTTTGGAGCAATGAGATCTAAAGGTTTAAAAAGCTTATAATTAAAAAGCAAATATTTAGCTAGGTTAGCTTTCAATATAATGGGGTAGTACACAGCTATTGGTTCAACTTTTGGCAAGTTTCCTGGAGGACTTCTTTCTGTTTTGTTCAGTGACAAAAAAGGTAAAAAGGGGTACATGAGGGTTTTTTTCCCCATCACCGTTTACATCTCTAGTGGATTGCATTTAATTATCTTCCTTTTCTTTTTTTCTTTTCTTTTGATAATCTAGTAGCCACAAACCTTTAAAATCTCTCTGTTTCTTCTGTTTCCATCATTCTTTTCAACTGTATCAGCCATCTGGCAGAAAAAGGGGTGACCAGAAATGAATGTGAAATTCTACACTCTTGGTTCAGTTATGCTTTAATACTTCATCTTTTTCTTTTTTTCCATTACCTTCCTTCTATGTCCTAACGTTCTGTTTGGATTCCTATACCTCTGCTTCCTGCAAAACAGAGGTGTTCATTGAGTTGTCCACAGTGGTTGCTATGATTTTATTAAGTTTTTTTTGAGTGGTTGCACTTGATTTAGGAGCTTGTTGTAGGCCTGAAAATGTTAAGGTATTTGCCTCCAGCATGTGTTGTTCTGCCTCTGTCTGCCTTGAGTTTCATCCCCCACTGAACTGACCGAAGACTGAACATTGCATCTTCTCCCCAAATATCAGCCAGAGAGATATAACAACAGTCAGCTGCCAAGTTTACCCTTTTACATTTCCCCTTTTTCCAAGGCATTGACAAATCTGACAACTTGTATCAGCCCAGTTTGGCAAAGTAGTTAAAAGTGTGCTTGTTTGCTCTGTGCAGAGAGATGTTTGAATGCATGTGTGGCTCAGGGCCAATTCATACACTGGGACTTCAGCACATGCTTAACCTTAAGTACATGCTGAAGTGTTGAACAGAAATGGGATGGGATTCAATAGCAAGAACCCTTTTTGTTGTCCCTCTTCCCAGTATGTTAAAAACCCAGCTCTTATCTTTGTTCCATTGCTTCATATGCACTTCCATAAAGGCATCTGTGTTTTAATAGTAAAATTGTTAAATTTCTATAACAACAGGTTTTACAGGAAGTTTTGAATAGGCAATATCCTCCAATATTTGCTTGTTTTCTAACATTTTACTTCTAACCTTCATTTTGAAATTGGGTCAAAAGTAACAGAGCAGTCAGGGAGTTGAGCACATGTGAAGCCACAAGCAACAAAACCAAACAACTGAAAACGGAAAATTTGTTAATCAAATCATTTGTATTTTAAATGTTTTCCAAAGAGTGTGTTTCATCCCAGTTTCTAATGAATGAGTTATTATATAATGGTTTTTAAGCTCAAAAAAAGAGCACTTTTTTGAGAGAACTTCTACACACGCCAAGGTGTCCCCAGATTTGGCATAGCTGATTCGACTTCAGCTGACACCTCACATTCATTTCTAAGGTACAATAACTAAGAAGATAGGAAAATCACCTCTTTGACAGGGATCTTTCTATGTGGCTTTATATTTTATTAAACCCCACAATAGCATAACTGGAATTTCCATTTAATCCTTTGCCAACCAATGTACTTATTGTTGAGAAACTCATTCATTTTTTAATTACCCTCTCCCATTGTATCTATAAGATTGTAGAGTTGTTATTTCTGAGAAGACATCAGCATAAAGATAATGCTGGCAAGCTCCTTCTCTCAAGAATGCCTGACCCTGTGGTTCCTGTGCACACAAACACCAGTCATGCTGGTAACATCAGGGTCCTGCCTGAGCTTGGCAGCTTGTGTAAGTCTTCTCTGCTGGGTTGGTGTTGTCTGGTTTTCACCCTGTGATGGTATGACAGCAACGAAAGAAAATGTTTGCATGCTTTTAGCTAAATCCAAAAGGCAATGCTTACATGGGTCTTTTGGTCAAGCCTGGAGGGACTCTAGCTGAAGCTGTTTATTGTGTGTGACTTGGGTAGTTACAGATTTGTGACTGCAAAACAGAAATGGTGGTATTTTGTATGGGGGAATTCCTCCTGAATTGTATCAAGGGTTGATACAAGAGGAGCTGCTCAGAAAAGAGAGATTTCTACATCTGGCAATATTGGATTTCATGTCTGTAAAGCAAAAACGAAATTATGCACATAACAAAACATAAACACGTTGTAAAATGCATTCAGACCAGATTCCAAACACATTGAACACTGCATGATTTAATGATGGATAAACTCAGAAAAATACCCCATTGGGGGGAAACTACAGACTCCAAAATGACAGCTGCTATCATTCCAAAACAAGTAATTGTTTATAAATGAATATTTTTCATGATAAATTATTGAATTACATGAAAATCAGATGACTGCCTTCTGCCAAATTTGTTTTCAGTTTCACAAGACAGAATGGAATGTGATGCAGATGGTGAGTGAAATTAAAAGCTGCTGGTCTTTTCCCACTAAGAGCTGATATTTTCCCTTAGACATTTCCAGTATCTCATAAACCTGCTGAATAGTGGTCCTGGGGAATGGGTATCTAGCTAGATATACCAAATATTTTACATATATAGGATTTCAGGGAATCTCTGCCTAATCTGAGCCAGTTGTAGTGTAAGCTAGTATTTCATATTCATTTTATGTTGATTTCTCATTCAAATCCACAGAGCCCCAGCATGAGAACCTCTAATTCTTGCAGGGACTCTCAAGGTTTTGGGGTTTTTGAAGTTCTCCTTTATATTCTCTCTTGTTTGCATTTGAAACATTTGAAAAGACACATTTCTTTATATGTTTTTGTCTAGTTTCAGTTGAGTCCTTGCCTTCCCCCCACATTTTGAACAGGGTAACAATAACCTGAAGAGGCTGTTTCAGCTGAATCACATCATAAACTAAGTCCCCCAAGTGGAGTTTCCAGCACAAATAATGCTGAGTTTTTTGTGAGAGAGATGGTCAAGACCACAAAGTCCAGCTGATCCTAAACAGAATTTTCAATTCTGCAAAGTCCTTTCCTCTGTCAGCTGCTCCCTTCACAGGGATAAGTTAGCATTGGTGGCACAAACTCTGCTGGGAACAAAATGCCACATGTAAACTATCTTGTCCCAAAGAGCCACTGGGGCAGCTGAGCTAAGTCCTGCAATTGTAGACTTGGCATCAGATCAGAATTTTAAAAGACAGCACATCTGTATCACATTTCTTTATACTGCTTCACATAGTTTCCCGACTGCTGTGGAACTGGATCTTCACTGCATCCTGCTGTCAGGTAGGCATAGTGAAAACACACCACGAGCACATCCCTGCTTCCCCAGCAGAGAAACATAACCGGTCTCCACCCCAGAGTGGGCAACAACAGGGTGAGGCTATAGCAACAAGAAAGTGAGCAATCATAATTTCCCTGATAAAATTTTCAGTTGCTCTCAGACTGTTGCTCAGAGATCACCTAAACTGTAAATTGTACCTTTGTTGTCAAAAAAACTTGTCTTTTCTGCCTCTTATTTTTCTGGCAATTTTTAGCCCATTGGTACACTGGTCACAAGCTCCTTGCTTTAACTACACTTGATGTAAAGAAAAGGATGCTGTTGGATTTGGATCTGAAAGCAGATGTCTATGGTTACAGATATAAGTGCATGATTTTATATACATGCACATCTATTCACATGTACTCGCACAATTTGTGTATCATACATCTTTTAAAGGTTGACTTGTTTGTCTGTGTCATCTGACAGAAAAATAACTGCCAAATTTAATCAGTTTTAAGAAGAAAAGCTTCTCTGTTGTTTCCCCCACCTGAACATTGCCTACATATCCTTCTGTACACTAAACTCTAGATTCACTTCTCTCTATTTGTAAATTGTCTAAATCATTGTGGTGGTGCTGCAGACAGCATGATGAAGGATGGAAAGCCAGGTCTGGTAGCAATAGGTAATAAAATGAATGTCCACAAGCTCATTATGAGGAGATCAAATATCCTCATCTTGACATAAGACTAGCTGTCACAGAAGCAAAAATCAAATACGTTGGAAGCTTTCAAAGGTACACGAGGGTGCATACAGACTTCCTCTGTTTCTAAAGACTACTTCTAAAGCTGAGGGGCATTTTTCTGCCCCTTCTTTTCCTTTTTTTCTCCTATTTTTCTCAATTTTTTTCTACATTATATTGCATTGAAGATTACTTTCTAGAGCATGCTCATGCCATAAGTGAATTCTGATGTCATTATGTGATACAAATCTCTTCACAAGTCAAGCATTCACCGCTTAAATAGTTTTGCTTGGTGAAAGCTTGTATGTGATGACCCTGGCTGTCAGTTGCTTCTGGATATGGTATTCTGTTTCTTTTGATGTTTTTTCTCAGAGCCATTTGAACAGATCACCTCGTGATGAGCTTCAGACTTAGGCAAACCCACTGACTTTCACCTGTAACAGCAGCGGGCCCCAAGCAAAGAGACTCCTGCCAGACTGTGCAGAACAAGGTTGGATAAAGGGGGCTTAGCCTCTCCACTGGAAAGGGAAGTGAAGGACAGCAGTGGATTGAGGCTTTTAGTCTTCCTGATCCAGAGTTAAACCCTCACAAATCCTAGTCAAGGTTATCCACCTTGCATTGCAAAGGAAAAAAGAACATCTTCAGATCCATAAATAATCAGTCCCAAGGATAACATTGATGACTAGCAGAAACTGCTGTTATTAAGATGCAATGGACCAAGGGCTATAGAAGCTGTACATTTGGCATTCAGCTGCTTTCACCTTTTCATGACTATGCATGGTTCAGCCGAACCATGTTATGGAATGTTAAGTTGTGCTGCATCAATAGTAATGGACCAGGAATTATGACATGTTTTATGTTATCATTCATTTAAAACAGATAGTTTAGATTTCAGCCACAAGCAAAAGTTTATATATAATATATTTATTACAAACAACAGTGAACACTTAAGAGCTATTATTTTAAATCTAAATGACATTGTGTTTAGTATCCATTTCCTCCAGCTCTGCAATGTGCAGCCTGTGGTGTCTGTCATCTTTCCCTGGAGTTCTCCTAGATATGAAGTGACAACTTCTCACAAGTTACCAGAAACAGGAGAAAATGTGGAGCCCTGCTCCAATGAGCTGTTTCACATTACAAGAATTTACAATGAGCATCTGACAGAAGAAAAGCAGTGGAGCTTGAGAGGGGAATATCATGCAGTAAATTGCTTGCTATTATCTATGTTGACAATATGGGTTGGGGAGGACCGTATTTAAACAAAATCACATAAGGAAACACATTGAATTGGTGAGTGGGCTCCTTGTAAATGGTGCTTCTGAAAATCTTGCCATTTTATAGACAATATTGGTCTGGACATACAGCTTGTGCAGAGAGCAGTAGATGGCTGTGGAGAAGGAAGGGACTGTGGGTCCCCTCCTGCCACCACCAGCATCCACAGCGAATCTCTGGGTCAGCCCATTCAGCTGCTGCTAATCCAGCCTTTCCCACGGCTGAGCACATGAAGGTGCAGAGGATACCAAAGCATCCTGTGCCCACGTGCAGGCAGGGAACCCTGTGGGCAGCCCTGGAACAGCCATGCTAGCCAAGGCCACCATCGCCTGCCATCAGCAAAGGTGAAATGGAGCCCCATGCCCCATTCTGTCCTCTCACTGCTATCTGCCTTTCCAATAACAGAAGACCTGACTAAAAGCTTCCAGCTTACCTGCTTTTTTTCCCTCCTTGCCCTACGCAGACCGCCTGCCCTTCACAGCCAAAACAAAGGCCACAGGTGCTAACCAGAGAGGAATGGGTTACCTAGATCCACCTTAAAAATGCCTGACCAGTGAAACCAAAACCTACCAATCTGAATTATTCTTGATTTCTTTGAACAAAGTCAGTAGTGGGTTGTCCCCACCAGTGTGATGGAGATGTTGCACTAGGCAAATCTGAGCAGTCCTTGCCCCCTTGGTGTTCCCAACATGAAGTGCAGATGAACTGCAATACAATAGGTCTCAGGACGCTGCTTCAAGTGGAAATAAAGCAAGCAATTTAGAGAGTTTTCAGGTGCTTCACATTTTCATTTTTGGCTATCTACACAAATAAAAAGGCTTAAACTATTATTCAGTCTCCACTCAAAGTATAATTTTGACATTTGGAAATCTGATTTTGTGATCAGAAACACATGTTGAATAGAATTTAGAAGTCAGCAAAGACTCCAAGCATGATTTTATTGGGAGCTTGGGTATGCCCTTCAGAGTAATTGGGATGTGGAATGTGGAAGTAGTTTTTACAGGAAAATAGGGATAAGGCCTCCTGTAGCCAGCCCCAGGCAATGGAGCGAGTAAAATATAAGAAGAATTCACATTCAACTTGATAATAAGGTTTCCTAGCATGTTAATTAAATGAAGTCTCACATCCCCAGCCCTGTTGTTTTAAACATTTTAAGGCATTAACATTGCACAATAGAAACACAATTTCCCCTCTCTCCAGATGTCTATACTAATTTGATTTTCCTAGTTGTTAGCTTTAAACTTTCTATGAACAAGAAAACGTATCCTTTCAGCAGTGCTGTTGTATTTTCCCCCTCCATTCTTCCTTAATACTCATTTTGGGTACTAATTGGCAACAGTGTTTTTTAAAAATAAATTCTTCAAATGGGAAAGCTTTGCTGTTTATCCTATACTGAGGCACTGTTTTCCACAGCTTGACTTTGAAAGAAAACAGTGGGAAAACAACAACCATTTGGTCCTGAGGGTCTGAGCCTTCACAGATAGCATGAAGGAGATTTAGAGAGTGAGGTAAAGCCAGAGGAAACCTCATAAATCATATCCCATCTTTCTGTTCTTTAAAGTATTGACTTAACTGGGAATAAGTTGCTAAAATTCCTTTGGGAATGCAAGTGTACACACCTCCTTTGAGCTCTGTGCACTGACTTGGGTGGATTGAGAGGCAGTGACTCACCAAAGCAATTGAGTGCATGGGACACAGGTATGTGTATGTGCTGGCAAAATGCTTTTCTGTGCAAATGGGAGAACTGGAGCTGTAGTTGTATATACACTGAGAGAGAGCTTTGCAGCTGGTGAGGAAGGCACCAAGATCCCCTGCACTCAGCCATTTTACTCAGGCATTTCTCCAGGACATGGACAAGGACAATGATGCTGAAGATCATTGTCACAGGTTCAGGGTTCATTGCAAAGCCAGAAGCTGAAAAATTTTGCTACCAACTTATTATTGCCAGGGAAAATTTTTATACATCGGAGACAAAGGAAAACCTTTCACTGGCAAAACCCACAGCTTTCTTAGTTAAAAATTAAATTTAGAAATACAATTTAAAGACTATAAGCATACATAGTCTTCCCTCTTGATTGGTCCAGAGTATCTTGGTTCTGTTGTAGGAACTGTCCCTAGTGGCAGACAGGCCAGCAACCCCAGACTGGGCTTGATTGGGATAGTTAATTTTCTTCATAATATCTTATGTGGGACTGTGTTTGGGATTTGTGACAGTGCTGATAATGCAGGTATGCATTAGTTATTGCTGAGCAGTGCTTGCACAGCATCAATATGTTTCTTCTGTCTCTCACTGCCCTGCCAGAGAGCAGACTGGGAGTCTAGATGAAGTTGGGAGGGTATACGGCTGAGGCAGCTGACCCCAGCTGACCAAGGGGACATCCCAGAATATATTATGTCCTGTTTAGTTCTAAATCTGGGACGGTGGAAGTTGGTGGGATCTGCACTTGCTCAGGAGCTGGGATTGGTCTGCTCGTGGTGAGAAATTGCTTTCACTTGCATCACGTTTTTTCATGGGTTTGTTTTTTCCTCTTTCTTTGTTAGTTTTTCCTCCTCCTATTATTATTATTATTATTATTATTATTATTATTATTATTATTATTATTAAGCTCTTCATATCTCAATTACTTTTCTCACTTTTATCCTTCTTCCCCTCATCCCACTGTGGGGCACTGGGCAAGCAGCTGTGAAGTGCTTAGCTGCCTATCAAGTTGAAACCACAATGGTCCCCAAATTTAAACTATATTAATAAAAGAAACCAGAAGCTTGACTTTGACCCATGCTGTTTAGCTCTCTGCATTCTCCCTGGTGCAATTTTGGACTATACTACACCGTTTTAGTGAGAAAGCATTTTCCTGTATGGATGTGAGCCATTCCATGTGGCTGTCCTCAGAAGCAAAACCAGGTTCCCAAACCATACTATTTGTTTCTGTAGTTTTAGCTACAGATTCAGTCCCAGATTCACTCCCAACCCAGAACAGTGGGACCTCAAAAACTTCAGTCAGTTTCATCCTGTGAATTCTTCTGGAGTTTACTGTTCCCTTCACTCTTCAAGGAGCTGAGTAAAAGCAACACTAAATATCAAGGGTCCCTCTCACCTCCTAATTATTTCTGAGCTTTGGACAGACAACCTGACCAAAGTTTCCCTTTGAGTTTTGCACATGGCCTAACATGAACCAAACTCTACACTGAACTGTGTGTCCATAGCTCTCAATGTGTAGGCTCAGGATATGAAGTGCCCATGGTCTGTCACTGATTTGTTGTGGGACAAAATTGTCCAAATTTTAAGTCCTAATTATAAGAGTAGCCCAGTTTGCATCATTTCTGAACCATCCTATAATCAAAGAAATACACCAGAATTTTCATGGAGGAGTTCCTCCAAGCTTTTCAGGCATGTTACATAAGATGAAGACATATTTTACTTCCAAATGTTAATATGGAAATGTAGTTACATGGGAGACGCTGTTCTTCTCCCCTAAAGTAAGGCCTAAAATCCTCTGTAATATATAAAGATTCAGGTTTGATTCATACTTTGTTTGGAAAGGCTTTGAAAGCAAGGAAGTGAAGTGATTTGTCTCATTATAGAATCAGGTCAGTAGCAAAACCTCAGCTCATTCCCTTGGGTTTCAAAATTTTTCAGTCACCTCCTCAAATGGGCTTAGACTTTAATGGCCAGTCTGAAATCATATGGGATCACATGAATAATTTTTTTCCTGCCTGGGCAAAGGCTTCAAAGAGAGCTCAGCAGCAAGAGATCACACTTGTGGCATTCAAAAGGGTACTGAGTTCACATGTGAAGTACGGAAAATCAGATTTCTGAGACTTGTTGGTAAAATAAATTATAATGGGAAAACACAGTTAATGATACTGCTGTCATTAGAAGGGTTAGAGATTTTTTAACAGAGTATACAGTACTACAGGCATAATCTTATTAGAATTTTTAAGCCCATAAATCTGACTGGTCTCAGTGAAATGAAGGAAATTCTTTCCACTGTGGTGGTAAATGTTTCATGAAATGGATTAGGAAAGCCAAAGCCCATCAACAGCTGGAACTGGTGAGGGATGTAATGGGCAGCAAGAAGAGCTTCTGCAGGCATACCAACAGCAAAGGAAGACTAGGGAAAAGCTAGGCTCAGTGCAGAATGGTGCAGGGGAGCTGGTGACAACTGAACATGGAGAAAGCTGGAGTGCTCAGTGGTTTCCTCACCTTAGTCTTTATGTGTAAGAACACTTCAGGAAACCCACGTTCCCAAGACCAGCCAGAAAGCCCAAAGCAAGGAAGAATTACCCTCAGTAAAGGTCAGTCAGGTTAAGGAACACTTTAGGAAACTGAACATAGACAGATCTGTGTGAACTGATGGTTGTATCTGTGGCTGGTGAGAGAGCTGGCTGATGTCTTTATGAGGCCATTCTTGATTATGTTTGAAAGGCCATGGAATACAGGGTGATGCCTTGAGAGGCTACCTAGAACAGAGGCTAGACAGTGTTAAAGGAATAAAAAGTAGGTATTCATTTAAAAGGCCTTCAAAGGATACACCTTGGGCAGTACAAGAGCCTGGCCCAGGCTACACCAAGATGGACCCCAGGTCACAAGTATTCATACTTTTATAAGTTTTGGTCCATTTACATGTTGGGGTTAATTGTCCAATTGCAGCTTCAGGTTATGAAGACCCATCCTTCCAGTTTGCTCTCCTCAATTTTCTGTTGTTTATACTTTTTGGGCCTGAAGCTGCAACAGTGTCCTTGGTTCTTGGGCTGGAAAAGGACTGTTTTGTGTAATGAAACTGTGAGGAGAACTTGCTAAAATATCATGTTCAGTTATATACGAATGCAGTACAGAATCTGGATAACGTGAAAGCTGAAACTTAAGGCATCTTAAGGAGAAACTTAAGGAGAGGTTCCTATGAAATGAAAGAGACTAAATATCACTCTATATTGGAGAAAGGCAAGATGGAGGATCCAGAGAACCCTGGATCAGGCATCCACACCTCAGTCATTGGGAAGGTGATGGAGCAAGTAATCCTGGAAACCATGTCCAAGCACAGAGAGGACAAGAAGGTGGTTTGGAATCATCAGCATAGATTTACAAGGGGTAAATCCTGCCTGACTGAACTAACAATGTTTTATGATGAAATTACTAGCTTGGTGGATGAGAGGAGAGCAACAGTTGTTGTCATCACTGTCTCCTGTAACATCCCTATAGACAAATGGAGTAAGTACGAGCTAGACAGAGGGTGGTGATTGCAAATTGGCTGAACTGTGGAGCTCAAAGAGCTGTGGTTAGCAACATAAAGTCCAGTTGGAGGCCAGTCACTAGTGGTGCACTCCAGAATGGATCTAGGTCCTACACTGTTAATTATTTTCATTATCACCTGGGTGATATGGCAGAGTGCACATGCAGAAGTATTTTGGAAGGTATGAAACTGGGAGGAGTGGTTGATAAACCAGAGGGTTGTGCTGGCATTCATGGGGTAGGCAAGAGAACTGACCCAACAGGAGTCTTATGGAATTCAAGAATGTGTGAGTTCCTGAGCAGGAACAACTCCCATACACCAGAGCATACTGGAAGTTGACCCAGGGGAAAACATCTTTGCAGAAAAGAGTGTCTTGAGAGTCTGGATGGACACCAACTTGACCATGAGCCAGCAATGCACCTTGTAACAAAAAACAAATAGACTAAACAGGGTCCTGCATGGCATCAGGAAGAATGTTGCCAGCAGGTTGAAGAAGTCAATTCTTCCCCTCTGTTCAGCACTGGTGAGACACACCTAGATGCTCCACTCACATCTTCACATCTGGACTCCCCAGTGCAAGAAAGACATGGACACATGGGAGCAAGTTTGGTAAGGTGTGTAAGGAACTGCTCACTTGTCATACGGGTGGCTGAGAGAGCTGGGACGGCTTACCATGGAGAAGAGAAGGCTTGGTGGTGATCTCACAAAGCTGATGGGACACAACAGAGCTTTTCCGTATGGCTTAAGTTTGCTGATCTGCAGAACATTGCATCATGTGGAACAAGCCCACCTATATCATGGGTAGACTTCCTCAACTGAAGAGATACTGGTTTCTGAAAAGGAGTCCTTTGATCAT
This sequence comes from Passer domesticus, assembly GCF_036417665.1. Lineage (NCBI taxonomy): Eukaryota > Metazoa > Chordata > Aves > Passeriformes > Passeridae > Passer > Passer domesticus. The sequence goes on from NC_087474.1 coordinate 138,560,829, forward strand.
GGGGGATGCCTTGTAAGTATCCTGTCTGTAAGTGCTTCTTGACATGTGTATTGAGACACTAACCCTAAGAATACAGCACAAAATATGGCAATGCAGAATATAGAAAAAAAATGTTAATTTCCATTAGTAGCTTGGCTTCCTCCTTTAAGAATATTTTAAAAAATAAACTTCAGCAGCCATATCCAACTGTATTATTCCTCATGACAGTATAAAATAGTGAGATATCTTCACAAACTAGATTAAGAATCGTATTTTATATTGGTGCGTAAAATTGCTGAAATTGTGTAGAATCTTCATTGTGGATCATAAGTTATTTTAAAAACTCCAAGCTATTTTTTTCTCACACTCTCTGTTTAAGCTACTGGGCAAGTTGTTACATGAATAAATATATTTCCTTCCTCTGAAAATGTAATATTAAGTGCTGTATTATTGTTATAAAATATAAGTTGATCAGACAGACAGAGATAATTATTCTGACAATGGTGTGCACAAGAGTATCATTGTACATTGAATTTCAGTGAGTAATATGGTAAAATGGTAATATGGCAATATGTAATGGGCACAGACAGGAATACAGGAAATTCCAGTTAAACATAAGACAGGCACTTATGTGTTGTGAGGATGTTTGAACACTGGCACAGGTTGCCCAAAGTGTTTATGGAGTCTGTCCTTGGAGATACTCAAAACAAAAGTGGACTCAGCCATGAACTACCTGCTATATCTGACCCTGCTTTGAGCACAGATTGCGACTGGATAACTTCTAGAGGTTCCTTTCAACCTCAGCAATTTTGTGATTCTGTGAAATGTTGTGATTAGATTACTCAGTGCCTGAAAGGAGAAGTTGCTTGCAAACCTGTGTACTCCAGCCACCTTGAGCTAGCAGTGAACCAAAACGCAGACTTCTGAGAAAGACTTCAAGACTCTTTGAAAGCGAGGAACCTCAAGGAGTTTGTGAACTGCAGTGGCTGGAAATGCCAAGGCACATGTGCTGCCTTGGCTTCAGCAGTAAGGGACATAGGACACAGTGCAAAGGTGAGCCACAGCTTGGCCCAGTGAGTGGTTACCTGGAGAAATGAAAGAACCAGTTCTCTGGAGACATGTAGCAGAGTGCAGGGGCACCTACAGAGTCCAATTGCATCCCGTTGCTCTGAATGTCCCTTCTGGACTGCCACAATCACCTGTGTGCCCTTCAGCATGGCATTATTAGGCTGGGGGTGAGAAAAGAACACTGAGTGAGAACAGTTCAGCCTCCTTTCCTAGAAGTTTTCAACTGCCTCAGACTGTATAAAGCCCTGAGCAACCTGGCCTGACCTCAGAGTTTACCTTTCTTTGAGCAAAACTTTAGTCTAGAGACCTCCTGAGGTTCCTTCCAACCTGAGCTACCTTGAGTCCTACACACTCACATTTCCCTGAGCTGCTGGATGAATTGCAGAGCTACCCAGTTCTGCCCAGCAGTGTTCCCAGCTGATCCCCTGAAAAGTCAGCAGTGTGTTCAAGCCATGACACAGGCACCCACCTCTCAGGTTGTCTCTGGGATTTGGGGCATGCTGGCAGTGGCAGAGACATTTACCCTGTGGGGAGCCAGGCTGAATGTCCAAGCACTAAGGACTTCTTTCTTTTCAGGGACACTGCTTAGACCAAACTGCTAATGTTTCACAGGATTTATATGGCTCACCAAAGGGTGGGTGTGGGTGTGAACCCCCCACCCCAGGTCTGGGAAAGGTGCTGCTCAGCAGGTCTCCCCCAAAGAATGTTTTACTGAGGTGGTTGTTTCCTGTCGGCTTGTCTGGGCCTGTGAAGTGAGTCCTGCTGACCTGCTCTTACTCACAAAGGCCTTTCTCTGATTATTTTTTGTCTGGGAAAGTTACTTCTATTGTCTCAGCTTATTTATTTGTATCTGCCAAATGAGCATTTCACTTTCAGTTCTGGTCAGAAGTCAGAAAGGAAGTGTCTTGGCTTTTCCCACCAAAAAATCTTGGGCTGCATTCCATGGTGGATGACAGAAGACAGCTTTCTAAAAATGTAACCCATTTTAAATTAGTTAAATTAATGTTATTATGTGAATCTTTATCACTCCACTGCCTGCTCTGTTCTTTTACACAAGCAGATAGTGTTGTGTGTTCAGAACAAACTATGGTAAAATGTTATATCAATATTATCACCATCCTTCTTCCTAAGGCTCTATCAGAACCCAGAGTTTATGTACTTTTTCCTCATTCAAAGGAATGAGGAAAAAGTACATAAGTCCTTCCTCAAACCCTCAAGACTTTTGTGTGAACAAAATCAAATCTTAAAGATTCTGAAGTAAATAGTTTCCTTTACACATGGTTGTGTGTGTCTGTAATAAGATCTTTAAAACTGGTTTGAGATACCGGACAAAATGTTCCTCACTAATAGCTGGTCTAACACAGCAGAGTTTTCTTTTGAAGTATCAAGCATGGATACATGATCCTATTTAATGGCAGCACTTTAAATTTCAGGCTGGTTAATTCTATGTGAATTCTTCTCATCTGTTTCATATTTCTCGTACACATTACTGTAAAACAAGCTGTACCCATTTCTGTCAGTGAAACCACTGTCCTAACCTACCATTTTTCTTAGAATCTGATAATAATGGTTGACTTTACCTCAAGAGAAAAACCTACAGGCAAACATGTCACACATAGCACAGTTTGACTAAGAACAGATACATGCCACTGGTCATAAAGGGTAAACACTTAAGACATTTAACCCAGCTGAGCAGTACTAAATGGAAGGCAGTGGTCATCTGGCTTTTGAATCACCTAATTGACATGTCAGAAAATAAGCATTTTATTGACAGAAGGTGATTGCAGAGAAAAGTAATTTTTCATTTAAATAGCCAGATACTTCCCTTCCTCCTTCCCTTTGTATTTGCAGTGCAGGGGAACATTTTGTTAAGAAAGCAAAACCACCAAAACCAGACCCTTTGTTACATTATTTTTGCCTAAACAGCTACCTTCTGATAATGATTTTCCTGACTGTAATCATCTATAGAGGATTCCAGCATGGAATAGTTTCTAAATTATGTTTGCTCTCAAGTTTTCTAAATTTAGATGCCTTTTGAACCCCTTAAACCTCATGCAATGCAGCGGTAATTCTTGTGCAATGAAATCACCCAGTCTTACCCCAGTGTAATTCCACTAAAGTTGCCCTTCCAGCTTCTCTTTGGTACCAGTTGGTGGTAGGTAATGGGGAGAAGAGGGTTTCAAAGAAATCCTGCGATGCTTATCCGAGTCCCCAAAACAGTTTCAAGAATACACTGGGCTGTGAGTTTTTTGTTTGGGCTGTATGCACCACATTTTCCTTCCTTAGCTCTCCTCAGCCATGGCAACACCCTCCTGTTGGCATAGAAGGTAGAAGATAAATCAGCTGAGGGCTGATTGTCCTGTAAGGACTGGCTGCCAGGCACGTGTACACTGATACGCACGTGTACCAACATGGACAACTCTCCTCATGCCAAAAAGCCACTTGACTTGATCCTGAGCTGGATTACCATGAGGGCAGGTGAGAATGGCTGCAAAGGGGAAAAGCTGTCGCTGTGATTTTCCAGTGCTTGTCTCAAAACCCAGATTCACACCACCCCACCCCAGACACCTAGCCCTGTACCTGCTCAAAGGAGAAAGGCAACCCACCAGTGACCATTAGGGCTGTCTTTGTCTTGTCTGACCCAGCTGGGCTCTGCCATGTCACTGCCTCCCCCATCACCAGGGTCTAGGGCTGCACTGTACCTTGCCAGACTTGCCAGATGCAAGTGATTCAAAACAGGGCATACCCTGTTGCTTGCCCCACCACCACAGGCTTCCCTGCAGACACCTGTGCCACACAGGATACCTCCACCTCTGCTGGTGACAAGTATCTTTGGAGGAGAGCTAGATTCAGGGTATGCCAAACAATTTTTTTTTGTCTCAGAAGCCTTCAGTGACTCTCCCTACAAAGAGCAGCAGCTACCATGGAAGAGGGCTGAAGGCGAGGACAAGGAATGAGGGTGATGACAGAGGAACATTTCACCTTTGTGCTGGTGGAAGGTAGCTGGAAATGCTGTGGCAGGGCAGCCCTGTACAGCCCAGGGAGCTACTGCTGTCTGACTGCAGTCCTCTGCACAGCCCCTCTTCCCCACAACAGCACAGCTCCAGCTGTTTACAAGCCCTGTTTTTATGAGGTTGAAAGCACAGAGATAGAAGTTAATACAGTCTGGGAGAGCACTATGCAGTGCTGTCAGCCTGGAGACTTGCTCTCAGCGGAGATAAAGCACTGCTTCCCTACACTCTGAAAGGAGTTTTGCAGATAGTGACCTGCATAGGTTCTTTTCTGAGCAATACTCTTTAAGAGCTTCTGTTGATAAGGACAGGCAAACTATTTTATCCTTCAAACCTAGTTATGATGGCCCAACCAATGCCTCTACTTTTGGAAGAAGCAGTGAAGATCAACTAAAATGCTTTGCCTTCCTATACAGCGAACCCCTCATTTGTGTGCTGTCCAAATTGGGTTTGTGGCATTCATAAGATTTCTTGTCCTTGAAGCTGCTAAGAGATTAAATCAGCTTTTTGTAAATTTTGCTATTTACACACAAAGAAAAGGAAAGAATTGGAGGTTACTCGTGTTTATAAAACCCTTACACATCATAAAACTGTACAGGAAAATATTTCTCTAGACACCGGTCCCACACACTTTGTTTTGAAGGTGAAGAGGAGTTGTTAAAACTGTCACCATTCTCCCTGCTCCTTGCAAGGCCTGTTTTATAATGTGTTGACTCAAAAAGGCTCTTAAATATGTGCTCAGTGGGAGTCAACTGAGACAGTAGCCATGCTGGCTCAGCACAGCAACTTAAATTTAGCATCTGAGTATTGAGCATGAGATTTATTTTCAGAAGAAACATCCAATAATAGAGATGGCTGTTGTTTTTCTATTCCTTTCAAATTCATCTAGCAAAAGCAGAAATGTGATGAGTATCTGAGCCAATTTCTATTTTAAGAGCCACTTAAGGAAGTTTTTCAGCTAGACAAAATAAGAGGTTCAAGACAGTGACAAAAGGGTATGGACAGAGAAATCATTGCCAAAGGAAAATGTTACAATATTAATTAGAGGAAAAGCCCTTTAAAATACCATCCTACTACTCATTAGTAATATTGGTTGTTATGAATACAGCACAGATCTGCTGGGTCATTTACTCAGAAAATATCTGGATGATCACACTACCCTGGAGAGCTTCAACTCTACATCCTCTCAGGGTTTCTTCTGGAAGTAATACATTTTCAGAACTGGATAGGGAGTGAGACCATTCATCCTCTTTTCACCCAACCATATTTCTTCTCCAAAATATGTTATATCCACTCTTAAGGAGAAACTTAAACAACAGGTATGTGGGACTGTCACCGTAGTTATGTGTGTCATGGCACAGGATCTCTCCTCAGGGCACTTCCTATGCAAATAGACATGTGAACAAGCCCGGGGGGCTATAATGAGAGCTCTCAGAACAAAGATAAGTTGATTATGTGTTCCAGATTTGAAACCCCCCAATGACATCACGCCCCCACTTCCCAAGATCATTTGGTGTAACATCTGTGTGTAATGCTAGTGCGGTCTTGATAGTTACTGCAGCAAAATCTCAAGTAACATCTGTGGCCTCATTAAGAACCAGGCCTGTTTGCCTTCCTTTAAAAACTACTTTTGGCTTGTGTCACCCGCTGATTTGTGACTTGTGTCTGTATTTGCTCTGTTCCCAGTGATTTCAGTAAATTAAAAAGTGTTCCAAATCCCTGAGCCCTGTAGATTCCTGTCCCATCTCTGATCTCTTCTCACCTGAGCAAAACTAGAAAGAAATGCTTACTGACCCAAATCCAAAAGTATGTGATTTCTACAGTTGTTCTAAAATATCCCTGCTTGCATTTCAGTCCTGTATGTAGCAGGGGAAATGTGCCTGGGCAGTGTTTTCCTGGAACTAATTATGCCAAATTCACAGAGGCATCTGGGGATCTAATTCCCATTGATTTCCTGGGATGTCTAAAGCTCTTTGTGAATGTAAGGATGAAATCTAAGGATGAAAATACATTCTCATATTACCAGTCCTGGGAGACATGTCCAGCAGGAGCCATAGGTTTTGCTTGCTCATGAACTGGCAAGCATCAAGGCATCTCATTTGGTTTCACTCATTACTTTCAAATAAATCACAATTTTCTCTAAAAGCGGCCTCCATTCAAAAAGTTCTTGTGTCCACATACCAAAATGGCTCATCCTTACCCGGTCTACTATAAAATATTTCCACTGCATTTCAGGAGACAGAGATAGATGATTATGAGCCATGTCATGGACTGTCCTCTCCCTTTCCACATTTGCCTTCCCTACCACAGGAAACACACATCTCCAGCTCCCTCCTTGATATTATGTCCTACACACCAGACAAACATGGAATATGAAAACTAAAGCTTGTTATTAATTTTACAGAATCTCCCCTGTCCCTCCCTTCTTTTTTTCAATCTGAGGACTGACTGTTGGAGCTCCCAGTGTGATCCATCCCTGGGGATCTGCGACAGAAATAAATAAAGGTTGATTTGGAGCCTCCAGGGTGCCCAGAAAGACTCAGCCCCCTGAGTCTCACCAGAAAAAAAAAAAAAAGACAATTATCTTTGCCTATGCAGGCTTCTGAAATTCCAGTTACACTTAGTGACTTATCAAATCATGAATTCATTGTCCAGCTAGGAAGTTTGATGCTATATGGCAGAGCAGATAGTGTGTTAGCACATGCCACACATGTTTGGGCACAGACTCCATATCTGAAGCATAATCATGTAGGGAGAGGAAAATATATTTTATTAGAAGAACTAAATAATCTAAAACCAGGCATGTTTTCACCTACCTTCATGTTTAGGCACTTCTATTACCCATTGACCACTTTCTTCTGGCAGTTTATTTTAATCTCTCAAAGTATTTAAAAGTACACCTCATGCACACCACTGTACAGGGTCACAGGTAGGAAACTCCCTGGAAGGCAGATGAGGATGTTAGGCCCCCCAAAAATGGGATAAAAGATCCAGGTGAGAGATGAAGAAGCAGTGGAGATGTCTTCCATGTACCTCCGGTGTCAGCCAGAGGGAAACCTGGCAGTGCCTGGGGAAGGGAGACAGTCAAGCAGACAATCAAGCAAGCACCCTTCATCTCTTCCTTTCCACTCTCCCCCAAGGAAATCTGAGCCTGTAACACAGGCTTGGCATGAAACCTGGGCCTGATTTTCAGGTTGTTAATGTGTAACACAGCCTTGATAACTCACTGAAATCAAACAAGATGGTAATTCAGACATGTTAGAAATTATCTATGGTGCAAGCAGGGAAAAACTTCTGACAACTATACACTGTGAAGTACATCATATACACAGCTCACTATTCAGAGCTCCCAAAGAGGAGCAGCCTTGAAAAGAAAGGCAGGTCTGCAAAACATTGCATACACAACATACAGAAAAATGGGATACTCTCTTAAACAGACACTTAAGTGTAACTAGTCATATGAAATCTGGGAACCAAGTGGCATGGTAGCACTCTATTGGTACATTTAGTCTTGTTGGTGAAAAAAATCCACCACAGATAGAACACAGTGTCAGAGGTAAAATAAAATTGTTTAGAAATAAGCTATTATTTGAAAATGAGCTATATAATAATGCAGTGTTTCTGTTGTTCTTCCCATTGAGAGGAAGAACACCAGAAACACTGCATTATTACTGTTCCACCCCAGGTAATTACAATATATATAAATATATAAATATAAATATAAATATAAATATATATATACATATATAATTGCAATTGGCATGGCAATGCTGTGAATATTGGCAGCAGATTTGTCACTTCTCTTATAGCCCTGTATTAGTTCTGAGAGTCAAAATACCATTTTTGGTGGGGCTGGTGGTTTGTTAAATGGGGAAGGAGAAGAGTTTCTCTGGCAAGGAGCTTGCACTGGGACCCGCCCCAGGTGGCACAGCATGACTGGCCCTTGGCAGCTGCAGCCAAGGCCTCTAAGACACCTCTAAGTCTGAGGTTTGGTTTAACAAAAAAATCCCAACACATTTATTTGACTTTCAACATGCCTGCCCTAAGCCTGTCACATCAGGCTTTATAATCATCTTTATTAGCTGGATGGGAGAAGCACAGGCTGGGAGGGCAGCAGGACTGGACAAGAAGCCAAATGAATCAAAATCAGAAGGAGCTTTGTGATTTCTGCCTGAAGTCCCATTAGACAATTTTTTTCTCATTTTTTTGTGGAGCCAGTGCAAAGTTCTCACTCTCTGTAGTGAGTAATGAACTCTACCAGGTTGGTGAGTGTGCTGGCAGAGAGATGCAATCAGCCAGTTTTTCATTTCTGAGCAACTGCTAATTTCTAAAAATGTCCACTTGAAGTATGTAATAAGCATGTAGAAAGGAGTTCTTTCCAGGCCCGTGGAAATGTTTATACTCCCTCTTCTGCCTAAAATAAAAATTATGGGACAAGTTCCTGGCTGGTGAAGCTCAGTGTGACTCCTTTGAATTTCTTGGCATTTTTCCACCTTCTGCCAGCTGAGAACCTGGACATCCTTAGCTGTTCAGCAAAGTCAGCAGAGAGATGAAGAGAAAGAGCATCATTCCCAGCTATCAAATGCAGACATTTCTGCAATTTCTCACTAAAAAGCAAGCTGCCTTAAAGATGAAGAACAGGCTGTTTCTTACAGCCTCAGCCTGCAAATAGGAGTGTGTGACCACAAGAGCTCGAATAGGAAAACTCCATTCCACATTCTGGGCCTGATAATGCAATTAATAAAGAAATAAATCTGCAGTATATGGTCAGTCAAATTAGAGTTTTAGCTAAAGAGAGATCAGAATTATAAAATTATTCTGAATTTTCCAGTAACTACATATTTGTTTATGAACATAGATCTGGTTGTGTAGAATTAAGAAAAATAAATATCTAGCATTTACAGTAATTACACCCCAGAAAGTTTAGACTTACACATTTCGAGTGAATAACACAGTGCCTATTAAATAATATATTCTTCACCACTGAAAGAAATGAAAACTAAAATTCTATGGCTATGGAATATACAGAGATATAGGCAAACATGCACAGATATGTTTCTCACACATCATCTTCCTAAGGCATTTCATATATTGTATAAAGTTACACACTAACTATACATAAAAGGAACATAACTCTGCAAAGCCAATAAGTTAAAGGTTAAGAAATGCTGGAATCAAGGATACCACTGTATAAAAAACAAATATATGAAACAAACAAAAAAATAACAGAAAAGAGGAAAGGGAAGGAGGAAAAGGGGAAGGAGGAGAGGAGAGGAGAGGAGAGGAGAGGAGAGGAGAGGAGAGGAGAGGAGAGGAGAGGAGAGGAGAGGAGAGGAGAGGAGAGGAGAGGAGAGGAGAGGAGAGGAGAGGAGAGGAGAGGAGAGGAGAGGAGAGGAGAGGAGAGGAGAGGAGAGGAGAGGAGAGGAGAGGAGAGGAGAGGAGAGGAGAGGAGAGGAGAGGAGAGGAGAGGAGAGGAGAGGAGAGGAGAGGAGAGGAGAGGAGAGGAGAGGAGAGGAGAGGAGAGGAGAGGAGAGGAGAGGAGAGGAGAGGAGAGGAGAGGAGAGGAGAGGAGAGGAGAGGAGAGGAGAGGAGAGGAGAGGAGAGGAGAGGAGAGGAGAGGAGAGGAGAGGAGAGGAGAGGAGAGGAGAGGAGAGGAGAGGAGAGGAGAGGAGAGGAGAGGAGAGGAGAAGAGAAGAGAAGAGAAGAGAAGAGAAGAGAAGAGAAGAGAAGAGAAGAGAAGAGAAGAGAAGAGAAGAGAAGAGAAGAGAAGAGAAGAGAAGAGAAGAGAAGAGAAGAGAAGAGAAGAGAAGAGAAGAGAAGAGAAGAGAAGAGAAGAGAAGAGAAGAGAAGAGAAGAGAAGAGAAGAGAAGAGAAGAGAAGAGAAGAGAAGAGACCCCAAAAAATGTTCTGTCACTGGGCTTCTTTTCAGGCTGAGAATTGTGGCTGTCATCAATTTTTGCCAAAGATTTCATTTGCCAGTAGGAGAGTATGCAGAAGAAAAAGCCAAAGGTATACAGAAACAGGTGCTCTGGGAGACATTTTACCATTATCCAGCCTGTCTCCTCAGCCTGGGTCTGCTCCAGCCTCTGCTTCACCACCATGCACAGGATTAATTCTGTCCAGCTGCTCCTTCCCACTCTTCAAAACCTTGACATTCCACGCTTCCTGTCTTTCCCCTTAGCTGGGAGGCACTGGGAGCACAAGAGAGATGCTCTCAGCTTTCCACGCTGTGCCTGGGGCACCAGGACCAGAGGAAGAAATCTCAGGAAAAGCCCTGCTCACTCCCTCCCTGCCTGAGCTATGCTCAGGGCAGGCAGAATAATTAGGATAAGAACTATCAAACTTTAGGCAAAACGTACACAGATGTGGCAGATTGATTTTTTTTCACAGCTTCATCAAATTTGAACACCTTTTCATGGGAATAGAAAAAGGCATATTCTGAGCCCTTAAGTAATTTTAAGACACAAGGGGCAAATGCAATGGTGCTAGAATTCACCAGGAGGGTTTCTTTCGTACTTTCTTATTGATAGAAATGCCCAGACTACTTAATTTGATTATTTGCCCAGCTAATTCAACATGGCATGGGAATTTCAGCCCAAATATTTAGGATCAGTTATGTGTGTGGAAGATGAACTTATATGGGAAACTTCTAAGTGGAAATTGCATTTACTAACTCTTCCTAGGAAAGCCTGAAAAACGTCCCCCGCTACTGCCTGATGGAAAGAGAACAAGGAACATTTTAAGAGAAATTCTGATGAACTGTATAATAACTGGAAAGAGCAATAACAATACCTGATCATACCTGACAGTAACTACAATGCCTTAAGACAGTAGGAGGGGTCCTAGGCTCTGCATGAAGCAGACACACCTGGCCATGACCTTGTATGAGTGCTCCTGAGTGACTGCATCCATCAGTCCTCCACCAAGACCTAGAGCACTGCTTCCTCCTCCCCATGCAGAGGCTCAGCAGCTGTCCTCACCTAGCAGCAAGACCATGCTCAGCATGCCCACACCTCTCCACACCACCCACCAAACCCACGTCCCCTCTCTTGACAGCAGGAGAGTTGCTGCAAATTAGAAGGCAAAATAGCTGTGAATTAAAAAGATTTTCTTTCTCAGTCATAGCATTTCAGTGCAGTGGAGAGCCTGGTCTCCTCTCACTGAAACTGCAAATATCATGGAACACCTAGAGGATGTTGTGGGTGTAAAGAGATTAAACCTTGTCCTTTGGGCATGACCAAGCTATGTGCGTCTAGGAATGGTGCACCTTAACAAAAAAAAGAAAACAGAATAATTATTTGAATTTTTCAGTCTAGGGGAACTTAATCAGAGTGCTGTCTGACTTTGTGTCTCAGGTGTTTTAGCAAGCCCAACGAGGTGCCCATGGGAGTGGGGCATTTTTGCTTTTAAAAATAACCCTGGGACACACCATCAAGGTCTTCAGGAAAGAGTTTGTTTTGGATATTCAGCTGATGAACTTTGCTCTAGTGATACCCACTGAAGTCAGTGGGACAGTATCTGAATTACTGCAACAAGGAGATGACATCTTGCGCCAAGAGCTGTAGAATAATGGTGGTGATGGCATTGGTGCTCAAGAAATGTAATATAAAAAAGAGAATTGAGAGAAGAGGGGTCATTAGGCTTCCCATGTATAACAAGCAAACTCATCCTCTGGCAGCAGTGGGGTGAGAGCAGCATGGCAGGAAAAGAGCAGGGAATGGTCATCTCAGGGGCCAGTCATCTCAGGGGAGCCACCTTGGTGGAGATCCCTGCCTGAACAATGCAGCTGAAAGGACAAGAAGGGCTGGATCAGAAACAACAGCTGAAAAGTGCTGCATTTAACTACTGGTTTGTGCAGGAAGGGGGAAGAGGATGACTGTGGTTATGGCTTGATAGTCTTGTAACAGCCTGCTGCTTTCTCAAATAACATGGAGTGTGCTCCGTCAAGCAGGAGCCACCAAGCACCTGCTTCCCCTGTGCCTGCATCGGGAGGCTTGGCCAAACATAAACACGCAGGTGAAGAGGTTGAGATGATGAAAGACAATAGACCATTACCAGGGACTTAATGGTGTTGTAAAGGAGATAAATGTCTTTGAAGTAACACCCTTAAAACATGTGACCTTTGGGCTGACCTTTCCTTTCAGATTATGGTATGCAGATTGTTTTATACTGGCTAGAGCAAACAAAGCAAGCAGAGCTAGCATCTCAGCCCCTGTGATGGGAAAGTACTTGGACATCATATCCATTTAGACAGCCTGTTGTTTACTTTAGCTTGCCAAAAGTAAAACTCTGTCACAATTACTGCCTTTCAAGACACATATCTCACACACTAAATAAAGCAAGTGTATTATTTTCACCATAAAATTTCATTAATAATACTGAATCCTGAAGACAGAGAGCCAAACCGAAACCATCCCTCCAGTGATCATAGGCTTTCTCTATTTTAGAAAAACACTGTCATGATTGCATGTCACTGGAGCAGGACAGTCTGGAGGACTGAGGTGAACCTGAAGGGTTCACCACTGGAAAGAGCAGGGATGCTGGAAGCACAGTGCGTGAGGCTCTGATTGAGACTGTGAGAAAATAAGCAGAACTTACCCATTCCTCTTTTTCCAGCTGGGAGTATGCCAGCATGAATCTGCAGTTTTCTTCTATGTATAATCACAGCACTCATTTATGCAATTAAGATTGCGAGCTCTTCCAGTCACCAGCAGCTTTTCTGCTTTGTGTTTGCATGGTGCTTGGTATAACAATGCTTCAAGCCACAGCTGGTGCCAAACACATAATAAATAAGGGTAAGAAGAAAGCTGCAAACGTTATTTGAAAGGTTTCATGCACGCAGCCTTTGCTCCTCTATACACTTTGAGAAAAAACAGAAAACTGGAGTTTTTCTGAATCCAGATGTAGGGAGCTATTTCTGGTCTGCAGAGGTGAAGATGGGCACTACTGAGTGAGGAAAAGAGAACAAATACTGGCAAGAGATGTCCCTCACCCCTTTCAGCACCCTTGTAAAACAACTGAGTCAACTTTAAAGAACAAGGTCTGAAGATCCAAGCCAGCCTAGAGCTGTCTGCTAGGGCAGATGGGAAGCTGAACGTGCAAGGAATTACTGGAGCTTAGAGAAACTGGGCTGATCTGTGCACACAGCTGGAGGGGCAGCACTGGGAATGGTGCCAGGGCAGGGGGGTGGAAAGGGGGCCATGGTGGGCTGGGCACATGGTGGTGCACCTTCAGCAGCCACAGAAAAGACACCCATGGGACTTCTTGTAAGCCTCGGAATTGTGGAGGAGAATGGGGCTCACAGCCCTGGGCAGCAAAGCCTGATCCTCTATGCCTCTTCCCCTAGCTGTTGTCAGATGTCCTCCACAGCTCCTGGCCACTGACCCACTCCTGGAGCTATGTGGGGAGGCATGAACTCCTGCACCTATTTGCAGCCACATGAATGCAAAACTCGAGAACGCGCCCTGTGAAAAAGCGCTGCCCGAGCCAGGGAGCTTCCTGAAATAATACTCTGCATTGCTGTCCCACCTTCCTCGCTGGCCTGGGGACATGTTGCAGCCCGCTTCGTCCAGCTGGCCTGGGGTCATGCAGGGCCCTGGGGCAGGGCAGCCCCGCAGGGCAGGCTGGGGGTGTCTCTGTGCTTTTGCCTGTGTTTATTTGGCCTGGATTTTGTGGTGACTCAGTAGGCTTCAGAAGAGCCTCAGCACCAGGGCAGTTCTGGTTACCCCTTTCAGAAAAGTGCCTGTGTTTTCAGTTGTGGGAAACAAAGGGAAGGTGATGGGTAGGACCAACCTTAAAATCTTTTGAGGGAAGTAGAAAAGCAACTCTAATTACAATGGACTTTGGTGTTAAATTGGCCCCTGGTCTAAGCAGAGAAAATCTACAAGCTTTCTAAGAAACAAATAAAGGTGCTATATGGATTTGTATGTCCCAAGGACTTGATCCATAATTATTATATGCCTGGTGTGTTTTTTTCTTAGCTAGATTTTGTTTTCTTAAGCCTTGTCATTTAAATGTCTCTTAGCTGCAAATAGTCAGAGCTTAGGAGAGGGCTTGGAAGGTGGCACTATGTCTGCTTACCCATACTTATGCTGTCCCCTAAACTGCTGCTTTGGGATATTGAGTTAGATGGATCTTTGCCTAATGAACTTGGCTGCTCTCGAGTGCTTATAAAATATATCCTATGTTTGCATGTCACGGATTTCAAAGGGGTTTGGGTGGGATTTTGGTTTGGTTTGTGCTTTAATTAGCTGCAAACTTCAGTAAGCAGCAAAGCCAGTGGTATTTGCACATAATGCAAAATCCACCCTCAGACAGAGCTTGCTGCAGCTTTTAACCTTCCCTGTTGACAGAAAACCTGCTCTGTTTGTGCCATAGCTGGAATCAGTGGCATGGTGAGGGCGGGGGGTGGGTGGGGGGCAGACAGGCATCCCTCAAGGAGGGCACCTGGGCTGGGGGATTTTCTCCTCTAGAACCAAAACAAAACTCGACACTGGCATGTTTTTGACTCTGTGCCACAAACATTTGCACTCCACAGAGCTTTCTTAATTTGGCTAGATGGTATTTATCCTCTCCTTGGGAGAGATGGCTGAGACTCCAGGCAGTTTGATTTATGCCAGTTGTTCAATTTGTGACAAATGCTGTCAACAGTTGTTCATTTTAATTACTGTTCTTGGGCCCAGATGTCTCAAAGATGAGCTCAGCACCACATAAATATAATAAATGAAGATAATATTAGCAACTCAGCTTCCTTTCTACAGGAGGAGCATGGAGCAACCTAGTGCCCTTTTTTCCCAATATGTCTCTCTCCTGCCTGCCTGTCGTCAGCATGGCACAGGAAGCAGCAGTAGGAAGGGGAGGTGGATTACCTTTCCTGCCTCTTTGCTGGTGGGATGCTCATGCCTGCTGCTCCCACACTAAAATCACACCTTGATTTTTTCATCCTATAGGCACATATCACTTTGCCCAGACCAAACCAGAGCAAGCCCTCTGTCTTCCACAGCTGAGCTGTTCCTGGTCCTCCACACATTTGGCACAAATGGGAGAAACAGTGGAAACAGCAGAGCTTTCTGCCCGTCTCTGTGCTCTCCAGTACTACTAGAGACCATTGTACCAAAAGGGAAATTATAATCCTAAAAACATTTAACAGGACCACTTTCTCAAGGCCTTTGTTCTCTCACTGAGTATACAACTCACTATATGGAGAGCTTTGTTCACGAGAGGTTCAGTGCCTTCCTCATCCCAGCTGGAGCTGGGCTCAGAGAAGTGGCCTTAAGGTGATTATTAGTCCCAGGTCATGCATCCCCCTGTCACCTGTGCTGGACAGCCCATCACTCGTGCAGGCTGTTCAACACTTTTTGGAAAAGGTCACAGGGATAGGGACTTTGGTAAAACTCAGGAGGGATGAACACAACCATACCCCAGCTGTGGAAAGGCTTGTTCTCCTCTGCTTCCTCCAGGATAGTGGATGTTGTTCACTAAAACTTGTTAAAAAGTGTATCCAAAGCCACAACTGGGATTCCAGTGTCTGTACATAATTAATAGGCAGTATGGGCAATTTAATGTTTTCATGCTAACTATCAGCTCAGAGTAGGAATTCTTTCAAGAGCATTAAGCCATGTAGGCAACATTAGAACCTAAGCAAATTATGAGCAAAGCTGTTTACCTTATGAAACCTCTTATATGTTAATTTTGCTCCTTTTGCTCCTTGTCACTTTCTTAATTTTTTACTGCTGACTCACGCAAAAGAATTTTCCCATGTAATTGCAGAAAGCACTTCAGACAGCTCCTGCCTTTGGCTCTTGCCTCCTATCTCCACTTGCACAAGGAGGCAAATACTGTCCTCTGCCTGGCAGGGGTGGGGTTTTACATGCTTGGCCTCCTCCAAGTGGGGTCAGGGTCACTGCCAGGGAAGTGAAGTCCGTGATCATCTGAAGAAATACGGGTGCATTGGGAGCCTAAGCCTGCACTGATTCCGGGTGCTTTTTGGGCAGGACCGGCGATGTTTCCCACTGCGGGTGCCTGGGGCTGTGGCTGGGCGCAGAGAGGACATGCTTCTGCCCATGGGTGACAGCCACCCTGCAGCCCTCCCCTGAGCCCAGGTCACGCGCCAGGCAGGCACACTCAGGGGATGAACCCTGGAATGTGACACCCCGGGCTCTGGGGCCAGCTGGAGGTGGGAGGACAGAGCGGGGAGCGCCTGGTGACGCTTGCAATCACACTGGACACATACGGTTATATTTAAGTGCTGGATGTCTGCTGGCTGAGGAGGCCGAGGCAAGACTGGACTTGATTAGACATAATGACAAAAATGGACCAACTGTTGCTGAGAAAGCCTCTGCAGCAAAGTATTAGCTCTTTGTTATTGAGATATTACTGTCTGAGGCTTCACTGCTTTCAACTCCCCATCGTTATCTTTACAGACTTCCACTGCACTTTAAATAGGTTCCCAAGTTCAGCTCTTTGCCCTCGGCCATAAATTTAACACACTAAATATTTTCATCTGCTGTAGAACACACCACACTGTGGAACTTGTTACTTCATGGCAAATAAATACAGCTTGAAAACAGGACATGCTTTTGAAAATATTTTTTTTTAATTAACCCTTCTCACCCTAAAATGTTAAAAATCAACATTTTTGTTTTCCAGTGTCTGAATTAATGTATGTCTTTTATATATTTTATTATACAGTCAGTACTGACTGTACTTCTCTGCACCTAAACATAATGTATATAAAAATAACAAGTTTAAATCATTATTTAAATATTTATTTATTTGCCATTAAAAGATAAAATAAATGTATTTCTTTTTCAGGCTTCTTAATATAATGGTTTTGGACATTATTACATTTATCTGCCTGTGCTCATACCCAACAAATACATCAACATATCTTCTGTTGCAATTAAAAGCAGTTTTATATTATCTCTAATATGCTCAGATTATTTCTATTTGTTCAAAGGTACCAGCACAAAATGGATTTCTATGCAAAATTTTATACAGGACTAAATACCCTGTTAGACAGACAAATCATTAAAATACATAATTTAGTTATTTGATCAAATTAGTGGAGATTTTACTTAAGAGTGATGCTGAGAGTCTTGCCTTTACTGGCAACTGCAGTAGCTTTTAATCTTTGTGCATTATATGAAAACCTGCTGAAGACCCCGTACCTCCCCAGCTGAGCTTCCTGAGATTTATGGAGGCAGAGGTAGAACAGGCAAGAAGCAACATGCCTGTACCTAATGGCTGGGGGACTTCACTGAGGGATTTTACATGAAACAGTAGCTGGATAAAAACCAGTGATAGACATAGAATCACAGAATAATTTAGCTTTGAAGATACCTCTGGAGGTCATCCAGTCCATCCCCCGCTCAGAGCAGGGTAAACTTCAAAGTGAAATACAACCTCAAGTTAGATCAGGTAGTACAGGGTCATAACCAGCTGAGGTATGAGTATCTCCATGGACAGGGTTGCTCTTGGCTGTAGACAGCAGAGCAGCCCTGCCCAGATAACTACCCTGCACAAATCTTGCTTTTTGCTCAGTTTCCTCCCGGCCCTGTGATTCTGGTTGTGCAACGCTGCAGTTTCTACACAGACCTACAGGCCAGAGAGAGATGAGGGTACTCGCCTGAAATGTGGGAATGTGGTTTAAAATCCCCTCAGGCAGAGGAAGCCTCAAACCCTTCCTTGAATGGTGGTCCATCTGCTGTGGCCAGAAGTGCCGCCGACCACAGGCTTTCTTGTATTATTGATTCAAGTCCTGTGTCTGTTGCTAAAAGCATTCGGATGCTGCTTCATCCCCTCCCGGCAGCTGTGCTCGCCCAGGGGAGCGCCCAAGCCCGGCCCCAGCCCTGTCCCTGCCCGGGGGCTCTTGCAGGCCAGCCCTGCTTCTCCCCATGGGCAGCCTGGCTGCTGGATCTCTGCAGCTGGGGAGCTTGGTCTGGTGCAAGCAAGGCAAAAGGCACCCTCTCAGAGGGGGCTGCTCCCCTCCCTCTGTTTCTGAGTAAAAAAGATGTCCCCGTGGTTTTAATCACCGAGGAACAGAACTCAGCCAGCAGTGGGGTGCTCTGGGACAAAAGGTTTTTATCTCCCATGTTTGGGATGGACTCCCTTGGTCGTGGTAGCCACTGGAGGGAGTGCTGCTGTTCAAGCAGCAGAGACAGCAGGCTCCTCTTGTGGCCCTGGGCAGTGCTGGGGACAGACCAGTGGTGTGGGCATCTTACAAACCCCCTACTACCACCTGCTAGAGCAGGTCCTGGTCCTGGTCTGGGTGTAGAGAGCAGGCAGCAGCTTTCATCCCTGCTCCAGATGCTGAGCGCAGACAGATCCTCATCCTGGTGGACACAAGCAGCAGCAGGACTTCAGTCACCTGAAGTGAGTCACCAAAGTGAGTTTAGTCCTCTCAGCCACACTCCTGATGTATCTTGCAGTGGCAGTCTTAAAATCCCCATTTATACCTTTCCCATGTTACTCAGGATCTCAGGGTCACACTTTTTGTATAAATACCATTAGGAAACTGCTTATGCTTTTTTAAAAAGAATTAGAGAACAGTTGTTAGGAAAAAACAGAGTCACTAAGTAACTTAAAGAATGGGCATAAAACAAAATAATGATAATGCATAACTTTGAACATAGAATCACAGAATCATAGAATCATAGCAGGGAAAGACCTTTAAAGGTGATCTAGCCCAATTGTTAACCACCACCATGTTCATCATTACACCACATCTCAAGTGCCATATTCTCATGTGTTTTGAGCACTTCTGGGGATGGTGACTACATCACTTCCATGGGCAGTGTGTTCCAATGCTTTTTCCTAACATCCAGTCTAAACCTCCTCTGCTGCAACTGATGGCATTTCCTCTAATCCTGTCCCTTTTTAGCAGGGAGAAGAGGCTGATCCCCTCCTCACCACAACCTTATTTCTTGTACTTGTAGAGAGTGATAAGGTCACCCCTGAATTTCCTTTTTTCCCAGGCTAAATCACCCCATGTCCCTCAGCCTCTCCTCATAGGACTTGTGCTCCAGACCCTTCACCAGCTCTGTTGCCCTTCTCTGGACATGCTCCAGCCCCTCAATGTCCTTCCTGAACTGAGGGGGCCAGAGCTGAACACAGCACTCCAGGTGAGGACTCACCAGGGCCATCACACGATCTTGTGCCTTACCCAGACCCCTGATGGTAGCAGTGGTGTTTTCTGGACTGATCTTCCTTTTCAGACCCCCACAGCAGCCAAGGTTGGAGTACCAACACAAATCTTTATTCCCCCCTACATTTTCCATAAGGAGTAGTGGGACTACATCTGTCCCCACAGTGACTTGTACATGCCCAGTTTAATATGCATATTCCAACCTTCTGTAGATAGAGTCCACATCCCTTACCTCAGTCTGCACCCCTACCACTGCAAGATGCAGAAATCAGGTCTTAGCTTGGCCAGCTCCACACAATTCCCTGCCTTGCATTTGTCCTGTAGCATGTAATGAGTACTCAAACACACAACTCTGCAAAGGATCATCTGGAGCTAGGTCCATGTCCTGCTCCTGTGCAGTTACCTGCTTTGGTTATCAGCACCACAGAGACAGTGGTAGTGCAGTCCAAGACTCTAGGCAGGAAGAGACAAAGTAGGTGATTCCCACATCTGCCCCCAAGCACAACTGCACATGCAGTGTGCCCCCTCTGGGGAAAGGGTCCCACAGAGATAATGGTATGGAGGTGTTTTACAGGGATTAGGGTCTATTATAAAGGTACATAGCATATTACATATTGTAATTTAATATATTATTTATATATAAATATGCATTTTATTAATATATGCATGTATGCATATAAATTATTACTGTTAAATAGCTAATATTATGTAGATATGTAATATCTACATTTATTTGCATTTATTATTCTGGTGGTGACAGGAACTGAGACGTTTCTGAACCTGGGATACATTCTGCTCATCATGCTTCAGTGCCACAGAGCGCTTCTCTGACCATGATCCTGCTTTTGGGAGTTAATCTACAGGGTTCAAAGCAGAGCCCTTCCAGAAAGAAGCACTTTCCTGGAGCACAGAGCAGTGCCCTTCAGTTCTGTGGGCTTGTAGCCTAAAGGATGGGGATTTTGTGCCTGTCTGCAGGGTAATTTTGCTTTGGGATATTTCAGAAGGCACTTTTGTTGATCAGCAAGCAAAATATGCTCCTTGCCTCCTTGGGCATGATGGAAGTCCCAGCTTTTTTTTTTTTACATCCTCTTGAGTGGAGATTGGATTTCCCATGGGGAAGAAATCAAAGACTCAGAATGAGGAGTTTTCTGTGCATAGGGAGTTTCATTTATTCTTTCTCCTCAAACAGTGAAGGGTGAAATGGCATGGAGGCAGCCCCATTTGGGAGTTGGGGCCAATGAGGCAGTGATCAGCCTAGAAGTGCTCAGCCCCAAGGTCTGCATTGGACTAGGAGGGAGGAAGGCAGAGAGCAAACCACCCCAGAGCCCTCATCCTACAGAGAAACCCCTCAAGGTCCCTTCAAAGCACAGATGATGGTCACACACGCACAAAAATAGTGTGCACAATAGCACCATCTGGTGACTTTGGCCATCAGATTGTACTTCCATGGCACCATATTACCCAGGGGACAATTTCCTCTCCAGTGCCTGGGCTGCTGGTCTCCATGCTCTTTTCATAAAATCAGTGGTTTCAGTTCTTCTGCAGAATCAAAAACAGTAGACATGGCAGAGTCTTTCAAAACCACTCCTGCCAATCTCCCATATTGTTGCTGGTGTGACCCTGAATTTTAACATTCTTATATTTCAGTAAAATTTGGTTTACTTTCTTCTTTTTCTGTGTTTGTTAGGTATTTGGCACATATAGCAGTACTATCAGATGTGAGGAGAACTCTCACAGGCCAGTTATGAAATGAAGCATTTTTCTGGCTTTCTTGCTGGTTTGTTCCTATTCCTTGGAAGCAATGTGTCACTGCACTAACACACATTCCTTCAGGTCAACAATCCCAACCCGATCATGCTCCACTGCTTCTTCCACTGCCACTAACACAATATTCCAAAGAAAATCCCCCACTCAAGAGTAACCTTTGAGGGAAGCCAACCATGTTTTCACCCTTTTTGGCTGGCACATATAAAAGTCTTGAAGTAAGCAGTAAGAAGACAGAAACACAGCCCAGAATTACCACGAAGCATAAGTGCCCAAAGTATGTCTTGTTTCCTTTGCCTCACCTTTTCTTAATTCCTTGTTTAATGAGAAAACAACCAGTGACAGGAAGTTCTTTTTCATACTCCAGAGAGGATTCTGAGGATCTTGGTTGATTTGAAGCAGCACTGAAATAAAACATAGACACGTGAGCCCAGAAAACCTCCCTTGCTCCATTCATCCAAAGCAGAAGGAATTCTATTAATGGATTCCTCTTCTCAACCAGCTGAGAGTGATGCTTGCTCATTCCTCGCTCCATGACACAAACCTCTCCTTGGCTGCCTGCCAGTGCCTGCACATCACACTACAGTCAAGGTGTCCCATGTAACCCTTCCACTGTGCTCTCCAAACCCCTCCTGACTTTTTGTCCTGAGACATCCAGCACATGGAGTTTCTGTCAAGATCCACCTTTCCCAGAGCAGTTCAAGGACAGATCTGTCCTTGCAAGAGCCCCACCCCAACTTGGTAATTATTAGCAATGACGCCATGATTCAAAAGGCTGATCAATCTCTATCTTTATTAAGAAACCTATTGCTTTTTTATATCCTAGTTCACTACATGTAGACCTAATTGGCCCCCTGATTAAAACACCATCACCATTGGCCAATTAAGCAACCACCCTTTGGTAAACAAATCTCCATAACATGTGCCACATATTCTCAATAGGTGCAGCAAATTAAGATAAGAATTGTTTCTCATTCTTTTCTCTGATCTCACAGACTTTCTCAGGTGATTCCTGGAAAAGTTGTCTGTTTCTCTCTGTGGCCAGAGAGCTGCTGCCACCCAGGTCAGCTCCAGACTTTACACAACCTCATGAGCTTTGGCCAGCTCTCTTTGTGTGGTTGGTCTGTGCTGTAACAGCAAATTAATGGACACCTGCACTGTAATGCATTCAGTCTGTACTATAAACTCATCTTGCAAGGATGTCTAATATTACAAAGTCATCATTACAATTAAATATATACTGAGTACTTGTTAGGTTATTTTGAAATATTCTGTTTTGATAGGACAAGACGTAATGGTTTGAAACCAAAAGAAGGTTGATTTAGATTAGATCTAAGGAAGAAGTTTGGGTTTTTTTACAATGGGGCTGGTTAAACACTGTTGCAGGTTGCCTCAAGAGGCAGTAGATGACCCATCCCTGGAAACATTCAAGGCCAGATTGGATGGTGGCTCTGAGCAACCTGATCTAGTTGAAGATGTCCCTGTTTATTGCAGAGGGGTTGGACAAGATGATCTTACAGGTTCCTTCCACCCCAAACTAGTCTATGATTATCTGACACAATTGAAACAAGCACTCACCTTTTCTTTGTAGATGAACAAAGCATATCTTGAGATCAGTCTTTTCTGCTGTTTCAGTTGTTTTGGTTATGCACTTGCTTAGAGTTTGATACTCAGAGGAGAAATAGTTGCAAGAAATCATCCAGAAATTAATACCAAGATGCAGAGTTTCCTAATTACACATTACATCCTGGATGTGGTCAAAGAGGTGGGACATCCTTCATGACCAGTTTGGTGTCCCGGTGGTTTTGGAATGCCCTGATCCCCTGAAGGCCTAAGTCTCTGCACATCCAGTGCAGATCAGTGCCACCAATTCAGGGACACTGGCTCCTTGCAGAGAGACATGCTCAAATGGAAATCTGTGGCTTCTTACCCCAGGTGTCTTTTTGTCCTGGGCTGAACCACCCCTGAACAATCAGGTTGCATCTGTTCTAGTAACACAAACACAGCCAAGGCAGAGCTACAGCCCTGGCACATGGTGGTCCAGACATTATCAGCATAGGGCTGGCTGGACCCCCTCCCTGCCCCAGGCAGCTTTTCCCTCCTCTGCCTGTTCTGTGAACAAGGGTAGAATGTGAAAATGGTATTTTTAAATTACAGTGATTTTCACTTTGTGAACTTTAATTTTGAAGCACTAAGATCTCCACTGGATTTCTTATGGGTGAGTCCAAAAATGCATTCCAGTTGTGTATTTTTTTAAATAATTTACCATTGTTAGTGCTTCTGTAAGTTAAGATACAAGATGAAGTGAGCATCCTTTCTGGCTGGAGTAGAAGCAAGCCTCTACTGGAGAAACAATCACTTAGGTGTCTGTTTTTCTCAAATTCTTTTTCTTGTATAGTATTTTAAAATTAGATCAGCAATTTTTTAAACTCCATTCTTCTTCCCACATAGACACTATGTCCCATGCACCTTACCAGCAGCCTTTCCTGTGCTGAGGGCTGCTGAAAGGCCAATAAGGAAAACCTGTCTGTGAGGTATTTCCTTAAGCATAATTAATTTCCCTGTATTTCCTAAATGTGTGCTTTGTTTCAAAACTTGAGAAAAAGCCAGCTTTTCACTCAGGGAAAAAAGCCTGAGAAGGTGCTTGTAGTGAAGGTGGTCAACAGATAGATTGAAAATAATATCTCCCCAAACCTTGCTGGCTCAGCTGCCTGCAAGGGCTCATACCACACCAGAGAGGAGAGAGAAACAATATCAACCCCTCTTGCTGGAACAGCTTCACTTGGCAAGGAGTTGTGAAAGATCATTTGGACCACAGGGAGAGAGCAAGCAAGAATGCTCTCAGCCTCAATCATCTGCCCAGAGAGGGACTTTGAGGGTCTCATTTTTGCTCTGACATCTATTGTTACAGTTCCTGGAATGACTATTTGACATACAATAATTAACTGGTTATCAGAGCCCGACTGCAGCCCTCCCCTGGCAAGCTCCAGCAGAGCACAACAGGTGCAGACAGCAGTGGCTCAGGCCCCTGGGACACATGGCTGGAACAACATCCAGCCTAGGAGAAATGCCAAGCTCTTGTAGGCTGCCAAATGGACGTGAGGCGCTCTTCAACAAGCCAGAGCTGAGTTTTAGGTGCCTCAGGGCTTGGTAGATGCCAGAAAGAAAAGTCCTTTCCCAAGCCTCTGCCAGGCCCTGGTTTCCCAAGCCAAGCCCAGTGCCCTGGCCCCAGGCCCCAAATCACTTCCATGTCCTGTTGGCAGAAGGCTGCACAGCAGTGACACCTCTGAAGGAAGCCCCAAGCAAGGCCCTCAGCTCATCCCTTACCTGTTCCCATGCCTGGGGCACCTCTGTGAGCAGACTGACATCCCAATCCACTGTGGTGGCCAGGGAGGGACCTTTCACCTCTTCCAGCCTGTGCTGAAGCTCAGGTCCAGGAGCCTCACTGGAAGCAGAGGTCAGTGACCACGGGGGTGCCTCTGGTAGCAATGGATGGACTCTTACCCTGGATGGCAAATGTCACTGCATGCTGTCATTGCCAGAGTGTGGCTGCTGTGGGGAATGGGACACAGTGGGTGCCTGCTAGGGCACCCCAATGCTAGCATTGAGTTGGGAACACGTCGGCATAAGGATGTTAATTCACAACGATTCCAACAAGACCCAAACATTTTATTAAATCTTTTGGGTCAATATGACACTTTAAGGGTGTTTTGTCCTCTGCAGAAAAGTGGGCCTAAAAAATAAATGAAGCTTAAATGTGTTTTTGTCTGCCATATTTTGGTCTATTAGTTTTGATAGGGCATTTCAGCAGTGACAAGGGACAACAGAGTGGTGACACCAGGGTAGAGCCCATCCCTGTGCCCACAAAGAGCTCACTTTTCCAGTTCCTGGTCCCCAGCACACCAGCCTGCCTCTCCAGCCTCTTTCTACCTGATGCCTTCTTTCCTTCACAGCCAGCCCCTGACTCTCTGCCCTCAAGCATCAAACAGAGACTCAACTGCTGAATATTGGCCAATGAAACCTCTGTTCTAGGCCTTCTCACCATCTTGTCATCCCTTGTTTGTTACCTGCTTCACCTCCTGGTCCTTAAACACAGGCCTTGCAGAGCTGCTGTGGTCCTTCCTCAAAAGATATAGGGTTTTTTGAAGTTTTTTCCTAAAGCGTGGCTGCTTCAGAGGAAAAGGTGCAGAGGATTCTATATTTGGCTGTGTGCTCTCTAATGTGTTTTGTGAGTCTGAGAGAAGGAATATCTAAAAGGGACAGCAGAAACCAGGCATAAGAAGTGAAAGAAAATTCCAGGATACAAGCAGAACAATTCTGAGACATGCTAGAAGAAAATCCTAGATGTATATACCAAGGAGAGGATTTTTGGTGCTAGAAATATGGTCCCTTTTGCAGAATCACTGATGAACATGTAAAACTGTTTCAGTGAGAAAGACAACTCTGGAAGCATATATTCCTTTGACTCCTTTCAAGGATTTTGAAAGATGAGAATTTTCTCCCCCTCTCTCTGTGTGCACTAAGAGTGTGGCTCAACTCTCAAATCCTATCTTGCTTTTATAATCTGCTCTTTAAAAAAAGTGGATAAACACAAGCTTGCTTCACAAGAGGAAGCAGCTTTCTTATATCCAGGACTGATGTGAGTATAGTGCTCCAATCTAATTGCACCTTCTCCTTACCATGGAGGTTTTACAGGACTGCTGCTACCAGCACAACCAGTCCAGACAGAGCCCAGGCAGAACCTAATAGAAGGAGCTGCTATCAGGACACTCTTGGTCGGGTTCTCAGCTGGAATGTAAATGTTTGCCTCCTCAGGAGCCAAACCAGGCAGGTAGACAGTCCTTGAAGCAACAAGGCCCACTCTTCTGGGGACTTGGGCAGTGAGGACATGCTGTGGGTATTGGGTTGGTGGCCCACAGCAGGTGGGCTTTGAGGGCAGCCTGAACCAGAGCAAGGAATTGCCTCCTGCTGTTCAGGGTCTATTCTGGGGGGAGAGCTGATGAGTCTGTTCCTGCTGGTACTGCATGGCTGCTTTTTTTTTGCTTTTTTTTTTCTATATGCCAGACAGGCATCCTACAAAGCTCTGCTCTCTTTTTTATTGTTTGGGTTTTTTCTAGTTTTTGGTTTGGTTTGATTTGGTTTGTGGAGGTGGATTTCAGTTTTTTTTGTTTTCCCATTCCCTTCCCTTCCCTTCCCTTCCCTTCCCTTCCCTTCCCTTCCCTTCCCTTCCCTTCCCTTCCCTTCCCTTCCCTTCCCTTCCCTTCCCTTCCCTTCCCTTCCCTTCCCTTCCCTTCCCTTCCCTTCCCTTCCCTTCCCTTCCCTTCCCTTCCCTTCCCTTCCCTTCCCTTCCCTTCCCACTTTCCATTTCCTCCTCCCCTTCTCTGTCACCCTCTCTCTCCCCTTCTCTCTCCTGTTCCATATTTTTTTATTTTTGTGTTCTAAGGATTTGTCTTTCAAAATAAGCTGAAAACTGACTCAGAGAAATGTTAGAAAGGAGAAAGTCCAAAGAAAATACTGGGGCAATAAAGAAGATGTGGTTGAGGGAGAAACCACGACTGAGTAAAGGATTTTATACCTGAGTTACATCTGAGTTACTTCTGTCTCAGGGATGGGGGAAGTGTGGTTTCCCCAGGGAGAAGGGAGCAGCAGGGTGGCTGGGGGTGATTCCCCAGCAGCTGGGTTGCAGCAGGGCAGAGTCACCTCTCCTGACACTGGGTGTCCTGAGGGACACCAGCCTGTCCCCCCCAGCAGCACCTCAGGGAGAGCCGTGAGGGTGAGAGTGCCTTTCTCAAAGCAGAAATACCAGACATCCTCCACCTCCAAAGGGGGACAAAGGGTCAGAGCAGAAAGGCTTGTCCATGAGATGATAGAAATGGGTCAGTTTTCTTCCTCTTTCTGCTCCTGCAGGATTGTTTAGTGAAAAATACTGGGCTATACTAAACATTCAACTTTTCTGCAACTATAACAACAGAAAAAGCAAATTCTTGTGATTTGCTTGTAAACCAAAGTGAGTTCTTTTACAGTGCACTTTTTGACAAGTCAGGAAAATGCAGCTTTTATCTAATGAGCACCCTCTGCCCCCCTCACCCCCATGCACCATACATACTTTCTGAATCCCAGACAACTCCCAGATATCAGTACAAAGATGAAGGTAAAGCAGTCATTACCTGCATGGCTAGGGGGCATCTGATGTAAAGTGCATTCCCTGGGTTTTGGGTTATGGTTTGTAAAGAACTGCAGAACACTTTCATCTCTCCTTTCAGCCCGTCTGTGGCTTCAGTTGACAGGACAAAATGTGGCACAACAGAGCCAGACAATAAACTATTGTACAGTGGAACAGGAAGCAACAGGTAGTGTTTAGAGGAATTAAATTATTTTTGGATCTGATACTGATAATCAGTTTAGGTGAGGGGTATCCAGTGCAAATTTATACAACATTTTTAAAAGACTGGGAGCACTCAAGAAACAGATAAGTTAAAGTGCAGTATAAATGAAGCATTCATGAACTCGGAGACTTCCTTGCCTGCATACAAAGCACATGAGAACAGACCTTGTTGCCTGTCATCCTGGACTTTCTTTAATTAAGAGTTCTGAGCCATTCTTGTGTTTGATACTGGTGAAACAGCTTTGTGCCTTTTGCAGAGGAACAGAGAACACATTAATATGTCATTCCTGGAAATACAAAAAATACTGGATGTCTTTCTATCTTCAAAAATCTGTATTTCATCCAAATGATAATGTGAAACCTTCACATGACATTCATCTATTAAAAACGGAGGCACTGGAAGTCAGTCTAATGTGCAGCTATTTAAAACAGCTGCTAGAGTAATGCTTATTTAATTAATCTAAGCTTTGTGACATCCTAGATGTCTGTGGAATGGTTCCCATCCAAAGCCATGCCACTTTTGAAAGTAGCCACCGTAGATGGGCCAGAGGTCCCAGCACCTGTTCTAGGCAAAAATGCTGGAATCACAGCAGTGTGGGTCAGTAAAGTTCTCTGCTCTCATGGTGTACATTCACATATGGAAAATGCCTGGGCCTGCAGCCCTTGGTTCAGATCTGCTTGGCAGGACCCTCCCTGTGGGGCTGTGCTGGGCACTGTCCCCAGCCAGGCAGCCGAGGGGGACGCAGCACTGAAGCTCCCTGCACAGGAAGGCAGGGGATAAGAAAGAAAGCAGGCTCCTCCTGGTTGTCTGGTAAAAGCAATAAAGGGCTTTCTGCAGCTGTCAGGATGACCCAGAGAAATCTACCAGGCAGCATCAACTCGACCCTGTTTTCTGTCCCAAAGCCAAAGGGCTGACACGTCAAAACCTTGCTGTCAATTCCTGCCTCAGCCCAGATCTCTGTGGGGGCTGAGCCTGCAAGGTGCTGAGCACCTCTGAGCAGAAGCCTGGAAACACTTTTGTCCATGAAAAAGTATTATTTGCAGTCAGTGGGGCCCACACTGGACTGTTTGTTCCCATTGTGCCCGATTTCACTGTCATTCTGCAGTGTTTGCACTTCCTACAGGTATATTTTCTGTGGGGTGTGTCCATCTGAGGTGCCCTGTCACCTGTTCAAGGCAAAGCATTCACCTGGAACTACAGAAACAGACTTAAGTCAAGTGAAGAGTAGCTGCATCATCTATTCCATCTAGCCCCAAACAGCTATTGCAAATAAGGAGAATATTTATTTGTGTGTGCTGTTGTCATCTGGCCTGGCCCTAAGATACCATCAGTGCATGTACGTGGAGGAAGTCTGTCAGAACTGAGC
The DNA here is from genome assembly GCF_036417665.1 of Passer domesticus. Taxonomy (NCBI): domain Eukaryota; kingdom Metazoa; phylum Chordata; class Aves; order Passeriformes; family Passeridae; genus Passer; species Passer domesticus. The sequence continues at coordinate 138,589,548 of NC_087474.1, forward strand.
TCATGCTGTCAGGGATCCTGAGAAATGAGGGGAAATCAAGGACAGATGTAAAAAAAAAGAGTGGGTTGTTTTTGTTTTTTTTTTAAGAATGCAGAAAAAAGCTCACATCTTTTCTGAGGATCTGTTGTACCATGTCTGGAGACATCCAAGGGTAAAAAAAGAAATTTAAATTCTACTTCAAGTGAAAATATTAACTCAAACTTTTAACATGGAGCTGCTACCAACATCTTCATTTTATATCATGTAAGCACATATGCCACCACAGAGCTATTCATTTCCATGCACAGAAACTTTTGAAGGCACAGCACCAGCTGCTTAAATATGTCTATAATTATTCACGCATTAACACCTACTGAATTAGCAGCATTAGCACCTACTGAATCATCTTGTGTGCATTTAAATAAATTAAGGCTGGGATTCAGTAGCACTGGCCTGGGAGGCTGCAGTGCCAGTTGAGTTATGGATGCAGTGCTGCTTGACCTGCAGAGCAGGTGGGAGCTGTTGCAAATGCCTTTTTGAAAGAGCCTGTCCTCTAACTGGCAGCTGTGCAACCCACCAGGAAATGGTGGTTGGCACTGAAGTACATTTCCTCTGATTATTTGCTTTTGTTTCAATTGAGGAAGATTCTTCTAACCCCCCCCCTTTTTTTTTTCATTCCTGCACCCTTCTTACTAGGCCCCATTAGGAAACTCACATTTCTCCATCCGTCTCAGAGCTTATTTTATGTGGAAATATTTCAAAACTCACGCAGCTCTTGCTCAGTCCCATACAATTGAAAGAAGTTCAAAGTTGGGCAGGGCACCAAGTCAGCAGACATTAATAACATTACTTGCAACCATTCAAAACCTGTCATTTGTTAAGTCTGTCCCTCTCATTCCAACAGGCATAAATCATGTGTATAAATGAGCTCCTACCCACAAAGGAGAGTTGATTTTAACATCTAAGCCTGCGCTGTCACCATCAGGATTTTTTCTTTCAACTATTTTATTTTTGAGTCCAAGACCAGAAGGAATGTGACTCAGTGCAAATACACCTCAGGAACGTTTTGGGAAAAGAAGTTAAGCAACTTCTGCATGAAAACTTCAGCTCTTCCCACTGAGATCCCACATGCACATCCAGCATAGCAGAAGCATCCTTCATGTCCCTCTGTCAGCACCTGCAGCCATCGGGGGGGAGAGGGGCTGCCCAAAGGGAGGGCAGTGGGTGTCCCTGCTGCCTGAGCAATGATGGGGCTCTGGAGGCACCATCCTCCCCCACAACCCATCTCACTCTTGCCACCTGCTCTTCAAGCACTGAAAAGTCCATGTCCAGTGTTGTCCTTCTGCAAAGGAGTTGCCAGATCTGAAGAGAAAGTAAATCCTGACACCACCACCCCAAACTGCTGTGGGGCTGAGGGCTGGTGCTTACAGAACATCCCACTCATCATCCCTGCCCTCACCCTTCTCCTGCAGGCACCAACGTGCTGCTTCCTGTGAGACAGCCTCCCAGGCACTGGGCACTGACCTCACAAATTGAAACACAGGAAATTTCATTTAAAACATAAGAGAAAAACATCTTTATGTGGAGGGCAGTCAAGAACTGGTACAGGCTGACCAAGGAGTCAAAGTCTCCATCCTTGGAGATATTTAAGGTCTGACAGGGCACAGGCCTTATCAACCTGCTGCAGCTGATGGTGTTGGAGCAGGGGTTGGACTGATGATCTCCAGAAGTGACTGTCAGCTTCAGATATTTTTCCATACTGTGACGCTGTGCCTTTGCCTCCCAGCTATCCTCAGACACTGTATTTCTGCTGTGTGCCTCCCAGCTCTAATACATCTTTAGTCCAAACCACCTTGCTGTGGCCAGAAAATGTCCTCTACTGTACTGAGGCAACAGCCTTGAGAGCCCATTCACCCTGGGCAGCAGTGCCTGCTACCCTGCAGGTCATGGGAGAGAAGAGGCATCCTTCCCTTTTCATGCATTTCTGTACATTCCCTGCTCATGTCTGGTGCCACAGCGAGGGCTGGCAGAGCAGGCTCTGGCAGGAGGAGGTGCCCAGGACTGTGCACAGCTGCAGCCCTGCAGCACTCTCATCTTCCCACACACAGTGTCTGAGCAGCACATGTGGCTGCAGATGATCATGGCAAGTGCTGCCCCAACCACAGGCTTCCTGCCATGAGAAATTTTAGTGGCTGGGAAATTGTAGCTTTCTGGGACAAGCATTACAAAGAAGCTTTTTAGAACACACTCATGTTTTTTGTGCTCAGGTAGGCCCTGAATCACTCTAGCTGGCATTTTTTTTTGTTCATACTTTCACTCATGATGAACTTGGGGACTTGAATTTTATTTAATCTGAAAAAACACCTAAGGCTGATTTTTGCTCCAGCAAGAGTTATGGAATCTCGCTCCCTAGATATATTCATTTTCATATCTCTGGAGCTAGGCAAGATGACTCCTCTAGGTTATGAGTAAACTAAGAAAATGCTAAACCAAATCCTATTTGTCACAGTAAAATCCAGGGACTGTATGACCACTGTGACCTCCAGGGTCCTTCTCAGAGTCATAATGCATCCTCTGGAATCACCACATCAGTCTGCTTCTGCTGACAAGTTTCAAACCAATTAAAAGTTTCATTCAGTCACAAATTTCTTGGGCTCCTTCCTCCTCGTGAATAATCTCAGGTGGAATACAGCAATCAGGCTATTAAGAGCCTCAGCAAAGCCTTTGCTGATTTAAAATGCTGCACCTCAGTGGCTTCCCAAGATGGTGAAATGCTTTGTAGATGCTGTCTTCAACAATTTTTGATCTAAGGCTTGTTCCTTTGCCTTTTTGGGAAACTTCCAGACATGGCTCTCATTTTTTTGCAAAGCCTTCAGCTCATATTTTATACCCTCTTTTAATTCCTTCTCTGACATCTCCAGCTGCTTCAAGTCTTAATTCCAACTGCAAAGTCTGTGGGTCTTGTTTTAGACCTTGTCTGTGATTTTTTCTTTCCCTAATTCCAGACAAGTAATTTTGATATCTCCACCATTTGCTTCTTCTCAGTTCAATAACACCATCAGCTCCCAACCCTTTTGCCATGATTGCTTTTCTGCCTGGCTCCTGGTTGTGCTTCCCAACCCAGGCATTACAGGGAGTTCTCCTGCTCATTTCAACTAAGAAAAGTAGATGGCATAGGCAGGGATTTCACTGATGTGTCCTCACTCAATTACAAAAATAAAAAAGAGAAAACATGTTCTACAATCACATTTGGACTCAAAATAGCAACATAAAATTTCTTTGCTATTTCTATCCTCCATTCCCAGGCAGTACTCTACTCCAGGATCACATTACAAACACTTCCCTCTGGCTGTCTTTAGCTGAACTCTGCCATTTTTTGCCTACTTTTCTGCTGACCTGACTTCATTTTTCATGTCATGGTTCTTAAACAAGTAACAGTCAGACACTGGCTGCCTGCCCCCAGTGAAGCCTCTCTGCTCAAACAGCTTCCCTCCCAGCAGCCCTGCCTGCTGCCCACAGTTTCATTGATGGATTTTTTTGTTTTGCTTGTCATATATTGCAATGAGCTTCCCCATTTCTTAGAAGTAATGTATAGGATGATTTATGTTGCCTTGTGTTGTGAGTAAGCCTAGGAAATGTCCCTGGGTGAGCAGCACCTTTGCCATCAAACAGCTGTACCCAACACACGCCCTGACCTGCAGGATAGCAGGTAGCAGTGGTGTCACCACCTTATCTCAGCCATCCTGACAGTTTCTACTTCTACTCCATTTCTGAAGTTCTTGGGTCCTTGAAATGAAAACAATCTGTGGCCAGAAGTAACTGATACAAGGGATGAAGGTACAAAGGATGAATTCCATGTGAGAATGAATTTATCAATTATTGTTTGTACCTGTAAAATGGCACATCTCACCCCATCCTCACCACTCACCTCCTGACTGCTTACTACACTTTTTGCTTCAGCTTCTGAACTTAACCCATCTTGCTCCTTAGAGATGTAGATAGATATAGATATAGATAATATAGATAGAGAGATATATACCTAGAAAGGCCAAGGCAGCAGCACCAGCTCTGGACTCTGTCAAGCCACAGCTTTTTCTGGAGATAAAGGACACCTGCCCAACACCATCTGTAGGAGCCAGTGTCAGAGCTACCAGCATCCATTACCCCTAGCTTTAGATATGCTGCTTAGAAGTGTTTTGGGATCAGTTAGGGACCAGTCTGGGACACTCTATTGTCCAGCAAGCCAAGTTTTAAGTTTTTCAAAGATAAATATATTCCCAGAGCCAGACGAAAGTAGCTTTTACAATATCTACATTTTTGCTTTACTCTATACCCTGTTCCTTCTATCTCAAAAGACTAAAATTTGATTGCTACTGTCCTGAGAAACCAGAAACTAACTGAAGATCAGTTAAAACATAGTTGGTTTTTCTTCTGAGCCATCATCAAAATAGTATTGAGTTTTGCACGTTTGCAAGGGTACCAGAAAAAGAGTATCAGATGCATACATCACTTAAACACCGCCCTTCCACCCTCAAGGCACACACACCCAGAGCAGAGACCAGAGACCAGGAGGAACACTAAAATCTCCATAGAAGTATTTATTTTAAAAATAGAAGCTACAGCTCAGCTCCACACTGACTTGCAGGACAATTGCCTGTGCTGATTCTTTGCAGGGGTCTGTGAAGCGTTGCCTGTATCAGCCAGAGAGGCTGATAAACCCCTGACAGGTCCTGCAGGGTTGCAAGGACTCAGCACAGTGATTCTCAGAGGCAGCCAGCACCACCACTCTGTATTGACATTGGCAGGGCTGCACGGGTCCGTCAGAGGGAAACTGGTGACATCATGCAGCCTTCATCCTTCCACGGTGACCCACATCAAAGGCAGCTGAATCGCTGCCCAGAGCAATGGACATTCTGTAATGCACAATGAATCACGTTTTGAAGTCCTAGCAGGTCATACACAGCTCCTGGCAAATCCAGTGGAGGAAGGTGATGTGGATGACAGCCCTTTACAGCAGATCCCAGAGGGATTGTAACTGATGATGAACTGGCCCCCTCAAAGGCTTAGCCCTGCATACTGTAATGCCTGGACACGGACTTATCAGCAGCTCTCTATGGACATGATCATGGTTATCTCAAGTGTTAATACAGCTTGGGAAAGAAAATCCTATTGTAAGTGTTCTTGTAATGGTCAGAAATTACTAGGAAGGCTAAATCAGTTGAATATCCATGTTGTTGGATTCAGCTGCACACAGCTTGGCACCCCAGTGATGTTCCTTTCCAGTCCTGTGAATCCAGGTCTGCTGGGCAAAAGGCACGGTCCTTATCCATGCCTTCCACCAGAAGCCAGCTCCCTTTGCTCTCTTGCTGCAGCAGTACTTCTGCACCAGCAAGGGCACAACAAAGGACCATGGCTTGCTTAGCCTACCCTGCTCTTGAAGAACTGTGTAATGCTAATTGTATCTCAAGGCTAACTTGAAGCTATGCACTGACATTAAAATAGTGCTCTTTGCTGACCACTGTTACACGTGTCAATTTTCCTTACAATGTTACACACAGATGCACACTCGTATGCCTATAAAAATAACGTGCTTTTCATGATTGGATAGCAGAAAAGGTAAATAAAAATATTTGTGAGGCTCCCTTGCATGCCTAGGTCTGCAAAACATTAATTTAAAAATTGCAAAGTCCAGAATATGCAGGGGGATGTGGCATTCCTAAAGTTCTCTCTTATTACTCACTGCTAGCTAGACGTACTCAGAAAACCAGGACTCTGTTTCATGTGAAACATGAAGGTCAATATATTTTATTTCCCTGTAGAATGAAATCAAAATGCAATATTCTCCATGGATGCTACCATGAAAAAACCAGACTCAGAAGACATCTGGTGGCCCTACAGGTGACCTAGATTCTCTAGTTTAGCTGAGGGAGTTGAATCTCGGTTTCTGATGTTGCAGGTTCTCTCCAAGGAAAAGTAAATTCCTTCTGGATGTGAGAAACTTACTCAGCAGCTTCATTTACGTAGTGCTGTGTTTTAGCAAAACGTTCTACAATTATATTTTTGGATGAATCTGTGATTCTGTGAAGCACTTCCCACTAAAAGCCTTGTTCAGCTGGATAGCAAATGTTTTATTCTGGTTAGTCCTACAGATGAACTCATTGGAGTCACACCTTGTCTGTCCATGAGTACCAGCTCCTCCTCTGCTTTAGTACATCTCAGGGAGGAAAGATCATAAATATAAGAGATGCAATGGGAGTTTCTGGATATCTGAAATCAATTGAACATGCATGGGAAACTCTTAGGATCCAAGTGGATCTTCCTGCTGGTGCAGCTACCCCTCCCAAGTCCTTCCTGTGCAAGGCCAGGGCTTGTTGGTCATGTCCAGCCACCGAGTGCCTCCGAGCCCACCAGCCAAAGGCACTCTGGATTCTCAGCATCTGACAACACGTGCAGGTACTTCAATACTCTGAGAGCACTAAAGAGCAGGACATTTGTGAGCAGCTGCCTGGGAGACAGAGGTGAGTGGAGACCTTTGCCTTTTTTTTATGAGCATATTGCAGCTGCTGGCAGGTCTCTGTTCACAGTTGACACAACAGCAGAGGAAAACAAAGGAGGAAAGGAGGCCTGTGTCTGCATCTGCAAGGGAGTGGGAATCCAGAGATTATTCACTGCAGCTGCAAGCTTCATCATGGGCAACTTCAGCAGGAAGAGTTTTCCTACTTGCCAAAAAGATCGCCTCAAAGTGTTTAGTTGTCCCGAGCTGTGCTAAGCAAAGTAGAAATGTCATTATTTCTTTGATCAACAGTTCAAAGTGGGACTCAAAATGCTGAGGCTGTTTGCAAACTCATTTTCAGCAGAACCTAAAAAAGTTAAGGGCAGAGCTTGTTCAGCTCTGGTAGTTACTATGTGGTGATCCACTCTCCCAGCCAGGTTCCAAACAGAAAAGTGAGGATTTTCTCTAAAAACCTGGCAAGTCACACATTTCCTGAGTCAAATGACAGAGCTGCTATTTGCATAAACCATTTTCAAAATCCTTGTATGGGAGAAGAGTTTCTTTCTGGTATGAATACGATCAAATCAGAGCATGGAACTGCTCACCAGACTCACTCCAACTCCTCTGGCCATCTCAAAGGCAAAGCTGATGGTTTGAGAGGAGCTAGGGACAGATTTCCTACTGACATCACTTTCTCAGCTATGGCAGGAAACCACGATGCCTTTATTGTTCAGGTGTTTAATGCAGTCAGAGCAGTCAGTAATAAAAAGTAATGACTCTGTGTATGTAACACGGACCAAAATCCAGTGATATGCAATTCTGTGCAGTCCTCAGGCTCCCTCCATATGCTGCTGTCAGTTGCATTCCTCTGCTGTGTAATTCTACAATATCTTTTTCCTATGAAATATAACTGCCTGTGTCTTTTCCTGAAGATGGCAAGATCTCCCCCATGTACTGCAGGGCTTACTCTGTAATGAGCTCCACAGAAAGTGAACACTGGAAACCATGTATATAAGAGTATGCTGCTCCAGGCACTCCAAATCACAGCTACCTGCTGCCTCCCCTGAAACACGTTCTCAGAGATCCTATTTTCTACTACTGCTGCTAGTGGGAATCCTCCCACCCTTTCTTCTTTCCTGCGTGATTAAGTCAACTTTCTTAGAAAAGCAGGTTTGCAGGAAGTTGTACTTTTGAGGGCACACTTGCACTCCTGCTTAGACCCAGTCCTAAGTCCTACAGACAAGTTTGGGTCTAGTACAGAGCACATCTGTCACTAAACCCCGGGGCCCTGCCCTAGACAATGATCAGCACTGTTCCAGGAAGCCTTCTGCAGTTCTGGAAAACAACCTCAGCTCCCTTTTGGAGATATAGTGGATAGGACGTGTGTTCATGTTTTGACACAGTAAGTAGGATTTTACTGCCTCAGCACTGGACTTTTGGGCTATCTGAGATGGCCCAGCCAGTGTCACCTGGCCCCAAGCAGCTGGAGAGTGGAGTTTCCCATAAACCCTCTCCCCACCAACCACCAGAGGATGTCTTGGTGTGTCAGGTCCTCTCAAGTGTCACTAGATATCTACAGCTGGGAAGCTGCCCTGGCTGGTTGGTGCCTTCACTAGGAAACTCCCGAGGAGAGGTTAGAACACAAGTATAAATGCTTAAATAGACACTCATGGTTTATGGCTGAGCTACTTATTTTCTAAAATGATTTTGAAGTGATTTTGTTGTCTGACTTAATTTGCAAACAGCAGTGCATCAGCTTACATATGTGAATGTGTACTTTTTTCTCTGTGTGTGTGTGTGTGTACAGTTCCAGCACGCAGATAACACTCAAAAAGCACCTAAGCAGGTGGAGATAATGTAGGTCTGGCTTGGCTCTAGATGTAGGTCTTAATTCCTTCAAACTCAGGAGATGCTGGGATCTGAGGTTTTGCAGCAGACAGAGCCCTGCAAACCTCAGCTTCATTTGCTCCCTCCTTCTGTCTCCCAATGTGGAACGACAGAGGAAAGCAAGCAAAGCTGATTGCCAAGTGGGCACAACCCGAGGGAAAAATTCCTCCTAGTCTCTGCAGGGGAGTTCATGTCTATGCTGGTGCAAAAGGCCTACTTACCTCAACCTTTGTTTGTCCAGTTCCAAGTGTAATTAATTGACATAAAATTATCCAGCCATTTTTCAAATCCTGAGCCATTGTTTGAATCAGTGACCTCCTGCAGTACCAAATTCCACAGGTTGACTACATACTGTGTGAAGTAATATTTCTATCCATTTACTAGCCATTAATTTCTGACCTTTGGGAAATCTGAAATATGTATGATCATGTGAGGGATCTTGAGCCATTCCTAGTTGTGTGTTGTGCAAAACACATTTGTTCATTTAACCAAGTCCTGAGTTCATTTGGCCCCAACTTGAGCACCAGGCAAGACAAATTAGCCCAGAAAGCAAGAGAAATAGCAAGAAGCAAGCTGCCAGCTGTTAGATGAGCAAACAGGGAGCTATAGAGATTCCCAGAGCCAAATTGTTATCTTATTTATGCTAGCATAAATCTAAAGTAACTGCACTGAATTACCCTGGATTTATCCTTCTGTAAAAGAGATCAGAATCTGACACTCACTTTGGAAATTTCCTGCCTCCAATTTCCATTCTTCCTAGAAACAGAATGAGACACCATCGTGCCACAGCTTTGTCAAATATTTCTTTACAGAAAAGTATCAAATAACCAATGGTTCTGAGGAAAAACAAAATCCCTTGCAAAACTTTCAATAATCAAAAGAAATCCCACTGTTTTACAAATCCAGACATCACAATACCAAGAGCACTAGACAGATTTAATTTTTAAAGTGTCCTTTGTCTCTTTGGTCCCTACAACTATCTGCTTCTGTGAAATCCATTTTGGGTCTCAGTCAATCCTAGCTGTGGAACTGAGTTTGATCAGTGGGAAACACAAAGAGAGAGCAGGAATGGAGATGTTACCAATGAAAGAGAAAGAGATGCATGCAGGTTTGAATGTGCTCTATAAATTCAAGGGCCCTCTTGTTCTTTGCTTTATTTTCTCTTCTCATTGTCCCTCACAATTTTACCACAAGGTTGCTGCAAAAGCAAAGCAAAACACAAATATTGCAAAAGAAATGCAGAGCATGCTAAGTGATATAATAGTATGTTGTTATGAACCAGCCTGTCCTGAAAAGAAAATTACTATTTCCCTCATTTCTAGTAAAGTCCTCAGCGTATTTTTTCTCACACGTACAATTTTATTGCCAGGGTGTTTTATGTGAGATGTGCTCAATTTGCAAAAGTAGTTCTGAAAAGTTTCTTAAATTATTACCTTGCAAAACATTCTAGGGCATTTAATTGAAATGGCATCACTCTGTTTTAAAACATTGTAGTGTTAAATAAACTTGACCTGTAGCACCAAAGCACTCATTTTTCTCCCGCTGCGTCATACCCTTGAAATGTGTGTGTACAACACCCTGACTTCTCCAGCTGAAAAACAAATGCAAGCCCCCATCAAAAACAATGACACTGCCACCTTTCCTCTTGTCACCGAGACTAAAAGAGGAAGAAGCTTGAAGGAAGAAGTGGCCTCATCTTAACTGCCAGTGGAAAATGAGATTGAAGGAGACAGATAATGAAGTACACAACTGTGCTCAGGGTGCAGATCCCACGAGAGCAGTCCCCGAGCTCTGCCCACAGCCCAGCTGGCAGCCAGCTCTGCCTGCCCCTGCCCTGGGGAGCAAGGGCAGGAGTGGGGCACGGGGATCACACCAGGAGTGTGGGGTCAGGGCCATGGGCAGCAAGGGGACAACGCTCCCAGCAAGATCCAGGGTGAGCCAGGAGAGATCACCATCTCACAGCCGATGTGTGGATGGGTTCCAGCTAACCCTGCCCCTCACAGGGGCTGTGGACATCTCCAGCTGCCTGCCAGGAGCCATGTATAACCTTGCAAAGCTCAGGAGGGCACAGCCCCTCATCCCTTCCCCCTCTCCACACTCTGATGGCTGACCATCCTCCAGCACTGACCTTTTTTGGGGTCAGAATTAAAGAGGAAGGCACAGCTCAGTGCAGTTACCCAAATTGCATAATTGTGCTGTATGTGTGAGGACCAATAAAACTATGAGCTGCAGGCATCGAGCCAAGAATCCATTAATGACAAACTGGTATCTCTCTAGGAATGTAAAATGTTTTATTAAAAAAAACATTAAAACCAGGAAACTTTCAACTTCCCTCACTAGGTAAAACTTCATTGTGACTCTAGTGGAAGAAGGGATAGCCAGGAGGTGGACAAGGAAACTTTGTTACACTGAAAAAAAACCAATTTATCACCAAGAGGAGCTGGTGTGCAGTGTTTTTACAGAGGTTTACAAAGCATGCTGAGTGAAGATCAATGCTTTAATGGGATCGACACACTGACTAGATGGAAAGGAAAGAAAGCAGTGCTATGTGCAGGCAGAAGGTTCCATCGTGCAGGATGACACTCAGAAATCAGCTCACTGAATTTTGTACCTTTTCCTGTGAGGCATCACTGCGCTGTTATTTACGGTTTTCCAGTGAAAGAGACCTGCAAATTGGAAATACAGACATTTAAGTTCCCACAAGTCACAGGAGGCCAGGGAAGTGGTCACAGCACCAGTCTGAGAGCTCAAGAAACATTTGACAGTGTTCAATGTTCTCAGGCACATGGAGTGACTCTTGGGGTGTCACGTGCAGGAGTTGGACTTGATGATCCTGATGGGCCCCTTCCAGCTCCACATATTATACAATTCTATGATAGCTCAGACACAGGAGGAATGAATCTCTTGGAATTCATGAGGAAAAGAGAAAGCACTGTTATACAGCTACTTGCAGGTCACGCCATTGAAAGGATCATGGTGTACCAAAGGTGGGCTGCAGGATAGCTATTAATAAGGCTAAGGGGTGACTTAAATAATGGGCAGACAAAAACACATAACAGGAAATTTTGAAGGCTTTCAGGGACAAGACTCCTGTAAGAAATCCTGTGGCTTTTCTAAACTCAAAGTCAGTGCAGAGAAGCAGTTAAAATGTATATGCTGCCAGATAGAGCATTGCACACAGATAAGTGAGCCGAAAAGCATTGTGTGGGTCAGTGTAAGCTAGTGTCACCCTTCTGGGAAAGAGTGGGACATCCACAGGAATCTGAAACCTGCGGTGACAGTGCTGGGTGCAGTCTCAGTGGTGTCCCAGCCCCAGGCATCCCACCAGTGTTTCATACTCTGCACAGTTTTGTCTGCAGAGAGCCCAGGGAGCTTCTCTCCCCTTCAGCCCTGAAATCAACCTATCTGTTTGGCAAATGGTGCCCCAAATACACACAAATTCTTCCATCCAGGTCTTCCCCAAGGAAGGGACCTCTTTGGTGAGTTCAGAGCACCCAAAATTTTAGATTGTCAGTCCAGATCTGAAACTGTTCCTGCAGATGTCTGTTGTTACTATCCTCTGTAGAAGAAAATCAGTCTGAGACTGAAGCAGGTGGATGTGGTCTCAGCTGCAGGCTGTGTATGAAAGCCACATGTGTCACACTTCCATCCAGCTCCCAAGACCAGCATAGGAGCCTGAGGAGAGTACTCAAGATAGAAGGCAGAAGGAGCAAGTCTATCAGAGGGAACACAGCTTGCCATCCCCAAAGGCAGTGTGCTTCTGCCAGGGCAAGGGCAGGAGCTACTGCTTGAACAGAACTTGAGAGGCAGGGGCTTGTAGGGCTTGCGGGTATCTGCAAGGGGTAAAAGGGAGAAGACTGAGAGGGAGAGTAGAGCATAACCTAGATCCAGTCCTGTGGCGATTGAAATCCCAAGCTACAGGGTGCACTTCAGCCTAGAGGCAGGGGTTGGCTGAATGCTGCCATTCTGTGCTTGAAATTGTACTCCCCCATTTGCTCTCTGTTGGTTTCTACACAGGATGCTCATCTGCACTGACGTGTAGCAACTGGCTTGACTGCAGCTACATCCATGAGGAAGAAAATGGTTTAGAGCCAGATCCTCAGCTGGAGTAAATCAAGCAGATGTGGACTCAGGCCAATTGAGACCATGCATGAGATCTCCCCGTTTCTCATCTCAAACTGTTACATTAAACTAAACATAAGATACAGTAGCTCCCTATCTTTGCCTTGGTTTTGCACACTGATGTTTTGCCCAACTTCAAGTGCCAGGGTAAATACAAGGAAGGTGATCACATGAAAATTGTTTCCAAATTGCCAATGACTCACCCTCTCGGACGCTTGTAAGGAAATATGGGCATAGTTGTCACCACTCACTGTTTTAGAAAAGCAGAAGCATAATCCATGAGACCCTGCATAGGTATCAGACCTCAAAAGGTTTTTATAACTGCACCCCAGTGCACAGGCCCTAAGAGCCAGCCCTGCAGCTACAGGAGGGTCTGGGCAGCCCTGCCAGGCACCACATCTCTCGAAGCTCAGTGGTGAGGAGATGCTGTGGCCCCACAGGAGACCCCCTGATGCTGAAATGAGAAAGCAAAGACCCAGCAGTTCACCCTTTCTGGGGATTCTGCAGGATGCCACCATGTCACTGTCCATTTCACACCGAGCCACCTGAAGGCTGCTGTCCCTTGTTTGGTGATTTTTGCAGAGCTGGTGGACTCTGTGAGGTGTTGGTAGCAGGTGCTTTGCCCTGCCTTTTCCATTAGCACCCTCGTGTGAAAGGGACCATTATACAGCTCCTTTCAGAAAAACAAAAGGATCCCTCAGCACCACGGGCCCTCCACTGCTCAGGCAAGCCAACCAGAAAGGTGCTTTCATAGGCAGACAAAAGCTTCAAGCAGCCTTTGCAGCACTGTGGGTCTTGTGCCTGGAAATCCAAGAGGAGCCATGGGTGTTCCAGCACACCATGCCCTGGGACAGATCACGGGCACTTCCATCACCTGCAGTGCCCAGAAGGGCACCCCACATCCCAGCCTGTTCCTCTGAGACTGGTTAAGTTGGCTTTTATGCCATTTTGAGAACTCAGGTGTGCTGCATGAAAAACAGCAGCTCTATATATAAAGGCATAAAGCCAACATCAGGCCCCTCGGCTCAGACTCCTTTGGAACTTTGGAACCGTATTTCAGTGAGGAAAAGGTTGTAGATAAAAAAAAAAAAAAAAAAAAAAAAAAAAAGCTGGGTTTTTTTCCCCTCCAACAGCTTGCAAATAGTATAGAAGTATTCACTGGTCTGGACTTCCTGACTCCATAGAGATCATTCCTGTGTACAGCCCACCTAGTAAACTGATGAACAACGATTGTGGCATCCAAGGGTGGCCAGTGACTTGCTGATCTGCAGCACTCAGGGGAGACTCTTCAGTTTTCACATCTGGCCAAACTCTAACATTTGTGTGACCTTTCAAAATCAGGGGAACTTTCCATGAAATACACAGGCAGCCAAATATTTAGGTCTGCAGAGTTACTGTGGGACATTACTTACTTATCACAAACACAAAACTCAGGAGAGACAGAGCTGTCCAAAATTTGGATAGCATGTCAACTCTCCACATTAATGCACTTTCTCTATTATTAAACAGAAACATTATATTTGTCCAAGAGCTTAGTCAGAGCCTGAGTTTGATAGGGATAGATATCCAGCTCCATCACCCCAAGGTATTGATCAGGCCTTTCCTACAGCATTTATGTGCCCTAATTTCAGATAGTCCTCTCTCTATAAAGGCACCTCTTCTCCTGTCACAGCAATGCTGAGCACTGTTCCTCCACAAAGGAGGAAATCATGGAAACCAAAGTTTGTGTTTCCTTCCAGGGTCAGTAACAACACGTGCACCACACTCTGTCCCCACCAGTGCAGGTGGTGTGACCCTGCACCACCACCCACAGTGGGCCACAGCCAGACCTGCCACCAGCTGCTGTGGGGTGGCCTTTGGGCAGCTTCCAGCAGCCACTGTATTCCCAGGGTCACCTCAGTGCCACATGAGGCACACACCACACTTTCCAGCTGGGATTGCTGTCCTCACTTTGGAACACGTGCTGTTTGCAGAGCTCTGACCTGCTTTGTTGCTCTGGCACATGAATCATTGTCTTCTCACGGAGCGTCTGCTGCCTCAGAGAAGTGACATGCTTAGCGCCTTCAGCTCCTCCCCATCCTAAATGGGCAGCAGAGATACCCTCTGTAAGGTCCAGAACTGAGAAGGGCAGGAATTGGAGATGGCCATGAGCTCTTTGAACTCCCTTTTCTGAAGTAAGAGCCTCTCCCAGTGACTGGACATGTTGGAAAGTCATGAGCACCTCCATCAGCTACCCCAGGGTCCCCATGAATGCCTCAGGGGTGCATAAGAGCCAAAACCCAGAGCAGAGTGCTCACTACACTTAATAACAGCTGCTGTGGCTTTTTTTCTAACTTGACATTTATGAGCAGCTCCATCCCTCACACACTTCTGGGCATCATCACTGTTTTGATTTTGGTTTGATTACAAATATCCAGAACAGCAACAGGCTGTACTGTTGCTGCTCTCATAAATGACATGACCTCCTGTCCCCTTACAGCACAAATAAGAGGAATAAGAACCCTGCAATTTGTTTTCTACCTCCTCTTTTCAATTTTTAAAAATTTGTATATTGTTAATGAAACTAACGTTTTAAAATACCGTGCATTTTTTTGCCCATGAAACTCAAACTTTGCCATGATCATGCACAAAGGAGACAGGAATACACATGGAATATGTTGAAAACTGCAACGTATAAAGGCAGAAAATGTGTTGCAATTTCCATACCATCCATGCAGGACAACATCTGTCTTTTTTTTTTTTTTTTTTTTTTCTGTTTTCAGTCCTTATTGACACATGAAAAACCTTTTAGAAACAGTCAGCAAAATTACAGTATTTTCTTCATCAAAGTACATTGCAGGCTCTCTGCAAAAGGGAAATGCTGAGCTGCTCCAGAGTCTCCTCCATGGGAGCTACTTATGCCAGCCCTCAGGTCACATACAGATTTCTCTGCTTCCCACAGCCTTCTAGGAGGAATCTCTGAATTTGTGGAAACATGGGATGGGTTGCACTATTCCAGTTATGTCACTTCAGGTGAAATAGGAGCCATCAGCAGGCTGGGGAAAAGCCAGTGCAGCTGAGCACGGTGTGTGGGTTTATTGCTCAGCCATGCCAGGGAGGTGTGCCTGTGTGCCTGGCAAAGGCACAGTCCCTGCTCTTGGTGCCACTGTCACGTCCCAGGGAGCCCCAGGGCACTCCAGGACCAGCACATGCACCTGCACCTGGCTCCTGCAGTGCTCTCAGAGCATCCCAGCTGCCACAGCCACTCCTGCTGCCAAGGGGAACAGTTGCTGATTTGGAAAACAACACAAAAAACAGAATGCTGGGGTGAGAAGGGTTGCTGAGGAACTAAGCCTGTAATGAAGTGAAAATGTTCACTTTTTTTTAGAAAAATTTAAGTCTTTAGGATTTTGTGTTTTCCTGTTTTGCTTGGCGCATGGTATTTAAATAACAGAGAAGTCAGAGATGAAAAAACACAGAAAGTGATCTTTTATCTCCATCCTTGTAGAAACCATCTTTAACATCAACAGTGAAATTTCTTTCAGTGATATTTTTCCCACATAAAAATCTATTTTATTCTTCTTAGGAATATATCTGTTCCAGTGAAGGGCAGAGCTTTGCATCATAAAAATTGTAGCCATATTTTATGTAAAAATAAGAAAAAAAAGAAAAATGCCTCTGGGGAAAGCTTTTTCTTTTGCATAGCAGTCAGCCTCCAGTTTTGCTATCAGGATTTTGCCAGACTAGTCTTTTGTGGGGGGTGGAATGGTGTGAATTGAACTGACAGAGTCCCAAGGGTATAGTCCACCTGAAGATAAAGGAATTTGTGTAGGTATGACAGTGATGCTAGGCTTTAAATCTGGGAGTAAGGAAGGGTGACTAACACTGAAAAAGCCACAAGTGGAAAAGGGAAAGAAAGGAGGAAGTAGCAGATGCCATCATCTCCAAGAGGCCAGAGAAAGGACAACATTCAGCGTGGTTATTAGCAGCACAAGGTTTTGAAAATAAAACTAAGGGTAAGAGGAGTAGAATCTGCACAAGAAAAAGCAGAAGAGAGCCTGATCACAGGACAGAAATTGTTATTTACTCACTCTGCTTGGCTGGGATGGAGCAGAGCAAGGTCGGAGCCTGGATGGGTACAAGAGAGCAGAGTGGGTGATCAGCAGGCAGGGAACAGCAGCACTGAAAAGAATGATCCCTCCAGGGATGATCCCTCCAGGGCAATGGTTTATACTTGCTTCATTATTTTAAGTAGGCTGAGGCAGGTAATTACTCATGAGTCTGACAACGAGGTGTTTAACAGTTGAACCACAGAAGAAGCTGCATGCACAGCCTACCTCTGCCTGGCAGAAGGCATAAGTTCATGATTAATACAGCTTAAGGCACATCTCACTTCTCCCACTGGACATGGGCCAAAATGAGCCCATTTTCCTGGAGGAATAAGTCTATCATGCACAACTCAGCTCCTGCCTGCTTAGGGATGCTGTGAAATTGTGCCTGCACCTTGCAGACCACGCAGGACCCAGGCAGAGCTGCAGCTCCTGTGTCCAAAGACACCACTGCTCCCATCCAGATGCTCACTGCAGCACCACAGCGAGACTGAGCATGACATGGGCTGCAGGGGGGGCTGCACCCAAGGGGATCTCCAGGTTCAGGGGATCCCTGGAGACATGGGATGCAACCCCACAGTCAGGGGCTGGTGTCTGGAGGAAGTGCCACACCCTGAGGCAGCAAGGGCTGTTTTCCCTAGGGACAGGAGAGGAACAAGGCATGGCCATGCAGGCCAAAAGCAGCCCAGCCTGTTTGCATATGTTGGCTTGTCCACATGTACTTGTGGGTGTAGATCTCAGCAATAGCTTTTTTTTTTTTTTCAGTTGCACTATGCTCATTGTGATAACAGGAGGCTTAATTGTGAACAGCACTATGAAACCAGTGAAATAGATGTAAGTATTAGCTGATACTCAATACCAGGAATGACCTGTCTTTTATGTCCTCTCACTGTTCTGGTGGAAGACTACCAGAATGCAGGACACATGTTTTCCAACTCAATAGCAGGTATCCAGCTGGAGAAATGTGTTTCCCTGAATTATAGCCATATGCTATATATCCCACTTCAACATATCATATCATGTTCCATCTGCGCAGAATTTGACACTGCACAAAACAATCTGCTTTGAATTCAAATGCATATACTTCCTCACACAAAACAAAACCCTCTAGCTCGGCTATGAGTCTGAATGCCTCAGAGATTCTGGCAAAGTTTGTGCCACAAATAGAAAAGACCAGAGCCAAAGCTGTAGGGAGGAGAAGGCATTATCTGTGGGCTGTTCCATCTGAAACAAATTCTACCTCCACATCAAGGAATTTGTCCTGGTGGTTGCTGATGGAGAACAGAGCAGAACCCAGAGCAAGAAATATTTGCAAACCCACTAGGACTACCAAGCAGTACAAAACATAATGCCCAGGAGTACATCCTCCTGGCTTTCTCTAAGCTACTTTGAACCTCTCATACCTGTAGCAGTATGATACTTAAGGGGCAGCTAGAGAGTACATGCCTCAGCAACTTCTAATACCATAGCTCTCGTAATTAGAGAAAAAAATGGGTTTTGTTGTTTTTCAAGCAAATGTGACTGCTTTGCAATTGTCTGCCACACTTCTAATGGCCCCAGGTTAAGCCCATCTTCCTTGCCATCTTAGGCATTCATCTTAATGTAAAGAGTACCCTTCTTCTTGAGATAAAAAGTGAAGTCAGAAATACTTAGAAGCCTCTAAATTAAAAGCCTCTTAATTTCCTCTTTCTCTCTCAAAACCTTTCAGGCACACCCACAGTAGATGCCTGTAATAATTCATGGCTCTGCTGCCTGTTTTGTCATTAATTTGTTCACATTCTCTCCCAGCAAAGCAGCCTTTGGCAGAGATACATCCCAATTTAAATAGGTTTTCAGATTCTACTCTAAAAGAACAAAAAGAAAGAGCAACTGAATAATAGAGTTACTAGAACTTCAGCACTGTTAATGAAAATATTTTGCTTGTAGAATATTGACAAAAAGGGGCAGGAGTATGGTTTACAGAATTCCAGCTCTAGATTATGATAGTAATTTATTTGTCTCTAAAACAACAAAGGAAAAAACATTTGGGAGCTTGTGTCATTCTGGATGTTCATCTTCACTAATCAAAAATGTATGTAAGAGGGTTGATTAGCAGGTATGCTGTACTCTGTTCACAGATGTGCCAAGGGCCTGCAGACACATATGCAAGAACTGATTACCCTCATGTTTGCAGGGTTTCTGGTTCAAGACGGACCAGATTTTTCATTGCTTTTATTTGTCTGGTCACAGTAATATCCAATACTCCTCTCTAGAGTTCCACATCTGAACCAATATGAAATAAATGACAAACAGAACAGCAATGTTAGATTAAAACTCTCGAGGACACAAAACCTAGTTTCTGAAAAGTATTTCAGAGTCAGCTGTAGGACACAGCTGGCTGCAGAACATCTGCTGGAAAGTGCAGATAACTGGTTTTAGGCTGATTGAGGTTTGGGAGATTTTTGACCAGAATTGGCATCAACAGCAAATTGTGCCTAGTGAATTCACAGAAGCACATTTTTGTCATGCTATGTCCCATTGTCTGGTTTATGATGGCAACAAGAAACTCTCACCCAGTGCCGGACCCCATCTGAGTGGAAGTGAACAAAGGGACTCCCTCACTGTGAAGCATTCATCTGGCTGCATCAAACATAATGCCTCATATAAAATTATGAGAGACATTTATTCCACTCTGCTCAGCACTACTGACATCCCAAAAGGCATACAGTCCAGTTTAGGTGCCACAATAGGCATCAAAATAAATCCCCTTTTTCCCATTTCAAGGGGAAAATTCAGATCTGTATGTCTCAAGGGAGAAAACTGCAGATGAGTGGGTAATAGATTTTAGTTTTCCTCAGTGTCAGGCGGTTTATGATGTATAGATCTCAGGCGCTGTGGCACTGCAGAGTTCTCCACACAACAGCACCTTGGGAGCTCTACTCCCTCTTTTGATGGCAAGGGACTGAGCAAGGCCCACCCTGGCAGACAAAGCTGAAAATATTTTTCAGAACACACAGAGAAAGAGCTGGCCCTGAGTGAGTCTTACAGAGGTACTTGTGCCCAGATGTGATGATGCCCCAGGTCATGTTAGCCCGTGGCCAGTAGGCTACCAATGATCCAGAAGATACCAGAACATGCTCTGTTAGATCATGATCCCTAAAACTGGGCACAGCACTTTACCTGAGCCCTCAGCAGTCTAGATGTCAGAATATTTCTGACACCTAATATTCTCTGTTATTCCCTGGAATATCTTAGGCAACTAAATGAATCGTTCATTACCTTGTATTCAGAACTCATTTCACTACACAGTCCAGATTCTCTCTTGTATGAGCATTATTAGCTAGGGGTTTTTTACATTTTGCTTGATGTTATCCTTTCTTAAGTGTAATAGTCTGCATAAAGTACTTAATTGTATATTGTTGCTATTACATTTCACTGTGCTTATACCAAACTGTCCCTTTAGTGTAGCAAAATCATGTTGGAAACTCACATGCTTGAGTTGCATGTCACTCTTACCAAGAAGAACACGGGACTAATTAGATATGATTTGTTCTGGATAAATTCACACTGGATATTTTTATCACATCATCATTCTGCAGTTGCTATTTTATGAAGCACTTGCATTTTTTTGCAGTAATTCTCAAAGTATTGGAGGCATCTGAGACAGGTTGGCTGGTCTGTAATTCTTGCTACCTTTCAAATATTTTCAGTGTTCCTAAATGCAC
This sequence comes from Passer domesticus, assembly GCF_036417665.1. NCBI lineage: Eukaryota > Metazoa > Chordata > Aves > Passeriformes > Passeridae > Passer > Passer domesticus. The sequence goes on from NC_087474.1 coordinate 138,609,821, forward strand.
TTGTTAATATTTCAGAAATTCCTGCGGTTAGTTCTTTAATTATACCAGAGTAAACTTCCTCAGGACTTCCTGGTCTGAGTATATGCCCTTTATTCAAAGGTTCCTTCACTTCTCTTCTGTGAGCTGTATTTCAATTCCCTTGCCAGTTCTAAATGTGTTCAGCCCCTCAGATCAAGTGATTCCTATTTGCAAAAGTGGTGTTTCACACTTCAGCCCACTCTGTCATTCTCCTTTAACATCCCCATTAAGTGATAATCCTTTCCCCTTTTTCCTAATTTCTTTTTCTGATTCCTTTTTGCACTCTTTATACTTCAGTCCTTTCCTCTTACTTACCCTAGCAGTGTCTTTGCTCACTTTCTTTATGATGGGTTTTTGTCAATAGATAACCACACAACTTCTGACTCAGCCCCCTGATTTTCTCCAATGCTTTTCTCCTTGCCAGCAGGATCGGTTCCTATAAGACCTTTAACTAAGGATTCCTTAAAAACTGCCTGTTTTCTTAAGATTCTTTTTCTTTTTGGCTCCTCCCTTCAAAACTTTCCCTATCAAATGCCCAAAATGAGGAAATCTGCCATACAGAAGTCATTTGGTCTTGCTCTCTTCCTTCACAGACATATGAGCTCAAATTGCTTTCTAGCAAGTTTCTCTTTATTAATAATATCTATCATACCTTATCTGGCCCATAACTGCCTTAATACTTTGAAAAAAAGAGTTGTCCAAACACATTCCAAAAACGTGAGGAACTTTTTTGTGCTGTGCTGTTTGGTTTTGTTTTGTTGGTTTTTAAATTTTCTGACAGCAGATGATCTGGTTTGATAAAGTTCAATTACCACTACCTCATATCCTCCTGACACTCCCAGAAGTTGCTCAAAAATGTGACATCAACCTCCTCCTCATTCAGTAATCTTTAGCAGGGTTTTACTGTTCCTCTGTTTCATCTCCAACCACTCTATCTTTCCCTCTTTCTGGCCTTCTACACATTCCTAATATAGCAGATAATACTCTTCCCTTTTTCACTGCCTCTACTTCCTACACAGATTATACTCTCTCTGCTAATATTGAAGTGCCACAATTTATTTCACTGAGCCTATGTGATGCCGATTAAACTGTAGCCTTTGTTGTGTCCCAAGACTTCTTGTTCTTCCTGTTTATTCTCCATACTCTTACCATTAGAGTGAAAACATCTCAGATGTTTGGCAGGTTGCCCTTACATTATCCCTTTCGTTCTTCTATGGCCCTCCTGCCATTTCCCACTTCCACCAATGAGTTGTCAACCAGACCTCTACTTTTCTTACTCACCTGAGGTCTCTCCTGCCCACTCACTCGAACTCTGCTGTCCTAGGAGCATTTTCACTCATTTTTCTCTAGTAATAAAATTCTCACATTCTGGAAAGCAGTGTTTTTTTCACTGATTTAACAATGCTCCATAGGATGGAGATTCTCCCTAAGGTCTTCCCTAAAAATGGTGCAGAAAGTTGTTAGTAGGAAAGCAGTCTTATCAGATAAAGGTCCACAGTGCAATTTCGGATTTCTCAGTTCCAGAGAGGGGGCTGACAGCACTCATAGTTTAAACAAACCCTAACTTTGCCAAAATGCTAGCACACAGGCAAATATAAAGTCCCATTCTCTGCATCAGGCTGATGCGCAAAATTAGGTCTGGGTAAAACCTCGGGAGAACCGTTTCTAATTCCCAACAGCATCATACACCAAGTAGTAATGTATATTAACCAAGACAGTGGTACTTTTCAAGGCTGCAGTCATCAAGCAACAGGCAGGTGATGAGTGTAGCAGGGACAATATGTTGATTCTCCTCCCTCACAATTATGAACAGCTGGAACATCCTCAGTTTACAATGGGTCTGACACTGCAAAGAAACAAGAACAAATATTTGGAAATCTAATCACATAATATAGCTGAATGCTGACAAGAGGACCCTGCTCTAGGGGAATATACGCCTTTATAGCACATGGTTGCTATGTGAGAGAACAAATTACACGCTATTGATACCTGCTGTCCTGCTGCCCAGCCTCTGAATGACTGACAAGGGTGAAGTTCAGTCACTCAACTTCTTCAAAGCTTCAGATGTGCTTCTGAAGCAAAGATAGGAGTTTATGAAAGAGGAGGTTTCATACTATGTGATCAGCTGAAATAATATTTGAGGTTAAACACTGAGTTGTTAAAAATCAACATACATATTTTATAAATGCAGTAAACAGACCAACCTCTCATCTACATGGAGATAACAAGCAGGAAGACTGGATTTGCTCTTCATGGGGAATTTCCAGCTTTTCTCCCCACAAAAAAAAGCATTTTCAGAAATGCCCCTCTGACAAATAAATGTAAGAGAGAGTCTGTGGTCCAAAAAGGAGCTTACTTATAAAAGGGCTTGAGTCCCATGCTATTTTTTTCATTCTGTTCCAATGCATATCTACACTTCAAAGATGAGTCAGTGATTTTCTTGTGCTTGAGCAGCACAGCCAGTGTGATGGATGAATTGTATAACGTCTGTTGATAAGTATCACACCATCAGCCAGACCAGCTTCAGCTGTCTTCTGTCCCTCGTTGTCTATTCCCACTATTTCATAGATTCTGCTCCCTCTTCTGGCCAGCAACATAATAAAAGAAATAATTTCCCCTTTTGAAATGTGATTTTGAGCATGGGGAGTTGAGAAATGGAAAAGAAACTTCATATTACTTTGGCAGGACAAAGAGATCTGAGCTGTGTATCCACTGCATTTCCATATTTGGATTTCTCTGTAACAAAGGCTTGCAGTATTTATAGTAAAAAAAGCTGAAAAATAATTACAGGTATTTTTTGCTATATTTTCAATTTACTGGGTATCTCCTGGGAGGAGGGCAGGAGAGAGGATGGGAAGTGCAAGGAAAGAAATACCATCAATCAGCATTGCTGCATCTATTCACTTCTCCCTCTCAGCATGATATTGCTCCTTTTTGAGATTTGTGCAAAAGAATACTGCAGACCTAAAAAAGGAAGCGAGCAGAGATCCCATCTTTAGGAATAGCAGACATGCCAAAATGGGTTCAGATAATGTTATATTAGCTACAGCATGCACACCACATGCTCAAAAAGGCCAGTGTTTTCTCTGCTTCAGTAAACAGTATCCAAAAGGTGCACCTCCAAAGCAGATACTGCAGTTTCTAACTATCTTTGCCTTTTTTCTGGTTCTCCCCTCCTCTTGGAAGTTACCAACCACAGGCATTTGGGACAAAGGGCTTTCAAACATTTTTTTGGCCATTAAAGACATCATCAAAAGCTAATGTAGAAGAAGGTACAAATTGTACTACCCTGTACACCCAGGAGAGAAAAATGTTGCCTCTTTAACAATTTCCTTTGATGGAAGTTTTCTTAGGCCTCCCACAGTTGAACTTTGCCTGATGAAGCTCCCCAAAGCCATGTCTGAGGCGGAGCAGAAAGGACAACTCAGTGACAGCACAGCTTGCCACCATGCGTGTGATGAATGGGCTTGCAACAGAAGCGATATTGGTTTTTACATGGAAAGGAAATTGCATTGAAACTCTCAGTGTATGGTTTTAGCCAAAGCATTGTCTGTACACACAATAATTCATTTGCTCAATAGACAGCAAAATAAAGAGATGATTCATTCAGCCTTCTCTAGCTGACAATTTCGTAAAATTTCAGATTTTACATCATATTCATTTCCAGTTGACAATGTCTTACACATCTCGATTACCTTTCCTCAGAGAGTATAGCGCAGCTTGTTGGACATCATTTGCCCATTCTTTCCCTCATAAAGAGAGCAGAGTCTTGATCCACAGCAGAAGACTGAACTGGTGTGGTCAGAACAGCAACCAAAGTTCACACCAGTCAGAACTGCACATGGTGAACCTGGCTTTAGAACTAAAGCCCTTTTTAAGCTATAATTTCCAAACGTACTATTAGTAATGAATTTGAAACATTATTAAGTACTAGAAAGCAGTATTCCTCTGGCAGTTGTGCCAGTTCTAAGGCTGGAGTCTTCTACAGGTGTCTGAGCTGCTGCTATTCAAACACTCGGGCCTGATTCTGCACTCCTTTGTTCAAGCAGCAGTCCAAGGGAGTGAAAGCTGGTCAGAGAAAAACGTGTGGGATCAGATCTTGTGATATGGCAAAAAAATTCCCCTTTCCATGAAAGGAACCTTGTTTTCAAACACATTCCACAAGGTGAGCAGCTCTTTCAGCCCTTCTGCATATAAGATGAGGCTTTTATTTTTTTCCCTGAGAGTGGGGCTCACAGCCCCCAAGCTGCCTGTGCCACCGCTGCACACACCACTGAGAGAGGATCCTTCTCTTACTGAAACAGCTACTCATTGAATAGTTCTTCATTATCTAAGAGATAGCCAGGAAATATTTAATAAATATATTACCCATTGCATCAAAATAAATATCATTTATAAAACATTCATTGTCTTTTGCTCATCATCATCATCATACAGTGTATATTAATGACCCCAGTACAGATGAGATTTACAAACGTTTGCCTGAATTTCTCCCCTTAATGCATTCTCCCACTTACAATAATCATTGCATAAAAACACAATGCAGCTTTATGCCACTGGCATATACCAAAGACGAAACTAAAGATCTTGTGAGAGTACAGAAAGTCTTCAGACAGGAGGAATGGCTTTAGGTGTGCCTTCAAGTGGCACTTGATCCAACTCAACTCTGCAGCATTTTAGAATTAGAGCCAATATTTACTTGAGAACTCAGAATTACTTAATCAAATAATAGAACATATAAAAGCAAGCTGACTGTTTGGAAAAAAAAATGTTTAATAATACAATGATAGTTGTAGTATCGTCCAGTAAAGGTGTATTGTAAAAATGTTCTGAATATTAATTTACCTCAGATAACTTTAGAGTTGTAAATACTTGCATTATATTGAGGTAGACAGTAAAAAAAAAATTATTTTCTCCATTATTAGCACAGAATTAAAATCTTGTAATAATATCTTAAGGAAATGATAATGTTAAGTAAGGATGAAATATTTGATTAATGCTTAATTCTGTACAACTCAAATATAAACTTTTAAAAAATATTAGAAATTATAACATTTCGAGTGCATATCATGTTTTGTACATCAAAAAAGAAATGCATGTTGTCCATCTCCATTTTGCACTTTTCAGTCTGTTTAAATAAACAAATATTTACAACTTTTACATGAACAACAGTGCATCCAAAGCAAAATGTGCATTTTAAATTAATGCTCCTGGTCGAGTCTTTTTATTAGCATTTTATATTATTATTCTCTTCTCTTTTTTATCTTTTTCCACAAGTTTGTAGCTCTGCAGTACCAGATAAGCCAACAATTCTAGAAATCGGTGGGGAAAAGCCTGAAACTAGGAACATAATAATTACATTAAGAAAGGGCTAGGCATAGCTTCGAAGTGCACTTTCCTCAGGTGAAACCAGAGCTGAGACCAAAGGTGGGAAAGAACCAGACATCTTACATAAAACGCCTTTTCCAGCCCATTTGCATGTAATACTGCTGCAAATTGCGAGGGCCGTCGAGACACAGCTACCCGGAGACCTGGCAATGGCATCCTTGCCCTCCTCGTGGGACCCGAAGCAGTTTCCTTTCCAATCCACCCCGGTTGTGCTTTCTGTAACACTTCGCTCTTCACAGTTTTGCTGTCTTAAAATAAAACCTAGCTGATAATTACAATCTTAAGCAACTCTTGCTTCTTTTTCTTTTTTTTTTTTCCTCCTTTTCTCCTTTTTTTCCCCCTTGGGGGGGAGAGAGGGAAAGGGGGGGCCGTAGGCTATTTCTGGCTGGTAAGCTTGCAGGAATGTGAAAGAGAGAGGGCAGAAATGAAACAGCCCTCTTCAGAGCAACTTCAGAGAGAGGGATCAGTCTGCTCCCTCTCCCTCCCCCGACTCTTTTTGTACTCGCTAAATTGCCTTCACCTTTGCAGGGAGGAGGACAGATCGCCAGATAAACCCCGGGGGAAGAGAGGGGAGCGGGAGAGGGACCGGGCGGGGGCCTCGCCGCCTGCCCGGCCCGCTCGCCCTTCCCCGCCGGCAGCCGCGGGCCGGCGCTGCCGCGGCCCCGGCCGGCACCGCCGCGGAGCCCGGCGCCGCCGCCCCCTCGCCCGCCGCGCTCGGCCCGCCGCGGGCCTGGCCCCGCTCGCCGCTGCCGCCGCACCTCCGCCAGACGCAGACCCGGCCGCCGCCGAGGGGCGTCCCGCCCGCTACCTGCAGCCGCAGGACTCCACCACCATGTCCTCGTACTGCTTGTACACCACGTTGTTGCCCGCGTCGATGTAGAGGATGCTGATGGGGGTCAGTTTGGTGGGGACGCAGCAGCTGGGCGGCGTGGAGCCGGGGTCCATGGAGTTCATGAGGGTCTGGATGATGGCGTGGTTTGTGGGCTCCAGGTGGGAGCGCAGCGGGAAGTCGCAGACGCCCTCGCAGTGGTGGGCCTCGTATTCCAGCGGGGCGATGATCCAGTCGTCCCAGCCCAGCTCCTTGAAGTTGACGTGCAGCGGCTTCTTGCTGCAGCGCAGCCGGGACTTCTTGCCGTGCCGCTTGCCGTGCCGGCTGGCGAAGGCGGTGCGGCGCTGGCGCCGGGCCGGCGGGCGGCGGGCAGCGGGCGGCGGGGGCGCGCCCAGCTCGGCGCGCAGCTCCCCGAGGAGGCTCCGCCGCCGGGCGCGGGTGAAGACCACCAGCAGCGCCCGCTCCTGCGGCGGCCGCGGCCGCCGCGCGAAGCCCAGGCCCCGCAGGTCGAGCCAGCGCCGCGGCCCGCGGCCCGCCGAGGCCCGCAGCTCCAGGCACAGCCGCTTCCAGGGCCGCTGCTCCCGCAGGCCCTGCCGCACGTCGAACACCTCCCAGCCGGAGGACGAGGCCGGCCGCGGGTCCAGGGCGCGGGAGTCCAGCGGTCGCGGCGAGAGGCAGGCGGAGAGCTGCACGTGCGGCGGCGCGGCGGGCGGCGGGCGGCCCCGCGGGGCCCGGCGGAACAGCCGCAGCTCGGCCCCCACCAGCTCCTCCGTCTCCGAGAGGGTCGACACATCAAACACATACTGCTGCCGCCTCAAGGGAGCGGGCGAGAGATCGTCTGCGAGATAAAAATAATTACAGTCAGTTGCGCTCGGGGGGATCTGCCGAGAGGTCTCTGAGGCGGGAAAGGGAGGCAGCACCGCCGGCTCGCCCGGCCGGGCCGCTCCTGCCTGCCTCACCCCCCACCCCCAGCCGGACCGGGACCGGGGAGGGTAGGGAGAGGAGAAAGAAGGAGAAGGGAATAATATGGAAAGGGAAGAATATGGAAGTATGGAAGAACCCGCACCCGACAGTCGAGGAGACAGCTCTCCAGCACTAGAGGCAGACCCTGCTCCACCACATCCTCTGCCTATCAGCCCCATGTACACGTATCTGTGCTCCTCTGAGGAAAACCTGGACTTCTTTTTTGACACATCGGTGTACAAAGTGCAGCGCAGAAAGCAAACCAGATTCCCTTGAGCTGCTTTCCAATAAAATGTTTACAACCCAGCAAATACAAAAATTCCCAAAGCCCCTGTGTTTCCCCAGAAGCTAGTAAAGCTTGTGTAGATTTCTATAGTAAAAGTGTCACTGGAACCTCTGTTCAGCAGCCCCTCGCCGCTTTTCCAAAATCAGCCCGCCCCAGGGGTAGAAACAGAGACTAAAGAAATATACACCGGCCTGTTATTTATCGATATCAAAGGTCACTGCGATTCTTAATCAGTATGTTTCACAACCTCGGCTCTACCTGACAGCTCTCTGGGAACCTCCTGCGGGGCAGGAGAGACAAGGGGATGATTTATGCAAACCAAAAACCTTCAGACGCGCCACGGCGATGTAAAAAATCAATGCGGATTAACGTGCAGTTAATCAGCGCGGATTAGCACACTCGACAGTCGCCCTGCGTCGCTGCGTGTTCCCCTGGACGTCAGCAGGGAGATGGAGCGTGGAGTGCACCAGGGACAGCGGGAATTGCTGGGAAAAAGACCTGCCCCGCAGCCAGGCCACGGGATGCTCGGCGGAGCCTGGCTGCCTGCCGAGCGCAGGGAGCCGCCCTGGGCGGCCCCGGCCCCGCCGCGCAGCCAGCGGCACCTCCGGCCCCGCACACCGGCCCGCCTCCCGGAGCGCGGCCCCGGAACCCGCCTCGCCCGCACCGCGGCACCAGGAGCCAGCACGGACAGGGAGTTCCCGAGCCGGAGCTTCCCCGCCTCCCCGGGGCTGCGCGCCGGCGGGAGCGATGCAGGACCGGTCAGGCATCCCGGAAAATCTGAAACCAGGCCTTTCGCATCCCTGCCTCCACCTCCCACTCCAGGCTTGTCTGTTCCCTCGCTGTGGGGCTTCTCCTTCCCAGCGAGGGGCGAGAGGCAGCCTGGTTGTGTATCCCGCTCAGGGAGTGCGGGAGGAGACTGAAAAAACCACGAGCAGAGCCCGAAAAATGTCGTCACAGTCCAGGTGACGACAACAGCTGCTTTATTGAGCTGTGAAAATAAAAGTGAAACCCGTCGGGAGCTGCCTAGAGGTGCTGGACAGTTTCATCAGCACTGCAAGTGCAGACCAGGATTCGGTCCATGAGTCTCCTGCGGGTTTTGGGGGAGCGTGGGGGTAGTTCTGCCCTTCGCAGGCGCGGGCCGTGGGCTGAGGTGCACGTGGCTGCAGGAGGAGGGTCCAACAGCTCCGGAGATCTCTGGTATCATTGCCTCCTCCTTCAAGGGAGTCCTGGGAGCTTCAGAGAAAAGCGGATGAGCCTTCGGGTAAGATAGCGCAGGTCCTCCTCCTCTTTCTCCTCTTTTTCGTCGTCTTGGTGGTTTTTTTTCTGCATCCAACATCTGTCAGATACAGGGCGCAGATCGATCTCCTGGCTCTACCGATATGCCTCAGATCTTCGTTCAAGGGCTCCAGCGACCGTCGAGGAAACTAGATCAGCATCTTCCTCTGCGGCTGTCCGCAGCACCGGGACGTGGGCAGAGCCGAGCCTGGGCACGGATTCCCTTTTAATCGCTCTCCTTGCTTAGGGGATGGAGAGGCGGCTGTCACGCTTGCTTTCAGAGAGAGATGCTCGCTCTCTTTGGTACTCCCAGTCGCCATGGGGTGGGGGTGAGGAGAGTTCTGCCTCCAGGCCGCTGTCCCCCCGGAGCAGACAGCCCCACATACACTCCTCCTTGTCCTGTTCCTGACCAGCGCCAAAGTCCTGGCGTCCCCCATATCTCTGCCGGGGTGCAGGAGCAAGGCAGCGCTGCCCAGCAGCCACAGCTTTCAGGGAAAGGGCGGCCCTTTCCCGAGGGATGAGGGGACACGAAGGTGACAGCGCCTCTCCCCTTCCCGAGGAACTGTCACGCAGGTGGCCTGTGGCGGCGCAGGAAATAATCCCATTCGGGGGTAACATCCAGGCATGCAGCTTAGACGGGAGGGAAGCAACGAGAGGCTGAATTGCCCGCATGTCCCCGCTGCTCAAAGTGGGCTCTAAAGGGTCTGCAGACCCCTGTCACCCGGCGGTGCGGGAGGAAACCAGCTCCGGCACTGTGGGTGCCAAAAGGCTTGCTCAGGGATGCTCCGCAAGCAGCATCTTTTGAGACTCCGGTTTGGTGAGGGTTTGGGGCGTTGCACGGCAGGTCCGGGTTGCTCGGTGGCACGGCACGCTGGCGACACGGCCGGTTTGCAGAGAAATGTGCCCCCGCTCAAGCGGATCTCTGAGACCGGTTTCAGCAGCACCGAAACTCTGCTGGAAAAATCCCACTGGCTCAGGCAGCTGCCGGCTCCCGTGCCTCTCTCGGGAGGGCAGGGAAAGGGGCAGGGCTGCCGGTTGTTTCAAATAAGCAGCTTTGAATCCGATCAGATAAACGCTATTTATTCACTCTTGTAACCTAATAATTCCAGATGAATACATAATCCTAAACCAGTACTGGCTCGCTCCCAGCGCAGTCGAGAGGGTGGGAAAAGCAGCGGAGGGCGGGGAAGGAAAGCGGGACCTCCGGAACCTCCACAAAACGGGAAGAGACGGGTCTAGGTTGGGGACCCTTTGTTCCCAGCGAGGCTGCTGCCTTCCCAGCACACAAAGAGCGGCAGCAGAGACGGCGTGGGGACACCCTGACTGTCCCTCTCTCTCCCCGTGAGCAGTGCACAACGGATAGGGGCTTGTCCTCTTCAGTTTTCCTTTAAATCCAAGGAGCGACTGGGGTAAAACCCGGGGTTTCTAACAGCCAGCTGGAGATCTGCCTTTTTCTCAGGCCAGCTGAAGCTGTCCTTACAGATATTCCCGTTACCGAAATACTTGTTCCGAACAGCAAAGTCATCCCAGCTGGGCTGGGGAAAGCCACATGGCAGAAAATGCACCGGGGAGGTGTGTTTGTATTTGTAGCGCTAATGTAAATGATTGTAAGCTCCGCAGTAAGTATTTGTTCTATTTCGACTCTCCGCAGTTTATTCTCTTTTTTTCGGGCGAAAATAAAATATTAGGAGCGGGAAGGAGGAACAGAAGGAGGGAGTAGGTCTATCTGAAATTTAAGAATGTGCCAGTGGCGGATGGAAAGAGCAGCCCCACTCCGCCGTGCCCCTCGCGAGGCGCTCGGGCAGCGGCGTGCCCGGTGCTCCCGGGCCGGGCCGGGCCGGGCCGGGCCGAGCCGGGCCGGGGACTGTCCCGGGTCCCCGCCCGCCCTCCCCCCCGCTTCCCTTCGCCGTGCGGTGGCTGCGCTTTCTGCAGCTCCGAAGCTGAATGAATGACTGGGCTGGGACTTTTTCCTGTGTGAAGCCTCTCCCGTTTCCCGGGTCGCTTTCTCGCCGCAGTCTGGGCTTTGAGGAGAGACGGGGGTTAACGAAGGCTACACAAAGTTTCCCTTTTCATGGCAGATCAGGTACTGGGCTCCCAGCCAATTCATCAGGGCTCAGATCTTAACTTTACATCACTGCAAATTATACCCAAACCACATTCAAGAAGAATTTTCCCATTCCCAAATTCTCTTTCAAGCCATATTTAAACTCGCAAACCAAAAGCACATTTTCAGTTTAAAGACACTTTGCAGACACTCGCACAACAATAATCTGGAAATTAAAACATATATTGTCCCTAATTGCGAAGGTCTGCCCACACGTTGTCTGCGGAGTCGCAAGGCTGACAGGTATTTCTTTCGGAGCATTACCCAAGCTGTGGAAACAACGGGCTGACTCTCCATGTGTGGTATTTCTCCGGGTTTCAATTCCACATCTCCCAGCGCCTGCCTCGCCGCGGTTTTTTATTACACCGAGTGATTAGATTTAAATGCATCGTTCGCTTCGCTATCGAGTAACCGAGAAAGACCACACCTTCCTCGGACGGATTTCCAATCCTGCCAAAAAACACTAACTAGTTGTTGGAGGGCTGTTTCTTTTTCTTTTCTTCTTTTTTTTTTTTTTTTTTTTTGTCTCCTCGGAGCGGCGAGGCACCTGGCTGTGATGCACCTTTGATCACCGCTGTACCGTACCTGCTCCGGGAAGGCTGCCTGCCCTTGTCCCGCTCTCCGCCGTCCCCTCGCTTGCCAGGAGCGACTCTCGGCCCTCGGGCACAGAGGGACACGTCCCGCAAGGCTCCGGGCCCTCGGCTGTCGCCATCGTCCCAGCAGATGCGCCGAGGCGGACGGGAGCTTCCTTGCGGGGTTTCTACCTGCTGTAACAGACCTTAACCCAGTATCTCTCCCTTTCCCCATCTGCGGTGCTTACGCTACCCGAAATACTTCGACGGAGGAGAAATAATTTCTCCGAAATTATTCGTGTTGAGAAAATCGGCCTGAATATTCCCAGCGCTTGGAGCTAAGAAATGAAGCGAAAATATTACTGAGCGATAAATGTGGAAGCGCTAAGATACAGCAACAGAACATACAAATCTGGCCATAACTAGCAAAGATTGAAACATCCCCTTTCGCTCATAAATCAGACTTCAGGCACGAGAGGATGGCTACCCTCAGTTTCAGCCTGCCCCTAAATCGCAAGGAAAGGAGAGTTTTCCCGGTCGATCGTTTTGGGTTTTTTTCTGCTATGAAGGGAGGAGGTAAATGAGGAGGGCGAGGCGCCCCACTGCCGTGCCCAGCACCGAGTGGCCCTGGCCTGTGCCGGATTTTCTCCCCGCGGGCCACTCGGCTGCCGGCTGGGGCCAGCCCAGCTGCGGCACAGCATCTCCCCGCGGGCGGCGGAAGCTCCACAGCTCCGAGGCGGAGACCTCGGACCTCCGTCCCCCACGTGTCCCCCCCTCAAAAAAAACCCCCAAAAAAAACCCAAAAAAAAAAAAAAAACAACCTCTTGGCAGGAGGGTTTCTGGATTAAAAAGAAAAAATAATAATAACGAAAAAAATCAGGACCAGGTCCGAAATGAGCCACCGGAATAGTTTGATAGGCGTGAATTACTCGTCCTGTTAGCGGAGCGGCCCCGCGGCAGGGCACCGCCCCGCCGAGCTGCCTGATCCGCGGAGCTCCCGGCGCCGCTTCCCCGGACCGCCCTCCCGTGCGCGAGCCCCCACGCCTTCTCCAGGGACAACAAACAAACGAAAGACAAACTAAAAAATGCCCCCGTCCCCGCCGACGGCCCCATTTTCACTGGGAAGCGGCGAGAGGCGCAGCCGCCGAGGGGACGCTGCGCTCCGCTCCGCCCGCGCCCGGCCCCGCTCCGCTCCCTCCCGCAGCTCCCGCGGCGCGGGGGCCAAACACCGAGCCCCAAACACCTCCCGGCACCGGCAGCGCGGAGCCGCCGCCCCGCCCGCCCCGCGACACCGGCTCCGCGCGCGCGGAGGCCCCGCCGGGCCGGGCCGGGCCGGGTCGAACCGGGCCGGGCCGGGCCGGGCCGCTCGCTCCTCTCGCGGGCGCACGGCGGGGATGAGGAGCGGCAGCTCGCTGCCGCGCTCCGGCCGTCTGGTCTGCATTAGTGTTTTTATAAGGGGCTCAAACAAATCGAATACAAGGTCACCAAATAATTAACAGTTGTGAATTCCCTCCTTTCCCATTAAAATACTTCCCTGTTTATATTTCATTTTCCTTCTGCCAACGACAACACTGCTTGGGCAAAGGCGCTGCACAGATTACGCTACACTGCAGCTTTCGGTCCACCCAGAAACCCGCTGTTTTGCATAAATATGTTGTACTAGATGAACTTCAAGTGAGATTTTCACTCTTTTCTTCCGCCACATGCACAGCCGGGCCGTTTTCAGTTTCTGCACACGGAATCCCCCTTTCGTCCTAGCCGTCTATTCACCACCCTCAGAACCCTCATGGCAAGAGCAAAATAACGATGTTCGGATCCCTGCCCATCTGAATCAGTTGCCTCCCAACTGGAACGCGAACCTACATAAAGAAAACGGGGAGGGAAAAAGGAGACGATCTTGACCTATTTCGATGTCCCCGTCCCTTAGGCGCGGAGCGCAGCGTTTCGTATGCGGGAGCCCTGCCTTGGTGCCGGTGCTGCGGGCTCTGCAGACACAAAAGGGTGAGGCGAGGGGCACTCGCAGCAGCCGACCCTCGTGGCAATCCCTTCTCACGGAGATCTTTTCAAAAATCGTGCTCCTTCGCACTCCAGCTATTTCTTTTTTTGTTTTCGATTTCTTCCCAGTCATGCCGCGTTTCTTGCTAGCTGTGGGATTGCTTGTTTATAACTCCCTTCTCCAGCTCTCTCCCGCTCTCTCCTTTTTTTTTTTCTCTTTTTTTTTTTTCTTTTTTTTTTTCCTTCCCCTGCCTGGTGGAGTCCTTGCAGCTCCTAATTGTCCTGCCTTACTGTGGAGCTCCAATGCTGGGGGTCCTGAGGCCAGTGAGAGCACCATCTGCGTTTTAATGAGTTACTTCATGTGCCAACAGTAATTTTCCTACATTCAGCTAGGTCCTGTCTGATCTTGCGACCGTAACAAGGGGGAGCGAGTGGGGGGCGGTAGGGGGTGGAGAAGGGGGAATCGCAAGCCCTTTCCCCTCTTTCTCCACTCTTTTTCTACCGACGGGGGAGAAAATTATATGTGCATTAAGCAGTAGTGAGTCTTCACTTCCTCTCGCGCTACCCTGAAAACGATCTTATTAGCTTCAAGCGGGAAGGGAAGAAGCGAAGCAGAGGGAAGCGGCTGGCGGTGTCTGCCCCGCAGCCCCGGAGGGCGGTGGCACGGGCGGGCCCGGCACTGCTGCGGCCGGGGGCTGCAGAGCCGAGCCGAGCCGAGCCGAGCCGAGCGGCCCCGCCGGACGCTCTCGGGACACGCAGGCACCGCAGCCGCCTCGCACGGGAAAGGCTATTTCTCGGCAGGACGGAAAGCTGCTTCGCGCTCCTCTGCGGGCTACTGTCCCCCCGAAATGCTGCCATGCAGGATGGCGTGCGGCAGGTGGGACGGCCACCGCCATATCCCCCCTGGAGCTGCCGCTTAGGTAAAGAGCAGCCCATCTAATTGGGTCAATTTGGGCGGCTATACTGTCTGCAAATGAAGTGACAGAAAATCTGCCCCCCCCTTCCCCGCTTTCCCTGAGCAAAGACTGTTCATCATCAGCACAACTCCAGCTCGCCAATTAACTGGGCTAGGAGCCCACGGGGAGGTGGGCAGTAAAACAGCTACCACTTCAGAGGAACGGAAGCTCTCTTGAAGTTTTTTGGTGATGTGCCATCGGCTGGTCCACTTCATTATGGGAGACTAGACAATATTTGATATGTTATGACATGAACACTCAATTAGATCACTGAGTTGAAATACTCCAATCAGTGGCTTGATGCTAAGCAACCCTCAGAAGGTCCAGCAGAAGGTCACAGCCTGTGACACATCAAATCAAAATCAATGGGGAAAAGTGAGGCTTTTCCTTAATCAAACCAGGACTTCTGTTAGCAAATCACTTCCCCCGGAGTAGAATCTCACATGCAGCGAGATGAGCTAAATTTGTTAAATTAACTGTCTTTCTTCTGGTTATCAAGAATAAGATGATATCGAGCTCGGCTCCATTTCCTGCGGCTCGCAGAGTTAGCACCCCGTTTCCTCTCCGTCAGGGGGAGCGGTCCAGCTCCTTTCTGACGGCAGAATTTTCGAAACCGTGTTTCTAGAAAGCGGGTCCTCTTCCCCCCATCCCCGCTTTTAACAGCGACGAAGAAAACAACCCCCATAAGGCGAAGGCGGAGAGCAAAACCCCTCGTCCCCTTTCCCCTCGACAGCGTCTGCGGGCTTCCGACCGCGAGGGGCACACACTGTGGGCGCTTCCACGCGTCCTCCCGAGCCCAGAGGCGCGATGGGCACAGAGCCGGCAGAAAGAACTCCCCCGAGCCCGGGGAAGCAATGGGGCAAGGGGCCGAGCCTGGGGTGCCGTGGGCGGGGAGAAGGCTCCGGCTCGGGGAGGCGGTGAAGGGGGTCAGTTTGGGTTCGGTTCGATTTGATTTGGGGCGATCGGCTTCTGCGGCTCCGGGGAGCCGTGTGATTTTTCCCGGCGCTGTATTTTGCCCTAAAACGGCTGGGACACGGCGGGAGGGCGGCGAGCTGCCCCGGCTCCCGGTGCTGCCAGCCACCGGCAGGTACATCAGTGCCCGAGGAGGCGCGGACGGAGGGGAGGGTCTTCAGATGTGGGAGAAGGGGAGGAACGAAAGTGCAACCTTCATTAAGAACCTGTTAATTAATCTGTTCTTAATGGCTCACAACCAGGGTAACGAAAAAAGGGGAGGGGGGAATGAAAGGGGCAGGGGGGCGTTTTTATGGAAGGGAAATTTTACTCTGGATCGACGAGAAATGTGCACCCGCGGCCCCGGGTACGAGCGATACGACCACGAGAGAAAAGCCCAGGAGGGCCCCGGCGGGGGCTGCAGGTCACGGAGGGGGCCCGGGAGCCCGGCGGCACCGATGCTGCCCGGGAAGCTCTGCGGCTCTGGGCAGCGGCCCCGCTGCCAATCCCGGCCCGGGGGTGCGTGAGGACCAACCCCGCACAGAGCTCAAAGGATGCGGCCCCGGAGCAGACGTCAAGTCCGGCCGCCCCTCGCTGAGTCCCGGTACCGGGCGGTACCCGGGCTGCAGGCTGCCCCCCCGCAAGGGGAGCCGGGGGGTCCCAGTCCCAGCGCTCTTGGAAGGGACGGGGCTCTTCCAGGTAACCCCGATAACGCGACCCGAGGCGAGAGCAGCCTCAGGCAGAAGATGTTTGCCCTCCTTCAGCTTAAACTTTCTTTTCGCCGTGCAGCCGCATCGATAAGAGCCACCCTTTCTCCGGCGGGTGGAAAGAAACCAGAAGAGCGGTATTTAATTATTTTTTTTTCAAGGTTGAATTTACACCCAAATTCCGCCTGCAAAGCTGGGGCGTGTTTTCCACCACCCCATGACGATTCGGGGAGGAACACTCGTGTTTCTCGCACGCAGCACTTCGGGCTCGGGTTTAGCGCTGCGAGGCCGTTTGCTTTAAAATAAAACAACGCGACTCCCAATTTACCGAGAGATCTGCACTTGCCGGCGATGCCGGGGCGGGGAACAGCACCGGCGGCCGCTGCCCACCTCCCCAGCACCAGGCTCGGCGGGACGGCAGCGCCGTGCCGGGGAAGGGGCACCGCAGCCCCGGGGGGACCGCGAGGGGCGTGGGGGGCAGAACTTACCTCGTCCCCTGTCTACAAAACTAGTGATGGTGTTGGCGGATTTGGACGACTGAAAAAAGCTGGCGTTGATGCCCAGTTTCTCCGCGATAGAGTAAGTCCTGAACAGAGACAGCATGTACTCGTGGGGTTCCGCCCGTGGGAGCGCCCGGTCCATGGCGTGTCCCCCTTGCCGCGGGCGGTTTTCCCGTGGGGACCGCGGCACTCTGCGGCTGCGACCACCTTTGGAGGAGGCGGCGAGCCCCGAGGAGGCAGGGAGGGAAGCCGGGAGGCAGCAAGGTAAATCCCAGAGGAGGCTGGCGAGCAAGGCGGCGGAGAGCAGGGCCCGGCGTGCATTCATAGCGAGAGGCGGCGGCGGTGGGGAGGAAGAGGAGGGCGGCCCGACGTGCGGCTCCGGCGGCCCACGGAGCGGCGCGGGGACTGCGCGGCGGCGCGGCGCGGAGCGGCGACTGCACCCGGGCGGGCCCGGCCCGCGGCCGCCCGCCCCGCCCCGTGGGTACCGCCCCGCCGCGCACGGCCCTGTGGGGACACCCAGCCCGCCCCCGCGGGGCGGGCCGCGGCGGGGCGGGACACCCGTGCTCGGGGCTCGGGGGTCCCGCTGATCCCTGCCCGCTGCGCTCTCCACGCGGGAAGCGGCCGCGGGGGCCGCAGAGAGATGCCGCGCGCCTTGCTGCCACCTCTCGGGTACCGCTTCTCATCGACCCAGCGGGGCTGTCATCTGTTCAGGTGCCTCACAGGTTCTCCGGGTTTGAGTGTGGGCAGATTCGTGTGATGCTAATGATTTTACTTGAGGCTCTTTGTATTCCCCTGGCTATGTGCCCGAAAACTGGGCACAAAGCAGGGCTCTTATAACAAGGAGAATTTTGATGACAAGTGAGCATCTCACCTTAGGATGTGCCAGGGCCCATCTAGCTAGCAGCCTTGAGGCAGGCCCTGACACCCGTTAGAGAAGGAAGGAAAGGCATAGGAAGAGCCAGAGACTATTCTTCTTGTCTCAAAATCTGCAAATCAGCCACCAAGAGGGGACCAGCCCAAGTGAAGCACAGTGCCAGGCTGGGGCCTTTCAAAAAGCAGCTCTGGGCACTGCTGGACCGTCAGCACTGTCAAGATAATCAGGGTAGCCTGGAGAAGGCAGGGCACACATTTGCCTTGTCCTGGTCATGCAAAAGACAACAGTGGAGCAGAAGTACAAGGATTCAGAAATTCACCCACCCCTTTTCATTTGGCTTTTCCGAGGTGTATCCTTCAGCATGAAACTGGTGTCAGTTCCCCAATGGTTTCATCCAATCACCTGTCTAGAGTTCACAGCCATCACAAAGCACAATAACATGGTTGCATTAACTCTACCTGTCCTGACCACTACTTTCTTCTCCTTCACCTTCTCATCCTCCTGCCTGGACCATGACACTGCTGCTTCAGGCAGCCACAAACCACCCTCTTCCACTTCCCCATGTGGCTTTCCTCTGCCCTGTGCTGAGCTGTCGTTGTGCCACTCCGTGTGTCCACTCGGAAGCTCCCGGCTCACTTTCTGTTTATCCTTTGACAAAT
The DNA here is from genome assembly GCF_036417665.1 of Passer domesticus. Lineage (NCBI taxonomy): Eukaryota > Metazoa > Chordata > Aves > Passeriformes > Passeridae > Passer > Passer domesticus. Next base: position 138,627,898 of record NC_087474.1, read on the forward strand.
CACACAGTCTCTCATTACCATTTTAGCAATTTTGAATATTCCAGTACATATATGTATGCATGAAATGGTCCCAAAGTGCAGTGGACGGCGGGGGACGCTCTCCCGTTCCTCGGAGGTCGGGAGGGTGGCTAAGGCTTTTGGCCTTACTTGGGTGAGACATTGCAACAGTGGTGGAAGAAAGGAGTCAGCTTGGTCGGGGGCTAAGTCCAGGGTTATTGAGGAGAGCTACAGTGCAACACAGGATCAGTGGGATGAGGCAGACCCTGACAGAGCATATGAAGCAGGCTTCCAGCCTGGCACATCCCAGTTTGCCGGTAGGGTGCTTGGTCCCACTGTGTTCCCCATCTCCTACGGAGAGATGGTAGGGACTATGAGGAACACAATGGGAACATTGAAAGCAAGTGACAGGCTCAGATTCCAAGTGAACCATGCTGCATCTCTACTAGAAAAAAAGATAATTCCAAGACAGGAGCTCATGCTATGCAACACTCCATACATGGCTTAGAGAGCTCCCTGGTGTGGTTTTGGCCCATGCCAACTAGCACTTTCCCAGCCAATACCCAGGTCCGTAACAAGTTATGGCTTGTGCCAGGGGCTGTCCCTAGATGGCCATTTGGATGTGCCCATGTGGATGTGGGACACATCATACATCTGGGATTAGAGAAGGGGGCCCGTCATTGCCTTGGCTTCTTTTTAGCACGATAGATGTACTGCGAGGTGCTGGCAGATGAACTGTGAAGAGACAGGGCTACAAAAAAGTATCAGTGACAGTGTAGAAATGAGGCAAGTGTTCTGCAAAACCATTTCCCACTTCATCCTCTCCCATTTCTTCACTCCCATTTTATTTATTGTGCTTTCACTCCTCCTGTGTATCCTCTGGCTTCACTGACACCCTCCTGACCACTACACTCCCTTTTCATCAGCTGCTTTCTGCACTGGAGCATCTCCCCTCCTCCTGTCCCTTTGGCTTCTCTGTTCTGATGCCTCACTTTTGTTGCTTGTGCTCCCCTTTGCCACTCCCATCCTTTCTGCTCTGTACTTAGCATTTTGGCTATTTTTTCTTGCCATGACCCAGTTCCTTCCGGAGCCTTATCATCACTTTTTTGTTTCCTTCTGCCCCTTTTGTGTTCTATTCACTTATTCCATGCTCCTGCTGGCTATCTCCAATCAGCTGCCCAGCTCCAGTTTCTCCTCCATCAACTTCTGCCCAACCCTAGCCCCGCAGGCTCTTTCTTTTCTCTCCTGCTGTATTTCATTGTCCTGTTTTTCTTTTCTGATATTGTTCCCACTTCCCACATCCCCTCCTTGTGGTCCCAAATGCTGCTGCTGCACGGCTGCCCTTTCCCACTCTCACTCTGCTGGTTTCCAGGGTCCCCTCTGGTGCTCCCGGAGTGTCTGTTCCCTTCCTGCCTTTGTCTCTTGGTCTGTCTCTCCCCTTCCCTCTTTGTTCTCAGCTTTTTCCTCCCTTGGCCTCCTCCTCTCCCAAGGGGAGGTGGTTTCATGCTAATGCAAAGCTGCAAGGTCTCAAGAGCAACTTCCATCAGCCTGATTTAATTTCTACCTGCTGCTTTTGCATGCTTTAACGCATTCTCCAAAATTGACTTGGATGGCTGCTTTGCACTGTCACTTCTTTATCAGGGACCTGACTTGAAGCCCTCTGCAGCCAACAGGGCCTTTCCTGTGTTTCTTGTGACCTTTCAGGCAGTGTGGAGGCTGAGGCCCTGCTGAGGCAGATGCTCCCATAGCACTCCAAGACTGTTGCTTAGCAGGTGGGAGTGCACACAGGTAGCAGTAACAGCCAGAAATAGGCAGTGTTGCTTTCCAGCCTGTTTCTCAAGGCTTTAGGTTGCTCAGGGTTGTCCCCGTGCCGTTCTGGAATACAATGCCATTGCTCAATACAGCCAATTGCCAAGACAGTCACTTAAGGGAATGGCAGAGCACGGAACTGTGGGGGTGTAACAATTGTGGCGCCTCATGGAGCAACAGTCAGGTCTCTGAGAGGGACTTGAATATCCTGAGCCATCTTAAGAAACTTTGGTTTTGATTGTCCCTGAGAAAACTGTGTGGAACTGGACCTGAGAACTACAGGCAGGAGTGGGCACTTCGTGGGGCAGCATGAGAATGAATCAGCGCCTGTGAGACACTTGGGATCCCTGTTTCAGTGCATGGCAAAGAGTGAAATAATGGCAGCAACAATAAAAGGAGTAAAATAATAGCAGCCACCAGAAAAGAAGAATAGTGTTTTAAAAACTTGTTTCCTTTCTGGTTTTCTCAACAATAAAAGTTGGCCAGATTTCAGTGTATAATTGCATTATACATATTTTGTAACTTTTTTTTTTAATTTCAAGTACGTTTCTCAGAACTAAAGCAATTTGGAGACTGCAAAAATGCAGTTTTAAAACTAGTTTCATTAATTTGCTTGCACTAGCACACATCCCATTTTTCACATTTTTTCTTTCCGTGAATTTGCTATTCTGGGGAAAAGTATAAATGAATGGAAACAAATTTGAAAGTCAGGAAGAAATCCAAATCAAATGCAATTTCTTGAATCTAGAAGTTTAATGGAAATTACTCTTGCTATAACCATAACATGAGCAGCCATGTTGAGGAAGAATGACAAAGGTTAAAATTCATCCCTGCAAAGTGGTCAAGCCAAGACATAAGCATCACTCATTTCACCTCTGGTTTGTGGTCATTTGTAAGACTTAGTACGTAAGGGAGATGAGTACAGAGTTGATCAGTTTGTAGACATTCCTCCTTAGTTTTTTTTTCTTTTTTTTGCCTCTAGGTTGATGCTTGTTTTAACATGAACAATCTGTTGTAGGATTTTTATTTCTGTGAACCAAAATAATTTTTTATTTGGATGACTAGAATATGTACCCCCTCAAACTATGGGTTTTTCCCCACTTTAGCACAATAGGCTCCAAAAAGGCTGTGGTTGCACCACATAATCAGGGGGCAGGGATTCCTACCAGCACAGCAGTTAGCACATTTTCCAAAATGCCCGTGTAGTCCATATGTGCTGGTTTTCAAAACACCAGCCTCCACAAGCCTTGGCTTTGAAAATGGAACTTTTTTTCAAAGGCCCTGATTCTGAGGCATTAAATTCTTACTCTTTTAGCCTCAGCATTTTTAGCACCTCTCATTTTTTCTGCAGTGCTCCTGAAAAGGTTGGCTTTCAGTGCTTCAGACTGGTAGGAATATTTATTTTTCAGTAGCTATATTTTGGCCCAGGAGTTGTTTGCCCTTCCCCACATGGTTCTTCCCTTATGGATAATGGGCCAGCTCCTCTCCCTCCTGGCCAGGCTGCTCTGCTCTTGGCTGAGAGTATTTTCTGAGATGGAGCACCAAACTCCTACTCTGCTGCCTGCACCCTGGACCGTCACATTAGCCTTTTTTTTTTTTCCTTAACACAGAAAACCATCCTTTATTTCCTAAACATATTTATTTCAGCATGCCCCGTCTCCAAACCATCAACATAAACCTCAAAAGTCTAATCAGATCAAGATTTTTAACTGCTCAAACTATGGTGTGTGAACTAACAGCAGACAAAGGAGCATACCTAAATAAATAGGGTCGCTTTAGGAGTCTGAAGTACCTCCTGCACTGTGGTCCTCCAAAGAAAGTCCTGTTTCACTTTCCAGCATCCTGCAAGGGATCTGCACCTTTCCCAGTGCCCCACAGCCCGCAGAGCTCTTCCAGATGAGTCCCCCCGTGTTCTGGCTCAGGGGAGGCTTGTGCAGCCCCACAGCATGGGGACAGGCTCTCCCATTTCTCTTCCTTTTGCTCCTGCTTTTGGTGGTTAGTCTTTCACAAGAAAAGTCGGGAGAAGGAGCAGGGCTAGCCCTGTGCATCACTGCTGCTTTTTGCAGTGTTTTATTTTGCCACAAAACAGTGGCAACTTTGCTTCTCTGCAAGCTCTCTGCATTTTTGTCACTGTCTTAGATTAGAACCACATTGTCTCTCATTCACAGTTAAAAACTTAATACGTGGACGTGAAGAGGGAAGCCACTCCTGCATTCTTGGTATATCAAAACACATCCTGACATCAGGAAAACAAATTTCAGCCTATAGATCAGGAGAAAGGGAAGAAGTTTGCAACAGTGATTCTGCTTTCATTTGCTCTGGTGTAGAAAATTAAAATTATGTAGGAAATTGTTTTTCCTGTTTAGGATAGATTTGATTTTAAAAAATTACTGCTAACTTTGTAAACATTAACATAGACGCAATAAACATGTGAAATTTCACACAGGGGATCCACAATGTTTGTATAATTATAAGCATATGGTTACTTTACACGAAGTCTCTGTTATACTTTTATTTACTAGTGCTTGGGGAAAACAGAGGTTCTCAAATTCAGTGTTTATTTACATGTATAGGGAATGTCACAGTCTCCATTAACCTGTCATAATCTGTATTTCTGTCTTGGAACTCCAGCTATATAAACCAAACCCTCACTCACACCATCATTTCTAATTTGTTCAGCTACTCTGCTAAATCAGGCAATTTCTGTAATTTCTAAAGAATGTATATCCTGCTGCTGGTGGCAGGATGAGAACTGCTTACCACCTCAGTGCCTGCTTATTTCAGCTCTTGAGGGGGTAAAAGTGAAAGCTGTTGCTTCGATGCAGTTTTCTTTGTTCTGAGGAATTTTGTGGGACTTTAATTTGTTGTTTTCTTTTTAGTTTGAATTTCTGCAAGGCTATGAACAAGCCCTGGAGGACACTCAGCATTTTTTCTTTGATATCCACAATTCCTAATTTTATAGGACACAAAAGGAACTCAGATCCAGCAGGATTCAGCCCTCAATTTGTGGGCTGAATTACATTATTTTTTGTCTTTTATACTGAGTGGCCATATGCCTAGGGCTGTTCTTTGCTTGAGGAAGTGTGGGAGCTCATATATGCACAGTAACTTCACATTTTAGAAAAAAGGTGAAATAATTTGCAGATTTTTTTTCACTTTTTCCTTCTGTGCAAGAATACATACAGTTTTGATAAGCTAGATTTAACTGTGCATTTGGGGTTTTTTGGGGGAATACCTCAGCTCAGACTTCCATCATTGGCTTCTCAGGCTGGTGCTGTTAAATGATGCTTGCTGTTATAAATGATCAGAACCACGCGTTCTGACTGAGAGGGACAGGGACATAGAGGAAATTCCTTTCAAAAGAAGATGAAGGAGACTGTTCAAGTGTTGCAGCACTGCAGTCTGGCCTAACAGCACAAAGAAATTTATTTGCATCCTTTTATTTTACAATTCCTTTCTCACCCATCTCTTTTTCCTTCATGTCCCTCTTGTCACTGCAGCACTGCATGGCCACGTGGAGCATGGCAGCTCCACGGACCTTGAGAAGACTTCAAGATGTCTTGGTTACTGTTCTGTTACCAGTTCTGGGGAGAAAATGAGCACTTATCTGACACCTTGGAGGTGTGGGTACCAATCTCATCCCTGCTCTCACTACCTCAAGAGTGTCACCATGTGTCTCCCTACTGTTGTTTCTGCCTATTCATTGTTTCAGCTACAAACTCTTCAGGACAGGATCTGCTTCCCACCCTGTCACTGTCAATTATTTTCTTGGTAGGGAAATTTTAATCTTTCCTTACATTAGTTCAAAGCAATCCACCAGTGCTAGCTCTGCCTAGCCCACTGGGTGCTGCTTACTGCCTTCCCAGACCACGACCTGGAGCCATTTGCCCTAGAGAAACCCTTCAGGAGCAGTGCAGGAGAGTCACTGTATACGGATCCAAACTGGAGAGGTGACAATGGAATAGGCTCTGGCAAACAAAACAAACTCCTGGAAAGTATAAAATTAATTTTGATCCTTGCCAATGCTTTGATATTGGAAGGAGATGGGCTGCAGCAGTCCTCAGGCTGGGGATATTCCCTTGAATATCCCCAGAGAAGTTGTGCCTGAGGATGGCGGCATGAGAAGGAGAGGCACAGGCTAAACTCTGTGATGGTGACAGCTGTCACGGTAATTACACTCTTTTCCCCTTCCTTGGTTTACTGAAGAGGGAGTGAAAGGCAGAGAGAGGAAGAGGAGGGGATCAAGGAAAGACAGGAAAAGGTAAGCTGATAGTGGTTTTATATCAGAAGGTTAGCTGTCAGCTGGATCTTTCCCATTAAATAAAGGGATTTGATGTGAATACTACTCCACCTCAGAAAACATCCCCACATGTTGCAAGTGTTCCTTCCCCTTTACATTTCTTTTTTTGCATTTTAAAATCTCTGTAGTTTTGAAAAATCACTTTTCCTATCCCTGTCATAAGAGAGGCAGGCACAGCAAATAGAAGCTGATGACTTGCCCCGGAGAAACAGTTGAAGTATTTCTCCAAGGGGCAGTGCTGCAGCACAGTCCCATGCCTGCCAGCAGCCACAGGGAGCCTCCATGCTCCTACCCCAGCCAGCCAGAGTGTCCATCCTTTATAGGTCCTGAATTAACTCAGCTATTTTGTGCAGTAAAAGATGCTTAAACAAGCAGTGAGATGTTATCATTAGAGGCTTCCTATTAAACTATGACTATAAATACTGGCATTGGAAGGATAAAGCTTTCTCAAGCTAAGCATGTCAGAAGATAGCATTTCCTTCAACACTGTCCACAAAAGGTATTGGTTGACCAAGTGTTTATCAGTACTACCTCTTAGGAAACCAACCAGTTCATTTTCAGTTCCTCTGACTGCTTTATATTTAATGCAGTAATGTGGTTACCTATTACATAAAACTGCATCATTAAATAGATTCCTTAAACCATTTCAACACCACAAAGGCAAAAGACTTACTCAAAAGAATGCCAAAGCTCAAAAACAAGCATTCACCAGCTAGAGAACAGCAAAACCCTCTTGCCTGTAGCACATTTTCTTTCCTTTGCAGCTTAATCATAATTCTGAATTCCCTTATTTTGAATGCTTGTTCTGGGATTAATTAAATCAGCTGGTCTGATCCTGGAGCTCCTGATGTGTACATTTGTTCTTTCTCAATGTATAGTGGGGTTTTTCCTATATACAGGAGCAGTGGAAGCAAGCCAGAGCAATGCCAATGTGCTGCATCAAACAAAGAGCTCTAAAGCAGAAGTGTTTGTTGGAGTATTCTTCTTCCCCACTGTTGCCAATGCTGCCTGGCATGGGGAATCACTTCCACACCTCCTATACGTGGATGGCTGCAGGTGTGAGCAGACACCAGTGAGTCAGGAGAGAACTAGGACTGATGGCAGAATAAGAATATTAGTGCATTTACAAGTAAAATTATGGGCATGGCCTTTATCCTGGGTATTTTATCTGTGCCAATCAAGCAGCAAAAAAGTCCTTTATAAAAGCCAAGCTGAAACTGTGCAAACAGTGCAGAAAACAACCCTCACGCTCGCCGCGGATCAAAGAGAATAAATGCACGATAGCTTGGGAGGTGCTGGTTTGCCTCTGAATGTCTGAAGTTTGGACAGATTTGCTCACTTTGGGTGTGAGCCCAAAGCCATCCACAGGCAAGGGGAGCGGGCTGGGGCACAGAGCTGACCTTTTTACTGCAGGGCTGGCCTACAGTCATCAGGAGAAACCTGCTGCCGTTCAGCCCGCAGCGCCTTTTCATCAGCGCGGCTCTCACTGACAGTAATGGGAATTATGGTCGCAGTTTAACTTCCTCATGTGCCAGGGTACAGCCGCACACAGTTCTCCTCTTTATAAAAGAAGACCAGGCACTCTATAACTGCTAAGAACAGGCTGTCTGAAAGGTGTTTTATTAACTAAAGTTGGGGAAGAAAATGAAACTGAAAAGAATACGACTGCATATTAAACTACATGAAGTGGTCATGACAACTGGGAATCTCGGTATCATAAAATTTTAACAGCTGGATGCAATCAGTGGGGATTTTCCATTTTTCTTTTTTGTTAAGCTTAAGAAAGAAAAAGAGGAAGAAGAAAAAAAGAAAAATAAAAGGTTCATTTTACTCAAGCAAGCTTTTTATCCAGCTCAGCTTTCTTTGCTTAATAACAGAAGTTGTCTTTGCTTCTCTATAAATCTCAGCACTGCCTGTGCTTAGCTGACATCGTCCTTTTCCCGGGGCAGGGATTCCACAACTGGAGGTGTTCAATATCCCCAACAGCAGCACGACAAGGAATGGAAACCAGAGAAATGCATGTTATAGGGAGACTTCCCCCATGTGTATGCAATTTTTAGAACTTACCAAATAATTAATCAAAATCAAATTTTGCCTCACAATTCATCAAGACTCAACCGTGCCTGAAATCCCACAGTAGTTCTTCAGCAAAAGGACAAAGTTCCACGGTAAGTCAGCAGAAACACTTCGATGTTTGGCTGGGCACCTTCCATTTCAACGCATGCAGTCTCAGCCCAGGCTTCCACTTATATACACCTTTGTTTCTTTAGCACTGCTTGCTTCCTGGTAATGTCAGCACTTGCCTTGAGGTAGCTGAAGAAACATTTCACAGACTGAGCTTTATCAGACCTATAGGAACAGAGGGCATTACTGAAAATAATGTAATGGATTCCCTACCCCCACAAAAAGCATATGTTTAAAAAACAAGGTCAGAATTGTATATAATTCATGGAATGGTATTCCTTGATAGCTCCAGTGAGGACCGGCTTATTTGTCCAGGGAGTAATAGGATATTATTCAGCATAACTGAGTTTGATGGCTCTCTGTCTGACTTGCATGGCTTTGCTTAGGCAGCCTTATAAACAAGCATGTTTCCTCAGTTCATTGTTATTTCTGTGTCTGTTAAAATGCAAACTGACTCCAAACCTCTGACTTCACCTTTCAATGCCTACATGTGCATTTTTGTTTACTAAAATAACTTCATTTTTCCTTTACTGATGGCTCATGAAGCCTACAACAGCATCCACACATCTGAAGAAAATCTTCTCTTGTTGCATTTTCAGCCTCCCCAAATCCCACTTGTCTCCAAAGCCACAGGTTTTCCCGAGCAGAGGTTGAATTCTGTATAAACTCCCAAGCCCTTGTTTTGAGGACTGTGGATGGGCTTTGCCTCTCCTGAGAGACTCAGCACTGCACATTCATACTGAGGGTCAGAGCAAGGCAGGATGGAGCTCTGAGGATGCAAAACAAGCAGATGTCACCTGGGGAATTCTCACCTTCAGTCTCACAGTTCCTTCAATGGTTGCCCTAAATCATGTTTTCCATGTTCTTCCACAAAATAATTTGGAAACACCTGTAGAAGGGCCAAAATAAACACTAGCAGATGGTGTTTGGAAAATGTCGGGGGCTGTGATGAGGTGCCTGGGAAGGGAGCCGAGCACATCACCTGGCAGTGCCCCTATCAGTGAGCTGTGGAGAAAACTGGTGGGCAATGAAATGCTGCCTGGGCTTGGTGACTGCACAGACTCTGGACTGTGAACTGATGTGCTTCAGTCCCAAATGTCTCTCACTGAAGTAAGCAAAGATTCTGCGTGTGCTTTGAGCAGAGGTGTAAACTCAGAGCCACCAGCACAAGTTAAACAATCAGAGCAAAGAGACAAGAAATATGCTTTTCTACGGACAGGTGGGTAAAAGTACAACCAAACCACCATGCTTGGGCTGTACTGTGTATTTCTGAGGCTTGTGCAAGGCACTGCGCGGGGAGAAGACAGAGAAATTGCTGCTCAGGAGGTCCTCGGGAGGATCACCGAGTCATTCCACACATCATTCCAAATGAACCAGCAGCATCCAAGTGAAACCCGGGCAGTGTGTGAATGAACGTCCTCGGAGGGAGATGTCCGAGTGAGAACAGGGATCGTGTCGGCACCTGATGGGCGTCACCAGCGGGTGACACGAAATGCGCTCTGTGGGACCGGCACTTGGGCTCCGAGCAGACTTCTCCCCGTTAAGGCCAGCATCTGAGGGTGCGTGGCTCTGCGGGGCACACCCGGCGGAGCTCGGCTCTGCTCCCGCTTCCTGACCTCCTCCTCGCACCTCCAGCTCACGGACGGCCCGGAGAGCCGGGCGTGCTCCGACCCCCGGCCGGGAAAGCGGCCACAGGAGGGCACGGGCGGCCCCTTCCCCCAGTCACCGGGACAGCGTCCCCGCTCCGGTGCCGCCCGGTCCCTCCCGGGGCCGCTCCGGTGCCGCCCGCTCCCGCTCCTCTCCCTCTCCTCTCCCTCTCCTCTCCCGCTCCTCTCCCGCTCCCCTCCCTCTCCTCTCCCTCTCCTCTCCCGCTCCCCTCCCTCTCCTCTCCCTCTCCTCTCCCGCTCCTCTCCCTCTCCTCTCCCGCTCCCCTCCCTCTCCTCTCCCTCTCCTCTCCCTCTCCTCTCCCTCTCCTCTCCCGCTCCCCTCCCTCTCCTCTCCCTCTCCTCTCCCTCTCCTCTCCCGCTCCTCTCCCTCTCCTCTCCCGCTCCCCTCCCTCTCCTCTCCCTCTCCTCTCCCTCTCCTCTCCCGCTCCTCTCCCTCTCCTCTCCCGCTCCCCTCCCTCTCCTCTCCCTCTCCTCTCCCTCTCCTCTCCCGCTCCTCTCCCTCTCCTCTCCCTCTCCTCTCCCGCTCCCCTCCCTCTCCTCTCCCTCTCCTCTCCCGCTCCCCTCCCTCTCCTCTCCCTCTCCTCTCCCTCTCCTCTCCCGCTCCCCTCCCTCTCCTCTCCCTCTCCTCTCCCGCTCCCCTCCCTCTCCTCTCCCTCTCCTCTCCCTCTCCTCTCCCGCTCCTCTCCCTCTCCTCTCCCGCTCCTCTCCCGCTCCCCTCCCTCTCCTCTCCCGCTCCCGCTCCTCTCCCTCTCCTCTCCCGCTCCTCCCTCAGGGGCGGCCGGGCCGTGCCCGGGGCGACAGCGCCCCCTGGCGGGCGGAGCGGGCCGCGCGGCCTGCCCCGCCGAGCCCACCCCCAGGCCCCGGGGGCGCTCCCGGCTGGGATTCCAGGATCCCTAGCTGGGATTCCAGCTGGGATTCCCGCTCCGAGTGCCCCTGAGCGCCGCTGTGACAGTCACACCGGCCTTTTCGAGGACGGCTCCCTTAATTTTGTCTCCACTCCCTGGGGCGGCGCTGCCCACGGGGTCGTTCTGCTGCAGGGCCTCCACTTCCCAAATATTTCTGACCTCCTTTTTGTGTTCATTTGTTCCACATGCTTATTCCAGTCCCCAAAGCAGGAGCCCGATTTTCCCATATGACACTTGCCTTGCATGCTGCGAGGATCCAGCAGGAATGACAGCACAGACAGGGAGAACCTACAGAGAGCATCCATGGTGAGGAAACCAGAAGGTAAAAGCTGAAACAGTGGGTATCCAACTAAATCACACAGCAGGATTATGAGATAAGGGGTTTTATCACAATAGTAAAGAGGAGAAATGCTGAAATATGGAAAATTGAAAGTTACTTTCCTACACTTAGAATACATCTGGGAAGAGTGAAAAGTTTGGAGAGAAGCAGCTCAGTATGTGCTGATCCGTGGCTGCTGGCAACCTGATGGGTGCAGCAGATACCCAGGGCACTCCTGTGGCCTCTGCTGCAGGTGTTCCCGCAGAGAATACAATTTTTCCAATGATTCATGATTTTTTTCCATGTCCTCACAGGACAGCTCTGTGTGAGCTCTGCCTGAGACTACAGGCTCACAAAGGTACCCAGCAAAATCACAAAGCCAGCATGAGCTTCAGGAGTGGTTCTGTAACTCATGCAGACCTGAGCACATATACGAGGTTGTCCTGGAGCCAAACCCTGCCCCACGTGTCACTGGGGGCAGAAACACCAATTTTGTTTCCAGATTACCCTTTGTTACAGGTGTAAAATGCTATACCACAACTGTGGCAGATGGAAACATGTTACGTTCAGTTTTGTCACCTCTGCTAGACAGCAATGACTTCTGCAAAGCACCAAGGGGCTGGCAAGGCCAACAGGCACAGTAGTGTCTGACAGAGCCTGTCTGTCTGCAGGACAGACAGGCTTGGCATCCACATGTCTGTGAGACAATACGTGTGGTTCTGCAGCTCTGCTTGCACAACCAGGACTCAGGTGCAGAAGTGAGGTCCTTCAGTGGCACCTGAGCCCTGCAGGTTCTTGTTTCCCACGCCTTAGAAAATTTTCTTCTTGATGTAGAATGAACTTGTAATGATTTTCTTTTCTAACATTCACATACATTCTGTTCTTTCAACTTACTGATGAGTGTAGCAGCCTGCTTTCCATTTTCACAATGAGTTTTGCCCATGAACTTAATTTTCTCATCAGATTTTGGGAGCTGCAGAGGCACTTGGAAAGTTCTTGGCTCATATGCACTGCACCAGACCACACCTTCTCCTTGAGGAATTCCCAGGCTTTCAACTCAAGACTGTGATCTCTGTAAACCCTTGTCTGTGATGTCTGAATATTTGTAATACTTCTCATTGTTCAGGATTTAGCTCCATCCAAGTGCATGGGGTGACTTGCCATTCACCAGCAGATATGTTCCAGGCTTCCTCCAGCAATTTTTTCTCACCTCTCCAAGCTCTCCTGTGCACACCAGCAAGCTGTCAAGGAGGGCGAGGAGAAGAAAATCGGGGTGCCCTCAGAAGTCAGCAGAAAACTTTTCAGCTGCTTTTGCAGAGTCCATGCCATGCCTTCCCTGCTGACCCCGCCAGTGCTTGGGCAGTGTCCCAGCTCAGCCCTCAGTGAGCACTTTGGGCTGTTCCTGCCATTCCTGCAGCCCTGTGAGGTGCAAGCTGCCTTGGGGGTGTGAGCCTCCCTCTGTGCCCATGTCCTGCTGGGTCAGCCCATCTCTGCTGCATCCACAGAACTGCACAGCTGCAGGTCTGGAAGGGGTTTGTGAGTGGGAGCAGCAAGACCACTCCTAAACACAACCTCTCAGGGTGTGAGAAAGATGGAGTCTTCAAATTGTGCCTGGACTACTCAGTTCTTTGTAAGCTTTGGTGCAAGAAAAGGGAGAACCTGGGATTTCCAGTGAAAGAAAAACGTCTACAGAAATAAATCAAATTTAAGATGAATGGAGCTGTAAGGACAATAATTGCAGAACTACATGCTGGTAAATTTTTATCACACAATAATACATATGGCACCAGCAAAGAGAGTCTGTTTTCTTTTCTTAAGCATATGAACTACCACACGTTTATAAAAGCAACCATTCCTATTCTCTTACACTGTTTGGAATATGTTTGAAACGCACAGTCAAGTGTGGGGAAGTGTCCAAAAAAGTTGCATCTGTCTGGTTTATGACTGACAGGAAAGGCCAAGCAATTATCTGAACTCCTGATGGGACAATTTTGTTCAGATGTATTTTGGGGTCAGGAGGCAAGGATTTCATCAGAGAGAGTTCTTCAGCTTATGAAACATACAATGTGTCCAAAACAAGGTCTGAAGTTGATTAGACATAAGTATTCAAAAGGAAATGATTTACATGACAGCCCTGAATGTATCGTCCTCTCAGTAAGATCTGACCCAGCAAGGCTGAGATAACTCACTTATGAAATAGGGCTTGTGGACCCAATTAGGCAATTTTTTTCTTTTCCCATTGTAATGTTTTGCAGGGAATTAGTATATAAATCTTCAGGAACCAGGTGGAAATGTAGGAACAGATCCTCAGCTGGTGTAAATGAGTGTAACTCCACCAACTGGAGTGCTGGAAAACCAGGACCATGGTTTCTAGATGGGCTGGCAGGTTTTGCTGTGTTTTGATGCTGTTTGGCAGCAGCTTTGAAAGAAGCAACACAGTTGCCCAAGCAGTTACAAGGCTGCACACGTGTGTGGCATGTGCTGCATCTTTTCCTCCAATGTCACACACATGCAAAGCTCTGTCATGGCCACCGGGTCCAGGGGGTCTGCTCAGGAGAAAAAAAAGTTTCCCTTGTTACACGGGGCTTTGCCACCGTGAGTATTTTGGGGACACCTGCTGTCGGCACTGAGAGGCAGCAAGAGCCTGAGGGTTTTGTCTGGTGTAGCATTTTCCTCCTCTTTTTCACCCACAAACCATAGAGGCTGAACGCCTTCATAGGAAATGATCAGACAGAAAGTACAAAAAATAATAGTTGCCCTTCATGTCTCCTCTTCCTTTTTCCTGTTGCCTTTTTTGGTTTTTTGGGGAGGGCAGGGTGAGGATGGAAGGACAGCAGAAAAAGCAGTCCATTTGCAATGTTTCATTCTTGGTGTGTTTAAACATTGTTTATTTCTATGCATTCTGCGTTTTAGTCTTCCAATTCTGGCATGCACATAGAGTTTACTGTGAAAGATTGAGAACGAATATTTTTAAATTCAAACAGGTTCACTTTTTAAAGCATTCTTCTCACAGATGAGACCTCTTTCTCACACCTTCTTAGAGGGCTTTGCAAAGGTCCCTCATGCTTTTACCAAGACAGGCTTGATGTCTCTGGAAGATTTATTAGGAGGCACAACTTAATCAAGGAACCAAGAAAGATTCATTTTTCATGCAACTTGTACAGCATCATCACCTGAGAGGCTCAGCACTAGTAAATCTTGTTGGCATACTGTGGAGGGCGATCCCAAATTTTCAGACTCCCCAAATGCAAACTGAAGGGATACACTGCTTTATGTCTCCTTCCAAGCTGAAAAGAAATATGTTTGAGAAATAAGCCCTTTAGATGGCAATTTAATTTGGGGCAGATGTGCCCGACAGCCATGACATCATCCTAAGGCAGGTCTTTTCTCCTTCTCCACTCGCCCCCTCCCCAGCTTTACAGGGAAGGTATGGAACATAAAGGGATTTATCAGGTGTCTTATCATAAATGTGCTTTATATTCTGAAGTGCATCTGTGAGCTGGTTCTCATAGGTAAAACCAGCTGTTAGCTTTGAATAAGGACAGATAAACAGAAAAAGAAAAGACTGTGCACGGGAAAAATTTCCAGCCATCATGTATGTTGTGAGAAAGAAGAATAAAACCAAGTATACATATTTCGTCTCTAAGCATGTGATTTCTTTCAATGCCAGGACTGTAACTGAATTTGCTTTCATCTGAAAGGAAATTCAGCTCTGCATTCAGCAGCAAGCAGTGCTGTTCACTGGGCACCTGGAAAGCCAGATTTGGTTGAGAGACGAGGCTCTGTCCATTTAATCACTGGCACCTCTGCCAAGGCAGCCAACACAGGTGGACAGGAATCCTGCCTGTCAAGTGGTTTTGGCTCTCTGAACTCCCCTCCTCAAAACCTCCAGCCACCACCAAATTAATTTAACACCGATTAACAGTTATGCCTGAGGAACATATGGATGTCAGAAGTTAGGTGCCAGTGGCCTGGGAAGTACCCATTTCATTTAAGTACCTCTTTGGAGAATACAACCCTGGAGACTAAATCGCAGCCTAGGATCAGGTGGAATTTTGAGTCTAAAGTCCCAATTTAGATGTGTTTTAGGTTGGCTAGATCTTGCCCCTATTTCATACCAGAAGAATGATACTAGAAGGACAAAACATGGAGCTTCAAGCTGTGGCAGGCACAAAGGAATCTAGTAGCATGCTTTTGTAGGTGTAGCATGCTTTTGTAGGTGTAGCATGGAAAGATTTTGTCTCCATTTTCCATAGGTGTACTGGGAAGCATAGAAATCCCCAAGTCTTTTTTCAGGGTTTCTTTTATGTTGTGTTTTTGGGCTTTTTTATGTGTAGGTCTTTCAGTTTTCAAAAAGCAGTAATGTCCAGCCTTCTGGAAAAAAAAATGCAAAGACCTCTCGGTATAGTGCAGCTTTTAAAGGTGAACACATAAGATACCTCATCATTTAGCCAGTGCTTGTGATCCACCACGCTGAATGTGCACTCACTATGTGACAGAAAAACTCCTGTGCTTTCACCACACAAACCCTGATTGTTTTCTTGGGTGAGGGGGAAAAGTGCCTGCCGTGAGGAGAAAGGCTGCTGGGACAAGGAGTATTACTCATCACTGCATGGCACTTGCTGGGAGGACAAGATGATCTGTGCTGGTGCTAATAAACCAGGGGAAGATTGTCGTGTCCATAAAAGCATAAAGATCTGCCTAAATGAAAAAAGAGAAAGGAAAAAATGCTAAGTGAAAAAAAAAAAAAGGCTAACTTCAGTACTCACTCTTTTTGCTCTTTAAATGTCTGCAGCCAGCAATGCTCACAGGGAGTGCCAGGAAAATGAAAAGGTTGAGGAAGGGTGAGTGCTAGCAGTCTCAGCCTTTTCACACTTGTTGCTGCTGAATCATAAAAACTCCACATAGCTCCACATAGCCCTGTTTGGGGCTGTGTGAGCTATTGCCAAGATAGTGATATCTCTGGCCCAGCACAGCTTTCCAATGTGGAGAACTGCATTGACCATTCTGAGGGAACTAGGGGGTAAGATTTATCCAAACATAATAGAAATTTATCTGGCGGTAAAAAAAAAAAATAGATCAGGATAAAATTAATTTTTACTGCAACCATTTATTTCTTGGCTTTGTGAAAACTGTTTCAAGTCATTGCCTTTCTTTAGGAGGGTCAGGAGGCCAAGTCCAATGATAAATACAAAACTCTGAGATCATTATTCCCTTCTTGGACTTTAACTGACGAAAAGCTCCATTCTGTTTGGCTGGGCTGCAGTCCAAAGCCCAGTGACCACCCTGCTGCAGCAAAATGCTGAGTTAGGGTATTCTTGAAAACCTAAAACATCACTTATGCTTTTCCTGATAGGAAACAGATAGAAGTCCACTGTGTCTCCATTTTTAATTCTCCATACTCTTGTGGTCCTCTTCCTCTAGGCTTAACCTAGACCCCTACTGCAGTTGAAGGGTGTAGCAGTTGAGGCTCTTGGTGCCAGCAGAGGTTTTAGTGCCTGGATTTCACTCCTTGAAGGCAGGGGAAGGCTGGCTGCTGGCCAAGCAGCATGTGGGCAAGGCTGCCTTAAGCCTGACTCTGCTGAGCATGTGCTGCTGGCTGAGCAGTGACTATAACACCCATCTAGGTGCTTTTTAAAGGTGTTCACCAAAATCTGGGTTGAGACCATCTTCTTCTTCTGGTATTACCAACATCCACAGGATGGTTAAAGTAACATTTGCCTTGTTTTAATCTGGGGCATGAATTCAGTGCATTTTCTGAACCATCTTCAACACTGATTTCCAGTTATCCTGTATGTTCAAGCTGAAATATTTTAATATTAAACTCCATCTTACTGCTAAGTAAGGATGAGCATTTCAGGACAAAAAGAAACTCAAACGCCTTAAACCTATCCCCTTCCACTGCAGTAGGTGAAACTCACTTTCCACAAGAATTCCCAAGCAAATTATAGCAAACTTCCCCAACTTCTCTGCAGCTGCACTGGCAGCGGGCCAGCAGGCTAAAGGCAGTATCATATTGAATGTAAAGGTGTAATATACATAGCCCAGAGCTACCAGCAGAAAAGGCTCTGTCCTGAATCCTGTGGCTGCAGAAGCTGCTGTGACACCCAATATACACTCAGCCCTGGACAACCAAAAGGTCTACTCAGAACTATTTGTCTCTTCCCTAGCAATAAAGTTCTCTCACTCCTGCAGCATCCTCTTCAAGCTTGAGCCTGAAAAGCACAACCTTCTCCTGTGTTCTCCCAGGAGAATGTTTCTTTTCCCTCTGACAGATCCTCCACTGAAGGAGGGTTCCCCATGCATGTGAGGGCTGCATAGAAATGCTGATCCCTTCTTGAATCAAGGAAAATGTTTCTCACCTTGAATTGGCAATAATCCCTTGGCCTTTCTGGGGCTGTGAGTGCTGCTGCTCTCACTGCTGGCTACCAGAGATGTTGGGTTTTTCTTTGGAGCACCCACATGCAGATGCAGGATGAGAGGGAAGGAGCCTCAGTACAGGCTGCTCCCTGCAGAGGATGCTGCCTTGCTCTCCTCCTTCCCTTCCTAGCCGTTTCCTTGGGTGCTTGGTGCATTACAGACCCATGACCACTGCAGACCCCAGCACGGATCAGCAGAAAAATACAGTGTATTTAATAATGTTTTTTTACAGTTTTAAAATAGCAATTGCCCAGCTGAGTGGGGCATATGAATGTGTCCCCCATGTCTTTCTCGTACAGACAGCTATGGAGAGACGAAATCATGAATCAGTGGGTGCACAAGTGGTTGGAAAACATGCTGAACTTATCATGGTTTCAGTCATCAGACTGAAAATTCATTTTTGATAGGGTCACCCAGGGTCTGTTTGGGGCCTGTTTCAGTTTGATATTTTCATTAGTAACTCGGATAATGGAATAAAGTATGCTTATAAAATCAGCCCATCACGCTAAGCCAGGAGGATTGTGAGCATACTGGGGCCCAGGATTAAAATTCAAAATAGCTATGAAAAATTGGAGAGCTTTTCCAGAATCAACAAATGGAACCAAAGAGGGATACATGCAAAGTGCTAGGAGGTCAAAAGGCCTCGTATTGAAACAAGAGGTGACCAACCAGGGAGCAGAAGAGACCTGGAGGTGAACACACCCCAGCTGACCACAGTGACACCCATGAGGGGAGGTGTGGAGATGTCAAAGCTAAGGGCTGAGTGGGAACTTCATTGGGAACTTCTCAAGTTTTGCATCCAGCAACTGGACATCACCTTTTAGAAAAGACTTAAATGAAATAAGAAAGCCCTGAGAGACCATCAAGGGTATTACAAGGTTTGTAAAATCTGACCTGTGAGGAGAGATTGAAAGATCTTGGAGTTGTTTAGTCTAGTGAAGAGAAGATAGATAGGTCCAAAGGGAGTGGGATAATAGCCTTCAAATTTTTTTTCTGTAAAGAGGATGAAAACATGTTATCTTTATATCCACTGAGAGTGGACATGAGGAGTAATAGATTTAACAGGATGCAAGGGAGATTTAGCTTAGATAGCAGGACAAACTACCCAGCTATAAACAAATATAAGCTCAGGAGCATGCTGCCTTTGTCGACTGGGGGAGTGTGCAGTCATCAGAGGTTTTTAAGAACAGATTAGATGAATGGCTGTTGCAGACAGCCTGTTACAGTTCTTCTCACCCCAGCACCAGAGAATAAGCCACAGGGCCCTTGCTGGTACTGCTTTATCTTTCCCTGCAGTAATTTTCTGGAGTTGCTGGAGTTGAAGGAGTTGTGCCAATAGCTCTTGTTCTCCTGCTCTGTCAGGACGAAAACCCAGCCATCTGCCTGGGATGTGTGAAAGCACCATGGCTGGTACTTACACAGGCAGTAGCCACAGCTGCATGCTTTTGCTTGTAGAGCAAGTCATTGCAAAGCTCTACTTCAAATCAAGCAGCCCTTGAGCTTCCTTGCTCAGCTGGATCTTCCCTTAGCACATCTCCTAAGGCACCCAAAAGCAGTGATGAAATGCTTCTCTCAAGTCTCATTCCTGATGTTTTAACAGATTTGTTTTTGGAGGCAGCTTTCACAGACACCGTTCTAACAAGACTGAGTTGTAAACTGAGTCAACCTCCATGACAGTTCCTAATTAACGGGAAAAAAGTAAAACATCCAAGCTAAAAATGGCAAGGGCAACCACACTGCCTTGTATATTAAAACAACTGTACACCAACAACTCATGGTCTTCTGACTTCCTTTCTTTTTTTTTTTTCTTTTTTCTAGAGTGACACAGACTGTGATAAAACATGCTTTAAAAATCAGATGGTTAAACAATATGTGCAATCTGCTTGTTATTATAGTTTCTACCCCAAGCTGTGAATCAGTGCCTCTTCATTCTGGCAGTTTGAGATTATTAGGCATATAGGTTTGTGTTCTAGGAAACAGTAAAAATTGTCTACTCAATGATAAATAATTGTTTCTTCTTTAGAAGCACTTGTTATCACCTCCTCATACTGAATATTTTTAGTACTAGCAAAGTATCTTCTTTTCAGCTCCCTTGAGACATCTGTTCTCCATATGGTGGACTTGCCTCTGCTTACACAGCCGGTTTCTGGGAAGGAGTCTCCTGGTATGACAAATTGGAATTATTTCCAGGTCTTCAAACACTCCACTAGTTCCTGACTCATGTAATTGAGCCTAACAAGTTCTGCAATATTGTACATGTTTTAATCCCTCTTGCCTACCTAATTTTTGTCATATTACCTCCACTGACAGCAAGCTGCCCTTAAAACATCAACACCAGGCTGTCGGCAGCAAAGAGCCACTTAGGAGCCAGTGCTGGTGCTGAGCCCTGCTAGGGTACACCACCCCACCATGCTGTGCTGCTCCTCTGCTCCGTGAAGTAAATCTGCTGGAAGCAGCACAGTTACCCCATCTTGGCCATGACCATGGGGCTGCCAGCACAGGAGCACAGCCTCTTTGAGCATCTGTGCCAGATGCTTAGCACTGTGACTAGTGCAAGAGAAATGGGGCCACCCCATCTCTATGGGCCACACTATTTGCTTCCTGCAGTTTCTGAACTGTATTCTGTGAGGTGAAGACTCCTACAATCACACAAAAAAATAGCATTTTTTTTCTCTTTGGTTTGACAGCAAATGCCAGAGGATGAGAGCTAAAAAATAATCACTTATGTTTGTGTGTTAGGCATGTATCTATAGTTACCCTCATATTACCCCGTAGCCCCTGATGTATGGGTACTCTCTGACCTTGCACTATAAAACACATGCACTATTCAGATATATTTCCGCATGCCTTATTACAGAAACTGCCAGTTTGAATCCTTCTAGAAGCTGTTGCAGTACAAAGAGACACAAAGCTCTGTCAAGTGATTCATTCCACACAACAACATGGTATTGCAAGTAACAGAGGAGGGAAACCACACAGATGATACTTTAGGAGCAAGACTTTCAATAGAGGACCAGTGGAAGGCACTGAATATTGATACTTCGAACTCACAGTGTTTGAGCATTTTAATAGCCCTCAAAGCACCCATTTTCCTTTCCTGCTTGGAGAATCAGGGAAGTGCCACACCTACAGAAGGGAAGAAAGCTGTGTGCATGGGAGGAGCAGAAGCAATGTGGGGAGCACTCCAGAGCAGCAGTGCTGAGCCCCCAGCAGC
This sequence comes from Passer domesticus, assembly GCF_036417665.1. Classification (NCBI taxonomy): domain Eukaryota; kingdom Metazoa; phylum Chordata; class Aves; order Passeriformes; family Passeridae; genus Passer; species Passer domesticus. The sequence continues at coordinate 138,648,713 of NC_087474.1, forward strand.
ATGCTTGGGGTAGGTTATACTGAGTGAGCTGTGATTTTGTCTTGAAAATCTAATGTTTTCATTAATTCACACAGTGTTTTTCTTCAGATCCACAACTAAAACTCCAAGGACACAGTATGTGGTCATGAGAAATGCATCTAGCCATAGTATTTTTTTCTATGGTAAACATTATATCCTTCTTAATTAGAAAGAAGTCAATTGTTTTGGCAGCAGAGTGCCACATACAAAGTACCTGGAAAATAGAGAAGTACTCCAGATTCTTCTGGGAACAGTGGGGGCAAAGTAAAAGCAGAGTAACCCAGATGAAAACTAAAAACTGAAGGGAAAAAAAAGTTTTTCTTAAATCCTTGGGTAGTGACATATTAACCCACCTGTCTTTTTATTCTTTAAAGATTTTGTTTCTTACAAATTAATATGTGGACTTGCTTTTTTGAGATAGCTCAGAAATGTGTATTTTATGGAGTTGCAAATAAACTTTGCTTATGAAGCAGCAGATAGGGCACATTCAGCAAGCATGTTATTGCTTAGCTTCCATGTATGAGACAATTTCTGCAGCTAAACAATATTAAATGTTTCAGTAAATCACTGCATCATTAAGGACCTAAAGGGCAAAGATGTGTCAAGCTGAGTATGCTGCTTTGTCTCAACTTTTCCTACATCCAGGGTTACAGCAGGACAGTTCAGTGGCATATTCCCAAACACAGAGCCACTGCCAACATTTTCTTAATGGGATTAAATTCTGCCTTGTTACTGTACAATGACACATTTTAAGTACACTTGGCCATTTATTTGATGTATGATTCTCTTTGGCTGAATTATTAGTCTGGAACTGTGAATAGTAAATTCTTTATTTCATTTCTTGCTGTATTTCTCCTAAAATTTATGTAATTAGCAATAGAGATATTAATAGAATGGAGAAGTAAGATGGATCATTTAGAAATCCTTCCCTTCCTTCCCTATCTCTATCAATAACTGAATAAATACTGGGAGAAGTAAAGCATATTGATGTACATACAACTGAGAAACATTGAATTGATAAACAGCTGTCCAGAAGGACTCTTCTGGGTTGACACCCTGCCTTGCCGAATTGGAAGGAAGGGAATACATATGGCAGCAATACTGCCCACAGCTAAAACAAGGCACAGGCTGGTCACAGACAGGACTCGGAGGCTGGGATGGAGATGAGCATGGAACTTCTGTCAAATTGGGCCTCTGGTACCTTTTTGCTGCAGGCAACAGAACAGCAGGGATCATCCCTACAGAGACATCCTTGGGCCATGACATACGTGGCAGTCACAGTCACAGCAGATTAAACATGATGAAAATATTTCTGGTTGCTGCAAACACTAAATTAAAATGTAACTGAAAGGAAGTTTTCTCTCCCTTGAAGCTGGTCAAGAGAACCTGTACAGTGGCCCAGGTTTACCAGCTCTTTCCTGCCAGCTCAGCAGCAGTGCAGCAGCACAGCACAGCCTGGACCCCTGCAGCAGGGACTTCCACCAGGTTCAGCAAATCATGCGAGTGCTGCCTGCTGCAGAGGTGGGGAGGAAATCAGAGCGTTGTAATGAGATCTGTTATACGCAAGTGTCATCTCCAGGCAGGTGACACCCGTGCAGGACCCCAGCCAGCAGCTGGAGACCTCTGCATTCCCAGGAGCGGGTGGCTCACCAGAGGGCAGCCGTATGCTGCAGTCTTACAACAGTTGGTATCCACTCGACACAAACTCTTACTGCGGAGTTGTTAACATCATAAAATACATTCTACAATAATTTCTGAGAACTCCACACTCACCATGAACGTGTCACAACTGAGACTCTACTCCTGCAATTCTCCTTTCCTTGCTAAAACATTGATTTATTAAAGACTTGAATCTGATCTTATTTCACAGCTATATAATTCCACTGCTATGACATTATCCCCAAAAACTTTAGAATACAATGCATAAATGCGGAAAAATTAGGAGGCTTGCCAAATGGTACATGGGCACAACATCCCTGGATTTGATCTCGGTACTGAAGACTATACGCCTGATCCTCCCTTCTTGAAGACTGGTAGAAACCAGGGCATGTGTATATAGCAATTGCAAGGGTAAATATGAGAGATTAATTAAGATAATGACTTCTATCACAGATCAGTGTTGTCTTTCACTTGTTTATATTCTAAAAAACTTCCCGTTTTTGTGTATAATTGAAGCCGTGCTTGTCCAAGCGTCCTGGTGGGCCTGTCCCAGCTAGCACCGGCACAGCCAGCAGCAGGGGACACCGTCCTGCTCCTCACGGGATCAGGAGAGCTTGGCTAAGGTGTCTGCCTTTACCTGATGAGACACTGGGCAGCAGCACCAGAAGCAAAGAGAGTGCACTCCAGCTGGGGGCAGCAATCCAGGTTCATTGAATCCACAGGGAAGACAGCAACCCAGGGAGGCCCAGCCGCTGAAGACACAGAGCAGGGCTGAGCAAGGGCTTATAAAGCAGGGAGGGTGCAGGGTTTGCCTTCCAGCCAATAGGGCATGAGGGGCATGGGGAAAGGGAAGATTGACTTTAAGAGGGACCAGTGGGAACAACCTTGGGGAGGAGCCCCGGACCCTGCACCAATCACTTGATGCCCTAGGTGGAAGGTTCCAGACAAAGGGAAATGGTCGTGGAGTGATGGACAGGGGCACCGGGGAGGGATCAGGGGAGTGATACACAGATCTCCAGGGAAACAGGGGAGGAGGCATGGGGATTGACAACAGAAGGAAGAGACAACCGTGACAGAACCGTTATAACAGCGGTACAAAGGAGCAACCCAACGTACAGCTTAGTACAAATAAAATGTGTAAAATCACAACACAACGTACAGTCACCAGGGATGTGCATTGGTGACTAAGTGTGCTTTGTAATGAAGCACAGTTGTCCAGCTCCTTCCTGCAGAGGAACAAGTCAACACAACCAGGGCTTGCACTGCTTCCAGTGCAAAAGCCACCACTGGTAGAATTGAAACAAATTTATGGCAAAAATTAAAACATTTATATTTTAACATCTCCAGACTTTATTAGGTGTTCTTTATACAGTCATCTGGTATGTTTAAAGGGTGAGCAATCATATAAAAGGAAATATGGTCATAACTGATTGAAGTAATAAAACCCTGAAACTAAATAACATCTCATAACTCATTACACAGCATATATTAGATTTCATTACATCAGTATATGACTTAGTAGTAAATTCTCCTGTTGGTCATAAACCTCTAAAGTGTTGTCATCCTGAAAAATGAAATTAAAAAAGGGAAGAAGACAATGCCAGGACATTCTGGTGGTGCTTGTACTGTTACAGCACAGCCCCACCTTGCGTCAGGGTGAACTGGCCTTGATTGGTGATGCTGGAGATGGGTGATGTGTTTTTCCCCACTGTTATCATTGTGTTCAGGACAAAGCCTCCCCTCCACCTGGGGCATTTGCATTGCCAGGGGTTCGTTTTTGTGTAGCTGACCTAATGCTGAGCTTGTCACCCTGGTGTGCTGATGAAGCCACCTGCGTCTCTGGCACTGGGCAGCTCTTGCCAGGGTGGCGGCTGAGCACCCCCTCCCTGAGTGCATCCTTGTCTGTACTGGGGTCCAGGAACCCCACAGCAGGTGCTGGGGAGCAGCAGGGTGCTGGTAGCAGAGGCCAGAGCCGTGGCTGGGAGCCTGTGCTCCCTCTGCCGTGGCACTGGGCAGTGTTAGCTGCTGGGGCTGTTTGCTGCTCACCACCCCGGGCAGGCCATGTGGGGGGGCTGCTGCCCACCCAGCTTCCCCATCCTCACCATGCTCCCACCTTCACCTGGCTCTGTCACATGCCCTGGGCTGCAGGGAGCGGGATGGACACCCCAGCTACTCACCACTGGGACAGATAGCTTGGCTGGAGCCAGTGGGGCTGTGATCTGGGGCTCTCAGAAGGGACCTTGGAGAGGCAGTTCACCAATTCATGTTACCCATGGAAACACCAGCATGGGGGATTTCCAATATCCCCTCTCTTTCTAAGGCTGAAGCATCTCCCAGCTGATTTCTAAAGGCCATTCAGGATGCTGGTGCCTTCCCAAATCCTTCAAAGGGCTGAGCAGAGGGTCACTGACGACCTCAGCATGCTCTATGAGTGCTGGTGTGTTTAAGGGAGGTAGCAGTCACACACAATGAGGAGAGGAGCCAGGCTTATTTCTGGCACAAGCTCACCATGCCCGCTGCTCGTTTGTGCTACAAACAACAAATGCTTCAGAGAAACTGCACAAAAATGACCCTTTGAGCTGGGGACAGGCTCTGGTAAGTGTTTGAGCCACCCAGCTACAGCATCAGGGACCTGCTCCCCATCTCCTTGCAGCTCCCAGAGTCCTGAACTCTTGTTGTGCTGCAGCACAGCACCAACACCTCATCTGGAGCTCTGTCCTCCAGCTGCTCAGGCCAGGTCTGAGCAGGGGACCAGCCCTGTGGCTGGGAAAGCTGATTTCCTCCAGGGCCAGCAAAGTGGCAGTTTTTACCCAGGTTGCCTCTTTCCATTTGAGTGTAAGGGCTGGCATCTGCTGCCTCAGGATCAGATCGGCTTCTGCTAGTGAGGTGGGCAGCAGGTCCCTCATTCTAGGCTTGGACATTCTGCTAAAATGATTTCTGAGCAGATTTGCTAGGATCAGTCCACAGCAAACCCCTTGCTGCAAGGCTCATCTCTATGCAGCATGCCATAGCTCAGGTCTAAGACAGGCTCAGAGGCATGTCCACTCAGGCATAAGCAGAGACTGTTGTGGCTCTCAGTGTCAGCTGTGAACAGTGGATCTTCCTCTCTACAATTCCCCAAAAAGCTTTTATGTTGTTTCATTTGAGAACCAACCTCCCCTCCTCCATCTGACAATTTATAATTACCCAGGGCAACTGATCAGCAACTACACCATTTGCAACATCTGGGAGATCTTAAGGCAGATCCCAGTCCAAGCTGCACTGATGTAATTGTTTTGCTGTGTGAAGGATGATAACTCTCCCCATTTAAGATTATACTCCTTCAAAATAATCCAGTGGTATTTTTGAGGCTCACTTATGTCAACACGTGCTTTATTGTGTCTTATGTGTTTTTAAAGTGCTGGGTGGAAGCAGCTGGAAGAGAAGTCCTCTTTCAAAGCATACCTCCTCTTATTCTTTTGAAGTAGCTTGTTGAATGGGGCTTTAATGGCTGTTCTGGACACATTCAAACACACCACTGGGTTTGATATACTTATGAAAAGCTAAGGATGGAAATTCATGAAAGAGATCCCCTAGAGTTCCAGAGGTGAGGGTGACTACACCCCTCCTTTCCACGAGAAAGAGCAAGAGTCTGTGACCAGATAAAAAACAAAGCTGTACTTCTGAAAGGAAATTGGTCTGTTATTTTTATTTTTCTTGAGAATTTTTTTTGTGTTGTTGCTATATAAAATATATAAATAAAGCATGTCTAGCCCCATGTTCTGACTTTGCCCTAAGTGCTCCTAGGCAGGGATGACTGCCTCCACAGAGCTCCAAAATGATGATCTCACCCCTCCTCTGGTACCTTGGCTTTTGCAGTGCGCAGAGCAGAGCTGAGCCAAGCCTCACCTGGCATCAGGATGCACCTTGATTTTTAGCAGAGCCACCTCTACACTGCCATGACAGTGTGGTGAGCTCCAGCAGGCTGGCTGAGAGCTGAGCATTGCTGGGGGCCCACTTGCACATTGATGGAGTTTTCACCCACCTTCTTCAGGATGAGAGACTGCGGCCGAGAAACATGGAGAACTTGGAGAATTTTTAGTTAATTGAAGCAAACCAAACAGATCAAGCTGCTTTTATGACTATTTCATAATAGTATCTTTTTAAACTAATACTCCACTGGGGAACGCAACTTGCAGACAGAAAACCCTCTGAAGTGCCTTGAAGAGATCTGAGCTTTGGACTCTGAACTCTGCTGCTTATAAACAATCATTTCAATCTGCTAGGCTGCAGTGGGAGTATGAGGCTTCATAAAAGGGCTTAGGTGTTGGAATACTGAGTGCAGCAGTGCTTAACTCCACGTCTCACTATGCAGACGCCCCTTGTGATCCAGAAGATTTAGACACAAAGAACCAGATCCATGCAGGCCAGTGGGGAACCACTTTGGGAAGGGCTGAGGAGAGCACAGCCCAGCTGTGCTGAGTTACCTCCTTCTGATCAGGTTTCAGGCTCCAGGTCCTTTCCCAGCACAGGAACCAAAGCAGCACACTCTCATAAAGCAGCAACAACAATTCCAGCACTTGCTTAGGCTTTGGAAGAGAAAGATCCAGTGCTCCTCTTTTGCAGCAGAGATGTGAGCATCCAAAAGTCAGACCTACCCTGTAACTGTGGGGGCATCTTCTTGAAAATGTTCTGGTTTTCGTGAAAGAAGCAGATGAGGTTGGCCCACAGGAGATGGATGCTTAGGCCATGTCCAGGCACCCTGGAGGCAGGGCAGGGACAGCTTGGATTCCACTCACAATAAAGTTCAGTGTTTGATCTTTAAATATTCTTTAGGGAAAATGTAAGCTTCAATGAGTGCCATGAACTTGGCATTCCCAAAGTTAGGACACACAGGTGTCTCTGCAGTGGCCTGAAAGCACCTTTGCCTTTGTCAAACTACCTCATACCTCCCTCCACATGCTCATACTCAGTGTTCCCATTTCCCAAAATGCGTTAAACCACGTTTGCACATAAATGCATCAACTCCACCTCATCCTCACCGTGCACCTCCAAAGCAGGCAAAGGGGATTGAGGTCAACTTACATTCTTTATACTTCCTTCAGAACCCTGCACATGATTCCCTAATCCTGGGTCTACTAAACCCCGCACCCACCCTGCATTCTTCACTCAAGCCCTTGGCCTAGCTCCCTGATCCAGTGCTATGGCTCAGGTACTACAGGAGAGAGCAGGGCAGAAGCTGGTGGGCAGTAATTGCCTAGACAGGCAGAAGTGCCCCAGGCAGGTGGAGTCAGGCACTGCCCTTATTTTGAAGCTCATCATAAACCAGCCTAGAAAGATGGTCTTAAGCAACTGATTTGAGTCCTCGTGTCTCCTGGTACAGTTTATCAGATCTTTCATAGCAGAAGAGAGATAGCCGAAAGGATTAATAGTCCCACTTGCACTCCAGAAAATCCGTAAATATTATGTAAAATATGTAAGCATTCACCAAGAAGGGAACTGTGAATCGACACCTTTTGTGAAGAAAAAGTAATTGAGCTGACAGGCTGCCAGCATAACCTAGCATTAAATCACCAGTGAGCAGAAGGCATTGAGGGCTCCTTCTCCAGACATGTCTCAACACGTACCCTGACAGGAAGGCAGAGGTGCAGATGCTTTCTGGCACCTTGGGACAGCACCCTTGCCTGTCACCTCATCCCAGTAACACCAGCAGAGGTTCTGGGTGAGTCAGGAACTTCTTGACACTGAAGGAAGCTTACAGCTCCACACAGCCTGCAGGGGAGCATGAGGAAATAGTTTTGGGATCAGGCCTCATGGTATTTAGATGCTAACACACTGTTTTCAGTGAAGTTTGTGGCCTACAGTTTTTCAGGATGTTAGCCCTTTGGGCTGTAGATCAGCTAAGAGAGGCTATGAGAAGTGAAGTCACTCTGGTGTCACCCTGGAGGGTTGCCTCTGTCTGTTCTGCTGCCCAGGAACAGCCCCTTGCCCTGGCCACAGTTTCAGTCCATGAAAACCAACTGGAGAAATCCTGAAGGTCATCTTTGACCTTTGCTCTCTAGAGAGAAAATGCCTCAAGTCAGAATGTGTTTACCATACTAAGGCTAAAACGCTTCCATTAAAATGACAAGCACGATGTTTCATCAAAATTCTTATGGGATTTGTATCTGCTGTAGCTCTCTTTCAGATGGAAGTTGGATGTAAAACAAGCATATGTTTCTTGTTACAGTGCTGAAAAAAATCCATTGTTTTGGGGTTGACCAATTCAAAATTTAAGGAAATCAGTCTGACATAGCAAACATGATCTTCAGCAATCAAAATGTATTCTTATATTTCATTATGTATTTAATAAAGAGAACTTCAAGTGAAGAACAGGTTTGCTCAAAATTGATGAAGAATAATTTAAGCTAGAACTATCATCAAACTGCAGGACTAGTCAGCTCAGACTCTTAATTTTATATACATAACTTGGATGTGTGAATGACAAAAATAGCTCAATAATTTAGGGAATCTCTACAAAATTTATATCCAAAAAACTACATTAACATAGGTGAAGGTATCAAAATCAGGAATAAGGAGATGCAAGATTCGCTGTTGCATTGGACATGATGATATGACCTGAAATTGCAGGTTCACATTTTAGGCACTCTTCTCATTCAGAAATTCTTTACAATCCTCTTCAGTGCACGGCTCATCCTTGCTTTCTGAATGTACCAGATACAGACTACAAATACATCATCTTCTGTGTAAGTATTTTTGCACTTACCACCAGAGGAATGAGGATAGTGACAATCCCTGTGAAACTTGCTCCTGCTACTACCACCTGTAGTAACCATTGTGTGTATGGATAAATACCAACACTTGCACCTCGTATTTTCAGAACCAATGAACTGAACCCAGACATAGATGTGATTACTCTGCACTTTTGCAGATGTAGCTCCAAGCACACATATATTAAGCACTTAGCAAAATTCTTATGGAGCTTCTGCGAACCAAGTGTCTTGCTCAGTATTACAGAAGAACTTTGTAGTAGCGGAATAAAAAAATTCCAGTTCTCCAAAGCAGAATACCCTTTCATTCCTCATCAGACTCTTCTATTTTTTTTTCATTTTTCTTTTCTTTTCTTTTCTTTTCTTTTCTTTTCTTTTCTTTTCTTTTCTTTTCTTTTCTTTTCTTTTCTTTTTTCTTTTCTTTTCTTTTCTTTTCTTCTCTAGCTATCTGACCCCCTTTACTGTTACTAACCTTTTTCTTAAAATGAGGCAACTTTGCAGATAGCAAGCTAATGGCTGCACAGGCCGGGATGATTCAGAGGGCAGGATCCCACACAGAGATGGACAGGTGGGATAGAACCAACAATGAAATTGCAGGTCTGAAACCCATTTTTGCCAATGCATTCCTTCCCATCCCAGATATTTTTAAGCATAACTGCAATAGTTCAAAATTGGGAATCATGCTGATCCTCCAACTTGTCACCAGCAGGATTTAAATCTAACATACAAGAAAATCCCCATTTCTTCTGGCTAAGATTAATGCTTGTCAACTCAGAGTGCGCAGAGGGGAACACCAGAAGGTGAAATATGAAATGTCTCCTAAGCTACTCATTCATTAACCAGTAGCAGAGGCATACAAATCTCACACCACATAGCCTAAAAAAGGGTTTGGTCTCTACCACAAAGCTGCTATAACTCCTCATTCCCAAGCAATAGATGCCACTCTTACACTAGCCTCCTCCTCCTTCCCTGTTCCTTACCATTTTTAGATACTCCTAAACATTTCAAATACACACCCATCTCTGCCAAAAATGGCAAGTAACATTTTCCTTACTAATACTAATAGCCTTCCAAGATACAACTACACAATAGTAAATTTTTCAAAATGCTTTGACAGAAGACTACTTCGGACATTAGGGAAATTTAAAGCTAAAAATTATCAATCCAAGCCAGAAGCATCTGAAAACTCATCTAAATGAAGCCTCAGTGAACAGGAAAGCTCTTAACATGGCTTTATTTTTCCTCTTTCCCTTGAGCTGCCCAAAAAGATCACTTGGAAAGACTCTTTTATTAACTTCTACTACTCACCTCTGACTCTTTAAGATGTTACATCTGAGAGTAAAGAGGTCAGTGATTCCAGATGGTTTAGGCCAGCTGTGGTGTGGCTGCTTTGCACTTCACTCAAAGATCAGCCTATTTTTAAGCACCTTATGCCAACAAAATCCCTTTGTACAAATCAAGTAATTTTTGAGAGGCTTTTTTCTTAATCAAAACCTGTGGTCAAATAAGTAGAGTCTTTCCACAGAATTCTAGCTTTCACAGAAATTTGACCAGCTATGCTTTTGAAGTACTACTTTCAGTATGTAATTAAGTCTTCTAATATAATTCTAAGAGATAACAAAATAGCTCTGATTTCATTAGAAAGCTATACTCAATAATTCCATAAGAGAAGTGTGAAACTTCATGCCCTATTTGTCTCTTGGAAGAAAATCATGAAGTTCCTAAAAACACATCAAATTATGTATGCTTCAATCATTAGATTTTACAGGAGAAAAACGAAGCCTCAAATTCTTAATATATTTTCCATGCAGACTTAAGAGGAATATTGGCAATGAAGGTATTTTTGCAGAATTTTGTTTTGCCACATCAGGCTGTCAAGTTCTGAGGGATCATTGTATCCATCCTACAGATGTAAGGGACTTAAGCAAGCAGGTGAAGGTCAGTAACAGAGTGATGAACAAAGCTAAAAGCTTCTAATCCAGTATTTTATTTATTTGGTCATACCAATTCAAAACTGCAGATGTGGTTTGCTCTTTTTTCTTTTGGTAAACCGAGTGTTGTATTTGGCAGACAAGCATGCACAACAAAAGGAAAAACACTAACCTTGAGGCCATCATGCACAATTCTGTACTTTATCCAGGTTACACAACAGGCTCTGAATTTCATGCCTTATACCAGTATCTGCATCAAATTCACACTAGCATTGAACTGTGGAAGACTAAACTCCAGGTTTTCAGCCAGTATTTTCTGGATATGAATCACTAAAAACTAGAGCATGCTTTAGGTGATGAAAAAAACCCATGAGAAGTTAACTATGTTAAGTGCTATGTTGCTCAAAGCACATCAGAATACCACTTTTACTCTTTAAAACAATAAAAAGTCTCAAAAAGCTGAAGTGAGACAGTAATTACAGTTTACATGAAAATAGTTTCAAAGGTTTAACAATGTATAGGGTATAAAAAGTTAGGGAAACAGTTCCCATTTTATGGTTAAGGAATCATCTGTATTTTCCATTTTTACAATATATATCTGCTCAGGTTCACAGAATATTACATTCTGCTGTCTCACAATACCATTGTAACATCAAACACTGGTTCAGAATTGCTGCCTGCAGGGACAAGTGACAAAGGAATACCAAGTCTTCTTTAACTTAAGAGAGCAACCAGCACCAACAGTCCTGACCATTTCTAACCTAATTCTACTACTGCAGAAAACAGCTGTATGATGAAAAGAGCAAGAATCAAAAGCTGGGATGAAGACTGCATACCACTAAGCTAATGTGTAATGTATATGCTCACAGGAAAGATCTGAACATTAGCTTGTTAACATTTAGAAAGAACTCTTCCAAAATTTTTATAGTTTGACATGTTTATTTTAGTTGGATGAACAGATTCAATGAACAAGCTGAAACAGTATTCCTCAGGCCCACAACTGCCTCCCTATAGACTTCTACATCCAAATGTTTAAAATAACAGAAATATCTGGATATTTGCATGAAGTAGTTGAAAAGTTACTTCTTGTTCCATGCTTCCCTTTCTTGTCTTTCACGGATTACTTCTTTTAGGTACGGTTCGAGATAACGGTGATCCTGAAAAAGAAGAAATATATTTAAACTTACAGCAAGGTCCAAAACCACCTCAAGTCATTCCTACAGACTGTTTCTTCCTCATTCCTTCCCAGGTTTGACTAAACACCAATCTACCATAGAAAAGAAAAAACCCACAAAACCCAAAAAACCTCAAAACAAACAAACAAAACCACCAAAACAAAACCCCTCAAAACAAAACAAACAAACAAGAATCCAGCCTTACTTACCCTGAAAAGGCAAACTTTGTATCTGCCAAGTCTGTGATGACAAGTTCTGTATTGCAGCAACCACTAATTCCTAATGCCTCATCAACATTAGCAAGCAAAGTGATGCTTCCAGCTATGCCTTTAGAAACAGTGTTCTTTTTGGCAGATACTCAAATGCACAAGATCCACTGTAATTAGTTCAAAGTCCAACAATAATACTCCAGATAATCTCTTTTTTTAGCTTAACTTCTCAACAGCACTGTAAACTTGTATTTGATAGAACACCCTGACCATGTTTAACACTTACAAACCAAACTACTGCTTGAGGAATTGACCAATTATTCAATGCAGCAGTTAGCTAAATATGACCTATGAGACCAAAAGAAGCAGCCTCTGCTTACCCAGAGATGCATTAACACCTTCATACTCTGCTATAGTCAAAAGTCTGACAATAAAATTCCTCCCTGCCAGGTAACCTGGAGAAAGCTGAGGTGCACAGTGATGCAAAATCTGTCAACCAATTCACTACCAAAAAATAACATTTAGTTACATCTGATAAGGAAAGTGCAGTTTGTTTTTTCAAAGTACAAGGTGACACTTATTTTAATGCATGATTTCCCTCCAAATTATTCTTCATTGGCACCTTCAATGAATAAAAGCTTTGGCTCCAGATTTTCTGCAAGATTAAGAAATTACTCAGAAAAGCAGATCTTGAAGAATTCCAAAGCCATTTACATTGTATTTCTTTATCTGACAGCTTAGAAGAAATATTTTGTCTGAATGCAAACAATGTGCTGTGATTCCGAGGCGAGGCATAAGCTTCTGTCATCTTGAGAAAAATTTAGTAATTTGTACAGAAAAAGAGATTTTTAAACTGCAGTCAAAAGTTTTCCAGAGGTACTCCATGAGATGCTGACTCATTCACGATGAAGAACATGCAAACAGGTGTCTCCCCAGAGAATGAAATCCCAACCACCAGTCCTAGCAGTGCCACTGAAGACCTGCACCTGGACACACCCCATGCACATACCTCCTCATACTTCACCCACTGGTCTTTGGGAAGGATCTGGTGCTTCAAGCTCAGGTCCAGCGCTCGCTTTATGCGAAACACTCTCTCATTGTACAGGTGCTCTGGAAGTCTCCTCAATGCTTCTTTTACATCTTCATCTTCATGCAATGTATCATCTCGCATTAACCCTGTACCAAGAGCAATTCACAGTACCACTGAATGAACGTTCTTCAGTAAGATTTAGGACTGACACGTGTACCATGGGCAAAACACTTCCAGCACAAACTTATGAAGAAAAGCCAAACCAATCCAGGAGAGCCACTAATTGATCAGAGAGAACATGTAATCCTAAACACTGACTTTCAAAGACTCCATTTACTTTTTTCACTCCTTTTCTTAAAGAGGAATAAGGAAAATGGGTATTTAATTCAATGTGTTTCATGAGACTATGCATATACAGAACAAAAACTTCTCTGGATCCAAGGGGTGAACTTCTGTGCATCTAATTTTGTATCTCTGTTAAAGATGACTGTCCAGGTAAAGGGTTTTTGAGAGCTCTGAATCCATTACAATCAGCCACAGATGATGTGAAGAATTTTTTTTCAGTATGAAGAATTTTTCTCTAGACTGCCCTGTTCATGATGAGCAGACCTCTGCTGACTATAGGAAGCTATGGAAACACAAAGCTCTGTGTTGGTGTGTGAGCTCCAAATCAGAAGGTAAATCAGGGAGAAACACCCAGTCTTCTCAAAACTAAGCACACTCCCACACTTCTGTGGAACAAAGGATTCTTGAACACAACCAACCTTTCTGTAAGGTTCAGTATTAACAAAATAGGACAATATTACTTCTGTGGTAATTCCAAGTTGATTACTACAACATACCTTCTGACTTGTGCTTAAAGGTTTTAATCTCATGTGAGTGTTTTGGCAGTGGTGTCTCAATGAACAAATATTTGAGTCACATATCCTTAACTCAGTTTTGTAATTTATTTCAAAGGCACAGGGAACACTGCTGCTAGTTTAATCACTGTATTAAATTGGTGCTTTGCTAATTTTTTACTCATATTTCCAGGGAAGCAGCAGAAGTAAGAATTTCAGCAGACAGGCATTATCAAAGAGAAACTAAGCTTTGAAAGAAGGATCTAAGCTACTTAGTTACAGTTTTCTTGTAATTTTTTTCTAACTTCCCAGGGCAGGTATGTTAACTTTCTTTAAGAGATTTTGCTTGTATTGTGGTAAGCAATAAACTGCAGCATCTGAATATTCACATTCTTGTCATACAAGAACTGTTCTGCCATCTAAATGGTTGAAACAAACTTGGAAACAACTCTGAATAAACTGAAGACAATACCATTAAGGGACCCTCTGCTCCTTCCTGAAGGAAGCCCTGTTTTGACACCTATTCCACCACTGTGCAGGCCAGAGTGATGCCAGCTGCAGTTATGGTGACACAAAGGGCAGAATCACTGTAATCGTTTTTCCACTTTGGATACTTTGCCCAAGTACTGCAGATAGGCTGACTGCTATCAGTGGGAACCTCCCCAGCTTCAAGGGCAGTAAGACACTGGCCACTGAAAGTGACTCGGTGGGGAAATGTAAATAATTGAGTTTTCAGGACTGCTCTGTGAAAGTTTTTTCAACTTCCCAGGCTGGCCTTAGCTGTTTTAAGTTAATTCACTGGAACGTGAGCAAACACAGAAATAACTGAAGCTATTGCCGACTTTTTTGCCACAAAGTAGCCAGTTTTGATCAAAAAGACTTATGCCAACCTGCATGTACATATGCCAGCCATGAACCATAACTAGTTTGAGAACTGTTACATTTGCAGTTTTAAAAACTCAGTGAAACACTTACCGTATTTGTTGAACCCAGCTGCGTTGTAATACCACTTGCAAATCTTGTCAAACAGGCGACCACCTCCTGCAACTGAACATGCACAGCAAGGCAAAATTCAACATTTACACATTACTGTGGCAGTACACAAATATTTGCTGGCCTCCAACACATGCAGTAATGTAACACTGCATCGAGTTTGAATTTGACCATATGTGACTTGGGTTCTACTTCTCGGTATCCCATAACTGACATGAACTCACTACATACAAGAGCTTAACCCATTTCACTAAATTATTAGGCTGCTTTAAGGCTTGGAAAAATGCTACCAATTCCTCATCAAAGACAGCAACAAAACTCTCAGACTCCACAACACTTACATGAGCCAAACCCAGAGTCTACATAAAACAAAACCATCAGGCTTTTCCAATAATTTATCCTGGTTCTTTGGCTTTTGCTATGTGACGTCAAGCCCAGCATGTTATTATACTGTTGACCTGCTCGCCTCAACAGGTACTTGAATGCTATTCCTTTTTCAAGGAGCTGCCAAAGTCAACTGTAAAATCCAGACTAAAACCTCAAAACCCCTAACCGAGCAAAAAAAAAAATTAATCAGACCAAAAAAAAAAAAAAAAAAAAAAAAAAAAAAAAAAAAAAAAGGCCTCCTCCACACCACATCTAGCACGTTCACCTTCCTTTAAGTGTGGTTTGGGACGGCAGAGGTGCTTTTACACATAATCAAATACCTCAGCAAGGGCTCTGGAAGGCCACGAACGGCACAACACGGGCGAGCTGTTTTGCGTGATGACTTTTAAATCATCAGTCTCACCAGGTCAGCCCCAAAACG
Organism: Passer domesticus; assembly: GCF_036417665.1. Classification (NCBI taxonomy): domain Eukaryota; kingdom Metazoa; phylum Chordata; class Aves; order Passeriformes; family Passeridae; genus Passer; species Passer domesticus. The sequence goes on from NC_087474.1 coordinate 138,664,124, forward strand.
CCCCAAAGGAGCTCTTTAGAGCGCTACCTCAGCAGGTTACTCAGTTACTCCTTCGTCCTTTAGGGCCAGACAAGCAATAACCTCAGACCACTGCGCGCCCAGCCGGTATCCGCGCAGGACAGCAATCCCCGAGGGCCCTCACGGGCAGCCCAAGGCTTCCTCCGGTGCTCCCGAGCCCGCTCTACGCCCACAGGGCTCAGCTATCGGGGCAGGCTCCCGCCGCCGCCGCGGGAAGGCCGGCGGGGAGCCCGGCCCGGCCGCTGTGGAACCGGCACTCGCTGTCCCCGTCAAGGGCACACGGTGCACAGCGGCTCCCCGGCTCCCCCCCTCCCCGTCACGGCCCGCCTCGCTGTCCAGCGCGGGCCGAGGCGAGCCGAGCCCCGCAGGCGGGAGGGGGCCGCGGACAGAGCCGGCCCCGCCGCCCCCTCAGCGCCCCCGCCGCCTCACCGGGCGCCCTCGCCGCCATCTTGACCTCGGCGCGCCGCGCGGGCTCCTGGGTGAGGCGCGGGCGGGGCCGCCAATGCCGGCCCGGCGCCTGCGCTCTGCCGGGAGGGCGGAAACGAGGGACGGACGAAAATAAAAATAACAATTAGCTTTGTAAAGCGCGATAAGCAAAGCACCGATCGGCCACGCCAAGGAGCAGAAACCTGTCTGTGCTCAGGTATCGCAGCCGCCAGCGAGCGGGGAGCACAGAGCGCTGTGCCTTCCTGAAGGAGGTAAAGAAACAAAATGCGGACGTGGGGGGAACACAGAAACAGGTAGCAGGCAACGCAGCGGGTAATTTCAGCCAGAAAAGTTTGTGGTTTTATTTATTTTTTTAATCGTAAAGCCACAAAGTTTTTGTCACGATCCTCAAAAAGTTCTTCGATCCCCTCTCCTCTTCCATTTCAGCACTCCCTGTAAATGTTTTGTGTCCATTTTTCATCTATTTCGGCAGAAGCTTGTGCATTTAACGTTTCAAAGAAACTGGTTTAGCTCTGGCAGCAATCATTCCTACGTTTAAAAATATTAAAGGAATTTAAAGCTCTAAGTTTGAGACATCCAAAATGTACAGACTCTGTAATTAATTTCTGTTACAATGGTTTGTCACAAGGTAATACACAGTAAAATAAGGCTAGTGGAGAAAATCTGCAAAAGTTAACTCCAACATTATGAACCCACATACTTTCTATTAACATTTTTTACTGTAAACACTATTTTTTACAAGACTGTTTGAAGATTACAGTTTGTTATTGGCATTTAATACAGTCAAAAATCCAAGTAAGCATACTGGACTTTGGATACTTTTATTTAACAGGAGGAAATGGGGGAAGTGCTTAGTCAGCACATTGCAGCCACCATGAGATTTGCTCTGCATCTCCACCAAGAACAGTCTATTTAATAGAGTATTTCAAACAATCTTTCCAGGCCAATGGAGCAGGAAACATGAGAAAAAATGACAAAGTAGATAATCTCAGATATATACTGCAGACAGTGAATGTGGTTTTTCAATGTGTTTCAAGCACCTGTTTTTCAAATTCTTAATTTGGATTAATAAGAATTTATCCAGAGTCATAATCCAGAGATCACATTCTTTAAATCTCTTTAATTTTACTTTATTTCCCACCTATTAGTAGAATTTAGCCTTTGGATTTTATTCTGTTGTGTGCATAAAAATTGCTATTTTTAGCTTCAACAGTGAGGTTTTAAAACATTGAAGCTTTTTCATTAAATAAGCTTAAATCCAAATTAAAACATCTGGGTTTCAGATTTCCTGAGCTGTTTCTAATGAAGAAATTCAAACTTCTAAACAACATCAAACAGTTCTGCACGTGGATTTAGGCAGGTTTTCGTTCTTCCCAAATACACTGCGAAGCATTTGATAATTCCATATTAACGTGCTTTGTTTAATGATAGATTAAGTGTTTTCAATACTCCCACGATGCCCAATGTCAGAATTTACTGCAGCTTTTACAACTGACCAACTCTATCACCTTAATATACACTACAGCCTCTTTTCATATGGTTACTTGTGTATTAAAGCCACATGAATCTCATTGGTATGGGGGGGAAAGCTGAACAAGGGGAAGAGAAAACTAACTAAATTAAAGTTCTTCTAAATTTCAGGGACAGTAACAGCTTTTTTTTTTTCTTTTTATAATTTTCCTGAATTTTGTTTGCTGGGGTTTTTTTTGACATTTCTAACCAGCTTTTAGGATATTAATTTCAGCAGCAAGCTTCAAAAAGAAACACCTTTGTAACCTGTTGAAAGAATGCCTTTCTGTATGAGGAGCTTCACATATTAATGCTATGATTCTTTCTGCCATACAAGGAAAAGAATAACATTATTATTAGCTCAAGCAGGTAAACACAACATTACTTCATTACCACACTATCTTGCTATTCTAACTTTTGGGGAAGAGGTGAAAGGAGAAGGTAACAGAGGGCAAGACAGGGAATAAGTCACTAGCTGGTTTTCCATTCTCCCAAAATTCTGCCATTATCAAAAGAAAAAAAGAAAAATTTGAATTTACCTTTCTGTTAATGTGCTGCATCATCCACTTTCAATTAAGTTACTGATTAATTACAAGGCTTGCATTAGTAGCAATCAACATATTGGCTCAATCCTTCTAAAATACATTTTTAAGTTACTATCAGTATTACTGTAAGCCTTTAAATCCTACCTGCTTCATAAACAATGAGTTCTTAAACCAGTAATTAAAAAATTAAGAGACCTTAAAGGGAAGTAGTTTTATAAAGTATGTTTATTTTGCAACTTAATTCTCTAATTTTTTTACATGTGTTACTAATCAAAGTGTTTTTAAGAAATTTTCAAAGTCCTGCATGGAGGCTTTGGCAATCTCTGTACAAAACACCTCATCGGGCAAGGACACCAGCTGATCCAGGGAGATGTAGCTGGGCTGTGCTGGGTCATACTGGGCTCTTCCCAAGAATGCAAGAAACATATGCCTCTCTCTGATTCGCAGCAGCTTTGAGTTGAAAACCTAAGAAAGAAAAAGGGAAGAATTTTTTAGGTTGTCTAAATTCAGACCCTGAGGCATCAAAAAGAAGAGCGTTTTTTAGACAAACTGAAGATCTAGGAAGCAAACAAATAATACACTTGTTTTCCTTTAATTTATGTCCAACACCAGATAGGTTACATTTATATATAAATTATCTAGATTCTAAATAAATACTTCAATATGCTGACATACACAACAAAAAATGGAGTGATACAAAAACCCTAATGTGCTAGGGATTTGTTTCTATATAACAACTATATTACTTTTGTGTAATCACAGCTAAGTGGAGGTATTCAGTAACAGGGAGCACTTTCCCTCTAGCATCAGACAGATTCAAATGACCACTGTTATAAGGAAGAAATTAAGAGGTGACCACGTGGCATAATGCAAATAACAAAATGGTACAGTGGCAAGGGCAAAGGTGAGTGGATGTGAGTCCTGCCATCATAACGTGGCCAAAAGGCACAGTGTAGTGGTTCAAAGCAATCATTTGTCTTCTGCTGCACAGCAACGCCTACCTTTGAAGATACCTGACACAAAAAAATAATCTAGACAGTCAAAGACGAGAACAATGGTAGGGAATCAGCAGAACATTTAAAAAGAGAGGGAAGATGAGATGCACAGTTAAGTTGTAAAAGCAAAGATCTAAGTTCATGCCTGAGTAGTACAACTGAATAGAGAGAGATGCTATAGGGGCAATAATGATGAAAATATGAATGCTATTCAGAGATTTTACTAAGGAAGCAGAGATTTTACTAAAAAAAAGACTCCACTGATGGAAGAAGAGTTCCATGAGGATGCAAACCAATTTGAAAAAGGAAGGAAATACAAAACTAGTGTTCCTCTTCTGCCTTCCTTGAATTTTAAGAGGCAGTCGAAATAAAAAAATAACACTTAACCACCATTTATGGATATAGCTGACATGAATGGTTACATGAATGGTTAGAAGAGCAACTGTAACATCAGAGAGAATTTGACCAAAAAAAATCCTGTATACTTCCTATGTTCAACATTACTGTCATTCAGGATAAAAGTGAGTACAGATGGAGACAAACATGCATTTGGGAAGGCACAAGTTAAAGGCCCAACCATATACAGACCGATGTGCACTACCTGTATCCTGGAATTCACAGTTTTCAAGGGAGAAAGGGAATAACGGGAGAGGGAGAGACTGTGGCAAGAACAAGGAACAGAGGAAACACTCCACTTACCCTACCAAACAAAAGGAATAAAAATAATGAGGTGAACCACCATAAAGCAAACAATAAGACAACTGAGAAGAAGTGAGCAAAACTTGCAGTCATTTACAGATCAAGGAGGGCAAAGTGACAAAGATGAGCACAAAAGCAAGCATCCTTGTTAAGTAAAGATAGATCAAATAGCAAGATAATCAAAATCCTGAGTAGCTTTATTCCCCCATGCAATTTTGGCTTTCTAGCCACTTAGATTCTCTATTAAACTTGCTTTAGAAAGAAAATTACTGCAGTTCAGAAGTTGTAATTTCTGCTTTCATTTTACCTCGTAAGAAGATAGTGCAACTGCATGTAGGCATTGAATGAGGTGACTAACACTTTCACTTTTAATTTGTGAGGAAATAGCAGTAATGAGGAGGTACAAAAAACCCCCAAAATAGTAATAAAGAAATGAATCTATTTTCAATCCTGTGGTATTTTAGCAATTGCTGCAGCAATAAGAAGACCAATGATAATCTGATTATCTAATAGACAGAACCTCTCTTACCTTTACACTCTATTTTCAGATCCTAAAATTTTTAAAGCTTATTTTTTAAGTAGCATGACTACCTCTGTTGAAAACTGTAAATATCACAAGGCTGTGGGTAGTGATATCATATATGCCAAGGGAAAATAAGCAGCAGGTCCACATGGAAATCCTCAATAGTTTCTGATTGCTAATAAAAGTTATCTCAATTAGAGCAAAAGCCATAGGCTAGCTGAAGCACTCACTCATGTTCTGCACAGAGCAAGGCTCCACCTTCAGCACGTTAATGAAGTGGCTGTGACAAGAGCAGCTACAGTTTATTCCCAGATTAACAGCTCACCTGAGGAAAGCGAGTAAGCATGTGGTGGGGAATGCCCATTATGTTGTGTAAGTAGTCAAATGTCTGTTTGAGTCTCTTTTTACTTGCAGTTAAAATCTTGGGAGTTTTACACACTATCTGTTGAATTTCATTACGTTGAAAACCAAGTTCAATTTGACAAACCTGAAAAAGAGCACAATTTTATCTTTGCAAGTCAGCAAACTTATTTTAATGTGACACTGAAATAAACTAACGCAAAATTCTTCTATCCTTTTTCACACAGCAACAAGAATGCAAACCACAAAAATATCTTCCACTTCGGTTCTTCTCAAGTCAGACAATGCTAATTATTGTTCTAGATTAAAGTGCAATTTGTTTATAGAATATCTCCAAAATAAAAATAATTTCTGTGAATATTATATATTTTTCAGTTTGTCTGAGATATGAACAAAAAAACATGTTAGCATATATATGGCAGTTAAAAGCATAAAAATTCTCTACTAAGAGTCCTTTATCATTTTCAATACCAAGCTGTCAAGAGACTTTCTTCCTGTGGAGCTGCTGAGCTCTGTAAAATACAGCAATCAAATAGCTAGTGCCTACTTTTGCTAATGTGTTACCTCTTTTGCTAATGTATCCAAGTTACATTTTTATAATAGGCAGTATAATTTCTATAGTCTTCAACTTAAGACTGCTGAACCTAAAAGAGATGTGTAGAATATACAGTGTATTCAATTTATTCTACAGTTCAATCAAGTCTAAAGTAAGATGTCTTTTTCAGAGACTGTCTTGACTTCAATTATGATTTCCCAAAAGGAAAGCAAAACACATTTTTTCAATAAAATCATGAGCACTCCTCCCAAAGTGCAGAATGGCAAGCAATTCATTGAGTTGTTGAGAAAGAATTCAGCATACAAGACTGTCTATTAACCCAGTCATTTCTTCTATCCTCCAGTGACACTTACAAGCAGCTTGTTTTCACTCAGAAGTGGGTGTGCTTGCCAGTTAACCAGACTTTCATATCAAACTAAGGTACTTCAGCTGGCAAGAAGGCTGTGTTTTTGTTTGCCCAGTTTGATGTGCCAAGACTGCAGCTCTTTTCCAGAACTGCTTGTCAAATATGAAGGGGAGGGCTTGGAATCTGGGTTTTGAATTTACCTTAGGACTTCCAAGTCTTTGCAGGAACTGTTTCTAAAGGCAACTGTAATCAGGTCTTTCAAGCCCTCATTTTAACTTTTCTTCTTTATAAATATTTGTGCACCACACAAAATACCCATCAACTAATACAGCATTCAAGTATGAAAAAAAGAGTTTGCACATGAGTGGTATCTTCCATGGACCTGAGGTGGCAGGGGTAACTTCCTGCATCAAGATACATAACCAGAGTTAAGACCCCATGTTAAATCACTGCAGAGATAAAGCTGGGCCCACTGTAGAGGTAATTGTGGCAAGAATCTTGAGTTTTATCTTCTACCTTGTGACACAGAACAGCTCCCTCAACATGATCAGTGAGCTCAAGTGTAGGTTGCTTTGACTGCACTCAGTCTGACAGCAAACATGTTTAATATTCATTAACTCTCTAGGCCACATGCTAATATCATTATTGCATAAGCCTCTGCAATAGTCAACGAAGTATGTTTTATTCCCAGGATAGGCAGTGGTAATGAAAGCTTTGACAGGTTTTACCCTGTCAATGAATCTCTAATTGTGCTTGATTAAACCCTCAGAGGATGGACTAAGCCATCCCTCAGCACATTTAGTCCATGACTGGTATCTTACGACAACCAAGATCAGCTACTGTACTTGTTTCTGAATAACAGTCCATTCAGAATGAGGGACACAACCTGATTGCTTCTGAACTGCTGGTACAGGATGTCACTTTCCAAGTACTGTCCTCCCACCAGCACTTTAGGACATACAGGTCTGAACACACATTCTGAATCCAACATCCTGAAAAGCTTGAGCTGTTAAGAATGAGTAGATGCCAACAGTGGGGACCTAAAAATCCTTCCTTTCTTTCCCTTTCTCGCACATTTTAAAAATAGAGGTGCTATGCTGTATTTCTTGGTAGATAAACAAGATAGTCACATAGAACTAAAGACCTCAAAAACACATTCATTATAATAATGGCTCCCTAGACTGTGGAAACAATGTGTGTTTAAAAGAAAGCACTATTAATTAGAACAATCTGCTACTTTCCAGTCTCCTCCCTTACCACACACACATTTCAGATTGCAAGAGTTCTAGCGTTTAATAGTTTCAGAACAGTGAGTCTGTCTGAAAATTATACATTTTGATTTATAGTTATTTGTTATAGAATAATGGAATTTCACAAATTGTTACACTACATCATGCTGTTTGGCCTCGATGGCTTTACAGCACAGTAATTAAAGCAATACACTTACATTTTCAAAAGGGAAAGGAATCCCCATGGGTTTGAAGTTATTTACCCAACAGTTGTTAATAACGACCATCTGCTATCAGACAATAGGTGTCAAATGCACATTTTGGCAGGCTAGTTACCTGCCAGGAGAAAAATAATCAATTGCACATTTCTTGCTCCTAAATACTCACGGACAATCCAAGTTAGCAAAAAACCACAATAATTAAGGGGAGGGGAAAAAAAGACTGAGTATTTTTCTACTCATTAAAAAATGGGTGACCATTTATGTCATCATATAGTAACTTTTGGTAGGAAGGCAATACATCAGAGTAGAAGACAGAATAAGGTAACGCTCCATGCATCGAGTAAGCTTGCAGGCTATAGAGGAAAATACATTGTTTTACAGTTACTTTATATCACCTCTAAACTTATTTCATTAAATTCTTTCTGTACACCATCCTCTACATGAATTTTGTCTTCTGACAACTCATAAACTATATACAATACACTTTTAATATCTATTCATAAGCTCACCTGAAGATTTTCTTTTACAGGCTCTATTTTGCCAGTTAGTAGCCTTGGAAGACGAATTACCAGATCCTTTGTCTACAATCAGAAAAAACACATAAATTAAAAGAGTTTTACTGAAGGCTTCAAAAAATAGATTCTATATAAACTTTTTTTTTGGCATTTCATTTTGTATTTCATTTTATCTCTACACCAAAGATGAATTTGCATGAAACAGCAGTATGTTAAAATGCAAAACATTACTCAAATATGTTCTTTTGGAAAACAAAAAATAATACAATTGTAAAGCAGACAGGAAGAGGGAGTAAAAACATGTATCAAAAGGAGAAAGTATGCTCAATTGCCCAATTTCTCTCAGCCCTCAAGTTGTTTCTTCCCATCTTTTTTAAAAGAAGTAAACAACACACTACCCGACAGAGGCTATAAAAGGATTTTCTAGTGTCAGTGAAGCTAACTTCTGAATTTGGTTAGATCACAGTGTAACAGCACTACAAGCAATACTCCACATTCCCTGAAGTGTCTGATTACTTGTAATCCACCCTGAGTACAAGGTGGTGGCCAAACCTTTTTCTGAGGAGATGTCTCACCTCAAATATGGAAAAGCCAGCAACAGGGCACTGTAGCAGCTATGACTGTTCAGCTGACAGAAGAACCAAAGATTCCACTTGGAATTTGACATTCATTGCAATCCCCACCTACTGCAGGACACAACTAACACTGCCCACTTACTCCAGGCAAGTCCAGCTGCTACCTGCCCTCGCATGGTCCCAAAGCATGGTGCTGAATACCTGCTAAACATGTAATGAGGTTTGCACTCATGAGCAAAGACAGAGGTCACTCTTGCTGAGCATATGAATTGGCATTTATCTTGATAAGATATTCACAGATTAGACTATTTTTTAAATTATTGAATATGTTACTTATTATTTAAGTGTCTTAAAGAGATGAAGAGCACCAAAGAATTTTCCAGAAGTTAAAAGAGCTGCTTGCTGTTTCAGTAATTAATTCAGTCCTCTGATCCACCTCAAATAACAGAACTGGACATAAAATGCTTATTTGATAATAACCTGTAGCAGGTGATCTTCAGAAACTGTACTTCAGGTCCTCTGTATGTTAGATGTCCATATCACTTCTACAGTTAAATCCAAACAGTTAAATCCATGTTATCCTCCTGTAACCCTCTAGTGACATCACTGATGTTAACACAATGTTGGTTGATAACCTCTGAATACTTGGAGTATTCATATTGCAAGACCTTACAACAGCCACTAACAAAACACCTGAAGACTTCAGTCTTTACCTTTTTTACACTGAGACCAAGTTCATTTTTGAAGAAACCCAGTCTGTTATCCAGTCTTTCCACTGAAAACAACAGCAAATACGGAGCTCTTGAGACCATCTGAGCAATTTCTGACTTACCAAATTTTTTTGATTTTAGGTAAGCCACTCTAAAAAGAGAACAAAAACAAAATAAAATCCAGTGATGAAAATTATATTGCCTCCATTTATTTAGTGATCACTTAAATTCCTCAGTGATATCTTATAAATGGACAGATGTTCTAGCATTAACATGCAACCCTGCCAAAAATAATTAGGGTGAAATCTGCAGTTATCGTAAAAGCAAAATACCCTCCCTTCCAATTAATTAGAAGTAAAATAAACCTCAGAGCAGAATGTCAATACTGAAGACAGATTTTAATTCCTTCCAGCTGTCCTTAAGCAGATAACTATGTTAACCTACAGTTAACTACCAGTCTGTCTCCTAGATTGCAAACACATTAATAGGGTATGGACAAGAAGATATATACAGCCTTTTGCTATTTTAATGAATTCCATTTCTACTGCTGAAAGAACAGAGTACTATACCTCATACATTCCCATTTTGCCAATAGCATTGGAGTAGAAATATCATACAATGATGCTGTGTGTAGAGATAATGTCAAAAAAGACATTTCTACATCAGCTGAAGTTGTGTTTGCCACAAACAGGCCCCTATTTTCAGTCACTGGTCTAACAAGTGAGTAACAAACATCTGGTTGTCAGAAAGCAAGAGGAGTTGACTAAAGTTTTGATATTTAACAGAGCTTGCTTTCTTCCTTTCTTTCCAAGTAAAAACTTTTTCCAGACTTTGATTTCAGTGAAAGTGAAATCCTGTTTCAAGTACCACTTGCAGTAGATGATTACCACAGCTCCCAGAAAAAAAGGCTTGAAGAGGGGAAATCCAGCACACCAAGTAAAGAGAAACAATTAATTCACATACTACCATGTACTAAACAACTAAACTATCATTTGGAGAGGCTTCCTCTGGTTATGGATGAGAGTAGTTGCAATATGAGAAGTATTTGCAGTCAGATCAACTTGGAGCATACAAGAATTGGTTTATCTAGTAGTAATTAAAATACTAAAGGGGTTGCAGGATATTTTGCAGAAGCAGATATTCAGCAAAAAATGGGCTTTCTGTTAAACCACGTCTTGTGGAGAGAAAAAAGTCCAGTCACTACAACTTCCCTCTTTCCACAAATCCTCAGAAATTAAGTTATCACAGCTCTAGAGAACCAATTCCTAACTGAGCAGGCACCACAACACAGAAGGTAGCACCCTAGGCTCCAGACAATGACAATGGAACTGGCACAGCTTCCAAGCACCCCAGAAACAGGTAAATGAGCCAATTAAAAATCAAATCTTTTGGCTATTCTGACTCCACTTCTTTTCTGTTAGTAAGTCATTAGCATTCACACTTGAAGCATTTCTTCCTGGAAAGGCAAAAAAACTTAAAAGAGGGATGGCAAGATTGTAATAACCTGACTGTAGAAAATTGAATATTAAAGGAACACAACTATCCAACCTGGCCAAAGCTTGAGCTACATCTGTGAGTGCTGGCACCGAGGTTAGCCCTCGTTCCACTACAGGGCTCAGCAGTTCTCTGTAGCATGTTAACAGTTTTAAGTCATCATTAACACCAGCATAAAACAAAGCATCTGGTGCAGCTGCAGTACAGACACTGATTTGCAACTGTCAAAATTGTTAGGAATTATGGAATGTTTTGACTTTTACAGTGTTTATCTGAAGTCAAATGCCAAACCTATTGAAATTTGTGTTTTGTTTCCTGGCAACATGGAATCCATAGCAATAAAACATTCCAGAGTGATTTAACCAATACCACGTCCATCTGCACCAAACTGTTTATGCAAAGGTGATACTCAGCTTTCAAAAGAAAGCTATTTGAGACACACTCACTTCACAGTCTTTACAGCACACTTACTTACTTTAAAGCCTGCAGGAAATCATTCACCAGTGTCAAACTTACAGAATAATCATATGCAGAATATCAAGAAGAAATCAGATTGCTCTGTTTAGCCCCTTCTTTACTAACCAACCAGTGCCACAGGAATGTCACTGAAAATTAAATTTGACTTCATGGAAGAGTTAGGGTATTTATCACAAAAAAACCCCCAAACCTGTACTCAGAAGAGCATAAGCAATCTGGTCAGATATCTAGACTCAAAGCTACTGCTGTAAAATGACACAGGGTATTTTTTGGATATTGTTTCTGAAAGGACACTTACTGAACACAAGATTATAAGAACAGAGGGGAATGAAGTTAGGTCTATGCTATACAAGAGTCTACTCATGTGCCTGTTTCTAAGTATCTGTACTTTCAGATTTCAGACAGAAATGCTACTAGCAAGAGCCAAGACAACAGACTTTTTCTCTGGAGTACTGGGAAGTTTTGAGTTCATTAAACATGCACATACACATACACACACACACACGAGTTGTTCTGAAAGAAAACTATTGAATTAGGAATAGTATTATAAATTAAAGTTCATTGTAAGGACTGAAGAACAATTTAGGGCCATACAAGTGTGAACGAAAACAAATTAGCTCATTGTAGTGTTGTGTTGAGTTTCAGCTGGACAACAGGCAAAAAGTCACCAAAACCTCCTGCTGCTATTAGATGTCAGCACAAAAGAAATCTTTGATTGCAGAACTCATGAGATTTCAAATTGTGACCAAAGAGTTTAATCTTGCTCTACAAATTTATGTAAAGCCTAAGGGATGTCATTTTGGAAAGAAAGCTGACATGAGTTAAGCACGTGGCCTAATGTGGCAAGCTGTTTCCTCTGTGGCAAACAGACAGGGATGGGCAGTAAAAATTTGTTACTAGACAGTTTTCAGGTGGATGAAGGTGTTGACTTATGATACCATCACACAATAGTGCCAACAGATGGGGAGGCACAAGAATACAGAGGCAGGGGTCAAGTAAGAAAGGAGGCAGCAGGCAGCACAGCTCCTTCAGACAAGGTTAAACCAACTGGGAAACGAGATCTTCAAGCCAAGGGGCTTAACACCCTGCTACTACTCCAAAGGCTTACCTGGTTTCTAAAGCTTCCAGATCTTCACCAAGGATGTATGGATTTTTGGTCAGGAATGGTCCCAGCTGATTGTCTTCTACACCCACATCCTTAAGAAACAGAAGTATTTTTTTTACATCTTTTTCAAAGTCCAAGGTCAGTAAGAGCTGACCTGCCTTTTGACGTTTCTCCACTTGGGATAAGTCAACTCCTACAACAAACAAAATTAGAAGTTGTTTTAATTAAACACAGACCCTGCTTTCTGTAAGTGTTTCCCAAAGGCATGCTGGAATTTATAGGACTACTCAATTCTTTGCACTGATTTTGCATACTTTAATTACTCAACATAGCAAGGCTATGCCACCTTGTATATTGTGGAAAGACTCCAGATAAAATAAGCAGTCATTTTAGAAGCTTTTGCTGAGTTTATTTTTTGAAGAAAGACATTTGCAGTGGATCCTGCATGTGCCACATTTAGAGACCTGCTCTTGTTGCACAAAAGTATGTGTGCATGAAATTTCCAAATCTGTTATAAAAGGGAAGATGATTTTTGCAGTGAAGTGACTTTGTATACTGACTCACACATGACAATGTCTTACTACATGGGGACAGATTCCCCCTCTCAAATATTAATTTCTCCAACCTCTTTCTAGACTTCCTTGCATGTGTGGGCAACATGGTGGTGAGAAAGCTTGAACATGGGTATCTCTGTACTCCAAGTGTTTTTTTTGATGAGAAAGAAGGTTCTTGTCAATCCTGCCCCTCTTGCCTCTCCAGTGTGCTGTGCCTCACTGCTAATGTTATGTGTGGCAACCATCCTCTTTCCTTCCTTCCAATGATGAAGAGCTGCACCTTGTTTTGCAGCAAATTAAAGCATCCTTAACCAGCCCAAAAGAAGAAAGACCAATTAAGTTACACAGTGATCCCCACCTCCTGAAGCTGTGGGAGATGCCTCCTTCCAACACCCACAGCACTCAGGGACTAACACCAGCCTGTTTCCCAGTAGTGTGGCATTGCTGGTGACACAGTCCCGGTTTTGTCCATTTACCCTGGATAACATTCTGCAGCTTTTTACCATTGGTCACTGTTCCCATCTTCAAGTTTATGAGATAACCAGTAAGAGCAAAGCAGAAATTACAGATCTCCAAGGCTCCTGCTATAGGCAGAGCACACAAACAAAATCACACATACCTAGGTGGACAAGTTTTGCAAGGGTTTCTGAGTGATCAACATAATCTCGGAGCGTGGAAGACTGAATGGGGAGAAGTGGTTCTGCAATGATCTGTACAGCTTCTTCCTCAGAAATCAATTCCAAAGCAGATGAAGGTGGGATGTCATCCCAGTCTGAGAAACAAATACAGAAGACCCAAATGTCTTTTTTTTTGTGAAAGACAAAGCTGCTCCCACCAAATGCTATACGTATCTCTTAAAATCCTTTCCAAAATGCAGGAACACTGTGCCATGTGATAAACAGCCAACCTATTATTTGAAAACATAAAGACATAGACCCTGCTCCCAGTTTTTGACCCTGTTCCACCTCCTGGTCACTGCCTCTCAACTTTTACTCATATGGCCAAATCTGAGAGTAGTACCCAGCAAGCCTGCCTTCAGTGTGCTGCCCAGACCACTGCAGACAATAGATCATATCACCCTCTGAAAAAGGATTGTCTTTCATGTCTTCACAAATGTATTCTTGCCTGATCACAGCCAGATAAAAGGCTACTACAAAGACTATTTTTCATAACCTGACCAGCCCACTACTTTGTGGTTCTCCTGAATATGATGCCTGAAATGCAGCTGTTTTAACTTTCAATGTATTTCATAGCTAACTCCAGCCAAGCTATTCTGCCTTATCCATTACAGAAAGGTAAAGTTTACTGCCACTATCTCCAATAGCAAAAGGAATAGCTTCCTACTCACTAAGGTTTCAAAGGGAACATCATTATGCTTGTTTTCCCTTAAGTGTTCCAAGGCACAAAACTCAGTGTCTTTAAAAAACAAATTCTCTAAACAGATCTATTTTCCATTGATAGGAGCTCAGAGCAGCAAGATTAAGATTGCTGTTTGCAGGCTAGCTGCTAGCATCCACATCAATCAAAAATTTGATTACTGATCAGATAACCTGATTATAAACTCTTCAGGAAGGGGATTTTCAGTGCTCTGTATCTTTGTATAATGGCATCTGAGAGACCAGGGTAACGCTCTTCCAAGTCAAGAAACAAAGGCACACCAGAACTCTACTAAAGTAATTCCAAAGTAATTAGGATGTGCCTAATGCTCCAGGAAGGGTTGCACAGACTAGTCTGATAGCTGTTGGTCTTGTCTTTTGATAGCTTGTTGGAAGGTCTCGTCTTTTTCTCACAGCCTCAGAAACAAAAGCACAGTAAAATGTTTTTAGCAACATTTACACATTGAACAGGAACGCTCTAGGAATCTATAGGAATATCAAGTGGTGTTTTTCAACCTGTTGAGGACCAAACCAATATACAATAAAGTCCATTCCAGATGCATGCATGTCTTTTATTGTCACTTTAAGGTCCTTACACTTCCTATTGGGAATCATACTTCAAGTTACCAAAACCCCCAAAAATTATCAATTATGTTTATTCCATTATAAAACTGACAACTGGGCAAAATGCTACACACACACATTCTCCAGTCAGTCTGCTGGCAGATAAAAACCTGGCAAAAGGATAAACTGCATCACAGGTGCAGCCACACACCAGCTGCTGACCCATCACTTTGGTGCAGCACTGGGTCAGACCCAGCGACACACACAGATCTCTGGGGCAGGCCTGAGCCACCCCAAATAACAAGCTCTGTATAATCCAGGCTGGCTGGGCTCAAAGCAGAGTCTGAACATACAAGGCTGCTCAGTAATTCAGAGCAAATTTCCTCAGCATCCACAAAGTAATTGGAAAGGATGGAAATATTATAATCCTTGTTTAGATGTAAAAATAGGGGAAAAAAGTGAGTAAATTTCCTCAGGGCAACAACACCAAGGCGCTGTATTTATCTCCCTTTGTGTCCTTTCCTCAGGAGGCATTTGGGCAAGCATTTCTCATCAGAGCAGTGCTTAAGGAGGCTTCACACCACTGCCTCCTGTTGGTCATTCCTGATCCCTCAAACCGTGGAGTGTGAGCTGCTACAGGCGTGCAATCTCCCTGCCTCGCTCAAAATAAGAAGTAAAAAAACCCCAAGAAAACAAAACAAAACCGCAAAAAACAAACAAAAAACCCCCAAAAAACCCAAAACAAAAAACCCCAAAATGAGAGAAAAAAAACCAAAAAAACCCACACACACACACACAAAAAAAAAACACAAAAAAAAAACCCCACACACAAAATTTTAAAAAACCCACCAAAACCCAAAAAAACTCAAGCCAAAACCCTTTAGTTTGTACCACATCATCTGTGAGGGAAAGGCAAATGCTCAGCAGACGCAGGTACGGTTAGGGTTATGAAAACTCCTTCAAATGGCAGCTCCAGACCTACATTTTCACCCGAAACATTATACCTTTATTTCACTTTAAAAGTATTCTTTGCATGCCACATCGACCATAACTATCTGAATTAACCACCAAGCTAATCAGAAGTGAAAGTCAGGAACTCCAAACACATATTTCAGGCAAACAGGGCAAAAAAGGAGAACCCAGTTGGGGTTAAACCGCAGCATACCGAAAACATAATTTGAGGATCCCTTAAAGCCTCTTACCTTCGTCCAGTATTTTTGCATTCAGATCAGGCAGTATTTCTGCTTTTGCTTGTTGCTGTTGCACTGAAGGCAGGTTACTCTCGGGAGAAGAGCAGGGTCCATCCTCGGCGCTGTCGGGCGGGGAACAGCTCCCGAGGGACACCGGCCTGCCCGCCTGCAGCCGGCCCAGAGCCGCCGCCTTCCCAGCGGGCAGCACCGCCCGCGGGGCAAACCCCGGGCAGGCCGGGGCGGGCAGCACAGCGCCGAGCCTCCGAGCGGCACGGGCCGTGCTCAGCAGGCAGCCCCAGCGGGCGACGTGCCGAGCCCACAGAGCCGTCATCCCCCTCAGCGCAGCATCCTGCGGGCACAGGAAGGCGGCGGAGTGGCACCGGCGCTGCCCGCCTCGCCCTGGAGCCGGCAGCGTGAGTGCCCCGGCGCTACGGCAACCCCTCTGCAAAGCACCACCCAGCTGCCTCAAACGCGCCACAAACGGAGGCGCCGGGTCTGAGCCACCGCCCGCCGCCCTCTAGGACAGCCGTTCCCTTGGGGGCATTCCCAATTCCCTTGGGAGCACGACGGAAGCCCAGCCAGGACCTAAACCCTCCCAGGGGCACGGGGGCCCTCCGCGTAAAGCCGCGACTCGCCACAGGGAGGGGAGGCTGAGTCGGGCCGCGCCCGCCGCGCTCCCTTCGCAGGGCAGCCACTGCATGCAGCCTACGGGAGAAGGAGCAGTGCCGCCCGGCCCGAGAGCAGCGGGACCCACGGGAGCCTCACCTGCGTCGCACGGCACGGCCCGGCCCGGCCCGGCACGGCCCACGTGTGCGCCCCGCTCCGGCCCGGCCCGGGCGATACCACTCGGGAGGAAATGGGGGGGGAGCAGGCAGCAGCGTCCTTCTCTCCGCGTGTTGTAAAAGGGCGGTGTGGCGCCGCCGCCCCCCTCCCGCGCTCCGTTGCTCTCTCCCTCCCTCGGCTCGTGGGCGCGGCACGGCGAGCTCCGCCCCTCGGCGCGGCGGGCGCGGCGCGGCCCCGCTCGGCTGCGCTCGGCGGGACGCGGCGCGGGCGGGCGGGCGGCCGGGCTGGTTCGGGCCGCGCCGCCCCGCGCAACCACAGCCGCGCTGAGACCAGGGCACAGAGGGGGCGAGATGGCGTCGTGCGTGGGGAGCCGGACCCTGAGCAAGGACGACGTAAACTACCGCCTGCACTTCCGCATGATCAACGAGCAGCAGGTGGAGGACATCACGCTGGAGTTCTTCTACCGCCCGCACACCATCACCCTGCTCAGCTTCACCATCCTCAGCCTCATGGCCTTCGCCTTCACCAGGTGCGTGGCCGCCGCGGGCAGCCGCAGCCCCGCCCCTGGGTGCCGGCAGCCCCGGGGGGTCCCGGGCGGGGGATGGCGAGGGTCGGTGCCCGGCCCCGGGCGGGCAGGGGCAGCGCGGCTCGTGCCGTGCCGGGCCGGGCCGGGCCGGGCCGTGCCGTGCCCGCGGTGCGCTCCCCGGGCCGGCGCTGCACCGCCCGCGCCCCCTGCGCGGCAGGCCCGTGCTGGAGAGCGGGCATCCTCCCCGCCCTTCCAGAGCGGTTATCATCCCCACTGCGTTCTCTGGGAACTTGTTAATCGTTCTGAGGATCTCTGCTAAAGTCTCTGCTAAAATGTGTGTTTCAGGGAGTTGCCAGAAATGGGCTTTATTAGGCTATCGAGCAGTGACATCAGGCATGTAGATGGTTTCCCAGGCGTGTAGCGGATGGCAGCGAGTGTTCTGTGGCACTGCCGGTGCCGGTCTCAGCTTGGCTCAGGCCCTGGCACGGGTGGGCTCAGCCACAGCCTTGGCGCACCACGGGAGGGAGGGCTCTGTGGGCATCGCCCCTGCAGTTATTCATGGCCATCCTGCCAGGAACAGACAGGTTTTTCGGGAACCTTGCTTGAAAACAAAGGGTACAGCAGTGCAGTCTGAGGGCTGTCTTGCATGTTTTTTGAAGTTGTGTATGCTTTTTATTGCCTCCTACTGGATGTGAAGACGATTGCCTAATCCTCCTGTAGACTAAGTTGTGCAGTATGTAGGCAGTGCTTCCTGAGAGGTTTTGGCTAGGTAGTGCAGTGCGTTTTAGGCTCATTTAAACTTCTGTAGCATTGTGTGTACACAGTCACAGATTTCAGTGGTCTTGTGGCTTAAACTCTGATGGTGGTGAATCCCCCCCTTGAAAGTGACCTTAAAACATTAATACAATGACAACTCTCCATTTAATGCAAGAAGATTATTATTTGTCACTAAGCCTGATACACTGTTTAGTGTGTCATCTCATTTTATTCTAAGAATCCAGATGTATAGTTTTCATCAGCTGTGAAATAATGGCTAAACCTCGCTTGAGTTTAAGGAGCATAAGGAAAAGTAAAATAGTGTAACTGTGGATGGTCTGAGGTATGCCTTTTCTTGTTTCAACATGTGTGTGGCCCCAGGGGAGATACTTTTGGTGAGCACATCACTTGGTCTACTTGGATCCCTTCTTAACTCCAAAATCAGAGACATATTTCTGTGCTCTGCTACACTGTTTAATTACAGACCTTTGCTACAAGTGCTCCTTATCCCCTTGCCTGATCACTTTTCTCCCTGAAGGACTAATTTAGGTCAAAGTTCTGACTATGAAATTCTCATCACAATGTCATTCTGGAGGATTAATAGATTAGTGGATTGCTCACCTTTGGGGAAGGAATTTTGCCATTAATTCTTTCAAGCATGGGATGAGCCAAGAAGCATATTCAGCACTTTGGAGTCTTCTAGGCCCAAATAAATTGCTTCACTTCTGGATGTTTGTTTTCATTTTTCCAAGAGGATTGCTGGTTTGTCCTTCCGTTTGTTTTGCTGTCTTTCTGACTTCTTCAGTTTCTTTTTTTTCCTCTGTCTCTCTCTGCCTCACTTCCTGTGTTTAACTACCAGTTGACTTCTCTTTAACTCTTCTCTATTTCTCTTCAGGTTGTAGAAGGTACTCTGATTTTACTTTCTCCCCTCTCCTGCTATTTTCAACTGTTGTAGGAGTTTCATAGATCTCTTGAGTGATACCAGAGTGCTGCCTCTGGGCCTCATTTGGGACACAATCCAAACCATACACACTCCTTGACCAACTGGGGAGGAGGAGATACTTTCCCACATGCTTTACAGTCTGTGCTCCTTTCCATCAGCTTATTGCACTGACTCATGCAATAAGGTGATGTCTTAAGTTCATTTTCCCACTTCCTGGGCACAAGGCCCTGTAGGCTTCCCTGTAAGGTGTCACAAGTGATTCTTTGCTTCCCCTGTGCTGTCAGTTGTTCCGTAGCTGTCCAGGGCAGTTTGTTGAGTGGGGAATTTTCTATGATAGATTTGTGCTGATGTTGTGAAGTAAAATTTAGTTTTTCAGGAACTTCACCATAGACAGAGGAAATTCTGTGTTCCTTAAATTCTTGTCTCTTCTATAATTGCTTTGTGTCAGAATTATGTGGAGGGTTCTGAGAAACTTAGAAGATGCTTTTCCCTTGTGTGTAGCAAGCCATACATAACATGAAGTCCTCCTTAGGATCACTGAGAGCAGCTGCTACTGTCTTTGAGCTGACAGATAAGGGTGAAACTGAACTTCAGATGGCAGGAATCTTCAGGTATGATGATAATAATATTTATAATAGTAGTCCAAAAGAAATGTGGTTTTAATTTTTCTGTGTTAAAGTGAGGAGTAGAAGGTATTCTGTTCTTTAAAGCACATCCTTCTAGTGCTTCTGACAATGGCTGCAGCTTCCTTGGTTGTTTCCTGCTGAATGAGCAGACAGAGGCTCCTCTGCTTCCATCCTGTGCCTTGGGGCAAAGGTGGGGAAAGGCTCCAGCTTCCCCTGTCCTCTTCCACTCTAAATAGAGATGTGTGGCCCTGGGAGCCCAGAGGCAACTGGCAGGAGTAAGTCCTGGAGGGGATGTTTTGTGGGACACAAGAATAGGACTGAAAAGGGTGACAGACTGCTGGTATGAAGCTGCTGGGGTTTGTGGAAGCAGGAGTAAAACCTGTAGGATGTAGAGCTTTTGTCTTCCATATCCCTTGATTAATGGGCTTGATTAAACTGGATTATTGTGTATTTAGGTTTGGCTGAGTTCATGGAAATGTTTTTCCTCTTTCTCCTGCATTCCAAATTTAATGTCCTAGCTATTTTTTCCTCAACTGAGTATTCCCCCCCTGCTTTTTTTTAAGAGGGATAAAGATTATGCAGTTTTTATGCACTTTTTTTTTTATATTTCTTCTCTAAAAAGCCACAGAATTGATAAATGCCCTCATAAAGTGGGTTAAAATTGAGAGAATTTTCATGTGTCCTCCCATGTAGGCATTAGAAACCTTGCTTCTGCTGCATGAATGCTTGTATTTCAAAATCAGAGTCAACAGTTCTTGGGCTATGTGAGGAGATGATTTAGCACATTTTCCCTATTGCAGCTTGTTATGATTGCATCTTTCTCTTTGGCATTCCCCAAAATAGTTCTTCCAGGTAAACACTGTAATTCTTATACCAGCTAGTGTGCAGCAGCACGTTTCTTGCTCACACCTGTTCTTAACCTGCTTCTGTCAGGAGGATTAGGTGTCTATCCCTTGTGAAATGTATCTGCAAGCCAAAATAAAATGCCTTGCCACTCACTTGGAACAGTTTAACACTGCATACATCTTTGTTGATTTTTGGGGGAAGTGGTGCCAACATGACTAGGAGAACTTTTCTGAAGCTGAGTAGTACTCAGAATCCTGATATGCAGAGGTGAGGACCTTTAGTCTCACCTGGTGCAGCAGTTAAGTGATGTGATCAGGATGTCTTTCACTTCTTTGTTGGCCGTGATGAATTGATGTGATGCAACTGCAATTATTTGTTCTATATAAAAAAAATAGTTCATCCTCTTGGTGGCAGCCATGGCAGAGTGTTCCAGTGTGTTATTTACATGTGTTAGAAGAGGGATGTGGTTTTGCTGTCTGAGGCATCAGAGCTGGAGGCTCTGGCTAGGAAGTGCACTGGATGGCATAAGGTCTTGGGATTGCCGAGGGAGCCAGAGTTAAGCTCTAGGACTTGGAGTTTATAACTGGTATAAGGTGTCAGCCTGTGCAGCATGGCTGCTGGAAAATGACTGGTAAAGCTGAACTCAGCTGGTTTTAAAAAAAACACTGTGGGAAGTCCCTAAGGCCTGCAGAGAAACCATTGGTGTTTAATGCACTTTTTCCTTCCATACATTTAAACTAACATAGTGCTTAAATGCCTCACAGTGATGAATGCCTGCTGTGAAGCTGTTAAGGTTCAGTTCTGAGGAAAAGAAAAATAATTTGGCTAAGTGAGAAATATTTTCTAACTGCAGCGAGTATCTAATGTGGAGTCATTTATGCTGTCATGGATTCTTTACTGAACCATCCAGAAATGTAACAGATGCACTTCCAGGAAGAGCTTTATACCTTCAAAGTTTGCTAGGAATTATTTTGTTATTGTGTTGTGAATAAATAAAAAAATATACTGAAATGAATAAACTGGTCCTAAGTACATGCTAACTACCCAAATAGTAAAACTTTGATTTTGGTTGTAGTCGGTTATATACATTATGAAGTATTCACTGTTTATACTATCATAGTCTGAAGTTTGTTTGTTTGTATTACTGAAGTATCCCAGAAGCTGTCTGCTGTTTAGAAAAGTTAGGTGAGGGTTATTTTGTTAATCTTCTACCTGCCTGAAAAGAAAGGGCTCTGTCAAGTTTACCTTGGCATTCCAAACTGAATTCTTAGGTCTCTCTTGTGGCTATAATGTGACAGTAGCACAACTAATGCATGATGCTATGTTCAGAGCTTTGGCTTAATAGATCTAAAAGCAAATTGATATTTTTCCTTGGGTCTTTTAAGTTGTGCTGTGTCTCTGTTACAGATTCTAAGCTGTACATTCATTATTTGTAAAGACTGATTGTAATCATTATTTCTGCCCTCATCTCAGGCATTTGATGGTTGAGGATAGGCAAAGAGAAGTGAAGGGTATTGCAAGTACCATCAAAACAGTAGAGGGAAACCTGGGAATTGCATCCAGGCTTCCAGAGGTTTTAGTTTAGGTGTAAAAGTAAAAGTAATTAAAGCAGGAAGATTTTTTTCACCTTATGTTAAATTTGGTCATTGCTTTTAAACTCACTTCTAACAATGCTAATAGTTTGCATGTGTTTACTAAATATTTAACCCACTTGTAAGAAAGAGACACCCAGAAGTGTAGTGTGAAAATCATTCAGTGCAATTACTGTCTTAACTTGTTACTTAATGGGCATGCATATTTCTTATATTTAATTTCCATGTATTCTTTATTTAAATAATATATCTTGAGAGCCTTTTGACTTCATCCTTGTAATGTACTTTAATACTGTGTTGTCTGTCTCTTTAGGGATGATTCTGTACCAGAGGATAATATTTGGAGGGGTATCCTCTCTGTGATTTTCTTCTTTCTAATCATCAGTGTTCTAGCTTTTCCTAATGGTGAGTAAGGTTTATACAGCTTGTACTGCGTGTTTTTTTTAAATGTGAGTTTCTCTTTATTGCCACTGTATTTACTTTTATTTAAATACCAATTTTCAGTGTATTTTTTTTCTTTACTCATTTGAATTCTTTTATATTAAGGAACAGTCTAAAAATGGTTGTAGTCATACTGAGCAGAGATAAGTGTTATTTATAGCTTGTTATTTATAGTCTGTATTTAACAAGGAAGTCAAGTTCTCAAAATCAGTGTCCTATTTGCAGATGTGCAGTTGCAGCTCAGGTTGTAAGTAGTGATGCCAACAGACCCTTAAATAGTGTTTAGGAGGACTTTGCTTCAGTGTATTTCAACAGAAGTGTAATTCTAAAAGTTCTCAGACACAACATCTTACCAGAAGATAGTAATAGTTTAAGTTTAAGTTGCATTTACAATGTAAAACCACAGTTGCTCAGTAGAAGTTAAAGTTGGACAAAAGTTTTGGTAGTTGCTTGAGGAGCAGAAAGTATAAAAATGTAAGAACATTTGTGTGTCACCTAATTCTGTGGAAGAAATGCTTATACGTGATTTGTCTGTTTTGGTTTTTTAATTTTTGCTTATTCCTGTCGGCAGAAACGTGATTCTTGGGTCAATCCAAACTGTCTCACAGTTGGCAATGTTCAGGAAAAAACAGTGATCATGGTCAGGGCAGCTTTGTGCTGCAGAGTTGGGATGTGTTTTTCCGATATGTTAAAAATCCTATATGCATACTTTTCACAAAGTGCTGCCTGAAAAACTGAATGCCAGAGAAAAAGGAGCTTTATGCATACAGTGGTGAAAGAGTGGTCTGCAGTGTGTGCTGAAAATATTTGTTGAGCCACTTCTTGCTACCTAAATGTACAATTAATCTTTAGACATTTTCCAGTTTCACCAGATTTACCTTCTCTACTGTTCACATTAGCTGAGAGGTTTTTAGTCTAATAAATTAGTTTCATCCCTGGCTCTAAAGTAAATAATTTGACACAGGTAAAGAGCATGTCTTCCTTCTTGTCTGCTATATATGATGCTCAGTTTGGAAATTTCAGCAGGCCTGTTTGGTAACATTTCTTGTTGGCTTGAAGGCTAAGCACCATGTTTCTTTGTTAACACAGACAAATTTGTATGGGATATCTTGGCTGGGAGCAACCTGCAGTCTGGAAACCAGGTCAGGACATCCTCAGGTGACACCTGAGATGTAGTGTCTGCTGAACAAACAGCATGCTACTGTTCTGGACATGACTCCATAAAAACAGTGAAAAATTGTCTTCATGTTACCAACTGGCAGTCTCCTTTTTCCACTGAAATCTGCTGAAATTTTTTTTTAGCAGCATAGAGCTCCAGCTTTCAGGTGTATTACATAGTTTGATGAAGAGCTGATCCATGCTCATGCCAAGTAGTCATAGCTGATATACTCAAATTTTGTGGTTTTTACTGGCTGTCTCCTAATAAGCTTTTTTTTGCTGTCTGTAGGACCCTTTACACGTCCTCATCCTGCTCTATGGAGGATGGTTTTTGGTAAGTTATGTTTCCAACTTTTGCACTGATTTTGCAGGACCTGCCTTTTTAGCTTTCTGATGAATGGAATTGTCATGAACCATAATTGTGCATGAAACTTGTGTGAATGTTACTTTCCTCCTGCTCCTGAGCAGTTGCTTATAATCTATTCTCAGTTATGTTTGGGAATATCATTGTAGTTACTCTATGTCAGGATGGTGTAAATGAAATCACAAAAAAGGGATCATTCATTCTGATACAGTTTTAATCCTGTTTTGTGCTTCCCAGTCTCCTTCCCCCACATCTTTCCTACTGTCCGCTCTTCCAACTCCAGCTGCTGCATATACTGTCTGACTTCTAAACACAGTTGAATAGTTTGTTTCTTTTCATTATTGGCAAAATATGCTGTTAATTTATATGGTTATTAAATTGTATCATTGAATAGGTTAACAATTAACAATATTCTCGACATGTATATATTCATATTCTTAACTTATTTCATTAAAAATACCTGTAAATACCAGTTGCATTCATAGTTTGAAAAATAATTCTGTTAGCTACAAAACTAACGAGTGAAATCCTGTTCCTTAAACATCTGATTTACACAGCAAAATCATGAGGAATTTTATTTTCAAATAATTCGGGGTTCACAGAGCATATGGTAGACTGCATGTTTGATTATTTTTTAGGCAGACTGAATGTTCCTCTCTCCTACCACCTTATATCTAAAAATAAGTAGGTTCCCAAAGTAGCTGATTACTCATCTGTTGACATTGAGAGGATACTGCTGATTAGACAGTACTCATTTAACAAACCTGCTTCTTGGGAAGTTTGGGAAACAGTACTCCTACTGGAAACACTAGGTCCTGCTGCTCACTTCAGGTTTCACCACATGTGGAGTGAAAGGTCATTCTCAATGTTGATACTGTCAGAGCTTGACCCTTGTACTTTTGGGAAAAGGCTTCATGCAAAATCAGGAGCAACATTTTTCCCTTTGTAATTCTCTTTCTGGTGTGGTTCATTTAGCTGTGTTTCAGTTCTCAGACCCCTTTGGTAGATGAAGGGCAGGACTGGTGCATCCTCAACATTTCCAGATGCACCCTGGGCTGCAGGCTGTGCTTCATTTAGCAGGGTGACATCTGTGGCCCTCGTGTTTCTGGGAGGGACTGCACAGAACCATATAGATACTTCCTGTGCATGTGTGTCTCTGAACAAAAGCTGCTTTCTGGCGTGCACTGGGGGCTATCAGCATGTGAGTCCTGGTTATAGTTTAAAAGGCCTTTTTAGAATTGCTGCAGTTTATTTTGAATGGCAGATCCTTAGTTTATTTACATTAATTTTTCTGCCTTCCATGATGTTGCTGCAGGATACATTTGAGGCTGTGGAAATGGTGTTTGTATGCCTCCTCCAATTGTGGTCTTGGATATCTGGGAGCTTGTGAATAATGTAAAAAAAAGCTTCATCTATCCTAGCTATACCTAGGATTCAACTTCTAATAAGTTTTTCAGTTTTTTTAAAAAAAATCCTTATTCAGAATGGAGGAGAAAAATGGTACTCCTAAATGCAGTCGTGTTTCGTAATTTATAGTGGTGTGAAAATAAATAATCCTATTTATCTTTAAAAGGTTCAAGCAGCAAATTTTCCAGCTCACAAAAGTAACTCAGACATGCATTAGTTTATAATTACTCTTTATTACCAGCACAGCTCAGAATTGCCAGGTGGCATTATTAAATTGACCTTTATGTTGAAATCTGTGTAAAGGCTTAGGGACTTACATTAGTGAGACCAAGAATACTTAAAGCAAAGGGACAGAGCTAATGCAATCCTGGATTCTAGTGTATCTCTTACTAAGAAGCTTCCTGATCACAGCCTTGTGCTACACATGTCTAAATTGATTAGACTGATTTTGTTCATGCAGTTGAGCATGTGTTGTATCACTTGTCACAGGAGGGATATGAAGGGCTGAGTGCTCAGACATTTCCATCTGACTGGTGTCTCTTCAGCTTTTCTCTGTGTAGCTGCTGTGTATAGAAATTCATTTGTAGAACAACTGTTTGAAAGCAGTTTTTGAACTCTGTGTTCCAAGCATTTTTTTTGTGAGTGAGCATGATTTTAAAACTGAGTCTTTTTGCAGGTCTCAGTGTGCTTTATTTTCTGTTCCTGGTGTTCGTGCTCTTCCTCAACTTTGAGCAGGTAAAAGCAGTGATGTACTGGCTGGACCCTAATCTTCGATATGCCACAAGGGAAGCAGATATTATGGTATGTATCCATGGCACTTTATTGTACATACTTTAGGCTTGTTTTATATGAGTGGGAATGGATAAATCTGAATTTGTTGTCACGAGCAGTGTAAGTTTGTGGCTATACTTGACAGAATCAACAAGCCCTTTGTCCTTTGTGTCAGCAGTTTATTTATACTGAAATCAGCTGGAAAAGAATCTTCTCAGTATATTTTTTTTCCCTAATGTAGATGTTTGGATGAGTGTGCCATTTGGAAGAGGATATATGTTTGCAGTGGGGTGGCTTTGGATGCTTTTTGGTAATAGATATGAGCGTGGATACTGAAAATAGACTTAGCAAGGTAATATCTAAATGAAACCTGTATGGTATGTGTCTCAGATCAGGATTTTTGATGCCACAGTGCTGCACTCAAAGAACTTTGGTCTCGTCTTGTTGCTCTGAGCTTAGTACATCACTATTGTGCTATGGAGCTTGTGGAGTATGTGTTTGTATGGCAGCTGCAGGACTCTGCTTCCTTCCAGTCAGTCAGCAACTGAGCACTGATCCTGTTACTGTTGGGAAATGATTTCCATAGACCATAACCTGGAGTGGCATAGAAAGCCAGGTTTGTTCTTCTGCTCACTGAGCAACTTGCAAAGAGTTTTCCATGTGGAGAACGTTCCCCTTCAGATGGGGACACAAACACAGGGAGCTGAGGTTGTAAAAGGAAGCCTGGGAGAAAGGTGTGAGTTATGCAGGGAGGCAAGCAGAGCACAGTGTGAGCAGTTGGGCACCAAGCAGAAGAGGAGGCTGCATGGGGAGGCAAGAGTTGCCAGTCTTGCCCTCCTCATTATCACCTCAAATTACTCCTCACCATGTGACCAACATGGTCCCTTGACCTTGGGTTTGTGCATCTGTCCACCATGGTCACCTGTTGTATTCCAGGTGCTTTTATAGGGCTCATGCCTCATGAGTAGGAAAATTGACTGCTTGTCTTTCACATGTGGCTATTTACTGCTTATGCAAGCCAACACACAGCACCCCATCAGCAGTGGCTGCAAACTCGTGCCCTGTAGCACATGGGGGAATGGAAATCTTTACAGTGCAGTGAGCTCATGTTAGCTGATTGATAGTGAGGGCTGTGAGCAGGCTCCTTGCCTGGAAAACTGCATGCTTCAGGTATTGCACCTCAGCCTGTCAGCAGAACGTGCTGTGCAGCTCTGGGCTGTGACTTTGTGTTCTGCAGGGAACCTCCTGTGCTGCTGGAGGGGTAAGGGCAGCCTGCCCTTAGGATGGGGGGAGGACACATGGCTAAATGGAGCCCCAGCACTGGTGTCAGTGGTGCTGCTGAGCAGCAAAAGGGTGCTGAGACAAGGATCTGTTGGTTTGTCAGATTCACCTGGCTCTCCTGTCATTTAAATTAGAAACAGATTCTAACTAGGGGAGGACTAGTATTACTACTGGCACAGAACCACAGTACAGCAGATTCCCTGACTGCAGCAGTCACTGGAAACTTGCCCTGGTCTGCTTTGCAATCCAGATATTGTCATTTGAAGTTGGAGTAAATTTTTAAAGTTCAGTGGTAATGAAGGCTGCAGCTTGGTCGCTTGTACAGGACTAGCAAAGTTGCTTGGGTATCAAAAAAAGTTCAACACATTTCACTGTATGGCTGGCAGAACTGCAGCTGGAAAAATGAGATAGAGAGGGAAAAGCCCCAGTAAAAACAAAATAAAAAAGCAAGACCTGTGGAAAAAACCTTACTTTTGGAGTAGCCTTGTTGTGTTCACTCATCATAGGTATTGTGGTGTAGCAAGAAGCCTGCACCTTCTGTGGTGTATTCTGTGCTTCTCATGCTGGCAAAGGAGCCAGTTTCAGTTCTCCTGGTGCACTAAAGCTGCAGGATCACCATCCTTAGAACAGATGGTGCACCTTTCTCTGACCAGCAGCACAGGCATGCAAGAAAGCACCAGCAGTAAGGATTACTTAGAGAAACCTACACAACTCCTGTCATCCCACACTGGGACTTAGCTGCCTGCTGATAGACAGATTTATATGAAATTGTGCATTCTTCTCTTTATGGTGGCCAGGATTTAAATCTTTCTCTGTTATCTCATCTTCAACTTGATTAATATTCATTTGTGCAGGATTAGCAATAGTTCTGGCCTGAAAAAGAATTATTGATTTAACAGCACTGAGCAGTGCTGAGTTGTCACCTGCAGGTGGCAATGTGTATTTTAGGAAGATTGAAGAGCAGAGATTTTATAAAATGTGTGTTTCCTGTTAGGAATAATTTAGTTTGTGTCCAGTGATGAGACAGAACCCCACAACTGCAGCCTCCTGATGGCATACATTTTTTTTTTTTCTTTTTGGGCACTGATTTCTAGCACTTGCTGTACAACATGTTTGGAGAACCCAGTTTCTTTGTCATTGGTGACTAGAATACTAATTAGCATTCTTAAGGAATCTGCTGCTCATCTGCAAAAAAATGTTTTCAAGTTCCCTTTGATCTTCCTCTAATTTTTTTTTCAATTCAAGCCTGTGACTGTCTTCATTATGAATGGGTTCTAGGAAATTGCTTTCATGAGGAAAATAAGACACAAAAGATACTCAAGTAAACACGGACATGAGTAACATTATATCAGAAACTGAGGAGGATTAGCCACTAATGAGCCACATCAGAATACCAGACAGCATGAATGTGGAGAAAGGTGGTTATTTCAAATCAAGACTCCAAAGAAAGGCAAATAAGTATTTTCTGGAGTATTGTTTGCTGGTTTTATTGTTACGGATTTTATTGGTTTTGTTGTTTCTCTGTCACTTAGGAAATACATGCTTCTTCAGGCACCAAGGTCCATTCTGTTTCTCTTTAAATTAGAGCTGTACTGTGATGGCACTGAGCCTTAATACTGGAAGTTTTCTGCCACAGTTTAGAAGGATAAGAAAATGAAATAATGCTAATTTTAATACCCTTATAATTCCAGGCTTAATTGTACTGGATGGAAAAATGTTTCTTCTTTCTGAAGTTGTGTGTTGATGGAGTTATTTTGTTCTGTTGTTTTTTGTTTTTTTTTATTTTCATAACAGGAGTATGCAGTGAACTGTCATGTTATCACCTGGGAGAGAATCCTCAGCCACTTTGATATATTTGCTTTTGGGCATTTCTGGGGCTGGGCTATGAAGGCTCTGCTGATCCGCAGCTATGGGCTCTGCTGGACTATCAGCATCACCTGGGAGCTCACTGAGGTAGGCCACTTCCCTCTCAATTATCAGCAAAGGTAAGAGATGTGAATTGTTCTTGGGGGAAGAGTGAATGTTACTAGAAGGATGGCTCTCTACTTCTCAGTATAGGTTTACATTTTAAGTCTTACAAGCCAGATGCTGAGTAATTGATGCAGCTGAATGAACAGGCAACAGCAAGCTGGGTTTTATGTAAGTGATTTATTACTGCTTGAATAGAAAGGAAGTCTAGGTCAGCCTATTTGTGCCATTCATAATTTATTTGCTGCTGTTATGGGGATCATGCTTCTTTTTCTACTTCACATATTTCCTGATTCAGAGCAACTGTTCTTTTTCACCTTGCAATATCTGTGATCTACTCTCTTGGTCCCTGTACCTCACATACAACATCACACATTGTGTATAGGCATGCATAATGTACAAGTGAAATGGAGTTGAGGGATCTTCTTGATGTAAACATCTGAACTTAGTCTTCAAAATCAGTTTTCTGTAAAGCTTGCTATCTTGAGAGTGCTTGGCTTGTCTGACAAAGCATTTGTAAATTTAGAAACATAGATAAGGATTTATTAATCTAAAATTACATTTTGGGTTTAAAAATCCTGCTGCTGTGAGTTCCTCTTCAAAACATGTTTTTGTTCTGTAGCATTGAAGGATACTCTGTTTTCTAAGTGATTTTGAAATTGCTCAACATTGGGATTTCACAAGTACCCATTCACAGAAAACATCTCAGCTAGTTGTTGTACCAATTTTTTCTCTCTGGAAAATAATGTATTTGGATTTGTTTCACTTATACTCTTATTGTTTATCACACAGTCCTCATCTTCAATTTGACACAGCATCAGGTGTCTAGTATTCCCCTTGTTGGAAGGCAGATTATTGGAACAGATAATGTGTTGGACAAGGTTCAAAACAGATATGTTATCACCACTCAAATGGATTTTTGATAAATTAAATAATTCAGGAGAGTAATTAGAAACCTCCAGAAGTTATCAGGGCACTTACACAGGGATTTAGCTGAGTATTTCCTATTAGCATTCACAGATTGCAGCCAGCTCCTTGCTCTGAAATGGGAAACTTGGCTCATGCTCCATACTGTTGGATTAAAGTTGGGAAGCAGGCAGACCTTGGTCTCTCATTGTGAGAAAGCAGCTAGAGAGCCTTAGAGGCTGTCAGGCTAACAACACCTGTGCTCTGGGTCTTGCTGCCTCATCTGTAGCTTCTGGTGTCTTTGCCTGGATCTGACTGACATTTGTAGGCTATCGCCCCTCTCAGGATAAATTAATTAAAAATATGAAAGGGAAACTTTACCACGACCAATGAACATGAACAACACTGTATCACTTGGTTCCTGAAGAGAAACTCAAATTTTCTTTTTTGTAAAGGTTGAAATCCACATAGCTTTGTTAAAAAAAAACCTGCTTTTGGTACACTTTTGCTAGAGTTTTCACAGAATTGTCATTGCCAGTATTAGTCACTGTAATGCACTGTAAATGGGCCAGCATTCATTTCTGTTGTATACAGAAAACATTCTTGTTCTTTTTCTCAAATCTGATTTTTTTCAGTACTTTATGCTTACATCTCTGAACAAAAGATACTTTATTACAAAATCATACCAATAATCTTCCAATCTTCCACAGCCACAGTGTACGTACATTCACTGACAAGAATTGCACTGTTTTTGTGGAGGTACATTATTTAATTTGCTATGTATTTTGTTAATTGTCTCCTTGAGTATTGTAAAGGAACTGCTCAGCACGTGGCTGTCTTGATTTCCTGCCCATAGGTAACTTTTCCAGTCTGTTTTTTTGATTGCAGTGATTTTTCACATAGAATAAGATAATAAAATTATTTTTCTTAAAGGAGAAGGAGAGGCAGTGAATCTGTTTCTAGCTCTTGGTAAAATATGTTTATATCTTGCCTTAACTCTGGCCAGTTGTTCCCCTCATTGCATCAGTAGAGTGGATGTCCTCTTAACTTCTTGAGCCATTCTGTATTAAGTATAGCAGCAAAGCTTGCTGAAATGTTGTCTGAAGTGTTGTTGAACTCTTATTTTTTTTTACAGTCACTAAATTTCCTGAAAATAGAGTTTTGAAATAAAGAAGTCCTCTGTCCTGAACACCACCATGCTTTAGTACTGACAGCTTTTACAAATGCATCCATTTTACTTGCTGCATCTTGTTGCTGGTTTAGAAAACATACTAGTTAAAACTATTTAGCAAAAATGAAACAAAGATTCTCTTAATTTTATTTTTTTAAAGCACAAACCACCTTATTTCATCCAAGAAAAGCAGTAGTTCTGCTTGTTTCATACATTCTATTAATACATCGTGTATCATCTTTGAGAGGCCAACAGCTGCATGATGTCCTTATATGCAGCATAGCCTCAACATGAAACAGTGAGAAGGAAACCTCTGATGTCTTGTGTGGTTCTGTTCAAGGCCTTCTGAAGTTAATGGAAGGATGTCCATCAAATTTCAATGGCTGTGGCTCATGCCCTTGAAGTATGCTGTGTACTGAAAAGCTGATTTTTGAATGTGTACTTTAAAAGTGAATTTATATTAATTCTATGCTGTTCCTCACCCAGAGTCTTTTTGCTGTATTCTATAGCTCTTCTTCATGCACCTTCTGCCTAATTTTGCTGAATGCTGGTGGGATCAAGTCATTTTGGACATCCTGCTCTGTAACGGGGGTGGCATCTGGTTGGGCATGGTAGTTTGTCGTTTCTTGGAGATGAGGACCTATCACTGGGCAAGCTTCAAGTAGGTCTAAATTAAAGCTTGATAAACATTGTTTTGCATGTATAAAAATAGCATAGAAACTGCCTGTGCTAACGATGCTGTAATTTTATTTTAAATGTTAAATATTGATGTCATAGTAATGTTCCTGTATGTATATGTTTGTTGATGTGACTATATATATGATTTTCCTTTGCAATTTTAAGTTATAAGCATTGATGCCAATGGACAATACAAAATAGTAAAGCTATTTGCATTTTCAGTTTATTTTGTATACATTAAACTTTGAGGAAGTCAGGGAGCAAAGCAAATTGTGATTGTTTTCTCATCACACATTTTTAAACTAGATTTGGGCTCACCTTGGTGATGCATTAGTGTGGCAGTGTGTCAGCACTAGCTGTAATTGCAGTAGGGGCATGGGGCTGGTGGTACCTGTGCTGTGCATTGCCTTACCTCTTTGCTGACCTTCTAAAATAAAAGGAGTAACTGTAAAATAAAGAGGCATTTGTTGTGTAAAAGGGCAACAGCTTGTGGCCTAGTATGTCAGTTCCTAGCTGTCCAGGTATGGTTTGTTCCATAGCTTTTTGCCCCCCTCCTGCCTTCTTCCCTGCTGGTAGCAAGCATGGTTATCATGAAACAGGGTCTAGTGCAGTGAATTGCCTTGAGAGATGGAAAAGGAACTCAGTTCTTGACTTCCAGATTTGTACCTTGTGTGAATTTCTGTACTGCTTTTCTTTTTTTATTCACAGATTGGTTAATTACTCTAAGAACCATCCAGCCTTTAGTCTGAATTCAGTTTTCCTGCATTTCTATTAGAGTTGATGGTCCTTCTATTTTTAGAGGGTCACTGAAAGTTTAAACAGCAGACTATCTATGGCACAACTAGTCTTTACTGTCTTTGTGGAACAATTTTTCCTCATGTTCTTTTAAATGCATGAGTAGATTTTTCTGACCTATAACATGATGCTAATTCATGAGAATGTTTTGCATGTGCCCTTTTGGGTTATTTTTCTTTTTTTTTTATTTAATAAATACAGATGTTAAAGTTTAGAAGATTCTCCCTAATCTAAGTTCTCTCTAGCCTAGAAGAATACAAATATTGGAAATATCAAATCTAAGGATTTTTTGGGTTGTTTTTTTTTTGGTCTAGAAGGGCCAGAGAAATAACAGGGTGAAAAATGGCTTCTAGTCCTGCTAGTCCTCCTTCAGAAGAGGAAGCTCTGAGATTTTCTTAGATTCAGTGTCCATTGGATGCTGTTGCTCATCTGAATTAATATTATCAAAATATTAATATTATCAGTAATACGTCAGATGAGCCTGCATTAAAATCCCCTTTCAAAATGGAATTTAAATCCTTTCTAGATTTTAACATTGTTATCACACCTCTCCGGGAGGTTCACATGCATCTGCTATCAGAACAGCAGGGCTTATGTGTGCTGGAGGTGTAGTATTATTAAACCTGTGGAGCCAGTCCCTGATACAAATAATGAATAATGAATCTGACAGATTCTTGAAGGATTGATGTCAGTGAGCTCTAGAACAAGGAGCATTTAAGGTAAGAGCAGTTGCAACATAAACCAGGAAGAAATAACCCCTAGATTTTCCAAGGAAGTTGCAGAATTGCTGTCCTTGTTTCTTTGGGAAGAGAATGATAAATGTGTTTTGTAGTTAGTTACTGAGTTATTGACCGAGGATAGAGAAGACTTTTATAGGAGAATACACACCTTGACTGAAATGCTTAATAGATTATTTTTCTGAATTCTCCCTTGCCTGGTACATAGTTGTGTCTGAGATCTCTGCTGTTGGTCAAAAAAAAGTGATTGTTCCTCAGAAACATCAGTAACAGAGTTGTTGCTTTTTTGTTTTTTTCCTACTGGCATATTCCTTGTATTTACTCCAGCCATTATTTTTTCCAGGGACATTCACACAACCACAGGGAAAATCAAAAGGGCTGTATTACAGTTCACCCCAGCCAGCTGGACCTACGTCCGCTGGTTTGACCCAAAGTCTTCATTTCAGAGAGTGGCTGGAGTCTACCTTTTCATGATTATTTGGCAGGTAAGAAATAAATTCTGTGAAATCTAAGCTGCCATCAGCTCAGTTACTTGTTGGCTATGTTGGACTAAAAAATGTTCTGATGGAATGTCTGTCTGTTGCTGAAGTACACAGTTAAATGAATTGATAATGTGGAATTGGAAAGGGCACTTTGATGGGAGCAATGTGGTAGTTCAGGAGTGTAATTACAGAATTTGTGGGAAAAGTCAAACATTACAGATTGCTATATTGGCTTTTTGCAATTGACACAGACGTAAAAACTGCTAGGCAGTGGAGTTTAGGTGGTGAAATTTTAATTTATTTTGGTTTTATTGTGTTGATGTGGCAGGGGATTGTTTGGTTTGTGTGTGGGGTGTTTGTTTGTTTTGCCTTGCTTTTTTGGATTTTTTTCCTTTCCCATTTCCTGTTGAATGGATCACTGATACTCAGAATACTGTCATTGATCTAGCAAGACTCTATAATGTCACAAATGGTTTAAAAACTTCTGTAATTTAAAAAAAATGCTTAATTCACTCTTTTAAAGGAAAACGGTAAATATTTAATATAGTTTTCTGAGGTGTGGGGTTTTTTTAATATATGGTCTTTTCTGCTTCTCTCCCAAAATTGTCTTGGTTATTTATACTTGATTTAGGATATACAAGCTATCAGAAGACCTCTCTATAGGGTGAATTAGTGTCTAGTCCCTTAATGAGTTTTGGAAAAGAGAGCAAATACTTTGATAGAGGTTTCTGGGGGAGAATTTTTTTGTTTTACTACTATATTACTTGCTTGTCCTAGCAAAAGAGCAGGAATGTCTTATGTTTTAGTTTCCATATTAATCTTTGCACATTTTCTGTACTAATTCATCAGGAGTTATGCAAGTTGAACACTATTAACTAGCTTTTTTTTTGATCTAGCTAACTGAGTTGAACACATTCTTTTTGAAACATATCTTTGTGTTCCAAGCAAGCCACCCTTTAAGCTGGGGGAGAATTCTCTTCATAGGAATCATTACAGCACCCACTGTCAGGTAATTTTTTTTGTTTCAGTGTTTTTTTCAGTTTAAAGTAGCTTAACTTCTAGGCATCCAAGAACTGCATATAGTTAGTGAATAAGTATGGCACATTTCACAAAATGTATGCTTTTGCCACCATGAAATGCAAAACAATCATCTCTTGTCAATAAAATGTATTTCCTCACAAATAAACTAATGAGGTAAAATGTACATAACAATGTGTTGCCATAGGGATGCAGAGCCAGTCTGTTCCTTCTCCTGTTTGTGTAGCATCACCCTGTTTTGTGAGTTAGCTGCATATATTATCCTTGAGGGCTGCCTGTGAAAGTATTCAAGTTAATGAGTCAGGTGCTCCCAAAAGTGTAGATGAGGAAAACCAGAGCTGCTGGTTTTTCTAAGAGCTCCTGATTGTGATTGAGCAGTAGCTTTTTATGAGAACAGAAAAGTATATATGCAGCATTGACAGCTGTGTAGAAGCATGAATCTGCTTTTGGTCATGCATGCCATTTTATATTGTTAACAAAGTTCCTTAATTTCCTTTTTTCCCCCGTTCCATAGTTGGAGGTAGACAGAATGCACACAGATCTGAAGTTAGAAGCAGAGAATTCTCTGTTCATGTCCAAAGTGTTGTTACCTTGGCCAGTTAAATGGCAGCCATGAATTGGTTTAGTCCTCAAGTAGTGTCTTAAGTTATGTGCAGTGATTTCACACTATTAATTAAATCACCCAAAACACCCTGTGAGCTCTTGTATAGGTGAATTTTTGTTTTTTTTTTTTCCTTTGTAGCACTTGCACACCTGTAGAAGTCTTTGTTCATTAGCAGTCCTTGTATTGTTGAAGTAATAACACTTGTCTTCTCCATCTGTCAGTGGAAATCAGAAACGGAGGACAGAAACTTTGATTCCACTCTTCGGAATTCCCCTCTCTAAACTCTTTAAAGTTTCTGGAGCATAGAGAGCAGAGCAGAATGGTCTCCATACTGTTTTCAGAATAGTGAAAAATGCTACTGTTCTTGAGAGGAAAATATGCCAGTGGTTAGACCATTCAAACAGGATATGGAATAGCCATATTCTTTTAAGATTCAAACCCACATTTCTCAAGAAAATGCAATTGTTAATAAATAAAAGATAAACTGTGGAAAAAAATGAAGGAGTCTTTAATTCTTTTGAAACTCTTGCAGTTTGCCTGTAAGAATTGGAGACTCGGTGGAGAGGCAGGAGACAAATGCTGCTAGCCTACTAGTTTGGGTCCTTTCCCAGCTCTTGCTCTCAGGATTGTTTTCTGTGTTGTCTCAAGCTATTTGATATATGTGATAATCTGTCCTGCTAGAATTGAAGCCATCTGGTAGACATCCAGAATGATTGCATGTGAATTTAACCATCAGCACTTCATTTTCACTATAGATACATCTGTAACACAAAGTTTTTTTCTATATGTAAATATCCTGGGGACTTTAAACTTCACTGAAGAATTTTCTTTCTTCCCTTCTCAGGCAATACTATGCTTACCTCACAGACACACAGTGCAAGAGGGTGGGAACTCAGTGCTGGGTGTTCGGGTAAGTGTTCTTGCTGCGTTGCTGAAGCACTTGGACAAGTGTTGAGGATGGGTCCAGCACAGGAACAGGCAGTTCCCATGAAGCCAATCCTTGTTTTGGTTTTGCAAGTTCAGAGGAAAGGAAAATTCTGAATTTGGAGGTCGAACATGGGAAGTGATGGACTGAGTAAGGACAACAGAAGGAGTAACTAGGACCTGCTGGATAAAAGCTAGGGTCTTTCAAGGCACCATTGGCCTTTCTACCCATATTCTTAGTCAGGTGAGAAGGAAAAAGCTTTTACCTCTATAGCTTGCCTTTGCTTGATGGTTGTGAGGGTAATGTTTTCCTGGCTGCCAAGGTGGGCATTGCTGCTGTTAGCAGCATCACAGCAGAGGACAGTGAAACAAGCCATGGTTATCCACTGTTTCTGTGAGTGTACTATGAGCCATGGTGACCTTGACTGCAATCTCTTTTTCTCTTAGAGGTTACCTTTAAGTGAAGAGTTTGCATGGTTGCTTCTGAAAAATTGTTAAGGACTCCAGAACCCATCATCCTTGGTCCAAAGCTCTCACTGAACACGTTAATGTAACGTGTGTCAATAAATAGATAACCAAACGTGTCTGCAGGATTGCTTAACAGACTGTGGGTGAATGTTCTACTGCTTAACTGCAGTAGAACATTCACCCACAGTCTGGTCTAATAGTGGGAAATGTGTATGGAATAAGTATTCTTCTTCCTACTGCTTACTTCTGTAATCTGCTAGAAACAACAGAGCATCATCTGATGACTGCAGAAAAAAGAGGAAATCTTCCAGTAATGTAACTATCTAGAATATAATTTCTGAGGCAATTAAAAGAAGTATATGGAACATTCATCTCTGTGGTAACCAAGGTACTTCTAAAGGCACAAATGGATTTTTAAGCAGCCTAACTATGGGTATAATTAAAATTAGTGCCTTTCATTAGTACGAAACTGTTTCTTTTCAACTTGACGTAACTATTGCATCACTCTTGATAGATGTACAGTAAGTGATGTAAAGCATGAACAAGGCCAATGCAACAGCCCTGCTGAACTTGCACTATTTTCATTAAGATGAAGCCTTTCAAAAAGGAAAATCTGTTAGAATGTTACAAGACCATTTTGCTTGAATGAAAACTTACCATATTTAGTTCTATGGAGTACTCTCATCACCCTTCAGCAGGACACTAACACCCTTCACTGTTAGCATCCTTCTTTCCCTTGATTTAACACTTCATCAGCTGTAATAGCTTTCCTATTGTAAAATGTGCTCAACCCAAGTATTCTTGGCAGGAATAACAGAAAGAATATATAAGTTCAGGGCAAACAGCTGTATTTTATTTTTTAGTCCTTATTTAAAATAGCCTGTTGTTTTGTTTATGCCTTTGAGTGTATCATAACCCTGAGCTTGTTTCCTGATGGTGGTCTTTCTCTTCCCACTCCTGTAGTTTAGTTTCATTATTTTTTTACTCTACAGCTGGATCAGTAAGAACAATATAAAACCAAGAAAGAAAAATAGTTAGTGACTCAAGAGAATAGTACTGCTCTCAGTTTTTTGCTAATATGCATCTCATTGATTTGTGTATTTGTCACTTGGGTGTTACTGCCACATTTTTAAGTTTTGGCCCCAGTATGCTGGAAGTCACATTGAATAGTACAGGGAAAGCTGTGATTTATTACTTGCACCAGGACCATCTCTGCAATACCAGTGGTTTAGTCAAGCACACATTTTCTTTCCTCTGTCATGGGGGAAACTGGGTCTTCCCTGAAAGGCAGTAGTGCATTTTTTTGTGAACTGGTTATTGAGGGTATTGGTAGGGAATGTGTCCTGCAGTGTCAAGCTTGGGAGACTCGAACACTTGATGTGATGTTAATGGTGTCTGCACATTGGTGAGGAGGAGCTTTCATGCATTGCTCAGATGTACAACCCTCAAGTCTCTATTGAACAAGCTGACTATTACACTTTAAATTTAATAGTGTTTTTCATTATTTGCTTCAGATTGAGATGAGTCAGTTTCCTACACTTTTAATGCAGGTTTTTAGTGTCACTTTTCTACACTTCTGTTGTTAAACATATATAATTTTCTCTTCAGGACCAATACAAACTAGATTTATTTTCATGGCAGACAATAGAAACTTTGGATTCATAAACAAGTGGTGGAAAAGCCTTCATAGCTTTGAACCTGGAAAGATGTAAACACTTGGTAGCAGGGGGAGAGATGGAGATACTTTCCTCTCTGACACTAAAATAATAAAAAAAATGTAAAAACTGCATTTTTTTCTCTCACATTTCTCCCCAAATCCTCTGAGGCTGTCGTGTGGACCTGAGTTTACAGATTAACCAGAGCAAACGCATGGATTCTCAGAGAATTTGAAATGTTGTTTCATATGAATTTTCTCATATGTGAAAATATGGGAAATACATGTGAAGCAAACAAACTAGGCAATTTAGAATTGTAGTAAAATTGCATCTAGTAGAGAAATAAACAAAGCACAGTTCTAGTTCATCCATCAAGGGAGTCTGTTGGGTGTTCAGCATGGAAAAGAAATTCATATGTGGCGAGAGCTGAAGCACAGTGGTAGACACAATTGAAGATTCTCTGCTATTGGCAGACACTCCTTGTTCCCTTATGCCCCATGGAACAGTGAACTGCCAGTCAATCACTTTTGTGTGCTGTTTATGCTGAGAAAAGTATAGAAAGAAAATTATATTTGTCAAAGAATTTCATTTAATGGTGCTGTCAGGGAGGTGTGTGCTCACTAGAGGGTAGTGCTTGTTTAGAGCTGACAGTCTGGGATCTGAGTTGTGAACATGTGAGTTAAATCCTTAGTGTTTTTAATCACTCTCCTCCCTACTTTCATTTACCCACAGGGTAATTGCCTTCCTTGAAGCTATTGTGTGCATAAAGTTTGGACAAGATCTTTTTTCCAAAACACAAATACTGTATGTTGTGTTTTGGCTTCTCTGTGTGGTAAGTGAAATTTCTCATGTGAAACATAAAGCATGACAAAAGCATTGAAAGCATCTAAATAGCTTCCTCTCTGGAACACTGGCAGCAGGGGATCATTGTGGGGCAGCTGGTAAAGAGCCTTATCCATGTCCTAGTAAAAACAAATGCTAGATTGCTTAGAACTCACATTGAAGGGACTAGAATAACTTTTCTCATTTCTTGACATAGCAGATTACTGGTGCTGAACAATGAAACACACTGGATCTAGGATGCTTTATCTTGATGAGAGATGATGTCAGTTCAATCTAGCTTTGGTGGAGCTTGCTGTCGTGCCTGCTGGAAATGAACAGGAGTTAATGGACAGTGTTAATAAGCAATGTGTGTTGTGCCACACTGAAGTCTTACAGCTACATAAACAACCCTCATTTATCAAGCAAATCATTCTCAGTAAGCCTGTAACTTTCTGTACTTCAGTGTGATTACTGCAAATGCAGCATGAAATGCCCATTTTATAACAGTAAATGGACATTTGTCTCACCAGACTTGTAACTCTGATGCCAAGCACATTTTTCATGGTCAGTGAAAAATAAGGCATTTATAATGGGCTGACAGAGAAATACTTCTCCTTTCTAATTGGGACCACTGTTTAAACAGGTGATGGGGAGTCAGAATTTATTGTTCTCTTATTTAGCATGGTGATTTTATTCCTGATACTTCAGAGGAGAAAAGTATTGAATT
Organism: Passer domesticus; assembly: GCF_036417665.1. Taxonomy (NCBI): domain Eukaryota; kingdom Metazoa; phylum Chordata; class Aves; order Passeriformes; family Passeridae; genus Passer; species Passer domesticus. The sequence continues at coordinate 138,704,601 of NC_087474.1, forward strand.
GCTTCTCAGATCAGAGTACCACAAAACTAAGTATGTAACCTAGCCTGAAGCATGGGGCAGAGAGGAGGAAAATTTGGTTTTCCCCCAGAACTGTGGCTCCTGATAATATACCTACAAGAGTCTACCAACTGTCTTTATGTGATGTTGTACAGAGTGTGGACAGAAATCCTGCTGGCAGTGTTTCCTGTGAGTGATCTGGATGTATTTTAGTGCTTCCACTGAGAATTGTTCTGCATACCCCATGGTGGCAGGCTCTGTGTGTAGCTTGAAGTTGACACACGAGTCTTACTCATCCTGACAAAAGGTACAGGGAGAAACAGAGCATGAAACTCTGAATGTGGCATCTCCAGGGACTCTGAGACCTTGAATCAGCAAGGAATTTGGAAAAAGTTCTACAGATAATTTTTCATGTTGTTCTTTTTCTTCTCCTCCTTTGTTTAGGCCTTCACAACTTTCCTGTGTTTATATGGAATGGTTTGGTATGCAGAGTACTACGGCCACCGAGAAAAGGTACTTGTATAAAAGAAGCCTGGGGGTTTTTTTTGTGTTTTTTTTTTTTTATTCCAGAGTTAAGACTCCAGAGTGCCTAGATTTTGGAATTCCTCACCAGAGTTAGCATAAATAGGGATAAGGGGGGATGGTCTAGAGTGTAACTGAAGTCAATAGAAAGAACTCTGAATTCAGCAGGCCTTGGACAGATCCCAAATTACACTGTGGTTTCTAAAGAATGCTGTCCTCTTAGTTACTCAAAATGAGGCCGTAATTTTAGCAAAGCGTTCAAGGATGAATGGTTAGCTAATGTTCCCATTGTACAGGTGGAATGCTAGGGGAATGTTAAGAATACTTGGTTACACAACAGATCATGTGGCAAGTGGTGAGTTCTTACTGTATCTTCTGTGTGGTGCCTTCCAGCTAGGAAGGGAAAAGTCCAAAGTACTGTCTGAATGTTTTATGAGGACTTCTGCTACAGTTTCTAAGTCCAGTTGCAAATGGGAGGAGTACTGATAACATGAACCACCGGCATCCCAATGACACATGTCCTTGTTTTTGCAGACCTTATCAGAAAGTGAAGACAGTCCATACAGTCCAGATGCTTCCTGGCTTCATTCTAAATTCAGCAGAGGTATTGGTACTACTGTAGCTGTATTCCTGAAATGGTATAATTAAGGCTCAGCACTGGAAAATGAGGCTTGAGAAACTTACCTAGTTTCAGCAGGACTTGTTTTAACATCTCTGCAGGACTAATACAGATAAATAATCTGCAAAACTACTTTTCTTTGCTCACTTTTAAATTCTGATTCTTGGAAATGTATTTATTTTTTAATATGTGAACTGATTTTTTTCTGCTGTTACTCCAGGCCGTTATTGTAGATGTTGGGCATTATGCATGAATACCCAATGTGGAGGTTTAAACATTGATATGATTTAAAATGGAAGATGTTTCACCACTCTGCTATAGCAAACTTCTAATTTTTTTTTTTTTTTGGGGGGGCGAGAAGGAAGAATTTTACAGGAGTCTTAAACATTGCTTTAAAAAAAATAGGCCACTAGATGGAGTACAAGTATCAACCAATCTGTATTAGCCTGAAATAATCCATACTGTTAGCACTGTAGCTCTAAAGCCTTACTGCCTTTCGGGTAGGAGTTTGACAGTGTCAACTAAATAAATATGTATATGTATTAAATAAATATTTATTTCTCAGCAGGTCCTGACAATAGTCCACCAAAACATTCAGTCAATAGTGAAAGCCATTCATCTAGAAGGAGGAATCGACACTCCAAATCAAAAGTATCAAATGGAATTGGCAAGAAATAAGAATGGTATCTAAAGACATCCTACAGTGTGGCCAGAAGTGACAAAGAAGATCAGACCTGGCTCTGAATTACCAAATGGAAGATTGATTTTTAATTTAAAGTTTAAAAAAAGGAGGTGTTGAAGAGAAGGATGATGAAGAGGAAGCCACCAGTGTAGTGCAGATCGTTGCCTGATGGCACTTGCCATTCACTGATACAAATCTAGTTTCTTCAGTGTGTGGCATCAAAAGTTGATGAAGGGTATATTGGAAAAAAAGTCATTTTATCATAGCAGGTAATCCCTGTTTTATGTTCAGGTGTTGCAAGGTCATTTTTAATAGATTAGTTGAGGATTTCAACCCAAAGGTTAGTAAACTGATAGTCAGTTGGTGTAGTTGATTGAATTTTTTTGTTTGGTTTATTGGTTTTTTTTTCTAGAAGAGTATGCAACTGTTTGACTAAAAGCAGTTCTGCCCTTCTTTCTCAGTCTCACAACAAACCTTTCCCATGCAACTGTTAGTGAGTATTTAAAAATTTTGTATCGCTTGCTTTTATTTAAAGGCTCTTTAGGCCTTATGTTGTCAGGGTTTTGCCAGGAAGGAAATGGGTCCAGGTTTCTTGTAAAGGATGTGAAATTGATCTTCAAACACAGATTTTTTTGTTCTACATTGTCTTCCTGCTTGAGTCATACATATTCAATTTTTTAAAGTTTTAAAATACATATATAAAAATCTGTGTCATAGTAGAGGGCCATGCCGCCTGTCCTCAGTGACAAAGGTCATGTTATTTCATTGTTTTTCCTCCTCTACTCTAGTGTGTTTTGCATTTTCAAGTGTAAATATGTCTTTTTTACATCTGTGCCACATTGTGTGCAATGTTTCTTCCTACTTCCTTCTATTTGCTTCCATCCTAGCTGGACCCAGAAATCCTATTGTCTTCAGACTGATACCAGAAACTGCTTTGAAGGCTCAGATGTCCTTCTGAGCTTGGTGATAAGGCAGTTTTTTACTGAAGCCAAGTTGCTTACTATCTCCATAAATGTAATCATTTGTGAAGACTTGCAGTAGTCTTTGGTGTCTGAGCAGCAGCATGATGTGATAGACCCCATTGCATTGGTGTTTCCTATCATGCATCAGATACTCAAAAGCCAAGTCTCTTTTCTTTCTTGCAGGTTGTTTTGTTTGTTTTTTGGTTGTTTTTTTTTTTTTTAGAGGGGTGATTTACTTTTTGTCTGGGTGGTTTTTTTGGTTTTTTTTTAATACATTAATTGTGACATCTAACAAAATGGATAATTCTCCAGCAGTGATTGTGATGATTAAGTCAAGAGGTTAAGCAATCATGAGCAATCAGTTTCTGTATTAAGTTATCAAAATGTTTTTGTGCCAATTAAATTTTGGGATTCAAGGCATTCAGAGGGGTAGGTACCTTAAGCAAGGATAAGTAATACCCATTAGTTTCTTAGTTTTTATGAGAAAATAGGATTTGCTTTTTCTTTGACTAATGTTACTGTGATTTGCCACAGGCTAGGTACTAAAGAAGAAATGCAGCAGAGACTTTTATACAAGTGTATGATACTGTAAATAGAAGAAAGTATCCTGTGTAATCCATGAATTCCTATGTGCCACAGATTATCAATGTTTGCAATGCACTTAAGTGTTGCTGCTGAGCTCTTCAGAGGCCTTTAATTTCCTACCCTGCTTTTCAATCAAACATGGAGTGTACAACTCGGAAAGCAATGTAGTAGAAGCTGCTGTATCATCATTGCCACAGTGACATTTAATGTTACATGAAAAAATGTGTTAGGAAGTCTTTCAGGCTCTCCTACAACTACTTGGTTTTCATTCATACTATAGCAATTCCATATATTGCCTTTGTATTTGTAATGTACTACACATTGATGAATGTATTTGTAGATTTCTTTGGATACTGAGACTTGTTATTTCTTTTATTTCCTTGGTTAAAAACTCAGTCTGTGTAAGACTGAAGAATGGCATTGTGAATTTTCTATTGGCTCAATACCAAAGCAAGAGATTTGAAATCTGATGGTTTAGGTATTTTAAGTACTGTGGTTTTCCAATGCGAGAGCCTGTTTTGTACTTGCAAGGGGTATACACACCAACTATGTATACAAAGCTTATGTGTGTAAACAGATGCTGAAGTACATCATCTACCTGCCTGTGGGGACAAGCACATGTTTTGTAAATGTAGGCCTGGTGCTCATATTGCTGAACTGCACCCTAAAAATACTAGAAAGAGAAATATTGAAGTGTCATCTTGATGGAAGCTGACTTCTGTATAGTATTACAAAAGCTTTGTCCTGTAAAAATGTTGTTTGACAACACATTTAAATTATTTCCAATTAAGTCTTTTTACTTTAAATTTTTGTGTTTGGTTGAGTTTTTTTGGTTGTGTGTGTTGTTTCATTGGGGGGGTGGGAGGGTCTTGGTTGTTTGGGGTTTTTTTTTTTTGTTATTATTTGTTTTGGGGGTTTTGGGATTTTTTGGGGTTTTTTTTTTGGCTTGTGTTTTTGGGTTTTTTTCTTTCTTTACTTTAAAAGGGAGATTGCTAGGGAAAAGGGAAACTTCAGTAAACTATTCAAGTGCTGCTTGGTAAATGGCAATGTCTCCTCTATCAGCAGTTCTGGCTGGAATTCACATGTGTTCTCACAGGTCCTCCACTGACTGACAACTGTATTTTCAGCCCACCACTTTGGATGTGAGCTTTGCACTGGAAGTCATTGGAAAGGTGCTTTTGATCACTGCCATAAAATTAGTGATTCCAGTTTTATCAGCTACTGTGCTGTTGCTGAATTCTGTATGTGTGTAACACCTATAAATCACTGAGCTGTTTAGCAACAAGCATCCATGTGTGAGTTCTGCTGCTTGAACAGTGTTTTGTAACAGTCATGGATGTGCTGTCCTGTTTTAAACTGCTTGTTCTGCCACAGCCTTCCTGCTTTCCTGCTTCTGATGTTCTTTCCTTTCTCTGTCCTCCAGTGATCTCCCGTGCTGCTGTGGAGAGGTTGGAGTTGGCCCTCCAGAGGCTGTCCATCAATGTCAGTCATTGAAGGAGGCTAATTTGAGGCAGCGTGGTGTAAGCAGAGGGTAGCGGCAAGAACTTTAAGTAGTAGATTAAATAAAAATGGAGAGTTTTAAAATAGATTTATACAGTGAACCAGAGCTCATGTTGAGTACTGAATTCCAGTATTAAGGTTGCTGCACGGATCATACACCACATCTTATTTAACATTTTGAGGTATGGTTTCAACCAGTTCTTTTGTTACTCTTCTGTGAAGATCATCATTTGATGTTCCAGCTGTTAAAACTTTATTTTTTTTTACTTTGTTTTACAGATGTTACCACATATTAAATATTTTTTAAATAGAATTGCTCTGTATTGATTGCAAAGTATTGTATTTTGCAGTAATTGTGTAAATCGACCCATGTCATTGGTATGTGTGTTTGTCTGTACCTGTAAGGCATAAGAAATTGACATACTGCCTTTAGAAGTTCTTATGTTTTATTCTAAGTAAATTAATTTTGACAAATGCAATGGTTCCTGAGCAGCCTACAGTGCACTGTAAGGTTTTGCTGTAATTTATTATTTTGGAGCAGCAGATCTGATAACAAGAACAGTTACATTATCCCTTCTGAAATGTATCTAGTTCTTGTCTTTGTGGTTCTTTTTAGGATTTATTTATTATTGGATGGGAGAGCCGAGTTGCAAGATGGTCTCATGACAGACCTTCAAGGAAGAAACAAGGCCTCCTGTACAAGGGCTGTAGGAAAGGCTGTCACCAAGTAAACAGCCAGTACAAAGGTGCCACTGAGTGCCTAAAACGCTTTGTCTTCCACTGCTGACAGTTCCCACAACAGCAGTTTCCAGTTCTGTTATACCTCAGACCCGTTGTGAGCTGTTGGTTGCTCTTCAGAGCCAGATGTGTAGTTTGTAAAGCAGCACAGCTTTCCTTTTCTTCTTCAGTTCCTTCTCTGTACAGACTTTGAATACTGGGACTTTCTAATTTGCTGGGAAGGACTTTCCTTCAATGTGACTTACCTTTCTGAATTCTGGTTTACAGAGAGGCCATACCTTCTGAGGTATTGTATCTTGTAGGAAAGTTAGGGATAGCCTAACTTAAGGACTTAAGCTTGTTCATTGTATGGGAAGAACAGCTAAAAGTCAAGTGTTCAGTTTGTAAACATCTGAAGGGTGGGAAATACCTGATGAAAAAATTTATAGGAGCCACCTCTCTCAGAACACTGCTTACCACATTAGAGAAGGGGAGGGTGTTTATCTTTTCATTCTTCATTAAAGCATTAAAATACTGGGGAAAAATTGGAACAGTGGAAGAAACTTTGTATAAGAAGCAATGCTTCAAAAATGTGCTCTTTTGTAAGCATGGAGCTTTACTACATTTGAACATTGATCAATCTTTGTTTTATGTCTTGGTAGTTGCTGTTGAGGGTGGAGCTTAATCAGCAGTGTCAGATGAGCCTAGTGGCTTCATTTGTGCTCAGTCACCCTTGGCACAACTTGCACGCTATTAAGATCATATGATTTGGCCCAGACTAGAAGCTGGAGCCAAAAGCTGGCAGCGTGATTGAAATAGGTGTTGGTGTGCCTAATTCAGTGTCTGAGTGCTCACATTCAGCTACGTCCTGTTCTTGTATGCATAGGCCTAAGCACGACTCTCCTGAGCCACCTGTTCCCTCTGGTATTTGCTGGAGCTCTCTAAGGAACACACATTTAGTTTTAACCAGAGGTTTCTGAGCTGCTTGGATGCTCAAAATGCCTCCTGCAGTACACTGGCTCCCTTTGTCTGCAGGTGTGATCTGCCTTCTTATCCACATCACAGTTTTGTTCTCTGGAGCCATGGCATGCCCTGGTCCTAATTCAGCAAATTAATGTAAATCCCTCAAGGTGCAGTTTCCCAGTTGAGTGGAAATGTGTTTTGGACAAACACCCTGCCCATGTTACTCACTTTTGCTTTAGCATGGCTGCTCAGGAATTGGGCACTTATATATTACTCAAAGAAAGTACAAAACCATAAAGGTCTTCATACAGTGGGCTAAAAAGTACAAGGACAACCAGACTCCTGGCTTATGCCCAGCAGGGTCATGGTCTGTCACCTTTATGCCTGCTCACTCCTCTGTCAGTGCTCTGGCTGCAGGTGCACCTCAGGTGCCTCCCCCTGTGCTGCTTTCATTTGTATGAGCTCCCCCAAAGCCAGCTGATAGTCAGGCTGTGCTGCTTCCAGCTTTTTTTGGACTAAGTGACACACCTTTCAGACATGTCAGCACAGCTGGGGCCAGAGGGCTTACCATTGGCAGTGGGAAGAGAATAAGCAGGATAAGAAGTTGGCTTTCAGGCTTGCTCATGTTTTCTGTTGTACCAATGAAGCCAGTAACCTGCCTGTACGTAAAAGCTGATGCATAAACCATGAGGGTGACTAGGAACCCAGTTTGGGTCTGGAGAAAGTGGTTTGGTTTGGGTTGTTTGTTTCTGGATGATTCTAGATCTGCTGTTGCTTTTTTGCAATTACGCTATCCATTTGAAGAACCTCACAAAGAGTAGATCCTGCACAAGTCTCCTGTTGTATGTTTGTGACCTCTCTGTTCGCTTTGGGCAACTGCTTAGCAAAATGCATCAAATGCCTTTGTACTCTGAGTCCTAGTCATGATTATCTCAAAGAACTTCAGAAATTTGAGGTGTTAATTTTTATTTCCAGTTCCTTCCTGTGTCTTTAATTTGGACTGTGTCTTCTCCTGTTTCTATCATTTTGCAGTGAAAGACAAGAACTGGTCTCTCATGGTTGGATTTTGTTTTTCTCACAAAGGAGCAGTCTTGCCCTCAACAGTCTAAATTATATTATGGTAAGACCAAGTGAGTTTTTTACTTCAATGCAGAAAAAAAGCAAGTGTGGGAAAGAATGCAAATTATAAACATTGAATTCCTATAATCAGCAACAATGTGAGTGCCAGACTATACTAAGGATACACATGGGTTCAATTTTCATCGTTTTTGAGGATCTCAGTTTTCAGAAGATCATGAAATAAGTGGATGGCTTATTTAATGTTTTTAGAGTAGGGGAATTTACAGCAGCAGCATTCCTGTGGCTGTGATCCAAAGTATGTTCTACAACTGCTGTGCCCTCCAGTTCAGCATTTTAGAGGTTCTTGCTCAAAAAACAATGCATAAAATAGTGGTGTGCATTTGTATATGTTCATATAAATCTACCAGATGAACTTTCTCATCAAAATGCTCGAGCCTGGTTCAGTACAATCTCTGTGACAATGACTACACCACACCTGAGTATTTGGAAGCATCCAAGTCTGTCTGTACCCCTGGAAGGTCCAGGAGCAGCAGGCATTAATCTCAGTTGCAGCCCCTAGGTGATGCTGTAACACAAACACACAAAGAATATGACCTGGATTTTCAAATGTTGCTTCTAATTTTGGGCCACTGGCTTTAGCCACCCAGGCTTGGTTTTAAAGATTTCATAACTCCCGTTGACTTTAATTACAAGTGCCATATGCACAGTCCTGCAAAGTGCCCTTGTTGTCAAACTTGCTACAGAAAAACCAAAGCAAAAGAAAATCAAATGAGTAGCTTTGAGAAGACTTTTATTTAAAGCATTAAATGATAGCTCTAGGCTTTGGAGAGCAAGAGCAATAGACTTCTCTTCTGGTTTCCACTGTACACAGACTACCAATTTCTTGTCCTAGTACCTTGCTGATTTGAAGGCAGGACTGCTTCCCCCCGAGGATCTTTGGGATGAAGCTCTCTGCAGGGTTCTATGGCTTTCCTCCTATTCCCACTGGGCTTTGTGTAGGGCCCTGAGAGGGTTAGGATGACTGCTGTTTGAAAAGGTGGTTTGGTTTTTGTTCCCAGGAGCTCAGCTGAACCAGGGCATGGTCTCCAGTGCTGCCCATTCCCTTGAGTTTGTGGCTGTAGCCACGAAGTTGTGAGTTATCTCCTTGCTTGGATGAGCCTGTCCCTCATCCCTGCCAATCTCTCTGGGACAGGGAAACCACTGGGTGCAGATTGTTACTGCTTCGTGTCTTCATGAGGCTCAGAGTTTTGGATGGCTCAGAGTGTTTATCAGCAAGCATTCAAAACTTCATACCATCTGCAAAGAATTCCCATTTCTCCTTAAAGTGTCTTTTTTTTCTAAAGATTTGAAAAATCCTTCTGGTCACAAACCTCAACAAGGCACCCAACTTGTACCAATTGCTATGACTTCTATCTATTAATGCTAGATGGCTATTGGGAAAAAAATAATTTAACTTTTATATGGTCAGCTGGAAGAAGAAATTGCAGTTGTCATTCCTTGCAGGAGGAACCAGTGTCCTTGCTCTTCTCAATCTGGTTCTACATAGGGAAGCCACTAATATAAGTAAGCCTGTATTGGTTTTTGTTGTAGCCTGACTTCAGTACTTAATGGAGAGGAGAAAGAATACAGTGAAAAATATTACTAAGAGTCATATTTTTCCATTAATCAAATAAATAAACTGGAAGAAAACCAAGACATTTTATTACATTAGCTGAGACATTTGGGTTTGTGTTTTTTTCTTATTTATGTGCTGTAAGGGTTGTAGGTGATGCAAAATTATGCTTATAACTTTTTAAATACTATTATTTCTGCCCTTTTGCTGACTTTGCCATATTTGGCTCCCAAATCCACATCTATGCATTCCATTTGCCCACATTTAAAATGCATCTGGAATAGCAGGACAGAGGTTGGGGTGGAGAAACCAGATAGAGCTGAATTGCAATTTCCTGGTGACATGTTCTCTAAACATCCCAAAATATCTCTCAGGGTGAAATGTTCCACTCAGTGACTTTGGGTTTCGGCAGCACACGCTGTTCATTCAGTCCCAGTGCTTCTCACAGGGATGGTAACATGATTACCAGTAATGATCTTTCATGCTGTAGAGTTTTGTTTTTTTCTTGTACCACTTCCATGTTGAAGAAATCTCTTTGGAACAATGCATAGGTCATTGCAAACTTGATGGGGGAGTGGCCAGTAAGTTCACGTTAAAGAACAGAAATGGGGACAAAGGGTAAGTCACTTGTCTACATTTCCTCAGGAAGCTGAAGACAAAGAGAAGAGTAAAATCCCAGACCTTTGGATTCCATGCTGTTACCTGAAAATTACCATGGGACTTCCTAATAAAGGGCTTGTGTTGTGTAATAACTCCAAGAATATTATCCACTCTCTTAGTCCTTAAAAATGAAAATATAATGTGAGATGGAACAGGAGCAAGGTGATACCCCCTCCATTCTTATATTCTGATCTTCATTTCATTTTATTTCACTGGCTTACTTCAATTTACCTACCTTTTCCAGTGAGCTTTCTGACCAGTATCTTGGCTGTTGATGTAGAATTAGGGTTTGCTAAAGGTGGATCAACACAGATAGGGCAAAGGAGAAGATCTTGCATAGAAACTGGGAAAACTCATTGAGAGCCCTGTGGAGGACTTGGGGGTTCTGGTGGGTGAAAAACTGGACATGACGCAGCAATGTGTACTCCAAATGAAAGCCAAATGTGTCCTGGGCTGCATCCAAAGCAGAGAGGCCAGCAGGGCAAGGGAGGGGATTCAGCCCCTCTGGTGAGACCCCCCCTGCAGGGCTGTGCACAGCTCTTGGGTGGACTGCTCCAGAGGAGCCTGTTTGCTATGAGCTTTTTGCCCAGGCATCCAATGCCTTCCTGCATGAAGAAACTGTAGCTTGTGAAAGTGGATGATTTGGTAAAGGCCTGCCACTAACACCAGGACCTTAAGGCCCCCATGGTTTTGGTTTTGCATTTATTGCAATTGCTGAGTGAGCTGATCTTTGCATGAGGGTGTTTTCCCTGTTTTGTTATAGCAAGAATTAAAGAGATAATGACCCAAGGGTCTTTGTACCAGGTTTAAAAGTTTCAATTTATGCTTTTTAAATACTCTTCTTGAGCCTGTCAGACCCTGGTGTTTGTTTCCATCAGCCATGCTCTTCTGCCTTGACACATTAGAGATCTTTTGTTAAGGACTAATTACGTTTTGAACTTGATGAGAGGATAACAGCCACTTTAAAGTGAAAAGAAAAAGGAACTAAAATAAAGCCTTTGTTTCTGAGCTGGGTTCGTGGCTCATCTCTATCCTTCCATCTAAAATGGTCCCACAAGGCTTCAGCTTTGAGTGGGTGACAGATGTGTCCTGGTGACAGTCTGGATCAGCCTCTCTTCTGCTCCCTTAGAAAAGACTTTTCACTCTTCTCCCTCAGCAGCCATGCCACTTTCTGTCATGCAGCAGTCAGCCTCTCCCAGCAGCAGGATGGGATGCTTGGATTCATCTCCACTTAAGACAATTGACAGAAGAGCCTTGATTAGGTGCGGAGTTCCCGTAGGCTTCCTTGCCAGTCTAGAGTATTCTATAGGCATCTTCAAAGAGGAAGGGAGGTTGCAGATGGTTTAATCCTTCTCTGGAGTTGCAGGTGACCTCCAAAGGAGCCTTCAGTGCTGAGAGCAGGTGTGTAGCTACACCAGCCTTCTTCACATTGCATCACCTCCTGCAAGCACCCAGATTGCAAAGGATGAGTCCAGGTACATGCTCCCGGTGCTCCACTGATTTGAGGCATCCACCTCTTTTCCTCACTGGTCCTCACAGCATGATGCTGATTTCTAGATGCAGGAATACTGTACTTCAGCAATGGATAATTCCATCTGATGAGATGGGAATTGCTTGTCACCCCTATCCTGATGGTGTGCTTTTCGGATGCTGCTGATACTCTGAGCCCATTACAGCATAAAAAAGGAAACTAAGGGTTCCATGCTGGAATGACATTCACTTGTTTTCTTACAGGACCTGCTAAATTTGAGGTTGTATTCCTACTAGTGTGATAAGCAATATTCAGCCTGTCAAAAGATAAGAAACAAACATTTCTTTCTTTCTGTTTTCAGTTCTCCCAAGCTGTAACTCATCTTCTCCAGCTTCCTTTAGCTGTTAGAAGAGGGTTAAACAACCTCACTAGGAAGCAGAGAACTTTATCATAGCTAAAGAGGATTAGCACATGCATAATCCCCTTACAAAGCCACTTGCCTTCCAACTCCAGTGTGTAAAAATAAAAAAAGGATTGGATCAATGTTATTTTTCTTACATCTAATTCAAGAACAATAGAGCACATTAAGTAATTAAAATGTTCACCTGTAAGGTGCTTAAAAGCAAGGCTGCTGGCAGATATATAATTAGCTCCAGTTAGCTGCTTGCTTGTTTACTTCCATTAATTTGCCCATAGTGGGGTCTTTGGGCTTGGAGCTTTATTTAGAAAACATTTTATTATTGAATGAAGCAGTGCCGTGGATAGGCAGGGACCAAAGATAGAAAAACAGAAATTAGATAATTTACTGAGCCAACATACATGCTAATATAGGATATTTCAGGTTCTCCTTGTTATGCCGTCTTAACCTTCTGGCAATTTATCTTTTGTCAAAACTACAGCTCTTAACAGGTTGGGTAAAATCACCCCAAATGTTACTAATTTTCTTGTGTTGTCTTTCTTCTGCAGAGGACCCAGTCTGTTCTGCTTGTCTCTGCACATGACATGCAAAACAGCAGGCTTTCAGCTTTCTTTAAAGGAAGGATGACTTAGAAAGATGCAGAGCTGTGCATTCCCAGACCATGACAGCATTCTGAAAACAAGGAACATATCAGGACTACTATCTGTGCCATTTTTGTGGATGCCTGTGAAGGGGTGAAGAGCAGGATTTTTGCCTGGTTTCCCATGTTACCTCTGCCAGACTCCTGACTGCCCAAAAGCCAGGGGCTGTGGGTTGACAGACCCTGGCAGGACAGACAGACACAGACCTTAGTGTGTGGGACAGGAGAGAATGGCAGGCTGCAGCTAACAGCTCCCTTGCCATGAGCTACAGGCATTGCTGCCCATGGGTCACGACAAGTAATTTTGCATGGTTTATATAAAATGTCTTGGAAAAATCTGGCAGCACTAGGAAAACAAACCCTGGGAATGATTTACAGTTATTTATTGTTTGTCCATGTGAAGGGGTGACTCTGCAGAAGAGCCCACAAACAGTGTTTGTGATCTGAGTAAGACATATGGAAGATCATGACTGACACCAGGGAGGAGAGGGAAATAATATTAAACTGATGTTGTATGAGCACTGTAGAGGAAGTGAGTCTTTAAAGTGTGAAACCTCCAGCACTGGAAAAGATAAGCAGTGCCTGCAGAAATCAGCTTGTGAGATCTGTTTCTCTTGCTAAGCCGCCTTTGAAGATTGAGGGGCTGTTTTGCTTTCAGTACCCCCAGGGAAGTTTTCCCTCCTTTCTAGTATTGCCATTGATCTGAGCTACACTCCCAGATCTGTAGGTGACTGTACTCCTGTGGCAGGCTGTGATAAAGCCCAGTGGTTTTTTGAACAATATAAATGATTGTACTTCACCTCCCTGTAGGTCTCGAGTTCAACGGCCACAGGAGACTGAGCCTGTCAGCAAATGAGCCCTTCATGGCTTCTGCTTCCTTAGTGAAGTGTTGGTTTCATGTCTCCTGACAAGTTCATCTCGATATAAAAATGTGTCCAAGTTGACTCTTCCCCCTCCCTTTTTCCTTTTCCTGTGGAAAACTTTTCTTTGCTGTCCTGTATTTACTCTCTTGCTCAGGGATCAAGGACTAAACATGTGCCTGCCAGCTCCCCTGACGAGTCCAGGGCTCCACCTTCCCTCCAGGGACTTTAAGAAATTGGTTGATGTTGAAGTGGCCTTGGACAGACTAAAAATCTGGAGAAGCTCCTCCATCACAGAATCATGGAATATTCTGAGTTGGAAGTGACCCACAAGGATCATCCAGTCCAACTCTTAGGTGAATCACAGCCTGCTTCAGCCTTTCCAGCTGTCAGCAAGCAGGAACCAGATGTGGACAGCTGCCGATCTAGTACAAGGCCACCAAGGCCAGGGCAGTTTTATCAAAGGTGGATCCATCCATCCATCCATCCATCCATCCATCCATCCATCCATCCATCCATCCATCCATCCATCCACCCACCCATATGAATTTTAAGGCCAAGTTACTCAGGTTATCTATTTATACCCACAACTGACTAGCTGTGATTCAAAGGATGAAATAGAGGATGTGCTATCCTGAAGATGTTCTCTTTTAAATCTGTTTCTCACTGTGGGGCAGAAGTTGCTTAATGCAAGGTTGTCATCTGGTGCCTGTGACACTTGACTGGTGTCACAGCTCGATGTCTCCAGCAACATCAGACCTACCAGCTCAACAGGGATGACATCTCATCTCAGCTCCCCCAGCCTACAGCCACACAAACACCTTTCCTTGCAGAGCACCTGCTGCTTTCCTGAGTGGGCCCAGCCAGAGCCATGCCTGGAAAGCTTGGGACCTCTTGTCCTGCTCTGCTCTGGAGCTTGCACGCCCCCAGCACTGCAGGGTGTCACAGCCCACCTGCTGCTCCTGCTCTCAGCTGGCAGGCAGGCACGTGTACAAGGCCTTGAAACAACTCGGGCAACATGCACGGGGTGGAAAGAGGACAAATCCCAGATATATTGTTTTCCCCTTCTTTTCTATCCCTTAATCTTTTCTCTGGCAGCCTGTGTTTGACTGATAGTGAGTCCACATCAGCTAATCACAGTGTGTCCTGGTGTGTCCTGAGTATCTCCAGCTGTTCCTTGACAAAGGATGAAGAAAGTGGCAGAGCTCGAGTCTCATCAGAGACCCTTGGTCTCTGGGCTTCCCCAGAGGGCATGGAGGCAGCAAGTGGCACACTCAGCCACTGTCCCATGCAGACATCCTCCCTCCAGCCTGCACATCAGCAATGGGGAGTCCTACCAGGGAGCCCCAAACCAGGCTTGAGTGGGAGGCTGCAGGAGTGAAACAGGGTCTTGTTGACCAAGCAACAGAGCCAGCTACCTCAGGGGGGACAGAGGTGCTGTGAGTGCAAGAGCAGGCCAAGAAACCAGCCAGCTCCATCAGAAACACCTATGGGAACAGCTGGGTCAGAGCAGGAACTTGAAGCCACATCTCTAAATTAGAAACTATAGACCCTGAGAGACTGACTTGGAAATGGGACAAAAGGTAGCAATTGTGTTTGTTTGCCTCGCCCTCTGACTTCACCCTTCCTGTTTCAGATGGGTCACCCTGACTTCATTTTCAGACTTCATGGAACCACTATGAAGTCTGGATAAGTAAGAGCACTGAGGGCTTTCCTGCTAGGTTTGCAAATGCATTTGGCCTTGGATTCAATGGGGTGTAAAATATCTTCAACTGTATTTCTTTCCCCTGGTCCTGGAGTGTGGTGTTTCATTTACAAATCTTTCAGGCTGCAGTGGTGTGACCAAAAGGGCCAGTACAGGAGTGCATGGAGAAATCTGTGGCTGGAGAAATCTGATGTGGGGTTTTCCAGTTAAGCTAAATCTCTTCCTCCCCAGCAGGGTTAAAGTTAACTCAGCTGTGCAAACTCATTTATATTCAGCCACACGTGGCTATAAATGGTACTTTTTGTTCCTGACAAATATGAATATAGTATTTGCTCTGAAAACTCACCATTTCTCATGATAAATCTTTCCCCCTTGCCATTTGTCTCCAAGATGTTGAATTTTACTTGGCAGATGGACAGTGCAGGAGGGTGGCCATGCTGTGTGGGAAAGACTGAGTGCTGGGGATACGGGGCATCCTCTTTTCTTCTGAACTCTGTGCAAGTTTTACTCATTTAATATAGTGACATGCAAATGGCAAAAAAAAAAAAAAAAAGTTCTTCCAAGCTGTTGAGGACAAAGGGAAGATATCTTCCAGTGAGAGGATGGACAGAATAGATACAGTCCCTGACAGAAAACTTGTTTCATCTTATCTTCCAGCTTGGAGATTGGATTTAAATATGGGAGCTGACAGGACTCAGAGCTGTTATTCAAAGGTGTAGTGTATTTTTTCAGCTGCCCTTTCTGTACTGCTGGGTCTGTACTCTGGATATAATGGCCTGGCACACAGACTTTCCTAACTAACTGGAAGAGAGCTCACACATTGACTTGACTGGTGGTTGTTACCAAAAAACATCCATCATGACTAGTATGTCACAGGACCCATTATATAATTTTTGATAGCATTAAGAAAGCCATATCTCACACATCTCTCAATTACTCAGGCAGTCTTGCCACTGCATAACAGAGCAGTTAAATTTTCAAGAATTTGAAAATTTAACTTTTAAAACCTTCCCACTCTCAAAAGCAGCAAGCTCTGGAATGACTTCATTTTGTTCTGGAATTATCATCTCAATCCTTTAAAAACTATAACATTATCTACATAATGCCAGTCAGACAAACCCATCTAAGTAATTTCTGCTTAAGCTTGGGAAATAATGGAAAAACTCTCCATATTAATATTTCATGTTATAATGTCAGAAAATACGTATATATAGGTGTATGTATATATGTGAACAATTGCATATCATTTCCCTTGCTCTGTGAAAATAATGAAGAAAGATTATTAGATAATATTATGCTGTTGGCCACAGAGCTGTTGTTCTCAGCACAGAAGGGCTGACTTTGCATTCTGCCTGTTTACAAACCCGACACATTAACCACAGGCACAGAACTGAGGAGTACAGGAGAAATGGAAAAGCTATTCAAGAAGCTGGCAGTTGACAACGGGATCTTGAAAAATGATTTCCTTGGATTCAACTAAATTTCTTCTTCCCCCTTTCCAGACAGGGCTCTGCTAGGAGACAGTTTGGTTCACTGTGGTTGAACCAGCTGTTGAAATCCCAGCCAGCTCCTGAGTAAGCAAAAAACTAATCAGGAGCTGCCTTCAGCAAGCTTTGCTTTCCCAAGCACTGCTGTCTCCTCGCTCAGGCAGTGTGCTGCCCACCACCAAAGCAACAGGCATCTGAGTCCTGCCTGGCTCTTGAGCAGGTGCCTCTGCCTCCTGGCCCCCTGCCACTCCCTGTCCCCCCACTGGGTCCTCTCAAACCATCTACAGCAGTAAAAGGTTTCCAATGCTCTGATGGCTTAGACTCCAGACTTCTGCCAGCACAACACTGCTGGTCTAGGACCAGGGGTACCTGCAGCCCTGACAAACAGAACATCTTTCACCAAGGGGCCAAGAGTCAGAGCCTCCTGATGGGCTGTTCATGGCCTGGGCAAGGAGGTGCTCAGGGAAGCAGAGCTTACTGAAGACAGTTTCTGATTAGTTTATAACTCATACAGGAGTTGGCTGGGATTTCAACTGTAGGTTACAAATCCTGTTCAAAGACCTAAATTCTGTCTGCTCTTTCACGTTAGAGTTAAGTGCATCTGTGCACCTTGAAAACCAGAACCAGCCCTGGATTCAAAGCCCGAGGCAGAATTCAAGCTCTGAAAATAGAGGCTGTCATTCCCATTATTATTTTTTGGCAATCCCACTCCCATGTCCTCACCTTTAACCAAATAGAGGATACTCCAAGGCAGCAGAACAACACTGCATGCCCCCTCTCCATGCCATTTCTGGCAGGACCAGTCTGCATTCAAAGGGGCTGGTGTTTCCCTGCTGGCTGCCCACCCTCGCTCACTGTGGGACTCTGGGTGTCCCCACCAATGCTGAATGGGGCACTGCAAAGCCACCCCACCTCTTCCAGCTGCACAGAGCCAAGCTCAAGCTTGCCCTGCCATATGGTTCTGCTGTGAATTGTGTGGAAACTGCAGAGATGCTAAGGCTGGACACACAGATTTAACAGTTTAAACATAAGCCTAGCTAGGGCTTGCACTGAAGTCCTGTCCCTGATGTAGCACCAGACACGAGGACACCTGTGGCTGTGTACCTGGGGTCCTGCTGCTGCAGAGCTGGCCCCAGCTGGATCTCTCCAGTGGTCCTTCTCACTCACATGTGCTGCAAACTCTTCTCCAATGATTAGATAAGAGGAATTGCCCATTGACTTTAATTTCAGTTGTTCGTGACTGGATCAAAGGATGTATGCTCTCTTTGCTTCAATTATGCAGTTTGGGCTAATGTAGTCCAGATGGCTATTTCATCTCAGCCTTTATATTTATTCATGGCCTTTCTATTTAACTTTCCTAAAACAAATACTCACTTGTAGGCATATATTAATTCAGGGAAAAGGACTGCCTCAATCAATATGTTGAGGTTAAGTTTCTATACCACAATAGGTCCTATGTACATAATTTCTGTTTTTATTACCCCACTTCTAGCCTCAGATATATGAGCAATTTCTTTAACGTGTTTACTTTGGCTTTTTTACAAATTTACACAAATTACATCTTCTCTGATTATTAGATTTACAATATGCAGATATTCTTTCATTGACCTTTTAGCTAAAACCTTCTGCAAACTTTGGCTGAATATTAATAAATTTACAAAAATACCAAAGAGCCCAAATGTTTGCCAACATGATATTGCACCATCTCTGACTGCAGCATGCCCGTCCAGCAGAGGATAAAATTGTTGTTGAATTTATGTGCCATCTTGCAACCAATGTGTGAACACAGAGAGTGGAAAAGCTCAAGAGACCAACGAGACAAAAAGTTTTCAGTTAGCATTTACATCATCTTTTAAACTGGATCTGCAGGTTGGGTGTTGAGAGTTGGCTCAGAGGCTGCTGGTGGAGAGCCGAAGGCAGTGCCTGGCAGGAGGTGTCCAAGGAGGGGCAGTGCCTGGCTCTGGGCTCAGCAGGAGGGAGGGGACATGGGAAGCCTCAGTTTAATCTGTCTGGTATTTGATTTGGGCTTTTGGTCCTTGTCCGGATAACAGGGTTGTGATTCCTCTTGGTACACTTACAATAAGAACATCTGAAACTCAGCTGCAGCCAGGCAAGATTTTCATTTTGGGTAATCTGATTTTAGCTTAGGTGATTAGCTGCTCCATAGTCAATAGCCAAATCTAATTGTCATTGTAGTTTTTCTTCTGGAGCCAACAAGTGTTAATGTCTTACAAGCTGGGCTTTACTTCACACCTTCTCTTCTTAAGCAACCTCTCCCAAAGCATTGCAAACAGAGGAGGTGATTTCGGACCCAGGCATGAGGAAAAGGGTAGCAATCACTTATCAATTTTTCTGTTGTGTGAAATGGACACAGTGAGCCACCTTTTAACATTCTGAGTATTAATATTGGCCTGAAAATCTTATATATATTTTTATATTTAGCATTCATAATATAAACATACTTTTCATTACATAGGTTAGATGAAGTTTTCCAGAACCAGATCCTCTTCAGCATTTTACACCCATATTTTTATGCGTGAGTGACTGCTCCAGAAATCAGTGCAAAACTGGGACAAGACAGCTCTCCAAGTTTCATTAAAGATTATTTTTTGGTTTGTAAAACAGTTTCCTTCAAAGTTTGTTTGATTTAGAATAATAATTTTTTTTTAAAAGGATGGTGAAACAATTTATGACACCTCGTCCCTTCCCTGCCAACCCTGTTAAATTAAAAAGACATTTAGAAATGTAGAGTTAACCTAAGTACAAATCCTAAGCCTGAGAAGAAAAGGAGACAGCAATGATTATATGAGGACAAGTTTTCTGTAATGCCATTTTCCTTTTGGTTGGATTTCTACACCAAATGAAGCTAAGGTTTAGATCCATAACCTGGCTGCTCTCAGAGAAATTATTCCAATCTTTTCTAAGGCTAAAAGCAGAAAAAATGCTGATGGCTTGGAAAGGCAGATGAAAGACAGCCTGCTCTGCTGTGTGTGGAGGGATAGCTAGTGTTGCTAACACCACAGGTATGTAAAACAACATCCACACAGTGAAGCTCACCAGCCTTCAGACTTTCTGCCCATGGAGCTCCCTGGGGGAACCATGAAAAACCAGTTAAAAGTCCCTCCCAGTCCATGCTTCAGAGAAAACCCCAAAAACTCCCATCTGAGACTCTAAGTGCTTTCCCATGAAGTTACCTCAGACTAATTGGAAAAGCAGGAACAGTATGCAATTACCTTCAATGCAGTGATATTTAGAGTTTGCGTGCACAAATTAAAGTCTACCCATGTGTCAACATTTCTCCAACTTCTAGGCCACTGGCATGCTTATCCCCAGCTCTGAGCAGCTCCAGCTGCTGTGGGTGAGCACACCCTGCCTGTGGCTGCTGGGATGGATGGAGGCAGGACCTGCTTGGCTGGGTGCCCTCCACACCAGCCTGTGGAAGTCTCCAGGTGCCCAACCTGCTCCTGCCCCACTGCTAGCCAGCCTGGGTGAGGTACCTTGTTTGTATGCAATGGTGTGGGTAAGACTGGGGCTGGCCTCAGGTGCTTGACCCTGGGCAATATTCTTCCTGTCAGCTGGGACCTGCTCTGCTTACTCCCATCAGTTCCCCATCAGGAGTAGTTTCCACTGGGAAGGAATCATAAGTCTTGGTGGCAGCACGTGCACAGATGGTGTGGGAACAGGGAACAACAGGGAACAGAAGAGAGGATATGGGATTAAGAGATAGTCTTTCCAAGGAAGGATGGGGAGATTATTTCACTCCAAAGCCCCCAATGGCAAAGGTCCCAGTGATGAGCCTTGGCTAGAAATTCAAATTTCAGCTGGGTTTGAGAGTCCCTGTGCATACCCTGGGCAGGGCAAATACTTTCAGTTTCTGTGGATACAGGAGGAACTGTTAATTAGTCCATTTTCTGGGTAAGCAATAAGTATTATGATAAAATCTGGCCACAAATTTGCTGGTTTGAATTTCTGTTTCTTAAATAATATCTTTATGAAGATGTTTTCTAGATCTCTTCCCAGACTTCCCCATGGCAAACTATCCAGTACTTTGGAGTATAGGCTTGCCCAGGGCCAGCAACATGGGAAGTCACACAGCAGTGCCTGCATTAACAGCTGAAATCTTCTGCAAGAATTTGGATTGTAAGTATTTGAAGCTTCCTGTGGTTCCCTCTCCCACCCCTGTAATGATCACACAGAATTTTCATAACCCTTTATGTGTTGAAAAGAGCCAGGTTTCTTGCTGTTTACTGTTATGCATAATTTCTCAGATTCATTTTCCTTTATTGCTGTAGTTTTCTTTCCTCTGTTTTAACTCATCCCCACAGGCTGTCTTCAGCCAGATTACTGACAACTGATTTAATCAGTGTTATAGGGATGGACTCTGAGAAGGTCTGATGGCACAGCATGAGCTGCCTGGAGCTGGCAACCAGTTGTAACATACCCCAAGTAACTATCCTTTTCTATTTATTTTTGTAGTCTTGAGTGATGATGCTCTTCTTAATAAATGGATTGGTTTTGGACAGCAGGATGCTACACTGTTTTGAGACTTCGTTGTTGTTTTAAATAAACATCACTGAAGTACCAGGTGGGAATTTAACTAATGGTTAGAAATCAAGTCCTACACCCAGCTTGGACAGGCCAAGTCAAATCTTCTTTTGAGTACCTCTTATGGAGAAAGGTAGTGTGGGTGCTGTGCTGTAGAGCCATAAACAAAGCAGGTCATTAGGAGCCTTGGTAGGGTGCTGGGGAGAGGACTCTGCATGGGTCAGCTTGCACCTTAGGGCAGGCTGACTCCTGGCAAGGTGCTGGCTGGGTGGAGTGATGCATGCTGCTGGCTCTGAGTCAGTGGTGTTACCAGCTCTTCTGGCATGACATCACTACTCAGGAAGCATTAATTTTAGCAACAGAACGTGACTTTGTGTTGAGGGGAAGTACACAGAGAGCTTTGAGTAAAAAGCACATGACTACAAAGGAGTGTGATTACTTCCGAATTGTGAAATAAATGAAAGTGGCTTGTGCATTGTCTTTCTGTGGTGCTGCTTATACACAGCAGTTGTACAGCAGCACTTGAGTTTCCTTTCTGGAAATATGCTGCAGACCACAGGAAATTGCTAAGTTTAAATAAATGTGTTTATTAACTATATAGGAAAACTACCAAGTCTGGACCCCTTGTGATCACATTTCCCATTACATTCTGGTAACTGTTTGAAACTCAGGCAAAAATACTGAAACTCCAAATAGTAGAAACCACAAGGACTATCCCTGGTTTCAGTAGAACTGCATGAGGAAGTGAAGAGGGACTGAAGTGATGCAGACTTAGATATCTTGTCCAATCTTTGCAGCATGGGATCTCAGATGGCTCTGACTACACAAAATTTTGGATTGCAGCTCTCCACTTTCCTTGCCATGTTCTCCGTTCCCTTACCTTGAATGTAGACTAACTTTGCATTAAAGAGATAATTGCTTCTGGCAAGTTGGAATGTGCTACTTGCCATGTGCCAGAAATTGCTGCAGTCAATCATGCCTGTTTCTGAGATCCCGCCAGAATTACCTGACTCACCTTGGAAACACAGCAGGTAATGGCAGGATTGTATAAACTTAATACTGCCATGAGGGAAAAAATGAATCCCATGGAGGCAGGCACAAGAGGCTGCTGACCACAAGACATAATGGAAAAACATCAGGCTGAAAAAAAGTTGGTTTAAGGCCATTTGATTCATTAGTTTCTTCTTTGGAAATGTAAAAGAAGTGGAGAAAACTACCTTAGAAATAGAAGAGAATTTGACAATACCCATAATGAGGAATAAGGAGGAGCCTTTTGCCACCATAGTGTGGGCAATGACTGACTACACACCATCATCAAAGGTTAATATCTGAAAACAGTACTGGCCAGCATTTCTGTCACTGTACAACACTCCAAGATTCAGCTGTTTGATGCTGCCCGTCATCCTCTGGGAGCACAGCTGGTACCATACAGATAGAAAAACACAGAGCCTATAGCTTCCTAGGAACTTGGGTCTCTCAGGCTGCTACAAAGCAGCCCAACAACTCATTGAAGTCCTTTATTAAAAGGATCAAGCTCCATCTTAAAACTCATCAGCTTATTTTGTCCCTACTGCCTGACTAGGAAGCTGACCCATGACCTCTGTGTCCTTGGATGGTCAGGTAGGAATTTACAGAGAGCAGCTGCTAAGGTCTGGCTTTGTTAAGCTGAAGGAGGAAGCCGCATGCATTCCTGTCTATTAAGAGGAGACTGGCACAGCCAGAAAGCCAGAGGGTGGAAATACTCTTCAGGAAGATTTTGAGGTGTTATTCCCTTCATTACTGAGGCCAAGGAGTTTTCTAGCTGTGCTGCTTCTGTCCTGACCAGCTGTGCTGGTGACATGCTGGCTCTGTGCCATGCCATGAGCACGTGGCCATGGAGAGACGAGCCCTGTGTCGCTGAACAAGAGACAGTGTCTGACTCTGCCAGGGAGGAAATGAGTCCAGGCCTTAAGGACAAGAGCGACAGGTCACCCTTCCTTTGTGGAAGGAGCTTTGATGTGCAGTTATGATGCCCAGATATCTGTCTGTCCAGCTAAGGAGCGAGGCTCGTGGGGGCTGTCCCGCGGAGGCTGCTGGCCTGAGCCTCTGCGGAGGAACCGAGGGCTCAGCTTGGCTGATGACACCAAACACCCTGCAAACCCCTTCTGAGCCAGCCTCCCCACCAACGTTTTAAAGAGCTGAATCTCAACATAAATTTCAAAGGGGGTTTGAACTACTTGCAATTTTGTATTAAAGCTATGTTGTGCTTGAAGGCCCGAGTGTCCGTGAAGGTTGTTCAAACGCTATTTTTGCTTCTGCAAACAAAGGAACCCTTGATATCAAATGAGTGACTACATCTCCAAAGTATGCTGTCCTGTCTAAATATGGAGATATTAATAAGCATTTGTTTTCATTATCCGAAAAAGGAGGAATTGCTATTTCAATTTTTTTCTTTCCTGAATTTTAATAGAGAGAAGAAAAAACTTCTGGATGAGGACAGTTTTTTATTTTCCCAAGAAAAATTAGTTCTGTGTGTGCAACACTGGCCTTGCTTCTGCAACAAAAATATTCTTTCAGGATATTTTGATGATGTCCCCTGAGGGGACATCATCATCAGCTGTTTTCCAGATGTTTTAGCCTTTCTTAATCATACTCTTTCGCTGGTCACGAGATCTGATTCAAAGCTGAAGAACGTCATTCCATCCGGCACAGCCCTTCTGAGTCCACAGGAAGTATTTGGGTTTTGCAGCTTATAAAAATGAATTTAATTAAAAGATGAACTGAAATAAATCTATTTGCAGTGTAGTTATGCATATGACACACCATTGGCAGTCTAGACCTACCAGCATTGCCACTAGGTGATGCATGTTCAGTTTTTATCTCGTGTGTTTTATGCATCAGGTTGAACTTCATAATCCTGCCCTGGTAAATGCAGGGTGCCTTCCTATCCTCAATACTTACTATCATCAGAAAATGCCCTGTCTTGCTACTCACCTCTCTGTCTAGGTAATTTATGAGTCTATTGATCAGCAGGTCCCAGCACAAATTGATAAAGTCTTACCAGGACCTTCCTCCATTGCAAAAAAGTCGTGGTTTGTTTCCTTTTTTGTAACCAAGCCTGCAGTGGCCTGAGGGCTCTGGGGAGGAGTATTGTCAGAAGTCATTGGTCAAGAAGCAAGGTGTTTTCCTTCTTTGCATCTGCCAAGAGTCAGTGCACAGTGGTTTCCCCACCAGCTCCACAAGGCAGGGGTCTGCCTTTATCCTAAACACCAAGCTTTGGCTTTTAGCCTGAAGATCCCCATCAGAAAGATTGTTTTCCCCATTGCTCCACTCTCTGTGTAGTCATTTATTCCTCCATGTAGTAGTGGTAAACTAATCAAAACTTAATCAAAACCGTACCCTCCACAGCCACTTCCTATTGAACAATAATAACAATAATAGTGACTTGTATATTTCTGCTCTTAAAAGTAAATTGGCTGTGTGTGTCTCAGGGAATTTATGCAGGGCCTAGTTTGGAGAGGGGGGCAAGCTGTGAATGAGGCCCCTGGGTTCTCCCTGGAAGCCTACCGTGGAGATGACAGCCCTCTGTGTGACTGGAGTCGTGTCTGCTACACACATGGCATCCTGATGCTGTCTTTGCTCCACCAACGGATGTAGCCTCCAAAGAGCAAAACAAAATGTAGGAGAATCCTTGAAAAACTAAGTTCTGACTATTTTTACAAAGAGGCTTGGGGATCTTTTTTGAAAGGTAATTTTTTTGAAGCTTGGGGGGTTTTTGAAAAGTAGGTTCTTTCCATAATTTCTGTAAAAATTGAAACACTTTCTTTTCATTGTTTTTATATTGTTTCTCCAGGAATCTTTGTTTTAAGTCATGTTGAATTCAATTAATTTATCTTATTTTCATTCATAAAGGACCAAGTTCTACAAACACCAGAACACCGCAGAGCTTTGTGGGACGTGGACATATCCAGCTTTGTATGCACTCTTGCTCTTGTCAGCTTCCTAGAAACATATCAACTGGGCGGGGAGGGAAACATTTCAGAGGGGAGGGAAAAAAATAAAGATCCTGTTTATATGGACGATGAAAATAAATATTTTTTTAATGGATGCCAAATGTTAGGCTAACAACCTTGAGAGTTTGATCACACCTCCTAAAAATGCAGATGAAGGAAAAACTCTGTAGAAAGTTTTTTCATGTTTTACTCTGGATTTTCCCAGTTATCAGACTCCTGGGATTTGCATTTTTGGGAAGAATGACGTGGTGTGGGCCCCTTGGCTTCACAGAGGCTGAGAGTGAGGTGTCCTTTTGCCAGACTGAAGACAAGACTTACCAGCTCCTTCCCACTTCCCTGGCCCCTGCGCTGGCTGGAACACATCAGAGCAGAAGTCATGCTGAGGTCACAATGCCACCAGCATCCTAGGATGAGCCCAAGGCTCGTTACTTGCCTGTTCTGAGCACACACACTGTCATGGTTTCATCTTCCCCAGCCATCCCATTGTTTCTCCAAATATGCCAGCCAACTGGCAAATGGGATAGCAGCATCTTATTTTTGTGTCCATGCCTCAGCATTTTGCTTCTGCACTGGGACTGTGACCCCACCCATCCCTGACCTGCCCATGACAGGCTCAGACAGGAGGAATGAGTCCAAACATGAAAATTCTCAAAAATGTAATGCAGAATAAATTTTCTGCCATTTATTTTTTTCTGCTGTCTACCACTGCTGTGGGAGAAGTCCACAAAAGTGAACAGCAGAGTAGGTGGATTATGCAAGCCCACGGGCAGTTCCTGTTACCACTGACCCGTCTCCAGGGGCTACAGAGTCCCACAGAGTCGGAACAGGAAGTTCTTCTGATGTGGGAATGCTTGAAATTGTTCAGGCACCTGTTCACATACTTCCACAAGTCTCAGTTAGAGGGAGGAAGAGCCACAAAACTTAGGACAAAAACATATACATTGAAAAGTAAGAATTGGTGGGGTCTTTATTTTTTGCTTTTGTAAAGGAAGTGGATGCAGGTAAGTAAAGAAAGGAATGTGGATTCTAGTTTCTTGGTATTTGATTATTCAAGGCAATAAGAGGTACAGCAAAAATCCAACCTGCACTTTGGCAGAGTACAATACCATTATTCTATAGGAAGTAGAGACCATTTATTTCAGTGCTCTCTCTTCCTGATTTGTGACTCCCATGTAAACTTTACACAGACTTCACAGAGCGAAACTGTGGCAGGTTCAAGGAGTAAGGTCTTTCCTGTACACTTAAATTAAAACAAACCTTGTATTTGCCAGAGGCAGCCTCCAGTTTGTTTTCATAAAAAGGAAGTGCAGTGAACTTCTTCATGGAGACTTCACTTATGATCTTCCTCATTTTATTTCCCCTTCATATTAAAATAGACCTTTTAGGCTCTATTGTTGATGAAAGTTGATGATTCCACTTTGTACAGGCAAAGCATAACAGAATGGTGTAAGATGAAAAGTAGAAGCTAGTCCAGAATAATACACAGAAGAAAACAGCTTCAGCTGCAAATGCTGAACCGGTCAGGAAGTGAAAATAATTTCTCTCCTTCAAGTTGGAACAAAAATGTAGCAGGAAATATAATGACCAGGTGGCATGAGCAAAAGTCCTGGGATCAGATGCTTAAAAAAAAAAAGGATATTGTTTAAGAATATGAAGTTTGTCTTAGGAGCTGTTGGAGGGCAGAGAGGAAGGAATAATTTGCTAATTGTGCCATACATTTTAGAGGTTCTCCTCATTTATTCTAGTCACATACATATGCACTCTTTTACTACGGAGAGCTATTTAGCCTGCAGAGAACCACATTTCAGAGTGCATGCATTGTAAAACCACTATAGGAAGAGTGTTTAGTGAGCAGCTAATGACTTCCTTAAAAGGATAATACAGTTAACAGTTGAGAGGATGTACAGCTAAATATGGCCCTTGTAAAACTTAGCAGATTCCATTAAAAAACAGACATGCAGGAAGTGTCTAGTTCCTATTAGAACTGATTGTACACAGTTGCATGGGAAGAAATAAATTTAGTGTACAGAATTTTACATCTCACATCCTTTGAAAGCATTGAAATTCTCTGGGGTCCGCAAATCTGTGCATCTGGTCCACATACACACACATACACACACAAACAATTAACTGGTGTGCACTTACTTTAAAGGAAAATGTGCATCTAAAACTCAGAGACTGCACATCCCAAAGTGAAGGGGAACATCCTACTGACTGCAGCAGGCCTGGGTTTGGCTACACCTGAACCTGTAAGTTAGGCTCTCCCCTTACAGATCCCACACTCACCCAGAGGGACTCCGGGTGCATGTAAAGGAGGGGGAAATCCATCCTGTAATTTCTGTGTTAGAAAAGCAATTCCATTTTCTTATTTGATATAATTTTCTATTTTGAAAATTAAAACAGAGCTAATGCTAAAATTTCCTTCATTGGATTAATCATTTATTATGAACAGCAATTATGCAGTCTTACTCAAGTTAAATGATTTTATGAGACAGTGTTTATTTTCAAGGTATTTTCAAGGAAAAGATTTGGAGCCAGAATCATTTAGCATTGAAAGGTCGCTGTTCACAGGAACCTGAAAAACCTTTCTCAACTGTATTTGAAATGATTTTTTAATTCATTTGCAAGGACATCAGAGAATCAATTTGCCTCTAGCCACAGTCCTGATGCCAGCAGGTAAAGCCAAGGAAATGACCCAGAGAGCATCAAGATAAATCTGTGATGAAATCCAAGACAAAATTGCCTCCCGGAAACCTAATGAACTGGACTCAGAGGACATTCATGGACCCAAACAAAGGCTTCTTCTTCCCCCAGAAAGACTCAATTGCCATTGACACACTGAAGCTTCAAGCTTGTAGTGTGAGGATGCCCCAGCTGAGTTCAGGACCTTAGGAAGGAGTGAAGTTTTAGGCATTTGAACAGCAAGGGCTCTCACCGGTTATTTGTGCTGCTCTGCAGACCACAGTGGGAACAAAACTCACGTGGGGCTTCCGTGCTCCATGCTGCCCTGTTGTCTGGCAGCTGAGGAATGATCAAGGAAAGAAATGTTTAAAACAAATAGTTATAGAATTGTTTATGTTGGAAAAGACCTCCAAGATCATTAAGTCCAACCACTAACCTGGCACTGACAAGTGCACCATTAAACTAAATGGCACATCTACATGTCTTTTAAATACCTTTAAGGGTGGTGACTTCACACTTCCCTGAGCATTCTGTTCCAATGCCTGACACCCCTTTTAGTGAAGATGTTTTTCATAATATCCAATCTAAACCTCCCCTGGCACAATTTGAAGCCATTTCCTCTTGCCATATAGATTATTACTTGAAAGAGGAGACCCTCTCCTCACTACAAACTCCTTTCAGGTAGTTTTGGAGAGTGAAAAGGTCACCCCTGAGCCTCCTTTTTTCTAGGCTAAACAAGCCCAGCTCGCTCAGCCGCTCCTTATAGGACTTGTGCTTCAGACCCTTCACCAGGTCCATTGCCCTTTTCTGGACACCAGTCTTTGTGTAGTGAGGGCCCCCAAACTGAACACTGAACTGAATTCAAGTCGTGGCCTCACCAGTGCCCATTACAGGGGGACAATCTGTGCCCTGGTCCTGGCCACACTGTTTCTGATACAGGCCAGGATGGCATTGGCCTTCTCAACCACCTGGGCACACCCTGGCTCACATCCAGCCACTGTCAACCAGCCCCTCCAGGTCCTTTCCAGTGGCCACTTTCCAGCCCCTCTGCCCCCAGGCTGCAGCACTGCCTGGGGTTCTTGTGACACCAGTGCAGGACTCATCCCTTCACCTTGTGGAACCTCACACAACTGGCCTAAGCCCAGCCTTGGCCTTCCTACCCTCCAGAAAATCAACACTTCTACAGCCAAACATCCTTTAAACATCTTGCTCTGCAGCACCCCAGAATAATTCCCTTCCTCTGGTGCCCAATCCATCATAAACAGAGAAGTTAAAACCTCAGATTGATAGAAGAAAGCAGCAGCCATCGAATCATGGAAAGAGTCCTTCTTTGGCAGGTACAACAACGTATCACTGGTAGCAAATATTTTTCATATTCCAAAAAGAATATGAAACCAGTGTGGCAGACACATCTGGGCTTTCAGTACCAGTAAGCAAAAGGGAAGGGAAGGGAAGAGTATGACTATTGCAAAGAAGAAGGTTTAAAAACGAAGTGGACTTTTCACTGTGAGGCCTGGATTTTATGTTGTATTTTTATTACTACAGATGGTTTTGTGGGGAATATGATGGCTATCCTGCTGTGGTGGATGAATTACATTCAATTTAGAAGCCTGAATTTCCACTCTACGGATTTTGAAGAAAATAAATAAAGAGTTTCACACAGGAAATGAGCAGAAGTCTCTCTGTGGCACACAGCATTTGCACATTATTGATTTGTGATCTGATATTTAATGGACTACCTTGTATTGAGAATATGCCACTGACATAAACTTCACAAACAGCACCAACAACCAGCTTCCTAAGAGTGCAGGCAAAATGAGTGCAGTCCCCAGCATCTTTTGTCATCCCTTTTCCAACTCTGCTGAAGCGCTGGTGCTAACAGCTACTCTACCTGTGGTTTTTGCATAGTTTATCCAGAACTGGAGTGATACACTTATGTTTTTACGCACATAAAAATATAAGCAGGTTGCAGATGTGCCACTTAGAAACCTCTTTTAGCAACAGAATTATCATGGATGTGCTTCTGCTGAGTCTGAGTCAAAACCACTCAACAAGGGCTAACATGAGCTGCTGCACAAGACAGTGACTGCCTCTGGTGGGCCTCTTGTAGGGCTGTCACCAACCTCTCCCTTGCCCTTCCCAGCCTAACCAAAAGGTCACTGATATTATTATTAGCACAACAGAAATCCTAGCACATTAAAAACACTTAGAATTTGCCATATTTGCCCAAGATGTCAGGAAAGGCTCAAGAGTTTCTTGCCCCCTCCTTCCCAAAATCAGTACTTCTGGTGGGATTAAGGCTCCTGGTCCAAGGGCAGGCAGCAGCTGCCCAATCTCACGACCTGTGAGGTTTCCTGGTGTCATTGTGGAGGGAGTTCATTAGCTCAGTTCTGTAACATCACATCACTTCATGTTCTCAGGCACAAGATCGCCAGCAGCCCCGGCTGCCTCTGGAGCCTCCTTGGGTAGAGGGGCTGTCTCAGGATCATTTCTTCCCCCTCCTGCAGTCTGGAGAAGTTGAAACTTTGTGCACCCAAGGTGACATCCTCATACAGCCTGGGCAGGCACCCCCAATCACCTTCTCTACTTTCTGTGAAGGAGATGTTAGTCTTCTTTCCAGTTGATGGTTTGTTCACCCTGTTTCATCATTCTCTGTTGCTCCAAAGCAGCAGCCCTCTGGGTAGGGACATGGCAGACACCCTCCAGGCTTGTGATATGCTCTCCACAATACCCTTAAATGGGTGGAGAACCTGTAGAGTCCCTGTTGTTTCACATAGCTCCGTGTAGGACAATGTGACTTTTCCCAGCTTGTACCATTTCGTGCTCTTCTGTGTGCAACCCCAGTTCAGGCTCCCCAGATTTTCTGCCTGATGCCTCTTTTCCAACAGGCAGAACAGTGCCTGCTCAGCTCAGGACCAGGTCAAACTGTCCTCTGTCAGGTTAACCCTGCATTGAGTGTCACTTCCTTTGAGTGTCACACATTAAACAGGATGCTTCCAGCTCCCTATTACAAATGTCTTCAAGACACAAGTTCTCTCAGTGAAGATGATCAGAAAAAGATGGAAGAGGAAGTTTACAATAAGGAGTGAAGAAAGAAATTACAATTGTCAGATCTGAAGTTACTTTTTCTCACAGTCATTTTAATACACTAACACAGTGGCATGTTGAGGCTCACGAAGTTACACCACCACACTTTGCATTAACACAACTAAGAGCCATCAGCCACTGTCTTCTCTGCAGCAGTGTTTGATCTGGGAGGGTCAGTCCTTCAGGAGATGCTCATGTTACCTGCTGGCAGCAGGAGCTGAGGGAGGCAGTCCTATGATCACATCATGTCTTAAGATCACACCCTTGGGCTGACTGCCCAAATGATCCTTAAACAATGTGTAGGATGACTCAAGTGATACAATCCTGTGGAAATCTCAAGCATATCTTCAGGGTAAGAGTGTTCTCCAGCAGCCTCCGCAGAAAGCATGGGTGCCAGTCCTTCTCCCAGGCTAATCCAACAAGATTGTCCCAGTTCTTTCCCACAATCTGCATGGACACTGAGGCCAACACCTCTTCAGCAGGTCACCACCGTTATCAGGCTTCCTTTATCTATGGGGATGGACTACACCATCTCAGTTAGTGATTTGGGAAAGCTGTGAGACCACAAAGCACCTTCTCGAGGGATGCTATCCTAAGAAAGGCTCCATCAACAAAAGGAAGAGCCAGGTCTCAGCCAGGTTCAGGACACCTATGCTGGTCTGGAAGGCAGTAGGTAGGCAGGCCTGGAGGTCACACAGAAGGCTAATAACCTTGTCTGTTACTTCCCGCTATCTGTAGCCAGCCAGAGTGGATGAAGTTGTTGATTAAACCAGTTCTTGCAGAGCTGACATAAAGCAAACAACCCAGCTGAGAGCTCATTACCTGTAAAAGAGGATGAAGGGTGGAAAGTGCTGGCCACAGGTGGTGGTGTGCAGCCCAGGCTCCAGGGCTTGGCCAAGGAGAGCCTAGCACTGAACCAGAGCCTTGCTCAGTTCCCTGATGAGCTCTGGGAGGAGAAGGAGAGGAACAATGTCTGAGGTCTCTCCCAGAGTGTCCAAGACCCAGACCAACATGCCACCATGAGCCTCCACTGGGAGTTTAGTTGAGGAGGAGGTTGGAAATGTAGTGCAGCAACAGACCTTCACTGATGACAGGTATATTGACTGTGCATTTGTGATCTTCTGTCTTCATCTGACTTTTATACTCACTCTCTCTTGCTTGCAATCTCTCAGTAAAGCCAACCTTTGTTAGAGTAGGAATATAAACACTTATTTTTATGCATATAAATTCAAGGCCAAATCATGCAGCCATAAAACTGGAGACAACCAGGACATACCATGACAAGCAAAGAGATGGGACTCCCACTCAACTCCACTGGCCCCTGAGAGGTCTAACCAAGGGGAAGCCACCCTGCCAGCCACCCTGAGACATGCCCCAGCACAGCAGCAGCAGCATCAGTGATCAGTAAATTTTTAGCTTCTATATTTTTCAGATCCTGTACTGCATTAGCATCTAACTCTGAACTCCATATAGAATGTTAGTAAGCTCTCTTCACATTTTGGTCAGACAAAAAAAATCCTTCCAAGCCTGAGAACCAAGGTCACCCTCACCCTGAGGTCAGCCTCAGGCCCCAAAAAGTATAAACAAAAGTGAATTGGGGAGGAGCAAACTGGGGAATATGACTTCATTACCTGAAGCTGCAATTGGACAATTAACCCCTGATATGCAAACAGACCAAGCTTATATCTGTATGAAAAACTCGTGGCCATCATCCCCTTTGGGTGTAGTCTGCAAGGCTTTTGCACTGCCCAAGGCCTTTAATAAGGCCTATTGAAGGCCTTCAATAAATACCTACTTTAACTCTGTCTAGCCTCTGTTGTAGGCAGCCATTCCAAGGCATCATCAGCCCCAAGGTGACTGGGCTCAGTGTCCTCAGCCCCGTGTGCCTGACTCCTGAGTGTGGACAGCAGGAGCAGTGCTTCACCTCCAAACTTCAGAGCACAATCACCACTAGGGTTTGAGGGTCTTTCTCAGGGAACCACTAACAGATTCCTCCAAGTGAAAAACAGCTGCAGCAACGCAAACCAGGGGCAGATCAGCCACTCAGGTGCTGCAGCAGCACCTCCACAGCCTGTCACCCACACCGAGTTCCCAGGCAGCACGTCAGGGGCAGCCCTGGCTAATTACTGGTGACATCCATGTTTAACAGGGGTCAAGCCCTGGCCCTGTCTTTCTCAAAACAGGCTTAATAATTATTAACTTCAGGCTGGATGAGGAAAAAGCAATTGTTAACTAATAACCTTGATTTCCTAGCACACACAAACCATGGGGGTTTTTTTAAAACATTGGTTCTGCTTGACTTTCTATTTGCCTGGGAAATACTGATCTGATGCTTTACCCCCTTCCTGCAGTTTTATACCAAAGGAAGGACAGAAAATCTGGTGTGATGAATCAACAACACAAAGTGAACTCACAGATGTGCCCGAGTCAGTGGATATGTGGCCGGACTGACAGAACCAGGACTTCCTTTCTTCTTACCTTATGAATTAATTTGCCTTCATGTCAGCTCACTTGTAACTAAACTGACTTCTTTTCATCCTATTTTTTAATGATGCACTCTGCAGCACTTCGTATAGCCTGAGGTGCTCAAATGGCATGTAAGTGGATATTGCCCTGCAAGCTGCACTCTGCCATACAATTGCTATCGTCTCTTAAGTCTTAAAAGCCTGGGCATGATGTGAATTACAGGCTTTTCTTCTCCATGTGGGGCTCACAGCTTATAGTCCTAAATTACATTTTGTCAGCCTGTTGTCAAAGCAAGATAGAAGACCATTAAAAATAAGCTGCAGTTATGTAAGTGTTCATGAGTGTCTAAATATTAATGTCAGGATTTTGCATAATGGCAATGCTCTAAATAATCCTTTTTAGCCTTTGTAGTTTAATCTTTGTTCATATTTTATCCATTAGTTACCTCTAAATAGCATGGTTCTTTTGATAAGTAAGAGGCTGTGAATAACATTTACTGAAATTTCAACATTCTTGTCTTTCACTGCCACAATCAGAAATGACTCTGTTCCTGGGGCCGCTCAGTGTTTCGTATTTTAATTGCAAATGAACTACACAACCTGCAGAAGTTTAAACAAAACCCAAACAGAAACCAAAATAAATTTTTTAAAAAGCATACATTCCAGTGCCCATCTCCTGCTTCTACCATCTGCAGAGCTATTTGAAATCTCTATGAGCACTTAATTCACGCCACTTTTCTACACAATGTTACTTACCGACTTCCAAAGCTTACCAATAAAATACTGCTTCCATGACAAGGTGATGAGATTAAATGATAAAAGGCAGGAATTGAAAGTTTCACATTGTGGCTAACTAGCTGCCAGCGTCCCCATCTGATTTGCTGTGTCAGTGAATTGCTGGCCTTAACTGGAGGCCCCAACAGTGGGCCCCATGGATGCTGTAGCATGCAGCTGTGGAAAAGGAGGGTTTAATTTATTTTATGTGATCTTGATATGGTACAATCCTACCCTACCAGGGCTTTCATCTAGAAGAAAAACCCAAAGACCAATACCTGGATGCACTAGGTGTAATGTACTGTGAGCATGGTTTTGGTCAGGGAAAAATAAATTCTATAAATACCCTAGCAATGCCTTTCTCAACAAATGCAATGAGAATCTCATTGCTTCAGTATTTTGTAAACAGACAACTATGTCAGCTGGTTATAAAGTTTTGAAATTTGTTTCCAAAATGCTCCGTAATTCTTTTGTTGATTTATGTTTCACTTATCTAAATAAATATAACCAAGAAAGAGGGATTGAAAAACTGCAAGAGGTCTTCCAGCAGGAGAACTGTTACCATTTAACTCACTCCATTACCATTGTTTAGGGCCATAGACTTTCTTGTGTCCCTCCACTGTCAAAGGAATGCCACACATATAGCTGAGAAAAAAAGTTAAGGAATTCTTCACCATTAGATTTGTGGACAAGGTTATTTTCTAGGTTGAGACTGTCTCATGTCTGAAGATCCTACTCTGCAAGCTTTGCCATTGTGGTTGGGCTCTAAGAAAGGTCTGACCTGGGTACAGGCTGTTGAGAAAGCACTAAACACTGGTGCTGAATGATTCATGGTATCACACTGGAGCCTGTTGCAGAAATAGCTACTGATAGCAGAGAGCATCCCAAACTCTGGCCTACAGAGCAGATTCTACAGTGTGAATCACTTGGGAGTGATTCTCTCTCCTTATTTCCAGATGCTAAATTACTTAAAATGTTGCTAAAAATATGACTATTGCCTAATATTACCCTTATAAGTAGTCTTTTTGCAATGTCATCCTGCAAGATGTATGGGGAAATTCTCCCACCCATGTGACAAATATATTTGATAACTCTTCAGAATCTAAATATTCCACTGAAGGCATTCACTTTCCCTATTTTAAGCCCCTTCTTCCTACTTTGGTCAAAGGGAAGTGAGCATTAGATCATCAATGAGGGGAAAAGGAGCCCTAACCTGCACTTTTTGTTAGCTCTGGAATCTGCTGATGTAGGGAGGACTTGCAGGAAGGATGCACTTCCAAGATTTACTTTTCCACAGCCTCAAAATCCTGGGGCAGTGGAGCTGCTCAGCCCTCAGCATGAAGAGCTGTGGAGCAGTGAGAGGGGCACAGCACAGGGCAGTGCTGCCCAGACCCCAAATGTCTGGGACGACTGTCACCCTTTTTTGGGAATACCCATGGGGAATAGCTGGTTTTATCTTATATCAGAGCTTCTGTTCACCATAATGACTCATAAATTCTCATTTGTATTATCCAGGCTCTCTAGAACACTCCAGTGTCCTGAACAAAAGCGGAAATAATTAGGTACCACTGCAGTGGCTAAATATTATTTGATTCTGAACATCAACTTTAAGGAAATTGACAATAAAAATTCAGCTCTCTAACCTCTTTTGACAAGAATTTTGGACTGCTAACAGAGTACTAAACAAGACAGCATTAAGAGATTCTACACAATAATGGGTAACACTAAACATTTCCTCAAACTTTGCAGAAGGATTGCAAAATTGTATATTTTTACAGTAGATGCTTACATACTGTTTGTACATATGGTATTTGCACAAGATTAATATTTTTTTCTGGTTTTGCATCCACACATGTCCCTGTACAAATGTGGATGTGTATGCAGACACATGAGGTCAGCTGGTAAAAGCAATCTACATTTTTAGTATATTTTTTTAATATCCTGGGTACAATGAAATTTTCTTATGGACATTTTGACAGTATTTGGACCACTGTTCATGCCTACAAAAATTCCATGGAAGTTGATGATGAGCAATAAAAGAAATGTGTCTTTGCAGCAGAATGGCATTGTTTTCTGTCTGCTGTTCTCGCCTCTTCTCTTTAAAATACTTCAGCCATCTAATGCAGGATCAGAAATGACACTGTGTCACTTAAATTGCCAATTGCATAAAACAAGTCCTGAAGAGTGAGTGGCTAAACAAAAAAAAAACACCAAAAACCAAAACACACACACAAAAAAAAAAAAAAAACCCAAAACCAAAAAACCCCAAAAACCAAAACAACAATAACAAAAAACAAACAAACAAACAAACAAAAACCAAAAAAAAAACCCAAAAAAAACCAAAACCAATCAAACAAAAAAAACCCACAAACCCAACCAAACAAAAAAATTGTGTGGTTGTGTTTGTGCACAACCCATATTCTACAAATCATGTGTTCAAGCAGTTCAATGTCTGCTTACAAACAACAAGCACCTCTGCAGAAATGAGTAGGGGCTCACAACCAACCATCATCCAGGACAAAGGATTCACACACCCCCACAACCTATACTTTACTATCACAGAAAATTGGAATGCAATACCTAGGAAATACTTCTAGAGGAGTCTGCAGAGACCTTTCTGTGCTGCCTAATGTTTTGAACAGGGTGAGGTTTTTGCAACCATTTCCTATGAAGCTCTGATGTCACCCTGATGTGCTGCTGCCTTGGGGAGGAAGGCTCTGGGAGAGGGGATGGCCAGACACCATGCTGTCCAATACAGCTGGAAGTGGAGGAGGGATGATGCCCACTCCATGCTTTTGGATGTTTCCAGCACTGTGTAGGATGTTTTACTGGGAAATGCTGGCAAAAGATACCTGGAGACCTTTGCAGGAGGCACAGGGAGGGATGGAGAGAGAGGAGGGATGCAGGGAGAGGTGCAGTGGTGTGGGCAGGGGAGCAAGAGCCCAAGCAAGGGCTGAGGCACTGTACCCATACCCCAGGCCAAGGAAACTCCTCCCTTCCTTACCCCATGTCTTACACAGGCCCTGCAGAAAGCATACATGAAGACACATGGAGTAGTTCCTATTTTAAGCAGCTGCTGCATGTGTGCCAGAAATAGGCTTTTAGTTCTTTTCTGGCTTCCAGTTCATGTAAACGAAATACAATGAAAGAATTGCTGAGCAAAGGAAGAACTGGAGAGAGACGCAGAGGTCTGGGAGACTGTAAAAAATGAATGGCATCCCTGCCCTGCTACCCAGCAAGAACCACTGGATGGTGTCACTGGGATTCTACCAAGTACAATCACTGACCAGGCATCACATAGTTTCCATCTCTCTAAGCAAAAAAAAAAAAAAAAAAAAAAAAAAAGAAAAAAAAATTTAAAAAAAATGCTATTTTCTCTTTTAAATCCTTGGAAACTCTGCTAGAATAAACTCTCTAATCCTGTTTGAACAAGTGTGATTTTATATTCTCAGTGTTTGCTTTGTGTTGCATTACAAACTCCCATAGCCACTCACTTGAAAAAATGCTTGTGGCTCA
Organism: Passer domesticus; assembly: GCF_036417665.1. NCBI lineage: Eukaryota > Metazoa > Chordata > Aves > Passeriformes > Passeridae > Passer > Passer domesticus. The sequence continues at coordinate 138,742,142 of NC_087474.1, forward strand.
AATACATTGAATAGTCAAAACCAAACACTGTTTACTCGTCTGATTGAATTAAAAGCATTCTATTTAAAGTGTTTACAAAATCTTCTACATGTAATAGGGATTCACTGCAAAGCCAGAACAGCGCTTTTATGACTTTTAGAAATCGTTGCCGAGGAATCAGGGTAATTTGATTATGTTAGCAAGACTGTTTAAAAATTCAGGAAATTGGGACTCTGTTCAGTAAATGAAAATAGGTTGTAGGAAAGAGATAGTCGGGCATTAAACGCTACAAGACGTTCTGCTGTAAATTGCCAGATGTTCCCATTCGGTGAACTGAACATAGTGAAACGTTTTGATTGAGGATTGCAGCATGCAGTACAGAGTCATCAAACCTCCCTCAGGCAACGGGATGAAACTCCTCATACCCTGCTGGAATTATTCAGTGCAATAAGTTCCTGTAAACTCTCAGCTCAGTCCATGGAAGTGGTTCACACAATCAACTCAGGTCACATGTTTAGAGTTTGCTGCTTTGCATCTTATCGTCCTATGCATATGCTTGACAATAGGTATTGGATCTGGACATCTGCTTCTCATTCAAAGTCTGCCCGTGTGCATGAGCCATTTAAAATTAAAATTCCTGTGAAGTAAGTCCTGAGGAATTTGAGTTTGTATTGGATTTTTCACACTTGGGGTACATAAAACTGCAGTGGATATCCATCAGCTGGTAGCAGCCATACAGCAATGTTGCATAGGTAATTTTCAGGCACAGCAACTCCAGTGGCTCTGGATGGCTCTTTCATTTTGTTTAATGGTCAAAAGGAATTTTGGTGACATTGCTGAGGTTACACATTCACTCTTCTGTTTTTTAAGTAATGCCACAAGATTGATCCTTGACCTGGAGGGCGACACAGAGGCGACCTCCACCTCTGACCCCCCTTCCTCCAAAGAACCCGGCTGGGTGATGGGCAGAGCAGCAGCCTGCCAGCCCTGGGCTGCTCTGCCAGTGCCACCCTCAAGAACAGGACTGCCTGTGATTCTGAAGAAAATTTTACCACTTGCCTGTGTTTCAGTTTTAGTAGCAGGTATACTGAGACACCCCCCTGGCTGTTTGGCAAAGATGTATCACTGGAGGAACAACAGGGGGATTTTGTGCAATAGGCACAGCTCAAGAAGATACCAATACACTGAACCCACTGTGATTTTGGCCCCATTTCCTGCTGAGATAATTACAGAGCTTCTGAAATTGCTCTGCTCCAGTGTGGTGTCTGAGGGGCAGCACCAAGGCAGAGGAGTGTCCAGCAGGAGAGGTGCAGTGGTTCAGCTGCTCTCTTGAACCTTTCCTCATGCTCTGGTTCTGGTACCAGAGGACAAGTGACGACTATTTGAGCTGGATCAACACTGAAATCCAGAAACCACTAAAAAAGGTCATTTTTCCCTGAAATAGCTGTGGCCAGCCCGGCTCTCCCTTGAACCCTTCTTGCTGGTGTCAATTTCCATGGGAGGCTGAACATTTCCCTCCCCTCAGGTGTACAGTTTTGGATCAGATACAGATCTCCAGGAAAACAGTTTCCCTTAAGTCAGCATGCCAGCACTTGTGCCTTCCCCATGTTCACCAAGGTGTAGCAGGCATTTCTGCCTCCATGTGATGCTCGCCCACTCTTCATAATCAGTTTCTACCTCTTAATCCATCACTTTTGTAAAATTTACTGTCAAGCTGATACAGATACGAACCTCCACCCAACACGTCATAACAATGAAAATCCCTACACTATTTATACCTCCCAAGGGTTTTTCTTGAAGCACTTTTATCAGCAGCAAATTTGGGATCAATTTCAGATTTACATTAAAGGCATACCCCCATCTCTTGCATTGTCACTAATTGGTACAGCTTTCTAATAATTTTCAGAGACCAGGTCAAGACTAGAAAAATGGGGCTTATGTAGTATGTAAACTTCAACAATTTCACCACGAAGCTGTATCACAATGAGGTTACTTTTCTTCATTTCCTTTTGTTGCTGCTGTGACCATAAACTCCAGCACTGCTGGGAGAGGAGTGCGGGCAGGGCAGGCAGCTCAGCAGAGCAGGCTGCAGAGAAGAGCAGGAGGCCCAGTGTCCACGGCTGTGCCCACACTGTGCTGCACCACGGACCATGCAAACACCTGCGAATTACACAGGCGTCAAAATGCAGCAAGAACTTGCAAAAACAAGTTTTGCAAGCATGTTGGCATCACAGAGAGCTGGGGGTGCAGGAGGCTGCCCTTGGATGTTGACATGAGGAAAAGCATCCTTGTGAGGCATTTGTGGAGTTCAGCCACACTCTAGCCTGCCATTGACACAGCCATTCAGCAGGTTTGGGGGTCTCCTCAGAGAGAAAGGACCCACAGTATCATGTTTGGAGAAAAACTCCCTCAGGGGCTTGCCTGTCCTCATCAAGTCAGGTGGAGGAACTGAGTCCACCCCGTCTTCCTGCTTTCCTATCAAAATCCAACATTGATCCTGGCAGTAGCTCTTTTTGTGCAAATCTCTTCAGCTGCCAGTACCTGAGCAGGGTTGAAATCAAGCTAAATGTGCTCATTCAGCTTCATCTTCCCCAGGCAGGGCTGCCTGCAGAGGTGGGAGCCATGCCCCATTGCTGCCCATTGCCCACTCAGCACTTCACAAAGCCCTGGGAGGGTGCTGATTCCGTGGTGCTCCGTGGGCACAGTGATATGCACACAGCTTCTCATGGGTGAGACACCAGAACACCAGGAGACAGCAAATTGAATTTAGCCTCTTAATAGCATTTATTTAGATTTGCTTTAGTAATGGGCAAGAATAAGGGCCTAAGAGCCCAGGAGACTATAATCCTTTTAGACACTCAAGCTCCTGAGCAGAGTGAGGTGAACCTTCCAATGTCATGTAAAAGACTTGAGAGACTCAGAACCACAGGAAATGCAGGGAATCCTGTTGCCTCTGAATGAGGCAGCAGATGATGGGTGGCTCAGAGGTGTTTTCCTCTCCTGTTTTTTGCTACTGCTGGGCAGAAGAACAGGGGTCATAAACACAAACTGAACTGGCATGAAAATTAACTTTCTAATATCTATAACAAGCTGTCTCTCTTTTCCAGAAATTTTGTGAGAAACATGAGAGATTTTGCTAAATCTGCACCTTGACTATTAAGGCCTGAAGACGCAATGCTCTAAGCTGCTGAAAAAGTATCAAATTCTTCAGCAAGGGATTTATCAAAACATTTAAGTGTACTCTTCATAATGTGAAGTGGAACTAGTATCCTTGATAACACACTTTCTTACCAAGTTAAATAAGAATGTAGGACTTTTGAAACAAATCAACTCTTGGAGTCTACTACTGTCACTGTGCTTTTTCATCTCAGGAAATTTCTGGGGACTATAACTGGTGAAGATTTATTTCATTGTGTACTTCTGAAGAAAAATCCATGTTAGAAAACAAGGGCTTGAGCTGTGGCAGATGGTGCTTTTCTGAAGAAGAAATTAGTGTTTAATAAGGACTGTAATAGTGCAAACCAGATGTTCATCTCACATTTTATCTTTGAAAGGATTTGGGAGGATGCCATATAGATACATATGTGCATCACAGATCTTGAAAAAATACACAGCTGGATCTCCAGGGGCTCATTAAGGGAGGAGTAACTTTTTGTGTCATCGCACTCCACCGAAAAACCAAGGTCTGTTTAAACTATGACTAAAGATCTCTTAGGAATCCCCTTTCACCTCTCACATGGACAGAACAGCAGTCCAGAAGAGTAAGGGTAGCAGCAAGTTGGTTCACCAAGGAAAATGGTGACTCTAGTTTCATTAAGTACTTTGGAAAATAATAATTAATTAAGAAAAGAAGATTCATCAAGAAATGCTACTCTTACTGGGCTTTGTCTAGCTCTCCACTGGGATGCAGATGTGACTTCCTAGCCATTCATACCGTGACTTACAACAAAACAAAAGCTGCAGACACATTGCTCCTGCTACATGACAGCCTCTCAGCCTTCAGTGCGCTGTCCCTGTTTCTTCCTGGGCAGTGGAGAAGTGTTCTCCCTCCTTCTCCTTCCACCTGCAGCTGAGCTGAAGGCTCAGGCTCATGGTGGGTGCTCCTGGTGGAGCAGAGGCTTGAGGTCAGAGCTCCCAGCCTGGTGCTGAGGTCTTGCTGTCACTCCCCTGCCTGGGCCATGGACACCTTCCCACAGTGACACGTGGCCTCAGCTGCCCGTGGGCAGCACAAGGGTGCCTGTACTTCCCCATGGGTACCAGCCCCTCCTGCCACACATCCCCAGGGCTGGCCAGTGTGAGAGTGCCTTCACTGGCAGTGCTGTAGAAGATTATTACCTTGGCCTTGCTTCCCTTTTGCACTTAAGAGTAAACAAGGACTTGCTTCAAACCACGATTCTCTGCCTTACTACCTTCACTTAGCAAAACCACACATTGCTGGAGAAAATCAGCCATGGATGGATAAATGTCTACCCACCTGGGAAAAAATCCAATTAAAAATGCAGGTGGCCAATGCTCCAGCTGCAGTGCAGCTCTGCAGCTCCTCCCAGTGCTGGGAGCAGCATCCTGGGACAGACAGAGGCAGCCATGCACTCTCCATAAAGAATTACTCCTTTGCTTGTGCTGCAGGCCTGGCTCCTGGCTCCTTGCAGGGTGGGCAAGGTGGGGTGCCCTTGCATAGGACAAAATTTCAGGGATTTTATCCTATGTCAGGGGCCTGGCAGCACCCATGGCTGCTGACCTGGGAGTGAGAGGAGCTGGGAGCCCTGCAGGAAGAGGCTGCTTTTCCAGCAGTGGCTGCTGACCTGCTTTAGTCTTACTACTGCAGCAGCTAGAGTTGTTCTTTATTCCCAATTTTTAAACAAGGATTTTATTATAGCACTGAAATAATGACCAAGAGGCTGAGAATTTTAGCTGGCTCTGCTATTATTACAGGTCTCTTTCCTGCAAGCCAACAGAGAGAACAAGTGGGTACATGCTCCATTTGTTGAGGAAGCACCTCTGATTTCATGCTGCCCCTCTTTTTCACATTTCTGCAAGCCTGCCTCAGCACACAAACAAATTCAGAAAGCAAGGATTCTCAGGTTATGTGAGGCACATTGGAGAAGCACACAGAAATAGATCTTACCTGAGACTCCACAGTGGATATAATTACCAGAATATTTTTTTCTGGGAATGGCATTTGTACTTCTGCATATTGCTGGGGCATTCAATGCCATGGTTGTTTTTCCAGTCAGAGTTCAAGGTTCAAAGTTCATACTACATGAAGAAGTTTGCAATATGTATTGGATAAACAAAAAATTACATTAATTAATAGGTGTTTAATTAAGAGGATGAGATACATCTTGCACCCTTAAATTGTTTTATAACTGGTTTAGATAAATTCCTTTGCAATTAGTAATTTGTAAGTCAATTAAATATGTCTGCACAGAGGACCTGGTTGACATAAAAGGCAAGAAGGATTCTCAGACTGCTTGTACTTTCATTCCAGTTCAAGGTCTCCTCGCAGCGGGGCCAGACACTATCCTGTAAACAATAGGGTTATCTTTTCCAGCTTATTGTTTTCTTATGACTCAGATACAAAACTGAGCTACTGTCACTCAGTCCTGGAGGAAATGCTTTAGTTTAAAATGCACCCACCAGAGTTCATGCTTAGTTGTCTCACCTTGCAATTAAAGCAGGTGAGGAGTGAAATGATTACTGACGTCTTTAGGAGCTCAGCTGATGCAAGGTTAGTTACTTAACTCAGTTATCTGCTAGACTCCTTGAACTAAAATAAAGGTTATTCTCACTGACAGCATCTTTTGTGTGTGCAAAAGCACAGGAGGGCTCATTAAGGACTTTATTCTTTGAAATTCTTAGGAGTTGCACCAAAACCCTGCTTCCTGAGTTAGGATTTAGTGAATTTAAAATGTTGTTCACTACAGAAAACAAGAAAGAAAGAAAAATCATAAGTGTCACCAGCTAATATTAGTGAAGAATTTGAAAGGCAAATATGTTTGCTTTTTGTCAATGTGAAGATATTTGCAAGTTTTTCCAGTTTCCTGGGGTCCTACAGAAGGACAAGCAAATCCTACTTCTGTAAGTAGTTCTGTAAGTTCCTGTCAAGCAAATCCTACTTCTGCAAAGAATTTCTTAAGAACAATAGAGTGAAAGCATCTGTGATCTCAGAAGTGTGGTTTACTTTAGAGAGACCACACCAGTATTCACAGCCCTCCAGCACGGGCTGGGAACATGGGCTCACTTCTGACCAAGTCACAGCTGGCATTACACCTGAAAATCAGCAGCATCCTCTACCTCTGTAAGTCTCTAAGGCTTTGAAAGGACAAAATTATTCTCCTTCTTTGTGCCTATTGCTGTTAACATGGGAAAGTCATACCAAATTTCAGCTAACTGGTTGGAACTGTAGAAACATCCCCATGTGCTCGTTCATCCCAGATGTGGATGTCCATTATCCCTGTTCTTCATTCATGAAACATCTAAACCTTGTAAAGTGAACCTTGTGGGACAGAAGCAATGATCTTCCTTGTGCCTAAAGTGCTGTAGCTGTTGTAGCATTTCAGGCAATGTCTAAGCAGATAATTTGAATAGCATGTGTGTTTTGATTCTCTTGGCTGCAGAAGAGCTTTTCTTCATCTTTGTTCTGGATCCTGTCCTGAAGGATTCCAACACTATGCAGTGTCCACTGCAACTCCACATGCTGGCAGAGCCTGCCACTGCAAGCCAGTGTACAGAGGAAGGCACTCACAGAGCAGTCCCAACAACACATGTGGGAATATTCAAGGGACTTCTGTTGCTCATATGGGTTGCCATTAACAAACATGAATCTTTACCATAAAGTTTATGACTGTGCCTACTATCCCATGTAAAGAAAGAGGGGAAAGAAGAAAGCACCCACTGCCTTTTCAAGGTGATAATTCCCACTCCAATGCACATTAGTCTTTTTTCTCCCTACTGCCTTCATCCTTCTCCCTCCCTCCTATCCTCCCATTTCCTTCCACCACTACAAAGCCCTGCAAAGATCAAAGTCATCATTGACCATGAGTTTCCACAATGTTTCTGCTTCAACACTGGCTGGGAGCCAGCTGGCATGTGTTGAAAACCATCATCAGAATCTGTTTAATTACTGTTCCCAATGCAGTGTTTAACAAAACACTGGAACGGACACAGCTCCAGCAAGCTGATGCCCAGTGATGAGACACTGCAGCAGCACAGCCATGACTTTGATGTTTGCTGTTTTAATTCTTTCTTATTTCATACTATTAATCTACTTTTTGGCCTATTTTGAAAAGATACCTTTGCAAGAATGAAAAAGGGTATCTCTAAAATTTTCCTCAATTTAGTGTAAGTTTCCTGTTAAAATAGGTTACATGTAGATTTGAATTGAAAATACATCACTCACAAAAAAAGACACTCTTTCTACTATGTCTCCTCGATCTGTGACCTGTTGTTGGAGAAGAACACTTTCCTGGCTGGCCTTGGAGCTGCATGTTAATGTGATGATTGGCTGCTCCAGACAGTGCTTGTAATTCATCCACTTGTTAAATTAAGCCCATTGTGGCTGCATCTAAGCCTTTTCCTGACCTTTGATATATGTCAACTTCTGGTCCTTCCCAGAAGCACTAGGTGGTTTCTCTGGCTCACACCTTCTCTGGGACCTACCCTGACCCATGCCCACGTGGTTTTGCTGCCTCAGGAAATCACAGACAATAGGGGCCAGGTCAGCCACTCTCCACATAGACAGTGGCTACCTTCACTGAAGGACCTCATGCTGTACATCTCTAGCCAGTGGCACACATTTCCCTTCCCACCATGGTCTCAAACACCTGCAGTCAGCCAGCCTGGCCACATGCTGCCTCAGTGAGCAACACTGTCTGTCACCAGGGTGCTCACAGCTACCACTGCCATTGCAACAGCACAACCAAAACCTCCACCCTCTTCAAACTGGGCAGCTGGACACTCTTCAGGTCAGTCTCTGCATTGTGTCTAAGACTTTGCACCTCCAGGGACTCTGCCTGTGAGCCTCTGTGATTACACCCACTGGGTCAGACTGGATCTCCATGAGCATCTGCACTATTGCCCAGAATTATACCACAGGATTGACAGCTGCACTGCTCTAAACCATGGAAATTCAAAGATTAGTCTGAACTATCTGGTAGCGGGAGAGCATCCATCCCAGAGTGCAAGGAAAAAGTGACACTTTCATTGTGCCACTCAAGATGGAAATTATGTCTGTGAGGCAGCAGCACCATTCACTGAGAGACATAATCAGAGCAGTTTCTGGCTGATGCACAGGTCATCTCTCTTTTAAGGAGTGAAATTGTGTTCTCATGACCACTTTGACAATGGCTATATACCTGTTATGCTTCTTGTCACCCAAAAATTTGAACTGCAGGACTGGATGGCAATGACAAGGCAATGACAAGGCAAGTCCTGCAGCTAAGGACAGTGCTGTCCTGGCAGACATGGCCCTCAGCTGAGGACACTGCTGTCCTGGCAGACACATCTTCCCGTGAGCCAGAGAACCACTCCTGCTGCTCTGCAGTGGGCAGCCTCTTTGGCAGCTCAAGGGACTGTGAATAATCCTTTTGAGCTCCTGCCACCAGTCCCAAAGTGTGATCACTACATAATGACGCCAATGGCAGAGTGTGAACCTTCTGCTTTGAGAGGTTGGGTTTGAACAATAGTGACAAGAAAGAGCTGGATGTAAGGGACATTCAAAGGCTCCTCCACACAGATCTCATGACAGGAAAGTAATCACCCCATCGGATCCCAGGACAGTGTTGCACACAGGTCATATATTCTGGACATATTACCATGGTATCTTCACCTTTCCCTGTCTCATGTGACAAGTACATCTTGTCCTGCTTTGCTTGTTGCATCACACAGCCAGATGTGGAACTCAACCCTGAGAAGCCTCACTCCCAGCATCTTGCCATAGGGCTTTTGTCCATGCCTGGAGCAAATAGACTGGGGAAGAATGTGCCTTCCAGACAACCATGATGTTGGACTGAGAACCTCAGCATCCAGGGGCTGCCAGCAGGACACAGCACACGTGGTGGCCGAGGCTCACAGCACTGTGCCCTGTGACATGGTCATTTCCATAACTCCTCTGCTGCTCCTTCTTGTAAACTAATATGCTTCATCTCCTACATGGTGGATTTAATCGAGGGTTAACTGCTCAGGGCTTTTGCTTAAAAAGACATCACAATCTTCAAACCCTTGGTCACCCTATCTCAGCAATTAGGGTCTGAAAAACAATCTGGGGATTATCCTGAGGATGAGCATAAAATCTTGCCCTTGGAGAGATCAAATGAAAATTTTACCATAGATTTTATCATATCCCTGGAGGTGGGATTTTCCCCAGAGATTTCTTGTGCCTTAACTGGGTGTTCAGTTAGAAAGACCGCACATGGTGTTTAATTTTTCTGCTTCCAAGATTTGTTTGACCTAAGATGAGAGCTATGAGTGGAGGGGAGGAAGGGGAGACAGGCTGGGCAGGAAACACAGTCCAGTGAACTTCTACAAACCTTAAACAACTGCAGTTGGCTGGCATTCAGTATGTGAGATGGACCAAGGTTCAGGGTGATTTATTTTATCTGGAATTGTTTCATGTCTCTGGATGTAATGTGTGGGGTTGGCTCCCGCTCCAAAAGCAAGTGGTCTTCTGAAGAAGGCTTTCAAGACGATCTTTCATTTATCTGTAGTGCAGCATTTGCCTTCTCCACATTCACAAATTTGGAACTAATTCCCTGTATGACATAGCATTTAATAAGTTTGTCTCCTGAATTCTGCAAAGCGTTTCAAATACTTTGATGGCATTTTCTTTTTAGCAATTAATATCTTATCAGTGAGTTTTCAGAGAACAATGGCCTGATTCTCCCCCAATGCCATTTTACATCTCTGTAGCTTCACTGACTACAAATGAGTTACCCCTGCTTCACGTAGTTGGAGATGAGAATTAAGACCTTAAGCTAACCACTATTTAATCACATGCTTTGAGCCCATTTTCTCTCATTCAGAATCTGTTCTTTGCTTGCAGCCCTACATAATTGCCATTTTACTATCTTAGAAAGCTGGTCATTATTAAGAATGTGTGTACTAACTACCCTTTAAGAACCCCAAAATGAGGGATACTCCAGCCAGGGGAAGCCCCACACCTCTCCATCTCATGGCAGTGATGGTGGCTCTTCTCACCCGGGTACCAGACTTCCCTGGAGACTGTTCTACAAGCTCTGAGGGAGAGTGATTATTATTTTATTTCACCCCTAATAAACAGCTTCTTCTACATACCTGAGGAGTTTGCAATTAGACTCAAAAAATAAAAGCTTGCTGCAGGAAAATAAGCTTTTTCTCTAGCACGAAAAATCCAGCTGCATTTTCTCTTGAAAACAGCCAGACCATAGACTCTCCTTGTACTGTAGACTAATTTGTTTTGATGCTCACAGGATGTATATCCTGAAGTTGGAATAAATATGCTGAAACATGCACAACCTGGACACATCTTTATTTCACTCTTTTGACTCTGGATCCAGTTCCATCCTGAGAAGGTAAAAGCAACACCAACAGAGAGAGAAACAGAAATGCAAAAAACCCAGATAGCTGTGATAAGGCTTGACATAGACAGATGCTCACTTGCTGTTGGAATATATGTCTATTTTAAATGTATTTGTATCTGAACAACAAAGCAGGAGCAGGCAAGAGGTAGCAGACACTGTTTTAAAATACTTTCATTAATTACACACAAATCTGGACTAACTTTAGCATGTTCAGTAAATTAAATGGGCGAGTATTTCAGGATCTGTTTACTCTCGTAAATTAGGAGGTGATAAGTGGTGTCAGCTAATTCTGGTGATTTTTTCATGTGTGCAAGCATTACTCATATAGGTACAGATTTCCAGGGCCAGACAACTGAAATTAGTTAAGTGGGACATGTTGGGCATTATATATTGAGAACAACATGAAGCAAATTTTTGCTATAAAAACATTTAAGCTACAAAACAAAGTCCTTGAAGTTGAGAAAAATCAAAATTAAGGTTGTCCTTCCATCTAATGCTTTTTGATACCATCTTCAATTATAGTTGTCGTGTCATTGTCTCCATAGCTTTAAATTTCTGCAACAAAGTACTGCATGGATCTTACTGACAACATTCTCTCTCACTAAAAAGCCTATTATTTATACTGATTGTATAATTAAATAAATGCAGAGCATTTGGGCTTACAGACATCTTCCCTTTGCTATTTGCTGACAGCAAAGGAAGATGGTGCCTTACGTCTGGCAGTGTGATTCCAAGGAGGAGAACGCAGTTATTCTATGATGAATATTCTAAGATTATCATCTTGTCTTGGTCAGGACTGTACCCTTCCCCTTCTCCTCCCAGCCACCCCAGGCACTGCAAGGTCCTGCTTTCCTCCCTTGCCGTCCTCATGGGTATCACCTACCATGGGCCTGATGTCCTGACATTTTCCCCTCTGTGCCAACATCTCCTTCTACCCTCACTCCTGTCCTTCTCCCTCCCCATATCTCCCCCTCTACATGGCCCCTCTTCTTCTTCTTCAGTCTCCAGCTCTTACAACCACTGAGCCTCTCTTTATTCCTCCATAAGTAAACCAAATTCCCCTCTCTTTCCCCTGGCTGCACAGGCACACACAGCAGACCTTGTCTCACAGGTGCCAAGGGGAACTCTACAGCCCTTTTATTTGGAGACCAAGCACAGAAAGATTTCTATGGCTCTGAGCTGGCCTAGATGGGATTTTTAGATGTCAGAATTTAACAAGTCTCTACTGAGCATGTACAAACTGCAAAGACAGTAATGCTTAGACATGGTCCAAAGCTGGGAATAATTTCCCAAATGTGTTGAAAAGAAAATTTCTGGTGTTTGGTTGACTTATTTTGCCAATTTTTTTGTGCTTTCCTTCCATGCATGGAGGTAAAACATCTTCTTTGGAAGGAAGGGAATTTGGAATTTTGAGGGAATTTGTATTACTACAGACAAAATAACATACTTTCTCCTAACCTTGCTCTTGGAAACAGATGCAGCATTCTTGATAAAACTTGCAAAACAAAAATAAAATGAAACAAATGAAGTCAGCTGGAGGCTGATATCCAGTATAGGAAATTTCAGCTTGCTGCATTAAACTTTGGCAAATGTATAAGCAACTGACAACAAGATATAATAATGAAAAAGTGTTGGGCAATCACTGTACCTCTAATTCATAACTCCTACACATTTTAAGATAATGGAAATTACTCATGTTCATCAGGAATTGAATAGATGCTTCTGTAATTACTTGTATTATTCAGTTAGCAACAGCAGCCAAATGTATGTCTGACTTTCATTAACTTGAGCAGTATACTTTGCAGTATTAAAATCTATTTCAATTCAACCCTTCTGTATTTTCCTTCTGATGTACAGCATACAAACCTTAACTATGATATCATCTTTTGGGATAATAAACTAAATCAACAGTACATTTCATTTGCAGAGATCATCACATGACACACTTTCAGGTATGCAAATGTCTCAGGTAAATACTGAGCCATGGCTCTAAATAGAACTTTCAGAGATATATAAAAAAACCCTTTTTTATTTTAAAGGTACATTTTGTCCTAATTAAAAAAAAAATAATAAAAGGCGCAATACCCTTGGCTAGAATTGTCAGAGTGGTAAATTTTACCCTGTTCAGGAGGCCAGCACAAAGTGACACCGAATTTCTTACTGCAGTTAACATCCAAAGACAAATCTTCTGGACCCAGGACAGAAGTGGGTTTTGGCCAAGTTTTATAATTTTTGGTAGTCCTATCTGTCAGCATTGTGTCATTCACTTCACTTATGGTTCTTGGTAGGCACCTACCCTGGAAAAGAGATTCTTTAATCAGCAAAGCACTTGGGGCATGTATTTTACATTTAAAAGATTCAGCGAGTTGCTGAATGACAGGGGATGAGCTGGAGTGCTGCCAGGGCTGGACTTTAATGCCAGGTGTAAAGGCCATCTTTGAATCTGGATTAATGACTGGTTCAGATGTTCCCCTCTAGGTAGGGGTGGGGACTTTCTGAAAGCAGCTCTCCTGGAAAGCTGGCTGACACCATTCCCAATGAGCACAGCTGACTCCAGATCCCCCTGCTGCCCTGCACACCCCCCTGCATCCCCTCATTGCAGCAAAGCCCACAGCCCAGGGGCAAGTCTCTGTCTCTTTGCATGGATACTCACTCATTTTGTTGCAGAGTGACAAACACAGACCAGCCTCCTTTGCAGGCTACTTCTGGACTGTTTCACCCAACCCACCATCTCTAGGAGGCTGCTGCCTGTGCTCTTGCCTCTAATGCCAGCCTTTTATTTTCTTATTACTTCTCCCACCGCTGTACTTGTCTATGAAAAATGAACAAAATAAAGTTTTGGCAGCTGCATGTTTCTCTTGTCAGCTGTTGCAGGCCATGCTCAGACTTTCTGCTGCATTCATATAAAGCCTATCATTATAACCCCATACAGTCCAGCTGTGCAGCCCCAGAGGTGCCACAGCAGACACAACAAGCACTGGTTGCTCAGCAATGCCCTTAGCTCCTGCTGCGCTGTTGTTTCAGCTATCAGATGTTTAAGAGATGTGTTTCAGCTATCAGATGCCTGGTTTTGTGCAGACATGTTTTGAACTTCATATCTAACCAAAATAAAACTATAGATACAATAAAAATTAAATAACCCGCATATGTCTATGATTCAGAAACTGCATAGCAAAAGAGGCCTCTGGATCAAAGAGAAGCAAGCTGCTTCTTGGGGCTGCTCAGAAGAGCCACCCTTTAGAACAAGAGCCTGTTGAGGAAGGATGCATGTTCATGGAATTACACTATTAAGAACTCATTCAGAAAAGCCAGCATTCATTGACGTGTTACCAAAACTTGCTGGCACCTCTCCTGTGGCTCAATGGCCCCATGAGTACTAGTCCCATTCTACCACACCCCTGAATTCAGATTTTACTACAGAAATGAACACAACTGCACTTAAAAACATTACATAGAAGAATATTACTTAGAAATATTTCTATAGAAGACATGAGCAGTTCTATTGTTCTTAAATTAGAAGCATAAAATTCGGGAGTTTGGGGACCTGGTGATAAATCTCTTTAAACTGTCCTACCAACACATCTTACCAAGTTTTTTTAGGTTATTGTCAGTGTGGCTTCAAACAGATTTAATGTCAGCTGTATTTTTCCCTTTCACAGGTTCTGTCTCTCTTTGAATAAGTTATTTGAGAAAATTTGCCCCCTCTTATGGTCTTTGAATGTGATGCCAAGTCTATCCCATCCTGGGCACAAATGCAACCAGTCAAATACAACAAATCAGTCATTTTCATAACAAACAGCTCTGGTCAACATCACCTTGTCACCCACTGCAGTGTGAGGCCCAGGGCTGTGCTTTGGGTCAAGTGTTCTCAACCACAACTTGTATTACCGAACAAACCTTAATGGAGACATGGCATGATTAGGAACTCTCCTCCCCATGCAGATGTCTTTCCTTAGCCCTGCCGGTCGTGCAAGTTACCTGCAGGATTGGCCATGAAAACATAAGTGCTTGGGAAGCCCTCAAAAAATTGTGATGCACATTTATCCTCCGTGGTTCCTTGGCAGCCATAGGCTGGAAATTTATTCCAAAGATTTCCCAACTTGCTTTTTGCACAATTCCCATGTCTTTCTAATCATGACTCCCCTAAAATTCCAGTAATTCTCCCCTTAGGAGAGACCCAAAACTCAATTTCCATATTTGGTGGACATTTGGGTCTTCTTGGTAGTTGATAACCACACAGCACATGCTACATTTGAGGTCTTATTGCATTTTTCCAGCATATAGAATATTTTTTAAAAAAATTGGCTTTTGGTGAAGTTTGTCCCTTAATCTCTCCTGAATCCCACTCCTGCCCAGTTTGACTCAATGTCACTGTGGTGATTGGGTTGCCTGTGCCCTGGAGGGACCCAGGGTGCCACAAAAGCAACACGGTGAACACTGCCTGACAGTCTGTGTAAGAAATGCCCAGACCTGCAGCTGCTTCTCCCTGGGACCATATGTGGAAATGCTCTTAATGCTCTATGGTGCTCCCAGACAGAGGACTCAGGTGAGTGGGCAGAGAGTAAGTGGGATACAGGACAATATTTTGTTATTTCTGTGAACTACAAGGGTTATTTTCTATTTTTTAACCCTCATGCTCATTTCTATATTTTCAAATCACCTGTCTGGCTTCTGGTCTTTAGCTCTGCTCCTTCCAGCATTAATGTGTTGTGTCTATCTTCATGTTTGGCATCAGACATTGTCCCCACAGAGGCTGAAGGATTTGGAGGTTTGCAGGTCTTAGCCCCAGATCCTTCAGGGCACTGCCCATAAGTACACTGGTGGTCCATGAGAAGCCCATTTGTTCCCATCATCTTTGCCTGAGGAAGGCCTGCTCTTCATTTGTTGCAGATGATATTTTGATCTGTGATAGATTCTGCCAAGTATGTAAAACCCTGATAATCACGCATTGTAACATGGAAGTAAAGCTGAGCTTGGTTTGTAAGTTAAAAGACATGCCTGTTAAAGAACACTAAAAAAATGTTCAAGAATGCTAAAAAAAACACCCTAATGTAGTAAATCACCTGCCCCTTGGTGTCTGATGACCCTTAGGATGCTTCCTGTATGCAGCATCTTTGTCTTCACATTTGCTCTTTAATGTTTTTTGTTTCTAATGTGATGTTCTGTTTTCCTACTGTTAAGGAATGCTTTTTCTGTTTCCCCCTTGACTGGGGGCAAGTTGCAACCTCTTCATCTCTCCCCACCTGGCAGACTGGGCTGCCTGTAAGACCCCATGCCTAAGTAAGGTCCTACAGATTTTGCCCAAATGGAGTTTTGCTCCCTTTGCTTCACTGTACTTTACTCACCCACATCAAACAGTGCTGAAATTGTTGCTTAGTTGAATTGAAATCCGGCTGCCTACAAGGGAAGAGGATACACAGAATTAGGTTTTAAGTATCTGCAACATACTTTGAAGGAGAAAGATTATATTAAACAATCTGTTTAATATAAGGAATATATTAAACAATCTGTGTGTGCGACACCAACTAGAAGCAGACCACTGAAAATCTGGTGGGAATGCAGGCTAAAAATCAGTGACATGGCATGTCCAGAAGGTGGATCTAGAAATAGCAAGTGTGGTAACTGCTGAGAGGTATCACGTTCCTGGGAGTGGGTCGCACACAGTAAGGGCAATCCAGGCATGGCCAGCCCCCTCGCTGAGGACAAGGGTCCTGCCTTGTCCCAGCACAGACCCAGCCACTGCACCCACACTGCGCAGGGATCGCCAGGGACGTGTTTGCCTGGGAGAGGCTGGGAAAGTGATGAGTGGGGTGAGAGACTGCTTGTGTCAGGTTATTTTATTTTCTTACATGGCAGGCCTGTTTTGGTAGGAAGGCAACCAGATTGGGAACTGGAGGCGGTTGGGATCTCAACACAACCTGTTGGCCAAAGTCCTTCACACAGCACAGAGTAAGCAAAGTGAAGGGCATGGAAAAACATCGGCCTGGGAAAAACATCTCCCCAGGGTTTATCCCTGGGCTTTTCTTGCCCTCTCCGGGGCCCGGGTCCTCTGAGAGAGATAGATTTGGTCAAACAAAAGAGACCATTATGGTCCTTGTGACCATTTGATTCAGGCTGTAAAACGCTGTTTGCTACCTTCTCACTTAAATACCAGTTGTAGTTTGCAAGTGAGACTGAGATATTTTGCTTTCCTGGTTATTGCTCCTTTCCCATGTCCAATGACTGATATCATGTGTGTACACGTTCAGTGGTGGAAACATTCTGGCATATGCAAGTGAATCGGGCTGAGGCTCCTAAGCTATGCAAAAGCACTATTTTCCCCAGTTGAGAAATACCATGGACTAGTTGTAGCAAGACTTCTTGTTTTGGCTTCTAGAGCACACATTCTTGGTGCTGTCAATTGCTGCAATATTTATTTTGAAGATACAGCTTCTGGATCCATGTAACTAGCTACAAATCGCAGCCCTTTCTTAACTTTACCGCCCCTCATCCTCAAAAGTTTCTAGTCTTCTTGTTGAGGGCGTAAACTCTAAAAAAATGAATCCTGAGGCAAAAAGCGAAGTGGGGATTCACAGTGAGCTGGCATTTTCGGGACAGCCCGCTTCCCGTGATTTCTGACCCCTCCATTTTGCTTGTTTTCTGACACTTGAAGCTGCCACCGAGGCTCACGGGGGAGGGTGGCGCGGAGCAGCGGAGCGAGCGCCGGCAGCACAGCGCGAACAACGCGCGGCCGCATTTCTCTTGCGAAGGGGGAGCCTTTCCACGTCCCCGGCTTTACACGGGGCCAGCCTTCTCTCACTCGGTCCAGTCGGTCCGCGGCGCTGCTCATGTTTTCCACTGGGGGGGAGGACGAGAGAGGGGAGACGAAGGCGGCGAAGGAGGAGGAGGGAGGGGGGGAAAGTTGCTTGAATTTGCGAGGGGCGAGAGCCGGCGGTGGCGGCGCGCTGCTTCTTTCCACTGGCTGGGGGAGCTGCCAATCTGTGTTGTAATCCTGCAGGAATTTCTGCGGGGTTTAACTGGGAGCCGCGGCGCCGCCGCCGCGCACTCGGGGCGGAGGGAGGGCGGCGGAGCAGCCTGCAGCCGCGCGCCCCAGCGCCGCGAGCACCGGGCCCGCCGGGCAGCGCCGGAGCGCAGCGCCGAGCCCAGCGGCAGCAGCGCGGCGGGCCGGATCCGGGGCGCCACCGGCCCTGCCCCGCGCCCCTCGGGCGCTGCCGAGCGCCGCCGGCCCCCGGTTTCTCCTTTGTACCCGGCCCCCGGCGGCCGCCGCGCCGGCTCCGCGGGAATAATGCGGGGCGTGTGGCTGGCGCTCACCGTCAGCTTCGTGGCCTGCGCCTCCGGGCAGC
This sequence comes from Passer domesticus, assembly GCF_036417665.1. Classification (NCBI taxonomy): domain Eukaryota; kingdom Metazoa; phylum Chordata; class Aves; order Passeriformes; family Passeridae; genus Passer; species Passer domesticus. The sequence continues at coordinate 138,760,020 of NC_087474.1, forward strand.
CGGTGAGTGCCGGGGCAGCGGGGAGGGCGCGGCGGCAGCCCCGCGGGAGGGGACGGACGGGACGGGACGAGGGCGGCCGCCTTGGTTCTGCCAGCCGAGCGCGGGGCGCGCAGCCCGAGCCTTGCCCCGTGGCATCGCCGTCCGCGGGGCATTGGGCTGGCTCGGGGGGCATCTGTTGATAGCTGAGCGGGCTGCAAACGGCAGGCACCATTCCGTCCCACCCGCCAAGAGAAGAAAGAGAGACATTCCCCCCCGCCCCCCCCCCAAAAAACCCCCAAAAAACCCCAGACCAAACGCCCCAAAACCAACAAAACGCCAAACACCCCCACGAAGCCGAGAGGAGCACCCTGCCGCAGCGGAGCACCCTGCCGCCCTCCAGCGAACCTCGGCCGAAGTTTGCCGCGACGACCCAGCCGCCAGCGGCCCCGGAGCCCCCCCGGTGCCGCTCTCCCTGCCTCTCCGGAGGAGGGGCGGCTGTCCGGCGGCCGCGGGGCGCCCGAGGGGCCGCGGGGCTGGCTCCGGGAGCGGGGGCTTGTGCGCCGTCCCGGAGCAGCGCCGGGAGCCGCCGCGCCGCCCGTGTCCCAGCGGCCGCCCCAGGACATCGCCGCTTCCCCCGGCTTCGCGGGCGGTGAGGTGGGAGCGTCCCTGGCAAAATCCATTCCTCACGGCCCGTGGCTAAAAGGAGAAAAAAGGCTGCAACTACCCCTGGCTGCGCGGCTCAGGACCTCCCAGAGCCCTCAGACAGAGCGCCTTGCGCGCCTCCCGGCCAGCCCCGGTCCCGGCTCCGCGGAGCCCGAGCCTGCTGCGCGCCCGGCCGGCCCTTGCCCAGGGGCTCGCCGCGAGGTGCTCGGGATAATGCTGCTGTTTACACTTTTTCCGTGCCACGAGTGTATTCGCTAACCGGGCCCTCTGCTTAATGCAATTAGCTCTGTTGCTGGGATTTGTACCTCTGGGAAAGCCTCTCTCCGGCGAGCCTCCCACCCTTTCGTGGCAGGAGCCGGCGGGGACCGGCCAGAGGGTTTTGGTCTTTTCCATCTGTGGATCTGAGATTGTCTTGAGGGAAGGGGTATGCAAATGACACTAATGCAGTGTTTGGGCATGTATTAGGAAATGATAAATTGAGGTTCCAATATGAAATTAAAAAAAAAACCCATGACAATTTAATCCAATTAAAATGAGCCGCTTCACTGAACTAAATAACGTCACTAGCTTGGGTTAACTTTTGAAATTTTCTAGCTGTTGTATAAATTAGCCAAGTCACAGCCTTCATAAAATCTGGCTCATCGTTAGGGATTTCTAAGGGTACAATTGCAGAACATTTTTCTTAAAAACTGATTAAAAAAGGGTTGGGTAGAACACTGACCTTTGTTTCCGCTAAGTATAACTGTGCTGCAGAAACACCCTTGGCTAATGAGCTACCATATCCTTTAATTTTATAGAAATGCTGTTAGTACGAAGTTCTCTGATGGTGGAGTAGCTATTAAACTGCCACAGTAATTAGCAGAGTATTAAGTTTGATGGGTTTTTGCCTTAGGATGAACACGCTGTGGCAGTGTGAGGTGGATTGTTGGGGCATATCCAGTACGGTGTGGTTCAGGGGCAGGGGGAGAGCGAGGTGGGGGAGCCTGCCTGGCTCTGCTGCAGCGCCCTTACTGCTGCCAGAAAGTTGTGGAGGGGCTGAAAAAGTAGAAGGAGGTTGGTCTTTTTCCTTTTCTTTCACCTCCCTTCTTTTTCCTTTAACTGTGCCTGGCAGCAGCTTCATGGTCCCTTAAGATAGGATTTTGTAGAGCAGTCTCTGGGAAAAGACAGATGCCAAATCTGTGTTCTCTGCAGAAGTCTGTCCTTGTCATAAGAAGAATTCTGTATGGATGCTTAAAAAACCTTCCCAGCTCTCCAGACCACTGTCAAATGGATTTAGCTCTAAATTTCTTCATGGTTTTAGATTTTACTATTTATTATCATTATCTGGGCAAAACCATAAGGTAAAAATCTTGTTTCTGATGGAGTAAATTATCCACGAGTCTTTTGAGCAGAGGAGCGAGAAGCTGCAGCAGATTTTGTTTCTTAAGGCAATGAGTTCCCTGTGTTTGGTCTGCATAACCCACCAACACTTTTACTGGGGTGGGCCAAGGAGATGTTAGCACTGTGTTAAGGATGCCCTGGAAGTGAGACCTGCCACCGAAGGAGGACGGGAGTGTTTGCAGTGCCGGGTGCGGGCTCTGTGAGCCGTGATGTGGGCTGTCGCCCCGCAGCTGTGCTCTGCTGTGCCATGCCAGCTCCCCCGGGGGAGCAGCTGCTTCAGGACAGAGCTGTGATGGAGAGGGAGACAGGGACCCAACCTGTTCCTGCCAGCCTGCACATGGTGGCAAGTGTTACCCACACCAAAGCTGGTGGATTGCAGCTGGGGCTTGCAGAGTGCTTTGCTGCCAGCGCAGTGTGCAGTGAGACATCACGTTACAGTGGGTTCTGGTAACCTGTGTGGCTCTGGAAGGACATGGGGGATTCACCCAGGCTTGGCTGATTTGCAAAAAATGTGCTTTCTAGCTACCTTGAAAGTTTCTTGGTTTGCTTATAAGAGAGGGAAATACAGTGACGTGAAACTGCTGGAAAGAAAAGGAAACCTCTGTGAGTGAGAGGCCTGATGCACCTTTTAAAAGGTTGAGCCCCTGAGCCCAGTCCTGATGATGCTGGGAGCCAGCTTTTGCTGATTTTAATAGCACCAGAGAGCAGTGCCAAGTATCCAGCTGTACTTGTCAGCTCCCATTCGGAAGAGGCTGATAAACCTTTCTGTTTCGTTGTAGTTTGCAGCAGTGGGATGAATGGTTTTCCAGAGCTTGTGTGACAGTGGCATCCTCTCTGCATGCCCAAATACACATTGAGAAACTTTGCTGGCTAGCAGGTTGTGCTGCATACTGCAGTCTTAGGGTGCTGCTCCCCTCACAGAAGGTTGAGTCCCTCTCTCCCCAGGAAGCTTTTGGAGTCTGGAGACTGCTTCACATTTGGAGTCTGGAGACTGCTTCACAGTACATGCGTGTGGGGATGGGTTTGGGACTTTCAGTGAAACAGAGCATTGGGGCATCACCTGAGTGGTCTTTTGGTTTCTTGTTGTAAGCGTCTGACTGCTGAGTTGTTAGCATAAATATAATCGTTGAAAGATGATCCAAGGGTGATATTTGGTATATTTTTCAGAAGTATTTAGTATTTGAGAACGACGATGCTGTAATTTCCCTACATTTGTTTCTAATGGTTATTTTGGTTTTGGAATTTGGAAAATTGATAGTGTGTTGGAGAGGAGGAATGTTTTTTTGAAAAAGGCAGTTAGACTTCAGAGATAGTAATTAGAGGAAAAGAAGGGCAGAAGAGATAGCTGGTATTTAGATTTACATGCTGTGTGTGTCTCTCTTATGTGTGTTAAATTTGCTTTGTCAAAAAAGTTCCAAAGAAGGGAGGAAGTATTTTCAGTCTATATTTAATTCTACCCACTTCCAATTCACATGTACATTTTCTTCTCACTGTAGAATTAATAAATGTTCATCCGTTGCTGTTTGTGGTTTGGCAACACCTGGAATCTGTCATGTTTGCTTCCCTTGCTCTGACTGAACCTCTGGGTTCTGCCATCCAACAGCTGCCTGCATTGCCAGGAATGCACTGGAAATCCTGAGGTGCTCTGGGGTTTGCCACCAGTCTTGGGTATTACAGCCACCCCCTGGATGTTCTCAGGAGCCACTTTCTGGAAATGGGTTTCCCTCTCAGGTTAGATTATAGTTTAAAAATTAAAGAACAGATGAATCTTGACCTCAGATCAAACACTGAAGTTCCTATTTTTAATATCTTAGCCCTGAGGTCTGCATTGGAACTGACTTAGTATTGAGGCATGAAGTGCAGAGATGTTTTCTCTGCATTTTTTCCTAGATCCTTATCAAAGAAGTAGATGAGAGCATCATCTTCAGGAGCAAGTCAGGACAAATATCTTAGGGTTTGAAGTTAGGTGCTGGGATTGTGGTTCTTGGACAGATAACACCTCTGTGGTGGGTTTGAGACAGTTACTGCAGCTAATGGAATAAAGATGGTGGACTTTGCAGAGTGTGGAGCAAGTCTGGAATTTGCTTGGAGATTTGGTGGATCTAAGTTTCCATAGGCCTAAATTAAGTGCAATCTCAGGATGACAAGATAAAGACCTAATTTCTTGACTAGTAGAGGTGCAAGGCATGAGAAGTCCCATGTCAAACATGCAGCCATGACCTAATGCCTCTGGGAGGGTGGGGTGGATGGTGGAGAGCTGCCTGCCATCCTGGGTGGGGAACGAGGCATTTTGGCAGGGCTTCCTGAGCTTGGGGAAGAGCCTGATGAGGAGCCAGTCATTTGCAGAGTTCTCCATTTGCACTGCTCTTTGTGGCATATTGTCTTCATAAAATGTCAAGCAGAGGCATATGGATGGCATTTATTAATTACAGTTTCTCACCAAATTGACTTTTGCCATTGAGCAATTCAAACATCTTGCTTATGGCAAAGAATTTCAGGCTTTAGTAAGGCTCAATGGCTGAACAAAGAGCTCTTGTCTAGTTATGGAGAAGTGCTCTTTTGTCTTCTGAATAGATTGGACAGACTATGATTTTTAACATAAATGTTGTGTTTGAGATTGGCAAGCTTATTTGAGGCCTCATATAAGACTCTACTTGAATCTGAGTCATAAAGATGCCCTCTGTGCTGCTGCATTTGAGAGAGGATGCACAAGTCATAAGCAAGTGATTTGGTCCACATTCAAGTCACTTTGCAGTCGGTGTTGTAGGAAGCATGAGAGAATTTCTGGAGGCTGTTCTGTGAACAGCTTGTTTGGTTATCTTCAGTTCAAGTTTACAAGATGGTAATAAATTGCTATCTGTAATATTTTCAGGACTAGTAATTTATTCATAGGTTACATGACACTATTCAGTGATTTGGGAGCATTATTTCTCCTGCTCACATTGAAGTGTAATTTGCAAGCTCTGGAGTACAGACTGCACTGGTGTTTGACCCTTTAATAATGACAGTTTTCTGTATGTATGTTGTTTTCTTGATTAGCTCAGTCCTGGGGGATGCTTTCAAAAGCATTCTAGATATTTAGGCAGAAAAACAGTATGTGTGTAATCCTCAGAAGTACTGGAATACTGATTGCAGTGGGAGAAAATGTAGCATTTAACAGCCATTTGCAACAAGTGCATTTGTGCTGAGCAAATTATTTTTGTTGATGTCTCAAGCAGGAGTTTCATTTAAAGTGAAATAATGACTAATAGGGTGGTGATGAATCTGCAGAAATTGGCCTTGTCCATAGATAGGCTATTAGAGTGTAGTATATATAAGCTGTGCTTAACTAAAGCCTGAGCTGGTCTGCTCCATCTTAAATCACTATTTTTAGTTTATATATAAACAACTTCTTCAGAAATCTCCCTTCTAAGCTAAATTGTTTTGTTCCCAAGGTGAATTGATTTGGGGAAGTTCAAATAAAAACCTGTTTGGCTGTGTTTGAGTTGTGAGGGTGAAGATAAATACATTGTACTTTTATTAATAGTAAGGAGACAAAGGGACTTAGAGAAGGTCAAATAGCCTGTGGTATACACAGGCATAGAATTAAAATGTTCAGAAGCCAGCATTGTGATTAACAACCAGAATATATTGTGTGTATTTAAATATTATGTTGTCAGACATGTTTTGTTCCCATTTGATTAACCATAATAATCCATAATTTTCTCTAGAGGTGCTTCCACACTAATGGAAGTCACTTGTCACCTTTGAGATCAGTGTGAGGTGACCCATTCCTGTTATTTGAAGTGTATTTCAGAAGTGTGACTGTCTGTGTGGACTGGGAGGACTGATTCTCACAGAGCTGTAGGAAAGAGTGCTGCTAAAGTAATATAGCCTGGGAGATGAAGTGCTTCCCAGGGAGCACTTGGGTGCATGACCATTGTAGCATCAAGACTAAGGATGTTTCAATAGAGAGCAAAAATATGTATCACACTTCCTGCCCCATGAATGAATAATCTAACCAGGTCTTCCCTCTCCCACCTTCTACAGGATCTCTTCTTTCCATTAATTATACAAGCAGAAGCAAGCTTTCCTCTTTCTCTGGGCTGGGCTGTATTAATTCCAGCTGTGTTGATTCTTCAGTATGTGCAGGAGTAGCTGGCTGGACACAGTACCTGAAGGGCACAGCCAAACCCCACCCACCTGATATCTTGGCTTTAAGAGCTGATTCCTGTTGCTTTTTGGGCTGGGGTCTGCAGGGGAAGCCTGGAAATGGGTTTGACTGCATGGTGTACATTGCAGGCTGCGGAGATGAGCAATGTCCAGGACACAGATTCTTCCTTTTCCAGGCTGTTTATTCGTGCTCACTCTGGATGCAGAGACTCCAGAATCAGTATGTCACTTGAATTAATTACCAGGTGAAAGCATCCACAAAGCCTTTCCATTCAAATCCTTTTCAAGTGCGGTTCCATGTTCTAATACATAGTCACTCAGGTGTGACATTTGTGGTGCTCTTATAATTCAAAATGAAACCTGCAAGGGAAGCAAAGCTGAAGGGTGAAGGTAGTTCAGAGCAATGGAAACACACCATATTTGGGATGGCCAGAAATTGAGCTTCTGTTAAATATAAATTTGTGACATTGCATAAATATAAATAGATATGTCTTAGTCCTATAAATAATTATAATAAGGTATAATTCCTACAGCAAGGATGTGCATGAGATAATGCTGCTGAGAACCAAGATTTGACAATTTTTGTGGAAGGCAGACTGCAAAACCTTTAGATCCTGTCCTGTCTGTGGACTGAATCTTCTCCCACTTGTGAGCTCAGAGGCACTTCGTACTTGCCAGTGGTGGCAGTGCAAGCACAAAGGAAAGTGTTTGTCCAGCAAGGAGAAGGAGCATCCATGAACAGCGTGTGTGGAATTTGGTTGTGTTGGTTACGGGCTTGTGTAAATGTCATTGAGAGAAGGTGTGAAGTTCTCAGGAGCTGCTGAGGCAGTGTCTGAAGTTAGAAGATTAATGCTTTAGAATAATTGGTAGCTTAAGCACATGTAGCATCTGCAACTCACAAATCTCCTTCTCCATGGTATAACAAGAAAAATGGCTAGTCCCGGAGACAGACAGGAAAAGTTATTAAAGCATCATGTGTATATTCTGAATTCTTGTCTGTGGTGAAGCTGTTCATGATTTTCCAGACATGTGCTCTTTGAATATTTCTCTTCCATAAAGGCTGATTTTTTTTTAATATGGTATCTAAAATGTCATTAAATGAAACCTCTTGGGGTACTTTTGAAATGATGTGTTCACAGAGACTGTCTTCCACAGAGCATTCAGCACTGACCTCTCTCCAGCTGTTGCAGTTCTAGCTTGAAAGGTCTTTGAAACTTTCGTGTGTTTATGTGTTTTATATAGAACTTTATTCTCTATGGAGCTCTATTTTACATCTATTTTAATTTTTTTATTCTGTTGTGTGTGTGTGTCTTTCAAGTGTCAGGACAAGAAATGCCCCAGAGAACATGCTTCCCAGTTAAATAAACAGAACAAAATTTCTCTCAAAATTGTGTTAATAATTTTCTTGGCATGAATTAGTGTGGAAGGGGCAGCCTTTTAAAGGAAGACTTTACTTACCAGGAAGAAAAGCCTTAAACAAAAGGTATTATTTTCATTTTTTTTCCTTGTTTCTTCACTTGTAATGTAATACGACAGTTTCATAATTTTCTCCCATACGTATGATTTGATCCTCAGTAGCTCCCATTGGTGATTTGGGTTTGATTCTCCAGCACAGTCTTTTCTCTGCCCTCAAAGCCCTGGTAAGGAGACAGGCATGGTCATAACTGCAAAATGTGAATGAGTTGGAAAAATTTGGGTCTAAGGAGAAAAACTGGGACTAGCATAGGTTTGTCCCCGACCTGACCAGGCTGGGAGGTGCCACCAGAGCTGCTGTGACCTGAATGGACTCCTGGCTCAGCAGAAATTGTCTGTGTTGCAACTGAATTTGCCTTTTTATGGCTTTTGACCTAAATATTTCAGTGGGCACATCTGTCTGCTGTATGGAAGATGCATGACAGATGTTTCTAGAAATTTCCTGAGAGTTTGGCAGTGACCAAGCCCTCTGGCAAACCATGGGATGGTTTTGCTCTTCTGGGGGAGCTGTGGTCCCTCCTGCAGCACAGAGCATCCGTTGGTGTGCAGAGGAGAGGAATGCTGTGAAAGTGTTGGAAGAAGGAACAAGTCTGATTACTGACTCTAAAGAGATGCCTTATTTCACAGCCTTAAATAATGAAGACTCATGATTATTTTTTGGATTATGTTTTGACATCTCAGTATTGCTTGATGGTCTGACTGTGCAGGGTTTGAGGGTGAGGACAGTAAGTTCCCTGGCCACCTGGTAAAAACAGACTTAGCTCCTTGAAGTCTGCAGGTGTAGGGGGAGGCAGGGCCTTGACGTTGAGTTGGCTCATGTCTCAGTCATACTGCCTGTTGCAGATGAGTGCTGTTGAGCCCAGGCAGCCATGCCCTGTTGAGAGCAGGGCTGTGTCTGCAAGGGGGATCTCTGCCTTTGGTGGGGCTCAGGCTCAGTAATAAATAGCTTTTCTGCTGCGGTGGAGAGGCAGTTGTGTGCCCATGCCATTGGCTCACCCTGATGGAGGGAACTTCTGAGCTCCTGGTAACAAGAGCATCCGATTCAAAATGGTTTGAGAGAGTACTCTTAACCGTACTGCTGCCACTTCTTGGCTGTTTCACAACTGTAGAAAAGGGAAATTACCTTTCTTTTCTTTTGTTTTTGTTCTTACAATAATTCACAGCTTGAAAAGCTTATTCTGCTCTTGGCTGGTTTGGGTTTTGTGCTTACACTAATGTTGTTTGACCATATCTCTCCTATTTAACCAAAAGCTGGTGACTTGGCATCTTGATGTAGGTCTCCTCTGGTGGACACCTTGAATTGGTTGGTCTTCTGCCTGGTGGCATAAACTTTATAGTAATGTAGATTTCTTATACTTTTTTTTGAGAACCATTAATGTTGTCTGTGGGTTAAAGTAATCTTCTGAATTTCTGAATATTTTGTGATGCTACTGACTTCATGTGCCAGTCAGTGTTTAATTTCTGAGTTTTTTTCCTCTGACCTTCTCTATCTGCAGTGAAAGAATTTGGAAGCTTTAGGTTATTACAAAAAATCCCTTTACTTTAGAGAAAGAAATGTGGTGGTTCTATAATGTATAAGGTAGGAGTCTGTGATTCTTCTTTGCCATTTCTTGTTGTTTCACTTACGTATTTGACTTGAGGAACGTGATGAGGACTGAGAAGAACTTCTGGCAGGCACTGTCATTCTTTAAAAAAGTAGGTAGGATTCCTTGTCATGAAGGTGTTGCTGTACAGACAGTCAGAGCTGGCACAGTTCCCACATAGTAAAGTTGCTCACATGGCATTTCTGTATTTGTGATCAGAGATGAGGGGTCCTAAGGGAGGATTAGCAAGAGTATTTTTGGGGATTTCTCTATGGCTTCCTAGAGATGCACAGAAAAAGCTAATCTCTCTCTCTCTCTCTCTCTCTCTCATTATTCAATTCAGCTAATCTAATTGGAAAACCTCCTTTGAGCAGTCTCTGGCAGCTAGCTGTAGCAGCTGTACAATTAGGAGTGTCACCTAACAGGAGAGCAAAACAAAGAGCAGTAGGAAACTGGAGTAGGATGTTTTGGTGTATCTTAACAACCCTCCCAAGGATCAAGCTTGCTAGAGTGAATTCAGCTGTGAACTTTAAGAGCTTAAAAAAACTGAGCAAAAGTCTGAATTTTCAAAGACTTAAAATTCTGAATGATGCGATGAAATAATTTTGATGTTTGGGCATTGTTGTACATTATTTATAGATTGATTTTTTTAATGAAAATTTACACAAACATGACTGGATATGGGTCTGGTGGGCTCTACTGCCTATTCTTCAGAGTGTGAACAGTAAAGCTGAGCAGGGAAGAAGTGTATAATTAACTGCTTTATATATATGGGGACATTTCCGTGGCCTTTTCCCTCGCAGCTTGGGTACGGGACTGTGTTTTATTTGCAGATAGCCCTGAAGGCCATCAAGAGCAAGAGCTGGCATGGAGGAGAGCACCAGCCCCATCAGGAGGTGATGGAGCCATTGGCAGTGATGTTCCCTGGTTGCACAGTCCAGGGCTGTACCCAGGCACAGGAGGGCAGAGGCAGGTTTGCATTTGAATCACCAGCTTGGCACTTTACAGCTTCACATCATTAATTACTGTGATGCTAATGCCATTTAGCCATCTCTCTATATTCAGGGAGCATTTAGATAAGAGCATTGTGTGGGGCAAGTAATGATTTAGCAATCTCTGTGGAGTTACGTGGTTGTCATATTTGAAATGTGTGACCTGTGGTTATAAAGGATAGGTTTTGGAAGTGCTATTAACCAAGTGGCATATGTCAGGGACTGGAAAATCTAGGCTATTTATAATTATCCACAGGTGGAGAGGGAAGCAGCAATGCATAATACCAGTAATAATTATCAGCAGTATAGAAGTTCATCTCTTAAGCCGTTGGGTCTAATGCACTAAAAAGTATTTGATCTGAAGTCTGGCACAGCCTTCAAATGGAGCCGTTCAAAGGCATCCTGACCTCATTTTGCTGCAGAAGTGTGTGAGTCTTTCTCATTCCCTTAATTTCTTGCAGAAGTTTTCAATGATAAAGTCTTCATCCTCTACATGTGCATATATTTTACTGCAGAGCTTTTGAATAAAAGCAACCCTTGCAGGCCAGGTGGTAAATATAGTGCTCAGCTTAACAGAAAAGACATTCAGTTTATCAGAGACATGTCCTCCTGTGTTTTGCAGTTGTCAGTTCGCTTTCCTTAAGACTTCTTTTTATTTGCTGGATTAATTTTTATTTTTTGTGATTAATTGAAGTTCAGTGCTGGCTCTGTACCTGTGAGTAAAGGCTTTGTATTATGCTGAACTTCTATTTTAGTGAAAACCTCTAAAATGTAAAGCAGCTTATAAATAAAAGTTTGCTTTCTTTTCAAGGGAAATAATAAAATTATAAGGCATTGTCCATGTAGCTATGTACATTTATCAGTTAAAGCATAAAGCATAAGTGCTTTGACTTTCCTCTGAATAAATCTAAACAGATGTAAGAAATATCTTAATGGACTTTTGTCTTCAAAATAAAATGGGAAGAAAACAAGTTTATTTTTCAACAGTGGCAAAATAGAATGTACTGCAGGGATGGGCGGTGCTCTGTGTTATTGTCTGTGTTGGTTTAGACTTTCTATCAGAAGATAAAAACTAACAGAGCAACACAAACTGAAGGCTTTTAAATTCTGTCTGACCTGTCACTTGTACAATTTCTCATGCTATTATCACCACAGTGGTGGTGTAAGACTAACAGTTTCCTACCAGAAACGTTGCTTTTTGTTCAGCATGGGGTGTTTTAACTTGTGCCGGTGATACTTCTGAACAGTTCTGCACAGTACATGGTAACTGTAGTGCACTTAATTGTAATTTTTACCTTAAGTTACTTATTTGCTCTTTTTCTTTGCAATCTCTTGTGCATCCAACCTCATTAGACTGATTTTTTTCTTTCCCTCCTGCTGCTTTTGTGCTATCAGGCACAAAAGGTAACTGTTAGCATTGGCTCTTCTCTTCAGTCTCATGTTGCAAGTACAAGATCCAAGAGCAGAAGAAAAGGTAGATGAAAATCTGGGCTGGCTCTGGGCCTTTGCCCACTCTCAGGAATCCTTCTGCTCACTCAGCTCACAGCAGTGAAAAGAGGGGAGGAGTTAGTTGTGAGTGACCAAAGTATTGGCAGAGCTGTTGGCAGGAAGGGGATGCTGGACTGCTGACATGTCTTGGCCAGACCTTAATTAAAGGAGAAGCCTGGAGGTGACTGGTTTGGGCTGGAAAGAGTTGCTGTATCAGGGATGCTAATTCCATCTTTGACTCATCAGCTGTGTCCGTTCGACAGCACTGGAGCAGCAAACCAAGCGTTTAAACAGACATGAATCATTTGAGCACTGCATCCCTCATCCCCTTTGCTTTTTGGAAAGTGAGTGTGTGGAGCCAAATGTTGCAGCTTGGCATTTCTCTCTGTTCTTTGGATTTTCTTGGAAGACTTCATGTCCTCCCTTCTGTCTGCGGAAGGATGGGAATGATGGGTGCAAATTGCTCCTCCTCTGATATACAGCCTCACTTCAAAACTTATTTTGTGCAAATGGCCATTTGTCTGTTTAAGTGATCAGTAACTGTGTTTGCTCACATGGAGGGGGAGCCGTCTGAAGTTGGGACTAGCTGAAGTGTCAGATTACCGAGGGCACTATAATCAAGGTGACAGCTGCTTTCCTTATGCTATACTGAAACAAAATACCCCAACCATTCAACAGAGCCTCACCAAATGCATTAACCTCAGTGTTTTTACTCTTTCCACAAGTTGGTGGATTACTTAGCACTCCTGGCTAATGAAATATAGGAGTGCTAATCTCTCTCTATGGATTCCAGAGGGGAAAATGTTGAGTGTTGCTACCCCAAGAGTGTGAACGTGTGTGTGAGCTAATGGCCACACTCAAGGCCTGCAGTGCAGGGAGGGAGCTGGTTTCTCCCCGGGTGCTTCTGCTCCCTCTGGAGATGCTGAGCCTGGCACAGGGAGCGCTGGGATTATCTGTGGCTCAGCAGCTGCTGTGTGGATGCACACCTCTCCATACCCTGCGGTGAGCAACCTGTTAACCCAACCCTGTCTCCCTCCCACCCCTCCAAGGTATTTGCACTTGCCCTTAAGTAACCATTTCTTTCTTTGGCTTCTTAAGCTGACATACTTTGACGTACTCAGGGGTGAAAAATGGGAGGTGCTTCTTGAAATAGCCTTGATGTGCTGTACAGGAGAAGCCTTGTTTGAGGAGCAGGCTATGAGAGCTCTTTTTTAACCTCCCTTTGAATAATACCAGTTTGGTTTATTTTAAAGAAAAACTCATGTGGGTGTCCTAGCCACAGAAAAAAATCCTACAAAAATACCTTGCTGAGGTTTGGGTGCAGTTTATTGTCAATAATGAAGGGCAGGTCTGTGTAGGGAAGAAGTTTATGTGAAAGAATAGGATAAGTGAGACTATTAGAATATGATGGTCCTGGGCTTTGTTGTGGGATTTCCAGTAAAGTTTTGGGAATAATCATCTGGTACAAAGCCTCTTCTTAATATTCACCCCTTCAGAAAGAACTGGTGTTTGGCCTGCCAGAGGCTTATTCTGAGAGCAGTCAGAGGGCTGTAAGCTGTGGTTTCCTTTGAGGCAGAGGGACCCTTTCTGTGGCACCTGAGGAAGGGTCTGCACGAGAAGAAGGGAGGTTGAACTGGGAAGCCTGAATCTGTAGAGACAGCAGGAGTAAGAGACTTAAAAATTGCAGGGGGTAAAGCCAAGAATAATCTTTTAATTGCTGAGTTACACTGCATAGCTCTAGTTGTTAGATCCAACTGCACTGCATGGCTTTGGCTGTTAGATCCAACTGCCACATCCCCTCTCGGGTTGGGAGAGGCAAGAAGAAGGAGTAAAGGACTCTGAGAAAATCATCTTGAGTCAAACTTGACTCACACAGGTCTGAAAAAGTACACTAGGAGTTTCACTTGAGTATATTTTAATAGCTGGCTGTAACAGGAGGGAAGCTGGGCAGCCTCCAGCTGCAGAGTTTGTCCCTTCCTTGCTCCTTCCATGCAGCCCCCTGGTCCTCTGCACTACCCGTGTGACTGAAAACCCACCTTCCCCTGGCCAAAGAGCCTCCAGCTCACAGAAAAGCACATCTGTGTTACTTCATTTGTGGTCAATTACATGAAGTGTTTCCAGAGTGTACAGTATGCACTGAGCAGTGCTGATACTCCAGTCAGGGCAAAGAGAAGGGATGAGACTTAAGTTATTGGCAGAGCATGAACTTGGTGTTTTCTGGGTTTCAGCTGCTCAGCTGTTTAAAAGCACCTAGTTTATCCTTTTATCTTTGCTCAGTCACACCTAACTTGAATGAAGCCTGTGCTCTGCAGAGACTCTTGGAAGACATTCATTTTGAAATGGAGAAACTGCTCAGTAGTGAGGATCTGACATGAAGATCTGACAAACAAGTTTGGTACCTCATAATTTTTGCTCACAGAAGATCTGGAGCACAAGGCTCCCCAGTAGCAAATTCCCCATCAGCAGAAGACTGGGTGATGCATCCAGACTTTCCTGGGGAACTATTTAACCTTTGCAGGAGGATGGCTTGGGTGTCTCTGCTTGTGCAGCAGAGACCCCACATGTCCCTACTGTCCAAATTCTTGAGATTTTTTTTTTTGCTTTAAAATATAAGCAGAATCTGAAACTGCAAGGCTGACTTACTGCGTGACGAGACATCTTCCAATGGAGGAGGAACAAACCAAGGAAATTAGAGTTGTTTTAGTAAGATTTTTAAGGCTGGTTTTGGTTTTTTTTTTTCTTTTTCCATAATTATTTTTAACCCTCTCCTTTAGGCAATGTAAGATGCATCAGAAGAAGACAGTGTGTTCATTAGGCGTGGTGCAGGACCTATGATGACTTGACCAAAATGAATAAGCTTCACTGGATGGTCATTGAGCACACGCTCTGGAAATAACTTCTCCATTTTCTCTTGGGGTTTGGGAAATGAGGGGAGACTTTCTTTCAGCCCTTCTACTTATTTAAAATAATACATTCGTATGCCAAGTAGAGCAGGATTAAATTGTTTCTAATGCTGGGAGAAGAAGCCTGTGATTAAGAGACTTGGCAGTATGTGACTCTTAGTTTTCTTGTATTTTTGATGCTTGTGTTTGTATGCTAGGGTGTTCACAAAAGCACAATAAAGCGTATTTTTGGGAAAGTTGTGAAATGGATGACATTTTCCAAAAGGACAGTGTGTCTCTTGGCAGCATCATGGTCAAACAAGTAAATATGTAGTTACTATGTCATACTCTTCTCACTGTGATTGCAATTCCAGGCAGTCTTGGAAATACCACATGTGTCAAATCCAAGTATTTTTCCTCCATATTTCATTAATTTTAAATTACTTTTAAATTCTATGTTAATGGCTGGATTGATGCACAATAAATAAATACATTGGATTTCTAGTAAAATTAGAATAAGTTAGAGGTGAAGCCTGTAACTCCAGTGATGGTGTCTCAGCACTTCCTATGAGAAAAGGTGTCAACTTCTGTTCACTTTTACATGTCAGCTGACCTCTGCTAACAGAGCTGGTTTGGGTGTCTGTATTTCCAATGTGGAGAGATCTTCCCTCAGCTAAAGTGTTGAACTTTGCTGAAGGTTTTGTAGAGGAGGTGGTGTAATGCTGTGTTACTGCTGCTGATCTCTTGTGTGTGCAGAGAACACTGAGAAAGTCAGATGGAGAGACACAAGGAAAGATAAGAGCCACGGTGTGACTTTACATGCTGAAAACCATTCTGTGACTGCTCACAACTGTTAATTAATGTCATTGCAGAAGCTGATGCATGTTTTGAAAGTGGCTGCAACAGTAGATAGGAGAGAGGCAGCTTTGCCTGAAAAGTAGGGAAAACCTTGAAGAAAATCCATGTCGTGTAACTTTCGATTCCTTCTACTTTTTTTGTTTTTGGTGGGGGTTGTTTGTTTGTTTATTTGCTTTTGTTTTTGTTGCATGGAGGATGTGACAACAGTCATTTCCTCACTCTATCCAAGGGCCAAGTGAAGCACTGATGGGAAGTGAGTGGGTACATGGCATTGTCATTCCCATACATGTGCCAGAAGGTGAAAGCTGACTTCTCACCAGTCCCCGAGCTGCTCACCTCCTCCAAACCCTTCCTTCAGCAGGGAAGCATGAGAGTGTTGCCAGTAACGAGAGAGATGAGAGCGGTGGTTGTGGTGGATTTGTTTGTGGGACTTCAGAGGCTGAAGACCCAGGGAAGTGGGGATGTTCTTGTATAGCTCTGATTAAAACAGAGGACCACCTTCAGTAGGAGACAGACTGGCAAGCTGGAGGTGACTGCTTGGGTAGAAAAAAACACAAATACTAGTTGTGGTATTTAACATCTGAACTGATACGCCTGTCATGGCAATATTTAAGCATAATCTAAGGAATTTCTAGCTCCTTCTTCAGCAACAGTAAATCAGTTATTGCTTTGTTATGCTCATCTAAGAAGTACACTGCCTGTATCTTACCAGTTTTGAAAATCAATGTTATTTAGGGTTTTCAACAATTAACCAAGTTGAAGTCTATGCGTTATTGTGCATATGGTTATAAATTCTTACTTACATGGTGAAAGTTAGCTAATATTTTAAATGGGATATTAAAACTTACTTAGCTCTTACCTAATAAATATTTATTAGCTGCTAAATATCAGTCATTCATGCCTGATGAATGAGGTTCTCCAGGAGGCAGCTTCAGCTGGGAAGGCATCTCTCTTCCTGCCCTCCCTGCCCAGATCTACATGAGGCAGTATCTCCCACCTGCTGCTTTTTGCTTGCAGTTGGAGTATCCCTTTTCAGTGCTTGTCAGTGGGTCTCAATGGAGATGTGGATATCTGGCACTTCCCAGCACTCAGAAAGGGGCTAGTTCTTCAAGACAAATCCTTTCAGAGATACAAATTTGTTTGTTCCTCAGGGAGGATTGAAATGGATCATCTACTCAAGCAATGCTGTGGTTTTTACTGATGAATTTAGGTGAATATTATGCATGTCACACAGCTGAGTTTCTGAACACATTTCTCTTTAAAATCTGTTTTTAAATGTCAGTAGATTCACTTCTGAAGTTTAAGCATGCAGAATTGACAGGTGTCTTTTTAGGACCAGAGAGTATTTGTGGAGAGGGAAGTAGGAAAGCAGTACTGAAATGAAGCATTAGTCTATTTTGGATTGTTGTTCAGCTTTAGTGTTAGAGAATGTCTGGGTGTTCTACAGATACCATTATCCAGAACATCCAAAATGTGTGAATGCATATAGAGTTCAGGCTGGAGCAGGCAGGATTTTCATCAGGACAGGTAAACAGTAATTCATATGTTGTATGGATTATGGCTATTTGATGGCAAAAGCAAAACTCCATTTATAAAGCAGAACGAAGGGGAACCAAAAGGAATTGCCCAGAATTGTAGTGATTTGATTCTTAAAAAACCAACAGACTAGGTACAAACAAAGCAAAATAAAAGATCAGCCTCAAAATTTGAACTGATTTTACTATGATCAGCAAAGGCATAGCAATCTAGCCTCAAACAACAGTTTGGGATGTGTTGCTGGGTCTTTTGAAAAGAAATGATTGCTAAGTGGTATTTTGCTTATGCATTAAGTGGCAGTTTGCTGCAGACTTGCCTTGAGGAGTCAAAACAAGGTGGGGACTTTACTTTTTCAAATGTACAGTTCCTGTTGCCCAGCAGTTCAGGGATTTCCGTGCATCAGCGTGATCTGCCTAGATTATGGAGACGGATTTAGTTACATACTTGTACCATATAAAAAAGTCTATGCTTCTTATTTTATTAATTTCCTTTTCAGTCAGTGTGTTCTGTGTGAGGTTTTATTTTTTTTTAAAGAAACCACAGCATATGAAACTTTGAGGATTAAAAGCAACTTTCAAGGGTCTAATTCTAAATATAAAACATATTATTATACCAGTCAACCTTCTAATAAATCTGTATAATTTCTTACTCAATAACAACGCCTAATTACAAGGCAGTTCTGTGCTGCTTTACACTTGGTTTGTAAACTGTGACTGTCACTTTGCAGCTGAACTCACCCTTTGAATAAAGCCTTATGTACCACCAGAGTTAATATTTAAACCAAACCACCCGCTTAAAATTGTACCCCAGTTATATTAAATTAGAACCTCTCATAACAATGTGAGAAGGTTCTTGTTTTATAGCATAAGCTGCTTTCCCACCCTCAGGCAGCAAACTTGAAGTATTTTAAGTCTTCTGTTTGGAAAAAAATAGAGTCCAGACCTCCAGCTGCACATGGCCATCTCAGCACCACGAAAATAGAAACCGGTGCTATCCCAAATGCATAATTCATCTGGAGCTTGCAGGCATTCATGCAATGCAGCAAACTCAGTGGCTCCTTCTTGAGCATGCTGTGGGTGAGCAGCAGCACTGGGGCCGTGGTGCCTGCGTTGTGTTCCTGTTCCCAGACTCCTCTGTCTTGTGCACGGTGAGAAAGGTGCCCCAAGGATGAAATGGGCAGCCTGGCAGGGTCTCCTGGGCAGTCAGGAACTCCTCTGCTTTTGGGGAATTGCCAGCCAACCTTGGAGCCAGCTTCCCCAGTTTTGGGGAAGCCTATCCTGATGTCTTGGTTGAATGCAAAGAGAAGAGTTGTAGAAATTAATAAACTTCAACTTTCTGGTATCCTCTGGATGAAAATTTATTGGTTTGGGCTTTTGATTATGTTCTGAATCTGTATAGGAAAAAGCAGTTTTGTAAGGTATACATTGCTATATTATGACTTTTTTCTTCCTTTCCTCCTTCCCACAAACCAGTATTTGTTTTTCCCCTTCCATCACATCAGTGTTAGTCTAATTACTGAAGAATTGGGATCAAGATGGTCCTCAGTGTTGAATATTAGAGCAGTGCAGCATAAAGTAGGTCTTGTTAATAGCATCTTTCACCTTGTCTGCTTCTGAGCAAAATTTACTGGAGCATTTACTCATTTCCATTGGGATACTTAGTATTGCTTTTAGTGTTGGTTGTACCTGAGCAAATGCCATTGACTTCAGTGAAGTTTGTGTTGTAGATCTTATTCCAGAGGGGAAAAGGAAAAAAAAAAAAAAAAAAAGCTAGAGCTTTTTTTTCTTATAGGTATTGAAGGATGGAATAACCTCAGGTAGGAAGCAGTGTATGGAATGCTGGTGTTGTTTTTCTTACACTGGAAAGCATGACAAAGGTAGCTGACCTGTTACTTGTTTTGACAATAAATACATGCACATCTAGTTCTCTACTACTTTGATTTATAGAGGAATAAACATTGAGCAACAAAAATAAATATGGCGTGACAGAAAAAGATAGAAGTTTAGGTGGCATCTCAGCAAAGAAAGGAAATGCTTTGAAGTATGTCCTGTAAAAGTGCATGGTGACAAGCACACAGAACTTCATTACAATGCCTTTCAAAAGAGATTTATTTTAAATAGACTTCACCAAAGTGATTCTTAAAAAAAAAGTTCCTTACATGCTCACAGCTCTCTTCAAGAGAGAGCTTTTCTTCCTCGCCATTTTCTATAACTATATCTCTGTGTGCACAGAGGATGTAGATTTAGCAGAACTTTATACATATGTGAAAGGAAGGTGCTTTGGTCATGCTCAGTATCCATTGATAACTTCATTAGAGGCAAACAAGTATTGACTCTTTCATGGTTATGGCTAAATGAAATTAACTCCCAAATTAAGTTGATGCCTGAACTGGCAAAAAAGCATTTACAGAACTGTGACCATCCTGATTTCCCAAGTACGTCCCTGGTGCCCACAGTGGGATGGACAGCCCTCTTGCCTGAGCCCTGCCACCAGCTTCCCCTGGGGATCATGCCCCAAGCCCCCCTGTCACCTCTGCAGAGGTGGAGGAGGGCTGGGGTGGCTTGGAGGCTCATGGATCTGCTGCCAGCTGTGTTCTTGCAGGGGAGCAGGTGAGCTGGGAGCCCCACAGTGCCCCATGGTCCCTGAGCCTTTCCTCCTCCCATGCCAAGGGGTCTGGGTGGCCCTGCCATTGGCATGTGATGGCCATGTGGGCCCCACGTGGCTTGGCCATGGGGCATCAGTAACAGAAACCAGGATAAATTAGGATGCTTGAGGATTTCAGTCATCAGGGGAGAGAGGCTGAAATGGCAGTGATTCCTTGTGCACGAGTCCACATCTATTAGTGCACAAGCTTTGCTCTGCTGGATGACGGTCTTTATTTTGCAGGGATTTAGGAAAATCCCAGTCTCTATTTATGACTAGATACTGATGAAAAAAAGTCTTTTGGTTGCATAACACTAAATACTGGTTGATCCATCACCTAACTTGTATCTCTTTAGCTTTTGATGATTGTTGACCTTTAAATAAAACTTTTTGTAACTATAGTGGCTTCTGCTGGGTCTCATGTTGGATGTGTGTAGTAGGCACTGTCTGGAGAGGCTGGTGGTGATGTTCAGGTTAGATGGATCCCAGATGTTTTTATTTTGTTTCTCTTGCATGTATCTCATTTTTAGGACTGCTCAATTGTTGATGATGCTAAATAAATAGATCTTAGGGGTTTAAAGTGCAAGTACTTACTTTTATGGTGTCCTAAAGTATTTTGGAGTTGTAAATAACAGAAAAAATACAAAGAACTTGTATTTTCAGAGCAGTTTATTTCAGCATGTATTAATTTTTTTTTTAAAAAAAAATCAGATGAAATCCATGACTTAAGCACATGCTCTAAGTTAAGCATATTGAGCAAGCCCAGATGGAGTCCCTGGTGGGACTCCTTGTTGTGCATAAAGCGAGAAATGAGTGCAGGCATCTGATAAAGGTCCAAGTTCAGAGTCACAGGTGCAAAATCCAGAAGTGATAGCAGGGTACAGGGCCAAAACTGACCAGATATGTTCCTTGGAGGGTTTGTTGGCTCTGTTGCTCCACGAAGTGTTTTCACAGTTTTGGATTGATCCAAGACAGGCCAGAGCATGCTGTTGTTTACTGCTTAGTTTATTTACGAACTTACAAAATAATATAAGCAATTTTAGTGTTCTGGAGGGAAGAGAGAATGGTACAAAATTCAGTATAAGTATGGAATGCTGTAAACAGACTTAACACTGCACTGCTTTCTTTATTCAGTGTAGTGTCAGTGAAAAGATGGAAGTAAGGTGAAGGCACAAAGTGTTGTGTTGAGAGGAGCAGGCTGAGCAGGAGGAGCTGAAAAATGCAGAGAACAGGCAGCTGGCTGCCTGCAAGTTTGTCCTAGGAACTGTTGCTTCCTATAAGAAGTAAATTTTGTGTACTGAAGGCAGTTTACATGCTGTGTTTGGCCATAAAAGTTAGGAATGCAGCTGAGGTGGGGGATGCAGATCACTGCCGACAAACGTGGAATTATCTCAGTGGAAAAGATGAGTAACTCCAGAGGAAAGTGCTGTACAAGTGGCTCATTTACTTTGGTCAGCCCTTGAGAGAGGAAATCAAAATGACAGAAGTTGTGAGTCTTAACAAATCTTCACTGGAGGAAAGGATGTTTCTTCTGTGCTTCACATGAAGGAAACCAGTGGTTATGATGGCCTCTGTAACTCTGTTAACTCATCATTCCTATGTGTGACTGAATTAAAACATGTGTCATGGTCCCATTTCAGTTAAGTAATACTTTCCATTCCAAGCTCTCCATGCTAAGTATTTCTAAAGCAGTCATGCCTTTCTTACTTGGTAATTGGCAATTGTCTGCTCTTCTCTCTTTGCAGATCCTCACCCCTGCCCCAAACTCAAATTACTGAGTAGGGATAAACCCATGGCCTCTCCTGTCTCTGGTACTGCTGCACAGGCCTGGCTGAAGCCCAGGCTGTTGGATGGCCACTGCCTTGCTCTTGCTTAAGGACACTTTCAAGGCAAGATCAGTGGGTGTTTGCAAGGGCTGGAGTCTCACTGTGGCATCTGGGAATCTGCAGCTGAAGATCAGGTCATTGAGCTGGGCAGCTCACACCATCTGTAGGTGCTGGGTGTGTGAACCTCAGCAGTGCTGCAGAGGGGATCCTCCAAATCTGTGTCACACATGACGCAGGGGCTGAGACCCTAATTCTGCTCTTGCATACTCACTGGCCCTGAAAGCTGTAGATGTTTCTGGTTCTCCTGTTTCCTACCAGAGAAGCTTTGCTGCCTTGTCCCTTGTAGATCAGGCACAGATGAGTTGCAGTTTATTCAAGTCAAGGGTTTGCTTGAAGCTGCGTTCACGCACGTGTTGCTCTGGAGCTGGATGTTTTGCCCCTGGCCTGGGAGCTGGCAGGATTTGTAGGCACATACAAACACACACACACACACAGTGAGTGCAGTAAGGTTGTACCTCTGAAGCCTGCAGTCAGTTCTGCTCTGTTTCAGAGGATTTGGCTCTGTCAAATCCTTCCCTCTCTGCTGTTAGGCCTGATGACAGATTAATGTGATTAAAAAAAGATCTGGCTGCTAACTGTTTGAATTCCCAGGTGGCTGAATTTTCATGTAATAGGACTTTCACTGTGATTTATCCTCTTGGGGTGTATTAGCGGTGAAATGCTGCCTTTCTGCAGTCACTGTTCAATTCATCATATTTTGTTTTTGCAGTTGCTGAACCTTTTTATCATTCATCTTTGCTACTGGGTTGCTTTTGCTACTGTAAAATTTAAGGTACTCTATTGAAGAGAAGCTATACTGGGGAATTATCCCTTTATTTCACTATTGCCCTAGTATATCCTTTGCTTCCTTCCTTTTCTCTCAGTTTCTCTCACTGCCATGCCTGCTGCTCCTATGGGTGGGTCTGTCCTTGGCTGTGGAGGGCTGGGCTGCTCCTGCAGCTGCCTCACCAGCAATGCAGGGAGGGTGGTGTCTTGGAAGCAGAAATACCTGGTGTAGGCTATGTGGCAAAATGATTTTTGTTTTTGGCAGATCTGCTTTATTTCAGGAATTCCAGCAGCCATACTTCTGGTGTGACTCTTGGGGAAGCAGGTTTCCAAGTTGCATTGGTGTGGTGACTTAGCTGGTGCCAGCTGTTGGTATGACCTCTGTTTGTCCTTCAGAGTCTGTGACACCTGCTGGAATAATGCTGAGAAAAGCAAAATAGGCAGAGGAAGTTTTTCCAACTTGCCTTTTCCAAGTCAAGCTTCAGCTTTGGACCTCTCTCTTCTCAATTGTGCCATGGGAATACACCTCATTAAAAGTGTTGTGTGAGTTTGAGAGCACAGTGTAATCTTTACTGTGGGATTTCTGTTAGCATGTCGCCTCACTCTGCTTTAGTGGCCTTTTGAAGAACTTGACAAGGAAGGTATAATTTATAGTTTATTACAGGTTCACATGGAAACAATATTTTACCATTGTCTCCTATTTTTAATTCTCTTCCAATAATTCAAACTACTCAATTTTAGAAAGTGTATGCATTTTAAATCAGTTTTCTGTTTCTAGGTCCCCCACATATATTTTGTGGGAACTTTTTATAAAATATACCTTTTTTAACATTGCTTCTTTCTATAACTTTTTCGGTGTTGTGCAATGCCAAATGAGCATTCCTCTTGTTTCTTGAAGCATCTTGCCTTTGTTAGTGTATAATGTTTCTGCAATTCATTAAGCTTTATATGAGTTTCTTCCTAGTGAGTGAAAAGAATTGCAGGTATTTCAGGAATCTATGAATAGCTATTTCATTATAAAAGGCTAATAAGAGGGGAGCATTTTTTTCCTGGTAATCTGAGTTTCAAGAGAGGTGAGTACTGAGAGCTCAGTGTTACAGCCTCCTTGCTAGAACTTGATACTTCAGCTGTGTAAAAGAAAGCTGCAGTCTTCAATGAGATTGCAAAGAGATAAAAATACAGATCCACGCTGTGTCAAGAGTATTTCTCGCCACAGCACTGAGTGAGCACTGAGGTCTCTTTATCTAAACCATAAGTGACAGCACTGTTGCCTTCAGCATGACCAAGAGCTAAGGTAGAAGGAGGAGGGCTGGATAACAAGTCCCATTTGAGTGCCTGTAAAAAGTAAACAACTAAATTACTTGCAAATTCTATAGCATGCTACAAGTCCTTCTCTGTTAAGAAGCATTAAATAATTCTGATTTGGAAAGACATCTCAGGATGACCATTTTACTTTTTAGAAAAGGAATTCTGCTAGATTGCTTTGCGTAGTGAATTGTGGTAGCTGCTGTGAGAGCCCTTCAACCTTAATGCCTTCCTTTTAGGAAGTGGTATTGGTAATGGGAAGTTGTTCAGATTAGGTTATATAGGTGCCTGGTTTCTATCAAGCAGCTTGGCAGGAATTGCTGTATTCTCTTCTAATAAATTTGTTCCTCTTATGGCATCTCTTTCTAAACACAACCTCAGATGAGATGCTGTGGTACTACTGTTTCATGACTGTTCTTAAGAGCACTGCCTTTAAAATGTGGAGGCTTATTGTGCTTCAGTTTATTTATGTTTAATTTTTAAGCAGGGGTTCTCTTGAGCTAGGTACTCAGTTTTACTTAAGGCACATAATAAGTAGGTATTAGATGTGGATGATTGTTTTACCAGCTATGGATTTTCACAGTATAATTAAGGTTAATGTTTTCCTAAACTTATTTGGTTTTGTATCCTTTTCCATTAGTGTCTGATATAAAAGATAGGTTTGTATGCTACCTCTGCTCTATTTTTCTTTCTAATGTGATTTAATTATTTCTGAAGGAAAAAAAAATCCTTCAGGTTTGGCTTCAGTGTTTTCACAACCCATAACCTTAGAAGAATGTGCTAAAGCCTGAACTTTCCTTTTTTTTTCCTCTGGTCAGTGGTTGTCAGGAACAAGTTCCTATAATTTAAGGCTTCCTCTCCAAGGGCCGTAATATTATCTATGCTTTGGATTCAGCACACACAAGGTGGAGTGTCAGGGTT
Source organism: Passer domesticus (assembly GCF_036417665.1). Lineage (NCBI taxonomy): Eukaryota > Metazoa > Chordata > Aves > Passeriformes > Passeridae > Passer > Passer domesticus. The sequence continues at coordinate 138,784,526 of NC_087474.1, forward strand.
TAACCCCATCCAGCAGCCAACCACCAAGTGAGATCAGGGAGAGAAGCTGAAGGGTAAAAGCTGGAAAACTCGTGGCTTGGAATGATGACAGTTTAATAGGGAAACAAAAGCTGTGCACACAAGCAAAGCTAATCAAGGAATTAATTCACTACTTCCCATGGACAGCCATGCCCAGGAGAGCAGGGCCCCATCAGGTGTGATGGTGACTTCGGAAGACAAATGCCGTAATTCCAAACATTTCCCTTTTCCTCCTTCTCCCCCCTTTATTTACTGAGCCTGATGTCGTGTTGTGGAGCAGCTCTTTGGTCAGTTTAGGTCACCTGTCCTGGCTGTGTCCCCTCCTGTATAACCCCAGGCCCCTGTCACTGTGGCAGTGCAAAAAGCAGAAAAGGCCTTGGCTCTGTGTTTAAGCCCTGCTCAGCAATAACAAAAACGAGATTGTTAAATCTTTATAGCCATATTGTCAGCCCTGAGTTCAGCACAAACTCAAAACACAGTCCCATACTAACCACTGTGAGGAAAACACATTCTATCCAGCCAAAACCAGCACAGAGGGTTTCATTACAGGTGCTGAAGAGGGGACATCTCTCAGTCAATAGTTCCAACAAAATGAAGGTGTTGGTTTTTTTTTCCCGTTGCCAGAAGCAGCCTTAAGACTTTGCTGTTTAAGAAAGTTACCCCAAATAACTAAATCTAAATTTATGTGTAGTACTTACACTGGATCAATTTTGCAAATAATGCTCATTCCTTCCTTATGTAAGAGACATTTGATTTAATGTTGCTGGTTCAAGGCAATATCAGAAAGACACAAACAAGCATAACTTGCCTGTGTATTTTAAAACAGTAGAAACATTTAGGTGATGTCTTGGTTTGCACAGGAAAAATTTTAGGCCCAGATAACAGAGTTCATTGAGCAAGTTTAAACTTGGAATGTGTTTTCTGCCTATAAAGGACAGAACATGGAGCAAGCAGCTTGCTTACGACTTTTGGATACCTGGGACTGTTACTGCAGCAACCACACTTCATGGGAAAATCAATGAAATTTACAAGTATAGCAAGTTTTCTAAATTTCTAAATAAAGATTTTTTAAAATTCCTCTGTTCCTTCCCCCGTGCCTCAGCCTGTGCTGTGATCCTCAGGCTGTTGTGAGGAGTTTGTGTATTGTTTTTTGTTCATCACAAGAGGTACTTGTATTGAAAAGAAATTAAAAGCCCCTGTGGGAATGGCTGTTCTGTAGGAAGCTGTCCAGGCTTCCTAATTGTATATGCAGTAAAGCTGATGTGATACTTGCACAAAAGTTAATTGCTCATATGTTTAATTTAATCACAGAATTCAAGCCTATCAAGGAATTAAAATCTGGGACTTGTCCTTTTCTGGTGATAGCTGGTCTTTGTGAATGGGGTTTTGAATGTGTTTCCTTTGTGTGTATACAGGTTTTTGGTTTTGTTTTTTTGGGGTTTTTTTTTGTTTGTTTGTTGGTTTTTTTTTTATATGCAATTGTCCTTTTATCCCCTTTGGAATTACTGCAATAAAACAAAATACCTATTTTTTAATAGAAATGAATGAGGTATGCTATACAGTCTTTTTTGTTTTTTTCTGACTGCCTGGACAAATTAAATCCTACATACCATGGTGCAGTGTGTTAGTAGACAGCCTGATTTATGGTTGAAGAAAAATACCATTGCTAGTGTTTCTGAGAGCCTGGGAAGGAAGGAAATAGGTAGCCTTTCTGGTTGGTCTTTAGTGGAGTGCTCTGAAATGCTTGGATTTCAGTCAAGAGAACAAAAGCCCTCTTGTTGGTTTGTGCGGTTTTGGGGTGTGCCTACGCCCTAAAAATGTCGTAGTAGGATTTATTTTGGAAGCCTTATTTGGAGCTTTCATCACCACCTTGATGAGGAAGGGAGAGCTACTATCGACTCCCCTGTCTGGCCAGTTTCTGGCTTAATCCAGCCAAGACAGAAACATCAGTAACAGTCTGGGCAAATTCTGCCTGGACCTGTCTTTCTGGCCTTGAAGAAAGTACGAGATGTTCACTGAGATTTTTTGCTGATATAAGTATGGCTGATGATCTGTACAATGGGAAACTCTGGAAGTAGAAGATCTGCCTGTGTTTTAATACAGGCTTCACTGTGCTGTCTTCAGCTGCTCATTTTATATAAGATCCTGTTCGGGATTGCAGCCTTCAAATCTTTCCTAACATATTTTTCATTATGGCAAAGGGGAGCAGGATTGTTCCTTCTGCAAGAAGCTGCAGCCTGCACTCCCACAGCCTCTGACATGGATGTGTTGGATGCAACAGGGGATGAAGAGACCTTAATGATCTCTAGAAAAGCTCCATTGGGAGAGCTCAGATGTGTCCCTTCACTGGTGCAGGAGCTATTGCAGATTTTCAGGGCTCTCCTGCAGAATCTCACAGAAGCAAGGATAACCAGTTTAAGCAAATTGAAGTTGTCGGGTGGAGGGCGAAGATTTGGTTTCTTGGTTTTCTAGTTGTTAAAGAAATTGTCTAATAGATTTGTGTTACAAAGACATTAGTGTTCTTTTCACTTCCTGAAGCAATAGGTTATTTAAATTAGCTTTGAAGGTTTAGAATTTCAGTTAAAAGAACCACCACAATGGGGGAGAAAAATTTCTAAGCGTAGGTCTTGTATCCTGTGTAATCATCTTGAACACAGGGCATGCAGAAGTTTAGGTGGATTGCTGCTGCTGCTGTGAGGAGCAGGTGGGGATTTGGCTCTCCAAAGCTTGGCTTACAGTGCTGGGGTCCTGCCACTGAACATTGATAAGCTGAACTTTGTTTATGTTGCAAAGCTGAGCATTCCAGAAGTGTTTCAGACATCTGCACAGCTTCATTCAGGTCTTTTGTCTTGTATTCCATAGTCCAGTCCCCAGTTCAGAGAGAGCCTCCTCCTTCTGCCTGCTAATCCAGCCCTCCCAGCATGTGTCACAGAAGACAAATAATCTTAACCTTCTTGTGACACTTGAGATAGCTTCTGCCACTGGGAGGTTTGCATGGTCTAGTCCTGGAAGGTGTGATGGGACCTGCGGGAGGCACTTGTCCAGGAACTGGGAACAGGGCAGTGTGCCTGAGGCATCTCAAGCTGTGCTAGGTGCCTGTGTTTAGGAAGCTCAACAGGACTCCCTTGGCCGCAGCTACAAGATTTCCAGTGATTAAAATAGGATTTTGCACACAGAGCTCAATACAAATACCTGCCTAAAAGTAGGTGTCTCTGAAGCTGAATGCCCCACTTCAGGCCTGGCCCTGTGGGCAATTTGGGCTCTCTAGGAATGGATTTTAAATTCTCTTGTTTGTGCTTTTTCTTTTTTCCTTTTTCCCTATTGCTGATGAACAGCAATGGTACTTCAGCTTGGGGCCAGGAAGCACACCAGTATCCTGTGATTGCCTCTCAGACATTTGTTGGGAAGTTGCTTTTGTGTAATTGTCTTGTTTTGTTCTTGCCTTGTTTGTTCCCACAGCCTTCTATTACATTAGGACAGTTTGTCCCTTTTGGAAGCTTTTCTAAACCACTGTAAGGTAATTTCATCTGTGCTGACCAGGACACCATTGTTTGTAAATGCATTATATGCAGGTATCCTTAGGGGGTTTTCGTACTGTGTGGGCATTTATCAATAGCCTGGGTCTAATGTGAAGAAGGTGGCACAGGAGTAGGAACTGGAGTGCTGTCTTACACTGAGGGGGTAAGTTCTTATTGTCTGTGGATAGAATAGCTGTGCATAATTACAAAAAACTTCAAGCACTTTTTAACACAATCACAATTCCCTTTTAGATGTTGGCTTTAGGTCAACTTTTCTGCTATTCTGTAACTGATAGGTGTACAAGGCTCTTTAACATAGAACTGTGAATTTTAAACTGGTTTGACTGGTTTCTGTCCCATGGCATGATAGATAAAGGATGTTTAATTTTAAGCCTTAGTAGATTATACTTCATTCTCATTGTGCATGAGACAGTACAGTAAAATACACAGTCTGCAGGTTTTACAAACCATTGCATTCTTCTGGGATAGCACAAATCTGAATAGTCGTGTGTCTTGAGGATTTCAATGACTGTATCACAATGCAGCTACTCCTTCGGTTTCCTTTCCTTGAAGTGGCACATGAAAAATCTTGTTTCTAAAGCATTATTTTCAGTGTGCATTCTCCTCTACACGCTGGATGGCATTTAGAAGGGATCTGTGTTACTATTGATTTCATGACTGTACAGGGTAAAATTAAGAACTGGAGAGTTATAGTTCTCCAAGTGTGGAACAACATAATTTTCATATCTGTCAACAAGTGACTATAAGAAGCAGAGGGAAAGGTAAAAAGTTTACCTGGAAGAATTTTTTGGCATGTTATGCCTTGCTAATTATCCAGCAGAATCGGTTTTCTATACAGCCAAGTCTGCACATTTAATTTCATGACAGTGACATCCAGGTGCTTATATAGCTGGAATAGCTGCTGTTGTACATGGCCAGAGAAATACAGCTGCTTCTAGCTGAAAGAGCTCTGCAGTCAGGAATTATGCTGTGGTTGCTGTTTTCCCCCTTCCTTATAAACTGTCCAGAGAAATGAGTACTTGCTGTTCCAGCCCTGGGACAAGTCACCTACTTGGTTGGGTTATACTGTGTCATTGCAAATGAACAGAGGTCACTTATTGAAACCATCAGTTGCACAAGTATGTGTCTGGAGCCCCGAGTCATAGGGTTTGGGTTTTTCTTCAGCACATCTCATGGCAGCTCTGAGATACTGAGGTTTTTTCAGAGTCTTGTAAATGTGCTGCTGTCACAGCAATTGTTCCCTTGGAAGATGCAGATAATCTGCTGGTTTTGTAATGTGCCTCTCTACCATTATTCCAAAACTCACTCAGACCTACTGGAACCTGCTGTCATACATGCTATTTCAGTCAGTTTGATTCCCTTGCTTACCATGTGTTGGAAAGACTGTTCAACTGTTAGCTGAGGAGTCTGAATTAAAACATAAAATCAGGACTGTGAGCACCCTGCTGGAGTATGCCTCTCTCCATTGATGTGTAAAAGAACCTTTTGGTCTTAAATATAGCTGCTCTGCATAGAGGTAAAATCAGGTGCTTAAAATACCGAGTGACTTTGTCTCTCTGCCTCCTCAGTCTCATCTGAGAATGCCAAAGCTCTGAACTGGATAAACCATCGTGAGGCCAGTGGATTCAAAATTTCAAGTGAACTCTATCTGTAGTGAATAAACCTAATTGTACATAGATATTGAGAGGGAAAGGCATGTGTATGTGACTCTTCAAGGACTTGCTTTGATCCTTTGTCTCCCTGTGCCAAGCAGAGGGACACAGTGAGTAGGAGTAGATGCAGATAACATTGGAAAAATACATTAGGTTTCATCCAAGGCTTATGTTATGTTTCAGGCTGTGGAACTTTCTGTGAGGCTGGTTGAAACCCCCATCCCATGTAGGAGACACCACTGAGGTTTGGTGGCTGCAGGCAGCAGCAGAGCTGAGTGAGGAGCAGTGCCCATCTTCTGAGCTCCTGGTCCAGCCCAGCATGCTGGACACTTGCTATACTCTCAGAATTTATTAATTAATAAGTTCATGGGGCAGGGGGTGCTTTTAAAGTAGCTGTCAGCTGAGACATGTGAATTCAACCACTGATACCCCTGTTAGGAAGAACTGTTTCACTTTTGCCACATTAATTGAATGGTGCAACCTAGTGTGTTTGTGGGACAACCTGCATGACCTCTTCAGTAAAAGCAAGGGTCTCTGTCACATGAAGCCTGGCATTGGGGCAGTCGTGAAGGTGTCACCTTTTTGGTATCAAAGGGGTGAACAGGTGGTGATGTTAGTCATGCTTTATGTACCTTGTCAGAGAGAGCTGCAACAACCTGTGCACAGTAGAATTAAGGAACGTGGAAAGGCTGAGCATTAATCCACTCTGGAAGCCATCTCCTGCGTAAGAGGGATGGCCTGGGCCTGCTCACATCCAGCTGAGGCAGCAGTGTAATCCGGGTGTGACCCTGTCACAAGGTACACTGAGCCTCTGGGAACTACCTGTCTTTAGCTCTGGCCTCACTCCAGCCTGGGTCAGAGTGCCCATGTCTCCTTCTTGGTCTTCCTCTGCTTAAATGGAAGCACCTTCAGTTTTCTTGAGCAGGGACATCAGCTGCTGATCTGCATAGCTTTTCTGCATAGTGTCTGCTTCCTAGAGCAAGGGACACTTACATGATAAGCAAAATGTGTCAACACAGATTGCATTGTTAAAAGAAGTAAGCCTTTGAATCCCCAGCATGACAGTCTTAATCCCACAGTCATTACAATATCAAGCAACAAGTCTGAGAAAGATGTTGAGTTTGATGCTGTTGCTTGGGATGGCTTCCCAAGCTGGAAGCAGCCAGGCTCCATTGGTGTCATGGGACCACAGCTGCATCCTGTGCTCTCGCTGAGCACCTCTCTTCTGAGGTGCTGAGGTTTCAGAGAGTAGGAGGATGAGGGCTCTGATGGGTTACTCTGTTTCGTTTTGGCAAGTCCTCAGGGTATTTATTGCAATGGTGCATTCAGAGGGGAAGTAAAATGCCAAATAGCTGCCATAACTGGATGTTTCACGGTACTTTCTGTGCTTTGCTTTGAAAATACAAGCCTGAGACTTGATGTGTGCCAGGATCACTGTGAATGCAGACTGAATCTGTGTTTAATTCCTCTTTAGTGTTGGGGTATAAATAAGAAGTATGTGCCCTGGAAATTTTTCCATCTACTTGCAGAGAAGCAGTAATGGAAGCTCAGCATTGAGACTGATTGATTACTCACAGATTATAGAGCAGAAATTGCAGACAGTTTTACTGTTTAAACACTGCTTGGTATTAAACCACTTTTATAGCAGATTGGAAATGCAGATGTCCATTTAATCTGTTTGGCTCCTTCAGTGCTGCATAATGTCATGAATGACAGCCTTCTCCAGCAAAATGGAACCTTCAGCTGCGTGATTCAGTAGGAGAGGCTTGAAAGTCAGGGAGAAGCTCGCTCCTTTTAGTGACTCTTTCACTGACATGAACTTTAATTTATAGATGATACGGCTGATTATAAACTGATAATGGGATATCCCAAGATATATAGGATACTATATGTCTTGTTTATACATCAATAGTGGATATTAAGTTAGTTTCCTAAAATATTGTAAGATAGAGCAATGAGGTGAGATATTCTAAATTATACCTTTATTTAAATCTCATATATTGATTTTAAAAGGGAACATACAAAAAAATTCAGTACTGTTGCTCCCTCTATATGTGATCTGTATGTACTGAGGTTTTGTGGTTGGATCTTTAAGTGCCACTTTTATCCTTTTTTCAGGAAGTGCCAAAGGACTGCTTTTGGCTGTTCCCAACCCAAGTGCTTTCAATTTTTTTTTATCTCTGAAATGTGGCACAGAGAGTAATGAATACAGAGAGGGGAACAACACAGCCCTCTCCTATCCTCTCAAAATGGGGTTTCAAAAAAGCCAGTCCCAGTGGCTGGCCAGTGCCTTGCTGGGCTTGCGTTGGAGCTGCCACAAAGCGACTGGGGACAGATTAGTGTCCAGTGGGCACGTGCCTGAAGATAGCTTGCTGGAAATCTCTCCACAGCTTTCTGATGACAAAACAATTTTTTTTTTCTCTCTGAATGCAAATGTTGTGCCACTTAAAACTGGCCCTGCTGGGAGAGTAATGAAGAAAATGCTGCTGAAATTTTGTGTAAGAGCAGGCTGCAGCTTGCCCAAAGGGACGGCTTTGGCTCCCGGTGCCGTTTGCTGCCTGCCTGGATCCGGTGGCTGCTGAGATGGTGCGTGTGAGGAGCAGAAGTGTTACTGTGGTGTGGCCCGTAGCTGCTGTGGGCAGGGGTCAGGTGGGATGGACCTTTTCCTCTCCTTTCTGCCTCGTGGCCTGCCATAGAAAAGGGAGGGACCTCCAAAGCAGATTTTGATAATATTAGACCTGCAGAGCATGGCTTGGTCTTTCTTTTTGAAATTGTAAACCACCTCACGAAGGACGTGGTGTTTGGGGAGAAAATAAAGAGCAAGTCCTGCCTTTCTGGGAGGCATTGAGGCTTCTGACACAGAGCTCATTCCAGAAAGTGAGACCTGAGGCATTGTCCCACCACTTTGCACTGTGTTTTATGTCACTTTTTTGGTGATGTTCTTCATAACCATTCATTTTCCCTCCTTCAAACTAACTTAAAAAGAATGAAATGGAGGCTTGTTAAGCCTTTCAGTTGCACACATCTGAGCTGTAAGCCAGTGGTAATCGGCTCTCCCAGCCCATTAGAGGCTTCCCAGGGGATTGCTGCGTGGGCCTGTGTGTGTGCACATGTAATTAGTGGGGGAAGGACAGTCCCTGTCAGGAGCTGGGCTGGGCCATTGCTCTCCAGTGGGGCCCGTGCTCTGTCAGGCTGTGAGGTGAGCAGTTTCAGCACAGCAAACTCAGGAGGTGTCAGCATATCTTGATAAGACAATTTTTTCTGCATGTGAAGTGTGGCTATGTATTTCGCTGGACAAGTATTATTACTTTATGTGGGATGTGTCCAGTACAGACTCATGTTTCTTAAATTAAATGGGTTGATGACTCTCCTTTATCAAATAATAATAGCTATTCTGTTCCTCTGCCTAGGGTCCTTGTTTATCATATCATTATGAAGTTGAATGAAGTGACATGACTTTAATTTTCAGCAGAAATGATCTTCACATTCTCAGTTCTCAAATGATGCTTGGTCATCATCTGTCCTTCTTCAGTTGTTGTCCCTGAGAAAGACATAAGAGAGTTTTTCTCATCTTTTCTGTCTTGTCAAAGCAAATAATCAGATGCTGCCTTCCATGATGTGACTTGTGGCAATTGCCTCCTTATGTTCTTCCTCAGCTTGCCATAAAAAGCTGCTTCCATTTGTGTTGTTTGAAGAACTGTATTTATCGATAACTTCTTGATCTAATTTGCTCATGTATGTTTATAAGGAAATCTGATTTACACACTTCTTGCCCTACCCTTTGAGGAGAGGTTTGTTCTTGATCATTCCTGTATGTTTTATACTAAAATAACATTACATGAGCATTCTGTACTTCTAGCTGTATAGATGCTTCTGTTTAAAGGTTGTTTCATGTTGCATTGCTGTAATTTGAAATGCAGTTCTTGACCTCTGTTTTCTTAGATGTACATATGCAAGTTTGTACTAGTAATGTTACAAAACTATTCTGCATTTCTTGGAGTGGTCTGAATGTCTTGCTGTATGGTCTCCCTAAGCAGAGTTTTTACACCTTCCCTCTTTGTCCTTGGATTTTTTTTTAAGCTCATAGGATCCAGGGAGGTGAGCAGGTTTGTGCAAGGTCAGGTCTGTTAAGCAGCTGACATCCATAACACTTAGACTGATGAAACCCCTTTTATTTTCTTCCATTTCTAAGTGCTGAGTGACCCTTTTCCTGCAGCAAGCAGAAACAGGAACTAAGAAGCTTTCTAATGCCATCAGCGTAGCTACCTTTTTTATTGCTTGCAGAGAAAAATGTGTGATTTGAATTAAAGTTTTGTTATTAATCGTGGGATACCCTTGCAAAGTGCAATTGCTTTAGATGTATCTGCAATGAAAACTGAAGGGAATTTGTCCATTTGATTGACAGCTATATGGAGCAGATTATGTGCTGTATTCTTGAAGCAGAACTAAGGTGCAGATAATTGGAATACATCTGCACTTTATCTACAATAACACAAGATTGACAGGTTACTTATTCATTTTGTCTGCTATTTTTGCCAACCTTTAACCATGTTAAGTAGCAGAAAGATGTCAGTGCTGAATTACTTGCTTCCATAGGACATTGGTTAAAAGCTGTTTTTATGGTACTTGCAAGCATTACAGAATTCATAACTTATAACACATCCATTCTTTCCATTCTCTCCACAAGGTACAGGTTTAACAAGGAAACAGGAAAGTTGATCTAATACCCAGAAATAAAAAAAAACACTAGCAAAGATTTCGTGGATTAAAGTTTAAATCTCTTTCTTTTACCCTTCTCCCTGGGCAGCTTCCACTTTGTATCTTGGTCCTCAGCTGAGAGTCTAGTCATCAAGTGTGATACAGAAATTGGTATCACATCTAAATCTTCTCTGTGCCTGTCAGGTTAGTAGATTTTATGATGTGCCCTTGGATTAAAACAAGTTAGGTCCTAGTAGTTGTGATGACACCAAGGGATAGTACGAGTTGCTGGGCACAGAAGCTTTCAAGATACAAAGCTTCAGAGTAAAAGTACAAGCAAGAGCTGCTCCCTCAAACAGCATCGCCTCATAAATACTTTTGTCGGTAGAAAACTAGAAGCAGCATAGATTTGACTGCTCGACTGTGGCTGTTCATAAGTTACATCCAAGGAAGACTGCTGTGCTAGCACTGGCCTTCTCTGTTGATACCTCCGGGCATGAGCCTGCAGAAGACCATGAGATTGCTTTTTGATGTATGCCGATATGTATCAGGTTGATATTTGCTTTTCCTACCATGCCAAAGAATTCTGATCCTCAGGCTGGAGACCTTTATCTGATAAGGGATTTAAGAATTGAGCAGAGTGCTCAGGGTTTGAGTTCCAAGTATGAGAAATTTACCTCTCTTTATTGTTCTCTTCCTCAGCCCCCCAGCCAGGTGATGTATTTACTTACTGAGTAAGTAAATACACTTGCCAGGTTCTGTTTCTCCACTGTATACATATATATACAAGGAAGGCAAAAGAAAGTGTGCAAGTTAGAGAGCATGGTCCCACAACCACATGGATTCAGTCTTTTTTGTCTGCTGTGCATTCACATTGCCCCCTTTAGGATGTGGCTCAGGTGCATGGAAGAATTCCTGGCAGCAGGCCAGTGATCTGTAGGGTATTAGAAGCATAACAGGCAAGTGGAGGAAAAAAATAAATAAAAAGAGAATTTGACAGACCTCACTCTGGTTTCTGCTTAGTTGCTCCCTGTTTTGTGTTGTATTGTAAGCTGTGCTTTAGCAATCGTACAGACAAAGCCTAACAAAGAGACTTGCTTGCTGGCAGAAAGTTGCTTAAAATAACTTACTGAGGATAAAGAGGCTGCCCAGGTCAATAATGCTGTGAAATCCTCAATGTGTAACAGCTCCCGGAGGTTTTGTAGGCATATAGATTTTTAAAAGCTGTAGACTGTTGATAAGGCAGTAAAGATTGTAGAGTGGTGCTAACCTTGTATTGATGGTGCTGGGACAGATATACGAAGATTTGAGATTTGGCTATAGAAATACAGATATCTTTGTTCCCTCCAGCAGAACTCTTGATTTAAAGTATGAATGCTAGAAAGAAAGATAGAATTCTTCTTTGTTAGAAGATACTTAATACCATTACAGAGTCTTTGTTGTATTTTACTCTTCAGTCAGATCTTTGACTGTTAAAAATGCTGTCAAACAACTTACTTGGCTTGTTTTCCATTGAATCAAGGGAACTAGATTTGTCAAATACAGTAAAAATTTATCCTTACCTTCATTACAAATGTATTAATTCTTTTGGTCCTCATTTTATATATAGCATTATTTTTAAAACACCAGCTGAAGGTAATCAATATAAAGCTTATTTCAGTTCCATTAAAAGTAGTTGCTCATGAGAACTGGGAGAGATTTTTATCAATAAAACTTCAATTAAATCAACATCTTTCTTAACCATGCTTTAAACCAAAACAGTTATGTGCTCTTTGAAAATGGTCCCTTATGTAATTCCAGTTGAAACTTTAGTTTTGAGAAATTCCTATATCTTCAGAATTTTTAAATCCATGTTCTGCCATGTGCACAACTCATAGGGAGGCAGTAGCACAAGGGAAGAAAAAGAGGAAGGGGGAGCCTGTGTTGGAAATCTGGTGTCAGCCCTTCCCCTGCTTGTGGAGTAACCCTTTTATTTCAGTGTACCTTTTATAGCTCAGTTTCAGCCTGATGCTCCCAATGTCCATATACATTAGTGAGTTTTTTTAAGAGCAGACACGTTTGCTGGTTCTTCTCAGGAATAAGAATGCTTGTTCATTGTTACAGTGTGGAAGTGCAGTGTGGAGGCTCCCAGCAGACTGCCTCACCGAGGCTCTGCCTTGGTTTGTCTTGCTGTGCAGTTGATATGGGCAACCGTGTGGGGAGACATTCCTAACTATACAGTTAAAGTTCTCTTTCAGTGGTTCTGCTCAGTGTATCCATCTAGTTTCTAACACAGCTCTGGGCTGTGTATGTCTTCAGAAGAAATTGTCCCCATGGTTCCCTTGTCCAGTCTGATGCTGCACTGCAAGCCCCAGAGAGCCGGCAGGAAAGTCAAAGACAGAGGGAGGGTAGGAGAGACAGTCAATCCTTCCTTCTTGCCTCAGCCCCAGCTGGCTAGGAGTCTGTCTGGCATTGCTGGCAGGATGCTGTGTTCCCCCCAGCACAACCTGTCTGCCGTCTGTGGCTGGGGAGCCAGGGGGGTTTGTGCCGGTGCTGTGCCGGTTCCTTCTCCCTGCTGGTGGAAGGAGGGGAGTCGTGCCTGAAGGGCACCATACCAGACAGAAGACTGCTTCTGAAACAGCGTACCTTGTACAAGCCACCCCATCTCTGATTTCACTCAACTGCTTTTATAGTGGAAGTTATTAGAATGATGTTTTATCCTGTGTGAAGTAAACGCATTTCTTATCTTTGTAGGCATCAAAGAGGATATGAAAAACAAGCCTTTGTAGCAAAAATTCAGTTAAGTAAGATGGGATCAGAGTTCTGAATCCAACAATTTAATCTTGGAAACCAGTGAGATGAGTTGACACCTGGAAATAGCAATAAAATCATCTTTGTTGTCTTTCTGTTTGGGGATCTGGAATACAAAGAGGTATCTCACATGAACGTACCCGGTGTCTCAATGCTGTGTTTGCTGTTGGTGTCTGAGAAGTCTATACCAGTGGAAGGAGTAGCAGTGATACCATTTTTCCATCTGCCAGCAGAGACTGTGGCCTAATTTAACCAAGTTTTGAATTTACCAATGCTTTTGACTTAGGACAAGCTAATCCTCTACCTCTGTGCTTCCAGCCTCCACCAAACAAGATGGAAGTAGTTACCTGAATAAATAAAGTGATTGTTTTCCTGGACTGGAGAAAGAAGACAGCATATCGAGCATGGTCTGGCTAATGCAAAATTCACATTGATCTGCAGTTCAGTTTGCATTTTGCATCATTATACAGTACCACTTTCGAGCAGATTATCTTCTCTGCTAGCACCCGAAGTAATACAAAGATGATGATTTGGATGGTTTTTGTATATTTGTTTGTAGAGTGATTAATTGTTTGTGTTGAGTGCCCAGTCTCCATATTCTGTTGCAGTGAAACTGAGAGACCTGGTACAAAGGCATTCCATTTAAGCATACACAGAGTTTATTTTGAGCTTTAGTTTCCTTAACTAAGAATCTGGAGAGCCTGGGATATAAAAGTGCTACCACCAGCATTCCTCTCTGTTCTGGAGAATCCAGGATTTCTCTTAAGTTAGTGGAGTTAACCTTCTGAAATAGGTTGCATGTGTTTGTGGGAGGAAGTTCCTGCAGCTAATTGCTACAACTGCACACAATTTTAGAAACATCAAGCAGATTGTAGATCTACCAGCAGTCATTTTTCTGCTTGTGGGCAGCTTTGGTGGGATGTGACCAGGAGTGCTGATGGCTGCAGGTGACAAACAGGAGTGTGCACTGAGGTATTCGCAGACCTTGTTGTTCACTGAGTAGGGCCCTGTTGAATAACAGATTATGCATTACAGAACTGAAAATGCTTACTCCTTGAACTGTGAAGTCTGATTCCTCCTCATCTCTGACAAATTTCAGTTGCTGTACAAGACATTTGCTAGCAGTATTTAATTAATGTAACCATAATAATATAGTTGTTTTATATATAACTTTCCTATTTATGCAGAAGGAATGAGACAGTTTATTGCTAGTTCTTGCTACCAATGGCAGAGAGATCTTAATTTAAGTGATTACATGTTAGTTGACTCTCAGCTCCTCACGTGGGGTTATTTTGCTGAAATCAGTGGACTGGAAAGGAATCAATATGGGGCTTCCGAAACCTGGTGGAGGTTTGCAGTGCTCCCACTACGATTGATTACAGCTGCTTTTGTAGGGCTTTAAAAAGAACAATCTGTATTAAAAACATTATTCTTTGGTATGAACTAGAACAATTCCAAATAGGTTTCCATGGGGTCTGCCCTGCAATTTGACCACTTCAAGGGATTGCAGTAATCACCAGTGGGCCAGGGCAGTGAGGCAGAGGAAAGGCTATTAGGTGGGGAGTTATTGGCATGCATGCCAAAGAGGTTACCCTGGCAGCTTCAATCATTCATCCACACTCTCAAGAGGAGGGAGGAAAATGTAAGTGTTAGTTCTTCTGATTGATTAGCAAAAAGGATCAGTAAAGCATGAAAGGAGAGAGGAGGTGTGTGTGGAAGAGCCAGTGTGCATTAGACTTGAAAGCACTGACTGGGGCAGGTACTTGCAGTTACGACCTCTACTCCAAAAGCTACCTGCTTCTGCTGTTACTGTCAGACTTGTGACTGGTGATTCAAAGACAGGCTGACCTCTGCATTCAGCATTTTCAAAGCAGTGCATTTAGCTTTTCAGTCTTAGCCGTGCCTTAAATTTAACCTGCCTGCACATGGGCTGATGTGTCCTTAAAAAACTGATTAGCATTTTGAGCTGTGACAACAATTTGCATGGTGATTTTGATTCTATTTTTAGGGAAACCAGTGGATGCTTCTTGGAAAATGTGCAGGAAATTGCTGTGCTAATTGAGATTAATCAATCTGTGATGCACACTGCTGGCTTCTGATGCTGTTTTGCCTGTATATTGCCCTTTAATATTTCAATCTGGAGTAGCACTTTGGAAGCTGATCCAGCTGTAGCCCCTTTAAAATAGTTTCCCTGTTGCATTGTGCCTACATCAGAGGCAGAGTTGAAGAATAAACTGTTCTTTGCACCGATTGATGGCTTGGCATGAAAGCTTGGAAGGGCTTTGAATCTTGTAATTTGGGGATACCCAGAGAAACTTGGATACTAAGCTGCTTCTTCTACATGGAAAATGGAGTTCACGTGTACTCTAATTGACTGTTAAGCAGTCTTAAGGTTTTCAAGGTGAAGGAGACAACTGCAGCATTCATTTCTGGATTTCACATACAAGAAAAGACCATATGGTGTGGAGTTAGAGAACATCAAGCTGGGGGGTCAAAGAACCAGCACAGAAGTACTGTTTGACTCAGACATCAGACTCTGACTGTTGACATCAGATTTGGCGGGCCCCTCTGTAATTTCTAAGTAACCATTTTGAAGTTGGAGTAAGTTTTATGTGGTCATGGAATTAGGAAGGTTTCTTGGTCGTAACCTGTGCAGAGGTTGTAATCTGTGCAGAGCTGCTCTTCAGTGTACTATAGTGGTGGCAAAGATCCACAGAGGTAAAGGTTGGTTTTTGAAGAAAGTTTTTATAACTGAATGAAGATACTGGTAGTTTTCTCAGGGTAGATGGTGAATATATCTTTGGAGTGGTGTAACTATGGTCTCGTTCAGCTAGCAGTCCTTTAACACTGCTCATAAGCTTGAGCCTAATTTAATAGCCTAGGCAGTAGGGCAACTGATGTGTAGACCATGGAGGAAGTTTGATCTGTCCTTCATCACAGATGATGCTGTTGGTACTCGAGTAAGGACAGAAAGCTCCACCTTGTCTTGCTGCTATTCGTGCCCATCTCCTTCCTCCATCTTCATACAGCAACCTCTGTCCCACCAGGGGCAAGACTATTTCTGGGTGAGGATTAAAGTTTGGTCTCATTGTGCATCTAGCAGATAAATCACACACAGCTGGAAATCAGACACTGTGAAAGTAAATGGAAAGAGAGGCTTTTCCCATTGGAATTTATCACAAACAGTCCAGAACTTCAGAGGACATTTATCTTTCTCCTTAAGATAGGACAGATTTTAGCTCCAAATATGTAAGCAGGCCAAAGACCCACTGCACAGATTGGTGAGTCTTTATAATGGGAAGAAAAACATGTAAGGTTAAACAAGATTTCCTGTTGCCATTTTAAGTTCTGTTGCCACACTGTGTACCATACGGCATGTAATTGCACATTAGGGAATATTTCTAAAGGCACAGATGACTGTTAGAAAACAGGCACATGAGTTTCTGTGCCTTTGTGAAGAGTGTGAACTCAAACCTATCAACTGCAGCACTGTAATTTCTTCAGTGTATGGCCTTAAGTGAACAGTAGCTGACGTGGTGGTGGCTTGTTGGTGTCTCCTTGGATGTGGTGTGGTTTTTTTTCAGTGCGAGCCATGACATAGACTGCTGAAATTCCTGACACCAGTAAGAGTTTTTTATTAATGCCATCCCTGTCAAACACGCCTCTGTTTTGGTAATTAGTCTGGCGTAACAGATTGTGTGCATCCTAAAAGCCAGCATATTTAGACTCTTGGCTCTGACATGAGGCAATCTCTGTAAATCAGCTCTTCTGGTAGACTTCTGCATTGTTGCACACTAGCAGTAGTAGAAGCAGTTTGCAGTACTTGTGTTTATTTTGGGCTTTCTGCCTTTCCTCAACAGCCATGAACGGTCAAACCTTTTCTTTATCTGTCGTGAGAGAATGGAGGCCTAAGGCTGTAGTTTTGTGCAGGATCAGGAAGTTACATATGAGGTACAAGGAGCGTGAATAATCTTTCTGGCAGGTGCTCCAGCCGTAGTAGTGGCTCTGCTGTGCACCACACAGGATGGCAGTGCCACTGTGGGCACCAACACCAGTGCTAGAGGAGAACACTGCACCAGCAGGGACACCCTACAAACCCAGTGTGCTCTTCCACTCCTACCTGGGGAAGAACAGCAAATGTCCTCTAAGATTTTAAAAATACCTGTGGAAATGAGCTCTCCAGAATGAGTCAGGGCAGTCAAGCCTTGTTATTTAATAGGCCAAAGGCAGCAATGGAGGAGAGGGTGGCTTTTGCAAATCCAGGCAGTTCCCATTGCAAGGTTTCACACAGGGCGTGCAGATAGGCACAAGGATTGCCAAGGATTTAAAGACATTTTGAGGTAAAATTGGGAGATGGTAACTGTTGGGGGAAATGAGCAATACAGATACTGTCTTTTTTATAAAATCCTTGCTTTCAAACTTGTAAAATTCAGTCTGGGGCCTGTCGTTATGGAAAGAATATTTTGGCTGTGATTACCCAGACTGAGGTGCAGGTCAGCTCTCCTGCAGCCAGTACCTGCTCCACTAATACCAGCATTGTGCAAGCAGGATGGTTCCTCCAAGGAAGAAAGTTGGGAGTCCTAAGAGTATTGTGCTTAAAGAATGTCACCAATTATTAGTATCTTACTTCCCAGAAAATCCTGCAACTGTACGTCCCACCAGCACTTCCACTGAAGGCTCCACTGTGGTTGGCACAGTGCACCTGAGGTGGGGTTTGCTGGGAAGACTTTGTCCTGTGAGTCCTTAAAAGTGGGCAGTGTCACCTTGGAAGGAAACAATGGGGATTACTTCTCTCCTTTTCTGCTGTGGCCAGCCATATCAGTGAAAGGCAAGGCAGGCATCTGTATGAATACAATTAGTGGTAAACGTACCTTGTAACACAAAATCCTCCATCAAAATTACATCTGTGTAGCTGGATACATGTGGGCAGCATAGGAAATTGCAGACTGAAGGAGCCAGGAGAGGCTCATCTCTGAGAACCAGTAACACAATGAGAAGTGGAAGTGGATGCTCTTCTGGTTGGCATGTTTCTCTGGAAGAACGTGGTGTTTTGAGGTGAAAATCCGATTTTGAAGTTTTGTGCTTCTTTTTCTTTCTTTTTTTTTGGGGGGGGGTCTGGTGGGGGTTTTTTGTGAGTTATTTTTTTGTTTGTTTGGGTTTTGTTTTTGTTTTTTTTGTTTAAAGTCATGCCTCTCATTCCTGGACAAGGTTAACAAAAACTCTTAATGGGACAGTTTCACCTTTCCTAGTGTGAGAAGGAAAGCAAAGAATGGGCAAGCAGTGATAGGAATACACCTGCCAGCTTCAAGGTCAGCAGTGCTGAGATCCTGTTGCGTGGCAGATGACAGTTCCTTTTGCAGGAAGCCTAGAGGGAAATACAGCTTCTTCACACACCTGCCTTTTCTCCAGCCTTCAGTGGGAACCTCTGCAATGTGTCTCAGGCTTTGGATGAATGCATTCATGTAGTTAGCTTTCACACGTGTAGTGTACAGCACTCTAGTGAACTCAGGCTCACCAGCTGAGCATGCTTTTATATAGGCATATATGAAACTGCACTGTGTGTTAATACAAGAGAAAATCTGTTTTCTTTTTCTTACATGGAAGAACTTTGCCTAATCAACAGCTGTAATGCTTGCAATTTTTCAGAGACTTCTGGCTTAGATATTTGTAATACAACATCACTCTTAAAATATTAGTCTCTGGTTCTCTGCATACTAAATGGCTTACATCTAAAAGAATCCCATCTGGGGAAAGAGGGAGGCAAAGAATCATTAGTAACCCAGCTGCAAACCTCAAATTCTCTGCCCCATGCATATATCCAAAGAAAGAGAACAAAAATTTGAGTTAATCTGTAAATAATAAAGTGTTTCCTTCCACGTGTCAGCTACTCATTGCTCCAGTGTCTGAGTTTCAACAGCTGTGACAGCCATGGTAGACATTACTCCTTCATTGCTGCTCACACCAGCTTCCTTGGCTTCATCCACATGGCATAAAAGTGTTTAATGTCTTACTCCTAAACCACCCCCATGGAATGGGAGGACTGGCGGTAACAGCAGCACTGGAAAAGGGAATGGCTATGACAAGGCACTTTGTATTTTTTCAAACAAAATATACTATCCATTCCCAAACCTCCCATTGTCTGATGATTGTTTTCAATTTTTTGTCATTGTAGTTTTGATGGATGATTTATATCTTTTATGAGATGATGAGACAGGACAGGAAAAAGAGGTTTTTTTTGCTTTGTTTCCACTCTCAGTGTCAAAATGAGAGGTTTGGGTGATTTTTTTGGGTTTTTTTTGGTTTTTGTTTTTGGTTTTTTTTTTAATATGTCCTCGATGATCCCAGTTTATTAAATTAAAAATTACTGTAAATCTAAAATACAGTAAAATAAAGACATTGAGATTTCAAATTCAACATATTAATGGTTTGGAAATATCTTTCATCTAATACTAGATGGGTGCTAATCTACACTACTTCCATGAGATTTAGATTTATGCCAATGTAGCCAATAACCAGGCAGGAATCAGTGATCATTGGAATGTAGCATGTGAAGTATTTAGGTCACAGGATTTTGCAGCATTATATTCTTGGAATAAAAATGTAAGTGGGGTAACAAAGATAGACGAGAATGCAATCTCTGTCAAAAGGTAACGAGCAGTTTTGTGGCTTCAGGGCCAGATTAAAGGGCTGATAGCAGAGACATCCTTGCCTGGTGTTCCCGCCGTTTTAATAGGTCTGAAAATAAGGCTGTTACATAAAAGTGACATGAGTACTCTCATTTCAATTGTTAGCCACAGGAAATAGTCACTGAAATATTTGGTCTTTGTAATAGTTTTATGGAACTATAATTTGCTAACTTTTTAAAATTTTCCTCCTAAATATATTGAAATGCTGGTACAGACCTTTCTGTGTCCAAGCCTACTGACAACAGATTTGTTTTTCCAACTTGTCTTTTGTGAACATCCTGGAAATAGTCCATGGACCCCCATGGATTCCCAGCTGACAAATGAGAAAGTGAGAAAACATTTCTAGAGCAAATACTAAATCAAGTTTATTTTAACATAGCTTAATGTAGAATTGTAAAGCATGGCTTCAGTGCTTGGTACTGACTTAAACCATAACATATTATTTTATTTTCACTATTTTCTCTCATTTTTCTATGCTTAATCTTCACAGAATTATTTTAATGGCTGTGGGGGTTTTTGTTAACTGTTGGGCTTTTCTTTTTATTCTGAGCCTTAAGGCAGTTTTTATTCAAAGTGGCCTAAGGCATCTGTGTGTTTCTGAGCAACTGGGATAAAAGGTGCAGGCTGTGGGTGTAGAGGGGGGTGCTTCTACCCCGAGTGTACTGGCCAGCTTGCAAAGACAGAGCAGTGAATGCATTTATCTGTGCAGATGCTTGTAGATTTTTAAGCTGGAATATGCTTCCTTTGCCTTTGATTTGAGAGTATGCATGTGTACTGCCCGAGTTCCACCAGACAAGAATAATTTGTACTGAAACAGGCTGAACTGAGACAAGGGGCTTTGGTCAGAGACGCTGCAAAGCATCTTCCTCAAGTGGAGCTTGATGGCTGATCTGAATGCATTTGCAATTCACTGTACCATGTATTTCTCCCAGTAGTAAATATTGTGCTGGTTCTAGAAGACTGTGGGCCATAGTTTGCTCATTCTGATGGAGTTGTGCCATCCACAGTACTAGATATTAAATAATGTTTCACATTGTATTCTTTGCATCCTCAGAATAAAATACAACAGATACTCAAATTCCTGCTGAAAGCTGCCCAGGCTTCTTTTCCATTTCTGTTCCCTCTGTTCGGCTGGTTTAAATCCTGAGAACATCTTGACATAGTGAGAAAAGAAAGCTTTTGGTAGCCAAAGAGACATAATTCATTGAAAGAAAGGGAGCGAATATGATGGTGGGGAGCCTGGCTGACCAGGCACTTGCAGCTTGGGCTGGGTTGGGTTAGCTGCTCATCTGTCTTACAGAAACTGAGTTGTTAGAAGAACTGTCACAAGTCATTTCGGTCTTTTCTGGGTTCTCTGAGGCTGGGAAGAGTAAGAAAGCAGGGTGGTTGTTTTGAGTGGGGAAGGAGAAGTGGGTGTTTGTTTTTTGAATCCTCCTGATATAGCTTGCTTCTGGTACAGTCAGAAGTTGGAAATGGTCTAGGGAATAAATTTATTGTTAAGTTCATATTTTTACTGAACACTAAAAATTCTGGGCATGGTTGTGTGATGCTTCTGTTTTCATGAAGACTACCTTTTGCAAACTCAAGCTGTTTCTCACCTCTTATCAAAAGCAGCTTCCTTTGTTGGGAAATTCCTGCATGTAGATACTATTTTTTTTCCCCAGCTTAGCATTGGGTAATATTCACTGCCTCTGATACCTTTTGAATATCATATGCCTTTTCTATACTCACAGCCAACCACCTGCATGTGCTTTTAGAAAAAGTTTTGTTTTTTCCTGCTTAATATTGAGGAGTGGTCTGTTTTGTACCACGATTGTGTCTGAAAGCAAAATAGGGTGAAGTGGCTTGGTCCATTGTGGCAGCTGGATCAAGAGCAGGATATTTGTCCTGTGACAGGGAGTTGTTTTCCTATACGGAAGCAGTCTCAGCTGTGTCTTAATTACAATACCACCTATACACCTACTAAGGTACTTCATGACTTCCCTTGGAGACATCTTTTAAAGGAATTAAATTTGTTTAATTTTGTAAAGAAATTGTTTGACAGTGACCAGAAATCATCTTGAATTTCTGCTTTGGACTGCAGCCAGTTCCAGGCAGACCATGTGAACTAACAGAAGCAGAATCAGAGCAGGTCTTTGTAAGCTTATCTTAATAAGGGCACTTTTTTCTCCCCTATATATCCCCCATGTATGAGTGGTCATAGGAGGAGTAGACTTTGACCAAGAATCATGTGGGTTTTCTTTTCCTTTGTAGAGGCAAACTGCAGGAGTAATGCTGTTTTAGTTTAGAGCTGTTCAGAGAAGTGATAGGTATCCCCCATGCAAAGATCTTTTACTCTGAAACACACTAATAATCAGGATGGCCATTCTGCTTTTCATAAAGAATATTTTTTATTGTAGATCAGACTGAAGAGCTGTTTTGCCGTGAAGAAGCTTTAAACAGGAATCTGTTGCCATAAAAAAATTGTAAAAAAAACCCCATTAATGTTTTCAACAATAATTTTAGATGTCTGGGGAAGACCTCTGGGGAAGAAGTTACCTTGTAAAGCCAGATATGAGTCTTTGCATACAGGAGGTACCCCAGTCACAGTTTGGTACTCCTTTAGGAAAAGTTACAGTAAATGTTGGGTGGAATAAAAGGGACAGTCAGTGCCATGCAGTAATAAGTAAATGGGAAAACTTTGGGACTCACGAGGAGCAGAATTGAGTGCTTATATGAGATACTGAATATTAGTATAGCATTTTATTATTTTGGGTTTTTTTACTTGAAGTTCCATTTATAACTGTCTTATTTTCTTCAAAATTCATGACAAATAGGCATTGACAGAAGTGCTGGTTAAAGTAATAGGAGTAATTGTGGCAGGTACCTCTCAGCCATCCAAAATATCTGGCTCTCCCAAGAAAGTTTATTCTCTGTTAAGAAAGCACAAGCTGAGGTGGAGGAACACAGTTCTTATTCTTTCTAAGCCTGAATTTTCAATTTAAAAGGTGTCTGATACCTTGTTATATTTTGAGCTAATTTTAACAGAATCTCTTTTTAGTGGGGAAATACCTGTGGATGTAGAAATATGGTGATAGCCACAAGAAACCTGATTTTTACCCTGTTGAAGATGCAGTTAAATTTTAGGAGAGATGTGTTCATTTAGGTATTGGAGCATGATGCTGTTTGATCTGGTTGGAAATGTCATAATCTTTAATCAGTAGCACTGTCTTAGAAACATTTGTAGTCATTCATTCTAACTACTACTAGAGAGTTTAGTGAGGTTTGGGTTGATTAAACTCTGAGATAGTTTTTGATACATGCTGTTGTTCCTTCTTGTTTGAGATCAAATTGACAGACTTCATGTGGCAGCCTATAGATTTGTATATTTGAGATCCTGAAAGAGGGCTTTAGTCCTGGGATCTGCTTCTTGTTATAGAAGCTCTGCAGAGTATATTTGCAAATCCTGTTTATTCATTCATGCATTTAATGAGATGAAGTGTGGTTTTCATTGTGCAGCCTTGGATTTTTTTTTTTTTTTTTTTGCACTGCTGTAATTTTCACATATTTCTTTAACAACTTAGATGAATGCGTGGCATAAACTGAAAGTACAAACTTCAGTGTGCCACCATCAACTTAAAAAATAGAACTGAAGATGAAAAGATTGCTGTGATGGAGAACTGGTATCTTTTTAACCATTCCCTCTTATCTGTTTTCCAGAGAGCAGATTTGACCTCTGATAAAGATTTATACCTTGACAACAGCTCTGTTGAAGAAGCATCAGGCGTCTATCCAATTGATGATGATGATTATTCTTCTGGGTCAGGTTCAGGTGAGACAACATGTCACAAATTGATTTTGAAAAGTGTAAGAAGTAATGCAATTATTTGAGGGAAATCTGTGCAGTTTTGCTTTATAAGCTGGAGGTGATACTTCCAGTGAATATTGTGAGTGCTTTGCTATCTACAAAAAGCACTGGGCACCCCTGTGGGCCGGGTTTTAAGTATTAACTTTCTGCTCTTTTCTCTTACTCCTGAGTTGCATCGTTAAACTGCAACATTTTCTCTCTGCTGGCTCTCTCCATTCCCTCTGACTTCTGTGTAGATCTCCCTGGAGTTTAGAAATAAGGATTAGAGAAGGCTTAGTTCTCCCATGACATTATACTAATTTAGCACTCTGTAAGAAAACATAGCAGCAGTGTTCTTGTTTTCTCTTATATGCAGTCAGGTTCACATAAACATGGTGTCCATTCCTCTTTTGTTGTTGTTCTTTTGCACTTAGAAAGCTAGATACTGCCAAAAATGTGAGTTTTCTCTGAGGAAATTGCATCCATATAATGAATAAAGAAATTCTTAAATACAACATCCTGAGTTCTCAGACTTAAACACTCATTAGAGACATGCAGCTAGCTCAAACTTTTTCCAAAAAAGTGTCAGTGAAACTGCCTTAATAATTTGTCTTAAAAGTCTCTTTGAGGAGTATCTTCTAGACTTGCTTGGAGACTCCAAATGTTAAAAGCTAAATGCAGGATTTTATGGTAGTTCTGGAAAAGACATTTCCTTATTGTTGTATTTGCTGAGCTGTTGTGGAAATCCCATTTATTTTCCCAGTGTGTTGCCTACATGTTTGTTATTGTACTTTTTTTTTTTTTTTTACTATGTCTTGATGCTTATATATCATTTGTGTACTTTCAAAGGATGAGCCCTTCTTCTGGTGCCTTGCCTGTGTTACCTGTAAGGAACACGTGAAATTTTTCAGATGGATTTTTGTTTTTCTTTTCTGCAGACATCTGACTGTGTTGCTAGGCAAATCCAGGCCCATCATCATTCATACCTGAATGATGTCCTGTGTTTTGGGAGTCCTCTTTTGGGACATTTGACATCCCAGGGTGATCAGAGGCTTAATTGGACCTCCTTGATGTAGACCTGTTGGAGGAGAAATTTAATATTTCATTTGAAAAAAATATATTAGTGAATCGGTGATTTCCTTCAGTTCCCAGGACTGTCTAAGGGCTATTCTGATCTCCACAAAAATGTGCTTTCAGTCAGCATCCCATTCTGTCATGTCTTCAGATACTGATGACTTTGTAAGCTTCAGAAAAGGAAATAGGTAGACAATAAATAGTTATATGAGGAATGATCTAGTGTAGTTTTTTCCCATCCCTCTGTGGTGTCTGGCTGTTTCTAATATGGAAGATTCAAAATTCAGACCTGCTTTTGAAGTGAAAAAGACTACACAAGATCTGGCTTCAGATCTTATTAACCCAGGATTCCACAAAGGAAGTGTGGGATTCTGCTCCTGGGGAGGAATAATCCCAAGTACCAGCACAGGCTGGGGGTTGATCCAGCTCTGCAGAGAAGGACCAGGGTGTTTTGGTGGGTGACAAGCTGACCCATGAGCCAGCAGTGCCCCCGTGGCCAGGAGTGCCAGTGGTATCCTGGGGTGCATCAGGAAAAGTGTGGCCAGCAGGACAAGGGAGGTGGTCCTGCCTCTCTGGCCCTAGTGAAGCCACATCTGAGAGCTGTGTCCAGTTCTGGGCTCCTCAGCACAAGAAAGACAAGGAGCTGCTGGAGAGGGTCAGCAGAGGTGATGGGTGATGGGGGTCTGGAGCATCTGAGGAGAGACTGGGGGGGCTGCCTGAGAAGGAATTTCATCATCTATAGGTTGATGAGATCCCTTCTCATACCTCAAAGGCAGGTGCCAAGATGACAGTGCCAGGGTCTGTTCAGTGCTGCCCAGTGACAGGACAAGGAGCAGTGGCCATAAACTGGAACACCTCAACAGGAGGAAGAACTTCTTGATACTGAGGGAAGCAGAGCACTGGCACAGGCTGCCCAGAGAGGTTGTAGAGTGTCCCTCCCTGGAGATTCAAATCCCGCATGGACACATTCCTTTGTAGTTTGCTATAGGTTACCCTGCCTTGGCAGAGGGGTTGGACTGGATGATCTCCTGAGATCCTTTCCAAGGCTAACAGTTCTGTGATTCTGTGGTAAAACTGAATCCAAAAAGACAGAAACTACCTGTAGACTTCACCAACAGTAACACCTTGTTTTCCTTCTTTCTTTTCCTGTGCTCAGCTTTGAGCCATGGGTGGAAGTTGGAGTGCACTTCGGCTGTCTCTGACAGTCTCCATTTCTTTCCTACAAGAAAACAGGGAACGTGTCCTTGTAGACTGGGACAAGCTGGATGCCCCTGCAAAGAGCTCATGTGACATGATCTAATATTTTTGAACCAAGCAAAAAGTCTTTAGTTCAGGGAAGCAAAGTCGGATCCTTTCCACCCTACTCCACCTATACTTACTGCTTTCTGTTTTCTGTAGAAAGTGTCCTGCAGATGTACCATTGATCCATGTTTCTCATTTTATGTTCAGTCTCTCTTTTACTTGATACTCAGTGATGTAATGTAATGTTTCTAGCAGGAAGAGCCTTCCCACTCAAGAGTGGTTTTCTTGCTATGTAGCAAGCATAGTCCAAGCAAACAGATCCAAGATGACAACATTGCTGACTCCTTTCTTTGCAGTGAAAATTGTTAGCTGCCACCAGGCCTATGGAGATAAACAGGAATTGTCAGCACCACCATTAATGCCCTTGCAGGTCTTCAAACAGCATTAACATGGACAAATGTCACTGTAGGCATGACACATTTCAAACTAGAAATTGGCTGAGGGCTTTTTGTAAGTAGTAGCAAAGGTGATGGTGTTCTGGTTTTTTCTTTTCTTTCCCTTCCATAGCATTTTTTTTGGTGTACATTCAACTACTGTTGTGCATTTGCCCAAGTGTTGAATCTGAATCCATGGGTCAACAATTTCCAGAGAAACCGTGCATGCCTTCTGATTGTCCTGTATCAACAGTAGACTATCCATAGTGATTTAATTAGTCTATTGTTTCCTTCTTGTAGGCTGCATTTCTGAGGAGATGCTTCAGTCTATCATCACTCTTTTTTGCATCGGTGTTTTATGTAACATAATAATGAAAAGTAGAAATAGTTTTCCAGCCGATACACAACTTGAAATGCTTTTGTAACTATTGCTACTTTTTTCATCTGGCATAAAAGATTTTAATAGAGCCTTGGTCTTGGAGAGAAATGAAAGTAGCTGCTAAGCAGCATGACTACCCATTACATGAAGGAAAGGTATCACCTGTGTCAAATTTATCTACACGTTCTTTGAAAAATTTTCTGTCTTGTTCTTGTGTCTTCTCTAAAATTACTCATGGTAATACATATCAGAAAATCAAGCAAGCTTTTCCTTCCCCTTCTTCTCTTCCCCAACAATACTTGTCAATAGCAGCTTGAGTTGAGAACATTGGCTCTGGGTGATCTGTGTGTATTCTGACATTGTGACTGGGGACTGTTCTGGGAGAAAGGTTGTGGTGGTGTGGGAGCTTTTTCGAGAAACACAAGAGCAAATCTGCTTTGGCTCTTGACCAAGAGGGAAGCTGATGCTCCAAGGCCAGCAGGCAGTTTGGGAATCCGTGGCAGCAGGCTGTGGGGCTTGGGGACAGGGGTGGGGTGGCTGGGGGACTGTGTGTCCTGGTGCTGGGGAAGCTGCGGGGCACGGGCGCTCTCCCGGGTGCTGCCCAGGAGCCAGCACGGGTGCAGGGCTGCCCCTGGGTGCTCCTGCCCTGGGTGCTCTGTGGCAGCCTGCCCAGCAGGCTCACCTTTCCTGGTGTGCTCCCCCTGCCATGGTGCAGGCAATGCAGCAAGGATTCATCTTCCATTTGCTGCGGTCCCACTCATAAGTGCCTTTGAGATTGTCTTAGAGCAAGAACTTCTGTCCACCTGCTAAACCAGCCCCAAGCATGCTTCATGACACTGACTGCCTGGCTCTCCAGGTCTTCTGACATAGAAATCTCCTGTGATACTGTTTGAAAGTGTATTTTTGATGTGCTGGACAGAATCTTGTACCTCAGTATAGTTAGGACTATTCCTGTTAATCCTCCAAGTTTTGTTGGTTTCTTGTTTTTTTCTTCCTTGTGTGAGAGCTATCAGAGATGTGACACCCTTGCACTGTCTCAGTTTATTTCAGCTGCAATTCCCTGGCAGGGCATAGAATCATGTTTACAGTGTCATCTCTGGGTGCCTAACACTGTGTTGTTTAAGGGTGGTTTTGAGGACTGTTCAGTGAATGGAGGTGAGATAAGTCAGCTAAAAATATGTAATTTTGGTGTGTGTCACATTGGTGATAGAGATGGAAGGTGTGAAAGCGATGGTGGTTATGTGTGTGCCCACCTTATCACAAATTTTCTTGTGGTGGTGGTATTTCCAGAGTGTGATGTGCAGCAGCAGACAAATAAGATGCCAAAAGATAGAGTGAAGTGATTGGATTTTTTTGATAGGAGGTGTTAATCACTGCCTGCTTTGCAAGTCAGAGTGCAAACTACTGTGGGCTTTTTTCTTCAAAAATACTACTATCTGTACAGTAATTTCTACTTTCTGTGCAGTAATTGAAGGTGGCACAATCTTGATTTCCTGACAAGTTTCCTCAAGCACTAAGGGTGTTAAAAAGCATTCACACTGCTGTCATCGAAGGGTGGCTAATAGACACATCACTGAGGATTATATTAGGTATTTCCAATACTACAGCAATTTTGAGCTATTTTGATCACTATGAAGACAGCAGTTGGACATGCTGAAGAAGTTACAGTGGATAAAAGATGGTGTGCGATGGTCGAGACCTTTCAGCTGTACCACAAGAGATGGCTGAGGGTTTAATTACTGCAGGGTTTTTGTGGTGCCCTCAATGAGAGGGGCTCGAGGCAGTGAATAGCCAGCACCAAAGCCAAAGCTGACCAAATCCAGAAACCAGCTATAGAAACAGTGATATTTTCCAGAGGAAGAAGTAAGTTCTTATACTCCAACAGTATCACAGTATTCCTCTTAACAGCCTACTTGGAAGTCACACTCATGACACTGTAGGCTTTTTCTTTCCAATCTTACTTGGATTTGGTGATGCTCTTTCTTGTGCTTTTTAGGGAACATGATACTGTGTGAAATCCCGTTGCTATGTTCTGGAGATGACTAGTGAGTGGTTTTTTTTGGTTCTTCAGTCCTATTTACAGGTAATTCCAAAAATACTACTGTCAGTTTAGCAAGGGAAGTGTCTTTCCTTGTTTAGATCTATTCCATGCCAAGCAGAGACCTGTTAAGATAAAGCTAATTAGAAAGCAGGAACTGTGAGGGATATGTCTTAGCCTGTACCCAAAGCAGGCCTAAATGATAGTTGCTTCAACTTTTTGGTGATTGTCAGAATTCCCCTGAGGCTGTATGGAAGAAGACCTGGGTACCTGTGGTGTGAATCTAGTGACTAGTCCAGGGATCAGATTAGTTGCCTGTTTGTTGAGAGAATGTGGATCTGCATCCTCCTTAGCCAAAGAGGTTCAGACTGTACTGCTCTCCATTATGTGTGGCAGACACAACTATGGCCTGAAGCAAAGGTGGCATTTAAGGATTTGGAGGAGCAGTTGTGATTAAGTAGGACTTTTCATTTCATAAAAGAAGAAAATACATTTCTGTACTCTGAAGATGTGTTTTATCAGATCTCCAATCTGATAATCAATTTTAATTTCCTTGTCTGTGAAAGCTTTGTGTAATATGGAGGAACTTCAGAAGGTAAAGTAGGTTGAGCTATCCACTGAGCCATTATTTCTCAAAGAAAACTCTTGAATCAGAGCCAGAAACATTTTCCTGTTGGACGCTTTTCCACACCTCTGTTTTGAAGCAGGATGTAGATTTTTTGATCTTTGAGTTGCACTTCAGGAAAATACCTGATTCTTGTTGTGAGGTCTTCATTCTAGAAGTTGTGTTGTAATTTCGGTATCTCTGAAAGTTTTTTTCCCAGTACTATTCTGTGCCAATATCTTCTTTTTAATGACTCTAAATTTTCTTTTCTACCATACAGAGATTGTTTTAGCTGTTGTTTTGTTAATGCCCCTACTTTAAATGCCAGATGTATGTAATTCTTGATCATGACTTCAAAACATTATTATTGTGCTCATATTTTCAGCCTGTCTTCTTTCTTTAAAAAAAACAAATTAAAAAATCAGTTTGGAATGAGTGAGTCATACTATTCTGCTGTTAGGAGCGTTTTATTTGTTAGGAACTATTCTTATGCACATTTGGTAGATTTATTACCCAAGGGTTACTTGGGTAACCAGTGCCTGTAACGAGCAGAGCACATTAAGATTCCTAAGGAGTGGTCCAAGAATGGGTCAATTCTTTTTTCCTCTTTCAGGCCTTGCTAATAATTTAGTCTCTTTCCTGTGTCTTCTTCCTTTCACTATCACTAAAGGATATTTATTAGACATGTCCATTACTTTATTCTAAAGGAGCCTTCATACTCCAGCAGGGCTTTGAATGTGGAGGAAATTAAATTTAAGGTAATCTTTAGGGAGGTTTTTTGTCCTCTTACTCAGTTCAAAAGAAAAGGGCTTCTGAATTATGTGGCGTTTAAAACCATGTGAATTCCTAGTGACTGAAACATAAAGTAGTAATAATCTTCCTGTAGATAGAAACTGCTTAGTTTTTTAGAATTCAACAGATGTGCTGTAGAAGAGAAAGTCTGTTGAAGCAGTATGTGACAGGCAAAAACTGTTCAGTTCATATGGTTTAAGTAAGGATAAAGAAGTGTATTGATTTATTTATGGTATGTAATTAACTAGTAATCACTGAACTATACTTTTAGGCTTAATATCAACAGTACAGCAGACAACCACAATGCCTACCATTTATAAAATGGCAACAAGCAACTATAAATTTCTAAATCCCTTTCTGTAACTCGTGCAGTGTGTGATCACTGCACACAGCCACCCGTCTCACAGGCCATGGGTGTGGAAGCTCCCCTTATCTGAGTGTACAGGACCCCCTGTCCACACACCCTTGCTGTTGGAGACTTGGGTACCCCCATATGAGCCTGGGGCCCCAACACCTCCTGCCATGCCCAGGAGGAGACTCTGCACCCCGGGGTGTGGGTTCTGGGGGTGCCCGTGGTGGCTCTGGGGAAGCTGGAGGTAAGTGCTGAGGGTAACCACAGGATGGGGGGTGGCACTGCCAAAGCTCCAGCAGAGCCCCTGGTGCCGTGGGACCTCATCAGAACCCTTGGCACTGGGGTCTGCCCAAGTCACACAGGCCTGATGGCTGCTGCTTTCACTCCAGACTTTCTGCCCCTATTGCAAGTGTTAAAGCTTTTTTCATACCACTTTTCAGGAAGGTTCTTCTGTTTGAAAAGTGTCATGGTAATTTCCTGGTTGCTACTTATACCAGCTGATGCACTCCCTTTTTCATGGGATGTCTTGGGGTGTCCCCCTGACAAGTATCCCCCTGACAGTTTGGGTGCACTGCTTGCACACACATCTTTATCTTAGTAGGCATTGTCATCTAAGGCCCCTTGCCTAGGGTGGGCTGTGCAACCATCTCTACCTGGTGGTATCATAACAAAAAATGTAATTAGTCTGAAAGAATTTCACAGGTCAATGAAGTGTTACATTTTGTCTCCAGGTGCCGAGGAAGACGAGGATAGTGCAGTGATAACAACATCCAGAACAGTTCCAAAGTTACCGACAACTAGTGATGCATCCAGAGCTGAGACCACCACAGTGAAAATGCAGACCAAGGTGCCTGCACAAACAAAGGTGCGTGGCTGGAGAGCAGGACCATTTAAAATTATTCCACTGTACATTTCTGATGCTTTGATGTTAAGTCTTCTATTTATATGGATTAAAAAGCACCCCTAAACTTTACCTACTACTACAGCCTGCTACATGACTACAGAGCTGTTTGTTTTCATTCCTACTAGAAAGTCTGTATGGCAACATCTGGATTTCACATGAAAGAAAAGAGAGATGCAAAATAATGTATCATGATACCTTTGAGTCTGAGCTGTATGTTTTTTAATATTTCTCAAAGTGTTATTCAAAAATTCTTTGTGAAACTTTCCTTCTCAAAGGAGAATGCTGTGTATGGTTTGGCTGTAGTTTGAACACTCTGCAGGTTCCATTTAGTATTTTAGTATTTCCTTCTGCCACCATAGGTGATACTGTCTAAGTTACTCTCAAAGGTGTTCTGCATGTAACATATCTGATTTGTTAATTTCAGAGTTGTTATTTCATTCAGAGGCTGTTATTCTGATAAACACAGGCAATATTAAGAGCTGTTTGCTAAATGTACTTTTGGAGTTTTTAAACTTATGGGCAGTGTTTTTCATTCTGACATGATGACGACAAATAGATCCAATTACAATGTCTAGACCAGCTTTCTGTGCTGTGAAAGCTTCCTGTGTGTTGTGTTGGTATTGTGCAGTATGTGTGTGCAGCCACAGCTGTGACTGCCCATGGCAGGCAGTGACTGTTCCAGCTTGTGGTCTGCCCTCTCTGTAAGCAAGGCTCAGTTTTCTTTTTTGTGCCACAGTCACCTGAAGAAATTGATAAAGAGGAAAGGTCTGAGGTGGATGCCAAGAAAAAGAGCGATGAGCCAGGGGATGACACTGACGTGTTGACTCAGAAGCATTCAGAAAACCTCTTCCAGAGAACAGAAGTTCTGGCAGGTGAGGCAGTGTTTGCCAAGGTCTATCTCACCAGAAATAAAACAGAAAATATAGAGGATCTGTATCAAATAATGCTAGCTCAACATTTGAGTTTTCTTGGCAGATTCATACTATTAAACACATTAGTACTAAGCACATTCATAGTGGGTAGCCAGTGGTTGATTTGATGAGAACAAATTGGGCATCTTGGGGAAATATTTAATAGTGAAGTCCATTGCTAATTGATTCGATGCCCACAAGCTGAGCATTGCCAGCTGAGTATCTGGAGCTTGCACAGCTCAGAAAAGGAGTTGGAGTTTGATTGATGCTTGTAATGAAGAAATGTATTTCTCACCTCCCAAGAGCACATTGCTGTCTGGTTGATGTGGTGCAGATGAACACTGCTTGGGAGAAGCTCATGGCAGGCATGCGTGGATGGAAGGGGATGGATGGGCACAGTCCCTTAGGGTACAGAGATCCCTTAAGATAAAGAGGGTCTATATCTGTGCATAACCCAGGGATGCACAAACTGGCCACCAGTGTTTTCACTACCTGTGAGGTTTTTTTTGGCTTAAGGACAGTGTTTACAGGTGCCCTTTTCCCCCATGTATTTGGAAAAGAAGTTGGGAGCCATGAAAGTCACATAGTTTTGGACCACATCTTCCTATGAGCATCAAAATGTGAAATAACCTTAAATCCACATCAGTGGAAGCATGTGGGTTTCCTCTTGATGTCTGGTTGGGAGTTGATACTTCTCACACACCCACAAATGCGTGAAGTGTTCTCTTCTATTATTGATCAATAGGAAGTTTATTTCAGCATAGAGTCAGAGTGAAAACTGACAGAGAAAAGTAAAAGCCCATTTCTTAGCTAGGATAACAAAATATTTTAATGTCGAAAATGTAACTGTTGAAAAATGAGTTTGAAAGACAGCTTTATGCTCTGGCAGTACTAGTGGTGGCCTTAGTTGAGGTTTTAAAAAAAAACTTTAAAACTGGGTTGTTGGATCTCTTGTGAGTGGAATGTAATTTTAAATGATTGCCTTCATGAATGCAAACAAGGTTTCTGACAGTATATTTCAGGATACTAATAATGAAGACAGTTGCATAATGGGAGCCCTTTCCTGCAATTTGAAAATAATAGCAAACTTACTGTGTGAGATGAAAAAGAAGTATGGTGCTAAGCTTGTTTTACTGGCATATTGTGAATCTCTGTTTCTTTGATTACAGCTGTTATTGCTGGTGGAGTTATTGGTTTTCTTTTTGCAATCTTCCTTATCCTGCTGCTGGTGTATCGCATGAGAAAGAAGGATGAAGGCAGTTACGACCTTGGTGAACGTAAACCATCCTGTGCTGCCTATCAAAAGGCACCAACTAAGGAGTTTTATGCATAAAATTCCTATTTAGTGTCTCTATTTATGAGATCACTGAACTTTTTTAAATAAAGCTTTTGCATAGAATAATGAAGTTTTTTTTTCATTAAAGAGCCGTTATGGCACCTTTATGATAAAATCCCATTGTATTTAAAACTTTTCACATATTCGTTTAAAAATGTAAAATTAAAACTTAACATTTGCAGTGTTCTGTGAATAACAGTGGCAAAGCATTATTTTATAAAACCATTGATGTTCACTGAATGATTTTTAAAACTTTATGCATAAATATAAAATAATGAAAATTATTGTTTTATCCTATGGTTCAATGAAAGTTGTTTAATTTTGGTCAGCATGTCTCAGATTGATCTTACAAGTTAGTTTTTATTTCATTAATTTATCTGTTTCCAAAAAATGCCTTTTTGTAGTTGTCATGGTGCAATTTGTCTTCAGATAATTCAGATAACAGTAACTTTTAGTGTAAATGTAATTTTTCAGCTATGTAAACTTCAACCTCCACTTTGTATAAATTTAAGTGTCAGAATATGAATTTTACACTTTGCATTGTTTCTCAGCGTACCTGTAGCTTCAGTGAGATTTGTAACAGCAAATTAATGTGTAAAATTGGATTATTACTACAAACTGTATAGTCATATTCTTACTAAACAAATCTCCTGTAAGGAAGATTTGTAGTAAGCTACTGACGAACCTAAGCAAACCCAAAGACTCTAACAGTATTTTGAGAAGTTGCTGCAGATTTCTATGGCCACTGTATTTGTTAATTATTTGCAATTTGAAGGTACAAGTAGAGGTTTAAATTTTTGTTCTTTAAAAATGCAATTAAGTTGTAAACGTCTTTAAAGCCTTTGAAGTGCCTATGATTATATGTGACTCGTTGCAGACTGGTGTTAATGAGTATATAACAGTAAAAGAAAATGTTGGTATTTTATAAGCACAGACAATTCTAATGGTAACTTTTGTAGTCTTACATGGATAGACATAATTGTAATTTGGGAACATAAACACTACTGAATAAATCATGTGGCCTAATACTGAGAATTCTATTGTGATATACTTTTGTATGTTTTTCATTTTATGTCTGTTTGCTTATGTTTTAATGTCACAGAGTACATCTAGTAGATCTTAAAAATCCAGACCAAAAAAGAAAGGCTGTTGATGAGGGTGATCCTCACTCCAGATTTATTGCTAAGGTGGCAGAGAGAAGTGGGAATGTTTAAGTCTTGCATCTGGTGTATTAGCTGTGAGACATTTGACTTTTGCATTATGTTTAATGGCAGTGTTGACACAGGCCTGTTCTTCCTGCAAATGTTGTTTTCCCTATTGTAAAATTCAAAGGAATACCACAGTTCATTTACTCTGTGTATTTGGTTTTGATTTGTTCCTCGTGTTTGTTTTTTCCCTGTCCCTTTGAAGAATTTTGGTTTATTCTGCTCAGACTCCAGCAGAAGAGTTAAGACAAGTGGAATATCTTCATAAGAGAAGAAAGAAATATTCTGAGTAGAAGAGAGAAGTGTCTGTTGCTTAGACCTCAGATAGGTGCTGGATAGAGGGACACAGGGAGAAGATGACAGTCTGCCTCCTTATATTATGCTTTGTAACAGACAAATGGCTTCGTCTTCTGCTCTGCTGACCTCCTGGTTCTTTTATTTTTGAGATTCACAAAATACAGGTGTTCAGGATGTCAAGCTGAAGTGCTTTTCAGAAATGGCAATGTATTGTACATAAGACCTGGTAGCTCTTCAGATAAAAGTTGTGCAACTTGTATTTGTTGCTGTCCCAAGTTCAGTGGTCATTTAGGAACCAACGAATGCTATCCTGTGCTAAAATACTTAATGTATTGCTTTTTACTTATACTTAACTGGCAAGTTTTTCAAAGCCATACAAGTTCAGCAAGTAAAAACAGGGTAAGAATTTAACAGATATATCTTGTGCAATATTTAGTGAACTTCAATTAGTAAAATAACTGCTTGAAATAACTGTGCCAAGAAAAGAAAATTTCTGGCAAATGCTGTGCCACTGCTGTAAAATAAAGCATTTGTTAAAGTGCCAAAATAAAGTCTACTATGCCTAAACTAATACTTTATTTGTATAGTCTGACATCCAGTTTTTTGAAGCCCACTTCGCTTAAGGTAGTAGATCTGAATTTCTTTCAAGGGTGCGATGAATATTGCTGTAAGTATAGCTATAAA
Organism: Passer domesticus; assembly: GCF_036417665.1. NCBI lineage: Eukaryota > Metazoa > Chordata > Aves > Passeriformes > Passeridae > Passer > Passer domesticus. The sequence goes on from NC_087474.1 coordinate 138,819,987, forward strand.
TATTAAACACCAGATAAACTGTCTTCTTCTTCATAAGCAAATTGATAATAAGTAGCTGTTTTGATTTTATTTATGTATGTTAGACTGCCTCTGTATCTACTGTACAGGCCACTTTATCCAACAGAGACATCTTGTAATTATGCAGACTACCAAATATTATGCTTGTCTGGTTCCTCCTGCATCTGTTTACAAACAAGCAAAGGTAAATTTTCAGCTTTATTTCACCATTGGCCTTTTTTTTTCCCTGCACATTCATTATCCACTCTGTTCTATGCAGAAAAGGTTTAATGCTTCAGCTGTGTATGTGGAACTGAAATGTTGCAGTCTTCCCGCCCTCCCTAACAAAAACCTGAAACTTTTGAACATGTAGTAGGTGTGTTAATAGGATTTATCATCTCATGATCTCTTTGCCTTTCTGTTTTCAGTGCCAAACCATACTATTAGGGAAAAATTCTAACAGAGCTATCATCTTGGTTATAAACATAACTTCAGTTTTCATCAGTCTGAAAACCAGTCTGATGCAGACACTCGACTCCCAGCAATGCTGTTCAGAAGAAATTGGCAACCCAGTGTGAGCCTCTTATGCTGAGGCTTCCTAGCACGAGTTGGTCTTTGGTTTCCTTTCCCTTTGTTCTCTGCTTCCTGGATGTGTTTCTAGCAATACTCTGGCTGCTGGTGGATGTTGCTGGGCAGCTGGCAGTCTGGGTGCCAGGCTGTGGTGCTGCGCCACCTGCCCTCAGCCAGCGATGGCTTTTCCTGGAGACCCTTGGCTCTGCTCTGCTGGAGCTGCTCTAGCAGCTCTGGAATTCCTCAGCAGTCTGATACAGCGTCTCCTTGTGATTGATAAGCCCTAGTGTTCATCAAAATGTCATTTTGCTTTGATTTACCCTGGGTTATAAATTGTTACTTCCTCTTAGATTCTTAGTAAAAGAAGCCATATCAACTCGTGTAAAGCTTATGCAAAAGAAGGCTCTTGCCTTTGCTGTATTCATGGCAAAATAACTTCAGAAGTTGGGTACATGGTTCCTCTGCTTGCCAGCTTTATGAGTGAATTGTAGCTCATGTTTACAAACTGCTTAGCTAGTTTTTTCTTCACTTTGAGCATGGCACTTCACTGAAATAGGATAAATTAAAATAAAAGTTGTTCTCTTGCATCTCCTAACAAGAGAGTAGCATATTTGTAACTTTGACTAGTTGTTCCTTTTTTTTTTTTTTTTTTTTTTACTTAAAGGTATGTATGGAAATGATGGGGAACTGCAGTCTTAAATGACAGATACTATTCTTCAGCACCATATGGAATACAGGAAACTTTTGTAAGGAAGCAAGTACCCGGATAAATATTAAATAAAAGCTATTGGAGTGAGGCAGATAATGTATTACGCTGGGTATTTATGTATTTTGCTTAAGTAAGCAAGGGAGGAGGAATCCAAAGAGGAAAGCTCTCTATAGAAACTATTATTCTTACAGATGGAAATAATATAGCAACTTTTTTTAGACTTGCAATCAGTTATATTTGTTAATTAGCACTTGCTTAATCAGACTGGCATAATTTCCTTTAAGGAAATACCTGTTGTCCACTTTTAATGAGTATTAATACTAATTTTTGTTACACTTAAGCTCTTGGCTGTGTATCCCAGAGCTCTGAACTTTGGTACGGAAGATCCGTGCTGGGAACCTTTAGAGTATTGCCTTTGCAAAACTTTCATCAGGCTGAGGGAACACGACTTTGCTGTACAGTTTATCTGAGAAAAGACACAGCTAGTACACCACTCCCTGGCATCTCTTCTGGTTCTGGGATGGTTCGTGGCTGGAGCGGGACAGTGGGATGCTGACATGTGCATTTGATTTCCTCACTGCTCTCAGGCTGACCAGGCACTGGGTTCAGCTGAGTGGGTGGGAGTGGGGGAGTTGTAACCCAACTCTGCCAGGGGAAAAAAGATGCTTTGCTGAGGTTTTTTCCTCTGTGAAGTAAAGTAAGTTGTGTATTTTTTGCTTTGAAATCAAATAAATGATAACATTTAAGCTCGGTAGAGCTAGAAATGGAGATGTGGGTGCCTGCCCTGGCCCCTGTGAACCAATTTCACATGTTCATCATATGTGCCAAGTAGCTGCTTATGTGGGTGGAAATCTGAAAATCCCTCTGTGTACTTGCAGTATCTGAGTTTACTTTATAGTGGGAAAGAGGAGGAGGGGACAGGGCTCCTTTAGAACTGCAGACATTAATTGGGGGTGAGTGGAGAGAAGGCAGGAAGAGAAACTGTCCTGACAGCTCCTGTTTTCCACTGAAAGTTACAAGGCATTTTTCTTGAGTTGTTACCATTGCACTGAAGTTGTCCTTCACAGAGAGAATCTGAGGGCAGGAGAGCGAGCAGGTGCTGGTGTCGTACCCCAAGAGACGCTCCTGGGTGCACACAGCTTCCCAGTGCAGCAGAGGTGTTGCCTGCCACAGCTTCTGCTGGTGGCTCTGCCCTGCATTCTGGCTACAGCAAAGCAGGTGAAGGACCTGCAGGGTTGACCCTGTGCCAATCCTGCTGCCCACACGAGGTGCTGGGAGGCTGTGGCTGGGGTGCTGCGCTGCACATGGAAGGCTCTGGGTTGTCTTGTCCGTGGGAGGTGGGAAGAAAGGGATGAGATGTGCAACAGGGGCTTTGCCATCGAGACATGCTGTTGCCTATTGAAGCAACTTTCCATTTCTTTCCCATGCTTGGAAGATGTCATACATTCACTACATCGGGCTCTTTTGGTACATCTTTTGGTGGCATAGCTTGCACAACTCTTTCGTTTTTTAATTCACATTGCAGCTTTAAATCTCTAGATGTAATAGATCTGTAAAATGCTGGAGTTCTACTGGGGCTGAGCGCCTCTGTCTCTCATGACTAAAGGTCATGTCCAAAGAATTCCTCCATCCTGGCAGTTCAGCCCTGGCCTGAAATGAGAGGAAGTAGGAATGTTTGTGAAAAACTTCCAGAAAAATATTGCAAAACCTGTAATAGTTTGTTGAAAATAAACAGAGCCCAAGTTCTCTGTAGGGGGTGACTTTAATTAATTTAGATTTCTTCTGGAGCATTATGCAGGTTTTTTTCCCATGGATTTTTATTTGATGAATGCAGAGGAAGCTTCTGATATTTTTCTATGTTTAATCCAAGCACTGACGTATAATGAACAATAATTCCACCAGGCAACCTACTTGAAGTTTATCTAGCGGTGGGAAACTAAGCTCAGTGGAGGAAAAAGCTCTGTGTCCTAGTTACCCACCCACCTTGTATGGCCATATGTAGTCCTGGAGTGTAAACATAGTTTGGTACCCAGTTTCCTAAGTTCCTGTGGTGGAATAGGAGATTTTTCTAAACACTGCAGGTCCCCAAAGGATACCAAAGAGAAATGAGAACAGACTTTCTTTTTGATGTTTTTGTGTCATAACCCATAATACTAACACTCATCTCCTTCCTACTCCCCTTTCTAAGTATAGCAGCAGGGAGAAGTCAACAACCATCACACTAAATGGTACTGAAAGAATGTAAAACAGCCCAAAGTGCAGTTTTCATCATTCATCCCTGTAATTTTCAATACCACAGGACTAACACAAGAGTCTCTTATGAAAGGAACAGAAGCAGAGTATGTGCTTTCTTCTGGACCAGCCCACAGTGCCAGATGAGTTAATGCTGACTTGGGAACAAGTCTCAGGTGGCAGAGGGAATGGCTCGCTCCTGCTCAGACCAAAAAGCCTGAATGAAGAACCCTGCCTTGCTGTATTGCCTCACTGCCAGGCTGGCAGCTGTGCCACTTCTCTGCTGGTGAGCCAAGACTTCAGGAGCAGTTCTAGTGAATCTTCATTATCTGAGCTCAACCCGCAGGAAAACCTTCCCTGAGAATCACTGTAAACTTAAGTTATTGACTATAATCAAAGTAGCAGTTAGAAACTTGTCTTTAAATCATCAGCTTTTACCCTGTTTTGCAAATGCAAAATATTTGCAGATATTTTCCTAAAGAAAATTAATTTTTACAGGCTGGTAAACAAGATGGCTTGTTAACTCACAGTTTATTTAATCTTTACACTAAATTTCACTCTGCAGTAGTACAGACTATTTTCATATTTACACTATTATAAAGCTTAACTTCCAATTTTTTATATTTTAGTTTTTCCATCCTGTTATGTTGAAATGGTAAATATTTATTTACCAGCTAATTCAGTTTATATCTTTTATTTGTTTCAATTTGCTTTTCAATGTAAATTGAGAATTCATTATGAATGCATGAAATTAGCACTTCTTATAAAATAAAATACATTAGGCCCATCAAAACAAAGATAAGCAAAACTATTTTGACTATAAAGCAAATTGTGCAATTATTGTAACTTATTTATTACACAGAAGCATTTCTGCTAGTTACTGAATTGAGTAATTCCAATCACAATGTCTGTTAATACTTTAGAACCAGCAACTCTCAATCTGTCTTCTCTTTTTATCATAAGTAGGAGAAGTACAAGCTTTCCTCTTTTTCAGTTTCTAAGTGGTTTTATAAAAAAAAAAAAAGAGCCCTGAAAAAAATTATACCCACAGAAGAGCTGTCAAAGTGTCTAAAGTTTTCTTTTATCATCTCAAAAATCGGTTACAGCTGCCCAGCCATGTGACTTCTCCCAGTTCATGGTTTGATTTTTGTAACAGCTCTAGCAGTAGAAATCATAACTTTTTCTCGTCCAGTCTGTGCTTTTTATCACACACTCTCAGCCACTAAAAGCCAAGCAGAATTTTACTTCAGCCTTTCCTAATGGGACTTTTAATGTAGATTCTGAAATTCCATAGACTTGTTCACCTCTGGCTCTTCTAAGAAATCCTGTACTTGTTCTTGAAGAAGCAATTTATTCTTTTAGACAATCTCTCAATTTATAAACTTTGCACTTTTCAGCATGTTTACCAAAACTTTCAAACCATGATCAGACAGACTTTGCAAATTTGAATAGGAATCACACTCTCTTCTAAATATATACCATAGAGGATCAGGACTCCAAAATTTTAGTTAGTTTGGAAGTAACACATTAACTCTCTTGCAGAGTCACTTTTTTTTTTTAAGTTTAAATGATTAATGCGTGACTTGAACAGCCTGTTCAGAGTCCTGTAGTTAAACCTACGAGATACTGGTGAAGCTCAAGGCATGAATCAACACATTGAGTTGGGTCTGTGCTCAAAACCTGTTACAAAATAAAGTACCATCACTTTTGGGCCTGTTCAGATGATAACAAGCTATTTTAGCACTGAATTTCTGTCCATCTGTCTAGTATCTGTCACTCCAAGAACATTTCTCTCCCCAGTAAAATGGCTGGCTGAAGCTTACTGAGAGAAGTCACACTTCAACTCAGCCTCCCATCTGCCTGTTAGGTGGAGGTTTTATGTTCACATCCTGTAGGAACACTGTAATGTGTTCATAGAATCATGGGATGGTTTGGGTTAGAAGGGACCTTAAAGGTTATCTAGTTCCATCACCCCTGCCCTGGGCAGGGACCTGTTCCACTAGACCAGGTTACTCAGAGCCCCCTCAAACACCTCCAGTGGGGGACATGGGGGTCTGTTCAATACAGTTCAATTCAGGACAAGTCCAGAAATAAGCCATGTATTTTATCTGCATTTTTAAAACTATCCATGGATTTAAACTTGTCTGGGACAAATATGGATGGAATAAATCAAATTTGGATTTTGAGTAATTTGAACCTGGGTTTTATCCTCACTAAAATACTGAGAAGAATGAAGGTACCTAGCTCTAGGGAAGAGAGTTCTTGAGAGAAACTATAATTTAATTGCTGCATTGTAAGGAAAGTTCTTTAGGGCAGTATTTAATGTATTTTTAATGCAAATATATGATAATTGATGTCAGACTTTCAAATACCTTTGTATATTTGCTGGACCAATTGCTACCTGAAAACTGAAAATCCGCAGGAATGAACAGGGCTCTTTGCACATCTGGTTTTATATCACGTGCCCCTGCTCTGTTTTCCCTCCATGGCAGCACAAGTGACACAGGAGATTCAAGTGGGAACATGTTCCACCAATTTTTACCAAAATCGTGTCTGTGGTATGGCAAACCCATTGCCCCTGTAAGAAAACATGTAGTAGTCTGCAGGAGAAATCACCCTGCCAGACTGTGTCTTTAGTAGCAAGTTTTGCTGCCAGAACTTTTGTGGGGCCATGAGTTGCAGACATTTTTATGTCCCTGGAGCATGTATGTTCACCATGGCTTTTTGGAGATGCTGTGTGCCCTCCCTGCAAGAGGCTGTAACAGCAGAGGGGCTTGCAGTTGCCAGGAGCACAAATACAGTGGCATTTTGCTGCAGGCCATTTTGGCTGGTGTTATTCAGAGAGGAGACTTCACTTTGGCAGGAAAAGGCTCATTTTTTTGGCTTGTATCAGCTTTTGTTGGCTTATATCAGCAATGCAGAGAAACTTGAGGCAACTAAGGCTGACCTCTGACTGGGAACCTGCACTGCACTGGCCAGGCTGCAGCTACGACCTGTCCCAAGCAAGGACCCCCTACCAACCAAGCCACTGCTGGCAGATGTTCTCGCCTGATGATCTGACCTTGATACCTGAAACAAGCCAAGTCTCTGACACAGCAGCAGAAAAGCAAACAGACCTGTGTAGAAAAATACGTGTTTTGAGGTGCTTGCTATTTTTCTTTCACAATGTCCCTGCATTTTTTTCCCTGTTCTGTGCATTACTAGGATATATTTAATTGCTGCTAGGCTACATAAATGGAGACATATAAGTCAGGATCAATCTTAAGAATTTTCTTTCTTCTACAAAGAACTAAAGAAAAATTATTATTTGAAATTTATGAGTAAGTTATTGTTATTTTCAAATCCTTTAACTGGAAAAAAAGAGGAAATAAAAGCTGAAGTTTGCATTAATTAGCAGTCCATTTTTACCTGCCTACAGTGTAAAGCAACAGAGAAAAACTTTAAATGAAGAAAACATCTTGTAGTGATACTAAAATCCGTTGTGGACTTAGAGGAGACTTTTGGGAGACTGAGTCAAAAAATAAAAAATGCTATGCTAAAGTAAATAAATGTAATAAAATGATAATTGAGAGCATACCCCTAAACAAGAATAACTGGTATATTGGTAATTCTTCAGTCTGGTACAGTGTGCTCCCACTTCAAACACCTTTTCTATTTGGTCCTGTGCTGGCAGCTTTTCAAAGGAATCTCATACTTTCTTCCCTCCCCCTCCCTACTTTGCATAATAATTAGTATGTGAATATGCTTGTGATTTCTTCTTATTATTTTAAGACAGTCACATTTTAGAGACTTCAATAAGTTTGGAGGACAACCAAAGCAGTTCTTGCTCCAAAAGCCATGCAATCTAAATGGAGTGGAAAACCAAAGTACAGCAAGGTAGCATCATGTCACTCCCCCTTCTTTGCAAGGAGAAACCTTGTACCAAGCAATTTCCATCAGAAGAGATTCAGGAGCCACTCAGGCAGTGAGTTAACAGCACACTCCACCAGTTGCTTCACATGCTGTATAATAGGAGGTGAAAAAATCCAACAGTAAGTAGTGTCTTATGTCCTCATTTTAGGTTGAATTCCCCTTTTCAGGAGCTAGGTACCAACTTATTTCTTGAAGCACCAAGTTACAATCAGATAATTCTGGTTATTATTGATATTCATATAGGTCCAATCTCTTTCTTTAATAATAATTTCTTGACTCTGACACTGTTTCTACCAGTATAATCACAGCAGTCTTGTAAAGATGCATCCCTACAGAAACCTTCAAGCACTCGACAGTCTTTATGAGTTCAAGAGTATGCAAGATGGATGACAAAGATGATTTCTGGATGGTGGGGCTGGGATTTTCCCCAGCATGGTAGCCTATAAAGTTTGTGAAACTGATCACAAGACTCCTCAGCTCCAGCCTCTCCCAGATTTAGAATTACAGTCCTGAGTAGGGAAAACTAAGCAATCTGAAAGTCCTGAGCTTGTAAACAAATCTAGGTATTTAGTGAATAATGCAAAATAGAGAAAATCACTAAGAGGTGAGTATAAGGGAAATACCTTTCCCGAGGCTAAATGGGTATTGATGTGTTTCAAACCTGTAAACAGATTTGTGCATGTTGCTGGCTGAAGAGGGGTGGAGCTCTAGGTTTTGCTGTTATGCCTCTTAACTTGCTTTTGTCACTCCTCTGGCAAGGACAGCAGAAGACTAAAGCAGTGAGTTCTCTACCCTCTGACCTGGGATTAATGACAGCTACACCAAGATATCTCCATCCTTCTGACTATTTGATGAAGGAGAAAAAAGAGACGGCCTGATTCTCAGCTTCTTGGTATAGAAGGATTAACAAAGGAAGCTAATTAAGAAAAAAATAATGGGAAGCCAGTTGGGTGAAGTGATTTAATTTCTAAGGGAGCAAATGAAAAGAAATCACTCTCATGAATCAACGAAAATCCTAAACTTATATACTGCAAGTACAGTTTTACATGAGCTTGTTCATGAAGACATGTCCTACGTTCCCTCTTGCTGAAAGTGAAAAGGAAGGCTGTACATTGGCAGTTATGTTCAAGGGTGTTACAGCCAAACTTTGAGGATAGAATAATTTCTTGCATGACTTTCAGTGACATATTTATCACATAAAATCTCTTTCCAGAGGTACAGTACTAGATGGATGCTTACAGCTTATAGGGTACTATATGTAAAGAATATCCAGAATGTGCAGCAAAGAAGGAGCCAGACAGGAAAATATCTGACAGCCTTTTCCTTGTGTAACATTTTTGTTGAAGCAGTTGTTTCATTTCCCTCAATGGAACAGGACTCTTAAGGACTGTGGCAGTTTGAGAAATATGTTGTTTCGGCCCACCAGCGTGCTCCTTGATCTGTATTGCAGAGGACAAAGTTCCAGCTGCAAAAACATACTGTTCAGATGCTGTACTGAAAAATACAAGTGAAAAAATACAAATGAGTCATCTCAAATGCAGAGGTGGAGGAGTGAGGTTGGCAGGAACAGTCATTATCTTACAATAATGTTTTTCAAACCCCTCCTCAAGGTACACACCCATGAAGCTCATTAGTGTAACAGTCATTTCACTGAGGCAGAAAGTTCATTAATATTGGAATACGGTGTTGAATATTAGAGGGAAATTCTTCAATGTCTTCCTGCTACAGCAGCTTTTTGGAAATGCACCAAGGGCTTTGATCCTAAAACCCTTACCTCTAAGCACCTGGGTAGTCCCATTGACTTAAACAGAATAAAATGAGAGCTTTAATTCAAGTGTTTGCAGATTAAGACCCATGTTTGTATTTTAAGATCTTATCTACAGAAGAAATTGCACTCATTTACCTAAGTGTTTTATAAACACACCTTTATTTAAATGAGTGCAATGTTACTTCTGCAGGCAGCCACCATCGAAGGAGCAGGGGCCCTGCCTCAGTTCCCAGGAGCATGAAGGCAGGAAAGGCTCTTAGATGTGTTATAAATGAGAAGCTTGACTAGGCCAACATTCAAGCAGCAATCAATTTATTAATTAATATGGTAAAGTATGAGCAATACAGCGCTGGGTACAGTGGGGGAAATTTTCCCTCCAACTGCACTCCAATAGCTGGGGCTTACAGATATTTATAGGGGTTCTCATAAGCTTTCTCAGCAGTTTCTATTCCCATTTTTTGCGTCACAATTCTATACACTATTGTGATTTAGTTTTTGTCAGAATGTATCTCAGAAAGGAGTATCCCCAGATGGTGGGGTCCGACTTCCGAAAGAAGAAAGAAGTCTCCCAGCTGGTGAGGTCCAGAGTCCACATGCAGGTTCACGTTTTAATTGCAAGGACTATAAATCTCATAACAGTGATGTCCAGCTTCCCTTGGTCAAAACTATCAATCCTGCAGTTGATGTTCATCTTCCTTTCTCAAGCTGCTTTTCAATATTTTGTTAAGGCGTTGAGATAAGCATGTTTCCTTTTTATATATTCTAAAGCTATAGTTTCAAAGATCCTTACTACAAGCAATATTCTAAAATTATACTTCAAAAGGTTATTATTGTGAAACTCTTTTTAGCTAGAAGCAGAAAGTTCCTGTCAAACAGCAATAACCCTAAAGCTTTAATTCAAATGCTCCTAAATCAACTTAAGACTTATAAAGGTTAATTGCAAACAAAGGATAGGTTCAAAGGCCTTCTTCCATGCTTTACTTCCTCAGTTATTAGAATTGTCTTATAACTGTCCCATGGTCAGTTTCCACACATAACACAATCACAGACACACACGTTGCCTGTATGTAACTGACACGAAGCACAGCTTTGTTTGTATTTCACAGCTGGAAAACATCAATGAACTACACAAGCAAGAACTGCCATGCTCTGAAATACTCAGAAGGATGCTGCCACTGTGCACCCAGCAGGAAAGGCTTCTCATGCTTCATCCATTTTGCATGTGCCCTTGCACTACTATCACACATTCCCTATAAAAATGCAATCATAGAATCATCACAGCATCACAGAATGGTTTGGGTTGGAAGAGACCTTGAAAACTGTCTCGTTCCAATCTCCTGCCACGGGTAAGGACACCTTCCAGTAGATCACCCAGCGCCCCATCCCAGCTGGCGTTAAATATTCCACGGATGGGACATCCACAACTTCTTTGGGAGGCAGCTTCGTCCAACGCCTCACCACCCTCGCAGCCCCTGGCAGGGAAGGTCTCAGTCCCCTGGAAAGCCCGGTGGTGACGGATGATGTTTTCCAGGCCCCAGGGCTGGGCGGCAGCGGCAGGGCCCAGCCCGCCTGCCCTCGGCGCGGGGCCGGGGCCACCGGCGGCTCCCGGGCGCGGCCCGGCCCCTCCCAGCCCGCGGCGGCTCCTCCTTCCCCTCCGCAGCCGGCCGGCTCCGGGCTGTGCCGCCGCCGCCCGACCTGCCCGGGGAAGGTGCGTGTTTGCGCTGCCCACCGCCTCACCCTCCTCCTTTTCCTCCTCCTCCTCCTCCTCCCCTTCCTCCCCACAGGGCGCCCGCCCGGGCTCCCGGCGCTCCTCCGCCGGGCTGTAGCGCTTTCTCGGGAGGCTTCTGCTCCGGAGGAGGGGCACCTCGCCGCCATTCCCGGCGCCCGGCTGCGCTCAGCCCGGCTCCTTGTGTTGCGTTAGGGCCGTGCAGCGTGTGCTGCCTTTCCCCACCGTGCAGTGGGGCCTTGGCCCGCTGGGCCGCAGCCCCGGTGCTGGGCCCTGCCCGGGTCGGTGCGCTGGAGCCCCAGCCTGGCAGCGGGGGTCGGCACCGCCTCGCTGTATCTGCTGAGCGCCCTTGCCTGGGGGTGACCGACACCGGCACGCTCCTACTTCAGGAGCATGGACGTTCCATCGCGTGACAACAGCGGGAAAGGATCTGGAGGCGCTTGTCTCCAGCTGGCTGAACATGAGCCAGCAGTGAGCCCAGGTGGCCAAGAAGGCCAGTGGCATCCTGGCCTGTACCAGCAGTAGTGTGGCCAGCAGGAGCAGGGCAGGGATTGTGCCCCGGGACTCTGCTTAGGGGGCACATCAAGTACTGCATCCAGTTCTGGGCCCCTCAGTGCAAGAAAGACATTGAGGAGCTGGGGCATGTCCAGAGAAGGACAGCAGAGCTGGAGAAGGGTCTGGAGCACAAGTCCAGTGAGGAGAGGCTGAGGGAGCTGGGGGTGTTAATCGTGGAGAAAAGAAGGCTCATGGGGACCTTATCATTCTCTACAACTACCTGAAAGGAGATTGTAGCCACATGGGGGTCAGTCTTTTTTCCCATGTAACAAGTAACAGGACAAGTGAACATAGCCTAAACTGTGTCAGGGGAGTGTTAAGTTGGATATTTGGTGGAATGTCACAGAAAGAGTGATTAGACATTGGAATGGACTGCCTAGGAAGTGGTGGAATCACCATCCCTAGAGGTGTTTAAGGAAAGACGACGTGGCACTTTCTGCCAGGGTCTAGTTGATGTGGTGATGTTCAGTCAGAGACTGGACTCCAAGACCGCAGAGGTCCTTTCCAGCCTAATTGATTTTGTGATTCTGTGAAACAAAATCCTTGCTCACCCACTTGTTCCTCTTAATTTAAAACCAAATATGGACTCAAAGTTGGCAGTCACACAGTGCTTGGGGGATGCATGGTTAGTGTTAGGCAAAGCATGATGCTCTGCCATGATCCTGAGCAAAATGGACAGCAGTCACTGACAGAAAGCTAAAAATATATAAATATTTTGAAAATAATACATAAAAACATTTTTAAAAACATATAAAGAAACATGAAAAAAGATATAAGTTCTGTGGGCTGAATCAGATTTGACTAAGGAAGCATTAGATGTAAAGGAACCTTTTGAATGTAGTGGTTATATCTGCCAAGTTGTACATGTGCTCAAAACTACAAGAGAACAAATTCAAGATACAAGCACAAGAATTCAATTTGTGTATTAATTACTTGTTTTTTCCCTCCAAATTGCAATATTTTGAGGACCTGACTTTCCTAAGTGCTGCGCGAGCACCAAAAGTACCTGCTCAGATAGTGCCATGCACAAAGGCGCCTAAAATCGTGATGTCTTGTTAAGTGAGCCTTAATTTTCAAAATTTTGCCTGTTGTTTTTGCTCCATACAAAATGAGATTAGTTTTTACTAATTGTTTGTGGAGATAGTTCTCTAGAACTGTTGTAGGGGTGTTGTAATCTGTTGATTAAAGGGGAATGTGTGAGTGCTTCTTCTTACAAAGCAATACTTGGGATGGCTGTAGAGCAGACTTCCTGTGTAGAAATTTAATAACTGCTTGTATCTTCATCTATCTGTAATGTATCTCTGTAGTTTAGCTTGTGAAAATTCTTAAGATTTAAGTTAGGGTGACAAAAGCTGGCCTGGATTTTGTTCTGGGTAATTTGCAGGGATGAAAACTTTTATTAGAAGTCTTTCTCATGCTTACCTGTCAATTATTAAAGTCACCTTCCAGTCTGATCTGCTGCTTCCTTCTGTTGGATTATTATTTTCAATAAAATCTCAAACCCTTATTTCCTCAAAGAAACCCCACAAAGCCTACCATGTGCATGAGAGTTCTTACATCCCTTGTTTCTTGGTAAATTTTGTCTAAGTCCCTTAGACATATCCACCCTATGTAGAATAGCATCTGTTGTCCCTTGCAGTCAGTTTTGCTTTACTCAAACTTCTGTCTTTTAGATGAAGGCTGTGCAGATAAACTTGGATCACAGCCACCGCAGCTTTAGAGATTCATACAAAGCCTTTGTCTTACCTGATCTTGTTTCTTGGTGTTTAAAATACATATAATTCTTTTGAACAGCAAAACAATAAGATACTGAATCAGATAAGAACAGATTGCAAATCTGGGCTGGGGAGGAACAACCTGTCATTGACCCCTGTTGGGAGACATCTGTTAGCAAATCTCATATAAATCTGTATTTGTTTTATAACACGATTTTGCAAATGCCTGCGTGTCTTTAATGCTGATTTGAGAAAGGAAGCAACTTACAATATCTTACTCTTGATATAATTGCAGAAACTCATAATGCACATGGAAATCTCATCTGTTTCTGCTATATTGTATAAAACTTTCTTGTTTTAAGGTTGAAAACTTTGTCTTGTCATTTCTTCCTTTCTTCCCAATTGTGGGAGGATGAAGATGAAGGGTGGCAGTACATCTAAGAGGCAGCAGCTGCAGGGGTGAAATATTTTGCCTAAAGAAGTACTTTGTGGGTAGAAATGTACAAAACGATTACAATCTTGAAGCTCTACAGTTCTTTCTGTTCTGTCTCGACAGGAAATATTATCTGTCAGAAACTGCACTGCAGTAATCTTTCACTTTTTTGTTACCAAATGTCTGCAATAATCTCAAAGTAGTGAAATAAATGTAAATTCTTCCTTCAGCTGACCCCAAGTCACTTAAATTTTCACTGTGATGGCAGTAGTGAAATTTTAGCTCAGATTTGTAATCTCTTAAATGCCAATTACTCTATTAAATCAGTATTTTTGCCAGAATCTTTGAAGAATGCTTTGGTCTTTTTTTTGTGTCAGTTTTACAGTACAAGAGAAAATTCTGTGTGAGCTTGAGAAAAATGTTAACCTTGTTAGCCTGTAAAGAATGCTAGCCTTTTAAAAAATGGTAATTTGGGTACCTTGATCTTACAAGAGACTTGATTTCTGATATTGAGATAGAGAGAGTGGACCAATGGTGGGAAGTTTACTTTTAATTAATCTATCTATCTATCTATCTATCTATCCATCTATCTACCTACCTATCTATTTGTTTTTTATTTAATGAAGACTGTTCAGACACCTGGCTCATTTGGATTCTTTCTTTTTTTTTTTCTGTACTGGTATTAATAATAGTAATATTTTATCAGACTCTTTAGGACTAATTAACATAGGTCTCTTTTATGAATTTTCTCCACAGTGAAAAATATAGAAATCCCTTTGGTGCTGTTGCTGCCAAGACAGACATGATAGAAGTGTCTAGTGAACAGACGTGTAGATTAAAATACATCTCTAAGAAATTTATGTATTTTGGCAAAGTGTTTCAGTGTACTACACAATCCAGTCAGAGGTATGGCAAAAGACTTGTGATCTTACAACCTGACTTTAAGAGAATACTAATGCTGTTTTATAAAAGAAAATATATCAGTCAAATTTATCTCAGTTCTCTAAGATAAATTTTAAATCAATGGTCATTATGTTATAGTAAGAGGAGATTAATCTCAGGTCACCTATCATAGACATTCCTTACATCATAGGAGTTATAAACAACTAAGATTATTTTAAACTTGCCTGAGTGACCATCTTGCATTCAGTACAACAGTGAGAGTTTCTACAGGCTCAGGATTTGCCCAAACCTGGTTTCTGACCCCACAGACTCATCATCTTGTCCAGCTGAAAATTGTTGTCACCCTTTTAAAGCCTGTTTTAGAACTGATATGAAAAAACGGTTCTGGGTTTAAATCTGTTGTTTTCTGTATGTTTGGGCTTTCTTCTTTCTTTTTCTCAAGTTGCTGGTTAAGGTGATTGATCTTTTACTTAAATGCAGTGAAATTACATTTCCTGCTTGAATACACTGTATGAAAGGGAATGAGACCACTCTTCTGTCCTCCTCAAACTTTCATCTGCTACATGTACATTGATACACTGTGCCTTTAATTTTTTTTAGGATTTTTTTCAGAGGAGGCACTTGACTATCAATTTAGCTAAGGCAAGTGAGTGAAAAGGAATTTTGTGTTTCAAGTAGCCCTACAAAAAGGGGCTTATATAATATTATGCATGTGCCAATAGTAATTTGAGAAAGAAATGTTCTTTTTTGAGAACATATTATCTGAGCCAATAGGCTCCATTGGGAAAGCATCCACTATTTTATCTGTAACATTTACAGACCAGAACTTAAATTTGATTTGTCTTAAATGGTTTCCCCTTCTACTCTGCACACGTTTTGAGATTAGTGTTTCTGATGCTGTTGGTTTATACTGTCCTGAATCACAAGGCTGATCTTCTGGTTCTCTCTCTGGTCATGTTCTCCTGTACAAAACACAAGTCCTCTTTTGTGGCAGACTATGAAACACTTCTTGGAGTTTTAGTTTAATGAAAATCTATTGCTTTGGAGCAGAAAGTATTGTAAACTACTAATTTCTTTGAGATTGACCATATGATCAATCTTTAAGAATGATTCTGTATATTACTGAAGTGGGCTATTAATATTTTCTCCTATGACAGCTAGGTAAAGCAGACAAGTGCAATATTAATCTCAGGTAATCTGTTCAGTGTTGTTGAAAAATACACAGAGCAGACAATTTCTGCCTCAGCAATGGACTGTGAGATACCCAAGAAGGAAAACAAAGCTTGGTTTTAATTTTTTTAAATTTTTTACTTGTTCAGTTTAGTTGTCTTGAAATAGCCATTGAGTTAGGGATCTCTAGAGGGTTTTCAGGTGGAAAAAGTTTCAGAAATAGACTTGAAAAATTCTATGCAGGCTCTGGGTTACTGCCCTTGTGCATTTACCTGCACCTGCTGCAGAGTTTTCCACCCCAGCCACCCAAGTGGCCTTTGGTCAGCCATTCTCACCCAGGTGCAGTGAGAGAGCAGAGCTGTCTGTTCCTCAGAGCCCAGGGACTTCTGCAGTGCAGTCTTCCTTTAAGTAGTACCTCTTTATCTTCTCTTTGGCAGTAACCTCCCAGTACTAATGCTAACTATTAATTTCTACAAACAAAACAAAATTGCTTTTTATGGATTGGTTCTCAGCTGCTGATCAGGTGGACAAGGTTCTGGTGCAAGTGAATATCAACTGAAGGGCAGAACAATTGTAGCTGGGATCAAGATGTGCTTAAGCCACTACTGATCCAGATCTGTGTCCCACTCAGTCCAGGCTGGTAAAATACATATACACTGATTTTAATATATCTTGCTCCAGCAGCTAGAGTCTGTGATTTGTGCGTAATTTTGGACTTAGGTCTTATAGCTGAAGAGAAATCTTGCAGAAAGAGGGGTAGTGAGCAGGAATGTCTCTGTGGCTGCCCTTCAGAGAGGGCAGATGGTGCTTGTCTCCAGCAACCAATGCCACCCAAGTCAGCAGATATATTTTGCTTTGCAGTGCTCTGTGGTGTACTCTACAGTTGTTAGAAGACCTGGCAATCCCAAATGCAGTGTATCCAATACAGATGGATTGTACTGGGCTCGTTGATAGTTGTACAGGTTTGGACTGTTCAAACAAATCTGGCAATGAAAGAGGCTTATAAGAAATATTGAGAGAGACTTTTTAACAGAGTAGAGTTTGACTAGAAATAAAGGTGACATTTTTATACTGAGGGTGATGAAACTCTAGAACAGGTTGTCCAGAGAGGTAGATGCCCCATTCCTGGGGACAGTCAAGGTCAGGTTGGGTTGGGCTCTGAGCAATCTGATCTAATTGAAGCTGACCCTGCTTGTTGCAGGGGGGTTGGACTGACCTTGAGCATATCTTCCAACCCAAACCATTCTATCACTACGTAGTGACTTTCCTGAAAATCCAGACCAAGAGCAGTTGAGCAGTTGAAGACAGGAATGGGAACATAGAAAAGTTCCTTTGAAGAATCTTACATAAAAATAACTGTTGGGAGCTTATCAGTATATGAACTCTAAATTAAAAAAAATCCCAGATGTGTACTGGATAAATAAAAATTAGAGTAGGCACCTGTCTAATGTTACCTCCCAAAATGATCAAAATGAAACACGCTGTCTTCCATCGCCTGTCCCTACATACAAGTGACATAGGAAGGATGAAAGTTAACTGTTTTCCCTGGAAAAAATTTCAGCTGTGATGCAATAACAACTGGGCTGTTTGCTGCAAGCATCACTGCAACTATGGGTAACTGTCTCTGTAAACTCAGCTGCTCTTCTGAAAGCAAAAGGTAACTGCTGTAAAACGGGCCTTAATCTAGGAATTAAATAGGATGGTAAACTTGAGAAATATAGGTTTCTTGCTGATCTTGCTTGCTCTCCAGGTGTTTATATCTTAGTACTTTGTGCTCAATAAGTATGACTTGTGGGTAAACACGGATTAAGGGGTGTAGAGTTATTGTTGCCATCAGATCTGTTTCAGGGAGTAACTGGGAAGTTGTCATAGGGGAGCAGAACCAAAACATAGGTGTAGTCACACGTGGTGAAATCATCATCCTGAAAGGATTAGCACTTCATGAAGAACTCAAAGATGCTTCTGAATGAAGGAGCATTAGTAACTTCATGTGAGCTATTTTCATCAATTGCCTCTGCCTGCAAGCTGATGTATGTGATAAAAATAGAAACCAAGTGTAAGTCATCCTCCAGTACCGGTTCCATTTTACCTTGGAATTGCTTTTAATCAAGAGACTGACATTTGCAACATCTGGATTTACTGAAAGATGCAGAGGCTTAATTTTTAACTCACACTGGTAATAGTCAGAGTCCCAAATGTTTGATAGTTGCTTTTTTCATGCTGTGGATAAAGCCCTCTGAATTTGATGTAGTTATGACTGAGCAATTGTGTGGGTTTGAAAACCAACATTTATAGCTAAATCAAAGTAGACTGCTCCAAGAGCTTTGTTTCTTCAAGCTTTTGTCTCCTCAGTGGTTGGTCTTGTGACTAGAAACAGTTTAAGGCCATGTTCCCGAAGCTCATGCTTGCAGAAAGCTATTTTGGAGGAAGAACCAAAGCCAGAGATGTCTTAATTCCCTGAGCTCTCTGCTCATTTTGATAGCACTGTATATAAATATCAATTTAAAGAGTGTCAAAATAGTTTCACTTTTTGCTATAATTTGTCCTGCAAAGCCAGGAGGAGTTTGTGGCTGTCACCTGCAATAGCAGAGGGATAGGAGGAGCAATGTGGATGTGGAAGTGAAGCTGTGGGCTCTCTGGACTCTCTTTGGCTGAAGCCCCTGTGCGCTTCCTGAGCTCAGGTGCAGTCACTGACCTGAGCCTGGTGTGTTCTTGCCAGTGCTGATGGGTTGGTTTTCTCAAAGGCAGCTTTGGAGTTTGAAAGCTGGCACCTGTGTGTTCGCTTTGCCTTATGCAATCTGAATTGTGCAGTGTTGAAGATCTAGGAGGAAACTTCTGTCTGTTTTGTTTCCTCCCATACTTTCTTGGCATAATCTAATCTCTGAGTATTATTGTTCAGGTGCAGTATCAGAATCATGTGTAAAGTCAGGGAAATGTCTTAACATTTGCAGAGAGGGTTGATCACATTCTGTCACTGTCCTTTTCATATAATTAGTGTGTTTACTCTATGGTATATTTGGGGGGAGGTGGTTTTTGATGGTGGTTTGGTGTTTGTTTGTTTGTTTTTTCCTTTTCCCTTTAATTGCCAGTTGACATTTTATAATGTGACCATTTGCTTCAGTGCAGCAAGCTTTTGATCATCTGCTCTTGGTAGTGTCAGAAGAAAGGGGCTGAGTGGTTATGCTAATGTCTTCCATGTGGCAACTGAAGCACTTGGAGGTGTCACTTCTGGGTCCCTCCTCTTCCAGTTGCTGGTTCATTTTTGTCTGTAGTTGTGAGACGTGTGTCTGTCAGCACGTCTGTGCAGTGAGTAGCACTGATGATAACAGGGATGTGTTGTGCATTTCTCAAAATAAATTTTTTTTAAAAAAATTAAAATAAATTAATAGTGATATATGTCTGTTGTCCTAGCTGTCTTTTTTATCCTGAAATACCAAAATGGTTTGATAACTTTTGTCTTTTAAATGGTAGTAAAAAGTAATTAGAAGCTAAATACAGAATCAGATCTGCCTTATGCATGGTAAGTGTAGTGCTTCATGATCAAATCTGTGCTGCACTGGGGAGTTGCTTTGATGAAAAAGTGGTGCTGGAGCTTTCTTCCACATCAGAAAGAGGTCTGGTTTTGTTAATTTATTTCTCAAAATTGGCCAAAACCCAGATTTCTCTCAAGCTCTTTAAGTAAAGTATATTTATCTTGCTAGCAGTCTGTTACATTCAAGCTTTTTAAGATTTTTTTTCTTTCTTTCTTTTTTTTTTTCCACATTTCATTGCATTCTGTAGTTGGATGGTGGCCCCAATTGTACATTGCCACTGAACTGTAGCCACTTGTTTCTGATGCTGATATGTTGGAATACAGTGTGATATTTGAGTACCTTATGCTCTAGTGAACATGATGAAATCATAAGTTACATACTTCGTAATATATCTCATCAAAATGAATATCTTTTCCCACCCTTAATGTAAGTAAAGAAATGTGTGCATCATAAAGATAATTTTTCTGTCAATTGTAATGAGAAATTCTTGATCCTTCGCTTTTTTGTATAGTTTAATTTACAAATTTTTGTTGCTTTGGAAAGGGAAGATTCAGTGGGTGTATCCTACAATAAGGAGGGAAAAGACTAAAATAAAAGTTCTGAACAAATCTAGCAATGTGTCAACCAAACTTCTCAGCTTCACAAAACAACTAGATTGCTTTTTGTTGTAGCAGTATGAGGAACTTACCTTTTCTTGTGACTTGTAGAGAAAGACTGTATGCAAAACCATGACAAGTGAAACACTCAAAGTTGCAGTTATTTTCATCTGGAAATTTTGTTTATTAATATTCTTAAATATCTTATATTCAGCATTACTGAATTATTATTGACTTAATTTGGAATTATGGTGCTACTTACAGTTTGTACACTGGGCTGTAGATGTATGAAGTGAAGTAGCTAAAATGGTTGCATACTTTTGAAAAGGTTGGTAATTGCCCTTTTTTGGTCTTTTTCTTTAAGGTGTTTAATGTGCATAACTTTTCTCTGAACCTGCTGACTTAAAGTGAGAAATTTTGTTCCACATGCAAAGCAAAAAGTGCTTTGTAGATGCGTGGTTGTAGAGGTATATTATTCTTGCAATATATGAAAATGCTAAGAATTTAACTTAAAAGTTTCTAATTCTGCGGTGGTATATGATATATATGTGGCTGCAAATATCTGGTGCATTTTTTGTTAAAATTAATTAGAAAAGTTGGTCTGTTGCACTCTTAGTAACTAAGGTGCTTAATTTGGTGGTTGATTTTGGCAAATCCTGACCCTTAGTAGTGTAATATGTAGTTGTCTTTAAAACCGAGATTTAATTGTTGGAAGGAGAAACTCAAAGTATTTAGATTTTCTGGCCAAAATCTAGAGCACACACGTGTTCTGTGGGACTCAGCAGCCTTCTGCTGCAACACTGCTTGGAGGCACATCAACAAGTACCTGCAAGTGCCAGGTGCATGGCAGTGGGATTCCTTTTGGCTTTCACAGGAGCGACAGACCAACCTTTGACAGTACCTGTGCTGACTGTCGCTAACAGAACTTGGTTTGTTCCTGTTACAACGTCTGTCCATCAATTTTAGCAGCTCTTGCTATCCAGAGGTGTGGATTGATCACTTGCTCATGGCTCATGCCTTCTGTCATAGGCTTCCTCCTGCTAGGGGATAAGTTTCATCATTTGGCTGGATGCAGTCTGCTAGTCCTTCAGTAAACCTCAGAATGAAAATATTTAACGTCTGATTTGTGGGAATGATTTAACTTAAGACGTAAAATGTCTTGTTGAACATGTTTTCAAAAAGGAATTTAGTTTAGAATTTTGTGTGCAACAAACTTAAGCATAAGTACTGAAAAGGTTGTGAGAGAAGATTTCTGTCGTTAATTTGCTTCCTTAAAAGGGGAGCCCTTTTCACCTGTAGGAAAGGCTGACACAAAAATACACAGTTCTGAAGAGTTTGTGTCAGTAGTTTAGGATTTTTGTGAAATGGTACAAGATACCTGTCTCACTTTTTACACTAGGGCAGTAGTGGATTTGAATGAAGCTGAGCGTAAAAATACCAGGTACTATAATTGTGGCCCTATTCTTGTATGTGTTGATTTATTTGTCCAAAATAATTTCCTCCCCCTCTCCTTAGTTGTCTTTCAACATAATCAGTTGGCTTTAGCTATACATTTTGCCATTTAATGTAATATGAAGAACACTGTATTTTGGTGTCATTGTTTCCTAACTGCCTTCCATTCATTCATTATTTCTGTTCTCTTCTATTCTCATCTAAAAATCCCACTGAATTCCAATCTTTTGCTGCTGAAAAGATAATGTATTCCCTTTTGAGAGCTGTATTTTCCATGCTTATTAAGAAGAATAATATCAGCTGTTGTGTGGCAGAGGCATTGTTCAGCGCTTGTGGGTTTTTTAGTTTGGTGGTGTGTTTCTTTTTTTTTTTTTTTTTTCTTTTTCTTTCTTTTTCTTTTTTTTTTTTTGTTATTCTTAACTTAATTTTTGTCTGGACCACACCACTTCTTAGAAAAGTAGCTGACTGATCATTTCTGTGGCTTTGCTGCTACAGAATTTGGATACAGTATGCTGGATATAATATCCAGCATATGGATTATGGTATGATTCTTCAGGATTATTGCCATCCATTTCAGCAGCAGCTACGGAATAAGAATATATCGAGGTAGCCTGATACTATTCTGAGGCTTGGAGGTGAAGAAAGAGGGAAGAGTGGCTCCTTTTGCTGCTTCCTTTCTATGTTAAGCTGTAGTACTTCCCCCATACTGACTATAAATAGGGTATGAACTTCTGCCAAATGGGGAGCTGTGGCTGCAGTGTCTCCTGGAATGTTTGGACTTTCTCAGTCTTAATCTTTATAGAGTTCTTAAAACTTTTCACTTCCTATTATGTCTACATAAGTCAGTATCACTACTAGAGCCTATACAGTCATAGGTCATGGATTTCAGTATGTATCTTCAATTGTAGAAAATCAAAATAGTTCTGAAGTTGGTAAAACAGCTCAAGTGTTTCCTTTGGTGTTTTAGACTTTTTGGTCTAACTAATAACGTTATCCAAAACCTTATATCCTTACTGTGTTGTACTCTTCTTTACCGTAGTTTTACAATTCAAAAGGCTAATTTTAATGGCTTTGTAATGTAAATGATAGCTTCAACTGTGTGTGTTCCCAAACCCAAGATTTTCCAACTGATTAAGTGTTCTCCCAGATGAGGAATTATGACAATTCTGAAAAAGCAGTCTTTGAGGAATGTCTGCTTTTGTGCTTCACTCTTCACGATCATAAAGCTTGTATTTCCCCCACCCCCCACCCACCCCTCCTCCTTATCTTTATAAGTGATGGAAGAACTCTATGACTTTATTTTTAGGCAGAAATCTCCACCTCATTTTGCAAGTTCACCTAGCCTCCCAGCCATCCTACTCCACAGCTGTCACAACAAACTTTTTTCCAGTGCTATTAAACATATCAGACATCACTCTGCAGCATGTTAGTTTGTTACCCTGGGGCTTTTCAGTCTGTTCTCATGTCATCAAAACCACTGTGTGATTTCAAGATTTCCTGCAGTCTCTGAAGGAAAATCAAATGGTGGTTAGGAAACTGATAGATGCTCTGCAGATATAGTAGATCTCTAGCAATTAAGTGGTTAATAGTCTCAATTTATTGTTTTCATTTCTCATTTCCCATAACCATTACTTCTGTGAATTCTGTATCCTTTTGTCTGTATTTTCAACTGGGATTTTGGGAAAACCTTGCCCCACTGGAGAAGAAGCAGTGCTTTGTTTATCCTATTTTTATGCCCTTTACTCCTCTTTCTGTTATCTGATTGCTGCAGACAGTAATCAATCAGACAATAATCAGTCTCTCATCTGAGAGATTCTTTTTTCCTCTTCCTCTTATCTTTTCCATCTTTTACATTTAAGTAATTTATATTATAATGTTTTTAATGATGGAAATGCCAGTTAGCCTGATTAAAGTTTGGATATGCTCTTCTTTTATATAAGGGCACCATTAAAAGATGAAAATCCCAATGAGCTTGCACCTTAGCATCAAAGGCAGCAGTTAGGTACAGACAAGTTTGCCACACAATAAGTAGCAGTATCCTTAAAGTAACTACTAATAAATGTATCTTCTGAAACCCTCTGCTTCTGCACCTTCTGCACCTTCTGCACATCTTTTGAGCTCTAAAGTGCCTTTTTAAGCAGGGTCAGCTGCAACAGGTTGTCCAGGCCCTGGACAAACATGACATTCCATTCCTAGACAGGTTTGGAATATGTCCCTGTATGGACACTTCACAGCCTCTCTGAGCAATCTCTTCCAGTGATTGACTACCCTCACTTTGGGAAAAAAAAAAAAAAAAAAAAAAAAAAAAAAAAAAAAAAAAAAAAAAAAAAAAAAAGAGAGAGAGCATTCTTGTGTTCAGGTGGAATTTAATATATTTCAGTTTGTTTCCATTGACTTGTTCTGTTGGTGGGCACCCCTGGAAAAAGCCTGGCTCTGTCTCCTTTGTTCCCTCCCATCAGGTATTTCTATCCACTGATTAATCCCTCCCTCTCCTTCTGGAGAAGAAAATAATATTTTCTTCATCCAGACTGAACAGTTAAAGCTCTCTCAGCCTCTCCTAACAGGGATACTAAATACTCCAGTCCCTTAATCATCTTTGTGGCTCTTTGTCGCACTCTCCAGCACGTCCACATCTCTCTCATGCTGGGAAGCCCAGGAATGAAGAAATAATCCAGGTCTGGCTTCTCTAATGCTGACTAGAGGGGAAAGACCACATCTTTCCGCTTGCAGGCAACAGTCCTGATGTGCAGCCCATCAGGCTGTATGTCTTTGCCAACAGGAGGTTTTGTTGACTCATTTTCTGCCACCTCCTTTCCAGCTGGGTATCCCCAGCTGTCTTAGTGCATCTTCCCCAGATGCAGGACTTGTTGAACTTCGTAAGGTTCCTGCCTGCCTCCTCCTCACACAACCATCGAGTACACAGCCAGTCCTCCCAACCTTTCTGTCATCGGAGGCCACACTCTGTCCAAGCATCCAGATTATTAATGGAGATTTATAAGGGTTCTGGACAGGTATGGACTTTTAGAGATCACCACTAGCTACCATCTGGCAACTAGATGTCACTCAGAATCCTCTGAGCTTGGATGTTCAGTTGATTTTCAATCCACCTCACTGTCTGCTCATCCAGCCTGTACTTCATCAGCTTCCCTGAGACTTTTATGGAGACTGTCAACTGCCATACCAATATAAAAGGGAAACAAATCCACTGCTCTGTTCTCACCTACCAAGCAATTTTGTCATAGATGGGCATCATGTTGGTTATGCGATTTCCCCTTTGTAAATCCATGCTAACTATTGTGAGTCACCTTCTTGTCCTTGTGTGGAAGTAATTTTCAGGATTTTTCTCCTGTCTGCTTGCCAGAGCTTGATGTGAGGCTGACTGGTCTGTAGTTCTTATTGTAGTTCATTTTATTTCTTGCCCTTCTCAAAGATAGGAGTGACATGACAAAAGTGGCCTCACAATGATATCAGCTCTTAATATTTGTGGGTGCAACCCATGAGGCCCCATGGATTTATATATCTACAGTTTGTTTAAGTGCTACCTAACTTGGTCTTCCTCACTCCAGACTTTCCCTTTTAAATGTTCTGCTAGGATTTTGCAGGGAAAAATCTCTCTGTGAGCTATATTCAGAGCATTCCCTTCTTTCTGTATGGATCCAGGTACTACTGTGGCTGGATGCCCTCTTTCTGCTTCATGGACAATAAAACACATTGAACAATTTTGATTCCTCTGTTATTTTTTATTAATTTGGCTGGTATAGTGAGGTTCATGTGCTGAGTCTTAACTAGTTAGATGTGGAAAAATAAGTAATCTCCTTCGCTAGATGATTCACTGGGATGGTAAAGTTGCAGAGACTGGGAAAACAGATGTGTGATTCTTTCCTTGGACTAGCAGTGGAGTGATTCCTCTATTGCAGTCTGAGTATGATGTTATTTTACCCAGCAGGGAAATATTTCAGATAGCTGCTTTTGAACAGATTATGCTGGAGTATTCAAGGAAAGCACAATAAATTACATTCCTTTTTTTTTGTTCTTGACCAGCGTTTGAATTGAGTTATATTTCTCTTACAATGCATTGGAGGAAGTGAAATGCTGTGCGACACAGAAGTGTTACATCCACAAAAGTTGTGGAAACATGTCTGTTCTCAGTGTTGAGTGGGAAATTCCTGGAAGAAGTATATCTCTTAAAGGGGGGCCTCTGGGGCTGCCTTTGGAGTGAGGATGCTGCTGGTTTTGAATGAGGCTAGGAAGAACAAAGAAACCATTTCTTAGTTAAGGGAAATGTGATAAGTGCAATTTCATCTGTCCTTTGAAAAAAAATGCATGAAGTTGGTAGCTGGGGGCTCTTTGAGGTGGCCAGTGCTATTTAATAATCCCTCTGTGTCTTCTGTGTAACAGATAAGTGTATCTGCTTTATCTGGTAGATTTTGCAAACCCTTAAACAGACCCCCAAACATTAAGTTTTTGAAACTAAATCTACAGAATTGTTTACTCCATTCAGCACTTATCCATTTTCTCGCTGGTGTCTTTGCGCATGATGAACTTTGCAAAAATCAGGGAATGAGCATGGTCATCCTGAGAAAATGACTGATGTCTCAAGAAGAGGATGTCTAAGAACATGTAATTAACTGGTTAAGGGAAAGTACATGAAGAAAGTGCAGAGCATAGCAATAAAAATACACCAATACTCTCTGTGTAGTATAACCACAAATAAACAGTAACTCAGACTATAAAAGGCATTTTGCAGTTCTCAGGCAGTGTCCTGAGATAACCCAAATCTTCTGCTCCTGGTTGTGTAAGACCTTTGCCCTGTCTGTCTCAGAGAAATCTCTGTGATAGATTTGTCATTCACAGATGAAATCAATGATGATTTTTTGTCATTTTGCAAAAACAGTGCTTCACTGTGAAGAACTTATTACTTCCTTGATCTCAAGCTTAGGGGACATACCTTAGTATTCCTCTATTGCTAAAGCTATTGTTTAAATTGCTGTTTGTGAAAAGACCCATAAATGTCTCTGGAAGGCTGGCTGCTTGTGTTGATTATCATATGAGCTAGCTTGGTGACTCCAAAATTATTGCATGAGTGTTTTTTGTGGGTGTTTGGGTGTTTTAGTTTATTTGTTTCTGAATTCTGGTGGTTTATGGATCCTAGAAATGTGGTTACTACTTTGACTCCGTGTTTTATTTCTACATTGCACAGCCAGTGTTTCACATGGCATCTTATGGGTGCATGCCTGGTGGATTATCCCCCCTTTTTGGGAGCTGATGAGAAGCTCTCATAAATGTTGTGGGTTACCCCTTCCCACAGACAGCACAGGGAGATGGTGTGGGGGTTTTGGTCAGTTCATCACTGAGGTTTTATTCTGCTGCTTCGGGAAAGGAGTCCTTCCCCTGCGAGGCCATGGGGTCCCTCCCACAGGAGACAGCTCTCCGTGAACTTCTCCAGGGTGGGTGCAGTCCCACGAGCAGCAGCCAAACCACACCTGCTGGACCCTGAGTCCCTCCCACAGGCACACAGTGCTCCCAAAACTGCTGTGGCGTGGGTCTCTTTCCATGGGGTGCAGTCCTCCAAGAACAGGCTGCTCCAGCCTAGAGCAGGGGCCTGCTCTCTCCAGCAGGCCTCCCACTGGATCACAGCCTCCGCCAGGCATTCACCCGCTCTGGCATGGGCACCTCCCCCAGGGGCTGTGGGTGGATCTCTGCATCCCTCATGGATCCCCATGGGCTGTGGGTGGATCTCTGCATCCCCCGTGGATCGCCATGGGCTGTGGGTGGATCTCTGCATCCCCCGTGGATCCCCATGAGCTGCAGGGGCACAGCTCCTTCACCTTGGTCCTCACCCTGGCCTGCAGAGCAATCTCAGCTCCAGCGCCTGGATCAGCTCCTCCTCCTCTTTCTCCACTGACCTTGGTGTTGCCATGTTGTTTCCCTCACATGTTCTCACCTCCTTCTCTGATTAGGAGCAAAAAACCTGTGATTCTGTTTGGATTTTCTTCTTCGTTATGTCATCACAGAGTCATTACCAACCTCTCTCATTGGCCCAGGTTTGGCCAGCAGCATGTCCATCTTCAGAGCCATCAGCCACTGGCTCTGCTGGACATGGTGGGAAGCTTCCAGCAGCTTCCCACAGGAGACATCTTTGTGACCCTTGCTGTCAAAAACCAGGCCATGCCAAACCAATACAGGTACAAAAACCCATGGGTTCTGATAAGAACAGTTAAGTAGACAAAAATAAGTGAAGGGTTATAATAATAATGATGATAATAATAAAAAAATTTAAAAGCCCAAGAAAAACAAGTGATGCACAATCCAACTGCTTACCACCTGCTGGTAAATGCTCAGCCTTTCCCTGAGAAGTGATCAGGCCTTTCCAGTCAACTCCCCCAGTTTGTGTACTCAACTTGGTATGGAATATGCCTTTGGTCAGTGTAGGTCAGTCGTCCTGGCTGTGCTCCCTCACAGCTTCTTGTGCAGCTCCTCATTCACAGAGCATGAGACACTGGAAAGTCCTTGATTTAGGGTAAGCACTACTTAGCAACAACCAAAACATCAGTGTGTTATCAGTGCTATTCTCATGCTGAATCCAAACCAGAGCACTGTATCACTTACTGAGCAGAAAATTATCTCTATCCTAGCCAAAACCAGGACACTGGAGGCATTGGATCTAGATCTTAAATCTTTTTAGAACAATAGAAAGTACTTTCCTGATTATGGAGATGGAAATCAGGATGAACTTTTAATCATGAATGGTATAAGAAAAGTTTTTGTCTGGATGTTTTGTGTAAAGACATTTGATTTGGCTCTTCTGAAAAGTCCTGCTCCTTACAGAAAGGAGATGCAAAACTCCTCCTGCATGGGAGCAGCCTTGGGTTTTGATTCATTGAAGAATGTGTTTATTTAAAGAGATGCAGCATTCCAAGGATATTTCTAAAGACCACAAAGATTGCGTCCAGTGGTCTAAGTATCTTTTTCATTTGCTTTCAATAACTCTGTCTTCAAGTTGAGTTTACTTTTCTGCTAGTTTTGATCAAAGCATTTTCATTATAAGCTAATTTCTTTCAATTTCATTTCTGTCTGCCTATCCAAATAACTAAAAGTATTGCTGATAGGTGTATGGTTTTTTTAACTTTTTTTTTTTCTTTTAGCCTTTCCAACAGGCCATCTGTGGAAAAGAAGAAAGAGAAAAAAATGAAGCACTTATTCTTAATATTTCTCATGAATTTATTACATCAGCATGCTGGGAAATCTTTGAGAAGAGATGGAAGTTCCCTGAAGTCATTTGAAGACATTAAAAATGAGATAGCTGGCTATACTGATATTGCTAAGGCTATTATTGATCTTGCTGTTCATGGAAAGGCTCAGAACAGATCCTATGATAGATTAGCAGTTTTTGCTGACACCATAGGACCTAGACTCAGTGGTTCAAAAAACTTAGAGGCAGCCATCAAATATATGTTCACTGCCCTGCAGAAAGATGGGTTGGAAAATGTGCATCTAGAGCCTGTGAAAGTACCACACTGGGAAAGAGGAGAAGAGTTTGCAGTGATGCTGGAACCAAGGAATCATAGCATTGCTATTTTGGGACTTGGAAGCAGTATTGCCACTCCTCCAGAAGGTAACTCTTCCTTTTGGAATTACATGTGACTTGCTTTTTAGCACAAACTGGATTGTACCCCTAACAACTTCTCTCAGTGGTCAAACTGTGGTTTTCTTCTTGTTGTAATAGTGCTGCAAAACAAGGTGCTATTTTCCTGGGATCTTTCTATATGGTGTGGTTGTGACTGGTGCAGTTTACATTAATACAGTTTGGTTGAACAGACTTGTAAAATTAGAGGTGATTCCTGAACTTTCCATTAAATTTATACCCTTTTTTTAAACACTGATGAACGTCATTTGCAAAGATTCCGGTCTTTGCAACATTGTGGTTGGTAGGAAAGAAGTTCTCCATGGGGTGTCAAGTTGACACATGATTTCTCCTTCTCTTCATGTGCCCTATTTTGCCAGGCTCCACCCTTCACTCCAGTAAAAAACAGGGCAGCAGGAAAAGGAGTTGGGCTTGAAGAGTTCAAGCCTCTCACTAAACACAGCAGTTGGTATCTGTGTGCCCTTCCCTTCCCTTCCCTTCCCTTCCCTTCCCTTCCCTTCCCTTCCCTTCCCTTCCCTTCCCTTCCCTTCCCTTCCCTTCCCTTCCCTTCCCTTCCCTTCCCTTCCCTTCCCTTCCCTTCCCTTCCCTTCCCTTCCCTTCCCTTCCCTTCCCTTCCCTTCCCTTCCCTTCCCTTCCCTTCCCTTCCCTTCCCTTCCCTTCCCTCTCATGCTCAGCTTGGAACTCACATTGTTTACATGCTCACTTTGTCACTTACCTGTTACTGAACTGTGTGTTGCCTTTTAGATGATCATGTGTGATACATTACTCAGGAGAAAGAATAACCATTAGCTGCACTTAACAAGATTCTGGTCTTTTAAAGCCCAAAATATTAGATTGCCTACAAACAAAATGATTTATAAAATTCTTTATTTGTACTTACTGATGTGAGGCTTTGAGGATTGTTATTTAAAGGCCAGATGAGAACCTTCTTCTGTGACTGCTCTCCATAAAAAACAATATACTTATTCCTACACCACTTCAAAAGCATTTGTATTCCTTTATGAGAAAATAAATTTAGTTTAGGAAATAAAAGGTAACATGAGATTCATAATTTTTTTATAAATTGTAAATTTTTGTGATAGTGAGCTTTCTGTTTCAAATGAAACAACATATAAAACTCTTATGTTTAGAAAAAAATATATAGCTCTTCAAAATGCCACAAATAAAACTGGGTAATTTAAGATCTGCTTGGAATAAATTATACTTGGTTTGAAAAATGCTGCTGTGAATTTTATCTGAGATAGTTCTGTCATATTGAGGTAAACAGATGCCTAAAATGCAAAGCAACTAGAACCATTACCATCTATTTGTCCCATGATATGTGCAAGGTTTGTGCTTTGATAGGAGAAAATTTAGAGCAAATTTTAAGCCTACAACTTATTTTGTGTTTTTTCCAGTCCTATTCCAAGCTTCCTAAAAAGTAAGCTAAAATTAAAAGGTCTTTTTTGGTGTTTAGCAAGTGTTGATGAACCTGAAAAGAGAACCTGCAATTCAATTTTGGCAAACATCTTTACATCCAGGAAAGTCTGTTTTTCACTTCTCTTTATTACTTGTGTAGTTATTTGCGCTTGCCTGGCTTTACTTCTAGGTCTGCCATTTTTTTTTAGTGATATACTGAATATACATGTTAAAAATACTCAGCCTAATTCTGTCCTTCTTTTTCATCTGTAAAGATCCTGTATCTTGAAAGATGTGATTGTATTATCCAGTGCTGGTTCAAAATCCTCACATTATTCTTTCTCACAATTTCACTTTCCTCTGAGATCTGCCATGTTTCTGAAGAAGTATATGTGTTGGTGCTAGAAGGCTTTATGGCAATGAGGGCAATGAGATCTCTCACAAAAGAGTGAGTCATTTCTCATACTTCATGGAATAATTTTGATTCAGTTACTTACCTTCTGACTCTCCTACCGTTTGTGCCTGTTCTGATTTCTGCTGGTCTCATCTCTCTCTGTGTGAACTGTGACAGGTTTTTGTGCTTGGGAAGGTTATGTGGGGTAGCTGGTCCCTGGTGAGCACTTGGCTCTTGTTCTTCTGATCACTGGACCATCCTCCTGGCTGACGGAAATGTCTCCTAAGAGCTGCTTATCACCAGCCTCTGCAGGCAAGAGAATCGAAGGCATGCTGTTGGGAAAAGTGCTTGTCCTAAAACTCTCACTCATACCAAGAATGGAATAAAAAAAAATGTGTTTATTATTATTAAAACCACTGCATTATCATTTCTGAGGATTGCCACAGTGCCTTATTCCTAAGAAAAAGGAATAGAAGGCTGCCCTAAATGGCATCAGAAATAGTTGAACAATTCCCCTCATTGAGGGATTATCAGCAGTTCTGATATATCTTGTTCTAGGCACAAAGTTGTGGGGGTATGACTCTTCCTGCAATCAAAGTCGTGCAACTCAACACGAGATGCCTGATGCCAGTTATCCTGTTGTTACAGTACTGTTGTTGCATGGGATCAAACTAGGGAGATCTACTGCTCCTGTGCTGAGCTTTGGCAGAGGGGTGTTTTAAAGGCTGAGGGCTGTCCTTCAGATGTTGGCTCTATGATGATTCTTTGCCTCTAAAGTGGACTGTGCAGATGACTCCCGAAGTTGTTTGCTGTTAGCTTGATAGTTACTACATGTTTATAGTCAGTGTTCCTGTCAGGATATGTTTCAGACCCCTCCATTTGCAAACCACTGTCTCAGAACGGCCCAAACAGATCCCTTCCTTGACCCTACTGATGCCTGTAGAGACAGAGTTGGACTTCTTGTCTTTTAAGGTCTAGGAATGGGGCTAAGATGAGAGGGGCTGACTCCCTCATCCCAGAAGAAGGTACAGGAGACCATTTCTTGCTTTTTCATCTTTTCAGTTATGTCCTGTATTCTCTTCCAATGATTTGGCCCCAGGCTTGTGACCTGAAAAGCTAAGAAAATGGAAGATGTTGGCAGAAGTTTAAAACTTGGTGTTGGACTTGGTGACCTTTGGTTCTCTCAGAACCCCTCCTGAAGCTCAGCACCCCAAGCAAGTGCTCAAGAAGGCTCTTCATTTTCATGGCAATAGGCTAGCAGCAATTAGAAACCTGGTGTCCTGGGGTGACTTCATGATGCTTGTATCCCCAGTTGACTGTTCTGTTTATGCTGGATATTTAAGACTGGTTCTGAGAGTGAGGAAGGAGGAAAAGAAGCACACAGTTTGTTCTCAGAAACTGCACTCACTCCTCTGCATTCCTGCTCCTGGACAGTGTTGTCTGCAGCACGGACAGACAGCGAGAGAGAGCTCTTCTTTGCTTTTTAGTTAGTTTTTTTTAGATAGGTGAGGGAGAGAAGTTCCCTGGACTGTGGTTTTTCATTTTCTTTTGCTTGAAACTATTCAAACCTGCTCTGGACTGAAAACCCAGGAAAAAACACTGTGAGCTCACACCTGTGGCCCATCAGGGGCCAGGACACAGCATTCTCCAGTGCAGGAGGGACTGATAGGAGACTGAGAGAGCTGAGTTACACTCCACAACAAGGACTTTCTGAATTTGCCATCTCTTCAGAATAGCAAGAGGTTTTATTGTTTAATATTATTCTTTTTTTAATGCTTTTGAATACTTTGCTTGTTAAATAAACAGTATCTTCCACTTTTCTCCAAGGAAATATTTTCCTGAACCAGTTGGGAGAGGGGCACTTTAATTTGCTTTCTAGAGGGACCCCATTCAGAGGTTTCCTCCCAAATTTGCCCTAAACCAGGACACCTGGCTTTGGATGTTGGAAATTCAGGGTTTAATTTCCCTCTGTCCATGGAAATTCAAACCAGTGTTTCCTAAGAATTACCCAATGGCTAGAGCACATGCTGAGGTTGGTTACTTTCCATTTCAGCATACACCATGTGAGGGCAGGAAAAATCTGCAATGCTTCAGGGCAGGAACAAGAAGCCCTAAATAGTAGCAGTATTTTTAGCTATGAAGTCCAAGCCAGTCCATTGACTCCAGGATACCGGAGTGTCTCTTCCTGCAGAGAAGGTCTTCTAACTCATGCTTATGGCATTGAAACCCTATTGGGATGTGCACAGAGCTTTTCTCATTTATTTGATTTTATGAGATTTGCCCACTTTGGCTCAGATACAGCACAGTTGGATGATATGCAGGAGGCTTTTCAGTACCTTGTGATCTTGTGGATAAAATCCTACTTTCTTCTTCATGACTGGGAAAAATGCCAAGATGTCAAGTTCCCAGATTCCATCTGATTTACACAGCAAAAAAGGAGAGTACAGAAAAGGTTAGATTTTTCTATTGAAGAGGAAAAACCTCCAACATTCTCCATCCCCAAGTGTATTCCAAGATATGAAGGTGTTGGGTCAAAGAGAAAGTTTTCATTTCCTTTGATCTCTTTACAAGGAGGGAGTAACTTCACTGCCTGCTTTAGTGGCAGGGAGAGAAGAAACAGGAAACAGAGTGACCTGGATTTCCAGAAATCAGCAGGGGCTCTTAATAGTCATCACCTTGAAGAAATGGATTCCTAGGTAGCAAAGAGGATTGAATGATAGAAAGTGCTCAGTTTTGGGATCTGGAAAACTGGAGATTTACCATATTTAGTCAATGTCCTTGTCTCATTTTCAGTGTTTCAACATTGGCAAAACATAAAGGTAAATATATATAGAGAGAGACTGTGTTGATTTCTGGTGGTACTGATTATATCCCCCAAATATAATTGTTGCTTTGAGAATCTCATAATTGGAGCAAAGTGGTAGTTTAGCAGATGTTGGACCATAGAGTATCAAAGAGTTCATTTTTTTGCATGTGTTTTAAAATGCACTTTTTTTACCCTGATGGGTGACCATGCCCTTTAATTTTAAAGAAATACTAACAAACAGAACCAACTTCACGGCAGCCTGCCCTGAAATGTCTCCTCAAAAAAAAGGAACACTCTGTTTTTTTATGTACTGTTGGTTGCAGCAAAACTGAAATAATATAAATATGAAGATTATGCACTGGCAGACTTTTTCCTAGTTTTTGTGTTCAAGTCATGGTCTTTTCTTTGTTTAATTGTCAATATTTGGTCCAGCTGCACTCTTATAGAAGGTGATAGGAGCTTTGTAGTTAGATAACATGAAAGTAGTTCCAGCCTGTTCTGTATAAGATGGGGATAATGCATGTTGTCTTGAAGTTGTTGGTGTTGGCTGTTGCTGTTGGTCCACCATTTTATTAAACCAGGAATGTTGCTGAAAGAAGTGGTCTGATTCCAGTTCTGGTTGATTTTGTCCCCAGTGTTGATCATCCTCTTTTTTATCTCAGTGGTGAAGTGGATTAGGGAATTCAACTAGATAAACAAAAGGCCAACAGTTATTTTTAATGTGTATCAGAGGATTTACCCTTAAGTTGCTAGCATCTTGGATGACCAGTGATCTCCTGGAAGAAAAGTGATGCTTCCAGAAAGACTTGGGTACCCCTTTGATGAGGGGTTCAGTGCTGAAAACAGGGGTTGGAGAGAGTTGTAGGCATGAGAGCACAGCGCACAGCAAAGCCCTCCTGTCTTCACTGGATTCCCGTTCTTTCATGTGTGAGGAGCTATTGATGGACATCTAGAGACCATGAGCCTCAGTATTGAGTACCTGGATTGTTTATTATTATTTAGATTAGCACTGTTTGTGGTATGGTAATTATGCTACTGTTTTTTATGGAACATAAAAGGTGGCATCTGTGAAGGACTTCAGACACTGTGGTGTTCAGTGGCCTAGCATCTGGGCTAAATGTTAGTGCAGTAGCATTTCAAAGATTTAGAGAGTAGAAGTATCTGCATGGCTTTGAGGTGGACATGCTGTCTGGGGAGAAGATGGGTTCCAGTTGCTACTTTAACCAATGTTCAGGTGAACTGTGTGAATTGCCAGTGGTAAAGGAGTGAATTTTCTGGTCTTGTCCTTTTGCAGTGTCACTGAGTTGAGGGTGGTTACCTCAAGGATGTTAAGGCCAGGCTGAAGCTATTGAAGGCAGGATTTGAATGTGATTTTCTGCACATGTGGGGTATGCAGACACAGCTGGATGGGCATGTTACCTTCATCCCAAGGGATATCCAGCAGTGACAGGCACCTTTGACTCACTAAGGAGAGAATGGCTGTCCTCAGCTCTTCCTACCTTGAGCACCTGTGTTCTCAGAAACTGATTTTTGTGGATCTTGGTTTTGGGTGTCTGATTCTCCCTACACATTGCATAGCAAGGCTGTGCTCTGTCCAGGGCTGCTCCTGGGAGAGCCTAACCTGTTGCCTCACTCTTTTGGCATCCAAGGCTTTATGCTGGGGGTTGGGACAAACCCATTTTCTCCTAGGATTTGTGGTACACAGTAAGCTACAGGTCATTGAAACCAAACTGTTCAAAAGACATTCAGTCATATTTTTCAGAAACTTAACTATTATACAGTGTATATTTTTCTCAGTGTTGTTAAGGAATGGTACAATATGTTTAGTCTCTGTGCTAAGCATCAGAGCTGAATAGCCTCATATCCTTTTTTATAACTGTCCTATGTAATTTTATTTCCATGAAGTAATTCTCTTTGCTGTTCCACAGAGTAGGAATGTCATATTTTCTAGAAGTATTGTTCATATTTTACAAAATTTTTCTTCATGATAAAACCCTCTTCTTCATTTCACAGTTGCCTTAAAATACTTAGTATTTTCTTCATATTATAATTATTATATTAGTACTTATTTATATGTGTGGATAGAGCAAATGTGTTTCTAGGTGTTAGATATTTCAGATTTGTTGACTGTGTTAGAATATTTCAGATGTTCAGTACATGCTAATAATGTAGGAATGAGTGAGGAAAAAAAAAGAGTGATGATATTAATCTTTCATTTGCTTCAGCCTGACACAAAGCCTTAATTGGATGAGGTCATTAGACACAAAGAATTTGGGTCTGTTTTTCTAAAAATCTAGTTGAAGTTTGTGGAGCATTGCAGGAAAGCTGAACAAATTCCTGGAGAGTGTTAGAAAACAACATGTTTTTAAGAGTGGTATGCTAGAAGTTGAGGAGGAAAATGTTTTCTGAGCTGATTTTAGAGGATGTTGAACTTAAAAATGATTTAATTCCAGGTTCCTAATCTTACTTAGCTTTGAAGAATATATTTGCATTTTCCCTCCACTCCCCAATACCTTCCTTCCTTTGACCTGTCCCAACAACTGCCTTATCTCCAGACATACATACCTACCCATGCAATAAAATTCTAGGCTCTCTGAAAGAAGCTACCTCGCAAATGGGCACAAGACAGTGCTTGTGGGCTGTGTCTGAAAGAAGCAGGGGCATGTTACTTTTAATCTGGAGAGATGATCAAGTCTGAAGGACAATGGGAATAGCCAGGCTGAGGTAAGAAAAGCTTGGGGCTACTGCTTGAATCTGTTCAGGGTCAGCATAGAATACAGTATGCCCTGATGAAGCAGCTTCTGGGCAGCTTCTAGCTTTGTGGAAAGCTGAAGTAGGAGCAGAGAACTCTGGGCTGTTGCAGGAGGGTAGCCTGACGTGGCTGGTCTGTGAGGCAGGGCTGCGATCACCGCATGGGTGTCAGGCACCGTGCTTGTGGTGTGTTATTACTCCTGCTCTGCCATGAAGAACTGTCTTGATTTCCTGTCCTGATATCCTGATGCCTGGTTCTAATAAACAGGGAGGTAACATCCTGTCTCCTTTTTCCTCTCGTGACTACAGAGGCCAGGACATGTTTCAGATGCATCTCCTCCAGTTTCAATATTTCCACTGTTGTCAGAACAATTAGATGTGATGTTGACTTTTTGTGTTGATAACTCTTGTCCAGCTTTGTCTTGTTTAGGCTTAGAATGACTGTATTTTAATAGTTTTAAGCAAAAATTGCCTTGCCCATCAGGTTATTTATTTGACAGTGGTAACTTGAGTGCATTTGGATCAGTAGCATCACTGTTCCATACTGTGATTTGTAGAAGAAATCACAATTCTTACTTTAGCGTGAAGTAAATGAAGTTTAGGAGGTCCATAGGAATGAGTTGTTTGCTTGCTGCTATTGAAAAGAAATTATTGCCAAATTAATGATGACTGCATTTGGCTTTGTAACTGGATCTCCAAGGTACTGTTTCTATTATCTGGATGAAAAAATGAGACTGGGGGAAAAAAGAACAGAGTAAAGCCATAGTTAAGTAATGAGGAAATTGGTATTCAATAAGATTAAACATTATGCAAATAATATTTATTTCTGAGTTTACTAAA
The DNA here is from genome assembly GCF_036417665.1 of Passer domesticus. Classification (NCBI taxonomy): domain Eukaryota; kingdom Metazoa; phylum Chordata; class Aves; order Passeriformes; family Passeridae; genus Passer; species Passer domesticus. The sequence goes on from NC_087474.1 coordinate 138,857,092, forward strand.
TCCTTTAAATATAGTAATAGATTGTAACTAACTTGGTTGAATTTCTGTGTGTTTGTGAATAGAGTGTTTCTGGGATAGTGATAAGTAAAAATGCATTCTGTATGAAATTTCATTGATGTTTTAATAAAGACCCACCAGTTTTTAAAATCTGATAATAGGGTGGATTTTCCATTTTTTTCTTTCTCTTCACTGAAACCTGTTACTAACACAGACAGATGCATGTCTGTAGGTACTAAAATGACTAAAGTATTAGCTGCAGTTAATCTTGTGAGGAATCCCCTTTGAACTAATCTACTCCTTGCATCATTGCTGGCAGGTAAACAGCTGTGAGGAGGTGACTCTCCAGACAGAATTGTTCATGCCAGGAATCAGACTTCTTCTATAGAGCAGTGTTACACGCAGCTGATTTATGGCTGCTTTTGTATATATGTGTGTGTGTATATATATATATATATATAAATATATATGTATATATTTTTATATATACATAATCAGTCTTGTGTTCATTGTGCCTGTGACCGATACCACACTGCTTATTTCAACTGGCAGTGTGATCATCACAGTTGTGACATATTCAAGTTTTGAGATAGAAACACATTCCAGTGTACAGAGGACATTGTAAAATATAAATTTGTTGGTAGGTGAAAATTTCCTGCTTGTTCCCACCATGAACACCCTTCCTATACCTTGATTGTCAGAAAGAATAGGGTACAATTTGCTGTTTAATATGAGAAATGAGAGGAAACCCATAGTACTACCTAGATTATTTTGCTCACTCGCCCAACCCAACAATATGTTTCATGTGATGAGATCAAATAAATAGTCTTCAGCTTTATACACTCAGCCAAGTTTATCATGTTTGTAATTCTGCTTTCTATGATTCATGCCCTTTACTTTGCTAATTACCCAAATACTCTGTATTCATCTCTTGGACTGTGTGTGTTATAATCTTTATATCTTGCTTAAGTAAGCAGGCAGTCTGTCTCTCTCCTTAGATGGGGTTTCTGAAGACTTCTGTTCAATAACACACAGCCACTAATGTAATGATAGGTGTAAGAGACAGTATCTTTCAACATGGGAAGCAGAGCCACGAGGCACTGAATTGGTAGGAGATGCTAGGGTGGATTTCTGTTAATTTGTTTAAAGGCTCAGTAAGGTGAGACATTTCCAATTTCTAAAGGGAATAACTCATTCTCCTTAAACAGGTAAACTGTTGGGGGTTTTGTTTTATTTCTCCTTTTGCACAGAAGGTTTAAGGGTGGTTTGTGCATGTGTATCCACATATTTGTTTAAGATAAACATTGCTCTTGTAACTTCAGTCAAAGAATCTGAAATGGTATAAAATGGCACTAAAATGCAAATGAGTAATTGAATTAGTCAGAAGCTTTCCATTGTTACGGAAAGCACTGTAATTCATGCTTTATGTACACCATGCTGCCATTAAGTAAAACTTGCAGAGAGAACTTTTTTTTTTGTTTTATCAAAGGAGGGCTTTATTTAGCTTCTTTGAGGACATTTGAGGGTAGAGATACTGAGATAGACTTTGCAATTCTGTGTTCTTTCCCTTAGCACAAATTTCCAGTAATTCTCACTGTACAAACTCCTGAAGCCTGTCATCTAGGAAGGGCCATAAATTTATTTCACCATTATATTTCTTAGGAATTATAGATACTTACTAGCTGTCTGTAGCTTTCTTAAAAAGCTTTGCAGAGCTGGTGTTTGTTCATGTATGCAGTAATGCCCAGAAGAATTACTCTCCTTGCTTCCCTTGACAAACAGGGACCTGTGTCCTTCCAGTGCCTGCTGCACGATCCAGGTAGAGCACTGGGGAGAGATAACATGAAATAGAGATTGCTGTGGTATCAACCTACTGAGACCACGACTTCTCTCATGAAAAATGACATTTTGCAGATATCTGGCTCATTTCCAGTTTCATGGTTTCATTCCCAAAATTATCCTGTTGCTGGGATGTTCCTTAGCTGGGTGGCTGAACCTGCCATTAATTATAAGCAGCTGGAGCCTGCTAGTATACTCACCTGCCTGCCAACAGCAGCTAGTAATATGTCAAGGTGATTCTTTGGTTTGCCTCTCTAAAACATTGCTAGGTTAAGGTAAGAATCTGAATAGTTAAAATTTTGATGTCTGTCACACTAGGTTATTTTTGTAGCTAAAACTCACTTTTGTTGTAGCAGTAAATGTCTGTTCTATTCATAGTGGTATATTATAATGAAATCAAACTTCTGTGGAATGGTTTCTTTAAGGTTTTGAAGTGTAGTTTCATTTTAAAGAAGCCATGAGCCTGGGCACACTGATGATGGGAGACATTACCTTCCTATGTTTCTAAGAGTTTTTCTCACTCATTGTGGTTTTAAATACAAGTCTTTGAAATCCTCTAAATAATTCTCATTACATGCACAAAAAAACAACAACTAACCAACCTGAAAAAATGACTTTTTTACAGAGAATAATTTTATTCTTAAAAACATGATAATTTCACTTTATTCTGACAAATCCTTCCTAGCGAATTTGTTATTAGTTTCAGCTTCCATTTATGTATTTTGTGACTATTAGGTGAAATGTACAACACTAAAATTTCAGACATCCATTACTTCTTCTATATTTAGAAGCAAAGTACCAGCCCATGTTGTTAAGCAGTCTCCACTTATCTCTGTAACCAATCAACAAAATTGAATTTTCAGCATTGTGGTCATTTTAATGAGTTACTTCTCAAATGCTGTGAAATATAGTCCCTCAATTAATGCACTTAAAAGTTAAAAGGATTCTTTGGTTTATCTGTACCATTCTTTGTTTTTTCAAGTAAGATAATACAGCAATTTAAAACTATTCCAACTATTAAAAACAAAGATCTGGGTGGGATCTAACTTAACATGTGTGAATAGTCATGCACAAGAACCTGCCTGGGAAAACTCCCAGAAGGAGATCCAATAGAACTGTTATATTCTCCTGACTAAATCTGAAAATATTATTATTATTATTACTATTAAGCACATCACAAAATTTGTTGACATCGCAGAGCTTTAATTTAATTTCATTTATGGATTAATAATTTTGTAGGAGTTACAGTCTAAAAATATGGGCTTCCAGCTGTCTTATATTAAGCTGTTCAGCAACATATCAAAACATATCCATGAAAAGATTGCTATCTTTTTTTAATTAATCCCATAGGCAGCTTTTGCAAATGTTTTTGTACTATAAATTATTACAATAAGGCATTAAAGCCTATGCAGAGAGCAAAATCCCCCCCAAGTATCCTTCTTGCCCTTCAAGTTCTGTTTTAATACCAGCCTGATAGCATGGCTTACAGAGGTGTGTACTTGATCAGGGTTCTATCACATCTATTTAGTACTGATCCCTGATGAAGCATTTCACATCATCTTCCTTCCTCAGGAAAAAAATCTAGTGCTGATTTCCTGAGTTCTGCACAGTCCATGCTTTTCTGTCTGTGGGAAGTGGCAATAGGAGAGCATTGCTAAAACCCCTGTAATACTTTCTTTCAGGAATTACAGCAGAAGTCATAGTTGTAGCCTCATTTGATGAACTGCACAAACGAGCTCAGGAGGCCAAGGGGAAGATTGTCGTCTACAATGAACCTTTCATCAGTTATGGTGAAACTGTGCAATACAGGTTACAGGGAGCAGTGGAAGCTGCTAAAGTTGGAGCAGTGGCATCCCTCATTAGGTCTGTTGCTTCTTTTTCTATTCACAGGTAAGCATTTTTCTCTTTTCTTCCTCACATTTCAATATTAGCTGACATGTCATTTCTGGGCAGGAATTTTTGTTCTCCATGACTTAAACAATGCCAGGTACAAGTGGGTGTTTGGTTTTGAAACTATTGGCTTCACAATAGTTCTTTTCTCCTGTGCTTTGTCATTCTTTCAGAATGTTTTCTTTTTTTTCTTGATCCAAGTTTTGTATAATATTTGTTTTGAAGAACTTTCTGCATTCTCAAGGCTGCCATAAATATTCTGAGAAGAACCAAAACCAAATGTCTTTGGTGACAACAGGCTGTCAGTGATGATATGAACTGGTCATTCTATGTGTTTGACTAGAATGTACATGTACAATTTTCAACATATTGTTAATTTTCCTAGCATAAGGCTGACTTGTACTAGATGAAGGGGTAATCTGCTTTGAACATAATTATTTAGAACACTTTAACAGCAAGGCTTGTAATTCTCACACTGCTTTTTAAGTAAGGTATGTGGAAATTATGATTTTTTTCAAAAATATAAATATTTTTCAATTTCTTGGTACATTATTTGTTTATCGTTGTAGTGTTATGTTACTGAAATTCTATATTTTCATTTTCTGGTTGGTAACAGAATTATTTTTTTATCTGAGAGTTTTTTCCAACACTGAAAGCTTACACTTAAAATGCTTATCTATTGTTAAAAAGACTAGTTGAGGTATAGAGAGGAAATGCAGAAGGGTTCAGCCATATAGTGGAAGGCTGACAGATGCACACTGTCCTTTAACACAGTATTTCTAAAATCTTACACTCTTATTGGTGACCTTAATGCCTGCAGTGATCTCTGTGTAGGAGCCTGCTGGCTGTGATGGGAATTCTGGTCAGGCAGGCCCAGGCAGCAGAGCTGGACTGGGGACTGGATCAGGACAGGTCCATACCTGCCCACCATCCTGTCCCTGAGCTGCAGCCTGAGCAGGACTAGCAGGACGTAAGTGATGCCACACTCAAAACTTGAATGCTTGAACTGTAGAGCTCTGTTAATAAAATCATTTACGTAGGAAAATATGAAAGATACCCAGTTTATACAAGAGGTGCTGTATTTTGTAACATTCTTTCTTTGGCAATTACCTGTTTAGAGCAATACAGATACTTTATTCCTCCCCCTAGGTGCCCACCCAGTAACTCTTTACCCACAGAGGAGTCATTGGCAGTAGCTAACCTGTCCTTGAATGTGTGCCACAACATAACCTGGACTTGTGTTCTGCTTAGGTAACTGTTTAGGTTTCTTTTTGATCTCTGCTCCTGTGTTTTCTTTCTGCAGAAGTCTGGGCTGGTAGGTGGAAGGCATGATACAGCTTTGGGTTTTTCTTGAAGCTGGAACTGGGAAGTGACTTGGGAGGCATTTGGAGGCATGCTTGTGTGGATAGATAAAATGTAGGAGAATAGAGATAGTGGTGAAGGTAATCTCACCCCTAAGGGGTTACAGCTGTGCCAATCATCAAGCATTAAGAACAAGCCTGCCCTTAATAGGCCACAGCTGGATCCAATTAAGAGGGGTATGGTAAAAGAGCAGGTTGGCTGGTTGAGATGTGAGATGGAGTTTGTTGGCTGTGCAGAGGAGGAGAAGAAGGAGTCAGTGCTGTGAGGAGCTGCCTATGAGAAACCACCAAGAAGGTATGAAACCTTTGTAACAAGATGGCAACATGCTTGAATCCACTTCTTCAGAGAGAACATGAGTGGTCACATGTCAGCAATATGAGAAGTGTGCAAGCTTCTCCATTTATAATGCTTCAGAGAGTCCGAAAATCAGTAAAGCCAACTAACTGTATTGGAACACATGCAGAGAACAGCTTTGCTGCCCCTGTAGTTGCTTGGTAGCATTTTTATATGGTTGTCCTGGTTTCAGCTGGGTTAGAGTTTATTTTCTTCTTAGCAGCTGGTACAGTGCTCTGGTTTGGATTCAGCATGAGAATAACATTGGTAACACACTGATGTTTTGGTTGTTGCTAAGCAGTGCTTACCCTAAGTCAAGGATTTCCAGTGTCTCATGCTTGGTGAATGAGGAGCTGCACAAGAAGTTGGGAGGGAGCACAGCAAGAACAACTGACCTACACTGATTAAAGGGATATTCTATACCATAGGATGTCATGTTCAGTATGAAAACTAGGGGGGGGAAGGAAGGAAGGGAGCTTGGCCAACCACTTACTGGGAACAGGCTGGGTATCAGTCAGAGGGTGGTGAGCAATTGGATTTTGCTTCACTTGTTCTTCTTGGATTTATTTATCTGCTGCTGTTAGGGGGTTTTTTTGGTAATTAAAATTATATTTTTTATTCTAATATTTCACTCTGATTTTTCCATACTGTTTAACTGTTCTTAATAGTCCTCAAACCATGAATTTTTGTATTTCTTTTTCTGAGTCTTCTTCCCATCACACTCAGGGAAATAATGAGTGAGCAGCTCCATGGTACTTAGTTGCCAGCTGGGGTTGCACCATGAAAATGCTCCACATTCCCCTAAAGAAGTCAAAATTACCTGCTAAAAATGCTTTCTGAAATATGAAGAAATTGAGTTCAGATATTATCCAAGCTATTACTAGTGTATTTCTTGGTGTCCAGCAGATGTGATATTTACAATGTATTTTTTAATACTTGGAATTTTCTAATAAAGCTCCTAATAATGAACAGATAGTGGAATGTGTTTCAGAAACAGTTTTACCAAAAAAAAAAAAAGCTTTGAAGTAGGTTTAGCTGGTATTATCAAAGAATATTGCAATCTATAATGTGTTGATTTTCTGAAAACCAGAAGATGAGCTATGTCCCTTCTGTAGTTATGGTGCTATGCAGAATTGTTCAGTTGAAAGTTACTGTATCTTCTGTTTGCTCCAGTATTTATGGAAGTGCATTTAGTATGAAATGAAAATATTACAGGTGAGGAACAGAGGTGGAGACTGAAGGAACTGACATTACAGCTATTTGAAAACTGAATGGAAGTAGATGCCAAATGCATAGTTATTTAGAAGTATTGAATCATTAATTGATACTGGGAGCAGAAGTGTCATTCCCAAAAGTAATTTCAAATGTAGATGCTGCCATGAAGAATTTTTTAGTGGTGCACTTTCTGTACTCCCTTCATTTACCTTCAGTTAGGGTTTTGTTTATAATATGGAATGGACTGGTTAATGTATTTTTTCCTGTAATACAGAAGGTACTCAGGTCCAGTCCCTCCCTTTGGTTACTCAGTGATGACTAGATTTGTTTCTCTTATTTTAACAAGTAGGTAAGGATGGATTTTCTTATCTCCATGCATGCTCCTATGTTTTCTTCTAATCATCAGAGGAGTGTCTCCTTGTCTGTCCTAGCTGTGTGCTGTGCTGGATAGACTGTGTGCTGGATGTGGTGCTTCTTATCTGTCAGTGTCTGGGGCACTCTTTGTTCAAGTCACTTGCCTTTTTAATTGACTGGTGGGAAATACTGCCTTGCTGTAGGGAGTAGTGTGTTAGAAGGGTGAGAGATGAAGGGTAAAAAGCTAATAAAAGGTTTCTAAATGTTGTGAAAGTAAATTTTGCATTCTTGCACTTTGTATGCTGCTGCATTGTAAACCAGAGCCTTTACTTCTTTGGCTTGTGTGTTTACATGTTCACTGGTAACATGAATAAATGATAATGGGATTGTGGAGTTTTCCAAAATATACTGGAAACATCTTAGAGGAAAGTATCCTCCTTTTCACACTGCACTATTCCATTTTCAGGTAAATGAAAGGTGTAATTTCACAATTTTTCCTAAACTGTATCAAGTTTGGTGGATGGGTCTTTTTGTTTCATTTCTTTGTTTAAGGAGTTCTGTTTGTCTGTTTTTCAAATTTTTCAACCCCTTTTCAACAGGGGACTGCTTATTGTTCTTATTCTATTTGCTGGAACAGTGTAAGCCAACTTTGTGGTGTGATTTCTAGGTGATCTTGCAATATGAGTAATATTGATAGGTTAAAATGAGGTACTATCTTTAATATCCTGGGCTTATTAGGGCTCATTATTAAAGCATACTTGCAAGGTGGAATTGGTGAAATCACAACATGAATTAAATCATTGTTCTTTTGCTGGTAACTTGGTGGCTGTTCCTTGTCCTAGAAATGGTAAGTGGCTGCCACACTGTCAAGGCAAAAAGTGTGAAGGGAATCTTTGACCTGGGGACAGTTTATTTTTCTTTAAGGTGTGGTAGTATAACTGTGGAGTAATGAAACACCCTGGGGACTCAAGCATCCCAATTCTTAATAAGAGCAGGAAGCGATGAATGTGATTATACTCAGGAAAGCTTATTGATGTGTTTGTACAAGGACTCACGACACTCACTGGTGACAAATATTTGCTGTTGAGTTTCAAGGAGTTGATTCATTCATTTTGAACAGCATTGCTAAGTGAATAGGAAATAAAATTAACAACCACATCTTCCTTGATCGATGAAGAGATGACAGTAGTTAAAGGTATTGCATGTTATGTGGTAGTTGTGTCTCGTGGCATTGTCTGCCTCTTGTGTTAAATGATTCTCTTGGATTTTTTTTATTTCTCTTCTCTTTATTGATAGCATGTAGAAGAAGATCACTGTAATTAATAGGTAATTGGTGTAAGGGACACTCTCCACTTGCCGAAGTTGCTCAAAGCCACATCCAAACTGGCCTTGAGCACTGCCAGGGATGGGGCGTCCACAGCTTTTCTGGGCAACCTGTTTCAGTGCCTCAGCACCATCACAGTAAAGGATTTGTTCCTAATATCTAATCTAAACCTATTCTCTTAAAGTTTCTTGCAGAAAAATCATGCTGTGAAATGCCAGTGTCCATAAAGGAGGCAGAGGAGTTTGGAGGACACAGCCTCTTTTATCCTAAATTCCCAATCATGTGTTGCCCTCTTCCTTTCCACACTGATGAGGTACTAGGAAGGTACAGCCTTCCCAAACCACCTACCATATATTCCCCCAAAAACATGCATTGCTGTTTTTCCCTAAAGTTGGGAAGGTCAGGATGTCTGGGTTTTTGCCCTTTTCCATCAGAAGTTCAGACCATCTGGGCTCTGCAGTAGATTTGTGTGAACTCATTTCTCCTATTACCCTGAAGTTAATTGTCTGGGTTCTGCAACGAACTTGGTGGATGATTAATGATTTTCAAAGAGACATTAAGACCCATTTCTAAGACATTAGCACCCATTTCTCCTAAAGATCACCACAGCCATTCTGGTTGGTTCTTTCAGACCTAGTCATTCCTGAAGACATTAACATCCTATTTCTGCTATCATTAGTGAAGACCCCATCCACCAAGCGAAGACATTAGCACCCATTTTTTTCTATCAGTTTGAAGCCATTCCTCCTTGTTCTACCACTATAGACCCTTGTAAAAAGTTTCTATCTTTCTTGTAGGCTCCTTTTCCCAGTAACAATTTTTTGAAGCACTGGCAATTTGGTGGTGAAATATTTAGGATATAGGATATTAGGCATTAAGGGTAACAGAACTATTTTTAATGAACCTTCTCAAATAATATGTATGATTGTAGTAATTCAAGAGTATCTATAGTATTTGGCCTTTTGTAGAAATCTGGGTACTTTTTTTTCTGCTTTAATAACTTAATTGTGCTGAGATTAATAATAGCCTTACTGTAGTGTAAAACAAACCGATGGGTGTTCCCACTTCTTCGTGGATGCTTTTTACAGTGAAAATACTCAGCTTACAAAGTATGGTTGAAGTTGAGCAGTAATCTGGATGACCAGTCCCATGCTACAACAGGCAGTGTTACTGAAGAAAGAGTGACAACAAAATTATTTTCTGCTACCACAGGCTTGCTTTTTCACAGCAATTGTTCTGTTCATTAAATAATCAAAGGAAAAGAAGATAGGAAAAGTGAAGTGATCTGTAAGGCTTCTGAAATTATTTGACTGTAATAAGCTAGCCATAAGTCTTCAGGGTGTTTTGTTTCCTATCTGTACATTTTTGAAATATTTGGAAATAAAAAGGTGTTCTTTAGCTATTGGTCCAGTATTTATTCTGCAGTGTCTGTACTCTTATGAATCTAAAACTTTCGGTAAATCCTTCTGTTCTTCTAACCATAGATTAGATAATGTCATAACACTGTATCTTGTAATAACTCCTTTATAACTGTATCTAATAATAACTCCTTTAAGGGCTCAAGAAAGAAGCAAAATTGAGTGCTTTTCTGAGAACTCAAAAAGGAAGATCCCAAGAATCCTCAGGATAAATGCCAAGAGTGCTATTATTACTTTTTTTTAGATGCTGCAGAGTAATCTCTCCGATATGCAAGAAATTCAACAGGGAACATATTATAAGGCCAAAACAGATCAAGTAATACTTTGACACAATCTAGAGACTCTTAACAAGGACACGTATTTGGTCAAATTCTTTTCTTTTTGGAGTAAATTCAGCATCTTATATTTACCTGAAGTAAGTGTTTTCCTTCACTTTTTTTTTTTCCTTCAGTCTACAGGTGGGCAGGACACACCACCAGCTTGTGAAGCTCCAGTACCTCAAATAAAAAACTTTGTCTGGATGAAAGTTGAAGTCATTAATGGCATGGTGCAACTCAAGATTTATTGCTGAGGTTGCATAGATGATCCATGTAATTACATATGGCGCAGGGCTAATCATCATCTCATGGAATGTATGTGAATTTGAAAACCATTTCTTTTCCATTGCATTTCCATTATCTCAATTTCCCCTTTCTGTAATCTCACTTCATTTATTTTCTCCTACCATGTATAGTCATGGATACCTTTTTGTATATAAATTATTTTCCATTGTATTCCTTATGGCTTGTTAGGTCATGCCTTTATCAATCTTGCTGATGATGTGTGTGCATTAGTGGCATTTTTCAGCTCTCAGCTGTTTTCACAGGGACTTTTTGCCACATCACCTCTTCCAATGGTTGGTCTCCTGCCTTTGGTTCCAGACACGAGAATTGCTTGCTAAGGAGATAATCTTCCTTCCCCTAAAACTCCATGTCAAGAAAACTAAGGGCTTATTCACATCGGTAGTGAATGATTCAGCTTCCTTTTCTTGCCCTGCTATGTTTTCTGAATTCTGGGGTGATACAGTACTTTTATTAGTATTTATTTTGCTTTTTGGTTGGCTTTTGTTTGGTGGGTTAGTTTAGTTTTTTGGTTTTGTTTTAATCACGAAGGATGCATCTGGCCCTTAAAATGAATGTTCTGTTTTTGAAACTGTATATTCCAACTATGTCCTGAGCCCTGAACGCTCCTTTCCATCCTGTTCTGCCCTTCCTTCCACTATGAATACCAGTATACCAATTTTTTGCTGCCATCTTAGGAATCTTTCTTCTTGTGACCCATTCTGCTGTCCATAGAGGGGAAGCAGAGGCATGCTGAGTAGGCAGCATCTTCCCATTTCCCAAGCTTTGCACAGGTTTGGGTGTAAGAGCCTAAGTGAGAGATGCAGGACTCTGGGCGGCTCTTCCAAATGCAGTTTATTACATCCAAGCCGTCCAGGGTCATGGGTGACAAAGCCTGCTCCTACAGCTGTCAGCTGCAGGCATGCCTGGAGACCCTTAGTTTAGGTTACAAATGTATTATATATGTTTCTTTGCTGAGCATCTTAATAGAGTAGAACCAATATATACCTTTTTATCTATAGCCTATCATAACTACTATAATTACCATATTCATGTTACTATTCTCCAGTGACTAAAAGTTAGTACATTACAGTTTAAGCTAGAAGTTGTTTTTCAGTTTTCTTGCAGTGGAAAATTCTGAGACTTTTTTCTACTTGCAACATCTGCTGACTTGTTTGCCTGTGCTATCTTTCTGCTTGGTAAAAGCATCCTCTTGTTTGAGGTGGGTTTATCCTTTGCTCTAAGTCATTAAAACCTCTTCTAACTAATATACCCTTTGTTTCCTTGGTTATCCAGTAAGACTGCCTCAGCAGTTCTTTTCTTCTATATCAAAACGTGCTTTCATTTCTAGTCCTTCTTCAGATTCTACATTCAAAAATCTTTCTGCCAGGCATCCATATCTATGAGACTTTCTTACCAAACTTTCATCCTTCCCAACACTTGGGGAATGCACAAAGCCTAAGGGCAGCAGGAAGCAGTGTGATGGTTGTAGAGATACAACAGTAGTGATGTAGCATGACTGAAGAAATCAGGAAGTGCCATTGATTATTTGTGATCACTTTTCACTTACTGGATTAGACTAGGAACAAGAATTGATCATAAGAAACACTTCAATGAGAGACTGTCCTAAAGTAATATCATGTGGCAATAGGATACAGCAGTATTGTCTCCTGTTCTACTAAGGGAGCAGGAAGCAAGGATAAAACCCTTTTTTGGGGTCTAACAAGAGAAAATAAGAGCAGCCTCTGTTTTATAAGTGTTTGGGGAGCTCGTAGAAATATTCTAGTTATGTTTTATAGCACTGTGCATGTTGTTTTGCAGCCCTTAGAGATATGAATGGGTTGTGTGCTGTGGGGTTTGCTCTGCACTTAGAGGCTTTCCCTCCAGATGTCTGTAAATTTTGTTGACTGACAATTTGTTAATTTTTACTTTGCTTCCTGTGTTCCCTTCAGACCAACACCCCAGACTGAATTCTGCAGTGCAGCCTTTGTGCTCACTTTCAGGCAAAGCCTAGCTGCCAAAAAGAGACTTAGAAGTCATTAGAAAAAATGCAGCCTATGTTTTAGGAAATTGTTGTATTATGCAGTGGGTTCTTGCTATTTTCACAGCAATTAGGAATCCAATTTTGGGTAACTTCATAAATAGTGAGAAATCTGTAGATGTTTCTTCTGTCCCAATCTCTCTTTGGCTTTTACCAAACTTTTTTCCGCTTTTTTGCTTTGAACTGCATAACTGGGTTTTGGTTGCTTTTTTGTTTCCAGTAGATGGGGCCTGATATGACATCTGCAATCTCTGTAATTTCATACGCCTGACATATTTGTTTTCTTACAAAGTCACTAAAATGGTGATGAGAGTAACAAGAGCTTTCTCTGCCTCCTCCTAATTTTGACTCCTCCTGTTCAGGAATTGTGAAGAATTTAATCCATTTACAAGCAGTATCCTGTAACTTGGTAGAGGTAAGGGCTAGTAAATTTTTTTTAGGTAGACTCTGTTCTCTAGAAAGATGCTCTGAGGATAACAGCTCTATTGAAATCCTGGCTGCCTCACCAATAACTTCCCAAGGCAAACCTTTAGCAATGTAGTATTAATTTTTTTTTTCCTTATCTTCTGGACTTTCCTAGCATTCCTGAGTAATACATTAAGCTGGGGGCTGCATGGCCACCCATATCACAGTTAACTCTGACTTTGAGTACCATGAGCACCCACTGATTAGGTTTGGCAGTATTCTGAAGTAATTAAGTTTTATTCCACCTTTGCATTACTGGTTCATGTATATAAAGATCTTCAGTGTATAAAACTTCCAAGTTTTTCCTTTCATGTACTGGGCTGTAAGGAGTTACAGCTGTGCTTGTTTTGGGTTGAGCACTAGGAACTTCGGCAATTTCCCACGATTTCCTGTTTCTCCCTAATCAGCTCCATCTTTCTTCAGTGCTGCCAACCTCTTCTGAGTCTGTATGGGTTGTGGTGCCTATGAAAACCTGTTAGTCAGTTCAGAACCCTCTGACATGATTATAATGTCTTGACCTATCAACTTCAGGTTTGTTTTAAAGTCCTGACAATATTTGGTTTTCTTGATTACACCAGCAAGCGTCTCACTAGTCTGTGGTCGCCTTATTTGTGGAGGACTGAAGGAAAACCTGACAATACAAGGGCAGAGACTACAGAGAGGTATCCAGTTAATACAGTGCCAGTGAATGTGTTTCTCAATCTGTGTATTTATTTTCAGTTGCTGATAAGATCTGAGGAGTATGTGGACTGTTATTTTGTTTCCCTGTAATTCTCTCTGTTCCTTCTGTAAAGTGGAAGTGTAGTAACTGAGGTCTTTTTCTGGAGTGTTCATATCCAGAGCACATGAGCATTTGGCCCTGGACAACTAGAAAAGTCCCAGAATGTTTGTGCCAGAATGCTACAGAATTTGGGTGTTTGCAGTGTCCTAGCCTAAGATTCTCTTTTTTTTTCCTTAAAAAAAAGGGGGGGAGAAAAAGAGAGTAAAGCCTCTGTTTCTTTATGTATTCTAGGATTACTTCCAAGGTACACAGCACCTCACTTTTTAAATTTTAGTCCAGACAACTCTGAAATAGCTTGTACAGTGATCTATTATATAGATTCACCTGCCTATCCAATTCTATTTTTTCATGACTTTTTCCATAATTTTTGTGGTTTTATAGTTTCTATTTCCCACTGAGTATTGTTTCTTCTTCCTGTATTACTCAAGATACTTCATCTGAATCTGTTTGGCATTATTCTTAATTTAATGATGTTACTAAAATTTACCTACATATTGCAAAACCATTTCAGCTTATATATACTGAAGTTCTATTTAGGAAACATGTTGAATCTGCTCTAAAGCTCCTGAAGTATTCTACTACTCTTTTTAAGGTTTACTGCTGATTTCCAAAAGTGAGCATAGGTTTTTGCAGGGACTTGGCTGCATTTATATGCCTGTATACAACATAAAATTTTATTTTCATATATAGCTTCTTATTTATGTAAAACAAACAAGCAACTAAATATGGGGGCCAATTTTAAAATATATTTGATTGCTAGTCAACTGGTAACACAGTTAATCTCTCTGGTCAACACCCCAGGCATGCAGAGGATTTGGAAATGCTAATTCCTCATTTTGTTTTTTTGCCTTGTTTGCTTAAACATGTGATCAAATGTGTATGGTTTATTCCAACATATTATGATTTCTCTTTACAGGAATGCTTGCACTGTTTTTCAGAGGGCAGGTGGCCTCTTTTTTCTGCTGTTTCTTCCACTTCCCACAGTCTTACTTGTGGCTTGTCCATATGGTAGGGTATTTCTGTTATTTCATTAGATGCCATCTTCTTATAGCATGGCCTCACCCTGCTGTTATCTTTACTACAGTGTATGTCAGACATTTAAGTATGATTTGCTTAGACCTATTTGTATGATGAAACCCCTTGAAACAAATTTTGACTTGTGTTTTTAGGAGGTCAGAGCCAATTGTTCCGCAGATGTTGTTTAGAATTGTTCTCTAGATGTAGGCTGGTGTTGATGGCCAACAGTAATAGTGGGTTCTTCCCTGTAGAAGCAATGTCTTGTGCCTCAGAAGTGTAACCATTTCAATTACTTTAATGCTTTTCTCCAGATTTGTTTTCCCCTTCAAATCCAATCAGTCACCTGCATTTCTCTTATTGTGTCCATCTTGTTGCATCAAATGCTAATGCTTTTGTATTGCCTCCAGGGTACAGCTAAATGGTGAAAATCCTTCTCCATCTGGTTTATTAAATGAGAGGTGCCAGCTCCTGTCTCTGCTGTGCCAGTGATGCCAGCTTTGATTACTTGCCTGTTGTCCACTCCTTCAGGCATCTTATACTTTCTCTCTTTTTGTTTCTATATTTAGGATGATGGTACAAACTTAAAGCTCTAACTTTGTTCTCTTCCAACTTTGCTTTTTAAATCTGACTTTTGTTTGGTATCTACAGATTGTTTCCTTTAGCTGGTTAGGTGAGTAGCCTGTGACTGCTGCTAAACTGTTTTCACCTTGTCTTTATTTCCTGGTCACTATCCACAGTACTTCTGCCTTGGCTGTCTAATGTGACTACTGCAAATACCCTGTGAAACAGAGAGGGGTTGTCTTTTATGTTCTTCTGTTCATTAGTATTATTATTAAGCAGGATTAAGCTTTTACTGCACTTCATGGCTTTTTAATCCATTGTGAATATAAAAGAAGAACTTTTCTTCTAAGAATAAAGAACAGAAAGGAACCACATCATTTATGACATATTTTTCTTTGGATTTCTTCACATTAATTTGCTTGTGACTGTGAAGCATACAAAAACACCTCAACAAGAAATATTGAAACTACGTACTGTTTAGCTCTGAAAAATCCAGATTGATTCTAGACATTTGTGCACTGAAGAACAAAAGGATACTTTTGTCAGATGAAGGAGAGTAATCAAGTGACTCAAGCCCAGGGGTTCTGAAGTTCCATTCATCACGCTGCCTTGTGCCCCTGTGGTATCTTGAGCAGGTCACAGTATTCTCTCTTTCCCTGTTTATAAGCAATATTAATATTTCTTGAATGTTAATTTAGGATAGCATTTGTACATTGTTTACTGTGAAGAGGACAACAATAAAAGTCAACTCTTCTAAACTGTGTTTAAGTAGTCATTAGTAGATTCTGCAACAATTTGCACATGCCAAAACCAAGTAACTGTTGTATTACCACATAACAGTGGGTGACTACTGCTGATAAATAATCCATTATATAACCATGGGGGTTTTTATTACGTTGATTGTTGAATTCTGCTAGATTGAGATTCAGATCTGTGGGAAGGCTCTGGCAGGAGGTGAATGACAGAGAATACAGTTCTTTATGTAGAAATATTGTATTTTCAAATGTAAACATTTAAATAATTTGTTGACTGTAATTCAAAGGATTTGAGTTCAATTCAGTGTTAACTCACCAGGAGAGAGTTAAATCCTCTGAAAAAAGCATGAAGGAGCTGGAATTTCAAAAAAAGTAAAAGGCTTTCTCTTAGTAAAAGTTTCATATCCTCAAGGAAAACATGAACTTTAGAAATCAGGTTCTGGGATTCAAATGTTATTTTTGCCAAAAATCTGAGTTTTGGAAAGAGTGAATTCCCAGGAGAGATGTAAGGAGGTTTTAGTTGTTCTTCTATAATCTGTGTGTTGCATGCACCTCTTCAGGAAGCAGTTTGTGATCTGTCTTTGAGGACAGTTTTTGTCTCCTGCTGAGTATCTCTATCTGCAATCTCTATAGAAGGAAAGAAAAATTTTCAGGGCTCCCAGTCTGGGGTTTTGAGAAGGTTGCAGTTGCTGTGAAGGGACCGGGCAATTTGAGTACCTGCTCTGTATCTCCATAAGGGGCGT
Source organism: Passer domesticus (assembly GCF_036417665.1). Classification (NCBI taxonomy): domain Eukaryota; kingdom Metazoa; phylum Chordata; class Aves; order Passeriformes; family Passeridae; genus Passer; species Passer domesticus. The sequence goes on from NC_087474.1 coordinate 138,873,786, forward strand.
TAAGAGCCGTGTACATTTGTGCTCAAACTTGAAGACCTTGAGACGGGACCCAGCACTGTCCACATGCAGCCAGAATCCATCTGAGAGACCATCCAAGGCAGTTACTCCACAAAACAATGGGAATTTTTTACCCCCTCTTCTTTTACTTAGTCTATAATGCTGACACTCTAGGAAAACAGAAGTGCTGTGCTGCAGTGTCTGAGAGAATGCTACCACTTCAGTCTTGCCAGAAATGCAACGTGAATAGACAGACCCATGAGAAAACTTTAGCAGAGCTACTTGGAATAACAAGTGCAGCTGCAGCATATGTTTTTAGAAGCGTAACTGTTTTTCAGTGTCTAAAATTAGGTTTCAGTCATGCAAATCTTTGTACTTCTGAGTGACAATCAGTGATGGATTCCTTTACCCCTTCCCATATAGAGTGGTATTTTTTATTCCTTCACTATTTTGATTTTACTTAATGGGCTGGCTTAACAGTTAGTGAAAGGATACCAGAATCCAGGCAATTGCAATAAGATGACAAGGAATTGGAAAATACCATTGGAAAGCATTGGACTTGTAGGTGATGTTTGTCCATGGAAGTTTCCTGAGAAAGGAAAAGATAATTCCATTTAGTCCTCTAGGATCTCCCACATAAGGTATCTGAAGCTGTAGTTTTGTTTCGTTTTAGTCCAAATATGTTTGGGGCAGAAATTTTAGCCACAAATTCACTATTATTTCCACCTCCACATGAGTTTTTCAGGCCATTACAAAAGTTAACAGGGTGCAGAGCGTGTGAGCTGGACAGTCCAACTGTCATGGTTTCATAAGGACGGTCCTAGACACATCTATTTCCACCAAATGTTTCACAAATCATGAACTTCCAAGGAGCTGTTTTAGCAGCATTTTTGCTGCAAAGCTGCTAAACAATTTCATAGCTCTGGCAGCAAGAAGTGCTACCCTGTGATTTGCAGTGTGTCCTTGGTCACATCAACCATCAGCTGTTCATTGCAGGTGAAGAGTTCTGTGGTTAGATCAGCAATCAAGCACTGTCCTTAAAACTCCTTAAAACAGGAGTTTTGTTAATAGTGGTATTAATCAATATATGGGCTACATCACAAGATTCACCTCCAGGCCAGTGAAACTTTAGCTTCACGTGAATGAAATTATTAAAAGCCCACTGAGAGCTGGGTGTACAAGGCTTTGCAAACTGCAGGTGATCTTTGGGCTGCACTTACTGAACGATTGCTTTAAACTATTTCATAAATAGTTATGGAATTGCACACATTTGGATTTGTTCTGTAGAACTTGGTATCTGTTTTTAGACAAGTTAGATTTGAAACAAGTACAATTTCCAGTGAATAACTTAAGTAACTCCACTACACAGAAGTGTAGTATAGAGTATTTTAGAGGAAGAAATTTTAGTTTGACTGGTAGCTGCAAGGTAATTCAACCTGCATATATTACCTTGTAAAACACAGTTCTGCTTCTAAAAATTATATTATGCTCTTCTTTCAAAGTAGGTATGGTTTTTTCAAGATTTTCTATTTCTATTATTCATGAAGTTATATACATGGTCTCAGTGTTAACAATCATTCACAATCAGGAAGATCATTTTCTTGCACAGTGTACTTTGTGGGGTGGGGGAATAATAACTACTTAGTAGGCATTGGGAAGAAAATTCCCACTTTTTTATTCCGTTGCTGTCTTGCAGTGTTGCACTGTGATCTTCAGTGTTTTCCTCTATTGAGCCCTAAGGCTGTGGGCTGTACACGGGGCTGAGTGCAGGTGCCTTGCTGCATGCCTCTCCTCAGGGAGGCTCCCTGGACACCAGGGAGACCCTGGACACATGGGTGAGGAGGAAGTGGGGAAGCCTCTTCTCCTGGAAGTGGCAGTCCTCTTCTCCTGGAGCTACCAGGGGTGGACTTGGAGAGCTCTGGCATTCTCACAGTTGTCACTTTTCAGGTAGTCTGGAATCTCATCATGTCCCTAAACCCGTGTCACCTTAACAATTCATCTTATCTGACTGGCTGTGTGCCTGTATCTCTTGGTTCCAGTCCAAAATCATTTGTAAATTTTAATTTATGTTCAGGCTGTAAAAGTGATGATCTTTATTGTACCAGCCTCCAGCCTGCTACCTTTTTTACAACAACATTTTCCTGAGCAACATGGATCAACTAATGAAAATGAGAGAAAATTATATTGTTCCAGATAGTCTCTCTTCTAGCACAGACTCTCATAGGCACTCTTTATTAGATATTAAAGAAGCCCATAAATTGCAGGAGTGGAATTCTCTCCCATTCAGAAGATGATGAAGCAATTGCTGTATCTCCAGGATTAAATGGGGAGAGGAAAAACCGCCAAACATTACACAAAACAGTATGACTATATGGTGTATGCTGCAGAGCACAACAAACTTGATAGCAAAAAAAACTAGTGAGAAAATGTTGCATTTTGTCAGCAATTTCTCTTTTCCTTTCGAGGAAGGAAAATGACCTCAATTCTCAATACTGAACTATTTTCTCAGAAAACCCCTACATTAATCTCCTTATGAAAACTGCTGTGTGCCAGGTGTTCTTCCTGCATGCTCCCAAATAAACCTGTAGCACGGCAAGATCCCCAAAATTTATTCATTCTCTCAACCATGGTTTGTACTGGATTTTGGTTTTTTTTTTTAAGCCTGACACTCTTTTTTTTTTTTTCCCAAACACAACTAATTGCCAGGAAAGGAGCTGTTAAAAGGAAATGTTCCTACTGGGACAATTTTTTGTATCATCTGACATAGATTATGAAGCTTTTGGAAGAATCTTCCACTGTCAAAAAATACAACTAGGGAAAAAAACACTCATGCACGGCAGGACATTTTGTGGGGCTGCTCAATATTTAGTTGTAGTTCACTGGAGTTAAAATACTATAGTGAACTTTAAAAATGCATTCTATTCCTGAAAAGAACTTTTCTGCTTACAGTGTTCAGGTTCAAAGATGAAAAATTCAGGGTGTCTGTAAGTTTGAAGTGACAGGCAAGACTTTCCTAAATTTTGGAAATAAAAATATAGCATTTATTGGAGAACGAGTTTATCAAATAAGTATAATACACTATTAGATAACATTTTATCACTTAGGCATTTATAGTGCATTTTACATTGCATAAGTGGAACTGTGCAATGTGTGAACTAGATAACAGGCAAATGTAATGATAAGGTGTAGTTAAAGCAGTCCCTTTCAAGTGACACTGCTAAAATTTCTCAGCTGAGAGACAAAAAAAGCGGTACACCCTCTGTGTTATTTTTACTAACATATTTTTTATTCTTTTTTATTTGAATGGTAAAAATATTGGATTATTTAACAGAACATCAAAATGGTGTTTAGTATTCTATAGTAATTAGAAGTGTGGGAGTGAAAGAAACGTTTATGTAGTGAAGATTTTTCAGAGTTTCAGTTTTCTTCAGAAGATATTGTGGCTCACCTGGACAAGTGTCTTGCAGTGGCTTTTTTTTGTGCATTGCCTGAAATTGAATCCAGCCTGTCCCTTCACTTTCTTTTCATATCCAGTTAGGTTTTAAAGTCCTCTCCCCTGTTGTCCCACCCCCTCCTGTTGTGGTTAATGGAAGTGTTTCAGTGGAAAAACTTGTACTCACAAACAGAAGAAAAGATAACTATTTTCTTCTTTTTTACTTTTGGGATTTAATTCCATGCTATCTGAGATGATAATAACTATGTTATTCTACTGTGAGTTTTTTATTTTTAAAAGTCCTCCTCTTTAGTCCATCCACATAGTTGCCTTTGGTACTAAGATGCTTTGTCTCCTGCTGACTTGAGAAACATGTTTACTCTGTCACTGCCTTATGGTTTTTTCCTTGACTACCTTTATCCTGTTGATACTCATCTTATTTTTCACACTTTAAAAGTGTATCTCTATGAGCCTTTCTTTGCATTTCCACAGCTTGTTGAAGGGAGACGTTCCTAAATGCATATGAGTTTAAGATTGGTTTTTATGGAGGACAGTGTCCAAAGAGCATACTGCTCTGAATGGTGGGTTGCTCAGAGAAGGAAGGAAAGAAGAAAAGCACCATCCATGTACTGTTCTGTGAATGAGACTTTCTTCTGCCTCCTTTCAGACCTTGCTCCTCTCTGTTTACCTCAGGGGTCAGCTCAATAAAAGGGAGAAGTTTTATGGTGGTAAGACAAATATCCTCTATCCCTACCCTTTTCCTTCAGCTGAGTGTTGGCTGCGTGTTACCCTTTACCATGACCACCCTTTGAAGGGAGGAGGGAGCTCCCTGTGCTGCCCCGTGATGTATTCATTAAGTGCCAGGGCTGACTCGTGTTTCTGGTGTGTGTGTATGTGCCTGTGTGTGGGAGAGCTTGACCCTCTCTGCTACTCCCTATCTCTAATCAATCAGAGACTTGGAAGGACTGATACAGTACCCTGAAAGCTCTAATGTCTCTTCACACCTATTTGTGCTTGATAATTTTGATATAAAAGGTAATTATAACAATGAAAAACATCATTAAACAGAGATGGTATGGAGAGCAGGTCAGTATTCTAGTTCTTACATTGCTTTTGTAGTGCTAGGCTTGTGATGCTTCTTTGCCTGATTTGCTGCTTTCCAAATAAAGAAAATGAGGGGGGGTTGTTGTTTTGAGTTTTGATTTCTTTTTTGTTTGTTTGGATTTATTTATATCCTTCTTGTAGGTGTAAAATATAACATCTGTTCTCAGTGAGGTTTTTTGAATTTGTTCTCTGTGCACATTGGTCCCTGGTGATTGAGGGGGTCATTGAAGATATAAATAAGACTTGTGCTCAAGGCTGAGAAGCTAGGAATTAAAAAAAAGGAAAAAAGTCACAAACAAAGCCTTTGGAGGCAGAATCCTTTCAGCTGCTGGCAATTCTGGTTGCCAGTGGTGTTCACTCCAGGAGCCTGCTCCTAATGTACCTAGTGTAGCACGCAGCAGGCAGCTGCATTCTCACAAGGCAGGGATGTAAACACAGAAGGACAGAGCTTGGTGATCCGTACTGAGCAGAAGGAGGCCAAACAGGTGTATGACTTAAATAGTTCCCTCAAGATGTCAGCTGCTGGAGAGTCATCCTCCTGTCTGTAAGATCCAACAAGTTTCTTTTTCAGTTGAAGAACAGCTGATGCAAACTTTCATTTTCTACAGATTCTTGGAAAGCTGTTCTACTTTCCCAGCAGTTGGATAGTCCCAGGGTAGAACACATCAAACTTCATTTGATCATTTTACTATTCATAGTTGTTTTCTGCTTTTTGTTTGGCAAACCATATCTAATCCATGCTATTTTTAAAAGATTCTGTACTTATTGGGAAATTCTCTTTGTGCTTGTTACTTGTTACTCTTGTTACTGAATATTGTAGTGAAATACAAACATGTATGTGTAAGTTACATTCTGTAACCTAGGACATATGTAATTATGGTAAAGCTACTATGCTTGTTTGGTAAAGGCTAATTTTGTTGAGTGCCCACTAGTCACTAACTGCAGTTTTCTAAATGTCAATTTAATTGGAGTCAATGTGGTAACAGAATAATGCTGTGTTCTTCAAAGGGAACTTTCCTTGGTAAGGCTGGTAGCTTCTGGAGCCTTTCTTACACTCCATTACACTCCGTTACACTCTGTTATTTATTTATGCTATTTAATTCCATATTTGCATAGTATTTTTACTCTGCAGTTTCTTAAAATTTTCTGTGCATATTTCTATTTGGTTTTGAATTTGACAGTCTTGATATCTTTTCAACTTACTGTGAACCAACAAATCAAATCCCACCAAGACCCACCAATATAAGAAGCAAACAAAGCAAGTGAGTCTTGGGACAAATGATGACAGAAACACAAAATTAGGCCGAATTTATTTCTTTTATGTTTTGCCAAGTGGTTGTAAATGGGGAATAGTCTTGATTTTATTTTTATAGGCCTAATTCTTCTGAAAGATTAACAATACTTTCGACGTTTTGACTATTTGCAATTACTGGTGGCCTCTCTATTCAGATATTGGTGAGAATCTTGGAAGAACATGCACAGTTGGAGGGCACACAAGGGCAACTTTTGTTTTGTAAGGAGTTTGTGGTGCTGAAAAGGGGATTTACTTGTGTGGAGTACAGGCTGTGCCATGCTGCTCATGATGCAGAGGAAGTTACAGGAGTGAGGCACTCATGAATAGCTACTCCCTGTAGATAACTGTGAGAGCAAGATGTGTCATTTTCCTCCTGTTTTGCTGCAGTATGTTCCATCACCCCCTTTCAAGTGAAAAGCTTTGTATGTGATGAGGGGATTTTCTCTGCTATGTAGAATAGAAAAGTGAAAAAACAAAAGCTAAGTGTGTGGAAAATGTGAGCCTCTTAAAAGTTAAGGCTGTGATCTTGCTGTGGATATAGCTAGTGATTAATGTAGAGTCACGGCTCTACTCAGGAATGTATTTTATTATTTAAGTCAATATTAACTAGCTGATCTGATATGAATTTTTAGTTTACATTTGGATCATACAGTGAATTTTAGATGGGTCCTGTAGAAAATAGGTGGTCACATATGTAATTAGTCTTGCAATGTGTTTGTCTGAATGAGCAAACTTAGACAACACTGGCAATACTTAGACAACATTTTTTTTGTATTTCCCAACTCTAGATTGCTCTTCTAGGTTGATGTGAAGAATGGTGCACTGAGGGTATGTGCATACACATTATGGTTGAAATAAATCTTTCTAAGCTTTTGTATAATCAAGTTTTGATTGGTTGGGTTTTTTTTTCCTTTTAGCCATGTTAGAGTTCTTGTAATGTCATGCTTACTTCTCCCCTTAGGAGATTGCTATCATTTTCCAAGGCTTCAACTTGAGATCTGTTTTCTATCAGAGCATCCAGTTTAGCTTGAAGCACTGGTTCTTACACAGTTTACTTTTCCTTGGGCATTTTAGCTTGTCTTAGAGATAAGGGTTGGAAGTGCAGGGACAAAGTAATGGAGCATGCGAGGTCGGCTACCACAGTAAGGAGAGTTAGAACTGACCTGACACCAGCAGCACATCTTTTCAACCACATTTTTTAGTTTCTCCACACTTGATTATTTTACTCAGAAGATAAGCTAACTAGCTGCTTTTTGAATTTTTTGTTCTTCCTTTACAGTTTTGTGTAAGGTACCAGCTGCATCTGTTTCTTACTAGCCATTTGACATGTACTTTTAACAGAGAAAATGTGGGGGGTTTTTTGAGCCTTTTTCTCTGCTTTTATTCATACCATGACTCTTCTCTTGAATACTTTCCAAGATGTGAAATCTAGGGGTTTATCAAAAGCAAAACTCAACCACTTTATTTATCTGAATTCTGTCAGCTGTTGAACAAGAATGTCAGGAACAAATGACTGTGAGTTTGTAGTAACATTAATATGCTTTCAATTAATAGTTCAAATATGGATGTGAGGTGATTCAGTAGATCTAAAATCAAAACAGATATTTGTGTTAAGTAAATAAAAATAATGGGAGAACTGCTTACCATCTCCTCTGAACACCAAATTATGGTATTGAACTGGGATATCATATATTAAGTAGCCTAACTACCCTTGAAGTTTTGCAGAATTAGTTTAGGGTTAGAATTAATTTAGGTTTTTCAGAGAGTGTATGTTTGAAGCAGATGCTAATGTCGCTCCCAGGTGTTATTGGGAAATGCCAGAGGTGCACCTTGCTTGCCTGTAGGTACCAATGTTTTTAAGTTGAATGCTGATTCTGAGTCAGGGTTATTTGTGATCTCTGTAGCTGGTGTTATGTGATGCTTTCCTTTCATTTCCTTTTCAAGGTGCAAGGAATGTAAATGCAAGAGAGTTTAATTTTTTTTTAAATAAGATCCTTCTTTTTTTGAAATAATAGTACCAAAATAATGTTTGTTCGGACTCAATGAAAAAAACCCCTTTATGTCATCCCCCCTGCTTCCCCTCCCCCCCCCCCCCCCCCCCCAAAAATATTTCTCCTGATTTTCCCAAACTACATCCTGTTTGCCCTGTTTTGAGCCAAACTCAGGAATGTTTCTCTCCATCTGTTACACAGAGTCAGCTAGTAATTTCTATTTTGTTAGTTCTTGCTCAGGTCTTGCCATATGGTCAGTAGCCTTTCCAGTTGGTTATCTCTACATAAAAGGCACTTAATTTGCTTTGCTTAGATTTTTTTAATGTATTCTTTGGCACTTTATTAAGCAATTTTTTATGTAGATGATATACTTAAAACATGGCATGTTTTGCATGCATGTAGACTTTAATCAGGTGCATCCCAGGATGCTTAGTGTCTGCCACAAATGTTTTCTATGTGAGTTCATCTTGCAGCATTAGGAATCTACAGTACTGTGGTATTGCTTTGTGTCTTTGTACTGGTCATGCTTAGGCTCCATTTCCCTTTTTGTAGAAATAATTTGGGCACTCATCCATTCCTGTCAGGTCCTGGTATCATCTGAGCTGTTGTTGGATCTGCCTGTCTGTACCAATATAGCTTAATTTGGGTAATAGGGTTTACCTTTGTAATCTTGGCAGAGTGGTAGTTTGAGCATACAAATGACACTTCTGGGTAACTTCAAGGTTTATTTTTTGGGCTAGCTGGGTAAATTTTGTACCTGCAAATGTTCTTTGACTTAAGGTGTGTAAGCATGTATGGATGACAGTGAATTCTCAGCAGCCTTATCTGCAATTGTGATGGAACATCAGGATGGAGCATATGCAATAAATGTGCTTGCTGCTTAAACTGGAGAAACAAATACAGTTTTGGGGATTTCTTTTGTTGAGCATCTGAGAAATAACAAGGACCTTGAAATCTGTGATAAAACTTGAATTACTGCAATATTCAGCATATACACCATGTTAGTACTAAGATATAAACTTGCCAGTAGACACAGGCAAAAACATTCACTTAAAATTACTAGAAACAAACAGCTTCTGCTCAGTTGTTTAGTGTAGGGTTTGGGGATTTTTAACGTTAGTACATGAAACTGTCATCTCTCTTTTTCTTTTTTTTTTAGTCTGTTTATTTTATATTGTTTGGAAAGTCTTTTGGTTAACATTCTGGATTTATCCCCAAACACTCAAAGAAATATTAAACATATGCAGCAAGTTATCGCAGTTTAAAAGTGGGGATGAGGGGTGCCTTTCTTTTCCTGACAAAGAGAAAGAAGAAAAAAAAAAGGGTCTGAAGTTATAAGTCTACATGGTTTTATCCCACTCAGGGATATTACATGGCACAGGAAATGCCAAGTTTCAGGTTAAATGTTATTTCAAAGGTGAGCCATGGGTCACCTGATCTGCAAAGCTGATGGGAAGAGACACTGGCCTTTGATTGAGGTTCAGCCGTAAACAACCGGGAGCAATAATTTCCTGAACTGTTGTCACTTAATAGACAGAACTCTGAAGAAGCTCCTGTAAGACCTTTGTAACTAGTTTTTAGTATTTCCATGTGAAATAAATATTTACGCATATCTACTCTGCAGGTTATGTTATTGATTACAATATGACTTGTTATTGTTGAGAAGGGATTATTCTTCTCAATAAATAGAACTGAATAATCTCTCCCATTTTACTTAATCAATAATCTTACAAAGTACATTTCTCCTTTCCTACTTAACATACCTCCTCCAGAAATTGAATAGGGGTTTTTTTCCATTTTAGATGACTTAAATGGCAAAAATAATGCAATTTAATTTTTTTATTGTTTGTTTAAATGTATAAAAAAGTGTGTCTGCTGCTCTGAGAAGGCTCACAGGTGAAGATTTTCATGCATTGTGCATGGTTCTGGGCAACTGGTTTTGGGTGGCCCCCTCAAGCAGGGAGGTTGCTCCAGATGATCTCCAGAGGTTCCTGCCAACCTCATCTGTTCTGCAAATCTGTTATTTGGAAAATGGCATTAAAATTTAATAGTGAATTTTAATTTCATTACTTGCTACAGGAAAAAAAATGCTGTTATGGTAACCTGTTCATTTAGACTTTTCATTGCTTTTCTTTCTGGTAAAGCAGTGAATGGAGTGTGATATCAAAGCATGGCAATGACCTAAATAGAGCTGACAATGAATAGAATTCTAGACACATTTAATAGTAACAGATATTCTGATTAGTGTAAAAATGCTTGATGTATTTTGTCAAAAAGTTTATTAAAAATTGTAGCTATGTCCCTTTTGAGAGTATGGTAGGGGTGGTCATGATGGTCATTCTTTTTAATGATTCTATAGTAATGCTAAAAAATTACAGAGCAAAGTTGTTAACACTGTGTTTTGTTGGGTTTTTTTAACAGTCCACATACTGGGGTGCAGAGTTACCAGCCTGGTGTACCCCAAATTCCCACTGCCTGCATCACTGTGGAAGATGCTGAAATGATGTCACGAATGTCTCTCCGTGGCACTAAGATTGTTGTGCACCTGAGGATGGGAGCTAAGACTTATCCAGACTCTCTGTCCTTCAACACTGTGGCAGAGATAGTTGGAAGCAAGTACCCAGAGCAGGTGGGTGAAAATATACAAAAAATGCCTCATTTTTTCTTTAAAAATATGGAAGAAACAATAAAAAAAAAACAAACTGGCCCTTTTGAAGAAATCCCTAAAACAAGTAACTTTTATTCACACTTTTCTATATTTTTCATTCACAAATATATTCATGCTTTTCTATATTTTAGACATCTTAGCTTTTAGTCTTTTCCGGGTAACAGGTTTCATGGCTATGTTTAGCAGGTATGTGTGGTCGGAATAAACTGTCTGCACCACAAATTCTATTTCAATATTATGTAATTCTACATTGCTGACTTCCATTTGTAAGACTTTTTTTCTTGCTTTCTCTTTTCTTTCAACTTCTTAGCTAAATATCATACAAACCAAACTCTTGGTGCTGAAGGACTTGTGCCTGGTATAAGGTCTTCTGTGTCAGCTTAAAACATGGAATTATTTTTCTGGCAGTATGTTTTATTGTGAACATGTTGATGATACCTCAGTTACAGCAGCACTAGAAATTGCTGCTAGAGTACCTACTGAGCCACAATGCTTTTTTAAACACTGTACTTTTATGGCTTCAATGGACAAGAAGAATGATTATCTCTGACCTTTAAACCAGGCAACAGATTTTAACTGTTTAAGAGATTTTATCTTTTCTGAGATGACAGTTCAGTAGCTCTGGCTTGTGGTGTTAGAGATCCTCATTGTTATCAGGAGTGTCCAGTTTCAGCAGCTTGATCACTGGGCAGGGAAAGAGTAACTACCCTGATGGTTGATTGGTTTACATAACATCACCTGTGAGGCTAGCTTCATGAAACATATATTTACCAATTTAAATGTTCCAACTTTCTAATTAGGGTGCATTTAATTTAATGTCATCTGCATTTTTAACAATGCTTCTAACCAGTTAATTGACTATCTTTCCTGAATTATGTTTGATGTATTTCAAAATTTGACATTTCAATTCAGGTTATGAAGTGTTCAAATGTAGACTTCAAAGATCTGTTAAGGTGCTTGCCTGGACTTGATTTTCTCTTTGCTGTCCTGCTCTGTTTCTTTAAGTAATGAAGTGGATTGGGATCTCTCCACTACTTCCATTGACAAGCTCATTTTTCTTAAACACTGGGTAAAGGCTTATTTACAAGCGCCCCGCTGATGATAATGCGACTGGTAGTGGGCACACATTGAAAATGTGACCAAGAAACAGAAAAATAAAACAAGTGAATGTTTAGGTTTTCTAGTACTCAGTTTCTGTTGGAGCCTTAATGGGTTCTTCTCCATGCTCATTCCAGTGTGTTACTCTGGTAAAAATGGGAACCATCTCACTATTTAGGCAATAAAATACATTGCAGATCCAAATTTTTACAATGCCCTCTATGCTAAAGTGTTTCAAAATGCAGTACAAATCCTGGGGAACAGAAAGGTGCCATTTCCATGGGCCAACATTTCAGTTTAAGTTTTGAATTGAAAAAACCCAAACCTGGATCTCAACTCTGGGTGTGAAATCAACAGTAGGTGGTATTGCTCTTAAAAAAAGTCTAAAACTTTAAAATTAGGTTGAAACCTGTGAAAAATAGCTGGTCATAGGTATTAGAGCAAATTATAACTTAAACCCCTGCAACCCCCCTAGTTGAAAATGAGGGTTGCTGTAGGACACTGAAGAAAGTGTGTGAAGTCTGGTGAAAAGTGATTCAGCTCAAGATGTAACTACACATTTAGGTATACTTGTGTTCATCTATAGATGATGATCTATAGACCAGAATTTAATATACTGCTTGATTTATCAATAATTGATTGACTCCTTCCATGAGATTTTAACATGCTTATTAAAAATAATCACCATGAACTGAAATAATATGTCTGACAAGTTTATGGTACAAACAATATATATTATTATTAAAATATGTTAAAAGAGAAAATTTTGTTTTGATACCTCTTTGGAGTTTTTGGAGGGGTTCTTTTTTGTTTTGCTATGGGGTTTTTTGGGTTTGTTTGTTTGTTTGTTTTTTAAATTTGACCACTTTTTCAGCATATCCAGTTCCGTTCCTTCTTTTTCAATCATTTTTCCAAGTGCTTTATGTGGATTCTTGCGTATAGCAATCGTGGATTGGGCGGTAAAACTAGAAAAAAAATGTTAAGGAAAACAGAAAAATAGTAGTTAATATGTTTTTTGATATATTTTCCTAAAAGTTTCCTGTATTTTAGACTTAGTGTTCTGAAAGTCATTGCTGCTGCAAGAAATGTTGAAATCAAAATGGATACTCAGAATTGTTTGAGTTGCGAACCTTATTTTAAGCACTTATGCTTAACTTCAACACATTTGCATTTCCAAGTAACCTAAAGCAGGAAAAGAAATGTTATTAGTGCTTTGTGAAGCATCAAGCTCTCAGGGGTGTGCTCATCTTCAAGGGCAATGATGTGACATGAGTGCACATGTCCTGTGTCTTTTTGAGGCATCTCTGTACCCAATGTGCAAGTAGTTTGGAAAAATTAATCCACTGATACTTCAGCTTTCCTTCCTGCTTTATCCTTTCTGTTTGGCTGGCCAGTAGGAAGTAAGCAATCATTCCAGCTAGGAAAAATGCATGGTGAAACCTACTGCAAGCTGCAACTCTGCAGTATCAAGTTTTCAGGTGGTGTAGAAAGCATTTGAACAGAAAAAGGAAATGGATTTTGTCATTCTGTCAGTAAAGTTCAGTGTCTCACCAATGTCTCTGTTCTGTTTATAATTGTATTATTCCTTCTAAGTTAGGAGAGGACTGTTCACCCCTGAGAACAGTCCTCATATGTCAAGAGCGGGTGTGATTGTGTGTGGTCAGAGCAGAGACATCCACCATCCTCATGGCAGTTGAGGTCCTTGTTTGGTGCCTGCTGAGGCCTGATTAACCTGTAGGTGCCTAAAGGAGGTGAGCCTGTGCCTATAAGATAATGAATTCAAGATCCACCTTTTCTTCATATAAACAAACAGGAAACAGTGGGACCAAACATGCTATGACTTGATGTCCTGGCAACCTTTCTGAGCTTGGATCCCATTCTCACGGTGCTTAGGACAGCAGTGAGAGTAGAAAACCTGTGGGTTGTGGGATTTAACATATTTAAGCCTGTATGACTGCTGACAACTGAGCCAAAGAGTTTGTGAAATTACAAAGGTATGGTAGCACAACTTGCTGAGGTCCAGACTATTGCAGGTTAGAGACATTTGCAGTCCATTCCTGACTTTTATCTTGGAGGAGTATTTGAGAACTCTTTTGCACCTAGGCCCATGCTGCTAGCATCCTTTTGTGCTGTATTGTGTGTTGATGAGATGTTTTATTTAAACTATGTAAGCTCACACTGGAGACTGACTGACTGAGAAATTCACAAGTTAACTAATGTGGTTTTCATTTGAAATTCAGGCAGAGTTGGCAGTAAAACATGTTTGTCTTCTCATTTTAATACAGATGTAACATGATTGGTCTTAAAGTGCAGCAGCAGCCGTTCCCATCTCTGGGGAAATGCTATAAATAGCAGCTGTTTGTTGTTAATCTGGCTTCAATGTACCAAATGTGCCAAACATGGAACCACGAAATATGTGATTAACTGAAAAGGTATCAAAGTGGATAAAGTTATAACTCTTCTGCAGTCTTGACTTTCAGTGTGTTTTCATACTCTGTTTCTTCGTGTGCAGCGCTGTTTTACTTATCCTACAGTTACTAAGTGATGGAAAAACTGTTTCCTAAGTGCCCTACAAAGTACATAAATTTGCTGCTCATTATTCTGTGATCCAGGATAAATACTTTAGAGCAGAAACAGAGGAGCTTTTAAGTGGCCTTTTCAGTATCCTGGAGATCTGTTCCAGGAATTCACTCTACAAAGCTTTTTTGGCCTCCTGGTTTTATGGAATGCCATATCTGCAGTATGCACAATTTGAAAATTGTCTCCATTTTGAACACCAAGGACATGAAAGACCAGTGAAGAATGCATTGTAGCTTAGAGCCATGTTTGATCAGCTCTTTGAAAGTAGCAGTCCTAGGGATGACCTGAGAAACAGAGATGCTAACGTAGCATGGATTGTGAGGTGTTTTACCAGTCTGTGATTGAAGTAACAGAACCTGTTCTGCAAAGGATATAGATGCTTATTTATTTTTTCATTCTTCTTCCTTTTCCAGTTTCAAAGATCAGCCCTGTCTCAGATTTTGTGATACTGGGCAAAGATCCAGGGAACAAGAGAACATAAAAATTGTCCAGGCTTCTCAGCCTGTTAGGCATTCATGCACATAACGGAAGAAATAATTTGTAGACCAAAAATCCACCCCAACCTCAAGGAATAAAAAAATCAACACAAAACAACCAGACTTTTCTGAAGATGTGTAATACTCAGTGCAGTGTTGTTTTATAGCCTGGCATCAGTTCTACATATGTTAACAAAATGTCTATCCATTAGGTCTTTGATGTGGCTTCCAGATATCCCTATGCTCAAAGTAAATCATGCATACAATAGAGCTTTGAGGAGAAATATTTTAAGAGCCTGATGCCATCATGTTATGGCTCCATTATCACATTTTCTCCATGTGGATTGTTTTGCTATTCATTCCAAAATGTTGAGTGGTTTCTAAATACAATTCTGTGAACCTCTCTCCTGTGACTGTAAGCTGATCCCTGTTGCTGCTACAATTTAAGGGAATTTGAAAGAATTAGAAGATAATTATGGAGATTTGGTTTTGAAAGTTTTGAGAATGCCAGCCCGTTACTTTATGACATTGAACTGATGGGCAAGAGAAGTAGAAAAAAAAAGGTAAAAAATAAACAAGAGAAAGGGTGAAGAAAGAACATTGGCATTGTTAGGAAATGTATTTTCTTTGAAGTATTTTTGTTGATATTTACTGAAATAAGTAGTACCTCTGGGTGTGTTTGTTTTATTAATAACTGGTTTTTGTACTATTAATTGGAGGCTGTTTTTTATTCTGTGCCTTGTGGGAGTGGCAATATTGCTGTCATTTACTTGTCATGATGAAAACAGTCAAATTAATATGAGACTGATATGGATGAAATTTTTCTTTGTAACATGATAATTTTATTTAATTTTTTTATTTGTTTAGTTATTTTAACTGCCAGAAGGCCTCTGAGATTTTAAGACTAAAGTGTATGCTGGATTTTGTGGTGGAAAGCATGGCAAACATTCTAAAACTTGAATCGCCTATTTAAAACCCAAGAGCTGACTGAAAGCATTTGATTCTAGGGAAAACTTGGCAGTAGTTTCCCTCCTGATTAAATGGCCATTGCACCCTAATGTAATTGTGTTTTTAGAAACTTCAGTATCTGGCTATGCAATAGCTACAACTTATATTTCATTTTGTACATATGGAGTTGATGTTGTTTAGTGCCAACAGTTGAAAAACATTGTACTACTTAGAACTGGGTGTCTGAAATATTGGTGGAACGAGTGAATGTTTATATGTGGAAGAAAGATTCAAAACAACTTAGATATTTAAAAAAAATATTTTCCTGAAACAATTTTTCTTGAAGGAATTCTTGGAGGGTCACCAGTATATTGTGACCTTTATGAAGTTCATATGTTTTCCAAATAACCAGAGTATGTCCATATGTGGGCAGGTGAGAGTGGGGGACATGGTCAGGGTGGTAGCAGTCTCTGCTGATCTTGAAGGCACCCAAAACTGCTCTGTGTCCCAGCTTGGTGATAGCAGAGGAGGACTAAGGGATGTGCTCCACCAGGTCTGGGAAAGCCAGCAACTCTTGGAAAGGGTTCTCCTCTTGCCAGCTGAAGCAGAGTTGCTGTCACTGCATATAAACCATTGCAATATGAAGGAAAAATGTATTAGCTTTAGTGACCACCAATGCCTGCTCCACAGGGAGCAGCACCTTCTTAGAGTCTCAACTCACTGGCATGGAACTGGTAATGTCCTAGGTCACTGCAGCACCAGGGTGACAGTGACAAGGGATGGGGACATCTAGGTGGCCTTCCTCGCTAGAGTCAAGTGGAGTTTGGAAGAATTGAATGATGCTGTCACTCTGCTATATATGTTCCATTTTTATTCTCCTGACATAAGTCCAGCTAGTGAGCTTCCTGCCTTCCACCTGAGTGTGGTCATAGATATCACATGTACAGGATAGCTGGCTGCGCACCCCAGCTCCTTCCTTTATTTGAATCTAGACTGGTTTCTGCCCAAAGCTACTTGCTGGACCTTTGCTCTGGGCACTTCTGTTCAGAGTGTTTGGTTGTGTTTTAAATCCTTTACATCCTAAACTGTAACCAACTAAATTCTGACACTAGAAATTAAAAAGTAAAATTTAAAGTGCTTGTTCTGTTGGCCGGCAAATTCATCAGAGCATGCAGTTTTGTAGTCCTTTTGATGGTGTGAATATAAACAGATACACTATAATATTTTTTTCTTTCCATCCATTCTTTTGTCTCTACTCCCACACAGCAGCTTAAAGAATTGCTGTGGGATTTTATTTCAGTCATAATTTACAAATACACATAGGATTTACAACTGGTTGTGAAAGCTCTTTTCCTCCACATTGTAAAAGTTATCTTCTAAAATTACACTGCGTCTTTCTTGCATTCTGATATGCAAGAATGCTTAAAGGGTAGTCCTGGGCTTGGCAGATGTAAAACTTGCCTGAGGCATGAAGTAAGAAACACCACAATATTGAGGAGGAAGGAGGAAAGAAACAATAATTTTCTTCTCATTATGAGTAAGTAGATGCCAGAAAGACTAGTGCCAAGTGTCAAGGGTTAGTCTCAAAACAACCATTCTCTACAGGGATTTTCAAATACCTGTACTTGTGTGCTTGTATTTGTTAGCTGCAGACTATATGCTTAACCTTGTACAACAGAAGGAGGACTACCAAGACCTTGTCTTTTCATGAATGTCATGTTAAAAAAGTACATATTTTTCCATGCAAGTTTAATGGAAAACTGCTTATCTAACAATATGTGGGCTGGATATTTGAGGGCTCTTCAACACAGATTCAGAGATTCCCACAAGCAGGACCAAGGTGGAAGATCTGACTGTGAGACTTTTGCCTAGTGGACAGAGCTAAAATTGTTGATGGAATGAAAGGAGAAATGCTAAAAGAAGTGAAATAAAAAATGGTCAGGTTGGGACTGAGGCGAAAGGGGGAAAGAACTTGGTCTGTTAATCACATTGAGATACTGACAGCAGAGTTGTTACTCTAAGAACTGTGTGATTGCAGCAACTGAGATGTTACTCAAGGATCTAGTGTAGTATGTAGCAGAAGTCACAGTTTTGGTGGACAGAGAGAGAACTGGTGAAACATGGAACCAGCTCCTGAATTATGGGTAGACTTGTAGGGTTTTAGGCATCACGTTGCTGCTTCGTGACATCTGGGAGTGGGACGGGTGGTGTAAACATTAAGCTGATATGGTTGGTGTGGTCTCCAATGGACCACATTGGATGGAATTGTTCTCAAGACCTTGGTTTACTAACAAAGTACATTATTAAAATGTTACTATCATTTGTTCTTTTCCTTTTTAAAAGTTTTTAAAAATTATTTTTAAATTCTTTTTCTATTGTCATGTAGTTGATGCTTTGGTCTAGAAGAAGGCCCCCAGTCTTCTGAGACCTTAAAGGTCTTGAACTTTGCCACTCTAGCTTTGTTGTAAGTGTAGTTGCAATGGTACAAACATATTTACTATGGTTTGGCAAAGCAAAATACCCTGTAAAACACATAATAACAGTAAAATTTGTCCGAAATGCTTGTTATTAAAATGTTAAAGATCTTGTGAGTCTGGCAGGCATAGATCTTAAATCAAAGAATGAGTTTTTTTCATAAAGTTTCTCAATTATTGTCAGTACTTATACCAATATGTCATGATGTAATATGTAAGTCATCTAGAATTTTATTGTGCACAAATATAATTCTAATTCATTGTAACAGGTAAATGGAATTTTGGACAAAAATCCTATTGCCTCTTTTCAGTAGTATTTGCCACAAATGTAAACTTATTTATGTGTTTAGAACTGAGATCCCATTGTTTTTTGCTGAAGTCGCAAAGGATAAAAGGATGTTTCAGGGTCTTTAACAGAAAATGTATTTTGTACGACAGGTTTTGTAGATTTGCTTCTTTATACATGCTGAAAAGCTGTTCCTCGCAGTCTGCATTGGCTTTTCACAATAATTTTTAGTCTGTCATTTATCCCATAGACTAATTGACAAAAATATACTAAAGTGTGTATTCTTCTGGTAGTTACATAATTCCTTGACATCTGAATCCTTTCCCGGTGTTCAAATTTACAACCATCATTGTGAAATATTAGTCTCAAAAATAGTCAAAATGTTCTGGTATAAATTATTCAGAAAAAACCCTTGTGTTCCAAGTAATTTAATCAGATATTATCATGTGAATGGAATGGAATAATATCATGTTGTAAGATGAAATAGTCTGAAAACTATATTGTGTTAGAAATTGCACCACATCAGTGGGCTTTTTTTCCCTATAGTGCATATAAGGAAATAGAGGTAGAATTCTCTGTGTGTTTTAAATATTTTAACATGGGCAATTATATTAATGTTGTCATGCTACTTCTGTAATTCTGGACTTTATTTTTTTAATCATGTACCTGGCCTTATGATCATTGTGCTTCATTTTTACTTTCAGTGATGTCAGCTGGACAAGGATTTTTCTCATTCTCTTTGTGTGTCAATTTTAATATGCTGCTTTTGTGAGAAGATATTTAATGAAATAATAATCTTTCACTGTAAAGGAATTTGTTGCTGTAAGATGTGTGTGTGTGTGTGTATATATATATATATATATATATATACACATACATAAGATAGTTTTAAGACACTGCCATTCCAAATGGGAAATCTCAGTCATCCAGCTTCTTACCAAGAGAAAAATTACTCAGGTCTGAAATGTGATGTCATCCATCCTCACCTTTCAAATAATCAGGAAGAGGACCTGAGGTCACATTATTCTTTGTGAAGGAAAGGAAAAACCTGATCTTTAACTGTTGTCGAGTATATTCCTCTCTGTCTTATCTTACAAGTAGATAATACAGCTCATGGTCTGTTCTGCTTGTATGATTTTGTTTCTTGGCATTGATAACCTGAAGTCTTGGATTTATATTCTCCACTGCTGCCTAAAGTCTACTGACCTTAGTTTATATGTTAAAGCGCTCCAGGGATGTGTTCACTTAGCTGGAATTAACATTTAGATGATACTTTATTTGACCATCTCTTAACACGTTCTGCAAGTGGTTCTGCGGGTCCTCCTGGAAGACCAGCTGTGCATATAAATAGGCTACAGTTAATAACCCAATTTATAGCAAGCCCAAGTCTGATGTTGTTTTCTTGCTAATTAGACTTTCCAGCCTTCAAACAAGTTCAACAAAATAATTGGATTGCACCCTTATCCACTAAGTACGATACATTTACTTTTTCATTTATTAATTTGGCAGTTTAAGTTAAAATTGCCTAGACTAATTTAAATTATTAGTTTCAGGAAAGAGATACAACTATGTATAAAGAAATATAAATAAGATGTCTTTAATAGATTGGTTGAATTTCAACAAAATTGGTAAGGATAATATTCTAGATTATATGAAAATACATAAACTTTCTATTCTTTTGTCTATGGACTTTGTTATACACAAAATGTCCTGCTAGGGATCAACATAACAGCCCTTCTTGCTCCTTCAAAATACCCAGCAAACCTTTCAGAACGCTTGAGAATGCTTTCAGAATGCTCCAAATCAGCAATGGTTAGGACTCAAATTACTTCAATTTTCTTTAATCTCTAACAGGGTTTTCAGTGAATTAAGAACAACTTGAGCTAAATTCACAGTCACACTTCATTGTGACCTTCTGAATCTGGTGGTGACTGGACTATGGTGCGGGAATGTGATTACAGGTGTTGCCAGGGTCAGAAAGATGAAAGGACTAAGTACTCTGAAGAAGAAAACAGCAATTCAGAATAGTCCTGGCAAATCCATAGGAATCACTCATGGGATCTGTTTATCTTTAGGAAGCAGAAATTTAATGTACAGTGTACCCCTGGCAAGGTGGCTCCTACAAGATCCTTGCCCCTATTCACTGAAAGCAGTTCTAAAGCACTTAAAATTTAGCAGGCATGGCACAAATTGTATGATGAGATTATATCCAGCTTTGCCCTGGAAGGTCTGCCCTGCCCGGTATTTTAGATACATTCACAGTTTGGGGAATTGAAGAGTCACACTTGAAGAACGTGATTGTACAGAGAGAAGTGGAGGCATCTAGACAATCTTTCATGAGTGCATAAGTTCCTGAGAGAGCATCTGGTCGGGCCTGATGTAATTGCTGCTGTTTGTTTCAAAAGCCTCTGCATGAAAGAGATGGCTTTGTTTTCTAATTATCTATGTAGCCTATTTAAAAATCTTTCAGTGACCTTTCACCACAGCATTCTACAACATCACCAAGCACAAATCTTAGTTTCCAGACAGTAATACATAGTTGGGAAAATACAGAATTTGCATGTCTGTCAAATTAAATCATTTGCTATTAAATTCAATATTGGTAAAGGGTAAAGGAATCCAAGTTTGTGTTGAAAAGCAGAGAGTCCTGTCATCTTTGGTTTCTAGTAATAAACTTTTCTTTAATTGGGAAAGGCTGTGTATGTTTAAAGGTAAAACAAAAAGAAAATTCCAACCAAACCTTCCCCTGCTTAACTGAGGATCACTTAAGGCATTTAATTAAGATGATCTCTGAAAGCCACTAAAATGTTGAAG
Source organism: Passer domesticus (assembly GCF_036417665.1). Lineage (NCBI taxonomy): Eukaryota > Metazoa > Chordata > Aves > Passeriformes > Passeridae > Passer > Passer domesticus. The sequence continues at coordinate 138,894,949 of NC_087474.1, forward strand.
AACGAGCAGCTAGCTTGCAGTAATTTTAGCTGTTAAAATCTAGTGGCATAGAAACTGTATAAATTGCTATAAATACAGTTTTAGTGGTTTGAGCAGATCTTCTTTGTCTATAATTGCATTTGCATTTAAATGTATATTTTTTAGGAACAGATAAGGATTTCTTCTCTCAGGGTGGTACGAAAATATACTAGCATGGTTTCAATAACTCCATTTTGCCTCTTTGAGCACTTTATAATCTATTGTTGAATCTTTGAAGCAGAGAAGTGATTTTTTTTTTCTTTTCCCTTATCTGAAACCACATATTTGATTGTAATGTGAATCATAATTGCTAATACCAATTTAAAACTGGGCTGTTGAAGCAAGCAGAACCAGAGATCAAAGGATATCTGCACAGTGTTCAATAAATACAGCATGTTGCTTTATGGATGCAACACTGACTTGGGACATGACTGTAGTGACTCTGAAAATGTTATGTCTTTTCTATCATGTAACTCAAACCATCCATCTCTTGTGGTGTAGAATAAAAGACATCTTTGTCTCCTTTTTTGCTGATGAACCAAGTGCAGATAGAAACTCTGTCAGATGGTAATTCACAGAAGTTATTTTTCTGAAACAATTAGCATAATGTGCAATTGCACTAAAACTGACCTACTGAATTAGTAATTAAGAAACCTCCATTTATCTAAGGTTCTCCAGACAGTCCAGTGTAGAAGTGCCATTTTTTCAGAGTCTCTTCATTTTCTCTCGTGTCTCAAATTTAATTAAATCTTTGCCTCTAGAAGAAAATAAAATTATTTTTGCCATGGGTTTAACAAACATGCATTCTTAATGATTTTGTTCTGCAGTTGAAATTGGAATTGATTGAATGTGTGTATCCATACATAAGATCAATATTTTAAAATGTGATACATATAAAATGTTTATCACAATCTTCTTTGAACCTTGGAAAAAGGATCTTTTCACTCTTTGTTTTAATGCTTTTTGGAAAGAATAAAAAGGAGAATGGTAGCATAAATTGACTCAAACTGTGAACAAAGGAATGAAATAATTCTACATCACTTTTTTCTCATGCATAATAAATGACACAAAATATTTAATTGTGAATAATGAAGCCATGTTGTAGATAATTCAGCTATCACAAATTTACACATCTGAAGTAAATGTGAATTCAAGATATCATGATGTGACCGCCTGCTTCAGTCTTGGACCTGGAGCTGTAACCTTTGCCACTGAAACACTACCTACATAGCAGATATTACATTGCATTGCATTGGTGGGGTGCCAGGTTCTACCTCTCTTTGCCTCACATCCTATCATCATAAACCAGCAGCCTTCCCCCAGATGTAATCCATACCATCTGGCTTACTGCAGTCCCTTTTTGAAGTGGTGTGGATTGTCTGTCGTCCTTCTCCCATTTGTTTGAAATTAAATGCAGGAATTGCTTAGCTGTGTGCTACAGCCAGATTCTCACACTGTGACCTGCAGAGTACCAAATGATGGAAGCCTTATTGGTGGTCGACCAGATGAGTCAGCTGGTGGGCAGGCTGCAGTTTTGGGAAGAGGAAGGAAGTGTTGTGCAGGTCACAAGACTGTGACCCCTGTGGCACTTTGGCTCAGCTCAGCCATGAATGGAGTAATTTTGTGGGCCAGGAGCACATTTTTGAATGAAGAGGTGTGCTGAAGTACCCACTGTGTTTCTTGCTGTCATCCTTTTTTTTTTTTTTTGTGATGCTTTAACTGTGTGCCTGCTCCACTGTTCCTCTGCTGAATGCCTGCATACGTGGTGAACGTGTCTTCCCCAACTCCCCCAGCTGGTTTGGCCTGGGGAGTGCTGACTTTGCAAGGCTGGGTCCTGGGGAAAGGCAGTGGGAGGTTGGGAGCTTTCACTGGGTGTTGCCGAAGAGATTTTTTTTGTCTACAATTGACCACTTGATATAATCCATGTAATGCTAGCATTATGACTGAGGGACATTCATTTTTATTACAAATTTTAAGTAACTGCTCTCTGAGTTCAATGTGACCTACAAAGGATTGCTTCTCCTACCCACTTCCAATTTATGCCTTGAAAGGAAATGGGGGAAAGAAGTATTAAGAAAAAAGTTTCTACTTTTGGGTATTTATGCATTAAAGTAACTCTAAAGAAACTGAATACTATTCTGTCTGAACCTCTCATTCGCAAGCAAAACCACGGCGGTGCTACTCAAAAGCTGTTCTAAGCTTGTCTGATGGAATTTAGCCTTCTACAGTTGGCATGGTCAGTGTTCAGATCAGAAGATAAGATGCCTGTGTTTTGAAGTTAATGGTTAAAAAAAATTCATGACAACATTCTCTGTCAAAATGCTTCTAGTCCCTCCTCAAGCAGTCCCCATGAGTGGTGATGAAACTCCTGTTGTTCAGTTCTCTCTTCCTACTTTTCAGCAGAGAATTGTGGGGTGAACTGTTAAGAACACAAACTTGGGCACCGATAACATGTCAGTGAGACGAGTCTACATTTTCGTTCTTCCTCACCATGGATTTCAACTGTAATAGGACCAAGATTGCATTGGTCTGGTGCTTAGATGAGATCAGTTCACAAATGAAGAACAGATAGATGAAGGTGAACTTGACAGAGGAGAGTTCTAGCGGGACAAAAAGACATACTGAGAAACCCACAAATCTGGTACTTCTGTCTTGTACTGAAAATATGTACCTTATATTGGTAAATTTTATTTGGTTATATTCAAGGTAGTTATCCTTCTTTACTGCTCTTGAATTTTATGGGCCTATACTACCTAAAAACACAGAATGAAAACTTTATAGTCAGTAGGTATTCTTTTCTTGCATGATGTGCCACCTTCTGACAAAGCTGTTGTAGGAGATGTTACTTCTGAAAGCTGGTCCAACCCTGTAGAAATAAACTGCTCAGGAAATAAGGCATTTACTGACCTTTTGTTCCAGAGAAAGGCAACTTTTTGACCCCACTTTCTCTGCTATAGAGATACAGCACCATGTCCAACTGTAAACACTGCTTCTCCAGAAAAAAAATAAACAAAACTTTTTAGAAGACATTCCCATGCATGGTTTTGTATGCTTGAAATAGATTTTAGGACAAACAGTATATGACTACTGTGTCAACCCATCACAACTACACTGGGGTGTAGTCTGGCATTTGAACTTCCTCATGTAGAGAGAGAAGTGTATGTCCATGGTGGGAAATAGCCCAGAGCAGCCCTCCCTGCAAGGGTTCACACACAGGACTTGTCAATAAAGAGAAACCCAAGTCGCCAGTCCAAGAATGCAAGTTCTGCTCCTGGATGAAGTAATTCCTTTGCCTGGGGATTCTGTTGGATTTCACAGTCCTTGCAGATGCCCAAATATTCATGATGCTAGTAAACACTGGCTTAAGCTTAATTTGCTCAAAGATAAAGTAGGCCAGATCCATGACTCATGATGATCTGTATATTTTTTTCTTTCTCTCTTTCTTTTGCTGGAAGTTAAACAGCTTTTCAAAGATTCAGCAAATACCAAATAGGAGCAGCCTGTGTGCTAAGCTCAGTGTACTGCTGACTGCAGTAGTTTTCTGCTGAACAGAGTCAAGATCTGATGTTACTACTTTAATGCTCTACATGATTCCACTGTCCATTTTTAAATTTACTGGTCAAAATCTCTACAATTAGATTGTGTGCCAGTAGAAGACAACTACCAGAAGAAATTAATATAGTTGATGAAGTGGATTCTCCCAAGGAAAAAAAATCAGACTTTATGTCCATTTATTGGGATATTAACTTTCCTTTCTGCTGGTATCATCCTTGTCCCAACTAATCAGTTGTATGAGTGAATGAAGTTATTTCTTTACTTAGTCTCAGGAAAAGGAGGACTCGGAGGTTTCTATTTTTACATTCATGGGAATATGTTGGTACAATCACGAGGGGAATCTTACATACCAAGGAAAATGTCTTCTAAATTTATTTATATTTTTTTTAAAAGGAGCATATGCTGAATCCTCCTTTTTTTTTGCTGAAAGTTTTGTTGTACAGCCTGACTTACAAACTTTGGGAAAAATCTTTGTCTGGAAATAAATGTTCTGCACTGCAATGTGATATTTTTATCCACTAAAACCTGCTTATTCCTAGAAGACTTGGAAAACTTTGGAAGAAATTTATGCTGTGTAAGATGCTTTGTTTCTGGGTGTGACAGTGCACAAATAATATATATCTGACATACTTGGGTATGGAGTTACATTGTTCTTGGCAATCTAATCAGGAAGATATTTTGTGAATGTTGTCAGAGCTGGGAATGGACCAGAGCACATACTTATAAAACAATAACATAAGAGCAGCTCACTTTTCCTTGAAATTATAATCTATCTGAGTTTCTTAGTAGAGATTTTTTTTTCACTATATATAATATCTGAAATTATATCTAGGATCTCCATTTTGATTAACACTTATACAGCTGTTTATTCAAGAAGCTGTGTGAAGGATAAAGTGCTAGGACCAAGTCCAGCAGGTTCACTTGCTTTTTCTTAGGGCATATTTTTGCTCCGTTTTCCGTCTCAGTGGTAACTCATGCAGTATATTTTTCAGCATAATTCTGAATTAAATTAACATATTCTCAGTATTTAACAGTGTAGACATGTCTTTTGAAACATGTGATACTGTTTTCAGCTTTTTGCTGTCTTACAAGAATGAAAATCCTGTAACTGAAAGTAGATTTGGCAAATTTGATTTATTGTCTTGTTTGAAAATGTATGTGAAAGAGCTTCCCAGTGATGCTGCACTTAGAAACCATAACTCTTCTGAAGATAAAAGAAATTGTAATAATCCTTTCACTAGCTAATTTCTACATACTGTAAATTGATTGCTGTGTATCCAAGGAAAATTGCTCAAGGATAAAAGAGTTTGTGACTTTTATTTAGTGTGTTTTGTCCAACAATTCCTAGACTAGATGGAATGATTAATCAATGACTGGTTTAGTGTCTTGGAGTGAATCACTTTAGCTGTATCTAAATAAGCAAAAAATCATGCAACAACAAGAAAGGTTTTTACAGAGTAATTAAATATTTGGAGCAGTGCTTTCAGTACTTGACTAGCTAATGCACCCTTTTTAATGGAATAAATAATTTTACTGTGAGTTGGAAGGGAGACACTTGGGATATCGTATAGAATTCAAACATTGTGGAGCACTATATTTATTAAGATGCCACAAGTGTTTGTGCTGGAGAAATACATTCCCTTCTTTCTTTTTCAATGAGGTTTTAGGATTGGAGTGGTTGTAGTATGCTCCTGCCTAACCTGTTTTGCTGTGACAGCAAGTCTGTAGGATCAACTTAGTGAAGTGGAACCTGCACCCTGGGAAGCTGAGCAATGGGGAGAATGAAGCCAAGTGGAGCTGCTCAAGACCCAGTTGCACCACTGTAGTTATACTCAGTCTGCCCCAGTTTTATTTCCTTGAAGTCCATGGTATTGACAGTATTTCCATGAAGTTGGGAAAACAGAGGTAGGTGCTGAGGAAGCAACATGGCAGTCCTGCACCTGGAACATCACTATGGTTTTAAAGCATATTTTGATCCTTATTTATTTTTCCTCCCTGAATTAAAGTGTAAAGTTTCTCTGACAAGGGTGTGGGCCAAGTGTTTTAAGATTCTTACTAGGTGTGCCTAGGCTAGAATATCAGTTCTGCTGTATTTTCCAGGCAGAACACAAGGCATTCTGTGTTTCATTTTCCTGACTTGGTTTGTGTCCTTCGTGCTCATCAGGTTTCCTCTAGGCTTTTAGCCATCTCAGCTGAGCTCTTTTGTATGTACAGAATACTTAACATTTATACGGGCTTGTTGTTTAAAGAGGGTTTTGAGCATGTTTTTGTCAGTAGAAAGCAGACTTTATCATGAGCTGTGCTTTTGGTGGTACTTGGAGCGAGCAAACAGGGTTCATAGTTCACACAGTTTACTTCTGTGTTCAGCAGTTCCGGCACAGAAACCAAACAGCCGTATCTGTTTAGACTGCCTCCATTCTGCTGAGCCTTTGTAGCCCTGCCAAGGTTCTCCACATCACTGAGCCTCCCTGTGAAAACCAGAGACCACTTCACTTTGTTAACAGGGCTGAAAGCCACTCGCAGTGTGGGATCTGGGGAGCAAAATTCTTTCAAGAATGAGTTACACTCAACCAGTTAGAGTAGTCAGAGGAGTAAATCAAAGGGATTATTTGTTTTGACTGGTGCCTGATTTGTTTTTGCCAATAATCTGCTCAGTCAGAAATTTTTTAAAAGCCCCTTAATTAAGTGTGATATTTTTATAAGCAAAAAACAAGCAGAAGAATCTGGTTTAGCTTTCACTGTGCCCTCCATGCAGAAACTTTATCATCTGAACCATACTGGCTTTTTTCTGTTAAGTCTTATAATGAACAATAATCATGCTTTAAAAATTGGGTGAGAAGATTACAGTTTGTATAATAAAGGGCTTAAGCAGGGGGCAAAAGATCATACTTATATCTAAAAATCTGATCATGGGAACTGCTCTGCTTCTACAAATTGTTTATAAAGAATTAAAACAAAGTGACAGAAATGTAGATGCCATGATATAAAGTAGGCAAAGCACAATCATTTTAGGGGAAAAAAAACCCTTATCATGTTTCTCAGTTTTCTCAGCGTTTGAAAGGATCTGTGATGGAATGTAACTTTGCTTCAGAATTATTAGCAAATATCCTTACAAATAACCACTGAGGAAACTTCACCTCATCACCAACCTTTTTTTAGCAGGTTGTGTTTGTAAAGCTACTTAAGGAGACTTAAGGAAAGAGAATAGGAATGAACTATTGTTCAACATCATTGAAATTGTTGAAAATTGGGCTGATATAGTGAATGCTACTAGCTCAGAATTCTCACTGTTGAGCTACAAGTCATTAATTCTTTTATTATGAACTTAAGAAACATTCAATTGAACTAGTTAAATAGGCTATATAATGGCAAGTGAAATTTATGAGGAACTGCCACTGTATAATCTTTGCTAAAGAGATTTCAGGAGATAAAGCAGGTAGATGTCTTTATAATTTTATCATTAATATCAGATCAGTTGTACATGTGATGAAATGGAAACAGACTTAAGCAATATTAAGGAATAGCATTCAGCTAAATTACAGTGTTTATTGCTGGAAAATATTAATACTCTGAGTCCTGCAGGATTCAGAGTAGGTTTAAGCACTTACCATAGCGATATTAGATGTGGTAAAATGTTCTTGAGAGAACACTTGAAAATTTGATATTTATCCAACAGCAGGCCTGAAGGAGAGGATGGGAAGAATCTGCAAGTTAAAAATGTGATAGATGCCAGCTCTGACTCTACACACAAGATATAAATGTATCTATGTGAAATGACTGTGTTCTCTCTCTCATTCAAAACTGTGTCTTTTGGAAATTCACTTGGCAGTGAATATTTTTTAGCTTATGCAAATTTCTATTGGAACAGAAAATGCTTTGAACAGAGCTCATAGGTGACACTGCCACTTTGTTTGCCTGTTCATTGTGATAAATGTTTTTAGTGTGTTAGTTACAGCAGCAGATAACAAAAAAGCTTTATACTCATTGCTACTTCAAAATCAAACGTGACGAACAAAACCTCTTTGCATTCACTGGATCAGGCACTTGGACTCATTTTTCTGGAGGAAGTATTTTTTCTGAAAGTGGTCCTGTTAACTTGTGCAAATGTAATGTTATTTAAGGAGTCAGAAGTTAGTTGCATTTTAACCAACACAGTGTGTTTCATCACACTGAATGTTGGTGGTGACACCACCTGTGACCTTGACTGTTCTGTTCCTTCCTCTGCCACAGTAGCTGCAGCTGTGACACAGCACTGCCTGCAGCATTTTGTCATCCTTGTCAGTTTTTAGGTTCAGGTCACTGAGCACCTTGCAATAAGGACTGGTAGTCTGAAGCTGATTAGATGGTCTAGAGAAATGCATTAAATGGGTTTATTGCTTTGAATTTAGTCCATGTTGCTGAAAAGGTACCATTTGTGCTGGTAGTAGGGTAGAATTTCACAGGCACTGAAAAGTCCAGGGTACATTTTCTTAATCTTGAAATCCAGGTACAATTATGAAGTTACCCCCTGTGGGAATATTTGATACTTGCCAAATTTACAGTCCAATAATAAGAAAAGGAGACTGAGCTTTGTTCTCATCTAGAACAAAGAATATGATTGCTCTCCTAATTTTCCTGTATGGAGATAGCTGTAGTTGTGTCCATAGTATTCCAGCTTTTCAGGACACTTAAACAGAATAATAGGGTAGTTACCCTACCAAAGATTTTACTGCTGAAACTAGGGATTTCAGAAGTGGATGACACATAGGGAGCAATTAAAATACTGCTTTGTAAAAAGTTTAGAAGTTTTTAAAACAGATTTTAAAATAAAACTTCCAGAAGTTCAGAACAAGTACAGAAAGCTGTTTGACAAAGTGGGGGAAGCTGAGGGATTAAACTCACTAAGAGGATTTTGAGCCATGGGGAGTGACATGGTTGGGCAGTAGAAAGAGAAATCCTTTACTCTGTCATGTTTAACTGTGGAATTAGGATTGTCAGAAAAAAGGAGGTTACAAAGGGGAGGTAATGAAAGGGATGGAGGGAGGTGTGAATCACAGTATATGCACAGGGAATTAAAACAAGAATGACTTCACAGGATAGTAAGGGACAGAAGACCCAAGTTTTTTAGATCCTGACAGAGAGAGAGAAATGAGAAATGTCAGATAATATATTTAACAATCTGTAACTATTCAGCTCTTGTGAAATGGAAGTCTATTCTCAAAGCCAGCATTCCTTGCAGGCTGCTCTGGGTCCTAGAGGTGTCTGCCAGCTGGCCTTCTCGTGTGCTCACAAACTCTCCTCTCCAGATATGTTGTTCTTGATGGTTGCATACAGATTTAAATTCTCCAAATGTAGTAATTTTCCGGCCACTTCTTTTACTAATATTTTCAAGAACAGGTAGTTCTTTTGTATCACTTCTTTTCTCAGACTAATACAGAGGTTTTCTGACATTGAATTGATGTGAGCTGCCACACCACCACATAATAAAATTGCAAGGATTTGTTGCCATTTTTTGTATCTTAGATGGGACTTAATCTAGAAGTCCATCTTTAGCTTCCAATTTTCAGTCCTGCAAAGGAATTCAGTGGAAAGAACACAAAATGTAGGCACATGATAGGGAATGTCAGGAAAAAATTATTGTAGAATAATTGTTTCTGTAAGTGGGTTGGTGGGAGAGGAAGAAAAATGATTGCACATAACAAGAATAATTGCTAGGGATAACCTAAGCAGGGAATATTAGCTGGAATATCATGAAAAGTTTCCTGACCATGACATTTAGCTGTCTACAGAATGGCTGATCACTTAACTCCCTGAGTTCGCTTGGTTTATGTTTAAATGTTTCAAATGCTGCAAAATACCCACAAAGAGAAAAGTTTGCTGTCATATTCCATCTCTTCTACCTCTAGATTTTAGTCTGTTTTTGTTAGTTCCACTAGCTTAAATTAAATTCTACTTTAAAGGCAGAACAAATTCCAATGTATGAAAAAATTACCTTTGCTCGGCTGTCTTGTTACTGGAGAGTCCTTGAGACATGCCCAGTCCAAACAGAATTGTGGGCTGTCATTATTAAATCAGGCTTGATGTTGGGAACTGTTGCTTGTTCTCAAAGCTGATTTTCTCTTTTTCTTACAGCCATTGGCTTTGGTTTATCTCCAGTTAGTGAACATGACAGAAGCATGTCAGAGCTAGTAAGAGATGTTTTCATTTATTTAGTGTATGATTGTTTCCATGGCCTGGAAAGTTTGGGAGAAAAGCATGAAAGAGAAACAAATTAGTTTCTTAAATATCTGCATATGCAGCATGTGAGAGTGATGATTTTCGTTTCATAATTGCCCATTTATGTAGCAGAAAGTGAATGAGGCAAAGGTGGCAGTGGCAGAAGTTACACAGCTGTTGGGAGCAGACACATTGCAGTTGTCTTTGTAAGACACTTTGGAACTGGCTGAACTTCTGCTGGCCTTGCATTTGCAGCCTTGTAGATCTTTGATGCTGCTTTGGTATTCAAAATGTGTAGTTTAGTATGTTTTTCTCTTGCTCATCCAATCCTTTGATCACTTCTGTTTTGATGGAAATTGAAAGTAGCCTGGACTATTTACAGCAGTTCTCTGGAGATGATGACTTCCACCTTCTGAAATAATCCATTTTTTCCCAATATGTATTTTAGGGACCTGCTTTTAGAGCCCCTTCAGGTGCTTCATGGTGTAGTAAAATCTAACAGAACAAGGTATTCTACCTTTTAGGGTGATGTTAACAATGACTTAACCAAAATGGTACATTTTGCTGAATTATGTGAAAACTACAACAAAATTATTTTAAAGAAACTTTGTCCAACGTGGGGGTCAAGGCAGATCTGGTTATATTTACATCTCATGGAAAAGAGAGATTAATTGACTTTCTGCTGTCTAAGAAGTGTTACATCATGAGGGTACTGAAAATTTGAGGACATTTGCTAGACATTAGTCCTAATTGCTGGCTATTTACATGGGAAGTTAATGCATGGAACACATTATATAAACCAAAAGAAATAATATATACTATAAATATTGCTTGTTTCATAAGGATACAGCCAGACTAATCAAAACTGTATTTAAAGTGCATTAGCTGTAAGTGTTTAGACAAGATCCAACAAATTGTTTCTTGGCTGCTATAGGGAAGGCTTATACACAGCTTCAAAGGCTTTCACACAGGGTCAGAGTTTCCTTGTATCTCCCTTCTGTAAAAGCCATTAGTAAAAAAGCTGTCTCCTTCCCTGCTTTCCTGCTCTGTTGATATGAATATACACTAGTTGTGTTATACCTTTCCTGTCATAAAATTTAAGGGACTCCCACCTTCAGTCATGCTAGTCAAAAGAAAAATGCTTGAGATTATTGTACGTCTTTTATCTTTGTAATCTGTTAGCACTGTCCTCTGCTGCCTTTATGCTTTTATTTGTTTTTTTTAAAAATCTGTCAATTTATTTTTTTTTTGTGCAGGAGATGTTATTTAACATGCCATCTATCACACAATTTAGGTGTGTGGCTAGTGCTCAGTGTCAGATGTATACTTCCAGCAAGCACTGGAGGATGGGGAACTTCCAATCCAACCACCAGGCATACACAATGGTTTCTTTGTGCCTGTGTTTAACACATTCCAACTAATAAAGCTAACAAGTAATTTCGTTAATAATGGATGCACTGCCAAAGCCCCTGACACTGAAAATAGTGACTTTTTAAAAGTAAGTATATATGAACAGCAATTAAAACAAAAAAGAAAATTGCAACTCAATTAATAGAATGTGACCCTTGCAGAAAAAAACCCCAAACGTCAGACCATGTTCTTTGTTTATTGACTTCCTGCCTTCACAATGTTGCTTGAAATTATTCTCTGTAGAGACTCATGTTTCTCTGGCAAAACTTGTGGTAAGCATCTGCATTTTGAGAGGGAAAAGCTTTTTGGGAAAAGATCAAACTCCATACTGCACCAAACTAGTGTAACATGTAAACAGTGCTATTTAATCCGCAAGCGATTTTATGCCATCATAGCATCCTATATAAGGGAAAATACAGGGGTGCTGGACATGTCAAGAAACACCATGGAAGTTGTTGAGGTTTTGGGATGAATTCTGAGCAACTAAGTGAAATTAAGTAGTCCTTGGCTGTAGGTTTTGAAAAAAACTACTAAAACCAAACCAAAGCAAACAAAACAAACAACCCGTCCTCCCCCCAACCAAACAAAAAAGCCCCAGCAAAACCACAGATAACCACTCAGAATATAGTCCAGACTCTGCAGAGCACATGGAAGGGAGAATTGGCCCACATATTAATTTCTTTAAATGTCTCTTCCATCATGTGTTGTCTGGATTAAAAACATTTGTGTTCAGAAGTTCATTTGCTTCTATCTCTCAACAAAATACAGGCATATGTTCACTAGAATTTCAACCAGTGATGGTATGGTCACTGTTAAATACTCCTGATGTGATAGTAATACACTTAGTAATTTCCCTTCTATTGAGACCTTTGGAAAAATGGTTTTCTTGCTATGTTTGATTGCCATGAAGAAATTGCCTTAAAAATTTTAATAGTAGTCTAGAGTCAAGAAATATGATTTAACATCTAGTAAATTGTGCTTTTATTAAAGTTGTGTATAGTGTCCTGGATTGAGGGGGAAGGCAACCACTGCAAAAACAAAATGCAGAATCATTGAGGCTGAATTCTTCATTTTACTTTATCACATTTGCTATTACCAGCCTAGATAGTACCCTCAAGTATAGGAAAAATGTAGTTCTCTGGTTTTTGTATAATTATGGGTTCCAAAATGTTACTTCAGAAAATAAATTTGCTACAAATATCGTGTGAAATGAACTTTCATCTTGTAACACTCTGTTGTATTTTGTATCTGCATGGACTTTCTCATATTGAAATACATGTGCATCTCATTTTATATAAATGTGGTGGTTGACTTCAGTCTTTCATAATCTAAATTTCTGAAAACTAAAAATTTAATAACTTGGGGGACATTTAAGGACAATTGAAATGTTACATTTTCTGGTTAGAATCCCACATGTCATACCTGAAGATGTATGGCCTGTTACGAAGTTCTAATATGAACAGTGCTTTATGAAGTGTTTTCTGGTTTTCTTCGTATTCTCCATGGTGGTCAAATTGTCAATAAATAGGCTCTTTGGTTGAAAAAACTGAGAGGAAATTCGAGCTGAATATTGGAGAAGCAGGAGAAAAGGCTGAAATTGAGTGATGGAATATTTTTCCAGGAATGTGACACAAGTTCTGCATTTTTACTCTCTGTGGTTGCCAATTTAAGTTGCCCTCTCCCCCCTGTCCTTTATCTGATTATTCATTTTCCTGTCTTTCAGCCAAAGTTACTCTGAGTCAGCCTGAGATGATCAGTAGGAGAGGAAAGGAACCTCTTTAGAAGATAAATGCTCTCTCTTTTGATTTGCTTGGTAGCCAAAGTGATCCACTGAAGAAGACTGACCCCTCACACCTGTCAGCTGTGCTGGGGTCCAGATTCCACCCTGAAGTTTAAAAATTGGGAACGGGGAAGATGGGAGGGAAATTTTAGTTACAACCAGGTACTAGGGCTTTTGGAAACCAGTGTGTACCTACAGGTGCAACTGATGATCAAAGTAGCCTGGAGAGCTAGCAAATGAAAGTCTCCTTCATTTGTAATGGCAGCTATGGTAAGGATGGTGTGTGGTGTTGCCAAAATAACCTGGTGATGGAAACTCTTTGGCATTTTCTAGTGCAACTTCTTTTATTACACGAAGTCTATTGTGTTTAATACCCACCCTTTGCCAGTACAGTTGTTCAGTGTACCTTGAGCTTTTATTGTGCTTTGTTGTTCTTTCCAGAGGAAACTCGGTCTCTCATAAACACTTAAAAGTTTTTCTGTAACATATTTATGGCCTGGTTTTCCATCCTGGTTTTATTTCTCAGTGTTTCCTTGGGACAATTTGAAGATATTGGGTCCTTAGTACAAGAATCTGCTGTAGCTCAGTAGACATCATTACTGTGGCAATTGAGCACACTTTTTTTGTAGATGTTCATGTGTGTACTCATTTGTACATTCACTGGTGATATGCACAGAAAAAAGAAGTGTTGCAACAACACCAGCCAATATCTGTTCCCAGGGAGCGGTTTCTATCAATCTCTTCACCTCAAACCTTTGCTGTTTTGATGATACTGGCAACAAGCCATGTTCTCTTGACATACTTGAATCAGAGTCAACACTTCCTACAGAATAGTGGAAAGTTTTTATCTGCAACTTTCTCTTTACCTCATTTGACTTCTTTAGAGTCTCTACTAACTTCTTTCCTTGTGTATTTATAAAGAAATTAAATATTAGTTAGCTTTTTTTGAAAAGCATGTTTATTGGAACATGTAGAATAACTGAATCAATTGTAGAATAGGAAGTGTAACATTGGTTATTAAATTGCAAAGTTTGTGGGCAAAGTCCTGGAAATATTTCGGGTCTCTGTCTATCTTCCTTATGTGTGTCTGTGCTACAATTACAATGGTGTAATTAGGATAGATTAGTATTGAATGTCCTGCGGCTGGGAAGAGTAAAAGTTAATTACCTGAGTGAGATCTGCAACTGCAGTCTGAGTTTTGTGAATGTAGGTAATTTCAGAAAATGATCATGCAACTTACGTCTTTTGGGGATACAGGCATTGCAGAGGACTCATTTTTTGGAGTAGTTTTTTCCAGAGAATATTTGACACATATTTCACTATGGCAGGAGTAGCACTGCTAGCAGAGTTGTTTTGTCTTTTTTTATTCCTGGTAATAGAACAAGTTAATTTGCGTTTTGTTTCATTTGTAGAATGCAAAACCCAGGTGAACGCTTATTCTTGAAGATAATTAAATAAATGTTTGAGTTTCATTGCTGTTCTGATCTTGCCTTGGAATCGACATTTTTTAAAAGCCATATTTAAAATGTCCTCACCTTTGAACAGATTTGTGACTCCCATTCCCTTTGGTCTGTCCCTGTCTTATGTGGTTAAAAAATGAACTGTCTGCCTGAAGACTTCAGTCTCTTGAGAAGAACATGATGGACATAGAAAATGCTGGCCAGCATTCAAGCATATTTTTTTGATTCAACAGGTATGAAGCTTCCAAGAATGGCTTGGAAAGTGAGTAAAGTAGTAAACTGGGTAAGACATCAATAGGAGGAGAAAAGTTCAGAGATAGCTACAGATTCCTATAATTTATTCTGAAATTGTTGTGTTATTAAAACTAATATATGGGAATAAAAATTGCTGAATGTACTCAAATAATTAAAAAGACTAATTAGATTTTTCATGCAGTTATGTCTGATAACAAGAACTGGAGTGGATGCATTAGGAGAATCTTGTTCTTTGCATCTCTATTTCTCTCTGTGCAATCTTGCCAGAAGTTTATTTAAAGGATAGAATAAGTTTCTTTTAACATTCAACTATTGAAATATTTAAGTAGGTATAGCCCTGATAAAATCTTAACTAAACATGCCTTTCAAGCTTATTAATTCAGGACATATAATCAGTTTTGTGTACTACTGTGATAACCATTGTGTTTAATTTTGAAAGTTAGAGACACAAAACCTAATAAAATTAGAATAGGAGCCTCTGAGAACAGTGCCTGAAGGAGAAATTAAATTCATTCCAACACAAGGAGATATGAAGTACAAATAGAACAGCAGTAATGATTTTAATATGACACAATGTTTCATTAAAAATCTATTTTATTGCATTCAGTGTCAGGGTTGTGGAGGCTGGCTGAATGTAGGGTCTTTTTGATACGTATCTTAGAGGGTAGACTAATGTCTAATAGCAGTTTGTGGCACTTGCCATCTGGTTAGCCAATGCTATGTAGATGTCAGAATTTCTATAAGCACACATTCCTCTGTAATGTGTGAAAGTGGGGAGTGCAGGGATAGTTAGGGAAATAAGTTATTTCAGCTTGCAGCCATAGGAAAAGAAACTAGAGGGAGGTGGCATTGGCAATGAGACACAACCTTTCGGATGAAGGTCAGAGATTTAAGTCTAAGGTGAAGTGACAGGAGTATTAGTTAGTACTGACAGATTTTATGTGGCCTAGGGACATAAATTTGATGTTAAGTCCAAGTAGACAGAAACACACATCACACAAACCTATCTGTATAACCCGGATCTAGCTGGTGTTTCAGATGTTCTTTCTGATTTCCTCTCTGTAGCTGGATTTGGGGAAAAAAAATCACAAGCTCAAAAGGTTTCTCATGCTATGGAGGACATGAAGAAATTTGTGCCTCTGAAAATGCAGAGGTGATACCAACCTGCAGCCATTCCTTAGGTACGTGATAGGAGGGAGGTGGAGCCCACATACAAAGCACAGTTCAGTTTGATTCCAGAGTGTGACCTTGAGGACAGCTTTCCCACTTTTTGGGGAAATGCTGTAATCACTCTACATATTCCTTCTAATGAATACTCAAATGTTTCACATATGCTGAACCAATTCCAAGTGAGATAACTTTCATTTTTTGGTCCCCCATCTGTGGTAATCACACTGTGATTTTGGACAAGAGCAGGACAAGGAACCTTTGTATCTTCTCCCTTTCTCTTAATGTAGTTGACTTGTTTTTCACATTTCTGCAGGGCTCTGAGTTATCCATCTGCTTTCTATTCTGTGTTGGGAAAGCATTGGTTTGTGTCTGGCACAGAATTATCAAATGATAGAATCATTTTGGTTGGAAAAACTTTTGAGATCTTGGAGTCCAACTGTTAACCTGGTACTGCCAAGTTCACCATTAA
This sequence comes from Passer domesticus, assembly GCF_036417665.1. NCBI lineage: Eukaryota > Metazoa > Chordata > Aves > Passeriformes > Passeridae > Passer > Passer domesticus. The sequence goes on from NC_087474.1 coordinate 138,911,261, forward strand.
ACCATGTCCCTAGGCATCACATCTACATTCCTTTAGATACCTCCATGGATGCTGATTCCACCAGTTCCCTGGGCAGCCTGTTTCAGTACTTGACAACCCTTTTGGTGAATAAAATTTTCTTTCCGTGCAATCTGAACCTCCCTTGGCATGGGGTAAGGCTCTTTTTCTTGTCCTGTTACTACTGGTTGCGAGAGGAACCATCCTCCACCTGGTTGCAACCTCCTTTCAGGTAGCTGTAGAGAGCAATCATGTTCCCCCCAAGCTGCCTTTTCTCCAGGCTAAACTACCCTAGTTCCCCCAGCTGCTCCTCATCAGACTTGTGCTCCAGACCCTTCACCAGCTCTGTTGCCCTTCTTTGGACACATCTGTGCGTGCATTAAAAGATGGTAACAGGCAGCAGACATCCAGAGCCCAGGCAGCTCAGGCACTTGAACTGTCTTTCAGCCTTGGAGTAGGCCAAACATCTTGGAGTGCATATTGTCACTCTTTTTTCCTGCTTTGCCACATCTGTACTTTGCACCAGGTTTACCAAATTCCCCTGCATTCTAAATGCATTCCAGAGCCTATGGGTTACTGCTTCCAATAAAGCAAATCTCTTTTAACTTCGAGCAGAAATTCCGCCCTGGAAATCATCCTGACAACAGTTGTCTTATTTGGTATTTTGCAGACATTGTTTGAGTTTGAAAATCAGCATCTTCTCTATCTTGGTGAAAACTTGTGTCAAACATACTTTAAGTTTCACAAGACTATATAAACAAAGAAATTAGGGACAGATAAACATGTAGGGTGTGCCATTGCTTTGTATCAAAACTCTGGTTTTTTGAGATACACTAATGGACTTGAGTAGGGAAATATGACAGTGTTACTTGCAAGTACTTAGCTGTGTCTTTGTGAATGTGACTTTGGTAGGTACTAGAACTTGTGGACTGAATTCTTGCTTGTGTGAAGACATACAGTTCCAATAATTTCTAAGACAGGGGTTTCAAGTCTCTATTTGTTAGTATTTTCCATGGAAGCTGTCATAAATGTAAGAATAAATGTTAATCTTCACTCTATTCCTATATAATAAACAGTTGCTCAGTCCCATTTTATTGACAAAGAGATCAATGCAATATAATTTGAATGTAGAAATGAGAAATAATTATTTTTTAAGTCCACAATTAAGCCTCAGTAGAAGTGCTGTTTTAATGATCAGCAACAAAAAGAAACTGAAGAGACTACTACTGGTGAAAGAAGACTTGTAATTTGAAAGTTATGTTGACACTTTGAAGACATGTTTCATAAAATATATAAAGTAATTATTCTTATGGTCAGTGTAAGAGATTTTCTTTCATGTTGCAAGCCAAGTAATGTTCTGTTTCTGTGGATTCATTCATCAATTCATAAAACCTTTAGAAATGAATTGCAAATTATTTAATAAAATGGATTTCATACCAACTTTAATTTTTGCCATGATTTTGACTACCCTAAGTAGAAAAGAGGTCTTTTGTCTTGTGCTAGTGAAATACTTTATTGAAGATTACAGCTTTACTTTATCCATCTGGATCTTGAAGGACATTCTGGGCTTTGGTAGAATTGATTTTCAACTTGTGTTCTGCTTTTTGCATCTCTAATGAAATTTTCTGAGCAAAAGAAATGGGGATTATATATACATCCAGAAGCAAATGTGAATTAGTCTTTCTGGAATCAGTATGATAATTACAAAAAGTGACCTCTGAAGACCACATAGCCTGACCCTCTGCTCAAGGCCATGTCAACTAGAGCTGGTTGTGTAGGGCTTAGCTCTTGAATATCTTCAAGGACAGAGACCCCAAAGACTCTCTGGACAGAAGTTCCAATGTTCTACAGCCCTTGTAGCAAAAAAAGCTTTTTTTCTTATTTTTAAGTGAAATTTCTTCTATTTCAGTCTCTGCATGGTGCCTCCTGTTCTGTAAGTGGGCACTGCTGACAAGAGTCTGTCTCCCCCTTCTTTACATCTGCCACCAAGAATTTATACATTTTTATGAGATCCTGAAGCCTTTTATTCTCCAATCCCAGCTCTCTGTTGCCTTTGTTGGAAATGATACAATTTTTTATTATTTTTCTAAACTAACTTTAGGCAGGGGTTTGTTTTTCTTTGCCCAGGGAGAAGGGTACTGAAGTTTCTTTTCAAAAGTCTTTTCAAAAGACTCTCTTCCCTGGATGAGGCCTGATGAACTTAACACCTCAATAGACTGGGAGTTGCCAGAAGATGCACAAGAAATAAGTGACCATTAACAAAGATTACCCTCAAACATCATCCCCTGGTGTGTTGGAGATACTTGGTCTGGGGAAAAAAATCAATAAAAGAGCCAAAGAATGAGGACCAAATTATCATCAAAGGTGAAGGGATCCATAGCCAATAGGAACCAAAATATTAAGCATTGTGTAATTTGGGGCCAATGAACATTGAACCAAAGAATTGCTTTGGGTTTGTATGTATAAATATGAGAAAAATCTAGTAAAGACCATGTGTGATGGAATGATTTTCACTGCACAACCTGGACAATGTGTGGATTAAATTATTTCTATTTGCACATCCTGGCCAGAACAACATCCTGGCCAGAATAAAGTAATGCCTTAATTCTCTAACACTGAGAAGATGTTGTTGGAGAGTTTTGGTTTTTCAAGCAGTTTCAGCGACACCTCCATCACATCTGTGGTCCAGTGTAGTTATGTCTTTTTTGTTCTGAGGAGCTCCAAGCTGGACACAGCACACAGATGTGTCCCAAAAATGTGTAAGATGTGTCTCTCCAGTGCTGAGTGGTGGAAGGATCACCCTTGTTGACCTGCAAGCAGCACTCTGCCTGATGCAGCTTGGGTGCCATTAGCCTCATTTATGGCACAGGCACACTGTTGGCTCATGGTCAATTAGCTGTCCACCAGGACCCTGAGCTCCTTCCTCTGCCAAGCTGCTTTCCAGCTGGTCCCCAGCATGATCCTTGAAAACCAGCCAGCTCTCCTGGACTCTTTTTTCTCTCCAGCTCTGTCTCCCATAGAATTCTTACAAACAGGTCCTTGAACAGGCTAAACACTACTTTCCCCAAGACCAGAGCTCACATCCTGCCATTTGCCTTACTCCTTCTTCTCAGGATCCTGAGCCCCACCATCTTATGTTTACTGCAGACCTTCACTGCATTCCCAATCAGTTCTTCCTTGTTCATAATTATGAGGTCTAACAGAGCATCTCCCTCTGGATTTATTCCACAGTGGATTCCTGCAGTTCTGGGAATGCCTGAACTTAATGCTGCATTGAGACATGTATTGTACAGTTTAGACGCAACATGAAAGAGAAAATGTTATGTGCAGATTTAAAAAAAATCAGTAATGAATAATGAGAATCTTAGAAAAAACCCCATACTAATAAGAGGATAATCTCAGCAAAATTCTGAGAAAACTTGTGCAGGTGCCAGGAATGTAGGATAAGCCATAAAAATAAAAAATGGTTATAGTAATCAAATGAAAGACTAATTGAGTGTTTTAGTATACTAGACAATGAAATCCTTTGGGCATGAAGGAAATGGCAAGAACCTAACCTGTGTGAGGATTTGTGGAGTAAGAGGGTGAGATGAGAAAAGCCTCTGTCACAGGCCTAACTGTGAACTGTGAGAGGAGGAAGTCTTTGCTATCACAGCAGAAAGGCCTGGAGCCACTATCCACTATAAAGAAACAAAGACAAGAGGCATTGCTGGTTCTGATAGGTCATTGTGACTGTAGAAGTGGGACACTTCAGGGAGAATGGATTACATGATCAGCACTCATTTTGGTATGTGTAATGGTGAGGGTGGTAAGATGCAAAAATTTCATTTCCATTGTGTTCAGCTGGTGGTCATGAATAATAAAAGCATCTGGAGGTGTGGCTCACAAGCCAGGCTTGTCAGCTGACCACATTCAAAATCCAGTTTGAATTTTGAATGCTACAGTGATAGCCCAGCAGGGCACATTTTTTAAAAAGGCTTGTGTTATAATGGGTATTAGAAAAAATGTTTTCCTAAGGGTAAACACTGAAACAGTTTTTCCAGAGAAGTTATAGCCTTTCTTTTGTAAGAAATTTCAGAACTTGACTGGACAAAACTCTAACTGATCAGATATAAGCTGATCCTGCTGCAAGCAGCATGTGGAAGCCAGTGCACAGTCCCTTCCAACCTCAAGTTTTCTCTGATGCCTGCTGTGTGGCACAGGCACATAAGTGTTAGTTTTCAAGCCTCCTCTCTTACAGTGCTCTGCTATTCCTACAGCCATGTAAGAGTTGTTTTGACTTGCTTTTATCAGCATTCTTCTTGGGGGATTTGTAAAGTGTATTTTCTTGAGGACAGTCGAGAGGTAGCTACTCAGGATGGCTTTCAGGACATTTTAGGTCATCACAATGTTCTAAAACAGTGCTAGTGAGGCAAGGTACTGACTTATTAAGGGGTCCTCTAGTGTTCTTGAGAGGAAACAATATTTGTAATTTGTTTTGGAGAAAAATCTACTGTTTTTACAATTTTAAAAAGGGAAGCTTGCTAGTAATGCCTAGTATCACTGTGTACAAATAGGCTTTGTAAATCCTTCAGCAAAAGAAGTAGTATTGGATATTAGTGTTTGTTTTAGCTGAGATTAGTTTTGATATCTGAAAAAAGGAATTTCAAAGATAGAATATTTGGGGATGTTGCTAGATCTGTAATAATGTGAAATCCTTTACATCCCTGAAATGAAGAATATATAAATATATATACTCTAGATTATAGAAATTATCTACTCTATATGTAAGGGAAGTCTTTCTTTGATAAGTGTAGAAAAGAGAGACCTTCTCTCTTCACATCAACTCAGATGCCATTTTAGCTTTCCTACAGGGGTATTGCAGATTCGTTGCTGATCTTTGCACTAGAAAAAAGCAGATACAACATCTTCTTTATGCAAGGGTAAGTGATATTTCTGTGATACCTGGTTTTGTTTAGAGGTAGTTACTGTTATGATTTTTCCTCTTAAAACCTCTAGAAGTGGGTTCAAATATGTAATTTTAAATCCTTATTTTCAAAATAAAGTATTATGAAGAGTGGCATTATTTCGGAAATGTCACAGATTAGGAATAGGAAATAAAATATGCTGGAGGACTTAAATATGGAAATTCTAAGTCCAACATTTAATCTGAAAATGGTACTTATTTCAATACTTGGTTATCTTTTGAATGCTCATATAGTTTCTATGTCTTGTTACCTTTACTGCAATTGCCTTATCAGTAATAATTTATTTGCAGACTAATTTTCTCCTTCACTGTCATACATACTATAAATGATACCAGCTCATTTATTACTACTATTTATTAACTACCCAGTAGTTTTGAGATTCACTTCAAACAGGGAGGTTTGATTGCAGTACTTTCCAAGAACGGTTTTGTTTCAATCATTTCTACAAAGCAGAGATTCAGCTTTAAAGAGTTTGCTGTATGTTGTGACACAGGGGCTCTTTGAAGGTTAATCAGATTTTTAGCAATAATGGGGTTGGATTCTTGTGTGACTAAGTGAGTCACTTCTGTTTCATGTGCAGATCTGTCATTTAATCAGAAGCCTGGAAGTTAAGACTTAATACACTGCATATTAAGTAGAAAAGACAGTTGTTGTTTTAATCTTTTTTTTTCCTTCTGAACTTCGCTATATCTTTAGGACTGTAAATTAGTTGAGACAGCTAGACTGATTATTTAAAAACCATTCCTAATGTGCGTAAAATCTAATAAAAGGAGCTGTACAGTGAAGTCATATTATTTGGACACCAAAGCTAAAAACTAATTTGAAGAAATATCCTTATATATACAAAATAAAATCCACTAAATGTGGTAATGCTCCTGATTTACATATAGGGCATGATTTAATCTAATTGCAGTTTAACTGGGGACAGTTATTGTTTTCTTAAAGGCAAGTAAAAAACACACAAATCTTTGAAGCCCAAAACAAATATTTGGGGAATGGCCAGAGTAGACTGTCATAAAGAGTTTTAATCAAGTAAGTTTTTTACAACTGAATATCTCTGATACAGCTCCATGCTTGAATTTAGCTGTTGAAGTTGATAAAATTACACACAATAGAGTAGGCTTCTGTTGAAGCATTACTGGACAAAGTATTTTTCTTCTGGTAGCAATGCCCCACACATCTTAGAATACAGGAGAGTTTATATTCAAATATATGCATTATGTGTGTATCTTACCTTGCATGTTAGTGTAACTCTAATCCCATGCCATATGTAGTTTGTTACAGTACTCAGTACTCTGTGTTGCTGATGGGCACTCAGCTTTGTCATCCTGTCTTCCTCAAATGTTGAAATGCTGAGCTTGAATAATGATAGTGTATACAAAACACAGTGCCCCAGCAAGAACTGTTTAAATGGTTATCTTTATAATGCAGTGCTTGAGAAGTTTTGGTCAAGTATTTGTCCTGCTGTTGGAAGAGCTGGGTTGGATTCCAGAATGGAAGATGATGTGTGATGTGTTTGCTGCAGTCGGGTGTGGTGCTACAGCACACAGGATTACAAATTCAGATTGTTTAGGTTTCGGAAGGCCTTTGGCGGAAAAGCCAAGTGACTGATTTACAGAATCTTGCTGCAAGATACAAATTAAATAACTATTATAAATATTTTAAAACTTGAGGAATGTTGGTTTGCATACAGGAATGAAGTTCTGCCTGGACACAAAATATCAAGTAGGAAGAGATGCATTTGGTTTGCTGCGTGACTTGAAGAGAGAAAGGTTTGAGGTGGAGTAGAAAGAGAATGAGTCAGGGCAAAAAGTGATATATTTCCTTTCCCCCCATAAGAAGGGGGAAAGGAAATGCAGTCTACAGGTTAAGAAGTGCTTTAAGGAAGGATGCCGTGAACACTGGTGCCAGCTTTGCTGTGTGGGTAAGGAGCACAAATGCATGTTGCTTGGTGTTGCCATTTTCCCAAATATATTCGGAAGCTACTACTGTGGATGATACTAATACATCCTAAAATTGCCATGCCATTTTTACTACTATATTTGCAAATCTGTGTATGAATACTTTATTTAATCATAGTTCTGAAAGCAAGTTAAGCATGATGACTAAAATTTAGTCCTGCCAGCTGTTTTATTTGCTCACTAGTTAGGTACATGATATGCTGCCTTTCTTTTTTCCTTTATTCTCATGCTGTTAACACAGTGAAATGAAGAAAACCTCTAAGTCCTTATAAACTGAAGCCATCTGGCTGTTCATAGCTGTAATGCTATCCAAATGTGTAAATTACTAAAAATGTATTCCTTTATGCTTAGGAGCACAGGCCTGAATTTGGTGCTGGGTTCCTCTGTCTAGAGAAGCTGGGAGTAAGAGTTTTTTTAGTCATGGTTTAATTTAGTGCCATAAATTTTGCTGGGACTAGAGAGAATAGGAAATTGTGAAGTGAGAGAATATTTGTGAGAATAAAAATGAGTAATGAGTATCTGGGGAAGGAGAGAAATTATAGGCAATTCTTAAATTGGATTAAATTTGGGATCCTAATTCTTATCTGACTTCTGTTTTCCTCTGATTTTGGTCCAAACACAAATCAACTTTATATGCTGTTTATACATTTAAGGTAAATATTACACAAATACCCCTGTACTAGCAGGGGGTTCATGCAAGGAAAATATCCAGTTAAATAATGTAAGACCTTGTTTTGGTACGTAGAATTTCAGATGGATTTACTTGGAAGCAAACTGCAGAAAGCAAACCACAAAAATTTGAATAGAAATGTTTTTCATGGGTTTCCAGGTAATAGTGAACTGGATGGGAACACTGCAAACCTTTGTTGCCTGAGGAAACAGCTAACTTCTAGCATTTTTTAACTGAAAATGTACATGAAGAGTTGAAAAGAACTCGAGTTACAGTCTAGAGGACTTCACTGTTTAAGCTTGGTGTTTTGGCACACAGATGCTTGGGGTTTGAATGTGTCGTGACTAAAGCTGCTTGATCTGGTTCTAATATCCTGTTTAGTTCTTGGTCATACCCCATGCAGCCCTGCTGGCTGGGGATGGAGCGCCTGGACAGGGGCCAGGCAGGAAGGGACCTGGGGGTCCTGATTGACAACAGGCTGAACCTGAGCCAGTGTGTGTGCCCAGGTGGCCAAGGCAGCCAAGGGCATCCTGGCCTGTATCACCAATAGTGTGGCCAGCAGGAGCAGGGAAGTCATTCTTCCCCTGTACTGGGCACTGGTGAGGCCACACCTCGAGTGCTGTGTCCTGTTTTGGGCCCCTCAGTTTAGGAAGGACATTGAGGTGCTGGAGCATGTCCAGAGAAGAGCAACAAGGCTGGTGAAGGCTCCGGAGTACAAGTCCCATGATGAGTGGCTGTGCAACCTGGGGTTGTTTAGCCTGGAGAAAGGGATGCTAGGGGAGATCTTATTCTCTACAACTGCCTGAAAGGAGGGTGTAGGCAGGTGTGGCTTTGTCTCTTCTCCCAGGCAACCAGCAACAACAAGATAACACAGTCTTAAGCTGCACGGGGGGGATATTTAGGTTGGAAGTTAGGAAGAATTTCTTCACAGAAGGGGTGATTGGACATTGGAATGTGTTTCTCCAGGGAGGTGGTGGAGTCACTGTCCCTGGAGGTGCCTAAGAAAAGACTGGATGTGGCATTTAGTGCCATAATCTAGTTGACAAGGTGGAATTTGGTCATAGGTTGGACCTGATGAACTCAAAGGTCTTTTCCAAACGTAATGGTTCTGTGAGTCCATGATTCTGTGGTTATGTGATTCTTTGTGTGTATGATGCTTGTTTAAGTTTTCTGTCTTCTCACAAGTTAAGGTGCTCCTTATCTTCACTGTCTGCTGGAGGAAGATGTAAAGAAAAGTACTTTTCAGTGTTTTGAATAATGAAAGTAATTACTATGCTTTTCTAAGAGAAATGTGTTGATAGGCAGATTAATTCAATAGAGATCCTATTCTGTAAACCCAAACCTCCACCCATGAAGTCTTCTTCATCCATGAAGGACAAAAATGAAGAATCATTACTCTTGCATTACCTGATATACATCTCTCTCAGGGACATGAAATACCTCTGCATGGTGGTTTTCAAAACTTAATACAAATGTTATTCTACATTAAATGAAGTGATTGAAAATGTTGCTTGTAGTTATTTCCTAATGTTTAATATTTATGATCTCTAAGGTTGCATAGAAAGAAGCCTTTGCTTTAACTAAAAATGGGATAGACATTTCTTAAAATTCTTTTTAATCGAGCAGAAAGTAGTTCACCTGCATTTTATGAAGTTGTTGCATGACAAATGCAGTTGGCCTGTGTGACTGTATATGGGATGGGAGATTATTTTTTTTAGTGGCATAAGCCATCCTGCTTAGAAAAGAATGACATATGCACATGTATGTGAATGCGTGGTTCCTCTTCCTCATTTTCTTGTCTTTAGAATATTAATTTTTTTTCAAAATATTTCAGTATGCTTGTTTGAAATGCTGCACATGACCTAAAGGCAGTCTATAGAAATCATCATGTTGATGCAGAAGGAAATAGAATAACAAAGATTAAGTTGTCATGTTGCATGCAAGCTGTCTTATTCCAAATTTATTTTTAGTCAATTTGGCAAATATGTGTTGCTGTATTTGTACTGTCCTGTACAATTGCTTGTGGTTTATCTGGATGTTTAAAACAAATACTTATACTTACAGATACTTACAAGCATTGCTTTGCAATGCTTGTGTTCTTCTGGCATTTCTGTAGGGTTGTTTTGTAGAAGTTATTGGTGTCTGTGTAGATTTGGAGCTGAAAATCATGTAACAGCTTTGAAAGCAATGTGGAAAATGCAATAATCATACGTCCTTGATAGCTTTAACTGCCTTTGTTATTAGCCCACCTATACAGAGTTTTATAATGCTATTATTTTATAATATTTCTTTAAATATAGTGGTTTAGACTGAATTTCAGAAATATTTCCATTCATTGCTGAGACACATTCCATCTACTTAAAGACCAAGATAAACGCAGTGGGTTTTGTTATTTTATAGCTGTGTCTTATTTTAAGAATGTCTATGGCTATCAGCACGATCAGTGAAACTTTCATTTCAGCAGCTGCTACAAAAACATGATAGTTTGAAAAAAAACAACTGTTTTGAAGAAACTTTCACACAGAGGTACAATGGTGGTATTTATGTAATTGCTGTTGGCAGCAGCTTCAGTAAATTCAAGTTGAAGTTCATCCATAAAATTAACTGACTTTCTCAATCCATTTGAACCTTGATCTGTTTTGGTGTAATGTTCTGGAGTTGGTGAAGAAGCTTTACTATTGGAGTCTGTAACCCCAAATGAGATTACACCACCTTCTTCTGATTCAGAATTTCCTGCTGTTGCAATATGTGTTGTTCCACAGAAATGAGGAATAATTCCCTCTCAGACACTGTTGAGATTGCTCCCAGGGAACAGCGCTAGTGATGTATTCTTTCACTGCTAAAGAAAAGGCATCCTATTGTAAACTTGGTTGTTTCTCAATGAGTTTACAAACTTGTTCTAAATAATTCACTTCATCTTGAAGCTCTGTTTCCCAGGAGACAAAATAGTTATTTTCTTAAAACCAATTTTTGCTTTAAGAACAAAGAAACCACATGGTGATTTTGAAGCTGTGGAATAGACATCTTTTATACCACAGACAATTGGGTTTTCACTCAGAGCCTTTTCTGTTCTTTTAAAAAAATTATTATTATTTGTGGATTCCTTATTGAGTGGACTGTATTGAATCTGCATCAGTTGGCTGCAAAGCATGGTGGTGTTTGAGCTCTCTCCTGAATAGGCGGGTTGCAGTGGGGCTGCACGTTCAGGAATGAACAGAACACAGAGCAGAATTCATTCATGCACTGCCCTCACTACCAGCAAGTGTGAACATGTGCACGGTCCTCCCTTAGAAGAAAACAAAAAGAGCAGCCACAGTGAGCATTTCTCTTCTCTGCTCTCATTTCAGAAACATTTCTTCCTCCAAAGCTGGTATTGTTTTTCTGAGATGATCTGGTTTCAAGCTATGTTGCTATTAAGTACTTCTACTGCAGGGCAGTGTCCCTAGAAAGTGTACTGTTTGCAATCTTTTGTATTGGCCCTTTTAGGGTCATGACATTAAATCACAAAGTCACAGGAATACCCCTGAAAAATTCTGAGGCTTTTACAGAGGGGCCATCCATCCAAGTTTAAGCACTTTTGAAGGAGGGGACATTTTGGAATAAAGATTGCAGCATGTCTATTTTCTACCAAGAAGATGAGTCGGTGCTCAAAAGCAAACACATGTTAAGGCTGGATAACCAAAAAGGGAGTTGAGATGTGAGAAGGAAAGAGTAATCTGTTCTTCAGATTTTGATCACAAGCTTTTTCTGCTTCTAAGGCATGACTGTTCTGTTTCTTGTAACAAGCACATTTATAAAAATCTCACAGTCTATTTTCTAAATTTGAAGGGGTTTGGTGCACTCTGGTTGGACCCATGGCAGTTCAATGGGTATGACTATTACTTTCTCATGGCCTTTGTTTAATACTATGGGTATTTCAGTTATGTTACCTGAGTTTGTGTTTGGTTAGATGAAAAAAACAGTGTTGTATGATGAGTACTTGATACTTTTTATCTTGCCATGATAGTCCATTAATTTTAATAACCAGTGAAAACATGCTTAGATTTATCTGACATGAAGAAGAAAATAGAGATTTCCATGTTTGGGCTCCAAGTTACTTCCTTGCAATGTTTACTGCATACTTTACAGCACAGACTCTTGCCCTCCAGAAGTTATAACAGGAAAAATGCATTATCTTATAATTTACAGTGCTAGACTGGTTGTCCAGTGATGGACAGTGGTAGATGAGATAATGTGCCAGGAGATCCTCATCCCATAGGGAGAAGAAGGTGGCAGAAAGAATGAATATTTTTACATTTTTATGGATCCCACAACTCTGAGACTTGTTTGACATCAGATAACCAGAGAGTGGGAAGCATCCCTTTGTGTATGGCCAGCTCTGAGCAGAACACAGGTGGATGCTCCAGGGTCTCCTTCAGTTTTTCCTTACTGCTGAGTTGCCATAGGTTGAACACATCCTGCTCTTGCTTTTGTGCTGTTTTACCATTTTACCACGCTGCCTGCTTGACTCAGAGTTGTTGTCCCTCCTTGACCTTTCCATTGTAATCATAGATCCATCAGCCCTTCAGCTCAAGGCCCAGCTGGGGAACTGTCACCTCTGTAGTATTTGTCTGATGCTACTTGTCAACAGTTGAAGGGTTTAGATCTGTAAGTAGATGTTTCTGGAGATGCCCATACTACTGTTCTCTACTGTAGTCACAAAACCTTCTTTGCAGAAAACCCATCTGGGACTTGCTACCATGTTTTAAAATATTCTTATGACTAATGAACTATAAAATATCTTGTCATTGTTGTAGCACATTGGGGATCCTGTAATAAATTAGAGGTCTTTATGACAGGTACCATAGATATATAATAAAATAAAAACCTCTGGGAATGCTTCAGTCTAAGTTCATATTTTTTCCTTACGCACCCAAAAATAGGATTAATCAAATTTCATGCCTAAGGGCTTAAACAGATGGAATATGAAAGAAAATTTCACCAGTCAGCAGTGTAGTAGTCCTGCATCACTGGAAATTATGCACTTTCATAATGTACAAGATAAAACCTTTCATTTAAACATTTTTCACATCTTATCTAGTTTTACTTTGACAGTGGTTTAAAGTAGTAGAATCCCAGATTAATATTCAGCAACTAGCAAACAATGTTTAAGTTTATTTAAAATATGTTTTTCCTCCCATTATAAAATAAAATGCCAACTTTGTGACAAAATCATTAAAATGCTCAGATACTAACAGAATTTTCTAATTCAGTGTTTTCATGTAGATATGTTTTCTCATAACTACTTTTCCAGGTTGTATTGGTCAGTGGACATCTGGACAGCTGGGACGTTGGGCAGGGAGCTATGGATGATGGCGGTGGAGCATTTATATCATGGGAAGCATTATCGCTCATTAAGGATCTGGGTAAATCTTTAATTTTAAAATATTTTTAGTGCATTACATTTCCAGGATATTTTGTATGATGTCTAAACTGGATTTTCTATTTTATCCATGTCTCTGAGCACAAATATTAATTTTGTCACTATACCCCTTAAAACTAGTTCAAAACAGACTTTTTAGATTGTTGAATTGATATCCAAGGACGCTTTTCCTCCTTCATCAGATGGAATCTATTTTTCTTCCTTATTCTCTTTTTCCCACAAATGTAGCCTGTGGTCAACAGGAATGCTCAATGTATTTATTAGAAACTAAAGTCAGCTGCTGCTCCTGTTCTGGCAGCCTTTAAACAATAAACTATCTTTCCCTGCTTCCCAGTGGAAGGATTTTTGCACTTCAGCAATCTCAGTCTTTCTTGAAGAGCTCTTTGTAGACAAGCTATGTCATGTGATTAGCTGCTTGCATATGCAGTTGTGAACATCAGACATCCCTGTGAGTTCCTATTCCTTTATTTTGCATTGTTTGAACCTCTAATCTTTCAATTTCCCAGCTTTGGAATGATTGGATTATCAATCTGTAACCCAAACAAAGCGTGTCTGTTTAAATTTTTGGTCTTTTCAAAACAAACTAAATAGGATTCTTCTACAAAGAATCCAAGTGTACTCCTTCTTTTAGTGTTTTTTAATTTTTTTTTCTATGATGCTTGGACAAATTGGCTGTGTTTCCTCCACCTTCAAGGAAAAGAAACTTATTCTGCTGTATTGGGTACTCTATTCCATTCAAAACAAACCATTGTGTGTTTCTTAAGGGCAAGTTCATGGTGGCATTGTATAATTTTTATTCACTGGGTTTCCTTTCATGCATGACTGAAATGCATCACTTTCTTGTTTAAATATTTGATTTCCTCTGGTAGTAGCCTGTGTGTTTGCTGTGCAACCTGTGGTGAAATGCTGTTCTCTCAGCTGGGAAATGCTGGAGCCTTTGCTGATGCCCTCTGCTCTGGGCAGCTGTTGTGTTCTGCTCTTCCCTTTGTCCCAGTGCTCTGCGGGAACACAAGGCTGGGAGAGGGCTGCTGGGTCTTCATAGCTGTAGGTAACCAAGGAGCCTTTCACAAAACTGGCCTCCATAGTAGATTGGTTAATGCAGATTTCATATCTTATCCATTAAAATCTGACCAAAAAAAACCAAACAAACAAACAAAAAAAAAACCCAACAACAAAAAAAAAAACAACCCAGCAAAACAAAAATATGTGAAGATTGTGTGAGAGACAAATTAATGACTTCTATTTACAATCAGTTGCATTGATTGTGTTTTGAATAAGCATTGTGTGTTGCACTGTGGAGACTTTGATATTTTTTTGGACCCTGATAAATTTGGTTTCATACCAATCCACAAAATATATTTGAAATGAAGGTAAGACAACTCAGTTGACTCTATGCATATGTAGAAATTTTTATTGTGTCCAGGGAGTCTTAAAGCCATGGTGCATTTTGTAGCCATAAAACTGTGTCAGCGTTTACCAGAGTATAACTGATCTTACAGCTGTGGTGATATGATCCTCTAGCTGAAATGAGCATTCTATTATATGATTTCTAGAATACTAATTTATGTTGTGTAATAAGAAATAAAGCCAGTACTTCTGCCATGGTCCTTTGGGTTAATGAAAGCAAAATACTATTGCACTATTGAAGCAGGGTTTTCAGTGATGGTCTAATAGCATTTCCTCATGACACTTGGACATGACTTATGGACAAGACACAAATTATGCCTGTTAATTTGGATTCTGAAAATTTCATGTAATACTTGAATAATATTATAGTTTAAATGCAATTGCATACTTTCAATATAGCCTCCTCCCAAAACCACTTAATAGCTATTGGCTATTAAGAACCAAATACATTAAATTAATTGAAAATTCATTAAAATTATGGTTTAAGATGGTAAGATTTTATTTTAAGCAATACAGTTTGTTCTCTTGTCTCAAGTAAATTTTTAATAGTTCTTGCTTTTACTTCTAAGTAAATCAGTTACTTAATGTATTGGCCTTTATACTTCCTCATATTTCCTGAATCTTCGGTGTTAGCTTTTTTTTTTTTAATTGAGATGGCAGTTTCTGTGCCACGTTGGTATATTTTTTTTCTTTTAGTTTTGTTTTGCCTTTGGGTTTTCTAGCTTTTCAGACACCATAATAGTTACACGCTCCCTACAAGGACATGTACCAGTCCAGCACAATCTGAAGTAGTTTTACATAGTCTTCAAGACTTCAAACATTTGGTAGCATTTTTTTTCCATTTCCATTTTGGCTTCACATGAATGTTGTTTCTTTCTGAGGGAAAGGCAACTACATGAAAGTCAGACTGAACTGAAACTGTTTTGCATTATATTAGCAGAGAATGGAATGAAAGTATGTTATTGATGTAAAATCCCATGTATACATTTCAGAAGAGTAGTACCTTAAAACATAGGGCTGATTGTGATCTGCTGTAGTTCTTCAACACTGTTGAAAGTTATAACCATTCAGGTAGCTCTGGAAAATAGAAGAGCTAACAAGTGGAAAGTTGCTGTCTGTCTGAATACTTTGCTTCTAATAGCTGTAATCTCTCTGCTCCTCTTCCACAGTGGGATGATGGGAAGGGGGTGCCTGCTGGTGATGCCATTCCCTCTCATTCATCTTCAGGGAGGAAGCACAGGCAGAAAATTCAGAGAAAATTTAAATTTCTAGATGGCTACGTTTCAACAAGGTGAATCATGGTATGTTTTCTGTGCAGCTGCAGTTTCACTCTCCAAACATCCCCTTCAGCAACATATAGTTAAACTTCAGTACCAGCTTGTGCACCTGTTGGTACCCATGCTGGCTATAGACATCTCCTGACCAGAGTAAAAAGAAGCATTTTCCCTAGTGCATCCATATCAAGTTCTCTGTGTCAACTAAACTCTCATGGCTGCTTGCTTTGCTGATAGCTAATCTCAGAAAAATTCACTAAGTAATGGTCATATTGACTATTAGTGTTCAAAGGGGTCTTTTCTCACCATTAATAATGAAGTGTAATGAAGCACAAAGGAAAGAAAAGCATTAATTAAACTCTTGAAGCTTACATATGCTAGTGATAGGCAAGATCTGTGGCAAGCTGCTTCATGGCTGATGTGCTTAAAAAAGGAAGAACTGGAAATGTTTCCACAGAAATTGTTTGTGTAAGGAAACATGAACATTTCAGCTGGTTATTACTCCTTAATCCTTTTAGTGGGAGTAAAGATGTTTTTAGAGTCACTGAGACAGTTTGTGAACTGGTCAGAACTGGTAAACTCCCTTTCCTTCAGGGAAACCAAGGCTGTTGTGATTAGCTGGGGATTTCTGTTGCTTAAGAAATTCTCCTCCTTCTACACTTGCAGGCAGAGTGTCCGTGGCAGTAAACTTGTGCAACATGCAGTTTGTCTTCTGTGATGTCTGGCAGCAGCTGCCCTGCCCAGTCCTCTGCAGGCTCTAATCTTTTGATCTATTTTAACTAATTTTGATGGAGGCACAAAAATATTTAGAAAAGGAAGTTTTGATATACTCTTCAAATGGGTGACTGAGGAGAAATGGGCAAGTGCATTTATGTCCCACCTGAGGAGAGGCTGGAAGAAGGCACTTTTATTCTTTTCTTAAAGATGGCAAACACCTGGTTACGAGAACACGTGTAGCGTTGTGATAATCGCCAGTCTCTTTCCTTTTAATCTGTCTACAAACTCTGTGTGATAGATTGCAAATATCTCCATGGCAGTATTGAGAGCGTTATTTGGGGTAATTAAGAGATGATGGGAAGACACTGGAGGTGTTTTAGAAAGGAAAGGCTAACAGGTTCCCATCATTAAGCTGAGGGAATCCATGGGGTGTTGGATGAGCTGTAATGTAGTGTGATGAGGGCTTTTGGAAGCTGTAGGAGAGACAGCACTCAAGCAAATTGCAGTTTTCTAGTTTTACAGAACAACAGCTGTGCTGCTAATTACAGCCTAGAAATCTCAAACCCAGCTTGTTTTCAGGTTCCATTTATAATTCTAAACTTTTGTTAGTTTGTTAGTTTAAATGCAAGGAAGAGCATCTCTGGAGCAGGCCAATGTCATTTGCCTCAGCATTTTCATGTTGGTCCAGTTAGCACTCTGGTGTTGTTTGAAACACAGCTTCTCATGTCCCTCTCTCACACAAGGTGAGATAAAAGGTGAGATGAAAGACTAAATAAACAGCTAACATAGAACATCACCATAAAATCACACAAAATGTATTTTGCTGCCATATTTTGTCTTTGGTTGGGCAGTTTGCAGGACTTGATCCTGCTTTGGGTGTTGGTTGTCAGTTTCTGTGGAGGAGATATTTGTCCTCCTTTCCCAACATTTCATGCCTGCAGCTCTTCTTGCCCAGGAGTCGTACTTGTGTAGAGGGTATTTGAGCAAGAAGCAGCTAGTATGTATCCAGTGGTTTCAGAGCTTTTGTCAGTGCTCCCTCTTTGCTCCTAATCCAGCTGTGCTCCCACACTGCTTGGCTGAGGGGCATTTCCCATCTGAGGCTGCAGATGTTCTACCCTCCTCCAGCCCTGACAAAGCCACCTCACACTCTAGTGCTGGAAATGAGGACCTTTCATCCCTAAAGGGAGCTTGAAGGAACTGAATAATGACAATAATAGAGAAAGATCTTTAGAAGCTTGTTGTATGGCAGTATCAGGTTTCCAAACATTGTATTTTAAGTCTCCTAACAGCAGTAGGGAGCCTACTGGTGTTAGAAATCCAGTTGATTTTGGTAGATGAATTTCAGTGCTTTCTTCTAAAAAACTTCAGAAATTATAATTGTTGTCTTTTTTTTTTAATTAAAACATCTGGAATAATTTTTTTTCCTGTTGAAAATACAGTAGAAACTGATGGGGTATGTTACTTGACACTACAGTCTAGTTTATTTTCAGAGTCCCATCTCTGCTAGTACAGGAGGAATCAAACAGTCAGCAGTTTCTTTGTTCACATCCCAGGTTTCTTTCAGCAGCATTTACGCACAGGTTCTCTTTCCTTCTTCAAGAAATGTGTCTTCTACCTTTTCCTGGATGTGTTTGGGTCTCTCTTGCTTCATTGCTAGCCAACTGTTGGTGCCCAGAGGTGCACACCTGTCCATGAGCTACTGCTCAATCTGGGGACATCTTCAGAAGTCAGTGGCTGAGCTGTGAATTTGTCAAATGAAAAACTTTTCCTCTTTCTCTTCAATTGCTTGAACTGCAGCCAGTGTAAGGAGTTGCCAGTGAATGCTGTCTGAACCCCTGCTTCCACCGAAGCAGTCGGTGCAGAATCCAGGAAAGGCTGCACTCCAAAGACCACCACCATGGTGGGCTCTGATGCAGGGTGAACAGTTCCCTGCTCGTGCTCTTGTGTTGTGCACTCAGCCCATGTTCAGTCCTGTCTGCATGCTGCCTCAGACCAGGAATCTCTGCTTGGACTGTGCCTCAAAGTGCTTCTGAGAGTCCTGTTCTTCCATATCAGAAAACACTTGCTGTGGGGAGTTGCCAGAGCCAGTGAATACCAGCAGTCAAGTAGATGAACAGGGAACATTCTCCTCTTTCACAGCCAGGGTAGGATGGTGATGGAGCTAGATAGCTGCTAGAGTAGCTTGATGAAGGAAGAATGATTGTTGACAAAATCTAATCCCGGTCATCACACCTTTTACAAAGCTTTCCTGCATTCCTAGACGATGATGAAACATGAAAAAGGGAGAAATGTATGGTGATAGACGATAGATGCCATTTCTCTTCTCTGTCTATTTGCCAGCATTAAGCTTACTGGGGTTTCATAAATCAGCTTTCCTGTAGATGTAGACATGGATCTGGCACGACCAAATTACTGCTTTATAGCAAAAAGGCAGAAAACTACAGAAATGTTTTTAAAACAATGCATGTAAGAATTTTAAGGTACTGAGTTATTATTACTCATAAGGAGTTGATTAGACAGTTTTCCCCCTTAAAACTTATTTTAAATTGAAATTGTAACTCTCATCTGAATTATAGCCATGACTAATGCAACTGGAAAACCATTAGACAGATTTTTGTACAGTTCACTGTAGTCTTTGTATGCAGCTACACTTCTCCAGTCCAAATTCACTGGCTAATATATGAGGACTAATGATATGTTTTATTAAAAACATGATCACCAGAGTAATTCCTTTCTGCTAGTTTAATTGAAGTAAAATAAATGCAATTTTAACGTGCTTGCAAAATATTTTGTTAAACATTTTTCTGAATTTCTTGTAGTGGTGTAATTGTTTGCTGTCTAGGAGATATGTTGTGAAACATAATTAAATGACTACTTTTACAATTTCTGGTTTTTTTCTTTAATCAAATATGTCTGATATTGACTTCTTGTTCTTACATTCTTTTCACTTTCCCAAGGCTGAGTGTTTTATTCTGACCTTCACGTTTTCAATTCTATTAAATCTACTTGCTATGAAATATCTGCATATGCTGTTACACTACAAATGCATTTATTCCTTCATTTTAACATTTGGTTGAATGCGTATTTGGCAAGTACTTAAATCTTCAATTTTCATACTTTGTTGACACAGCAGAAGGGGCAACTGCAGACATAAAAGGTTGCTAATCTGGTGTTAAATTTAGACATACAGCCCTCCATAGCAATTTTGCTCTCTATCTTGTGGACTGCTGCTTCTCTGCAAGCTTCAATTTACCCAGAAAATTCAAGAAAAAAAATCTGAGCTTTGATTATCTATAAAAATCTTAAAAACCTGACAGTGCTAGCTGTTGTGTGTTATTGGTTTTGTTTTTCAAGTCTCTAACATGGTTGACACGGTGAAGTGCTGAAATCTTTCCCAAATGAAGTAAGGGGCATCTTGTCCTTACTGTTATTTTTTTTTAACGTATAAATTTTCAGTATGGAGACAGAAGTGTGCCTGCTTCATTTTCTGACTCATCAGCTCTGAGAATAGCCTAACAGATTTGTTTTTCTAATCCAAAGAGTGGGGCAGCAGAGGCAGAATACAGACCCACCTCTCATTAAGATCAAACCATATCTGATATTTGTAATCCCAGAGAGTGTGGGAGTGGGCCCCACATTGCATTTTCTGCTCCACGATTTGATGAGATCACAAATACCCTTAAGGAAGAATGTGTTCCTGAAGAGGAATAAAGTGTTTTAAACATGGACACTGTCTTATTCATTTGTGGGGCTCAGAGAACACATTCACAGGACCAGAGCAAGGCATGAGGTGGAGTTCTCTGCTGACTCTGCACTTTCCGCTTTTTTTTTTTTGGTGCACATGATTTGTAATGGCTTCATGACACTACATGAAACAGTTCTTAGTTTAAAACCCCATGTGCAGATGAGCACATTTGGCAGTACTTCCCATCTGAAGTGCCCCTCAGCTGTGCTGCCAGGTGGCAGGAAGGTGTCCACAGAGAAACTCTCTCTCTGGCACTGTTGCTGCCTGACTTGCAGCCCAAAAGCACCAGGCTCTGGGCTTGGCTTCCCTCCTCTCTCCCTCGCCTCCCCAGTCAAAGGGCTTAATCCATGTTATTTTTAGTTACTAGACTTGCAAATCATTCACAGATTTCCCCTCCAGTCTTGTATACCCAGTTCCTTCCTTGACATTTCCTCTTGGATATTGCATTGCTTTTTAAAAATAAATCTATCTAGAACCTCTCACATTTTCCTTCTCCACTCTTGTGTAAATCTGCTCTTCTGTCATAAGATCATCAGCCTCCCCAGAAACAGAAAAAGAAAATTGCTTGTGTAATCTCAGTGTCTTGCTGCACTGCTGTTAAGGCTGCCGGTGCTCTGCAAATCCAGTCTTTCCCTAGGCTGGGTCACCTTGGGCACTGCCTTGCCCCTGTGCCCTCTTTGAAGGGCCTGTCCAAACAGCTGCTCACAGTCTGTGCCAGTGGCAGTCATGTCCTCTCAACCCCCAAAACATGTTTCTGAGCAAGCTGACAGCCCCAGGCGAGACTGAGCTGCAGTATGCACCTTGGCTCACCACTCCACTTTGATTTCCCCCTCCCCAGCCCCAGACCTGACCATTTTCTGTCTTCCTGCAATGCTTCATCTCTTCTGCTCCAGACCTCATCTCTCCTTACTCCAGACTTTCGACATTCAGAGGTTTACTTGCTTCCCAGTGCTATTTTTTGCAGTGCTTTGTCCTCAGTGCCACAAAAAGAATCTATCAACAGACAAAAA
The DNA here is from genome assembly GCF_036417665.1 of Passer domesticus. NCBI lineage: Eukaryota > Metazoa > Chordata > Aves > Passeriformes > Passeridae > Passer > Passer domesticus. Next base: position 138,932,431 of record NC_087474.1, read on the forward strand.
TCAAGGAGATTGCACTGCATTAGATTGGTTTAAGAAGAAAAGAAAGACAGTTTCCAAAGCTAAAAGCTGTTTCCCATGTCTAATTTGAGCCTCACTGAATTAGAAATATATTATAATCAAGGTTTAAGTAGCACTAAAAGGGTTTTTTTTCAGCTGTTCTTTGCCTTGTTTTTAGAACCTTTTAACTTTGAAGCTCTGTGAAGAAGAACTTGATTGGTGATAGGGTGGACATGACCTGGCAATGTGCACTTACAGCCCAGAAAGCCAAATATGTCCTGGGCTGCATCCAAAACAACATGGCCAGCAGGATGAGAGAGGGGATTCTGCCTCTCTGGTCTGCCCTTGTGAGACCCCACCTGTGCTGCAGCCAGCTCTGAGGAGCCCAGGATAAGAAGGATGTGGACCTGCTGGGGTGAGTGCAGAGGAGGGCCATGAAGATGATTGCAAGAGCAGAGCACCTCTCCCATGAGGAAAGGCTGAGGGAATTGCAATTGTTCAGCCTGGAGAAGAGAAGGCTTAGGGATGACCTCATTGTGGGCTTCCAGTACCTGAAGGAAGCACACAAGAAAGATGAGGAGCGTCTCTTTAGAAGAGCATGCAGTGACAGGGAAAGGGGCTATGGCTTCAAACTTAGAGAGGAGGTTTAGATTAGATGTTTGGAAGGAATCCAAATTCCTTGGGTGAGTTGGTGAGGCACTGGCACTGGTTGCACAGAGAGTTTGCAAATGCCCCTTCTCTGAAAAGTTTAAGGCCAGGCTGGATGGAGTTCTGAGCAAACTGACCTAGTGAAATATCCCTGCCCATGGCAGGGATGTTGGAACTAGATGATCTCTAAGGTGCCAACCCAAACCATTCTATGAGTCTATGATTTTCTCGGTGAAATCATTATTTGTCACTCAATTAAAAAGCTAATTTCTTCTTAAATAAATGAGTACACAGGCACTTTTGTGCACCAGTAGTGAGATCAATTGTTTGAACCCCAGAGCACTGTGTTTCTAACAAGAGTGAAAGCCAAAGTCCTTCTGGTTTAGAATAGAGACTTCTTCTAAGTCTTCAGAGGAAAAGTCTGGACATCGTCAATTAACTGTGTTATTACTATAATCCTATTGATTACAGCCTATTTCTGCATGTATGTTCTTTGAAATTAGGCAGGGAAACAGGTTGCTAGCAGTAAGAGCTTTTTCTCATCCTTGCCCATACCACAGGATACATAAATCAGGTATTAGCAGATTGTACCACTGTTTTTGATGATGAATTCTTATCTTCTTTAGAAAAATGTGGAGTACTGGTTTTATTTTTATTTTATGCGGTGGCAGAAATGGAAATTCTAGGTATTTTATGAGAAGTGTATGCATGATAGAAATATCCCATCTGATGACACCCAGTAAATCCCCTATGTCTAATCAGCTCCAAACTTGAAAAAGGTAGGGAGTATAATAAGAATTTAAGGAATCTCAGCAACATCATTATGTATCTTGATTTTTTTGGTATAAATAGTTATAAATATTTTTGTATAAGTATCTTTTAAAGAAATTCCAAGCTACAGGGTAACAATGCAGAAAAGGCCATAGCTTATGTATGTTCAGCACAGCAGAGGACAGTACTTAAGAATCTGTATATACCTCCCTAGTAGCTCCTAAAGCAAGTACATTAGTGACTTAAGGAGTAAGAGAACATAGAGAATAGTTTGGGTTGAAAAACATCATTAAAGGTCATTTAGTCCAAGCCCCTTGTAATGAGCAGGAATTGCTTCAACTTGATGAGGTTGCTCAGAGCCGTGTTGCATCTGACCTTGAATTTCTCCAGGGATGGGGCATCTACAATCTCTCTGGGCAACCTGTGTCAGTGTTTCACGTCCCTCATTGTAAAAAGCAACCTTCCTTAGATCTAATCTGGATCTACCCTCCTTTAGTTTAAAACCATTGCTCTCTGTCCTTATTGCCACAGGCCCTGCTGAGAAGTCTGTCCCCATTTCTTGTTGATTCCTTTCAGTTACTGGAAGGCTCCTCTAAGGGCTCCCTGGACCCTTCTCTCCTCTCAGCCTTTCCTCATAGGAGAGAAGTTCCATCCATCCGATCCTCTTTGTGGCCCTCCCCTGGAGTCACTTAAACATGTCCATGTCTTCCCTGTGCTGAGGAGTTCAGGGCTGGATGCAGTACTCCAGGTGAGGTCTCACCAGGGGAACTAGAGGGGCAGAATCACCTCCCTCTACTGGCAGTGCAATTTGTTCTCCTTTATGCTCAGATCAAGGCTTTTCTAGGCCATTTATGCAGGGTGTTAGGAATGCATTTCTTCCTTGTTTTGCTTTGCTTGTGTGTACAGCTTTTGATTTCCCTATTAAATTGTCTTTATCTCAACACACAAGTTTTTTAGCTTTTATCCTGATTTTCTCCCTTGTCCCATTGGTGTGGGAGTGAGCAAGCAGCTGTGAGGGGCTTGGCTGCCAGCTGAGGTCAAACCTTGACACCTGTTAATCTACTCACATCCATTTGCAGTTTGCTTGTATGCCTCATATAAGCTGAACAGCTGATGGATTTGCTTGTGTGTGATCCCAGTGCCTTGATTTGCAGGGAAATCCCTTTTTACAAAGGTGGAATGCTTTTTATAGTTTTGTAAGCTGGACAGTCTTAAAATTATATTGAAGAAGCCTGTTAGCCATCTACACACTGTCTTCTTAGAAAATATTTTATCTTTGTGATCTTCCCCGTCAGTAAGGATTTATGGTTATAAAGTGGGAAAATAATTACTGAAGGAAATTTTGCGTTTATAGTGATGATCTCTATTTTGATTTTAAAAAGATGATTCAAGTTCTCCTTCCTGACTTGTAGGCTATATTGAGAATGAAGTGGGTTTATTTTTTTGCTTTACAGGCAATGTGACAGGCCATTATGATTTGTCTCTACATGTACAAAACATTATATTTCAGTTTTGCTATGTGGGAATGTCTCAATTCTGTCAAGCATGAGCAAGACATGTAGGACATAAAATTCAAGTCTTGCTGCTGTTATCTATGAATGTGGGCAATCTATGATGATTTAAAAGAAACAGAAAATAGAGTCAATAAGCCTGGCACATTGGTATGGCAGAAGTGTTTGTGGTTCCCAAGGAGAAGGAAAGGAGAGCAGCCACTGCAGCACAGAGGGAGTGTAATAGAGCAGGTGTCCTGCTGTGCTTGCTACAGATGTATCCTTAGTCACAGATCGACCATATCGATGTTTTTATTTCATTCTTTAACATGTGATTCCACATGCCCATAGTATCTTTTATGCTTGAGATAAACCATAAGAATATAGAGGCTGATCAGCAAAACTCATCATTGTGGTAAGCTATGATTTTATTTCAGTTAAGGGCAAGGTAGGAGGGAGAAAAAAAAGATAATACATTTTTCTAAAACATTGGAGGTTGGAAATTCATCTGTAGGTTTTTTTCTTCTGATAGCCTCTTTAGTTTTAATACTATGTAATAAGTCATTTGTTCAGATAACGAGAAAAGAGGCACAATTTTATTTGTGCAACAGTTTTCCTTAATTTTAAAATTGCCTACCCACCCCTCTATATGTTGCACCCATCATAAAACAGTTTCCTAGCCCAATTGTTATTTTATTCTGTCTTCTCAATATATATTTGGGCTGAGATCTGAAAGACTTTTGATTTTGTGAAGATTATACCTTACTTAGGAACCAGTAGTTTTTAAGAAGCAAACCAAAGTAGTTGAACTTACTTTGAAAAACTTTTGTAACTTGAATACAGTCCTCCTTTTTTTCTTTTCTAATAAAAACATGCATTGAGTATATTCTCAGCAATTTTACTTCTGGATACTGGATTTGTTTGCTGTTCTTTGGTCAGATCAGCTCTGTTTTTAATAACAGGTAGATAAATAGTTATTGCTTTCAGATTAAGATAATGAGGAAATTAAATTTTCCTCTGTAGACTTTGTTTGTATTTAAAATAACTGCCTCCATATCTTATGTATTTTTATTTTTTCAAGGTGCCCATTTAATTTCAGTAGAACACCCAAATGAATTTGCTGACAGGAATCCATGAGATATGAAGAGCTGATACACCACACCCCAGACTGGAAGGACCAAAGCTCAGCAGGGCTTTTTTATTTCCCCAGCTTCAATGGGCAGATATAATGATGGGCAGGGAGGGGACCATAAGAATCTCAAATGTCTTCTTCACAAGTGAGCTGAGATCATCTCCAGCTCCTGGAGAGCAGGAGCTGAGCTTACAGCCCATCTGAGCCAGCCATGAGGACGCCCTGATCACTGGCCCAAGTTCCCCTTAGGGCAGCAATAGCAGGCTAAAATAGCTTGATTTTTGTCTGGGAGGAGCCAGGAGATGCTGCTTCCCTGTCTTAAGCATTTCCTACCAAAGTTAGGCTCACAGGCTTGGTGTGGTGGGCTGGAGATTGGACTTCACTTTGCATTTTGTGATATGACCAATAAACCTCCTTTTTCCACTTAAACTGCAGGGCTGCTGGAACCATACTACAACACTGGCCTCTATGTCTTATACCAGCACTTCTTCTTTTTTACAGACACCTCTTCTAACCAAGCTGCTGACATATTTCGAGTTATTTTGGGCTTCAATCTTTCTGACTTCCAAATGAGAGCTATTTTATTATCTCAATTTTACCTCATAAGCCACCTGACTAATTTGAAAAGCAAAGGAGGCTAATCCTTTACTGTTGTGATTTAGGAGAGCAGGGAATCTACTGGGAGGTGTGCAGAAGGTTGTTTTCAAAGTAATGAATTTTGACAACCTTTCTGTTTACAGTCAACAGATCAACATTCAGAAAATACACCTTTAAAATTGTTTGTGCTTCTTTATGAGATATTGGAAAATCCAAGCTCAATCTTTGTTCAGATTTGGGATATTCGTTCTATATTCTGCCTTCAGTTTGGATGATTGCTAGTTTTGAGAAGAAATGTGCAGATCATATTCATTGTGTCAAAAGAAAATTAATGAAGGTCAAGTCTATTGGCAGTCTTCATCTATTTCAGTTAGGAAATGAAATAAGTTTTGACAGTGATACTGATATTATTTCTCTTCAGCACAAAGGTGTGTGTGGTACTTTATCACTTGTGATAATCTCCTCATGTTTTTTCTTTATTTTTTTCTCTAACATAATTAGCATTCCACTGCACAGAGAATAGTTTTTTTCTTTATCTGTTTGCTCTTCCATGCTCTCAAGTTTCTCTCAATGTATTAATTTATGAATAGAAACAACCAAATAAATAGAGGGAAGCAACTTCTATCTGATCAGTTCTGCCACGGCAAAAATGGCTTCAAAATTTATCTGAGAACTTATCTTTCTGATTGAGCTACCATAGCAAAATAGAAAATGGCTGCATGTTTGCCTTGTTTCAGAAAGTCGTGCATACATTTAGCAGCTGACTCTTTCAGATTCCAAAGTACAGATTGCTGCTTTTCATTTCTCTGATAAAAAGCAAAATGATATTACATAGCCCCTCAGTTCTTGAAATGGATAAATATTTCTCATAAAAATCCAGCAGCTCATTTTCAATTAATAGTGATAAATTAACCATGACAAAGCAATGGTAGTTTTCATGAAAATTTCATTTGGATCTGCTATGAGCGGATATGTATTACTTATTGCAGACCACCACAATGACAGCAGCACACGTTTCAGAAATCTATCAAGGTAGTTACTTTCTGGTGTGGTTTTCAGACACTTTCAGTATGTCCCTGAAATGTGCTTCTCTTGTGCTACTGCAACTGGCAGCAGCACCTCAACTGCCCACTCCTTCCTCATGTGGGCTCTCTCCCCAAACCCCAGTCTTTTACAGAAAAACCCACACTTGATACAGGTTGGGTTTGGTTTCTGGAAATACAGGTTTTTCATTTATTGCAGGCTGGAGATCAATGCAAAAAGTGCTCAAAATATATCTGTATTTAATACTAAAAGCAGTATTAAAACCTGTGTTTTAGGACTTCGTCCAAAAAGAACACTGCGCTTGGTGCTATGGACAGCAGAAGAGCAAGGAGGAGTAGGTGCCGAGCAATACTATCAGTTGCACAAGGTAAATATGTCTTTTCACCAATTTTCTTGACAGCACTTTTCTCCCCCGTCTTATGACTTGATTACTATTTTTGTCAAGGTGTTCAGCTTAATATCTCACCAAAACCAGTGATTCCAGTTTTTCCTGAAAGTATATTTTCTGGGTTTAATTATAAATGTAAACATAATTTTACATTTAACAATAAGCCATGCAACCACACATGTGCGTGTTCCACTTGACCTAAGATACTTTGTCAGAAAAGTGTTCTGAAACAGATATTTCATGATGATATCTGCCACAGCTTTCAAACATAGCTAACCTTCTGAGAATGAATGATGAATGGTCCACATATGTTTGCAATATAAATAAATTTTGTTTGCCTTATGTATTTCTGCTTCATTGCATTTTCCCATAATATTTTACAATGTAAAACATAAAATAATACAAAGAAAAGTATTTTCTACCTTATCTTGATAGTGTGTATCTATAATGTACTTACCAATTGTAAGTTTTGTGATCTAGAACATCCTAAAAGGTTGATTTCTGGTGATGCAAAGAACAAACAAACTCTATGACTTATGGCTATGAGGATAAAAATATGACATCTATCTCTCCTGCCAACAGCTGCCATTTCAAAATACATCATGGGCAGTTGCCAAAGCTATTTTGGAGATGAGTCTTTGGAATATGCATGTGTTTGGGTGTTTTTTCCACAGAAAACTTATGCTTGAATAATGAGACTTGTATAATAGAATATACAGAATAGTTTATACCTGTATAGCTATTCTAAAGTAACCTTTTATTCTTCTCCCTAAATAAGCACTATAACTCTCAACAACGGCTAATGCATCCAAGGCAGAGACAAGGTGAATGCGAATGTGCCTAGGAAGTTACCTTCTCTGCACCAGCATGAAAGCAGACTTGCAAGCAATTCTTAAGAGCATCTTTTAATGCTAAGCAACCTATCAGAAAAAATAAATGGAAACCTCACTTTGAATCAAATTCATTGTGATGAACCAAATTAGATCAACTTGCATCTGCAATAGAGTTGTCAGAGATAGGTTTAGAGCAGTTAGAGTTTTCTGACTAATTGATGAGCAATCAAATATTTCCCACTCATTTCATATTGCTAAGAAGTATATTTAACTACCCATGTATAATGTTGTACCTCCTTGTATCTCCAAATTACAGGGATAACTCAGCTCTGTCATTTATTTTGGAAGAGGTATCCAAGAGCTTGTTTTCTCAGCTTCAGGGAGATGACAGGTTGTAGTTTATGTTAGTATATGTTAAGGACTATGGATTTACCACTGGCACTGTGATACTCAGCAGGATTAAACTAGAATAAAATATTCTGGAATAAGTAGCACATGAAAGAGATGCTTCTTATGTACAGAATTGCATTTTGGAGGAACTGGAAGGATGCTCTGTGCCTAATGCATACTACTCATCAGAAATGTATCTCAGGTTTACCTCTGTAGATGTCCGTGTTGGACAATAAGATCCATCCTATGGTGTTTATGTCAGCAAATCATTAAATTGTCTCATGCATGCCTCATCTTTTGCCAAGATGGCTTTGTTTCACTGTTGTCTCAAAGATTTCTATTCAGAAATAATACCAAAAAGCAGACCTAAGGATCAAATAGGGAAATATAAAGCAGACTGGGTGATGGTTGCAAGACATTTGGCTTCTTCTTTGTTTTTAAAATGTTGAGACAAAGATGTGTCTCAGTTCTTGCTCTGCTGGTGAGATTCCATCTGGATGTTGTGCTCTGCAAAGAAAGCCCTGTCTGACTTAACAGTTTGTAATTTACATGGAAAATTTAAGCAGAAATGACATCCGTCTGTTGTTTGTTGTTCTTGTTCCCCCCCTGCCATGTGATCTGGCATAATTATAAATCGATTTGACTATAGGATGTTGCATTACTCATAATAATGAAATAAAGTTGATTAATACTGTACATTAAATTTAGCATGAAAAATAACTTAACCTTTTAATGATTTACTTGCTCAAATTTCTGGCAATTAGGATAGTATGGCACACACATTGCTTGCTGATGGTAATGAGTACAAGTTAAATAAGAGTGGTATTTAAAGATGCCTTGTAAAATAAAAGACAGCCTGTATGACTCATCTACATAGCTGGACTTACGAGTTTAGTTCGCTACAAACAAGTAGAAATATGAATGCAGTAATTCAGCACAGGCAGACATGAATTTCCTTGGCATAGTAAATTACCTCCTCGTGTCAGTGGAAATGTGGCAAGGGAGAAGAAATGAAGACAATATAGTACTGGACAAGTACAGATGCTCTTATTTTTGTCACTTATTTATTATTTCTTTCAATTTAAGTTCAGGACCTTCTTCCTCATCCGTCATTGCAGGTTGTCACTGCTGGAAAGTGGATAAGTTACTGCAGGAATAACTGAGATAGCAGCATAGGGATTTTACTATGGTGCCAATAATTAACACATATCCCTGTGTAATAGCCTTATTTATAACCCAAGTTTTTCTCTAGATCCCAGAATTATAATTTCTGATTATTAAAGCTAGTGATGGAGTATATTAGCTGTTTGAGCTTTATGAGAATGTAAGAGTTGCCATATTTGTTGATCAATAGCTCTAGTGCTCTAGACAGTCTAGTGCTGTCTCCTGTTTCTGATAGCGTCCAGTAAATATGTGCTTAGGAGAAGAATATTTGCCCAACTGCAGTCAGGTGAAGCTCAGACACATCCATTACCCACACAACCATGCTTTTAGTTTATCAAATATTTTTCTGGAGAGCATCACATGGTCCTCATCCATTGTTTTCTTTGCATGATTTTTCTAAGCCATTTGCAAGAGTTGAAAGCCCTGTATATTCCAGCAGGTTCAGTGCCCCCATTAGTGCAAGGGTACCTGCCACCCACCAGGACATCACAGAGCACCTGCTCAGCCTTGACCTTGGGGTAGAAGCCTCTCAGGGCAATCACCAGCACCTTTGCTTCCAAAGGAGATACCTGTTGAAGTGCTCACTGCTTTTAGCTGTCAGCCAATAATTAGATTTAATCCCAGACTAGAAAAAGACTTGATTTTCCTTAATGTTAAAGATCCTTATATTGATAAAGAGCAGTGAAATTAAAGGATTTAAGTTCAAATCAGGCTGCAGAGCTTGGAGTTTGACACTACATCTGAAGTCTTCTTCCAGTGCTTAGTGTTGTGTGACCCAATTGCTGAGTAGGGCTCTTCTGTACAGACAATACAGTAAATAGCTTCAGAATCATGAAACATTGCAACACTACTTTCTCATACACGTCAAACTGAAGAACTACAGGAACATAATTCTAGAAGGCCTCATGATGAAACTCTTCAGTACAGATTCTGCTACAACCTTTACCAATGATACCTGAGTGCCCTCAGCCAGGGTTAAGTTTTTTGTGTGTTTACTCTTACACTGTCTTCGTGAATGGAGAAAGAAATATATGTAATGAAGTGTCTGTCCTCCTTTTCATTGCTTTGGACTAGATTCTGTGAAAGGTCTGTGTACCATGATACAAGGTTACAGTTATTTACCCTGTTGAATTAAGGGACTATGAATGACTGATAGTATTTATTTTGGAAGAGAAGTATTGCGTACAATCTCTTGGGAAAGCAAATATATTTTGTAATGAGAAGACTAAGAGATCCTAGGCCACATTCAAATTTACTTTAGTAACTTGGTTGTGATCACTGGATACATTAATATGTTATTAATTTAATTCAAACCCCGTTACAGAAGGCATTCTCAATATTTCTGCATGTTGTTATTCTTATATTAATGATATTTATAGTATTTACCTCAATTTCTAGTGCAAATTTGACACAGTATTTTAATTTTTTTTAGCAAAGGTTTAACTACATTTTTAAAAATCAGTCACCAGTGTACACTGTGGGGTTTTTTTTGTATTTATTACCAAGATCAGATATTTTGCTTGAACTGTATCTGCATTTAAACAGGACTTACTGAAATACTGGCATTTATTTCATGCTAGTTTAAGTACACTTTGTTGATGATCACACAAGATTTCTACTGTGATTTGCTAATGAGTTGCTTTCTCTATGAAGCAAATATAAAAAAATATCTTGTCACTTTCAGGTGAAATGATTCTTCTCCAGAAAATATTGTCTCCTTAAAACCATAGTTTTCAGAAGACTTTATATCCTGAGGTACCAAGTATTCTGGTGAAATGTAAGACATGAATTTGTGTCTGATTTGAACCAAACACATAAAGGACTTTATTGGAGATTCTTTTATGCCAGGAAAATGTGTTGACCATTAGCCTTTTGCCTTTCCTCAGGCAATACTCTCTGTAATCAAAAATTATGTAAAATTACTGCTGCCTTTTTAGGTCACTGATGTCCTGTTGATTCCTTTCATTGCAAAGGGAAAGAAATGCAGAAAGAGTGAAATGTCCATTTGCAAAACTACAGAAAGAAAGTAATCACATTGTGTTCTCCAGTATCACAACAGGCAGTTGATTCTGATTCTATTAAGTACAGCATAGTTACAGAATTATCTTTTGCACCAGTTCTAGGTTCATGGGAATTCCTAATTCCCTAGTATTTAGGAATAAGCTTTCTTGTGAAAGCTGCAGAGAAATAAAGATTTTGCTAAAACACAAACCCAAGTTTATTTCTTACACTGCCTGAAGGATGGAAGACCCCAAATCAGTCATGACAGCATGTCTCCTGGATATCTAGTCTTCATTCCATGCAGATAAAACTCATACATGTGTAGTGATAGAAAAACTTTTCTCTGTGCATCTTGCTTCTCTTTCTCTCGGCAAGCTGCCAGTTGAATCTGGTTGAGATTCTGATAGAGAATCTTCTGAGGGTCTCTGCTTCCAGTGCATGCTTTGAGCAGATTCACCCATCCACAGGTTCTTGGTCCATTGGGATGTTCAATTGTAAGAAAGTTGGCTTCCTCCTATCAAAACTCCCTGCAGCTGTGAAAGATATAGAAAATTATGTATGTGCTGTGATAATTTTTAAGGTGCTGCAAATTTGTTTACACTTCTATTTTGTTGAAAGTTGCAGAAATACTCATTAGCTTCCTGAAAGAGTAATGTGGTTTACGTCTTTGTTTGAAAGATGTAAACCACAATTTTTAATTTTGGCATTGCTGCCTATTTTCTAGTGAAACCTAAATCCTGTCAAAAAAGGACAGTGGTGGGATGGTCTTTCAGAGCCATAGACATTGTTTTGATACCTTTGCATTTGAGCAGTCAAAGGTCTAAAGTTATGAAATATTTTCCAGGAAGAAAACTTCTCTTTGATATGCCCATTTGTCAAAGAAAAAAAACCTCCCAAAACAAGATTTCAGGCATACCTTACTGCCATAGCCTGCTGCCATGTTCAGAGCTCTCTGCTTTCTCTTGTCTGTCATCCCAGGGAACTTAGTGAGTGCTGGCAAATCATTGTAGAGGAAACAGTCGTGGCATTGTACAAGGCAAGACGTGGCAGTATCATGTTTTTAATGAGTGAAGTGCTAATAAGTACATGACCAAATTGCTCCAGGGCTGTTGAAGTTACTGGCACTTTTGTCATTGCTACTCAGAGGTCAGAACTTGTAACTGTCCTACAGAACAAACCCCTAAACCTGTAGACTTTTTTACATACTGCTTTCCCATAAAATGCAGCAGAAGAATATTTTATCTTGTAACAAAAGCATGAGCCTTTTTTGTCATCTAGGAAAAATTATGCTTCTAAATCTTCAGCTTTACATCAGCTTTCTCCCATAAAATGATGGGATAATTTATAAAAATGAGTAACTCACAGTGTTCCCGATTTTCCTTGTTTTCATTCAAAAAGAGTGTAAATGATATGATCATGCTTGTGGCTGGTGTTTATTATGCCTTGATGCTGGTGCATCTCTGCTTCCTAACAGCTGTTGTGGTATTTTTTTCTCTAGTTTCAATTTATCTGTTTTGCTTCATTAAATTACCTTCATACTAAACAGCAACTCAAAGTTACACTACATCATGTTTTTATATATGATTGAATACTTAGAGGATGTTATTTATTTTGCTTTTTTTTCTTTTCTAGCTGTCAGATGCACTTAGGTGTTTCCAGTGTTTTTTCTTGTCTTTCCTGTAGTCTTAGTTGCCAGCCTAAAAAATCTGAATGCTGGTTTAAACCTTTTTTTAGTACTGCAAGTGGGATGACTACCACTTCCCTGTGAGTTCTACAACATGGTTGCCATGCTATACGTGTTTCCTGACTGCTCTGGGACAAATACTGGAATACAAGCATTGTTGTTTCTTAAAGTTAAGTGTAAATCAATAACAGAAAGCTGAAAACACAATGTCAGATTAACGATGTCCTTTATCACTGGAACAAATGAACCATTAGTCAAGTGCTTTGTCATTACAGACCTAGGTATTTTTCCTGTAAAGTGGTGATTCTTCTCAGTGGAACAAAAAAAGAAAACCAGTAAATGAGCTGTTGGACAAGTAATACTCTATTTTAAACGCCGCAAAGTACTGAAGGCTTTTAGGATAGTTGTTCCCTGCATTAAACTTTCAGGTGTGTTCCTGCTTAAGCTGAGTAAGAGGTATTGCCATCCATGACTCAATGGATTAGTCATGAGATACTGCAGTCTATTTTAACATCTTGTAAGAATTAACAGTTGGAATTGTGACTGAATAAGTAACTAGTGTAAGGTATACCTGCTTGGGATTGCCAGTGGCTAGCCTAGAAGAAAGATGTTTCCTACCAACAGAAGTACCAGTTGTATATATTACAGGGGTCTGTTTTCTTAATGGAAGGAGTTTACTGTAATTACAGGCTAAATGACTGACCCCAGAGGATGGGACAGTAATCAGTGGCACAGGGTCTAGGTAGAGGCCTGTCACTGGTGGTGTCCCCCAAGGATCAGTACTGGGCCCAGTATTGTTTAACTTTTCACCAATAACTTGGGTGAAGGGGCAGAGGCCTCCTCAGCAAGTTCCCTGACAACACCAAGCTGGGAGGAGCAGTCAATACCTGCTGGAAAACCACTTCATGGAGAAGGACCTGAGTTACCTGATAGACAGCAAGCTGTCCATGAGCTAAGTGTGCTCTAAGAAGGGCAAAGGTATCCTGGGGTGCAGTAGGATCAGCACTGGCAGTAGGGTTTGGGAGGTGATCCTGCCCTTTTATTCAGACCTGGTGAGGCTACAACTGGAACACAGCATCCAGTTCTGGGCTCCACAGTACAAGAGAGATGTGAAGCTCCTGGAGCACACAGAGGATAAAAAAGATAAGGTGAGAAGACAACTGAGAGAGGATCTCATAAATTTCTGTATCTGAAGGGAGGGTGTCAAGAGGATGGAGCCAGGCTCTTCTCAGTGGTGCCAAGCAAGAGGACAAGAGGCAACGGGCAGAAACTGATGCACAGGAAACTCCACCTGAATATGGGGAGGAACTTCTTTACTTGTGCAGGTGTAGTGGAACAGATTGCCAAGAGGCTGTGGAGTCTTCTTCACTGGAGATATTCGAGAACCATCCAGACACAATCCTGTGCCATGTGCTCTGGGATGGCCCTGCTTGAGCAGGGAGGTTGGACCAGATGATCCACTGTGCTCCCTTCTAACCTTTTCCATTCTGTGATTCCGTGATTTCATGTTATCAGGTTTTTGCCTTAGAGATGACGAGTATCTATATTTTTAGTTCTGCTTAGCAGAGACAAAAATTAGATTGTTTATAGAGAAAAGAGAAATAAAATGAATTTAAATTAAAAACTTAAAATAGGAGAACTATTGGTAAGAATTGTGCCTAATTGTGTATTCAATGAGAATAGCAAGCTGTAGAAAGCCAATTTTCTCATGCAGTATTTATTGTAATGTTTCATTTAAAAATTCAATTGAAGAGCTAAAGATGACATAATAAAGACAGATGACCTCCTCTGCAACAGAGTCATAAGAAGGCAAAGGATAAAAGTCTCTTTTGATGTTCAGAGAATTAGGCAGCAGGTTACACAGAGAAGTTTTAATTTTCTAGTGCATACCAAGAGAAGTGGCACAATATCAAGATGCAGCAGAGGACATTACTTTCTGAAAAAAAATTACATGCTGAGTTTAGAATGCTTATTTAGATGGTACATTCACTAGGAGAATGACTGAAGGAAGCAGCTGAGTCTGCAATTATTTTTTTTTTATCTTTCTGGTTTGTTTGTTCCTTTGAATTAGTCAAGGGGAATGTATGGTCTCACCTCACTTTGTTAGTGGCAATTATGCCTGCATCATAGATGGCAAATGATAACAAAGAATCTTCACTATTTTAAGCAGTACATTTTAAGCATGTTTTCCAGCATGTTTCTCTCTGTGTAAGTAGAAATGCCAATGTAGATGTACAAAAATGGGACCAGGGAAACCAATCTAACTTTTTTTAAGACTGCAACTTTAAAATTTGATGGTAAGTAGTTTTATAAGTAGTCCTATCTTCTAGTGGACCAGATATGGAAAAAGCTTTCTCAAGGACACGTGGTATTTCAAGTAGCTGTGACCGGGTTTTTTTTGCTCCCCAGTGAAGTCAGTTTCTCCCCCTAGGATATCCTGTTTTCATGCCTCTCCAGCACGTTCTCAGAACTGAAGAGCTTTCTTACAGAACAACAATATGGTGTAACGTATTGTGGGTGGTGTGTTTACAGTTTCATATTAGAAACACATGCAAACATTCATGTGAGAAAACACAACTGAAGAGCACAGCAATTCTGCAATAGTAGTAGTTTATGAAATTCTTGAACTTAGGCATTCAGTTGTTTTGAGTGATAAGAGAGATTTCTTTTAGGTGTCCGTGTTGTTCCCATGCTCACTCTTCTCCTCACTTCACTGCCCTTCCCCTGGCCTTATTGCTTTCCTCATTTCAGCTGCTCTAAAAACGAACAGAAGTCCTGCTTTGGAAACTCAGCCAAAGAAGCTGAGTACCACAGCATCATATTTGTGTAGGGCTCACTATACTTAAGTTAGCTTTCATTGGCAATTCAGAAGCACACTGAAATATGGGCTTCCTCCTTGGGCATATGATAAAGAAGATTTACATTTTGAGACATTCTTTTTATTATACCTATGGCATTGGAGCATCACTGGTCCCTTTCAGCCTGCAGTGTGCTTTTCTTGGCCTGCTTCTCTCCCAGTATACTCAGACAGTCTGTAAATCATGATTCACGTTGAAGCTCATAACCTCAGGACAGCATTTGAGGATAGGCCTAAACACCATATGTAGCCTAATTATTTACATTTAATCTTTCACAAACTGAAGTTGTTTTTCACTGTCTAAAAATGGTGATTGCCAGTAAGGTGACAAGATTGGTTATTTGCACATTGATTTCCAGTAGTTAAATGGGTAGATAAATTGGTTATCTTAAGGTATTATAACATGTACAGTTTCTTTATCATGCAAAGATTTTATATTAATTTTTTTAACTACTAGGTATATTTCTAAGTTAAAAGTGAATAGTTTTGCTCTGTTAGAATTGTTTCACTCAAAAAAAAAAAGTCTTAAACAGTTCTTGGCAAATTCTATAAAGGACATCTGAAAACTTATGTGAATTATTCACAGCCACCTGTAGTACATATTTTGGTTTATATACAGAAAAAATGTAAAATAATTATTTGCTGAATTGTAGGCTTATATGTGCTGGTAGTGACATGGATCTGTTAGTTGCTGCTATCACATATCCCTTGTAATGATTTTCTTGTAATAAATAACTTATGGCAGCCATAAAATTCAGGCATGAGGACTGGGCATAGGAGTAAAACCTGCAGTAGGTTCTCTTAGTCACATTCAAGGAGGCCTGAAGTATAGATTGTTTTCTGCCTGACATGACCATAAACTCTTTTTTAAAAGTTATGTGCCTCCCCAGATCTCATTTTTTAATGAGATCTTCAGTCATGTAAAATCCGTATGTATTTAATTCAAATTAGACCTTTGTAACTGAGCAATCTAAACAAATATGGTAAGTAAATAAATTGCTAATATTTGTTCTTTTAGCTTAAAATATTCTTCCAAGTACACACTAAAAGCAAATGTTATTATGCTACTTGTACACAAAGTTCAAAGTTCTTACCTTTCATGTTTCTTGTGAGGATTTACCTTGGAAGCACAAATTTTCCTTAAAATACATATTATTTCTTCAGGTCTGGGGGAAAACCTTGGCATTTCAATCCTCCAGTTGATATCAGAATTGTCTATATGCTATATTGAAAATAATGTGTTTCTGAACAGGCAGCAGCTGGCTTTTAAACAGACTTCCTCACAGTCTATGAAGGCTTTGGATGCCTCTAATTGTAAAGCCAAAGGACTTCACACCCTCTCCACTGCAACAGAATTTCAGAGCCTCAAGTCTGAGAAGAAAGGGAGAGCTGTAAATGAAAATTGCAGTATGGTGGTGATGGCTTACCTTTCTAGGTGGCACTTCAGAGATCTGAAAGCAAGTATTTGGAAACAGCAGACCAGTCATGTTGTGGGTCCTACAGAATATTGGTATGTTATATCAGAATGTAATTTGAACTGTTTCAGCCATTTCCATACAGAAAGATGGGTCCCTTCATTTATGCTTACGTACACATTTTCACAGGAAGCATTTCTCTGCTTCTGACAACAAATTTGTCGTGGTATGCTCACAATGACACCTAGAATCCAGTATATGATGCCATCCAAAATAACAACCACAGCATAATACCTTCTTTTCTTACATGTTTAGGAAAATATCTCCAACTTTGATATTGTTATGGAGTCTGATGAGGGCACTTTCCAGCCAACTGGACTGGGTTTTTCTGGCAGTGCTAAAGCCCGGGACATCGTGAGGGAGATCATGACTCTGCTGCAGCCCATCAATGTTACGGATATTTACGACACTGCAGATGGAACAGACATCTCTTACTGGATGAGAGACGGCGTGCCTGGTGAGTGTCCCTGGAGCTGGCAGGGAACACTGCTCCCACTGAGCCCTGCCACGTCAGATGGGTGGTCCCATGTTTTCAGAGTACTAAGAAATTCTTTCTCCCAGGGAGTAAAATTTACCATAGGTAAAATGCATAAATGTTAAAAGGTGACCAGCAGAAATAGGACATAAAGTGCATTTGAGCTGCAGTTTAATAATGGTATAGATTATACGTAGAATAAAATGCCTAAAATCTTCTTTTCGGCTTTAAGGATTTATAATAATTAATCCCAGACTGGTGGTTTATAAATAGTAAACCAAGGCAGAGGGGAATTCTCCAATACAGAAGAAATATTTTTAAATTATTATTAGTTTTACTTCGAAATTCAGGGCTTCTTCTCTCTGTTTTATATGCTGGAGAAACAATGTTTTTGAGATGTGACATTTAAAAAGCTATGAGTCATTAAGGTGCGAAAAAGGGGTAAAATTCTGAAAAGTTTGAAGTAGTTTAGGGGTTTATTTTGAGGATTATATCTGACTCCAAGTGAGGAGCAGCTTGTTGGCAAAGAAACTTTTAAGCTGTGAGAGATCCACCACTGGCAGCACCCCCATGCAGGCGACCCCCATGCTAAGACAGAGGCTTTCAGAGCACAAGAATCCCAACTGGAGGACAGCCTGAGTGAAGCCTTAGTGAATTTCCACTTGAATAATAGTAGAAAGAAAAGTTTCATAACAGTGGTATTAAAAAAGTTATCATCAGTTTTAAATTTTAAGGTTTTCTCCTGTGTTTTATGGCTGAAGTAGGCAGGCACATTTCTCATGCTAGTTTTACTATTTGCTACTATATGCTTAGAATCTTTTAATATTTAATTAACTGCTGTTTTTTACCTTGTGGAAGAGAGTGAATCATGTAATATATTATTCGTATTTATGGTCAGAACCCCTTGCTTCTCCCCCACTTAGGGTGTACAGAGATACCATAAAGTTGACTGCCTTGATAAATGTATGAATGTTTAATTTTGAAACCAAAATATCTATACTGGGCAAGAAGTATGGATGAATGGATATTATTAAACAGGTAAGAATTCAGCTTCTGTCCTGCTCTCTGGGTGAAGTGGAATCGGTTCAGTACCATGTCATGCAGCTGTGACAATGGTGTGCTGAGTTGATTTGAGAGTCTGTAAGTGCTGCTGAGAAGCTGTGGCCATGCATCATCCTCCACAGCCTGGAAGTGCCTGTGAAAAGATATCTGGTCCAGAATTTCAGACCAACATATCTGTGTTATAGATGGAATATAAGAATTCACCACTCACCCTATGTTTAGAAAATGCAAGGGTATCAGAATTATTTCCTAGGTAAGGTGCTGGCAGCATTCTAGGGGGTCCTTGGGGACTTGCCTTGTGCTTCCCATCTGAGTGTGACAGATCATGAAAGAAGAGAGAAAAATTTAACATTCAAATGCCTTATTTTCAGTTGATAATGTGAGTGGTGCTTGTGCTGGCAGCAGGCATTGAGCTCTTGCACACCACTTCTCATCAGCTGTGGTGCACCTGGAGCATAAGCAGCTACAGCTTGCCGTGGTCCTCTTGATCTTTGGGCTACTCAGCAGGAACAATGCAGGAAAAAGCCCTGTCCCATGGACATCTGTACTCCTCAGAAAGCATTAACTATGAAAAATATAAACCTTGGGAATATAAACTCAGCCTTGGGAAAACACAAATACACCACAACCAAGACCTCAGTTTTCAAGTAAATCTGATTTGTTTTCCTATTAAGAATTTGTCACATTAATTGATGGTGGATTTTTTTTTTCTGGAACTTTGGTTCATTTAACTTCCAGTTAATCAAATAGCAAAGTGTTCTTGCAGCATAAAGGAACACTGATTCTTTTCTTCATAAAGCCCCAGTGAAAAGAAATTAGCTCCACTAAAAGAATTTTGGCTGCTTTAGATTGTATTTCATGCTGTTCCAGGGAGAAGTCTAAGACATCTTCTAATCTTCATGCCTTGTCTGCAGTATTCTCCCTGCTTGAATGAGCCTTTATGATATATAGTAACATTGAAACAAATTGAACACTCTGTAACAGCTTTTATAATTATGTTCAATTTAAACAAGCAGTCAAGTGTTGACACTTCATCAATTTTATTTAAATATTTTCTTGAAAATATACTTGGTGGCTTTGTTTCTGCAACAGGGACAGAAAATATGGTGTACTTCTTGAACCATAAGAATGGTTTCTGATGTAATCTCGCTTGAGTTTTCCCCTTTTCAGTGTGAAATAATTTCCAGGATTCACCTTATTAGATGCTATTAATATTCTTCTCCTCCTAATCTTTTGGTCTGAAAGATCCACAGAGGGCAGTTTCTGTGTTTTTCAGAACTGTTCATAGCTGAGATAGGCAAAGAGACTGTAACTTCTTAATTTCTGCTATTTTGAGTATATTTATTTTTGATGGACATGCAATGAAATGCTACTAAACAGCAGTGATTATTCTGAGATTTTAGGATGAGAGAGGCCATGAGTTCAGAGTCCTTAGTAAACCATAGACTGAAGCCTAAATAAATACCTCTAAAGCACAAGCAATGTGATCTGCACCAAACACAGCACCCTGGTTCTTGGTGACTGCAGAATGTTAGAAATATTTGTCAGTGGCCTTTACATTGGATTGTTTTGAGAACAGTTCAGCCCAGCAGTGAGGAATGTCTGTAGTTGTGGTTTTGTACTGATAGCCAGTTTTCAGCTACTGAAAATATTTGTGTAACATTTGTTTTGCTTTTTCATGAAGCATAAATCAGAGGAAAGGGGGGTTTGTGGTGTTGTATTTTATTATGTTGTTTTACAGTTTGAGATGACCATTGATTCTAAGGCTGCTCATTTAATAATTACACACTTATCTTCCTCATCTTTCTTATAAAGTGTTCAATTCAATTTTTTTTTTATTAGGGATGTATCTAGATAGTGGCACATAAAGCTGTTCTTTTGCAACACTAAACCCAAATTAAGTTTGGCTAGAATTTGCAGATATAGGTGGGAAGATATGTTGGTTGGCTTTATTTATTTGGTTTCACAACTAGTTTCCTCAGTGTCTGAAAGGGTTAAAAAACGATTAAGCAAGCCCTGTTAAACCAGTGCTAGGATATTCTTGTTGAAAAAGTGAAGTATCTGATTATCACATGTATTTGATGATGACCAAAATGCTTTGAATGTGATTTAGAGCAGTTCCTAAGGTAACAGCCCTGGGTCTGGATCAGCCTTCCCTGTAAGAATCTGAGAAGGGGGGATGAAGTGTTTTTATTTGAATTATGGAATCCAGTTGGGGAGAGGAAAACAGGTGCTTTTGTATTTTTGCAGAGGAATGGCTGTTGTGATACATTATTTCCAGGAAAACTGGTTCAAGGATGCTGCTTTCTGCTTGTCAGGGTGGTTATCTGTTGATGCAGTGCTTATGATGGGAACACTTGTCTGTTGGGAACTAAGCTGTATTTGAGATCAGGCTGACCCAGGACATCAAACAACTCCCCAAAGGCATATTTCAATTCCTCTTTTAAAAATCAACCAGTGGCCTAAAGGTGAAACTCCTTTTACACTGTCCCTTTGAACCTTGATAATTGTTTGTGTTTCTCTGTCTCCACAGTGACTTGATTTTTTGTTACACTGCATAAAAGGAAGAATTGCTCTTCCAGAAATTAATAAACCAGTAGTCCATTTAATTTTAGTGTTTCTTCAGAAATCAAAAATTCATTACTAACCCAATCTATTAGTCATTCAGATGTGGCAAACAAAGACTATAATATAATTTCTCTCATTTTTACATGTTCATAGTGCTATTTTATTACCTTCATCTAAAATATGCTGTATTTTGGCCTGAGACACCAGATTTTGACTTGGATTATTTCCCTTTGTATTATGTAAGAAGTTAAATCTACCCCTTTTCTGGAGCATGCTGCCCTCTCTTACTCCTGTCCCCATCATCCCTGTAGCACCAGACTCAGGCACAAGCCTGCTCCTCTGCTCGGTGTCAGCCAGGGACATGTCCAAGAAAGCAGCATAGCAGGAAAACTCCTGATCTTGAGGTTCTCAGCTGGACACAAATAAGTGAGCAAACTCTCTTTCCCAAATTCTAAGTGTTCGTTCTTGGCTGTGTCACTATTTGGAAGTGATTCTCCACTGTGATGCTTGAAATGCTGCCTGTCAGATTACCTGTTTCGTACTGCCACGGGCTTGGGCAGGATCTTTGCACCCAGTTTCTAAGCTTCTCTTTATTTCCAAAAGAACAAACCCAGAAGAAATATCAGATGTATAATCTAGGGCTTCATAGCCAATTCTGAAAAGCCTTGGACTTGATGCTGCAGGGGTAAGGAGTGTTGCACTTGACAAAACCTTCCTACAAGATGAGAGGGGGGGGAAAAAAATCTCTGAATAGTAGGCATTAAACTTCTTCACTTTACTAGGCAGCATTTGTGTCACTTGCAATTTGAGATGTTTAGCACAGGAAATCATATGTAGGGCTCCAGGTATTTGACAACGTGACAAACTCAAGGCATTTGCAAAAAGCTGGGCAAAACTCCTGAACACTACTCACAGAACTAAGCTTTAGGGACACTATTACAAGTACCTAGGTAATTTTAGGTACTCCATAGGTGCTACATTTTTATATTTGCTGAGTTCCCATTGCTCTGGACATCTGTTGAGCATAGTGCCAACACAAACTACTATTTTTATGTGGAAATGAGGGCTAAAGGGCTTATGGTGTACATATATGTCTTGCCTCAGTCTTGATCTCAGTAAGTCTGAGATGTACCAGAACTTTTGTCTCATAATTAGCAATGTGGTATTGCTTTTTCTGGGGCACTCTTTTCCTTTTAAATATCTTATTTTATCATTCATAAATTCATATTTATCATCATGGTGAATGAGTGTGTTCCACTGCAAAAGCCAAATCATTTGCAACTCGGGTGGTATTAAATTACACCAGTATGCTAAGAGAACAATTATAATTGCTTGGCACTTTAGGAACCCACTGTAAGTGCTAAGGCTATTAGACCCATTTAAAATCTTGATTGCAGAAAGAACTGTGTGTATTAATCTGTAAAATAATTCATCTATTCTCTAATTTATCATTGTTCCAATAAAATAGGCTTTTGAAATTAGAAAGTACTCTGGAGTAATTAAATAAATTTAATATGTTGCAACTTTTTATGAAGGTCAATTTCTTAAAAGGCACATAGTTTAACATAGTGTCTCAGTTATATTAGCCTTTCATATGACCTTCTCTGTTTTTAATAAGTTAATAAAATCTTCGAGAATAATCACTTAATGAAAGGAATAGTCTGTAACTTACGACGTTTTCTTATAAGTTGTACTATTAGACCACCAGACAAATTTGACAATACTTTACATACAATTCCTTCCGCCTTTGCTCTGCTTGGGCTAGTCTTGTTTTGGCACAATGGAGCATTGTCTACTTCTAATCATTAACAGGAAGCATCAGATTTGCAAGGGTATTTTTGTTTCACATAGACTAGACATACACCATGCAAAAATGCATCTGGGATAATACTGCTGGAGAGAGGGATGAAGTCGGGCAATTAGGCACAGTGCCTGAATGCAAATTTTCCTGGTAGTTTTAAGAGGGCTTTTGTATTATATTTCTCATTAGCAATTCAGGCTATTTGAGTCTAAACAAAGTCAAAGTGGATGAAAGCAAACCCCTTCTTCCGATAATGTTAGCGAGCTCCAGAAGAACGTTGCAAACTTGGTGAATTCTCTGTCATTTTGAATGTGTAAAACAAGACTTAGGTGTCCTTCAAAAAGTACAGGGTAATTCAAGCAGGAGAAATGGGCATGATGGAGTAGATAGAAAATGAAATTCTCTGCCATGTGTTACTCGGAAGGTGTGATGGTAATGGGTTTTGCTGGCCCTAAAATAACTGTGAATCTACTAGTAAATATTGCAAGCATTTTCATAATGAAATGCTTCTTTCTCATTTAAGCCTCACCCATTTCAGACTAGCTTTTAAAATATCATAAACTCTTGTGTTTCATTTGTACAACATTTATATAATCCTAATTACCGTTACAAAAATAGAACTATCATTAACTTGCCGATCCCAGAGGAAATTTGAACTGTGAAACCAAAAATTGCAAAATGGTATCATACATTGCTGGACTTCTAAACACATTGCTGAATTTCTTATTTTATTTCTAGGTATTCTCTTCAGTATCTGTGATGCATTTTATTTGCAAGTTTTCTTGGTGGTCACAAGTAAAAGAATTACAGCACACAGGTTATGTAGCTGGTATTCCATGGCTCTTAATTTTTTTTTTTAATAAACTTAGGCAAGATAGCTTTAAAATAATCTTGTACTAATATTGCAGTACATTAGTTTGACACACTGACATTCTGATTGGCTTTTAGCATCCTAGAAGTAAAACTGTTCCAGTACTTTCAAGCCAGTATTAATTTTATATAAACTCATTAATGTAGTAATGAAAGTTTAAATTGGGGTGTTTAAAATAAAATCGCAAATTGTAATGGTTCTTGCACTTTTTGGCTAGTAGACTTCTCTCTCTTATTTTATCACTCTTCTTCCTTTGACTATCACTAAGTTTTTATTTCTTCTTTACTTTTAGATGCTTACTGTTCAAAAACTTACATGAGATGGATTGGCATAAGTGACCCTTTTAATAAATAGGTTCTTCCTGGAAGCAATTCCTAAACATCTCAAAAAACATCAATAAATTTGCTTCTCCAACTCACCTTTTTAGCATCAGAATATACTTTGTCTCAGAAAAGAAACTGAAAATATCCAACTGAGGATCTCATTCACATGTGGGGTGTGGTTGTTTTTATTCTCGCTGCGCCTCTGAGAGACATCTTAATTCTCTATTGTTTGCTGCTTAGGAAAGCTGAATTCTGTTTCTGTGGGTGGAAATATTCTTTATCAGATGGAAGTATTTGCCATTTGTTGATCCTAAAAAACAAGTGTTCTACATTAACACACAGAGCTCAGTGTTAACATGTTAAATAAGCATTTCAGAAGTACAAGTTAGTCAAGCCTTATTCCTAGAACTGTCCTTGGCTTCGGTGAAGCTCATGCAAATAATTAAGTAAACAGAAAGAAAACATAATAATAAAAAAAGAGTTTAGTCAGAGTTCTGTAAGGAATTTGGAGATGTTTGCCAATGGAAAAAAAGTGAGGGAGGAAAATAAGATTCTCTCCACAATTTATTTATTTTTTTACGTTTAGAAATTTCACTGTATGAAAAATAAGACACATTGATATTATGGAAATGCTGTGATATTTCTCACCAAGCTTATAATGACCTAGAATGGTTGTTAGTAACAGCAGCAGAAATATCTGTGGATTCATGGATTTCATTCCTGGAAAACAAATTGTAATGGCATCAGTATTAAAAGCTGAATAAAAATAAAGCATTCAGTAGCATTCCAGGAAGACCACATGTATACTACTCTTGATGGGAGGGACAGAGGTTAAATGTATTAAGGTCTGGCTTGCAGCTCTCCAAGTACTTTCCTATATGAAGTCATACGATGAGTGTTTCTAATAGGATTCTTCAGGGCTTGCTTCATCCTCAGCTATTTAGAGTTTCCATTGGTTTGGAGTCAAGTTTAAAACTACAGCAGAACACGGCTGATGTAATTGTTATACTGCATTGATAAAGAATTATGAGAACAAGCTGATCAGCCAGCCAGGGTGATTATGTCTCCTCTGGCCAATTTGTTCACACCTTTTCTTGTTCTGGAGTCACAAACAGTATAATATTTAGAAAATACCACTTCCTTGGACCCGTTAGCTGGCCTATTTCCAAAGAGGCCCCTACATTACCTCATTGCCACAAGGTTTTGCTGGTGCCTCTTGCGCAGCAGCTCCTTTTCTGCAGAACTGCTGGTGCACCTCCCGCCAGTTCTGTGGACATGGGTTGTCCTCTTCCAATGCAGAACTTTGGTTTTGCCTTTGATGAGTTTTCTGAAGTCCATGTCAGGCCACTTCTGGATTTTGAGCTCTCTGAACAGCAGCTCTGCCTTCCAGCATACACAGCTGCTACTTTCACAGATTTTAGCAAGACACAGGCCACCCTGTCATCTGGATCATTGCTGAGGATGCAAAGGGTGCTGACCTGGCAGGTCACACCACTCATAACCAGCCACCTCAAACTGATGATGGAGACCCTTTGGGCCCAGCCATCCAGACTGTTTTCCACCCACTTTTATTCCACTCCTCCAGTCCATAATTTTCCTGGAGACTGTTTTTCTAGTTTATAGTTCATAGAATCATCACAGGATTATAGAATTGTGTTGAAAGGGACCTTAAAGATCATCTAGTTTCAACCCTTACGCCATGGTCAGGGACACTTCTCACTAGGTCAGGTTGCTCAGAGCCCTTGGACACTTTGAGGGATGGGGGCATCTACAACTTCTCTGGGCTGCCTGTGCCAGTGCCTCACAACCCTCACAGTAAAGAATTTCTTCCTAACATCTAATCTAAGCTTACTCTATTTCACTTTGAACATGTTCCTCCTTGTCCTGTCACTACATGCTCTAGTAAAAAGTTCCACTCCATCTTTCTTGTAGGCGACTTTCAGGTATTGGAAGGCCACAATTATGTCACCCCAAAGGTTTCTCTTTTCCAGGCTGAACAATCCCAATTCTTTCAGCCTTTCCTTGTAGGAGAGGTGCTCCATCCCTCCAATCAACTCAGTGGCTGCCTCTAGACACGCTTCTGGATCCTGCTGCTTTAGATTTCACAACAGGCATAATATTTGCCTTTTTTCAATCATTGGGGTCTTCCCCTAATTCCCACAGCTTTTCCTAGATGATAGATAGCAATTTCCATTGGAATTGGCCAGCTCTCCCAAGCAATGCATCCAGCAACACTGGTTTTCATTTGCCCTATTTGGCTAAGTAATCCCTAACTTCATTGTCCTCTGTCCATGAGCAGTACCTCTTCCCCTGGCTTTCCAATTCTGCTGCCATGCACAGACCTGAGAGTTTTTGATTTTAAGATACAGAAATTACTTTCTTAGTATTTTTTCATTATTTATTGTAGCTAATATAGCAAATAATATGACATTTCAACAGCAGTTTTCTCCCCAGAATTCCACAAGTTTTACATGGAAAGGAGGCTGTAGAAACATCTCAGCTGACTGTGCAGAGCACACTGGAGATGTGAACCAAGTATGATTTTGATTCAGGATCTGAATACTTTTTACTGACAGAGTTTTAGATATTAATCAGAAAACTTGTTCCTTCCTGAAGCAGCAAACACAACACACTTTCATTTGCAGGTGACATTTTTGGTGTAAATGTCTGAGGCCTTTGAAGAATGCTTTTGATAGTAGTCCAAACTGAACGAGTACAAAGCTCAGAAATAATTTATAAAGACATCTTCCTCAAAAGAGCAGGCTCAAAATTATTCCAGTGACAGCCTTTCCAGGACATTGTTAACATTTATAAACCACAGAATTGGAACCTTTCTAAGTGTTTGTCTTCAAAACTCATTCTACAGATTGGGCCTACAGTGCTATTGAATTTCTGAAGAGCAGAATTTATTGAATACCAATTTATTTTTCCCAAAAATCCCTTTCCAATGATATTATATGTGTTTTAATGCAACAATTTCAGTCAATTCAGACATGGTCAATTCAGACCACAGAAAAATACTTAAGTGTGAAAGAAACTGAATATACATTTGTATTTTGTATTGGCAAATCCTCAAGAAAGGATCGTGGGCTGCATAGGAGAGAAAGTACAGGGTTACTGTTTTGTCTCTGACATCATCTGCCATAATCACTGAACAATAGTTCAATGATTATGGTTCCTCAGTTCCTCAGTTTATAGTTCCTCAGTTTCCCTAATGATAACAGTTACCCAAGGGCTGCTTGTGAGTTACCTTCTGCCTATAGGGTGCAATAAAGAGGAAGGAGTCATCATTACTTTCCTAATTAAGCTGATCCATCTTCTGCTGGAATCATTAGACCTTGCAGCTATTTAGCACAAGAGCTTCACCTGAGCAAATGTTGTAGAATGTAAAGAACAGAGCAGCCTAGATGGAAGCATAAGCTTCCTATATATGTATTTTAGGGGCACAAATCTGTCTGCAAGGACAAAGCATGAATCTCAACAAGAGAAGCAGTTTATTGGAATCCCCCATGCAAAGAGGCAGAAAACCTAATTAAGATTTACTATACATCAGGGCCAGTCTGTTCACAGCTCACAGCTGTTTTCAGTGCCCATGACAGAGTTCTGTCTCAATTGCCATGTGGGGCCTTGGAAATCCACCAAAGAAAATAGGCACTTCTCCTTTTGCAGTTCAGTTCTATAAATTATGTTAAACAAAAGCAATGACCTTCTGGGACAGAAGAATTTTTGTAGTTGTTGCTGTTGTTTATAAAGAAAGCTAAAGTAAAGAAAGCTTGGGATTTTCAAGATCCCAAGTCTGTTCTCCAGACTCCTGAGGGATTGTGGATTACTCCTAAAAATGTCCAGCCTCATCTCCTACTAAGAGCAAACTAAGTTTGTTGTCAGTGGACTTGATTATCCAGTTGTTGTCAGTTGGGATAATCTGTGTGTTAGAAAATGTTTATGGATTTAAAATTGGAAGCGGTTGAAAACTATTAATGTGGCATTGTGGAGGAGAAAGAAGTTGAGCAGCTTGATTTCGCAATGGGTAGATACTCTGTCCTACAAGCAAAGACATGGGAGTTTAGAGCATTGGCATTTTACTATCCCAAAATTCATTTGGTGCACAAGCACCTCACCTCCTGAAAGATACTGGAAACAACTTAGAGTTGTTAATTAGATAGACAGAAAAACTTAAATTCTCTGAGGACAAAGGTTATTATGAAGAATTCTAAAGTAGGGTGGTTTTACCTAAACTAGGGTTGTCCCCCCAAATCCAAACCCACAGCAACAACACCCAAAGCACAATGGGAGTTGATGGGAGCTGGCTGAGAAAGGACAGTGATCAGAGATATGTAAAGAAACAAACCCAAAACTGTCACTGGTGAAGACACAAAGTGATTTTCAAGTTTTTTTTTTTTTTTTGCTTTACATTCCTTAATGGATAACTCCTAGAGGAATACCTTTCAGCACTGTTTTCCACACACATATGAATTGCAGTTCATGTGAAATATTTAGGAGTGGGACATTTTTCTGATGTAAAGCTCTTGTTCATACAATAGAACAAGGTTACTCCAGAAATTTGGTGTCTACTTGCTATTTGCAGGGTTCGCTTGGAATAGTGATCCTGAATTTCCCTCTGCCTCACAGGCCAAACTTGGCTGGAGCCATGGGTCAAGCCAATCACCAAAAAAAGATGATATCTAGTCTGTTCAGCAGCTATTTCAGAAAGCCACACAAACAGATGAGATTTCAAAGAACCACAGAGCTGGCAAGGAGGTTTCTAGAAAACCTCTAAATATTCTTGATTCCAGCATGGTCTTGCCAATGTCTCTGTCATTCACATTTGTTTGAGCTGAACTTGAAGACTTGCTGTAATGGAAACATTATAGACCAGATGGCCTGTCCCAGTGCTATTCATAGTGCTTAAAGTTTTTCTCCTATCTACCCTATTCCTGCTGCAATTTAAGAGCTTTAACTCTCATTTCTTCTCATTGTGAACCTAAAGACATGGTTACTTCTTTCCACTTGCAGCAGGTTTTTATGTGAAGTTGATTTTTTCCTTCCTTGGTGTAGTAGTTTATGCTTGCACATCTTGATCATTATCCTGAGTTGTCTTTTCAAGTATCTCACTCGTGAACATCACTTAAAAAGTTCTCATCATGCCCTCAATGCCCCTGCCATATGTCCCTGATTAGTGCCATCTCATAGTGAAGGAAGACTCTACTCCATTGCTTTGGACTATAATGAAAATAGAAAATAGTCTCAGACCCATATGGTGCCCCAATCTAAAGATTCTTCCATTTTTCACTCTCTGAGTATATTTTTCATGCCATTTGGATCAACCTTGCAGTACACATAATTTCCTTTTTCACTTCTGGCGGCTTTAGTGATTAACATAACTTTGAATTTT
Organism: Passer domesticus; assembly: GCF_036417665.1. NCBI lineage: Eukaryota > Metazoa > Chordata > Aves > Passeriformes > Passeridae > Passer > Passer domesticus. The sequence goes on from NC_087474.1 coordinate 138,961,394, forward strand.
ATACATATTTTATAGGATCAGAAAGTTAGTTCAAAGGGAGCTGTTATGTACACCAAGGTTCTGGACTATCCTGTATTCTGGTAACATCTGGAGATCACAATGCTTTGGTGCCTGACATTCAAGGCATTGATCCTAGGTGTGTGTTTTGGGCCTTCTTCACAGATAGAATGCATTGCAGAAGTAGTTTCTCTCAGTAGATTAGCATTTTTGTTCAGAAAAAAAGATACTAACATGTGTTCATTTATATAAACAAGATCTATTTTGATGAAACTAGAATAGAAAATAACAGAATTGTGAATATTTCACTAAGAATAAGCATTTAAATAAAGTATAGAGTGATGATAAATATGATTTTTTAAAAGATTTTATTTCATGTATGTATTGAGTCAAGAAAATACATATGATCGGAGTATTTGTTTTTGCTGGTTTATTTTACTTTATGAAAAAGTTTTGTGTGCCTTTTTTCATTTGAGTTGGGAAAAGAGAAAAACAGAATTGTGTCATTTACTACAGAATGGAAAGCCCTGTGTTTCTTAGTACTGTAGTTCTGCCTTTCATGGTCTGCCTCTCCTATGGATTCCAGAAGGCTGCAGTTTTTGCATCATGTATTACTGCAGCAAGATAATATGGGTTATAAATTATTAGTTTAATCAAAGGAAACCCATCTTTATCCTATACAAGCTACTGTCTGGACATTGATGCAGACAGAAATCAGGCTAGTTCCAGGTTTTATCAGATTGATCATTTAATTTAAGGTAGAATCCACCAACTAAATGATTATAATCTCTGGGGGAAAAAAAAAAGAAAAAACTATATGAGAGATATATATAAGCAGCACTATTACATGATAGAGAGTAACTATTCACCTTTTGTAACATAACCAGAGAATCAGAGCATCAGCACTAACCAGCTTTAAGACACACTTCTCTGGACAGGATATAATTGAATGGAGGAAACCAGCACCACAAGAGGTTTTGAAGACCAAGATCAAACACACGTTTAGCGAGGATGGATTACTGCATGGGACAAAGGTCCAGCAAAGGCTGTCCACCACAGAGATATGAAGGCAAGCTCCTACTCAGAAAGTCCTTAATCTGTTGGTGGCTGGACAGGTGTGCTGAAGAACGAGACCCCTTTCTCCCATTTTTTTCTCAAAACATTGGCTTCTACCAGAGAGAGGCAAATAGGCTGACTGAATCTTTGATGTTTTCCCCAGTTCATCTGGTTTTCTGTTTTGCGTGGTGCTAGTCTGCAGAGAGACTAAGCACTGCTAAGTAATCTGGGTAACTAGGCTGACAATAGATGTTACAGTCAGTACCCTTTTAGATGCAGGGATGTTCTGTGAGTTAGTTAAGTCTTAGATGAATTAGTTAAAGAGTTACATGTAAATTATGATGAAGTTTTTCCTTTGAGCCTTTGTGTAATGTAAATCCTATGTTCCTGTGCTACAGCGAGGTGCCTGCAGCTTCCTGCTTGTCCCAGCAGAAAGGTAACGTATGGCAGATGGGAAAGGAAAAGGGTAAGAGGGAAAGTGAAGTGACAGGCATAGAGCTGTGGAAGTTCTTGGACTTTCAGCTTTCTAGGACAGCTACTCCTAAGCAAAAGCATCTTTTAGTTGATTTTCAGATTTAAGCCAGAGACAAGCAGGAAGTGTTAATGATAGCAATTACTGTTTCTGACTCCTTGCGCATTATTTCTTTTCTGTGCTTTAAAAATGCTGACTGAATCTATGGGCAGATAATACATTGCAGCAGCAGCCCTTCATTTCCAAATTACAGAGACTCTGAGATAAGCTGTATGCATTTGAAATGTCTTTTAAAAATAATAAAAGACAGTTGTAAACCAATTGTCTTTTCATTCATATTGCAGAGCAGAATTAAGGGCTGCTGTGTGTGCTGCAGGTGTCACTGAAGGGAGTCTGGAGACAAATACTGCTGAAGGCTGGGCAGTTGTGATGGTGATTTTTATTGCACCCAGGCATTGACTGGTGCACCTTGCAGCCTGACCCAGGCCCTTTTATCCACAGCAGCCACTGGAGAAAGAGGCACAGTCTTGTGGGCTGCTCTGTGCACTCACACAGTCAATGCTGGTCCCTCCTTTTGTTGTCACTGTTCAAAGGTTGCAGAAATAGATGGTTGCTAGTGGCCAGAATTTCTTGTTTTGGCAAAACCTTGATTAGTTTTAGGGGTGGGGTTTTTCCCTATGGAGGACTAGGGAGATTCCTCAGATATTTGCACAGAACTGCCACTGCCAACCTTGAAATTGGTATTAGTGCTCCAGCCACCATTTCTCTAGAGCTTGGAACCACCAAAAACATGAAAGAGTTGGGTTGGACAGGGCAGCTCTCAGTCTTTTGCGGAGTTGCAGTGTGAGGATCACAGGCTGATCATGTCAGAGCTTCAACATCCTACTGCAGCAGCTTGTTTTCTTGGCCTAAACAATTTTAGGCCTTCTGACTTCAACTAAGAAAAAGATTTCATTGTGCTGCTAAAACTAATCAACAAGTTTTAAACATCTCAGTCTTGAAAACAGCCCGAATTATACACATCTTTAATTTTAAATCCCTAAGATATGCTAAATGGGAAGTACTGAGAAAACTTAATTAGTCTGCCTGCTTCTTCCTATACTTCCTAATTACTATGGGTACTTTTCTTGTCCACCAACACTGCTGGCTAGATTTTAGGGCAGATGTTCTTGTGCAGTTATCATTAAAAGCACATACACTAGATGCTGTTGCAGCCTCCAAGCACTCAGCATTTAAGTCTTTTATTTCAGGATGCTTGAGGGGAAGAAGGGATCATCACACAGTTAAAAATGTCATTTGCTTTCTGTATCTTTTCCATGCAACTTCTCTGTTTTGGTCAGACAAATAGCTGCCAGGAAATTTGTTAAGGGTATAATGTTTTTGAGACATAGTCCTCTGTTTTTGAGAACATCTCAGATTAAAAACTTTTTCACTCAGTATACTCACCCCAATGACAATTTCACTATCCCTTAACCCAAGTAATGACTTCAAGTTTCTAATTAGAGAGCAAGAGGGAAGGGACTGCCTGTGGTTCCTGGAGCCTGAGGTAAGAGAGTGCTAAGAAACACTGTAATAATTTAACAGGTGTGAGAGCTCCTGCCTGCTGAGCCAGCTCTCCTGCATCTGTGGGCAATGTGGGAAATGGGCAGGATCACTGCTGTGCCCATGGCTTGTGTCAGTCCTCCCCAGCCAGACCTCTTTTGGTTTCACCTCCCTGAGATCTGCAAGTTGTGTCTTGGCCCTTGGCTCCAGTCCTCATTATATTTACCTGGGCAAAATCATCTGTCCCCCAGTTTTAGGTGTAGAGCATCATTTTTGCAGAAAAAAAAAAGAAAAAAAAAAAAAAAAAAAATTGTGTTTAATACATGTCCCCATCAGGAATAGCATTTTTCCTTGCCTTTTGCTGCTTTTTTTGGATCATTCTCTTTTTCTTTATATTTGCATTGTGTTTTAAATTTGTTGAGATAGGGAAAAGTGTGGTTGCTCTTCTACTGTTTCAAGGAATGAATGCTTGGCCACTCCATTTGCTAAAATAGACGGTGGTAAAGGCACTCCAGGTGCCTCATCTAATTCCACAAAAAGCCTTGGGCTCTCAATACACAGAACAAGAATCTAATTATGAAGTAGTTATTGTTATCTTCTCTACTACACCTATTTTTCCAAACCTAGAGCCACCTTTGGAGTCACAGCAAGGAACCCTGCTGGCAGTGGTGGGGTGTAATGGCAGTCTGTCAGCCTGGAAACAGCTTGACTGTACTTACCTGGAATGAGTTACTTATTTAAAATCTCACTTGTGTGCTTTTTGACCCTGAAAGGAATATGTGACAGGGGAAATATGCTCTTCTTCTCTCAATGCTTTCTCATTTCAGTGGCTGCATTTAAAAAAAGGTTGTGCTTTTTCTTTGCCTTTTCTGATGAATCTGATAATAGCTAAGGCTAAGCTTAGACTACCCAGGACTAATGAGACCTACCAGTTTTTCTTCTTTTTTTCTTTCTCTTTTAGGAGTGGGAAATGGAAACTATTCAACCAATAAGCATGCACAATTATTTTACAATGATGGGCCTTAAAGCAAGAAAAATCATCCTGTCTTTTTTTTTTTTTTTTTTTTTTTTTACTATCTGATGCCTGTTAAAGCAAGGATGTAAAAGTAAAGGGAGGATGTCAAAGTAAAGTAACTATTGGCCAGAGTGTAAAAATTTTTCATTCAGGTTATTTTTAGTTAAGGTTTATAATCCCAGTTTGACTTGAGTGTTGGTTGCAGTCCTTTGAATATATACCATGCCATTCTGTTCTGCAAGTGTGCATTTGGCTCCTGAAAGGTTTTCAATTGTGTGTAGGTTGGTAGATATATATGTGTATATATATGTTAATATTTGTTTTTATGTGTCCGCTCTGTAAAAAGAGTCTTCAATGCATGTTTTTGAAAGGAACCAATAGTCTAATGGTATTCTGGTGATGAAAATTTGCATTTGGGGTGCATGTCTTTCCCCTGTGAAAGGCAAGCATAACAATGCAGAGATTAAGGGTTTATTTTTAAATTAGTGTATTAAATTCTAGCTTCTCTCTATTAAAATAATTCTAATCATTTGATAAAAATCTTGCTCTGGGCAATCATCATCACTTGGTCTTTTTGTCCCTTTGCATTAGTCTATAGGTGGTATTTGACAGTGGCAACATAAACAACTTTAGAAAAGTGTGCATGTGCTTGATTTCTTTGACTAAATCCAAATTGAAATTACTTCCATTTATACAACTGTAAACATTGCTTTAAGTTTTAGCATGGACACAATATATTAGAAGGATGACGGGTAGTATTTAAACTAATAGAGGTGTATTTGCTTTTTAGTGTGTAGAGTTTGGTCACTGTTATCAAATTATCAGCATTTATTGCATCATATGTAAAACATATCTTTTGGAGTTACCTAAAAATTTCTGTAAAAATATAAAATTTTAAATAGGCCTTTGCAGGTTTTTATTGACAAATGGAGAAAAATATATATTGAGCCTTGATTTCTGCAAAATTATGATTGTGATGGAGATAGTTGTATTGATTCTGGAGGAGGATTTTCAAAGCTGTACTGAACAGCTTGGCACTCATGGCAGCTGGACTCACTAGTGCCTTGTTCTGTTTCTGTACACTTTCACCAGTCTTTGCTTGCCATGTTTTAACTGAGGCCTTCAACCATATAGGTTTAATTTGAACAAAACCAAAGTAAAGCTCAACTTCATGAGAAAACAGCGTAGTAAAACACAGAATGCAGTAAGCCTGTGTTTAAGACAAGTGCTATTTGCACTTACTGATGTAACTGAGGATCTTTCAGTGAAAGCAAACAGTTTAAACTTTCAACTTGAAATTTTGTCAGCTTCTCTTAGTGTTCTTCCTGAGCTTATATGCTTTTTTTTTTCTTAATATATTAACATTATGACAAGCACATTTGCTCTGTGACACAATAACTATCACAGCAAATCAAATTTACAGGCTGGAAGAATGCTAGTTAGGGTCATTGCCTTATTTGCTTTCTCTTCTTCTAGGATTAGTTCTGCTCTGTGGATTAGCCAGACCCCACGTACAAGTAGTGATACACTGCAGTCAGATTAGGTGTGAGGAATTTCTCTACTTACTTACTTTAAATGACTGAAATTCTTTAATTTCCCCCTTTCTTTTCCTAATGAAGCCCCATGAAATTTCATGGAACATTAAAACAGAGAGATTCTGAGACTGTGAAGAGCAATGTTGCAGCAGGTGTCTTCACTGTACCTTAATTATTTTTTATCTTTCTTCTTTTGTGTGTTCTTTTGTAGTTTTGCTGACAAAAATATGCAATCTGTTGCTTAAAATATTGAATATATACTCATTCCTGCTACTTTGTGTTCATCACCCATTGGATAACATGGCTTTAGACTAGAGCAGAAAGATTCTGGGGTTCTCTAAACCCTAATCCCAGTGGTGGCTTGCAGCTGAGGTGCCCTGCACTATGGGTGGGCCAGCTGAGAAAGGTGTGAAGGGAGCAGTGTTGGTACAGTGCTATTTCCATTTCACATGACTTTTGCAACCCCAGAAAGTGTCCCTGGACTGTAGGCTTTGTGGCTCTCTGAGCCCCAACCCTACTGAAAATTCCCACATTTGGATAGTCCTGAACCTTGCAATAAGCTTTGAACTTTGTTTCAAGAACTTCTCAACATTTCTGTTACTAATGGACTAGCTAAATATACACTGGTTTGGAGATCAAATGCAAAAGCTCTTTCATCACCAATATCTGGAGCATCTAACTTGTTATGAAATGACTTACTGGTTTAAAACTCAAGTATGCATTACTCAAATAACCACAGATATTTTAAATGATCTTTTATTGTTGTAGGCATAGTATTCTTCCAGCTTTGTAGAATGATCCAGATTTGTATAATGATCCTACATCTAAATATTCTTCACCTAAATGATCCTTCATCTAAATATATTCTTCCAGTGTTGTATAATGATCCTACATCTAAAATCCACCATGAACTTGAAGAGTTTGATAGTCTCAGTGGAGTGCAAAAATAGACAGTAAAACCATGCTCATCCTGTAGGTGTGGTTAAATAATGCAGTTTTGATTTCTGTGATATAAAATACAACAGACTTGTAGTGTCCTTAGGATGTGTTTTACTTTAATTAGGTGACTGGTTTGGTGGTTTGAGATTTTTTTTTCATAATTAGTTAAGCACCAGTATGCTCATTAGCTGATTCTTTTCACCACCATCTGGGCAGAAGGGAGCTCTGCTTAGTTGGGTCCCATGACCTTTGGCATTTCTGGTAGCGGGCTACTTGGTGGGAAGGCTCCTACAGGAACTTTGTGATTAAACATCCAGCTCTAATCATATAGAGGAGCAAAGGCTACAGCAAATGAGAACCTGTGTGTTTCCTGTCTGTCTCCAGCATCCTCTAGAAAAGCAGGCCTAAAGTGGTTTGTGAGTTTGGCTTAGGAAATAGCTCCATTTCTTGTAAAATACAAGGAAGCTTCTTGAAAGGATTGAAAATGCAAATGAATGCAGACAATTACTGCAAACAGAAATGCTACTCAAAATCTTGACAAATGGGTCATTTTCATGGTTCTCTCTCCCTAGATGTGACTTTTAAACAGTCTAGGGGGTGTCTCTTTCCACAGCTTTTCTGGGGTGATTTTGGAGGGTGTTAGAACAGGATGAAGCAAGGGTCTGGCCCTGGGTGTTAGCAGGAGGGTCTTTGGCTAGCAGAGAAGGTTGAAGAAAGCACTTCAATAGTTTGGGTTTCTAAGCAACCTTATAATGTCAGCTACATGGTGCAGTTATACAGATAGAAACACAGAAATGCATTTGGTCAGGAAAAGATGGTTCAAATGGGTCCCTGTATTCACTTGACCCTTTTTGTGACATTTAGAGCTTAATGACATTAAAATAAATCACAAGCTCAACTCAATATTTAACTGCTTTACTGAGCTGAGACGTAAACAAACACATGAAAAAGAATTCTAAATTAGAGAAACTGCTGATTTTGCAATGACTTTCATTTCACTTATAGTGTTTAAAAGAGAATGCAAAATGTAAGGAATTTATAAATCCAACAATGACTTTTACAACTATCAACTTTTTAAGTAGTCTCTGCATAACATATGTAGGTATATTCATAATTTTAAGGAAACCACAACTTTTTAAGTAAATGATATTAAAATATACACAATATCTACAAACATAAACAGGCATATAATACAGAATTATGTACCTAAATAATGTACCTAGATTATGTATCTAAATCTATATGCTGTAAGTAGGGAATCCCCTAAACAGGGATATGTGTTTTAGTTAGCCAGTGTGGTCACAGAGCCAGAACACAAAATACAAAATAATTCAAGGGTCCATGTTGCTTTGGAAGAGAGAAGTCATGCCTCACCAGTCTCGCAAGGCATTGTCAGAAGAGCTTGTAACCATTTCTGTAGCTTGATCTGGTCAGTGAAGTACAGCTGAGTCTTGAAAAGCCCCTGGATCAAAGACTACAGAGGAGGACAGTACTGTGAGGTGAGAGGCATTTTCCTCCTTTGTGGTAAATACCTGATTTTCAAAAGGGAGAAATAAATTGTCAGTCTTCTTAATGGAGAAAGTCACAGTCACCTTTTTTTTGTCTCTTTGGATGTTCACAAAACTCCATGTTAGCTGGAAAGGGAGTGAACAGCGAGGATAGCAAGTTGGCAAAGTTTACTTCAAATATTTGATATCAAAACTAAAGCTGACTGTGAAACTGTGACAGTAATCTTACAGTAGAAAATATATAAAGAATGCAACAAGCAGTGACACTTTTGTGTCAATAAATGTGGAGTGATGCAGTATAGGAACTATGGATACAGAGCAACAGGACCCATGTTACCTTCAAGAAGAATGATCTGGGAATCACTGTGGATAATTGTCTGAAATTGTCAAGTCAATACTCGGAGAAGGTAGAAAACATTGTTTCATGCAGCTAAGGAAGGAAGGAAGCTTAGGAGATGAGTCGTGGTGTGCTATAGTCACATCACAAGTCCATTCACATGCTGGTGTTTGCAGGCAGTACTGGGCTTCCCACCTCAGAAATGGTGAAACAAAGTTAGGAAAAGGAGAAGAAGAATCACCAGAAGCCTGAAGAAATACTGAATAGTTTCTGCAAGAGGAGGATTATTCAAGTAGGGAAACAGCTGCTGAGTTAGGTGTGATTAAACTGTATTAAGCCACCAGTGGTAGGAAGCGGAATGAAAAAATGGAGGGTGCTGCTCACAGCTCACAAAGTGAGAACTGTACTGAGCCCACAGGAAATGCTCAGGCACACCATGCATTGCCACAGGGATCTGTGGCAGAAGTATAAATAGCTTCCAAAATTAGTGATGAGTGGGCCTGTGGAGGATCTCTCCATCCTAGAGAGTGAACCTGCAAGTGGGTCATGTTTAGGCAGCACCAGTTAGGGAGACTTACCCTTTTCTCTTTTTTTTATTAAAATAAAGAACATTGACAATTTAAGACGGAGGTTGGATGAATAGAGGAAGAACTTCCAGTGCTTTTTACTGTTGAAGATTTATATGGGGTTTTGTGGGATTTTTCCCAGTCAAGGGCTGTTTGGGATATTATTTTAGAGTCTAGTCAGCCTGTGCTCTATGAAGTAGAACTGCTTCCTTCCCTGGCACCTCATTTCACAGCATTTCATGCAAGTTTAGGTTGGATTACCCACTGTCACTGGTCCTCTAATGCAATAAGTGAAAGGTTAATGCATTGCAAAAGTAACTGTGATAATCATGAGCTGTAATTTAGTCTGTTTAGTGTATCCACAGGACTAATTCAGAACTGCATTAAGCAAAACAAGAAGTAATGCAAACTTCATATTGTCTCCCTTATACTGTAGTCTCATTTAATTAGTCACTGAAACAACCTCCTGAAAGCTTTTCCTCTGTCTTGTTGTTTGAATCATGAATTTTAAAGACTTTTGAGAGAGTGACTCAGGAGGTGAAACAGCAGGGCTTCTGATGTCATTTATAAGCTCTGTACTGGAAACTATTTCAGTGTCGGTAGCTATGAAACTCAAGCAACTTAGCCTGTAATTTCATCATTTGAGACTAAGTGATGAGAAAACTAATGCTGTCAGTGCCCCACTAAACAGTATTAGCATTCTCCATTGCCTCTGCTTATTTGGAAAATGGATAATGAAATAATTGGCATTAAAGCCAGCTGTCAGCTATGGGTTATCCCACAAAGGAAGAGGTTAATATGACCACTGAAATACATACAAGAGATTCCCACAATAGTTGGTTTTCATTACAGTAGTAGTTCTGCAGACTGAAGTTAGGCAGGGACGGCGCACAAAACATCTGTCCAACCCCTAAAACAAGCAGTCAAGCACTCTACAGGGCTTGCAGCAGAAGAGATGTTGAGGTACCTATGGGGCATTCCAGCCAGCCCATCCTAAACACAGCAGCAGAGTTACTCCCTGACCACTTGAGATTTGTGACTTTGTTGGGTTTTAGAAAGGCACAACATGAAAATAAAATAAGAAATTGTGTTCCTGTTCCTTTCTTTTGTCAGTTTTTCCTTTTGTAGGTCTTTGGCACCTATCCTTTGAAGGAAAAGCCATGTGTCTTCTCATTTCCGCCCTGAAGTTTTGACCTTTCAAAATGTGTGAGGCAGAAATGCTCCAGCTATGAGAAAGGAGAGGCTATTGATTCTATTACTGTGTGTGAGGAATAGAATGCTCTTCTGTATTCATGCTTTCCTGGTACATACCAGTTTTTAACTACATAGGAGATTGTGATATGTCCCTTTGCCTCTTATTTCATTATTTTGAGTACTTGATGTAAAAGAAAAATATATGTACATTTCATCAGGATTTGCTTTATTTTTAAGGCATTATAGACTTTTAGTACATTTCTAAATAGTGTAATTGGCATGACAAAGGTCTGAGATTAGAATAAACTTGAACATTAAGTAAAAGCATTTTTACCTGTTTCTTAAAGAAAAAGCAGGAAACAAAAGCAGTATTTAATAGATGGGCGGGGGGGGGGGGAGTTGGGGGAGGAATCTGTCTTTTATAGCCAGGAAAATCACTGCAGAAATAAAAACAAGGTTTCAGATCAGGCATCTGATGTCTTGACATCTAACCACAAGCAATACCTTTAATGGCATGTAGGTTTGTCTTGACACGAAGGTGAAGCTCAAACAGGTACTTGGAAGATGCAAGCAAAGCCCATGTTATAACCCCTTTCTATTTGTAAACTTTTGGAAACATTGAGGAAATTATGCCTTGTTAAGTGAGGCATTTCCAACTTTGCTGTTAGGAGGTAGTACAGCTTACTCAATAGGACACTGGCCTCAGCTCAGATGTCTGGCATCTATGCCTTTCTCAGCTGCTGTGAGAAAATGAATCTGTTGTTTCATCTCGGCATGCCCCTTTCATCCTTCAGTCCCTCCTGTCTGTTTAGAGTGTATGTTCTTCTGAGCTGGAGTCTTTTGTCTTTGGAGAGGTGTATATATACAACACATAAAATAATAGAGTGGCAATTCTGTCAGGTCCTCTGGGGACTGATATAAAATGAAACCTGAAAAAGTTACACACTTTTTTATACATCATTAGCATATTAACTTCACTGTATAAAGCAACATCATGCAGAGGTCAGTATCCCAGAGATCCAGCTGTAATGTGGAAGACTCAGGACACCCAAGAGAAGTTACAGAAACAGTGGGGATTTTCCCATTCTATCTGAAAGATTCATGGCATAGCTGTGAAGTTCACTTGAAAGCAAAGACAACTGGGAAGCTATTGATAGGACTCCGTAGCAAACGTGTCCTGACTCCACAACTCATATTTGACTTCCTTTGGCAATTGAATGCTGTTTAGGGTATAAAAAGAAAATAAAGAAGATGTAGGGAGGAGTGTAATACAAAATGTTTTAACATGTAAAATGACTCTGAAGTTACTGCATGCTTTCCCTCTTGAAGATATTTGTGTTTTATGGAACACAGTTTTATGGAAACTGCCTTTGTAATCATTCTGATAATCATTATCTGCTTTTCCAGTCTTTTTTTTCACAAATGACAGTAATTCGAGTGCTTAAATATCTGGCAATAATTTCATTCTAGTTATGACAGCATGCTTATGAAGGCAGTAGTGCCTGACAGAGAGTGACAAGAAGCAATGGTCATCATTGACATACCCATCATTCCTTTTATCTCAATAGCAGATTCTCATCTTCTTAAGCTGGCAATAAGACCTTTGTCAGTTTATTAATGTGTGAAGAACTGGTGTTTCATATGAACACATTGTAAGGAAATAATATCCTTATCATCAGCTAATGAGTGCTTGCATTGGGCATTTCATGCTGAGATCAGAAGCTAGAAGGGATGGAGTGTTTTTCAGAATTCCTCAATGTGTGTGTGTTTTCATCAAGTTCATTTAGTAATCACAGCTGATTGCTAAGAATACATGGTCACTATGAATTGCCAAAGCAGCTGCTTTTCCCTGCCTTATGCAGTGCATCAAACCAAGTATGACATAGCTGTTTATGCAGAGAATCATCAGATGAGTTCAAGACAGGAATGAACTTGAATTGAAGAATTTTTTTTTATGTTGTGTGAATTCTAAGAGATGTCTGGAAGACCCAAGGCACGCTGGGTTAGAGTGCCAGAAGAATGGCTGAGTTTGGCAGGCACCCCTTGAGCTCGCTTAGTCCAACTCCCTGCTTAAGCAGCAGATTGCTGAGGACCATGTTCTGTCAGGCTTTGAATATCTCAAAGGATGGAAGCACTGCAGCCTCTCAGGGCAACTTGTCCTAGTGTTTGACCCTGGGGAATCACCAGTGGCACTAGATAGCTGCTGATGCAATAATATGCATTACATTAGGTAACTAAGCTGTGCTGAAGAGGGTTTTCTGTCACCTTGTAATGGTGCTATGAATAATTTTTGTATTATTTTATTGAAGGTGTAAATTATTACTTTTCTTCAGTTTTTAATTTCCAGTATTTTTGATGCATTCAAGTAATATGTACAGCATTTATGGCAGCAGTTTTTAACATTCCCTTTTTTTCATGCCACAGCACCTATTATATCCAGCTAGAAGCACTTTCTCACTGATCTCCTTTTTGGTCAGCAGTGTTCCTCATGTGACTTGCATCACTGTAAAAGCAAACAGACTGGAAAAGGACAATTAAAGAGGGTACTTTGGCAACCATCACCTTTTTTTCTTTATGGCTGCTCTGCAAACACAGGAAAAAGCAAAGTGACTGAAATGTGACAGCGTAGCACCTAGCCCATCTCTTGGCTTTCTGTTCAAGTATTGTTTCTACCTGCAAATCAGAATTATATATGTAGTACACACCTACATAAATTAATTAAAGCTTATGGGCTCTTTCAAGGCTGTATGCTGTTCCCTTTCTAGGTGGCTAGCATGGTCATGGGTGAGTAATTTATAGATCTGTGAGACATTGCTCCTCATGTCTGTTACTTGACTTTTAGCTTGGTAAAAATAAGCCATCATTTGTCATTGACTTTTGTTCCTGAGACAAATATTACGTAACAACAACAACAACAATTGTGCTCAGAGTGTTGTTTCTTCTGTTAGATTTTTAGAAAAGAGACTGAAGGTCCCTGTGGACTTTATTGAGGTAACCCACCACGACTGCAGTCTGCAGGACCCTGCAGAACTTCCCTCTTCATGGTCTTCTGCAAGGGCTGGTCTCAGCCCTGGATGCATTTACTGGAGAAGGGGCACTTGTCAGTGTCTCACAGAGCTGGTGACCTCTGGCAGCAGAAATGGCTGCAGGCAGCTGACATCAGCATGGGGGAGTGTCAAGTTTGAAGCAGGAGACTTCCTTGCAATGAAAATTGCTTGCAGTCTGTGCCCCAGAGTGCTTCATGTCCAGAGGTTTGTGTGAAGCCCTCAGGTGTAAACTCTTCTTTGTGCTCAAAGCCAAGAAGATGGATTTTCACTTTAGTTTCTAATTACAGAGGATAAAACTACTTTCTTAGGGTCTTTTCCTTAGTCTCTCAGGATGTTTGCAGGTCACTGGTTTCAATGCTAACCCACAACATGACGCAGACAGCATGGCCAGTTTGAGAACCTTTTGATTTTCTTGCACAGTAATTAATTGCTTGATGTCAAAGTTGGTAATTTTCTGATTTATAAAATCAATTCAGAGAGGAAAAAAAACTTTTCCAGTGTTTCAGAGAGTTAAACATGACAAAGCAAAGGGTGTTTTTTTAGTTCCACTCACAGGAATAAAATGCTATTCTGTAAATCCATAGTTATTCTGATTAGTGAAATTTCTATGACAAAATCTGGGCAATTTTGTCTTGAATCTTACAGAAGTGTTCAAAAACAGTAATGGGGTGCCTCAACAGCTTAACTTGTAATGTGTCCATAGTGCAGAAGTCCATTGGTTAAAAGATTTATCATTGTTCAATCATTTTATGATTGCATGTATTTAAAAGGATTCAGAAGAAAATTTTAAAAGTGACTATAACTTGACTCAATGCTAATGCTAAAATTTTAGCTAATGCTAAAATTATTAGAACGTAATTCGGCACATGTAACCTACCCAGTGACTTCTGCAGGATTGCAATACTTCAAGTCAGGAGCAAACAGGTCATTTAAGAGCAAGAGTAGCTTCTTAAAATAAAATCAATCACAATACTGTACAACCTTATGCTGTAGCATTTGGTCTTTCTGCTTATCATTCTTCTTATGAAGGGATCTTCACCTTGGGTGGAATTAAAATGCATTAACTTTCTATTCCTTTTCTCTAAAATAGAAGTGAGCTGAGCAATCCAAGTCAGTCCCCATTACAGCAAGAAAAACATGCCTGTTACCCACAGGGAGAGCTGGACTCTTCTGAATGATTGTTTGAGTGATCAAAAATATGTATTACAGGAATGTACAGTTGTGCTGTGGGAAATTTTGCTTTCATTCTCTTCAAAGGCTTCAGGCACCTCAGGAAAACCAAGAAAAATCATAACATTAAGTCTTACAAGCACACATGAGTTTATCAAAGCCTTCCTCATCTGATACTGATTTCCACTGCATGTAAATAAATATATCAATAATTTATGTACTTCATCTTTATAGTCAAACAGTCTTTTTTTCCTTTTTACTTGGCAAGGCAGGAGTATCCTCAGTCTGTGTTTCTTCCTGGAGCCCATAGCTCTTACTTGTGAATTCACACAGGTCTGTGGGTTTGTAGACCAAGAAAGGAGTGGGTCTTGTGCCGAGTCCTTCCCTGGGAGCTGTGCACCTCCTAGCCTTGGTCAGGGAACAGGACAAAGGAATCAATGCAAAGGAATTGCAAGCAGTGAATGAGTGTGGTGGGGGGAAATATAAAATTGACTTGATATCAAAATTTGATGTGGAATTCTGTTAATGGTGGAATGATTGTTGACATTACAACAAAGCTGATGGAGGCTGATAAAATTGGAGGAGAGGCAGAGGTAATGAACTGGGAAAGAAGGAAATTCAAGGGAGTAGGGGGTTAGAGAGGGTCAGTGGGTACTGGGGCAGAGAATAGCCAGGGTAATAATCCTGTGCCAGCATCTCTGCAGCAGCTCCTAGTCCGATAGCAGCTTCTCCAGCTCATCTTGGCTTTGGTCTGCCTTGAGTGATGCCTTGCAAGCATTATTTGGGCTCCCTGAACCCACTGGGCTTGGGGAAAAGTAGTTCTTTCCCTGCCCCTGTGGTCCCAGAGGGAATCAGTTGTTGTTGAATGGGAAGAATTAGGATTTCACTTAACTTGCTTCTGCCCCAGCTGATAAGGACTCCTGACTGTGAGAGGAACATAGTCCTGGGCTACCTGGAAAACCCCAGATTATCTGGAAACTTGTTCTGAAACAGCACATCCTTGTGATGCAGAGGGGATCAAAAGCAGAAGCAAATTCCAAAGTGTTCCCCATCACAAGTAACAGCAAGGAAAGGATGCATAAATCAGTTGTAACTCATCAGTGGAGAACAGGGGAAGCGCTGCTGTGGAGTTACTGTAGGGATTTTCCTGCTTGAACTCTGTTTCAGAAGAAAATGGATACATACTGTTGCTGAGGAAACAAGTTTCCCAGGGGAAGCTTGGCTTTTCCCCAGTGTGAATTTTTGCTGCCTCATGCTCACACAAGTCAATTAACCTAAAACCTACAAACTGCACATGGTACGGCTCTGTACAGTTATTATATTTCAAATGTATTATGAATTTTATACAGTTGCATGTGGCTTTAATCATTAACAGCCAAGGAACAGATTCAAGTTTATATTCCTCTTTAAATATTTGTATTCCTGTAATGGAACTTTGCCCATTTTTCTCTGTAGGTGCCAGCTTGCGTAATGACATCAATAAATACTTCTGGTTTCATCATTCTCAAGGGGACACGATGACAGTTCAGGATCCAAACCAGATGAATCTCTGTGCTGCTGTTTGGACTGTTGTCTCCTATGTAATTGCTGACATGGAGGATATGTTGCCAAGGTAATAAAACAGCAAGAAAGAGTATTTCTGTTCTTCAGTAAAGATTGTAAGTCCACTAATGCATGTGGACTGCAGCTGTAGTAAATCCTGGTACCCTTGGTTTTCTGCATTATTATTATATCTGTTTTCCTCAAAACACACTCTCTTTTATGCATTCCTGATTCTTTTTGCTGTTTTGATCTGTTCCATTTGTGATTTTCACTTAAATGTGTTCCTTTACATACTTCTTGTATTTCAGATGAAGATATGATTGACTATGATATAATACCCATTTGTATGCACAGTGATCATGTGCAGCAGGAAAAATATACAAAATAAAATTTTTGCATCAGACTAGTGTATTGATTTTGTGTACATGTTTACTGATTTTGTTTCTGTTTTTCATTCTGTGCATTGGAGTTATGTATTATTAACCAAACAGCTCTTTCTTTTCACTGTTTTAAGGTAATACTGTAGTTTCTAGAAGTTCTCAGGTTATAGGACAAATTAATCTTGTCTTTTTTAATGTAAATATATGGTAGAATGGTCAAATTGTAGTCAAAATGCTTAAATAGTACATTAGCTTCACTCAGGTCCATTTTTAGCTCTTATGAGACTCAGATAAACTAGGACACAGAGGATATAAAGCCATCAGAGGATTCCCAGCTCTCCTGTGTTTTTTTGGGCAGCTCCTCATGGAAAGCCATGTGTGTCTTTTTCTTTCTCATGGAAGACTCGCCATTGTGACAGGCAGAGAATTTCGTGTGGCAGTTTTTCTATGAAATGCCATGTTTCAGAAACAACACACAGCTGTGATTTGTGACCTTCAGTACTTGCCAGCTGGTATCCAAACAAAATGTAAGAGCAGATTTTGATTCAGAATCCTGAAGCCATTCCTAGCTGCCCCTGGCTTGCAGGGATGGTCTCCCATGCTGAAGCTGGGCTAGAGGATGCTGGTACAAATTCACTTTGATGGAGGGATTAACCTGGGAATTTGGTTTTTATATACTTTGTTGGTTTGGGGGTTGGGGATTTTTCTTGCTTACTGAGATTATGAATATTCAGATGAGTTTTGGCATATCTGTAGAGAAGGTATAACTGGCCTTGGGGAATATTTTAAGGCGTATGATTTCTGCTCATTTCCTTGTGACGTGATCCTTGTTTGTGATTTTAAATTTTACAACAAGGAAACTTATTGTGTGAATAACTGCTGCAATGTACTCAGCACCAAAAAACTAATGTTAGCAACATGGAGCATTATACCAAATAGCAGGCAATTCCTAGTGCTGTTAATCAGTTCTGCTATGAGCAATAGCTGAATCATGAGCAATTCATTTTTATAGAATTCATAATCATGGTATCTGTTTACTGTGATAATAGCTGTTTTCCATCAAATTTATTAACTATTTCAATATTCCCTCCAAATCATTTCAAGACCATAAAAGCTGCCTGGAGATACACTGCTCTATCTTTCTAAAGAAACAATATTGAAATAGAGTTGGCAAAGATTTCTTCAGCTTTCAAGGCGTGATGCCTGTGTTTCTTTTTGCTTGACAAGAGCATACTTGGAGGTGCTCACCACTGACAGATCCTCAGCTGTCTCCAAATCCAGCTTTTTGTCCTTCACACAATGTGAGTTACTGTTTCCTGAATTGTTGTTCCATATTGTTTTCCCTCAGGGTATAAGGCTTTGTACATCAGAAATTCACAAGGATGTTCTGTGAAGTTACCTATATTGTTGCAAATCTTAACCTGTGCTCTCTTGGAAATGGTGTTTATTTGTGTTTTTCTCCATTGCCTCAAGTCAAATGGAAAATCTCTGGAGTCAAGAATACTCCTCTGCTGAGGAGAATAACACTACAAGTGTGCACATGGCACCACAGCACATGTCAAGATGTGCTTGTCAGCTCCTAAGCAAGAAAATTAACCATTCCCAGGCCAAAAGCAACACAACTATGTAAGATTGTAAAAATTAGACCATGATGCCCCTGAAGAAAATGTAACCTTCATGTCAGTTTCAGACACACAGCTCTAGAGAGAAGCGTTGGTTTTGGAAAAAAAATCAAAACTGCCATGACATTTTTATAGAAATGACAAAAATAAAAATATTTTATTTCTAAGATTGAAAAACAAAGATTTTTTTTAACTTGTAAAACCAGATTTCATTAAAATAAGACATTGTCTCTGATTCTTTTTTTTTTTTTCTGATGTGTATTGGTTCTCAGACCTATCTGTCCATAGTATTCTCCTGGTAATCTGTCCATTCAGATGTACCTCCCTCAAAACTTTCCATAAACAAGGACATGCTAATACATTTCTTTTCTTTCCAGTGGGATTTTGTACCATCTGTGCAATAGCTTATCTTTACCACTGCTCAGTGTAGCAATTATATTATTCCAATTAGTGACCATTAAACATGGATCACTTGGTCAGTTTTCAATTCAAGAGCACTTCTGAGGTGATCCAGGTAAGTCAACAAAACTTTTCCTTCCACTCACATACCATTAATCTTTGGGAATCTTTCTCAACTTTGAATTGAGAAAGTAGCAGCTTAGGACATTATTTATATTACTATTATTGTGAGGGTCACCTGCCATAAATCTGTGCTCATCATAAGGAATTTGATAATGTTCTAGGTCAAGGGGACCATGGGTAAAATTCCCTCCAATAAACATTTGGGGTTTTGCCTGCAAAGATCTGTGAGGTGAGAGCTGAAAAGACCAGCACTAGTATTTTAATGTATGTTGAAAATTTAAATTTCAAATAATAATTTTCCTCAAGGTATTACAAATCTCTTGCATCTGCTGAGAAGTGAAGCCCCTGGGTAGTCTTCCTTTCAGCTACAACTTGAAGCTTTCAAACATAGTTACAGAGGGATGAGGCCAATACATAATTCATTTACCTGACTAGACTATAGTACAGATGCTGATGAAAAATCTGTTTTCAATACTGCATAATGTAATGTAAGTAATTTTGCCAGTAATAAAAGAAGAATTGTAGGGTAGGTTTGCTTTTGTCCTTCATTGTGCCAAGACAATAGTGACATTTCACTGTCTCTTTGAATGATTCTGTTCTATGTGTTCTCACAAGACTTTTAGCTCCCTTAAAATAATTAAAAACAAAGAGAGAGTTGAAGCAGTGCTGATTCTGTTGCTCCATTACAAACATCCTTGGCTGTGTATTTAGTTAGTATGCTTCCCCCATAGCGATGTGAGACACTTCCATTTACCATAAGTAAATATCAAACTGATCTTGATATCTATATCTGTCTCATGAAATATACATACCATCTAAATGTGCCCAAATGATTAATTTACTGCTGTGTAATGATTAGCATAAAAATCTCATCACTGCACAGGATAGAAATGTTGCCACTAATTGCTGGTTGGAGTGAACAATGTTTTCTGCATAGAAGTTAATGATGCATTGCAGCTCTTGAATGGAAAAACTCAAGACATTTTGGGGGGAGAGAAGATTTTTTCCCCTTCTTTTCTGCTAAATGTTAGGAGACACTGATCATACATAACAAAAAGGAATAGATATAATGTAATAGATATGTATAATAGAAAGGAAATTACACCTTTTGTAGTCTTCTGTCTACTGCAAATACATGGAAACACTGTCCACACACACACTGTGGACTTTTTCATTATCGTTATTTCTGGAAACTCCAGCTGCTTTGCACAAAGGTATGGCCAGCTATGGGCCTGTGATTTCTGGTTACAAATGTTTAATAAGTACGTTGTGCTAACACCTGATTAAGGTTTCAGATGCTTCTCTTCTTGGCAATCGCGTTTGCACTTGGAGGAAGGGCCTTGATGGTGGCTTTATATCCAACTCTGTGTCCAGCTTGCAGTTTGGGTTCACTGCAGGACACATCAACCTCCTGTAGTTTATGTTAAATTCATGTCTTCTGGAGGGTTTTTTATCTTTCCCTTTATTTCTCAGCACTTGTACTGTGCCACAGATATTAGGAATGACTAACTGACTGAAAAAAAATCTGTGTATTTTGTGCATTAGGGCTCAGGAACTGTGAGGTGCAGTTGAGATAACTCAATTGCACATCAGCACATAAGCACATGGCAGAGAGCTCCATCAGGGCCAACACTTGCCTGTATCACTGACCTCTGTTACTGGCAGAGAGTGCTTTGGAACTAATGCAGTGAAATTTTATCACTAGTCATGGTTGTCTCCATAACTATGTGAAAATCAGGCTTATGAAAGCTAAAGAGGGAAGCTCTGGAAGAGGGACCACAAAAGCCACAAAAAGAGCAAGGTTATACTTAGGAACTGTGGCTTCAAGTACCAGTGTTTTACTCTGCTTTGCTGTGAGTTGGGGAACACTACCTAAATCTCCCTGAGTTCCACTGTTAAATGTTGGTAGTGGTGTTTGGTGCTGGTGTTTGGTGTAGCCTCATTTAACAACACTGTTAAAAGACATGATGCAAGTAAAATCTAAGTTCATAGCAGAGGTGAGGTTCAGTTGGAGGAGAGGAATTAGAAGTAAACACCTTCCAGCTACATGAGAATTCACCTGTAGAATGTGTCTTTTAGTAATTACTGTTTGCATTCGCAATACTTGCATTATTCACATTATTTGCATTTACTATTTGACATGAAAAACAAAAAGAAATTTTCCTCCTTCAGGTACTGCTGTTTCAAAATAGACTTTGGACATCAGGCATATCAGTTTTAAATTAATGGTACTTGGCATGTGGCAGTGATGTGGGACAATTATGTGTGCAAGATGGTCACACAAAATGCCATCTATATATATATATCATTTCACTACGTTGAAGTGTCACACACATACTAAGTATTTCACAGAATCAGGGGCCACACACTGGGGCAGTTTGGGAAAAGGGAATAGGTTAAATGATTTCCCAACAGTCCTGCAGCCAGTCAGTCCTAAAGCTAAGTATAGTTTAGTTTCTGCTTCAGCCAATCTGTGCTGCCCATAAATGAGTTGCTACTTTCTTTTTATATCACTGAGAAAACTTTGTTGCTGAAGTGTAAAATTTTGTGCAAAAATGACACTTGACTGGTTATGGGCAATGTATGTGGACTGAACTCTCAGGAAAGTCTTCAAAACTGATTTCACTGAGGTTCTTTGTGATTCAAATTATAATCTCTGAAATATGTCAGCTTCAGCTTTGTGAGTGTGATTATGCAATATTTTGCTTAATCTAAATTGTCTATATATTTTGCTTCTTCCAGAGATATTATGTCAGTAATACAGCTGCAGAGAATTCATATAATTACTGGTACTTAAAAGCAAATTTCACAGTTCTTCTACACTTCATCATTTTTTTATTTTGCTTTAAATTTCTATCACTGGGACAGAAAGGTTTCACAAATTTTAATATGAGATGCAGTGCAGAGACTAATGATTGTTCAAAAGCAGATAACAAAATATTCATAGCTTTTAATAAAGTGTCATGCTGGTATTTCCATGGCTATTATTGAGCTTTAGCTCGTGAGGAAGGTGAGTTTAACAAGAGGAATTGCTAGAAAGGGAGTTGTGAGACATTTAACCACATAAAGTTAAATGTTAATGATGTTAATGCTTTACCCCTCAAAACTGTTCATTGTAGAAGTAGAGAAAGCTATAAATACCCACAAGAAAATGCTTGATTGTCTTCAGCAGTGATTCCCAGTGCTGAGTCCTGCACAGAAGGTATTTTAAGTGTTTATAATGTAGCCTGAACCCTTAACATGAAATGCTGAGATGCAAACACTCAGTTGTGAATCCCTATATTCCTTTTTCTCGATGTAAGCAGGATGCAGCTCTATTGGGAGTTCAGCTTAGCTTTGGTATTGCTGTCCCTCCAAGCAGGACTGCCCCTGGCTATGTAGTGAGCCTATTGAAGGATAAGTACAAGGAGTAGAAGAAATTACTTAAAATGTTGATCTTGTTAGATCTTTCTAAAACAGTGAAACTGTGGCGGGGGGGGGGGGGGGGGGTGGGTGGGTATTAATGCACAAATGCCTTTGGTTTGTTAAACAGCTGAACTTAGGTTTCAGCATGTGCAGTTGTTGGAACTTTTTTCTTTCCTCTCATAAACAGTAGTGTCTTTATAGATATGAGAAGGTAATAAATTAAGTAATTCTGTAGGCTTTGTATATGTACTACATGTATTAAACCACAGCCTAAGTTACAAAAACTGTAACTTGGATCAACATTTATGAACAGGAACTAACTTTTAAACATGAAGAGAGGATTAATTTCCAAGTTGTTAGAAGGAAACAGATATGATAGAGGGAAGTATAGATTTTTACTTTCAATACAGCAAAATGTAATTTCAGGTGTCCTACATAGTGTTTGCTAGAACTCATAGGAGGAATAAGAGAGAATGTGCATAGCATTCTCTGTTGAACAAAATTCCAAGAGTGCTTGCTGGCATCAGTAGAGGCTGCCCCTCCAGAGACCCTCTGGTTAGGGAGTTGTCCATCCCCTGTGTATTTGATAACACTGGGTGTGCAATATTCCCAGAGCTATGTAAGCTTGAATTTATGGGGTGAGGACCAGAAGCATTTATTTGGAATGTTCTGCAAGAAGTGTGTGATACAGCTGTTCTTGATACAGCTGTTCTTGGCACCACATCTTAATGTGACAAGCAAAGAGAGCTGTTGGTGGCTCAGCCAGCTGCTGAGCCCGTGTGGTTCTGTGGGATGTGTGAGCACTCCAGGCTTCACGTAGAGGAGGGAGAACTGAAGATTGCTGATGAGACTCCAGGTGTTTGGTTGGCCTTTTTCTATACCAAGAATGTGGCATTGTCATAGAGAATCTTTCTGCTCTTCCTCTGGATGCAGAGGACCTTTGCATCCATGCTCCCATAGAAGTAGAATGAGGAGACTATTGGGGGACCATCTGGAGGTGAGTACTTTTTTTTGCTCTCCAAATTCTCAAAGTCCAGGAAGAGCTTGTGGTCTCAAGCTTTTTTTTGCCTCCCAAGCTGCAGTACTTGTGTATCTTTTAGACTTGGATTTGAAATGGATTTGTAATATACAACATTGTCATCACACCATGGAATCACCAAAGTCTAATACTTTTCATGTTCCATATCTCTGCATTTCAGAGCTGTGTCTAAACAAGCAGGAACAGTAATGGCTGTCAGCAGAGTGCTTGACAATATCATCAAAGCAGAAGAGCTGAGTAAACATTTGCTGTGTGTGCTCTATTAGGTGTCAACAAAAATGGTATTCCTCCCTCCCTCATCTGTGAAGTGATGGAGGGGAGAATATTACTGTCTGTGATTCTGCAAGTTAGACTGGCTGCTACAATACTACTAAATTGGTTTGAGGCATAAGATTATATGAGACATCAGAATTTGGCAAACTTCAGGGAAATCACAAATGTAGCAACATTGTTTATTGCATAATGTTTATTCACACAGTAGTGAGTGATCCTTTAAAAGTGTAAGTGGCTTATAGTATTTGCAGAAACATTCTGGTGACAAACTAAAGCTTTGTAAGACTGCTTTTACGTTATTGTAATAAACTGACAAAAGTAAAATTAATACCTGGGTTTTTTTAACTTACACTTTTAGATTCCTCTGTGGAAAAAAACCATCAGCTTAGCTTAAAATAACTATAGAAAGAGTTCCCAGGGGTCCTCTGATTTACACTGGCTTAAAATATCGCAAAACAAAGATTGAAACTCCAGAATAGCATTGGTCAACCCAGGAGGAATTTCTTCAAAAATACTTGCAAATGTGAGCATATGGCGTTGGGGTTTTCTGCAGAGTTTAACAGAGAAAGCAGTTATATAAGACATTTTCTTTTTCCCAAAGTTGTCCTGATTTTAACAAAAATACTCCTATTGCTATTAATCTCAAATATTCTAACGCGCTCTAACTTTACTACCATGTTGTAAAAAATTACTTTCAGGCCACTTTTTTTCCCCTTTTGAATAAGCTCAGTTTAGTGGTTTTAACTTAAGACAATAAACCAGGAACTCCCAGGTTCTAAATCTGCTGTGGTCATCGTCTTGCTGGGTGGTCTTGGCACACCCTAAAGGTATGCCTTCTGTGTGGACTGAATTTGTTACACACTGAAAACCCCCAAAAACCACCTATTTCCTAGCCTGGATGCAGCTAGAAGTGTGGGCCACTGTTTTGTTCTAATGATGTTCTCACAGATGAAAACAACTGAGATTTGGGCATTTTCTAATTGATGCTCCATAGGAATTAAACTTTCTGATGAATAATACTACAGATTGGCTGAAATATACATACAGTTGTGGTCCATCTTCACTGTGGCTGATTCACAGTTTGGAGTGGAAAAGCCATCAAAATTTGGTGGATTTTTTACCTCAAGACCAATGAAACCTTGGAGTTTGGGGGTATTTTCTGTTTATTAAAAATGAACTCTCTGCACATGAAATTGTAGCTCTTTGCCTTCAGAGTTCTGCAAAGAGACTTCTAGAAAATAACATTAAGGGGAAAAAGTAGAAAAGGTTAGTACAAAAACTGTTCTGTGTGGTAATGAGGCTGAAAACAGGGAATATATTCCAAACTTGTGGAGGTGTTGAGTTTGTTGGGGTTTTTTCTCAAAGAAGGAGAGTTAATATAAGTACAAAGTAATTTAAATAATGTGTCACATTTATTCTTAATTCAAATTTACTTTCTTATGGATGTGGGGAATATACCCTACTGGAGTCAACTCAGACAAAATTCAACAGGAAATGTCCCACCCCTCTTCATTGTCCTGGACAGAAATCTACACAAATCACAGATTCTGCTTCTGTAGCTGATGCTTACTGAGCCTTTAGTACAAGTAGTTAGAAGTCATCCCTCATGAAAGAGTTGGAAGCTAGTGAAATGTCAGAGGATTCCCCACCATATTCAGTTTATTACAAATTCATGTGCTGTCCTCTCAATTTTGCTTAGTGGATACAATTAATAACACTGAAGACTTCTCAGGGTATAAATTAGGATTTAAATTTGAGCTGATGCCAGTGGCTTAAAGAAGACGGTTTACTGATAACTTGGTCTTCAAACTGCACAATATATCAATTATCCACTTTCTCATCTGTCAGCTCTGGCTCCAGATTTGATAAGTGGTTTAAACGGCATTTCTTTCGTAAAGGAAACTGCAACAGAACTTAGTTGCATAAAACAGTTCTTTGCACTTTAAGTAAAAGAACTTTGAAACCAAAACTGTCTTTAAAATACCCATTGCCTCCAATTTTTTTTTCTAAATTCCTTTTTAAAAAGTCAGTTTCAGTTTCTGTCCCTAGTAATATACATATTCACAATCCACACAGCTGAAATAAATCAGAGCAGGGAGGACTCACTCTTTTTGCAGCCACTAATGTTAGCAAAAGTAGTGATTTAAAAAGTAGAAACAGCAATGGTATCCAATATGTTTGAGATGCTGCTGTTCCAGGAATGGAAAATAAATTCTTGTCTTGTATTTAGAATGGAAGAAAACTAAACATCTCTAGGGAAATGAGATGCATAGACTAAAATAGCAAGTGCAAATGGGAGATGAGAAATTCTTACTATGCCCAGGGAAGGTAATGTAGTGACAGTACCTGAATCACTTCAATAATATGGTAGTGGGAAAAAAGAAGAAATGAGAAGCTGGAGATAAAAATGCCTGTACATCCAAATAAAAATATGAAATTCATAATCCAGGAAACCCTGCAGTTGTCTCAGATGTTGTTACAGGACCAAGAGGTGGGCCATGCTGATTGCAGGCTTGGAAGTTTAAAGCAGCTTTAAGCAAACCTGAGCCAGCTGGATGGCAGAAATATGTAACTTATGGGTTCATTATCCTTCATCACCCAAGAAGGTGAATCTGGCTGATCTCACTGCACTTACATTACAATTTTGGTTCAAGAGAAATTTGGAACAACAGTCCCTGATACAAGAGAATTTTTGGGTGGAGCTGTGGTTGGAAACTGCAGCATGTACTATTGCTGTAGCAGGGCTTTTCACCTTTTTCCTTTTGCTGAGGATTATTTCATGAAGTCAATACTGTGTCTCATCAAAGCTTACTTTAAAGTTGGAAACTGATGGTCATCCCATTATTTCCCCTGAGCAAGTTTTCTTTGCAGTGAATCTCCTCTACAAACTTCTTTGGAGCTTGTAGCTTACTAATGTCATAACACTGGCATTCAATGTGTTTGCACAGATTTCATGCCCAAAAAACTTACCCTTGAATATGTCTTCCAGGAGAAAATTATGTACATGCAACCACAGATGTTGGTTATTTGTATTACATACAAGGATTCCTAACTCAAGAAATAAAGGAAGCAAACTCAACTGTTTTTCTGCTTCTCCAGCCTTTTGAGGTCGATGCCTCTGTGGAACCTCAGCAGCAGCCTGGGAAGAGCAGGTGAAAGGAAAACTACTGCATGGAGAGTGTAGGCAAGGCTTGTCAGTCAATTGCTGTGCTATTTGCCTTTGTTATGTCACTACAAATTCAGTATCCCAACATCACATTCAGAGAAGCTTTCCAAAAGCCAAAGGGCATTCATGTTTCACCTTCCTTTATGAAGGATGTTCTGAAATACCAAAACCTGCCTTTCTTTCCTCCAAAGGGCTTTATGTGTGTAACATTGCTGTCTAATGCTATAGGTTGCTATCTAACACATTAATGTAAACAGCAGGAATAGAATCTCACCAAAAATTGGTTTTTGCACTTTAATCTTTAGAAGAAAATGATTGCACATTTTTGTACATGGTTGAAGCAAAAGTTCTGCCCAGAAAAAATAAGATATTTCCTGGCAAAGGAAGGTGTGGTTCCATGAGATAAAAGGGAGGTGTATGTTTTCTCACCACTGAATTTGCCTGAAGGTATGTCTTATAACAAATTTTCTCTTAATGTTGTGATGATCCATAAATTCAGGTCAATTTAAATAGCCAGCCAGTCTGCATTTTAAACAGAAAAAATCTCAGAGAGCTCCAATGTATCAAGTCCTCTGAAAGTCTCTTAATGGCAGTTAATAAAAAGAACTTCTAAATCAACACATCAGTTTCCTGGAAGCCAATGGAAAGTCATTAAATCAGAAGTACTCACATCCCTGGAAGATTTCAAGCACTCACATCATGATCACTTTGTGTCTGGGGAAAAAGATGATCAAAACTTCTGTGAAGAAAATCAATGGGTTATAACACACTAATTTCGTTAAAACCAGAGTTTTCACAAGAAATTGAAAATCATTCTCTCAAAGTAACTATATTATTGGCATCCCTTCACAAAAAGCTGCATTTTCTCCCTAACTGGCTGCAGAGGGAAAGATTGTTTCATTTGGTCTTGAGAAAAGCCCACTACTATCTCTCCTTTGTAATATGTGAAATGAAAGGACTGTGCCTGGCACAAAGACAGGCACTCCTGTGAATTCACTGCAGATTGCTTTTCATTGTATTGTTAGAAGTCTTTATTTCCAACCTCTCCCCATTTCCTAGACCTAACTACCAAAGCTCAACAAGACCTCAAACCAAACAAGGATTTAACACAACAACAACAAAGACAACACAAATGTGTTTTAAGACTTCAAAATACTTTTCTTTTCTCTTTCAAACAGCTATTTATTTACCTTTAAACACAGCAGCCTCTAAGGTTGAAGCTGTTTATATCAAGAGACTCCTCTCCATTCTGATCTCACAGTAAAGCCTCTGATTGTTTGATATAAACCATAACATATTTATGCAGCTTTGTGGTGCTTTTTTCTGGTGCTCATTTCACTAGCACCTGGCAAGGCTCTTGAAGTTTCCTTTTCTAGAGGGTTTTGTATGTTTTTCTCCAGCATCTTGATTCCTTTGGATTTGGCTGGTGACAGCCAAGCATCCCTTTAATCCTGACCATGTCTTGGGATAAGAAATTAAATATGAAAAATTTTTAAAAAGCAGAGAAGCATCTGTCCCTTGAGACTTCCCTATAGACAAGTGTGCAGTTTCTCTTGGCTTGATGAAGAAGATGTGGTAGAACAACCATGAAGTCCCTCAGTGGCTGTAGGTTGTTGCTACACATGTACCTGGTTTCATGTAAAGGCATAGGAGGTTAGGAAACCTGGTAATCAGATGTTAAGGCACAAAGTCAGTTACATTCAATATGGTTTCAAGTTTTATAGAGAAGACCCTACGATGTATTTTATAGAGTACATAAGCCTGGAAATGTAATAAATTCAGACATAGATCTTGAATGCACACAGGTAGGCTGGCTCCACTTAAAATTCAAATACACTCTCTATTAGATCTTCTAAACACAGGATCTTGCACCAATAGAGTGCAACACTCAAAGCTGCACTGACTTACAGAAAGTGGTATAAAAGTATACTAACTTCTCTGAAATTGAAACTTAAGTGAATTAGTTTAGCCTGTATCACTGAAAACAGTGTTTGCCCAAGATTTTGCTAAGTTAGTGTGAGATTTCCTATTCCTGATAAGCCCCTAAGCTTCCCTGCTGCTGCTGTGCTCATGATCTGTAGCACTGGCTGCCCATTTGTGGGCAGGTGTGCTCATGTTTGATCAGCAAACCCTGTCTGATAAGCGTGAAATAACTATACTATAGCAAAAAGTGTTCCAAAACTGTCCCTGGTAGCACTGAGAAAGGACCACTGGTGGCACATGCCCATGGCCTGGGCTGTTTCTAAAACAAGAAGAGTTCATTCCAACATTATTTCTCTAAGGGGGTCATTTCCAAGTGTGTTGTCCAAGCATGCAGGACTCCAACAGCATCCATATGACCTGTTGGATGGTACAGCTGCGGTGAAGCAGGAGTTTGGCACTTGCTCTCTCCTCCTTGATTGCTGCAAGTGGAAACTCTCCAAGAACCCACAGAAAGTGAGCAAATGTTGTTTGCACTGAGGGCACACTGCTGGAAGGCACAGCAGCTGCTGAATAGGATTTTTTGTGCTTCTGGTTGGAGAACTTGTCTTCCAGGAGGAAAACTGCTCCTGCTGCTCCTGCTGCTCCTGCTGCTGCTGCGGCTGCTGTGGCTCCGCACGAGGGTGCAGTGACAGCAGTGGGTCCTTCCCCTAGTCCTGAGATCACCTGTGTCAGCACTGTGACAGATCAGCTGGTACAGCGATAGTGTAAAGTGCACTCATGTGAGAGACCACCCCAGTCTATCCTTTTATAATCTGGAAATTATTCCTTGGCATTGTTTCTTCTCCAGCACTGGTAGAGAACTCAACCCTCTGCAATTTTGTACACAGAGAGATGGAAGTGAGTAGAAACACATACTTCAGGTTAATCTTTGTTTACTGTTTTGGTTTTTTTAACAGGAAAGCAGTTACACATGATCTTCAAGGACAACTCTCAGATATTAAAAGAAATAAAGCTTATTTGCCACTGGAATAAAAAGATATGGGTGTGAAAGTATTTCACAGGTCATAGCAGGCTGGGAGTAGGGGCAATTACTGAGAACTATGTAGAGGGAAACCTATTTAGCTCTGTTAAACCAATGTTAACAAAGAGTATATTAAAGTACTGTGTATTTTTAAGGTGATGTTGTAATATGTGGGGGGTTTATATCAAACATATTAAATGGAAAACACAGATTTTGCTTGCAAATTAATATTACAAAGAATATGTTTTTGATCCTATGAGAAAAGTAATTAGATGTATAAAGGATATGTCTGGAGGCACATTCCTGACTTACTGTTACTTAAGAGGGGTTGTGAAGTCTAAAAAAATCAGATCACATAATCTGAGAAATTACTAATTGCTTTTAAATTAAAGTCAAGCACCACTGTTTTGTTAGCAAATAAAAAATAAGGTAATGCTTCTTTTAATGTATAGGACAAAAGTAGTTGAAAGTATGTAGCAGATGTTTTGATTGAACTAGCAGACTTTTTTCCAAGTGTAAAAGGCAGTGCACCAAGCAGACAGAGTAGTTCTTGGAAGAAGCAAACTGGTGGGGACAAGTGATGTGAAAAGGAGTCTAAACAGAGATGGAGTTTATTCACCTCATTCATTTAGTCCTGCCAGCTACAGATTCCTGTTTTCAGGTAAATAGAGCTGTGCTTTAAGAGCCTTTCTGTCTTTGTTGCTCCCCACGTGAGCAGAACCAGCTACAGAGCTTGGAAGAGCCTTCAGCAGCAGTCCTGTTCAGCTGGACCAGCACCATATTTCGATGGTTTTTCACATACAAATGAGAAGAAGAGAGTTTCCTTTCTACCTTCTGTTTGGCTTTTTCTCATATCAAAGTTATCAAGGGACATAAAAGCTCGAAGGACAGTCAGTCACTGCCAGTGAAAAAAAAATGCAGGCTGCAAATGACAGCTGATCACAGAATAAAACAATTCTTTGATTTTTTATTCTTCAATTAGAAGATAGATGCTGCGAAAATTGTAGTATTTTGATTTCTTTCAGTTTCTTTTACAGCACTTCAGATAAAGAACAGAGCAGACCCCTCCAGTTGCCCTTTACCAAGAGAGACCTATATCTCTGCATCATCTAAGAATTATTGCATTGGCAGCTATCAACACAAGTCTTAAGCAAAGACGTTTTCCTTAATGCAATCTCCTAGAATTCAGTTCTTTCCAAAATGTGTCTCAGTATTTGGATGGTGCACACATTTGAGAACAATTTTGAGGTTTTAATTAATTCAAGAAGTAGAACTGCAGAACTGAACTGAATGTACTGCAGAACTGAACATACTGCAGAAATTTACTTGGCCTGTGTAGCAGCTGGAAATACAGGCAGATCCTATTGGAGGTGTATCAAAATACATGCACCCATATCTAGGCAGCCACTGCCAAATGAATGCCATATTCTTCAAAGGAGGAACAAACAGTATTAATTATAATTAAGTAAATGGACCCAGAGTGCCTTAATAATGTCAAATGTTGGAAATTAGCTGGAATCTGGTGTACACAGTGAATATTTTTGGTTGACTGGCTATGGCTTATTCCACAGTCAGGAATGCCAAGCAGCTGACCTGGTAAAGGTTCTTGTCCCCACTTACCCTCTCCAACTTTCGACAACATTGTCCATTTGGTTGGTTGGTTGGTTGTTTTCCACAGCTCTAACACATTAATTCCATTAGGGAGGTATTGGCAGAATTAACCCAGTCATGTATTTTCATAACACTCCTACCAAAATACACTGAAAGTTAAAGCAATTTGAAACAATAAACTTTCATCCCTTCATCTCCTTCCCACAGCTGTACTCAAAATTAGAGTAAAACTGCAGGTCCTAATTACTGTAATAAGCTGTAATTCAGGTAGAAACCTGTGAGTCACTCTCTTCCCTGGTACAGCAAGTCTGTGGATATATGTGAATGTAAATGCCATGCAGGAAACCCAGAACTAGCAGTACTAAAGTTGTGAAAGCAAGAAAACAAAAATTATCATCCTGGGCCTGTGTTTTGTGTGCTTGCTCTATCAGGCAAGCCCTGATCCAAACAGGAGTTGCAAATTCAATTGGCCAAACCTGTAAGTGAGCAGATTTTATGCACCTGACCTCCAGAGACAGCCTGGCTTTGTGACTTGTACAAACATTTCATTGACTTCAGTGGGACCTTACCCAAGCCTTAACATCAGGCCTTGTGATTTAAACTATAGTTAAATATCCGCTGGCTGTTTGTTGTTGGGATTTGTAATTTTTTTTAACTAACACACAAGAAATACTGACTAGAAATCTAAAATGCCATTGATATAAACACTGTTTTGGAAATGAGTGAAAATAAATTGCAGTGCAAGCTTCACACTGTGTACTTCCTGACTTACACAGTACATGCCTATAAAGAGAAATTGCTGTGGAATGACTTTCTGCAAAATAGCTCTATTTTCATGCATTGTAGAGGTTCATCATCTTCTCTTCCTGGGTTCTGTTACTTTCCACCCATATGAATCCCTTTCAATTTGTAATTTCAGCAAGATCCAGTTCTAGTTTCATTTGTCAAGATACTCCCTTTTTTGAAATAGTCTGTTAGTGAAATATCCCTACAAGATGATGGAATATTAATTAACCTGATATCAACTCATATTCTTATATGTAAATGGATAAGTTCAAAGCTGCATACTCTGTATAACATAAATATCCATAAATGGATGTAAGAATGTAGTTTGATTACATACCAGTTCAAATAGCAAAGATGTTACAACTGGACCCAGTGGAAGTTTTCTGCATGAATCATTTTCCTTTTTTTCCCCAAAGAAGGACTTGTGAAGAAAATTCATTTTCTTCTAATGTTTGGAAGGGAAGAGGAATGCCCCAAACCAAACATTTATGTATTTCCACATTTGACACTTAAATGGGGTTTATTCTTTCCTTCCCCCCCAAGTCTTTCTTCTGACACTGAATATAACAGCATAAATCTTTGGTCTGTGAGATTCCACTCTTTTTTATTCCCCTCATTAACTTTTCAAACAATGAGGACGTAGAAGAGAAAGTTGAAAAGTAAAACTCCTCTATATTATCTATGCTAATGCATTCAGGAGACAACTCACAAATTCCTTTTCAGACTTTTTTTAATATATATATATATTGGTGTGTGGGATTTTCTTTTCAGATGTTACGTTTCTTTGAATTTTTCCATTATACTTTTTTCCTTTATTCAGCTCACCCTTTTGACAGTGTCTTGGAATATTGAAAAATAGCCTAGTATTAAATTACATTACGGTAAAATTAAAAATATAATATAGTACATTACCAGTACATTTAGAATTACAGCAAATCTCAGAATTTTAAACTACATTTCAATCATATTTATAGTTGTGATTTGAGTTACTCGTGATAGGCTATACTTTTCCCTGTTTGTCATGGTGTGCTGCTTGTTTGCAGTCTGTAATTACCAGGTATGTTCAGCTGAGGGGTGGATCTGAGCTCAGAGCAGCTGGAGCTCGTGGCTGGTTCTCCAGTGCCTGAGCAGCAACAAACTTCAACCTATTCCTGTTAACTTTGCTCAGTATCCAATTCACTTTCTATTTTAATTGGGTGAAAAATATCCCAAACCACTGCCAAAATCCTCTGCCCAGCCTCTCCTCCTCTCTCCCTTGGACTCCTTCTCTGGGCAGGCCCTGGGGCAGAGGCTGCACCCCACTGAGCTGTCCTGGGACTAAACACCTGCACCCTCAGGTCGTACCAGGACCATGCTGGCACAAGCTAATTCCTGGGTTTTTACAGCAGTCTGTGCCCTTTGTGCACAGCATGGTGTATTTCCATAGATCTCCATCACAGCTTACACATTTCTGCTGTATCTGGTATATTTCTGGGATAAGGTTTTATATCCCTTTCCAGTTTAACTCAGGAAAACAACTCACTTGAAAGGCTGTCTAGATTCCTTTAGAAATACCATTGGATCAAATCAAAAGCTAGAATGTTGATTTATCCTAAAGGTGAAACAGGAAAGGGACACAAGCTGCCTTCCCATCCTGTGCAAAGGTGGTGGGCACAACCTCTTTGCCTCAGAAGGGCTTGTCTCACCAGCAGAGGCAAAACTTTCAGCTACAGCTGCTCTGGGGAGTGGATGCCTTGTACCCAAGTTCTAGAAAACTAAGAAGTATATTTATGAGCAGGGATTGTGCCTAGAGGGCTGAGCTAGACTGTATCCAGCTGAGGACATGCAGTGGCCACACTGCCCCTTCTGGGTACCCCCAAGCCCCAATCTCCCTAAAGAACTCTCCTCAATGCTCTCCTTTCTGAGTCTCTCTTGGCACATAAAGTGGAAGCAGGACCTCAGCAGCACCCCCCTTCATTTGGACCTTAAAGGCAGCTTTAGTGCTGCCTCAGTATCCATTCATATCCCTCTCACGTCCTGCAGGTTTGCCCAAATGTCTGCATTTACAAAATAATGTCATATCTCAAGCCTTCAGCTTCCATTCACTGACTAAAGACTGCTGAGGTCTCAGCTCGCACCCCTCTCCAGCTGGCAACAGGCCAAGAGGAGATGGGAGATGCCTCTCTCTCCTCAGCATGTTGGCTGAATCACCAGAGATCTGGAAAAGGAGACCTGCAGAGCAAGGACATGCCAATTGCCCAAAACATACTGCCACCCAGAGAGGCTGTTCTGTGCACCAAAGAGCAAATATGGAATTTCAAGATGAGATCACCTGTTCTGAGCATGCACTGAAGACCAGGTTCATTAGTGCTTGGTTTTGAGGTGAGACAGCTCTTTTTGTTTGTTGTATGTCACCACTGGAGTTCATCAGCATGTGAGTTAATCAGAAGAATGGGAAGGGAAGGCCAGTCTATCTAAAAAGGGATCAGAGAGGCCAGAAGGATGGTCCATCTGCAAACCTAGCTGCTGTATGTCTGCATTCTGTCTTCTGTTTAATCACAATCAAGACTAGGTGGGCAACCTGGCAGAGCTGCCCATCTCCTACCTTTTGTGGTGCAGGCGGAGGTAGCTCACATATTGCTTCTGTGGAGCAGGCATCACCCAGACCTCCTGTGCCGTGGTGGAGGGGCTCTTCTCTTTCAGGGAAAGGGGAGGCCAAAAAGGCAGAGTCTGTCATAACACCCTCAGGAGCAGGGTGAGGACAATGTGTTTGGTTTGGCCCCCGGGACACTGCAGAGACACCCTTCAAGCACAGCCACAGCAAAGCTGGGCCAGGGTGTGGGATGTGGCTTTGGGCTAGGGTGGTGAGCACTTGAAAGGATGGGTGGGACACATCATGGGTTGGAGAGAAGCTGTAAAGTGAGAAACAAGAGCTCTCTGTTTTCCTAGGACTGTTACAAGTTCTGCAGAGGGTGAGCTCCTTTGAAAGGCATCTTGCACTGAAATGCTGATTAAGTATTTTGGAAGCAAG
Organism: Passer domesticus; assembly: GCF_036417665.1. Classification (NCBI taxonomy): domain Eukaryota; kingdom Metazoa; phylum Chordata; class Aves; order Passeriformes; family Passeridae; genus Passer; species Passer domesticus. Next base: position 138,996,072 of record NC_087474.1, read on the forward strand.
CTAAGCCAAAAATTCTGGAAAATCCTTATGGACAGATTAAATTTTTATTTCACTGCCTATTTTAGCACCCAGATATCCCATATTTTCTTGACATATTGATGGGGAAATAAGGGTGAGGCACTGGAGATTGATGCATGTGGGGAGCTCAGCCAGGTGGCCAACAGATCTGTGTTCACTTCTGCTCCATCCTCAGTGCAGCCCCTCCTTCCTCCACTGGAGACACCTCAAAGCAGGGCCACGAGGCTCAAGTCTTTACTGCTGGTAGAAAACCACCACATTATATTTATTTCATGTCTGTGGGATGCCAGGGACCTTCACTGTCCCATGAACAATACAAATGGTGGCTGTATTGGGCTGACTGAAATGTGGGATGGTCATTTACAACCAGAAGTGATTACAACCTTTGAGAACAGTTGAGGATTAAGTAAATAATAATTTATCCTCCTAGTTCTTCTTTGGTATAATACATAATCGCTGGCCGGCAGGGACGTCTCTGTGACAGCCACCTGCCTCTGGCTGAGCCTGGATTCATTTCTGTGGTGTGACATGGTCCCTACTGACCACACAGGGGCCATAATTAGCAACATAGCAGTTAATCCTCTTTCAGAGACGAGAAGATACCTCTGTGTGAGGCCAGGAGGCTGCAAAATGCTTTGGGACATGCTCAAGACAAAAAATGTTAGACCAGTTGCTGTTATCTGCTCGTGAGGAGTGAGAGGACAGAGAAAGAACATAAAAAAGGGAAGGCAGGGAAAACTTCTGCTGGAGTTAGCTGGAAATGCATGAGGAAATAAATAGGTGTGATGTTATTAAACAGATACACCATAGAGTCCAAAGCCTCAAAATCCCTTCATTATGCAGTTTAAGGCATCAAAAAGCTGTGGCTAAAATGTGAGATATCAGCCTAATGGGTCTGTTTATACAGATTTCTCTAAATAGTTCTCCAGTCAGATCTTTCGCTTCTGCAAAATCTTTCTTTTTTCCCTTGTGTTTTGATTCCTTTCATCTTAAAGGACACACTGCCATTTTCCAATCTGTAAATAAAACTCACTGTGATAAAGGTCACAAACTCAGTCTCCAGGAAGAATTACCCTGCAGTGGGGGTTGCCAGTGCTGCTTTTTGCATCCACTGATACCAAGGCCTGATGGACACTGCCCAGCTCCCTGCAACTGTTGGATTTGCATCAATATCTGGTGTTACCCCAGCCATTATCCTGTGGCACAAAAACAGGACTTTGGAGATTTACTATAGTGTCAGGAGAGAGCTTTTCTGTGGGCAAAGCTACAGTGGGCACTGGCTGCTGTGGCAGAATTGTGCCTCACAGGCTGGGTGTGGGTTTTTCTGGCTGTGCATGGTGCATGTGTTTGTAGACCCAAATGTCTTGGTCCCTCCACTCAAAAGCCAGCTCTGTTGGCAACTCCTGCCTGAGTTCCCCAAGAAAATATTTGGCAAATCACATGCTGACATGTTTATCTTGTTAGCTGTCAGGATGAGTAAGTGTGAAAGCTGAATGCTATCATTCAGCTTGAATGGAGCAATAGCTACCACTCATGAAATCTGACAGAATAAATACATTTTCACACATGATTTTTGTCAGACTCATATTAATCCTTTGTTCAGCCGCTGTCTTAAGTGACTTTAAATAGACCTGTGCTCACTGGCAACCCCAAACTCCAGCTCAGGGCTCACACTGTGACTCGACACGAGGCAGAGATGACAAAGTGATACTGTTGCCTGCTCATAAATGACAGACTGAGTTAGCTTCTGCCCTGGCATATATACATTTACGTGTCTTCTAACGTCTAATTTCAGTGAAGCATCCCACAGAAAGCTCATATTTGGGCTTTTAACACTAATCCAATAAAAAAGCAGTGCAACCATTTCAAGAGTTACGGCATCAGCCACCCCTGCCTGCTTCCAGGCAGGCATTCACGGGAGCTCCTCGTGGGAGTTCACACAGTGTGAGAAAATAGCAAGCACATTGAAGCTCATTCTGGGGCACAAATATCTCAGTGTGTTAGAGTACCTCAGAGCTAAGAAATCTCTGAAACATCAACATTTAGTTTCCTGCTTGATCTAAGCTGGCCTCGCCTGAGGCAGAGGTCGATAACATACAGCTTTGTTGTTTGCCAGAATTAAGAATAGCAGAGCTTGTCTGATCATCTCCCTCTTCAGCAATATCAAAGTGCCTCATTCACATTTAAAATCATCAGGCTTTGGCCCGTTTCCTTTCTGATATTGGCAGAAGTGCTAGCAGGAAAGGGAAAGGGTAGATTGAAGGTTTCCCCATGCCTAGTTTGTTTTGCTCTTTGCTTGCCCTGGTGGTGCCATCATACCCCATCCACAGCTGGAGTTTGCAAATGGCTTAAGCCATTCAGTGCAATGTTTGCTCATGAAGGAGTAAGGCACTTAAAAGCTCTGGCCAGACTTTCCATGTTGAGCAGGTAAGAACAGGATTAGTTCTGAGGTACGTGCAAGAGGATAAGGTCTGGAAATCAGCACAAGCTCTGGAAAGACAGAGTGGTCCCACGGCTCAGAAAGAAAAATGTGGCATATCAATGTGAAATGGCAGTGATGAAACTGGGGCTTTTAGCAGTGCTGTGCTCTATTTTAAAAGTAACAAAGATACGCCAGAGAGAACTTTTTGATTATCAGATCACATTCAGAGCTCTTTAAGGGTAAAAGACAAACATCTGAATTAAGGAAAGGCAGAAGATGGTACTGGGACCCACAGCTTCTTTCTTTCCACATCTGCAGCATCCTATGGACAACTACAGGCTGTCTCTTCCTGGGTCCCTGCCTCCTTTACTGTGCAAGGTGAATGGTGCTGCCTGAACCCATAGCTGTTCAATATTTATCTGCAGAGTTCAGTGTGTGACCCTGCTGGCTGTACCACACAGCAATGAAACCCTGCATCTCCTGGCTCCTGCAGCACTCGGGGCAGCAGAGAGCCAGCAGCTCCCTTTGCTCACTTTGCCTTGGCCCATGCTGGGTGCTGAAAGAGGTGGAAGGCAAGGATGTCTGTCTTTGTTATTTAAAGATTTTGCCCTTTTGAAATGCCATTCGATGAGAGGAGAGGCATTTTTATTGGGAGGGGAGCTTTGTTGGTTTTGTTTGGAGTGATATTGTATTGAATGATATGTCAGAGAAAGGGGAAGGTTTTTCTTGTTCTAAGGAGAGCATTCATGTGAAGCAGAGTGCTACAGGAATCTCTCAGAGGTTTTCCACGTTCACCCACTTCAGCAAATCCAAGACAGCACTGCCCCTCACTTCAGTCTGATCTAAATTAAAGTCCTGTGCGACATTGCTGTGGTAGATGACACCACAATTACCTCTTGTCCCCTTTCTCTCTCCATTCTCAGAGAAAGGCAGTCAAATTGCAGCTCAGCTTATGAATTGCAGGACTGAGCAGCACCTGCAATTTCCCATCATTCAAACTAGCTTTTATCTCTCTTGACACAAATGCCAGACCCTCGTGTGCCCCTGAACCGGCTGCCGGCAAGAAACCGTGAGTGAGTTACGCCAGCAATCCTGGAGTGTCTGTCAGCCAGCACGGCCTTCCAAAAAGAGCAGGTTATGTTGGGACAGACTTCAGAGGAATTCTGATGTGAGTATTTATTTTTTAAGCTGAAGGGTCAATACTTAATACAGCTGCCTGAGCCCAGGTCAATTCTCACTCAAGATTCAAGATTTTACCTGGAATAAAAAATAAAACCTGTTATTTCACAAAGCACTACTATGACTAATACATTTGTTCTCCTCTTCCAGTGAAATTATCTATATTTGCTTTTGATATAAGATTTTCCATAGTGAAATATTTCCCCTTCAGTTGTGTTTTACTTGCATTTGTCACATGCATTTTACTGGCAGAAAATTCTTCTTTTTAAACTACACCTCTTCTCTTTCATTCTATTCTCATTACTTATTCAGAAAGCTCACTAGAACTACAGCCAGTTCACTGGCTTTTGAAGAATAAGCATCTTCCCAAGGAACCTAACATCTACATTTCCATTTGCAATTTAAGCCAGAAGAAGGAACTTCCATCTTTAAATGCAGCTCTTCTTGTTGTTTTACTGCTCCATGGTTAAGCCACCCCTGAGCCTCGGCCCAGCAGATCTTCCATCTGTGTACCTCAGCTCATTTGAACAGCACCAGAGGACCTGGTCCTGAGTCACACCAGTCCCTCAGAGCACACCAGAAAAGGTCAGGTGCTTCCTGGGTGTTTCAGCAAACACTTGGAGAATGTGGCCAGGCTGCCATGGCTTCTCTGGGGTAACTGGGACATCTTCAAAATCCCACGGTGGAGCTACTCCAGCTTGAAGGAAGGGTACAGGGGAATTCCCAACACATTCCAAAGTTATTTTCCTACTTTATTCTATGCTCTGCAGATGTGTTGTTCAGAATTAATCCCAGGGGCAGGCATGCATTGCCATTTCTTGTTCAGAAATGTTGCCAGCCAAAGGAGTACATAACTGAAAAGGACCTTCCGTACAGAAAGGGGAAAGAGGGTATTCTGCTGGTGGGGAGGAGGCCCACCTCTCTTTTCCACATTTGAATGGTGTTAAATTGACCTCTTCAGCTGTTTCTTCCTGTGTCTGCCCTTTTGAGGAGAAATCTCCCAGTCACAGGAGGTTTCTGAAGGGCAGGGATGTTATCTTGGATAGCCAGGGGAGACTTGGTGTACCAGGGCTGTCTGTCTTCCCAACACCTGAGTGCTTTCCTCTCTACAAGTGAGTAGTCTGAATACTGGCCTTCTTTCCCAAATTCTCCAAGCATCTCCAAGTTTTGAGTCTCTTGTGCTCAAAATGCATTTTCTCTCTAAAACAAACATATCTGCAGAGCAGCACTGGATGCACCCGTCAGGGGAAGGGCTGTATCTCTCTGTGTGCTTCCAGCACAAGGGGAGGCAGCCTCAGCAACACCCCAGCTGGCCAGTGGGTTGAAAAAGTCATCTTTGTTTCCTGAGCAATTTGTCCAACCAAAAGAAAAGGCCCATTTGAAACTTGTCAGGCCTTTCAGGAAAACCTTAACCACGGCAAGCAGAGCCTTTGGAGACACAGAAGGAAGGCTTGAGAGCTGGAGCAGCCAAGCGCTGCCATTAATACTCTCAGACAGCCGTGGCTCCAGAGTCACCTCCCACTTCTTTGAACTGTTTTGCTGGTGCTGAAGCTGCATCTGCCTAAGATAAACTGTGCAGCCCTGATCTAGCTGTGGGGTCCAGCAAACTTCAGAGAGAAGCCATTGTCATGCTCTGTCACATTAATCGAGCTTGCAAGTCAATGCTGCTGCCAAAGGTCCTTGTAAAATATACTCTAATTAGACAATTTTACAAAGCTTACAAATTGGGAGGGGGTGTGGGGTGAAGGGGGAGAGCTTGGGGTTTTTTAAAAGCCGCTGGATTATAGCATCTCCTAACAGAGCAGTTATGGTTTAACGTTACAGTCTTGCTTAGTTTGCTGAGTCTGGCCTTTAGGCTAATCCATCAGCTGCCATCAGTTTATGCAAACTGCAATCAGAAATATGTGGGTCATTTTCATAGGAAGTCGTAAGCAAGAGAAAATTGTCCATTTAATTTACATCTGATGCTCCCCAAATTGCCCAGTTTTTACTACTAGTCTGCAGTGTGAAGTGCCAAGGTTTGTACAAATACGGTCTTGTATGAATCTAGGGAGAGACCTGATAAAATGAAATCCCAGGCAAGTTCAGCCAAGACCCTCAGATTTTCTGCCCACATCTCTTGCAAAAACAATGCTCAAGAATATGTGTCCTGCTGCAACATCAGGAACATCATGCAGGCACATCCTCAATCCTTAGCCACTGCAGGAATCCTAGTGCCTTTGCTTTTCATGTTGACTTTTTTTACTGGAGCTTCTCTTTTAATTTTCTTTACCTTTTTTCTTTTGTCTCTTCCTCTCTTTTTTCTTTCCTTCCTTCTTTTCTTTTTCTTGCATTTCACCAGGCAGATCCTCACTCAATTTGCTCCCACTTCCAAAGTATGGGAAGATCATCAGCAGCTGTTGTTGCCAGCTTTACTCTCCTAAATGTCCCTGTAGAAGGCATAAATGGGACATTAGATTGAGGTTTGGAAAGACTTTATTTCCTTTCAGGAAAAAAAAAAAGGAAACACCCAGCTACAACCATTTCCAAATCTGTAATGTTTTTCTGTGCAAGTAAGGGCATTTAGTGAGGGAGAGGGTTTTGGAAAGACAGCTCACCCTTTGAAAGACAGCTGCCACTACTGGTGTTCAAGGGGAAACTTAACATGGAGTAAATAAATAAATAAATAAATTTTTAAAACACTTTATCTTCCAAATCAGGAAATAGTTGATGATTTACTTAGCCATTGTGCACTTTGAGCATATGAGAAACCCCTCATGTTTTGGAAGGACCACCAGGGCCCATGGAGTGTGCCCAAAGTCACTGCTGGCCCTTGCTGCCATGGGTGGCAGGAGCAAAAGCATCATAAGAAGAAGATGATGTCTGTCAATGTCACCTGTTTACTCTGCAGGTTCTCAGGGGGTCACCTTGAAGGAGCCACCAGGCACTCCCAGAGCACCTTGTGGAGCTGTGCAGTTACCTGACTTTGGGATTGTTTTGGAGTTTGCTTCAGGATTGCTTCAGGAGCTTGCTTTTTCCCTACTTGTTCAGTGTACTCTGAAACAAAAGTCTCCCGCTCTGTCCACACTGGACTGTCACCCCCAGAAATGGGCTGGACTCCTGCTGTGCCTGTAAAGTGTCACAAAAACACTTCCAGAAACTGCAGCCCAGCCCTAACGTGGGTTTCAAACAAGGGCAGAGACTCTGGATCCAGAGCAATAAATCTCTGTCCTTCTCAGTGTGAAGGAAAGATGTTCCCTGAACTGCTGTGGGTTTAACATAACTGAGCTTGCCCTTCTCATCCCTCTGCTGATAAGAATTACCCCATGATTGTCTGTCCTCACCTGCATCTGCCTTCTGACCTCCCTGCCATCCCAGTCTGCTTGGGTGTGCTTTTGGTGGTGGTTGTGTTGGAGGCAGCTCTGCTGTAGGGCTGGGGTTTTTCAAAACAACCCAGTACCCACTCCTCATCACCATAGTATGGATGGATTTGCTAAGCTCTTTTCCCTCTCCTTGTTGCCCTTCTGTAAAACTGCAAAATCATTAACATGTTAATCATTTTCTAAATTGGAAAGGATGTTTTAATTGAATTTTCTCTCCAAGTGGATATGGAAAAAGAGAACAGCATTAGAGCAGTTAGGAATAAAAGACTATTAGTTTCTGCTTTTCCCCCGATACATTCACTACATATAAAATTGGATTCCACTTGCTGGTGGATTGGTGGCCATAGGGAAGAAAGCAATATGTGCTTTCAGCTGCCTTCACAGACCACTAGCTTCATTGCAATGAAGACCTAAAAGACACCCATTGAATAAACTGGAGGAGAGCTGTCATTGAGTGAAATAAAATGATCCTCACAGACAATGGTCCTAGAGCCCTCTCTTTGGGGATCACCGGCCTTGTGTCCTTGGTCCTCCCCAAAAATAAGCAATGGTGATCTCCTGGAAGTCTTCTGGCCACGATGAAGAAGGTTGAGTGTGAATTAGGTCTAACCTGGAGCCAAAGTCTCCAACAGTTGTCCCTACCACTGCACTACGAGCTTTGGTGCGAGGCTGGACATGGGCTCCTGGTTTTACAGCCTCCCAGGGCTCCCTGTGCCGCTGGCCTGAGCACTGTGCTGATGGGAACAAGCTGTCAGAGCACTTTATTATTTCCATAGGCAACTACTAATCATCCTGTTCCTCTTAGTTCTGTTATTTTCAGAGGCGCAAGAGGAACATTAAGCAAATAATAAACTTCTTATGAGTAAGGAGGATTAGAGTCAAATGCTCAAAGAACTGTGGGGATTTAGGGAAAATTATATTTTCCATTTTTCTTACTTCCACACTAAACCCCAGGGCAACAATCTCAGACAGCACATTTTGCAACTTTAAAGGAGCTTCAGCTATTTTATTTCATCTCAAGTGTGGTACAAGGAAAACTTGTGAACAGGGATCCGAAAAAGCCATTGAAGTTCAGTTCAATCACGTGCTTTGGAGAAAAACTCTGTGATACAAAAGGAAATGTTTTCAAAATAATCTAAAAAATTATGTTGGAGTCCCACACCATGCTGGGAGCCTGCCCTTTACAGCTACTTCGTGGCTATTGAAAATGTTAACCATACAATTTTGTGTGGCTATTTCTCCATCACTCAAGACCAGGAGATATTAAAAGAGAAGTGAGAAGATTGCCTTCACAAAGCTCCTCTGAAGATGAAAGTAGCAGCAGACCCAACAGAGGGAAGGTGGGGAGGAGAGAAGGAAACACCTTTTTTCCTGAAGAGGGACGTCTCACCTGAAACCAAAGCCTCCTAGACAGCCTAGAAATGTGCCTTGTCTGCAAAAGTCAACATGCACATTTTTCTCAAAGGAATACAGCTGGTATCAGAAAGGCAAAGGAAGACATTACTAAATAAATAATTTTTTAATTAATTTCCACATTCATCTGGTGGTGGATTGATGTAGAATTATGTCTCCATAGTTGAGGAGTTTTCAATTGTCATACATGTGTCAGCAGAAAGAGTAACATGCATGAATTATACATGATGGGGGTGAACGAGGATGATCTGGGATAACAGTGAGTTACTGACAAACTGAGGACTGTGGAAGACTTTTGAAACAGGCACTCACACACCTGCACTTACTGCTGCCAGGTCTCAGTTGACATTCCTTCCCCTGTCCCAAGATTTTTCCTTGCATGACTCTGCCCAAGAGAAGTGAAAGGGCAACTGCTTAAAGGCACAAAAGAAAGTTTAAAAAGTGAAGAAAAAGTTTGAATATGTCCTATCCTGCCAAAAGGATGAGCTGCATTCTGGAAAAGGAGGTGCGGGATCATCAGCAAAAGAAAAAGATGGAGGAGATGCCTTGTCTTTTGGAGTCCAGGCTGCCTTAATGCCTTTCATCCTGCAATTTCATAATGGCACTGGAAGCCTGAAATGCTTTTATTACTGCTGGAAATGCTGAGCCTGAACATGGGAGACGTGGGACAATGGAGGTACTAGAGAGCAGAAGCTGTGAATGCTGACACCGAGTGAGTTGCCAAAGCTGGTCATGAATAATGTAAGAATAGCTCCAGTCCTTTTCCTGCCCATGTGGAGAGATTTGAATGAATTCAGTGCTAATGTGGTCTCTGAGAACATATGCTGCCAACTGTATTTTCATGGGGTAGAGTGGGAAAACTTAAAATCAGCCATCAAAGTTAAACTGCTTCCCATTTCTCTGTGAGATGGTTACTGCCAAGCATAAATGCACATAGGAAAAAAAGGTTCCTTTCTCTGGGCAGAACAACTGCAGGTAACTTATCATCAATGCTGATGCTGCAGTGAGAACTCCTCTGCATCCCCCCTGCAGGCACCACTCAGTAGGGATGATATTCACAGCCCATTCACAAATGAACTGTCTGCAGCACTGCTGCTGGGGGACACAGAGTGCTATTGGGGTACAGAGAGTGCTGCTGGGGGACACAGAGTGCTATTGGGGTACAGAGAGTGCTGCTGGGGGACACAGAGTGCTATTGGGGTACAGAGAGTGCTGCTGGGGGACACAGAGTGCTATTGGGGTACAGAGAGTGCTGCTGGGGGACACAGAGTTCTGCTAGGGCACAGGGAGTGCTGCTGGGGCACACACAGTGCTGCTGGGGCACACACAGTGCTGCTGGGGGACACACAGTGCTGCTGGGGGACACAGAGTTCTGCTAGAGCACAGGGAGTGCTGCTGGGGCACACACAGTGCTGCTGGGGCACACACAGTGCTGCTGGGGCACACACAGTGCTGCTGGGGGACACACAGTGCTGCTGGGGGACACAGAGTTCTGCTAGAGCACAGGGAGTGCTGCTGGGGCACACACAGTGCTGCTGGGGCACACACAGTGCTGCTGGGGGACAGGGAGTGCTGCTGGCACAGCCACAGCTCTGCTGGGGCACAGACAGGCTAAGGGAGGTGGACAAGGTGGCATCACGGGTGACTTTGGCAGAACAGTGTTTGGGCTAATCGCTGTCACAGAGCATTTGCTGTAACTGCTCCCGGGCTGCAGTGCCCCCATTCTGGCTGTGCAGAGGATCACCTGTGTGCATGCAGTGGGACCCTGCAGTGCTGCCTTCAGGGTGTGCTCTTGCAATGGCACATGCAGGGAGGATTGAGGCTGGAGGAAAAAGGTGGTGCTCTGCCTTGTGGTCCCACGGATGCATCAGAAAGTTCTCAATGTTCACCAGCCAGGTTATCCAGACAAATTGAGGAGGATTTGACAAAATTCAGCTTGTTATTGCTCTCACTGACTAAACATAGTGGCAAATCCCAATCAATTCATGCAGTTTAAGCCAAATCAGGGTTGGAGTGGTGCATTGATTCTTTAATGATGTGTAATGAACTCGCAATCTTGAACAATACATTCAGGATCAATATCAGCCACAACGGATAACCACAGCCCAGCCACAAGTGGTAACATGCAGCCACAAATTTCTAAATTACCTTCTCTAACTGATGGAAACCTGCATACACACACAACCCCCTCCCAGGCTGTGGGGGTCACACACTCCCCTCCTCATCTGTGGGTGGGATCCCCTGCCTGCACAGAGAGGTGTGAGTGGCCGAGCCCTGTGCAATCCTGCCCTGTCCCATGCCCCCGGCACCCCAGATGTGGGTGAGCAACCCACCCTAGGAACTGGCCCTCCTGAGCACTGAGTGTAGGTTCTTGTGATGCACCCATTCCCAAGAGGACATTTTGGGATCCCCAAGGCATTTTTTCTGCCACAAGCCATTTCATAGTGTGCACATGTGGTGATAAAATTAAGATTGATTTTTGCATGTTATTGTGCAAAATTATTTCCTAGTTAACACAACTGCATAACCACTAAGAAAGCCTAGAACCACTTTGTATTCAGGCCCTTGAACATCATAATAGAAGTGAGTTTATCAAATGATCTCCCAAAGAGCAACACCATGGGCTGCTTTGTAGCAACCCCTTCCAGCCTCAGAGGGAAAGTTCTGTCCACGCTGTCCACTCTTTGTGGGGTTTTCTTCTGTGTTGGTCCTACCCTTAGAGTAGTCTCCATGAAACCTGTGTTACACAATGTTGCTGCTAAAGGGAAAAATGTATCTCTGTCTGCCAGAACTTCAACCACTGTAATTGCAATTACAGTGGAACAACTTGGAAAGAGTTTGCTCATCCAGGGCACCATGTAGGGCAGTCGACACTTGTGTGAGTTGTGTGTCGGTGTGCATTGGGCCTGTTCAGCTGTGTGTTGGTAAAACAGGTTCCTGCAGAAAGTCATCTTTTTAATGCTCTGTACCAGTCTTAAGTGTGAGCCTTACTCTGAGGGGTAAGAAGCAGAGCCCTCACTGCCCCACCTCACAGAGGTGAGAACTTGGCAGTTTGAGAGCTTGTGAAAGCATCTGACCCATAGACAGAATTCCTTTCATCGTTCATCTGTCATCTTTACAGACCTGTCTTTCCTGCTAATAAGTGTGTTTTCAGATCCTGAGTTATGGATTATCAGCTTTTAAGCTCTGAAACCATGATATATTTTAACAGGTTTTAAGCTCTGACATCTGATTCTTCAGTGGGCCCAGAGTCAGGAAGTCAAACAAATGAGAGCACAGCCCTTTCTGTAAAGATGTTGGGTTGTGGTTAATGGAAACAGCAGAGCTTGCAATACATGTGAACTGTCTTGGCCAAGTTCTACATCTTGTTAAAGGCACTGGTGGTGGAGAAGAAAATCACCTGATCTCTAGAAAGCTTCAGCTCACTGTTCAGAGTTTATTTTAGAAACACTTGCAGAAGTCAACTCAGCACGCCTTAGCATCAAGATCTCCATCTTGAATGAGGAATTTAAGGGTAGTGAATTTTGGAACAGAGTTAAATTTTACAACATGAGAAATCATGCTGAAATAAAAGCTTGAAAAACTGCTCCCTTTTCCATGAGCCTTGTCTGACTGGGAAACAACTTCTCTGTTGTTTTTATGGAGAAGGGGCACTTAAGACTGATATCTAAGCATCTTCTCTAAGCAAACAACATTTTACAAGAATAGGTAATTAATTAAATTTAATTTAAAAATTAATTTAAATTTGTAGTTAATTTAATCCTGGGTTTGCTTACAAGAAGGCAGGGGAGGCAAAACTCATTTTGTTTGTCTTTTTCATTTTGATTCCTGTGGGATAATTGCATTGGAGAGTCTGAAGTAATTCAAATAGTACCAGGAGCACAGTGCCTGAAGAGCATCATATTTCACAGACAAGGAAGAAATTCACTGTAGTCTTGAGGGTGGAAAACCAGGAGAAATTCATGGGAGCCACTCCACTATAAACATCTTGACTTGTGTCTATGCAGTAATAGATGTTACAGGTTTTTAAAAAATAGATACTAAATTTGAAAATGTCTTTCCTTGTGTTTTGAAGAGAGCAGTTGTTCTCTGATTCAAATGAACTGAAGTAAACGAAATATGGCAATGAGAAGGTGGATCAGCAGTGTTATTAAATCATTTAAGATTTGTACTGACTCCTAGTCTGGGATTTAAGTGAAAAATATATTTAAAAGGAGCTATTAAACTGAAGTCAATGTATGTAGATAAAGCATCAGTTTACTTCCTTAGGGAAACATCCTATATTAGAATAAATTGTTGACTCTAAATACTTTTGTAATATATTTTGTGAAGGCTAAATGTGGCTGCCCAAGGAAAACCTTGGGTAGTGTCCTGGTATCCAACAGTGCCAGAAATACAAAAATATTGTTAAAGCACAGCTTTGGTTTCTAAAATATTGCTGCTTTATTTTATTCAAGTGGAAATAGTAAAAGAACGTATTTAACTTACTGCCTGGAAGTCAGTATCTCTAACTGTCCTGTAAGATAATCTGATGTGACTTAAAATTCCATGCCTTGTTTCTTCACCAAAAGTGATCAACTCTACTTGGTGAAGATTTCTGCCAAACCAATGTGCAAATGGTTGTCTAACCAGAAACACTTTTTAAAAAAATTAGTTTAAAAATTCAGATTGCCCTCAGGGTCCCCCTTGAAGTAAATATAGAGACTTTCTGGTGATGTTAAATACATCATTGCAGCTGGGCTTATTGGGCAGGTGCAAAATCTTTTGAGTTTCTGTCTGTATGAGATGTGTTATGTGAACCCTTTTGAATTAAGCAGGCCCTGACACCAAATATGATCTAAGCATCTCTGACATCTTTACTTCAGGCTTAAGATTCTTGCAAATCTTCCTAACATCTGGTTAGTACAGCTAACATGTGTCTGTGTTGGTTCTGTACATCTTCTGTAGACTAAAATGCCACCAACCAATAAAAACAACTTTGTGCTTTATCACTTGCACTTCTCTTCACTGAGGCCCTTGAGTGACGCTTGGCTTTTGGGTATGGGTGAAAAGAAGAGTTCAGAACAAATTAGTGAGGCATATGAAGGAATACTTTTGTGACTTCTCAGTTTGCTGACATTAATCCCAGACAGCTTGCTACAATAACATCTGGACTGATAAACACAAGCCCTGGAAATTATGGGGCTCCTATTAATTCCAAAATTCAAACTGGAATTTCTAGCAAAAGGACGTCTAAGATGGACCCATTTCTAATTTAAAGCAGAGTGGTGACCATAAATAGTCCAATGGTACATGACTGAATGACCAAGCAAGCATACTGCAGTCTTTATATGTATAAAGTAAACTCAGTACTCTGCCTTTTGATCACACAAAGAGCATCCCTATCCCTCAGCATCATACTCACTGATCATACACTTAACTGAAAGAAGGAGCTGATAGTAGTCCTCCTCTCTCAATGATCCAAATATCCTATCTCTCAAATGTTCCAAATGCCTTACTTCCCCCAGGGCTTCACTAATACTGGAATTCATTTGCAAACAGAATCCTAGTAATAAGCCTTGCCACCAAATGCTATTTGCAGCAAAGCAAATATCCATAATAAAATGTAGAGAAGTAACCAAATTCTAAAAGGGAATACAATTTATTACAGAAGTTAAAAATAGCAACTTTATGGAGTTCAGATTTATCTAGTGATGTAAATCAATTTCATTTAGTAGGATTATGTGTCAGAAATATAGCCTAATACATCTAGACTTACCAAATGTTGATACTTACCAAACACCTAATCTTCCTTTAATTTTCCTGATGTGTATTAACAATTTCTGTATTATTGCAAGCTATTTCTTGTGTTTAGAATGCTGCACAAATAAAATCTTGATCTTTCTCTTGAGTTAACTACCTATTTATTTCTGCTTTATTTGTGTGATGACAGAGAATGCTGACAGCAATATAGATAAATGGTAACATATTTCTCTAAGTAATGAAAACAAATGTGTATCAAAAAGCCCCTTTTTATGATCCTACTTTATTTTTAAAAAATTATATGTGTTTACTGACATTTATCTGAGACAGAGAGAACTGTTTGAAAGGACACATCTAGAGAGCTGAGTGATGTTCAGTGACTGCAGATGCTCAAGGGGTCCCTGCAAAGGAGTGGTGTCTATGCTGGAATAATCCTTCTGCCCAAGTCTCTTTGCTGCAAAACCTACGTGGTGTATCCAGGAACCATGTTCATGTCCCAGATCAGTGATTAAAGGGTAGTTGCATGTGCTGGGAAATGGAAATCTTCTGTTATCCTTCTCAGCTCAAGAAGTTGTTCTTGGCATCTCTTAAAAGGAATTGGTGAGTTCTGACCAGGTTCAAAAGCAGCTTACAAAGCAGATGGATGCAGTGGCTGAGCGGGAGGAGGAATAATGTGCTCCTCACAAGGGATGCGAGCACCACAGCAACCTGTACAGAAGGCTGTAACAAGGTTTCAGAAAAGTGATGTTTCTTTTGATTAAGAGCTGAATCTGAGGGTTCTGACACTGGAAAGGAGCTGAATAGACATGATTTTTGTCTGTCCTACTTATGAGAAACAACTTTATCTAATGTCACGAGTAAAGCTGACAGGGAGCCAGGACTCCTTTGGTTGTAAATTCCATCTCTAAGCCAGTTAACAGAGGCAGCTTTCTATGTGACTCTGCCACATAATGGTAAGATTGAAGTAGGAACTGCAATATAGACAGGGCTTGGACAAATGTACTCACAGTGACTAAATAGCCCCTAATTTGCGGTCTCCTGGTTGTCCTTTGACAGCTAGGCATTCTGGAGTCTGTCAGCCAAGCTGAAACCCTGGTGAGACTTATTAGTGTCTTCCAGTTGCTATCTGTAATGGTGGGGCCCATCTCTACGCCTAAAAATTCAGAGAGTACTTGGGGAGACAGTGTCAGGCCCCAGAAGCAAGGAGGCTCTTCCTCAGGTTGATGTGAAGCCTACTCTGCACTCTCCTTCTTTTTCCCTGCCCACAAGCAGAGTGAAGCTTGTGAGGTGAAGTGAAGCCTACAGAGAGGTACTCGCCTCCTGTACCAGGAAAATCCCAGGGAAGTGATGCCTTTGAGATTCTATCCTGGAGTTGCCACACAGGAGAGGACACTCCCTTGTTGTGTCTGACCACTCTATGCCACTCTCAGTCTTGAACAGCAGCATGGATGGATTGTTATATGCTGACTCCATTGCTGTACCAAGCAGCCTCTTGCATTCTGTGAAGTAGGGGTCTGTGCTGGGGCCAGTTCTGTTCAATATTTTTATTGATGACATGGATGAGGGGATTGTGTCTTCCATTAGTATATTTGCAGATGACACCAATCTGGGAGTGTGTGTTGATCTGTTGGAAGGTAGGAGGGCTCTGCAGAGAGACCTGGAATGTTTGGATGGATGGCAGACTCTAACAAGATGAAGTTTAGTAAGTCCAAGTGCTGAATCCTGCATTTTGGCCACAATAACCCCTTGCAGCATTATAGGCTGGGGAAACTCTGGCTGAACAGTGCCCAGGCAGGAAGGGACCTGGGGGTACTGAGAGCTGGCTGAACATGAGCCAGCAGTGTGCCCTGGTGGCCAAGAAAGCCAACGGCATCCTGGCCTGTGTCAGGAACAGTGTGGGCAGCAGGGGCAGGGAGCTCACTGTTCCCCTGTACTGGGCACTGGTGAGGCCACACCTTCGATGATGTGTCCGGTTCTGGCCCCTCAATTTGGGAAGGACATTGAGAGGCTGGAGCACGTCCAGAGAGGCAACGAGGCTGGTGAGGGGCTTGGAACACAAGCCCTGTGAGGAACAACTGAGGGAGCTGGCGATGTTTGGCCTGGAGAAAAGGAGATTCAGGGGTGACCTTATCACTCTCTACAGCTCCCTGAAAGGTGGCTGTAGTCAGGTGGGGTTGGTCTCTTTCTCCAGGCAGCAACTGACAGAACCAGAGGACACAGTCTCAAGCTGTGCCAAGGGAAATATAGGTTGGATATTAGGAAGAAGATTTTCATGGAAAGAGCAATAAGGTACTGGAATGGCCAGCCCAGGGAGGTGGTAGAGTCACCATCCCTGGATGTGTTTAAAAAAAGACTGGATGTGGCGCTCGGTGCCATGGTTTAGTTGAGGTGTTACAGCATGGGTTGAACCTGATGATCTTGAAGGTCTCTTCCAACCTTGTGATTCTGTGATTCATTCCTGCCTGCCTCTCCAGAGCTGCCTGCAAGGACTAGCTGAAGGTCTAGCAGCCTGGCTCTGTTATCTAGCAGTGATACAAGTAGATATTTTCTCCCATGTGGGATGGGACAGCCTTACACCATGCTCACAGCCCCAGCTTTTACCTTCAATGTCACTTGGGCTGGTGGGATTACTAATATCTGCATGGCAAACTTCACCTTGCCCCTCGGGTTAAAAGGCTGATGCCTTCTACATGGTTAGGTGGTCTGACATGCTGCCCTGTGCTGCTTGGTTAGATTTTTATTCAGCAGTGATACAGGCAATAATCAGCAGAACAGCTACTTTATAGCTTCAATCTTCCACCACTTATCTTCTCCCAGAAAAACAATTTGCACATCTTTACTCAGCTGATTTCCCCAAACTTACCTGAGAGCCTTATCTGTATTAAGTCAATACAGAACAATATGAAAATTTAAACAGAAAGACACTTTCCTTGCTATTTAATTTGAGGCGAAAGGAGGGTTATTAGATAATTTACAGGACTCAGATTGGAGGGCAAATCAATTCTTGATATAAGTTCATGGTTCAGCAGCAATGGATTAATTCTGCCTAGCAACAGATAAAACTGTTGATAAAGCTGAAAATAGTGATGGGTTTCAAGGTGCGGGGAGAAATCAGTGTCCAGTTGCTAGGTGGTATATGCTTAGCAGAACACTCTTCTGAAAAGATGACAGTGTTTTTTGCTTTTGTTTTAGCAAATATTATTACATCTAATGAATCACAAACACGCCTGTACACATGGCTTGCTCTCTTCCTCTGCTTCTCGTGAATGAAGGATTGATTCTTTTTCTTAGCCAGTCTGTTCTTTCTTGTTACTCTCTACAGATAATGAACTCTAAGCAAGAACCTCATAGTGGCTGAAGAGGAAGTTTTGTGTGAGCCATGGAGACTGGAGCAATGCCAGCAGGGCCAGGGAAGGGATTGTCCTGCTCTGCTCTTCTCTGGGGCAGCCTCACCTCGAATGTTGTGTGCAGTTTTGGGCACCACAATAGAAGAAAGACGTAGAGCTGTTAGAGAGTGCCCAGTGGAAGGCCACGAGGATGGTGAAGTGTCTTGAGGGAAGCTGAGTGAGGAGTGGCTGAGGTCACTCCTGCTCCAATCATCTTCCTTGCTTTCTTGCTTGGCTTTCTCCACATGGTCATGGGACGCAGTCCACTGTATCTGTCTCTTCCCAAGGGCTAGCTTTGGGAGGCAATGCCTGTAAGAGACACCTTTAGCAGTTTTGTCACCGAGGTTAGTGGTGGCAGGGCACCTCAGCCCCCTCCCTCCCCGCCAAGAGCCTATCTGTTGTTTGCTAACTGGTCAGACAGCTCAAACAGGACAAGCTGTCCTGTAGTGAATTAATTTGGTTCCATGGTGTTAACACTGGTCTGGCATCTCCCAATTGCCAGTAAACATCTTACTGTTCAAATGAGATCTGGCAAGATAAGCTGGATTTCTGACCAACATCCACTCACTTTACAACAATAACAGCCACACCAAACTTTCGCAAAGCAGAAATCTTCTGTGCCTTTTCCAGGAAATGTGTGCAATTTCTCCCACAAGTAAGGATGCTGCTTCACCATTACTCCCCAGCAGTTAAGTGGAGGAATTTGTGTACATTACCATCATTTTGGTGGCAAGTTCCATTCAACCCTTAATCAGAACTATTTCTTCTGCTAGCTCTAATATAGGTACCTTGATATAGTGCATTGTTTTATGTTATGCTGTAATCTACTAATAATTCTTTAGTTTTATATGTATAGTATGCAATTCTGATTAAGATATTTCATCTGTTATATTTTGGCTATCTAATAAATAATTAATTTATATATCTACTTATTAAATTTATTTATATATTATTTATTAATATATTAAATTATTAAATTATATTTTAGAAGTAGATCTAATTTGCCATTATTAGAACTTGCAAGTCAGAGTGATAAATTTAAATTGTTGCCAGAATAGGCTAAGGCAGGGCTTGTCTGAAGCTTCCACTCTTCCCACAACAATGCTTTAGGAAGAACTTCCCTAGCATCTGCTTGAGATTTAACGCAAAAGCAGTGTTTTACTTTCTAAACTACCAAACATTATTATCTCTTACAAAAAGGTCTATTTCCTGTGCACACTTGTAGCTTAATGAGGAAAACGCAGTAAGACAAATAGCAGCAATATACTGATACTTCTCTTAGGACAGAATATGCTTAAAAATTCCTTTTATATCTTTGAAGGTACAAATTTGCCTTGATAATTGCTATATTGTTGAACCAGCTTCTGTTTTTCTGTTCTCAAGTTCATCCCCACAAATAGCCTCCTCGTGTTTCAGGCTGAGGTAGGTTCTCAGCACCCCAGGAAACAGCCTGCTGATGGGCAGAGCCCCATCAGTGGGAGCAGGAGAGCAGTGTGCTGCTCCTCCTGTGCAGGAGCCCTGCTCCAGCAGTGTGCAGGCCACCAGTGATGTGCAAGCACCCCTGCACCCACCCTGCTGACCCACCCAGAAATTGCTCAGGCATTCAGGAGGTTGATCAGGAGCCTGAGAATCTCGGATGGACCTGGGTTTTACCTGCTCGAGTGGGAGGTGCGGTTGGCTAAAGGGGACAGTGTGAAAGACAGAGAGGACAGCCCTAGGAGGGACCCTCTCCTCATGCTGTGCTCACTGCCTTAACCCCTTCCTTTGCAGCAGGAGCAGAATGGCTTTGCAATACACATGGGACTGACCTTCTCCGTGTGTCTCCTCAACCACATGCACCAGCCTGTGCTTCCCCAGCAGCTGCATATTCCTGGGACCTCTCTTGTCCCTCTGCCATCCTTGGACCGGCTCTTTCCACAGGTCAGCAGTTGTTCTAATGACTCCTGCACTACAATACGACAAAATCCCACCTAAATAAGGGACACAGCAGCTGACAAAGGCAGAAGAATACCTTTATCCTCTATTTGGAATATATTTGCCAATGTCCAAGGCTTATGGCTCAGCTTTCACTTTTACTGTCATTACCATCCTCATCTGCACTGGTCAGAGGGGTCCTAAAAAGCACTCCAGAGCTGCATGCTGGGCCCAGGCAGAGCACACAGCACCATAAACCAGACCAACACCACACACAGAGCAAGGCCACTGCTCACTGTGTGAGTGAGCTCTACCCCTCCACCCGTGGCAGTGGTGTTGGGTCAGTGCCTGGCTCTGTCCCCCAAGGCGTGGCTGGGCAAGGGCCAGGACAGGGCCTGTTGGCTGGCATGGCCAAAACTGGAGCTGCTGAACATGAGGGTTAATGAGTATGGACATATGGGGAAGAGTGCTCCATGCAAGACCAGCCCAAGTTCTATTTCACAAATTAGTCCAGATATCCCTTATCTGCAGATAGTATGGCTTCCACCTATAGCTGGCTGAAATTTCTTGCATAGAAAGTTTCCTTATTAAAATTATCTATTATTTTTTTTCCACTGGAAGATGTTAATTCAGGTGAAAACATTTAGATTTTCTTTGGAAATTTTTGAAAACAATGGCTGAATTTTAAACATTTACAGCATTAAGCACTTCCAGCTCAAGGGGAAAAAAAAGGAACCCCTAGTCAAAATGTTTTTCCCCTGATTTGAATTCATTCTTAATTTCCTGAAAGAAAAAAGAGATGTTTCATTTGCCATTTTTCACTTTACATTTCCACCAGGAGAATGTCAGTTTTCCAAATAGCTTTGGTTTTTCTTCTGAGAAATTGTCAGATGTAACTTACAACTTACATTAAACTCTCATCTTCAACAGACATGATATAAGATCCTTTAACTGAAAGAGGAATTGGCTTTGTCTGAATTACAAATATATTAAAACCAATTTTCTTTTGCTTGGGAATCCAGTACTTTATATCTTGTTCAGGAAAAAATATCCAACTCACACAACAGAGGCAGGGCTGGCATAGTAACATCATTATTTAGACTTGGGACCGCCAAATGGGATCAATTTTAAGCAATCAATGTCCAGAGCTAATAAATATTGAAAGTGATTTTAACAACTCATTAATTCAAAATCTTTAGTGTTTTCAAGCAAAATATGTGCAACTATGCTTCAGCTCTAACACTTTTTCCCTGAATGTGGAGGTTGTAGCAAAAGCAAAGACCCTCAGTATGAATTCTGTATGCCTTAGGTCACCCTGTACCTTTCATGAACACACCTTAGTCTTGTGACTTCCTTTCCAGCAGAGATTCTAGGAACCCTCTTATTATCTTTCCACTCCAGCTGAAGCTGTAATCAGTGGTTGTGAAGACCAAGACTTTTATTAGTGTAAATTAGACTGACTTATTGCTCTGCTTTTTCTTTTTCAAGGGATTGACAAACTTTTCCTCAATTCCCTTTTCCACTAATGAGCTCAGACAGCAGGAAAAACCCCACAGGCATTCAGGCCAGCCACACTCCCGGGATTGCCCTTTCCACGCAGATGCACTGGGATCTAGAAATAACAATCTAGCAACAGCAGAAATGTTTTAACTGTCTAACATGCTGGGACCAGTTTCAGTATCCTGTAATTCCCTCTGCCTAAGCTGAATTACTCCAGGGCAAATGTGGCTCCCAATAATATGTCAAAACAAGCTGGCTGGGTTCTAATATCTACAGACTCTGGAAAAAAAATAAAGGAAAAGGACTTAGAGGAAGATGACGTATATTGTGGCAGCTACTTTTGCTTAGGAAAAATAGCCTAATTTATCAGAATTAATGAGTTTATTCATTCTAAAAATCTAGAATGAAATTTGCCCATTTTAAATAACAAGACCACTGATTTATGGGAAATTTACATGGCCTGTAAGACTATGGTTTCTGGAAGGAGGAGAGAGGATGTAGACATAAGGCCAACAAGCATAATTTAAAAAGACAAAATTCAGCAGCACAGAAAATCATTACTTTAGGAAAAAGAAGTGGTGCTTCTGAGTATGGGTTAGTTGCAGGATGGGCAGTGAAAGGAAAATTAAGACTGCTGCAGCAGAGGCATTGCTCTTCTGCTTGCCCAAGAGGAAATGGCAAGTTTCCTCAAACCAGATCCAGTCTCTGGTCTTCTGGATCATCCTGCCTGGCTGGAAACACACATCTCAGTTGGTGGCTTCCTGAGGACATTTTTTCCCTAAGAGACCAGGCAGTCCTGACATCATAGAGGGTCTGTGAAAAGGCAGTGGTTTTCCCTTGAAGCCTGGGGTCGGCAGGATCTCTGATGGAGCTTTTAAAGCCATCCCCTTTCACTGGCACTGGAAAGGGTTGTCCCACAAGAACAGCAATTACACAAGCTCCCTGGAGAGCAAAGGGCATTCAGAAACATATCCCTGGAGGAACAGGAATTATGGACACCTTCAACCCATCAGAGTAACAGCTCAAATTCAACACCTCTGCATGCAGATTTTCCACTGCTGGGCATCTCATGATGCCCTGTGCCTGCAGCATTACATCACTGGGCTGAGTCCGTCCCATGGCCAAAATGTTCATGGTTTAATGTAATGAGACATTGCTCTTTTGGCTGCAGTAGAGTGATGACCTTGAATGATGGCAGGACTACTATTCTGCAGAGTATATATGTGCAGCTCTAAATCAGATTAATATTTGCTGTGTATTTGGGTGTTTGGTAATAGCCTATCATTTCACTTTCAAACAGGGAACAGAAATTATTATGGTGATTTTCTAAAGAGCGTGAAAAGTAATGAACCCAGAGGTGGTATGGGACACCTGCAGAGAACACACTGCCCCAGAAACACTGTACTTCTCTTTTGTACCAAATCCGTTCTTTTGAAAGCAGGCTTCAGAATGTTTGGTGTATCAGAGGCATCAAAAAGACAGTGGACAGTCCAAAATAGATACCACTCACAGCATAAAATATTTGCCCAATCTGCCCTCAATAATAACTCTTACCTTCGTTGTGAACAGCAGTGGTTGCACTTAATTGTTTAGGTTACAAAACCTTCAGCTCAGCTTTGGTCTCTTGAGAGCCTTTTTTCTTTTAAATAAAATCAGCTTGGTGATTCTCTGGTCACTGGTGCAGAATTGCCTTTCCAATGGTAAAAACAAAATGAGTTTTGCAGAGCCTTGCTCAGTTCTCAATACTTAAAGACCAATGATTGTGTCTTGCTGTTTACAACATGATGTGCTATACGACTGTATGCAGCAATAGGTCAGAGTGAAAGGACACCCAAACAGCTGATGTCCTGTAACAGTTAAAGCCCATGCACAGCAATCCCACAAGTGATACTTGCATTTCCCATGGGAGTTGAGCCGGCAGCTTGATAAGCTCTTCTGCAAAGCATCCTAAAGCTTTCAGGGAAAGACCATGTTTAATTTTTGCAGTAATGTTATGGTCTCAGGAAATTATAGTCATAGTGAAGTGAGGCGACAGGGAGCTTTAATCTGGCTGCTGAGTAAACAGTTCTGAGAGGTGTTGTTGGGAGCACCAGCAGTCTGGCTGGCATGGCACCACGGTGCACAGCTTGGATTAGTGACCCCACATTTGCACGATGGGGGCAGCAGAGACCTCCAGGAGGTGGCACATGGGCAGGTGGTGTTGGAGCACTGTAGGAGCCATTGTCTTAATATGGCACCTTTTCATAGGAAAGAACAAAAAGACAGATACTTATGCTTGAGTCCTCCAGTTGCAAGCTTTCTACTTCATATTTATAATGGAAAAGAGCAACACTTGGAAAAGATCAGACTGAACCTGAGACTGGAACCACACACCCCTCCATGCCCTCTGCTATCATGGCTAGGAAATGCCTTTTTTCCTTGAAAAATTTTAAAAGAGATTGTCACCTCTACTACCTCTACCATTGCCTCTCTTTACACCTTGCCAACAGGCAATCCCAGCACACTGGTTCCCAGTTCAATAGAGAGGACTGCACTTCCCTGATACTGAGCAAGCTCCCAGGGAATGGGAACTGCTCTGCCCAGCCTTCAGCTCTACGTAGCAGAAGTATCTGAATTTTCTCCTCTCTGTCTTATGAGTTAGGCACATGCAAAAAGGTTTTTGATTCAGATGAATGTTTTTTTTTAAAGTAAAAATCCCAAATCCCCAAACATGGGGAATCAGACAAAATTTTCTGTGTCTTAGTGTTGCATTTGGACATGTACAACCAGTAGTGGCCCAATTCTTTGTCTTCTTTCTTTGCCTTCTTTCTTTGCCTTATACCTTATCTTCTATTTGTACCTTTTGCAACAGCAATTTTGTCATACGTATTAGCACCAAAATTGTTACCCTAGAATTTTGTAAAAGGTAGATCTGAGGATGAAGAATCTCACTGAATAAAATTCTAAAAACATTTCTTATGAAGTTTTTAGTTACCTTCCAGCAGCTCTTGATGGAACTACTGCAGTTCCTGGGAATTTTTTTTTGCTGCATATCCTATTGCCTAAATGAATGGTAAACACAGGAAAGGGAATGCCCTGAGGGAGATTGATTTCTATGTTGCAAGAAGAATGTATAGATACTCTTCCTTCACATACATGCTCTTGAAAGAGCGTGATGGACCATGGAGAGAAGAACAGATCTGGGAGGTATTTTGTCTTGCCATGTGACAGGAGTCACATATTGCTTTCTTCTAACATGCAGGAATGAACACTGTTAGCTTAGAGAAAACAGTGCTGTCAACCCTTTTACCTGCATCCATCCCTTCTATTTTCATGGGAGACTCCTTAAATATTTTTTTCATCTTTTCTACCTGGTCTCCTCCATCAGTTTTAAAGGGGGATCATATATGACCTACTAGCTCTAAAATGTAAACTATAGGCAGAACACAGGACAGCCAAGCTAAACAGGCAGAGAAATCTTTCTGTGTCTGGGTGAGCAAACAATTGCATGATTAAACTCAAACTAGGAAACACAGCGCTTTGCGGTTCTCCCTTGCTGCCATCAACAGCCTTTGAACTCTTCAGCCTTTCCCATGCAACTTTCACTTTATTTCTTTAAAAAAATGTTGACACTTGCTTCAACAACAGTAGCACCTGGGCCATATAATGGCTGAAAGCTCGGTAACCCCAAAGCAAGTTCTTGGCTTGAAGATTGTGCTAAATGGAAGCCAAATACCTCAGTTCTAACCAAGGTGCTGTGGTTTAACTCTCTGTATATCTATTTCACTGCAGTCTTGCAGTTTTCATTTCAAAGCAGGCTTACGTTTGCCCTCGCTGCCCAAATTTAAAAACAAAATCAGAATTTTATTGTTAGAGAAGGATAGCATTGGGTATACTTCTCTCAGGTGTAGAAAATCCTTCTGTTGGCCCCTTCCTGAGCAGGAAAATTCAGAGGGAAATGTAAAATGCCTCTCTCTGTTTATTCTAGGGTCTGTGGTCTATTCAAGGATCTTTAAGAGGATGCATGAGCTTGCATAAGACCTGCAGCATCATACCTGAGCTTGAAGCTCTTCACAGGAGCTGGGGAGAGGATGTTTAACATCTCACAACCACCCCAGGCAGCTTCTGTTGAGCTTCAGTGTCTTTAGGGCTCTGTTTACAAAAGAGCAAAATCCCCAGTTTCCAATTTGAGTGCCACTAGTCATTTGTAACCTTAGAAAGCACAGTGTAGCCAAACATGAAATTTGCTCCTTTTTCATTTCCACTCCACCAGCCCCCCTCTTCCACTCTCCTTTGAACTGTTCTCACCACTTGCCAGTGTAGTACAGCTTGTTAACTGGCTGCCTTTCTGATTTTTCACAAGTTTGCCACGTTGCAGTGACAAGACCATGTCGGGGCCCAGATGCTTCAGAGTAAATAAATAGCACATCTGGAATTTGGAAATGGGCCCGCTTTATATTATGGAAAAAGCTGGCGTGGAAACACATCCAAAGAATACACAGCTGGAAATTGTTAACTCTAGAAAGAAAGGGAGGGGGAAAAAAGAAAAAGGAGACAAAAATTCAGGCATTACTACTGCTTGAGATACTGTGCATTATAATTGCTGAGAAACAGAAACTGAGTTTACACAGCAGTTAAATTAATAGCATTCCTGAAAAATTGATAGTTTATAATAATTGACCTCAAGCAACATAAAGGCAGCACAGGGTGGGAAGCTTGACTCCTCACTGTCTGGCTTTCTTGGATGTGTTTGGTAACTTCCCAGCTATTTCACAGGCGAGCTGGTGGGAGGATGTTGGTGGTGGATGATGCGAGTGCCCTTCTGGAGCCACGCTGCTGAGAACTGCAGCTGTTTCCCAGGCCCCGAGCAGCCGTGTCACTCAGGGTGTGCCGGCCCCAGAAACGCACACTGGCTGAAAGGGAGACTGAAAGGAAGGCAGCCGTGCTCACAGCATCGCCCCCACAGCCAGAGGAGCAGCACCACTGGATGATTCAGGAGGGTGAATCAGCAGCAGCCACACAGGGAGCTGCTCCCACCCACTCTCTGAGCCAAAATCATGTGCTGCTTCCACCAATGGAAGAGTTGCAGCAAGGTAAAACTAGGACAGGGGAGGCAAGAAGGAACCCAAAATAGATTGAAATTGTATCTTTGGACTTTTTTTGTTTTGGACAAGGATCTCCTCATTTAAAAAAAAAGGCAAGCCTAAGCAACAAAGACTTCAGACAGTGAAACTACTGTGAGCAATTACTTTAAGCATGCTCCAAGAGAGGCATGCATCATACAGGAAAGCTCCTACTTTTCATATGGGCACCAGTCCTCGTGAGAGCTATCGATGGAATGCTAGAGGCTGCCACAATCCCCATGCTCAGAGACCTCCTCTTTAATGGCTTGGAAGGATCCTGTTTTTCTCAGATGAGATAAGCATTGATTGCAGCTCAGAGCCAGGAAAACAGGCACACTAGGTCATACACCAGGTATACTCAGTCCTAAGACAATGCAGCAGCCTGTGTTTTTGCAGTGGGTTTGTCACATTGGAGAGAAGAAAGCATTTTTTCACTTACTTTTTCCCTTTCATGTTCGTCAGGCTTCCTTTCCCTGGTACACATTAATTTGGATTTATTATTGCATAAATGGAAAATGGAGCAAACCCAGATTCTAGACCAAAATATACCAACTTGGGCAATTTTGAATCTTTTGCTGCCTATGTATAAAATAGGGCTAATCTGCAGTAGTGTTAGGTAGTGTTTGACTGCATGTTTTCTTGTATGTTTAAGAAGCCCTTTATTGTGCCAAGAACAGATGCCATTTCATTTCCTGCATTCTTCACAGTGATGCCTGATTATTTCCTAGCATTTATTTTATTTACCTTAACAACACTCTGTTTTCATTTTATGCTTGAGAAATAGGATATTTTGGCAAAATCCTTAAAGGATTTTGGGCAGAAGAACCTGAGGACTGTCTCTGAAAGCTTCCTGAGCTGCAGACATAGGGGTGTGCAGTGAAGGGATGTGTTTGGTGCTCTGTCCCTTGCACAGAGCGTGGGAAGGACAGACAGCATTCCCCTTGCACACAGCCCTGCCCATGTTTCTGCTATACCCTCACGTATCCCTGATTTAACCCTATGCCCTTATTACCTTAACCTGCGTTAGGCTGAAGGGAAGTGCTTGGCTGATTGCAAGGAGAAGAGACCTAAAGCCTGAGGCTAAGAGCATGGTATTTTGAGAGGGTCAGAGTTAGATCAAGCAAACCATGCCGAGCATGCCCATGTCAGCAAGCCAGGGATGTTTGCTTGACCTGCCACAGGATGTTCTGACCTTCGTCTGTGTATTGCTAATGATGCCAGCTGCAGTTGTAGTTTTTACAATGGTCCTTTCTTAAAGCCCCATGAAGAGTGGGCATTAGCTGCTCTACAGACACAGTAGGTCATACACCAGGATATTGGGTTCAGTTGTGTAATTCAGAATTAACTGAAAGAAAGTGTACAGCCTGGGCAATACAGGAAATACATACCATAAAACAAATCTGCCAGAATTTCTGAAGTTATGTTAATCCAAGCAAAACAAAATAACCCACAGAAGGCTGGAGGCAAGTCCTGGCTTTCCAAACACTCAGCTCCCCCTTCCTCAGAGCTGTTTTCAAAGTGACCATATAATTTTCTCTGAGAAAGATCTGGGGTACTCACCCTCAGGAGAGGATGTAGGAGGAAAGTCCAGAGTGGAGAAGATGTCTCCTTGCAATGCTTTGTCCATTTGATCCTACAGCAGCATCATATTTACTTGGCAGCGTGGTTTTTATGGATCCTCTTAAAAGGGTCCAGGCCCTCCCTCGGGGAATCCAAACCAGATTTCCATGTCACCAATGATGTAAGCTTTATATTTCCCAATATTCACTGAAAGAGAGCAGCTGTGACTCTGGCACCAGGAGGACACTCCTGCCCCACCTGCATGTCTGCAGCCGCACAGTCAGGGTTAACAGAGGAGCTGGGGGCTGTGATGAGGAGCAGACAGACACAGAGGGACAACAATTGGTTGCACAGCTGGTGCTGACTACATGGGTTTGTTTTCCAAAACCCTTTGAGAATCAGGTGCTTTGAGGGTCAGTCAACAGGCTTGCCAACCCAAAGGAGTTGTTTAAATGAGGGGCAGTGTGGAAGGAGATGACCCTGTGCCAGGTGAGGAGGAGATGGACCAAGCTGCTGAGCAGAGGCTGCAGAGTGATGCAGACAATGGAGACCTCGTGAACACCAACACAAGGATGAAGGGAGTTCAATGCATCCTTCCCTCCCATGGCTGGTAGGGTGTCACTGGAGACACCCAGCATGGAAGACATGCTTCTGCTGCTGTTATGCCAGGACTGCAGAACGAGCATTGCCCTTTGCATGTGATGGGCTGTGGTGAAGCTGCTGGCTGTCAGTCTGTCTTCTAGGGTACCCCCATACACAGTCAGCTTTGGCATGCTCAGTCTGCCCTGTTGCTGTAGAAGAACATGGAAAAACTGAAGCACATGTTTGGAGTCTCAGCACTTAAGCCAGAGGAATAGGCATGTGTAAAACCATGTTGGGATTAGGACTTTATGGAAGCTCTAGAATAAAGGCAAGGAGCTGCTAAGAGCTAAGAGCTAACTGGGAAATGTGTGTGACTATTAGGCTATCCATCCTACCCGTGAATGTTTCATGGAGACCAACAAGGGCCATCAGGATGCTGAAGGTGATAGAGCCATAAAAGCCATGTGAACACAATATGGACTTCTGAATCCTGTAAGTGTCACCACTTCCTAGCAAAGGAATTGCTCTGATCCTCTCAGGAGGTTGGTATTATAACTATGCCAGGGATCTGCAAGATGGCATCACTGTCTGCTGCCCCATAGCAAATAATTTATCGAAAATGGTTGGGTGTTGCTGAGTTCAAAGGACCATGAACACCTCTTTCTTGGTGGGTAGAGGTGCCCAGAAGGCAGCACACTGCATGACAGGTTGCATCCTGGACCAGTGTGAGGAACAAGAACACCCTCAGTTACTTGCCAGTTGTTCAGCTGCTGGAGCCAAGCTCTGCCCTCTGAGGAGAGGAGCCTGTCCAGGCTGCATCCTGCCCCAAAAGGTCCAAAGACCTCAGGTACTTCTTCTCCTGCAGCTCCTGCAGCGTTTTCTCCTCCAGGCTGGGAAGATCAGCCCACCAGATGTCCTCTCCCCAGCCCAGAGGAGGAGGGCAGGCAGGTGCTGGGCTCTGGGAGCCAGGGGACAGGTAGCAGTGGTGGCAAGGGCACATGGAAGGGGGCACATTGTCACACTGAGTGCCAGGTGTGCTTCAGAGCTGAAGGAGAATGCATGGGCTGATGAGTGCATGAAATGCCTGTGGTTGCAAAGGCTGCAGAGGAGATGTTGCAGACGATGTGCTCCGCAAAACACTGGGGTACCTGCTTTGTGCCAGACAGCTCTAACCTTGACTATCACATACACGTGCAGTTTGGCAAAGATCTCTGTGGATTCTGTGCAGTCATCACAAAAGTGAAGAGTGGATTTGATTTTCTAAACAATTACTTTTAAGGAGTAAAATTTCTTCAGTCAAATTTTTTTTTTTTGTGTAAATAACTCTTACACAATAACAGACTTGATTTTTTTTCCTCTGTGAATCCTCACATAGAGACAATAAAAAATAGTTTTACTTGGTACAGCTAAGTGTAAACAATTGAATAAAATCCCAAACACAAAAATCTGTGACTTTGGTAGAGCTAGAGTTCAGCTTACATCCATCTAGAAACTTCAGGACTAGTTTTATATTAGTGATGCTTCTTCCAGATGCTGACTGTTTACAGAGGTGCTCCGCATTGCACTGGTCTGTGTGTTTCACAAAATGAACTACAACTCCCTAGTGAAAGCTTGAGGTTTGGAGCAGTTTGCAGCTACTTAAAGTATTGAAGTAAAACAAAAAGCTGAAGTCACAGACCCCACAAGTGCCTGTCAGTCTGAACTTGCCTGTACTTATTTGAAAATATGCCTTCAGCCCATCTGGCTTTGCAAGTTTGTTTATTTATTTGTTTGTTTGTCTGTTGGGGTTTTCTTCTTATTGCAGCCCATTTGTTGCTTCTTAAGGATAATGTGACTTTAGAATTAGTACATAATGGAAAATGTTATATCAGGCATTTCCCTGTGCTTTCAGTTTACTCCGTTAAAGGAGATTTAGTGATATACTGATTGCTTTTATTAAAAAGAGAGACATCCCTATTTCTAAGTTTCTCTAGAGTTGTACTCTGTGTACAAATTCCAGTATGATATTGCTGTCTGAACAATCTTTTAAAGTATCACTTTTTTTTTTTTTAATGGCCTGTTCACAGTGTTTGGTTTTTTCAGTAGGATAGGTTAGGACTTGTGTGAAACATGGACAAAATTATTCTGGATAGCAAACCTCAGGTTTTCTTGAGACTTGTTTCTCTCCTATCCTCTCAAGACATCAGCACAAAACACTATACATCCCTGAACTTGGCCTCAGAGGGTGCACATTTTCCTTCAGGCAGGAGGCTGAAAAGTTTAGAAGAGGGGTCAGCAGAGTGATGGGACCACCAACTGCACTTGTTTCTGGGGTTGCCAGGACCAACTCCTGCCCAGGTGGGAAACAGCTGGTTCTTCACAGCTTGAGAGCATCCCACACAATGCAAAATCAGAGCACCTGTCAGAAGCACTGAACATTCCCAGTTGACTGGAAAATGGCTAATCTTGTCCCAGTTTAAAAGAAGGACAATAAAGACGGAAATTGCAATCCTGTCAGTCTCACTTCAGTAACTGGTAAAATTATGGAGAAGATTATTTTGGGAGGTAATGGAAAACACCTGAAGGACAATGCAGTTGTTGGGCACAGCCAGCACAGCTTCATGAGGGGAGAGCTCTCTTGTCAAACCTATTTTCCTTTTATGACAAGGTAACCCACTCAGCTGATCAAGTGAAGTGATTATATGTAGTCTCTTTAGATTTCAATAAAGCTTTCCATACTGTCTCTCTCAGGATCCCTCTGGTCAAAATGTCCAGCACACAGCTGGATAAACACATCATGCAATGGGTGAGCAGCTGGCTCAGGGATCAGGCACAAGGGGTTACAGTGAATGGGGTGACACCAGGCTGGGGACCTGTCACTCGTGGGGTTCTGCAGGGCCCCATCCTCAGCCCAGTTCTCTTCAACATCTTCATTACCAACTTGGATGCAGGACTCTAAGGGACACTAAGTTTGCAGATGATACTGAACTGGGAGACGGGTAAAGCCTTGCAAAGTGACTTAGATGAATTACAGAGGTGGTTAATGACTAACTGTATGAAGTTTGACAAAGATGTGCTGGATTCTGCACCTGGGATGGGGCAATCCTGGATGTATGGACAGCCTGGGGAACGAGAGACTGGAGAGCAGCACCACAGAAAGGGACCTGGGGGTCCTGGTCAGTGGAGAGTTGAATGTGAGCCAGCAGTGCCCTGGCAGCCAGGAGGGCCCACCCTGTCCTGGGGGCATCAGGCACAGCATGGCCAGCAGGGCAAGGGAGGGGATTGTCCTGCTCTGCTCTGCTCTGCTCTGCACTGGGGCAGCCTCACCTTGAGGGTTGTGTGCAGTTTTAGGCACCACAATAGAAGAGAGACACAAAGCTATTGGTCACTGTCCAATGAAGGGCAATAAAAATGTTGAATGGCCTTGAGGGGACACCATACGAGGAGTGGCTGAGGCTACATGATCTGTTCAGCCTGAGGAAGAGGAGACTGAGGGGAGAACTCACTGCAGTTACAACTTCCTCATGAGGGGAAGAGGAAGGGCAGACACCGATCTCCTCTTTGTGGTGCTCAGTGACATGACCTGAGGGTATGAAAGCTGTGTCAGAGGAGGTTTAGGCTGGTTATTAGGAAAATGGGAATTTCACCTACAGGATGATTGGTCACTGGGCCAGGCTCCCCAGGGAAGTGGCCACAGCACCAAACCTGACAGAGTCGAGAAGTGTTTGGACGATGCTCTCAGGCACATGGTGTGACTCTTGGGGTGATCCTGTGCAAGGTCAGGAGTTGGACTCAGTGATTCTTGTGGGTCCCTTACAACTCAGCACATTCTGTGATTCTCTGATTTTAAACCCTGGCTTTGGGGCAATTTTCACACGACCATTTGACAGGTTACATCAATCCATCTCTGGCATGCTCAAACAACTGGGACTGTCTCTCCCCAGACATAATCCCAGTTGTTGACCAGACACTCTCCTGGCCAAATAAAATGGTCATCGTTGCCAGATTTGGAATATATTATATGTCTGTATTTTTCCCATCTACAGTCCCCTATTCATTAGCATATGTTGAGTGCCAGTGTTAATTGCTTTCTCATCCCATGCCTGTGAAGTAGGAGAGGTCATCACAGGCTGCATGGTGGTCTACAGCTCTTGTCTGGGTTTCTACCAGGACTCTTTTTGGATTTCAGGAATGTACATTTCCCAGGGACGATCTGTTCTCCTCTTGAAGATAAGGGCTTGCAGGCTTGAAGGCTTACACGTTTGTGTAGGTCAGAGCAGTGGAGGAGTTTCATCAGTTGGGTAATTAATTCCTGGTTTTAGGATTAAACTTTTGTTGCTCTAACATTTACATGTATTAGATGTCTGAAAACGTCATGGATCAACACAAGCCTCTTACTAGCATTGTATGTTAATTCAAGTGTTGTATCTGCACCTTCACCATCTATGAATCAGTTTTATTTACTTTCCATCTTGTCTTTTGTAGCTTGAGATGTACATTTCCCCCCCTGCTGACAACCTGACTCTACTACTGAATGCCTTTATGAGGATAGTGGCTCAACTTCACAGTGAATTTCTGATTTCACAGGCACAGAGTTATTAGAGATCATATTGACTGGCTATTTTTCTTCAAGTTATATTTATAAAAACCTTGTAGAAACATTCAGCTAAAGGTATAGGATTTAGGGGTCTTTTAAGTTTCGTGGTATAAATAAGAAAAAGAAAAGAGGAAAAATACTACACTAAAGTTGAACTGAAACAGTGTTTTGGGGGACTGGTGAAATTAACTGAAATATTTGCTTATGTTACTAAATTTTCTAATTTTACTAAATTATTTAACTTTGGTTGGTTTCTTTTAATATTTCATAACACAAGCTGAAAAGTTTCATTAGGAAAACAGCTGTGGGAAACATAGCAGTTCCAGATATAAATGCTTCACATCAAAATAGTTCTGCATTGACAGCTTTATTCCCTCCTCAAGTCTTCTTGGCTCAAAAACTTTCACCAAACTAACTCAAACCAAAATCAGACTCTCTGATATTCCCTTTCTCATACATTCACTACTGATTTTATTATGTATAATCTCTACTATACATGTAGCACCTCTGACATAGGTATAGCATTCCTCTAACAAAGAAGCTATTTTGCTTTTTTTTTTTTTTGGCTTCTGCTGCTATTAATTCCTGGTAGGTGTTAAAACCTTTCTTTCAGTGCTGAAATCTTGCACTGAACCCATGATGTCTCCCCACAAAGTATTCAGTGTCCTGCTTTTTGTGATTAGTGCTGCTTTTTGTGTGTATTTCCCAGAGTGCTAATCAAAACAAATGGAAATACTAGACAAAACCACTGACACTAAGGAGCAGAAAAATCTGCTCCTACATCTTGCCTGTCCTGCACAGGAATTAAGTTCTGTTTTCAGGGTAAATGGCTTCTGGTGCACCAGGCATCTCTCCATCCCCACCTCCCCGCTGTCACTGGGGCATTGTCAGGCATGTTTTGAACACTAATTCTATTCCTTCTGATCTTCTTTTTCAAAGGGAATACTTGTTTCTGGGCATTTTATTTTATTTACTCAGTAGTAACTCTCTTCTTTTTAATGCTTATTGGTCCATGCTTGCTATATTTTCTTATTCCAAAAAAGGACACCCTTCTTTTGATCTTCTGGTGTTTTTTTAGTCAGATATTTCTATCTGAACTGGAATGGACATCCCTATGTGGTTAAATATTCGTGGTTCACTCTTTTTGCAATCTACTGACAACAAAGCAGTTAAGTAAATATTTCTGGAGGCTATAGGATTCCTTTCAACAGGAGAAGAGTTCTTTCTTCTTCATAAAAATAAAGAAGGAACCAGAAAATCCAAGAAGAAAGAGGGAAAATATTTTCTTTCTTGCTAAGCCTAAATATATATGCCAGTGTGTGTGTGTGTTATATACATACACACACACATATATGTGACATTTTTCAAGGATTTCTGTGCTCTTGGAAGAGAATCTTACAAAAAGTTTTCAAAGTCTGTGTCCTTTCAAGACATAATGAATTCTCCCCTTATGAAGGACAAACTAACAATGTGTTGAGATGCAAACTCAGTCACCAGCCTCTCATTTCCATATCTGGCAGTGACAATACCTTATTTTCCTTTCTCTGATACAGTGATAAAAAGTCAAGATAAAGAGAATTATATTCTGAAGAGTCATTCCCTGACAAAACCCACAGTGGTTTGGAGCTCAAGCCACTCCCTACTTAAATCCTTTCTCCCCTTTTAATTTAGCTATATCCTCAAGCCTTGAAAATTTAATTAAAATAGCTTGGTACTCTGAAATTTCAATGGTCTTCCTGTAGCACTAAATGGTTGCTGTATGTTTAAAGAAATGCTGTCCTGCTTTACCATCTGTAGTGACACTAATGGGAAACTATGAATAAAATATGTATTGAAAATCATTTTCATTTTTTCTCTGTTGTTAATGCTAATATTAATACCTTTATCTCTGGACCTCATAGAAAAATACAGTGTAATATGGCAGGAATACCATTTGAGGACAGTTCCAGCCTCCCCCTCTAAAATATGGCCAGACTTCCAGAGCCAAAGGGTCAGGCTTGCTGGTATGTGCCCCTCTGGCCACCTTCTTCATCTCCTTTTCCAAAGACTGGCCCTATGGGCAAGGACAGTTTCGTGTGTTTCCACCCTCCTTTCCTCATTGCCCATTTTGGCTACCTTCTTTCCCTCAGCAGCTTTCTTCACTTTCCAACAGCTCTGTCACGTTTTGTAAGGAAAGGTAGACACATGCAGATGTAAAATGATGACATTTGCGAGGTTACCTGTGAGCATCTGGAGGCGGCAGTGTTTGTGGAACATCATCCCAAGACAGGCCAACAGAACAAAGTCACAAATTCTCTGCTCTGTGGCCTGCAGCAGGGCAATCTTTACAGTCACTCAGCTCCTCTTTTTGTCTCTCCCCTTGTTTGTCCCCGGGGTACCAGTCATGAGGTTTGACACCACTGCAGGGCCAGGTGGCTCCCCAGGATCCTGCTGGGTGTGTGGGGTGCCAGGGTCAGGCTAGTGGGAGGAGAAGAGGAATCCTGCAATCCTTACCTGGCACAAAATCAATGGGGACAGATCTCAGTCTCTAAAGAGCAAGTTCAGTTCAGGATTACAAGCAGAGATTTGAGAGGAGAAGAACATCACACTCAAAACCATTTTAAAATGTTTTTTCCCCCACTGATTTGCTTGTTCTCCAGCTCAGGAACTTGGCAGAACTCAGCCATTCAATGAATGCCAGGCAGGAGCCACGTCTCAATCCACAGGTTTTGTAGTGCACTGGAAAATCTCCTTTTAAAGGCATGTGTTCCCCTGAATACAAGGAGAACTTGTGTTCCCCTGAACTGAAGTTATCAGTTCCAAACCACACCTTGGACCATTCTGGCTGCAAGAAAAATCCTTCAGAAAAAGTACTGATGCTGGGCAAGGTGCCACACTCCATGAAGGTGCTAAAACAATAACTTCCAGCCTTGGGAGCTGCCCTGTAATTTTCATGGGACATTAGCCCAAAACTTTCATTCAGATGGCAGTACTTATCTTGATGGAAAAGGGAAACTCAGTTAGAGACACCAATAAAACAAAAGAGATTCAATGAGGTGTTCCTCCAAGCTGATCACATATCCTCATGGGTAAGTCTCTGAAAGCTGTGGTTACTACAGCTGGTCTTTCTGCAATCAGTGAAACACAGTCCTGCAAACACATCCATGTACAACCCTCTATTTTCTGCTGTATGCTGCATCTTTTTGCAGGGTTGTGAGACAAACATGAAAAAAGTATTATGCAATAAGTAAAAAACTATTCCCAAATCATTCTCTGTAATTCATGAATTTGCTTGGACACTTTCAGCGGTGAAAAAAGCAACACCTAGCTCTGACAGCTCAAAAAGTCCAGAGCTGTCAAGGAAACAGAGCATGGGAATTAGCATATAGGACATTTGATTTATCACCCCTAAAACACTGTTGGTACTCCCAAACTGAGTGCTCATAAGATTGAAATACAGGATTTTGATATGGTTGCTTTCTCACATAGCTTTCTGCCTTTCTGGAGATGGAAGAATAATCAGACTTAATCTACATTTGTTCAAAAGGAAACTATTTATTCTTGTCAGAAAAATCAGAGAAAAGCAAATCAGAAGAAATATTAAACTTGTAAAAGGGTTTGATCAACTGGAATGAGATAAGCTCTTCAGTCTGATGAGAAGTCTGGAAAAACAAGACACAGTCTAAAAACTAGAAAATTAAGAGTGAAAGGGGAATTCAGGCACAGCTACTTCAATCAAAAAGTAGTATGTGGAATAAATTATTGCTAGGTGAAGATATTGAAGCAAATAAGAGGAATGAATTTAAAAGACAGCTAGACATCTTTATGGAGAAGGCAAAAACTTCACATTTTTCCTACTTATGTTCTTTGGATTAAATCCAGGATTTAGTGTCTAAAAAAAAGGACCTAGGAGGACTTGAACTGCTTAAATCCAGAAATACATCCAGGAAGTCCCAACTTACTACTGCAAATGCTAGAAACACCTGGGTTTCACAGTGCCAAACATGTTGAGACCTAGAACAGGATCTCCATGTCCCCTGGGGCTGTGTCAGTCCATCCCAGAGCATGCTGCTGGCTCCCACCCCAGTCCAGATTAGAGCCAGTGCTCCCCAGGGGCCTGATGCAAAGCCTGGTTTTCCAGCTTGCCAAATGCAAGGCAGGGCACCAGGTCCCACAAAAAACACAGCAGCACTTGACTTGAAAATTATGAGAGGTGTAGGGCTAATCTCTGCTATCTTTGATATAGTGCTTTGATAATAACATTATGGGATTAATGTACAGGTCCCTGATGCTTTTTTTTTTTTTTTTTCTGGATAGGACTGATATCTGAATGTCCTGAATGTAAGAGAAAAGTTTAACCCTCCTTTTCTCCAAGGAGGGTTAATCATGCAAAAGAGCATCTCAGACTCATTTGATCAGAGAAAAAGTAAGAAGTTTTATGAGTACATCCTATTAGGTGGGCAGACGGGGAAAATTCCTACACAGTGGTTGCTCTTTCTCAGGATTGTTGCTATTTTTTGTATCATACCATCTGGTTATTTTTATTAGTCTGGGATACTTCTACCCTGGCTGACAGAAATACTTTTATCACACAGGTTATCAAAAAAGCTCATTTCATTACCTCTCGAGCAGCTTCAAGCTCCCAGTGGAGGACACCACAGAAACACTGTGAGGTGGCTGTGGCTCACTCTCTGGAAGATATGAGTGAAGTGGGCAATGTAAGCCTTGGATCATAAATACATGTTGGGCTCTGACTAACATTTACAAGAGCCAAAAAGAAACTGTGGGATTGGTTTCAGAAACTTTTAGGACATTTCAAACTGTCTGCAAGATGTCCCCTTCTGTCCCCCCTACTCCCCACCCACTTAAATTGCAATCATATGTTATCAGAGTGACTCCACACAGGCTACAGCGAAAAAGCCATCTTGTCTTTCATTCAGGCTGAGTCACCCAGCACTCAGCTGTTGGGATAGATTTTCCTCTAGGTGCTGGGATTGCATATCCTGTGCATCTGAAGCAGAGCTGGAGGCAAACACAGGCAGACAGAGGAGGGTAGGAGAGGCTGTGTGCAGCTCTGCAAGGCTGCCCAGGCAGGATAGGGGATTCCAGGGATACCCTCGTGACAGGGAGAGAGCACCCCAGTGAGGCAGCACCCCATTCCTGACTTCTTGTGACTCAAATTACACCGTGTAATCTCTGCAAGGCCACAAGTGGAAAGTGAAGTGTGCAACTGGAGCTGTTTTTCAATGAGGCCCAGGTGTTAAGGGAGTTATACCTCTCTAACTTTTAAACTGATTTACACACCAATTGCTTTAATGCTCAAAAAAAAACCATCTTGACAAGATTTGCACTGATAAGAAAATATCCTGTTAAATTAGTACTGATAAGCGCTCTGCACTGATTTTTTTAATTAACTCTGCATGACCCATAAAAAAGTGCTCAGTAATGTAATTATAATGTGCTTGGATCTCTCTAATAAGACTTTCTCCTGTACATCTAGTTCAGAGATCAAGGGAACACTGTAAATGCTGGCTGTGGAAAACAGGGCAGAGGCAGTGTTGGACTAGGGCTGGCACCTGGCCAGGAAGGGGACTGGGTCATCATCTGGAGGCAGGTTTGGGGATGGCTTGACTGGAGAAAAAGGCAGAGAAACTGAGACTCATCTGGTAAAGCAGGTGGGCAAGCATTCCTGACAAACTGCAAAACACAGCAGGCTGCTATTTTTAAAGCACAGAAGGTAGTTATAATTTGCAG
This sequence comes from Passer domesticus, assembly GCF_036417665.1. NCBI lineage: Eukaryota > Metazoa > Chordata > Aves > Passeriformes > Passeridae > Passer > Passer domesticus. The sequence goes on from NC_087474.1 coordinate 139,034,561, forward strand.
GAAAGATAAGAAACTGCTTCTGAACATGCAACTCCTGCTTTGTTTCTTTTAAAGAATTTGTAATGCTTTTATATCTGAATTTCTGTTATAGAATGGTGAGTGACTGCTCTTATGAAGATCATGGCTTACATAAAGAATGCAGAGGCAAAAATCTGTTCATATCTAATCCTGGCTCTGAGACTGATACAAGCTTTGACCTTGAGCCCATCACTTAACCTCAAAGGAACAACTTGAGGATTCATTAGCTGGTCCTTGAGGAGTGCTTTGAAGATGAAAAAGGCTTTATAAGTGGCAAATATTATATGTTCTGGGACCTGGAAATTTTCAGTGTTTGTATATATAATCATTTACAGAGGATTTGCTACATAAAAGAAACCGTAAATTTTGCTGAAAATTGCTGGAGTGAAGATAAGAACTGCCTTTTCCAACTGAGAGGATTTTTTATCACGGTCTTCCTCTTTGTGTCCATAAAGCCTTTGCAACATGAGTCAGGCATGACTCTTTCACTTGTTTCAAAGGGGGCAGTTGATTTGTCACTTGTTGGTCAATGAGTTCCAGGGTGAGGGAGGAGGTTTATAGGGAATACTCTCCTGAGCTCCACAGTGTAGGTCCACAGCGTGGGCTTGTCCCAGCCAGGAGGGCAGATAGGCTGTGTGAGGTGTATTCCACAGAGACCCCATGCAAGGGGAATGCCAATCAGCACTCATCAAAGCTACAGTGCCCTGTTGACAGCGGATATTAAAGTAAGCAAGAGCATGGAAGCGTTGACTGTAAGGAGATGGTTGACTCCATAAGCTTCAAAGGAAGATTATGCATTAGTGTCACATTAGGATTTCTCCTTTGAATCAGCTTTCAAAGAAGAAGGCAGCTGTACAGAGTGGTCTCTGCTGTATATTATAAAACAGACTCCTATAAATGTATGAACAGGTTTAGGCAGCATGGTATCCTCAACAAAATGGGACTGAACTCTAATTCAGGAGGTGTCTCACCTTCATAGGTCCTGCCTTTCCCTATACAATTCAACTTTGTGATAGTGCTATTGACAGCAGGAGCATTAAGTTTGTGTGCTGATAAAAGAGAAAAATTGTCACAAAAGGGGTAATTATTTATCTTAATCCAGCAGTGAGCAGGGCAAGAGTGTGGTGTCAATTACCTTGCTGAGCCTGCATCCCACTGACAAGAAAGATTGCAATGCTCTCAGAGGCAGAACTTTCTTGTGCAGCTTTTAAAGATCTATCAAAGACAAATCTGCTTCTGGACCATGTACTCCTAATGAATTTATATTATTGTTGATACAGCATGCATGGTATCTGCAGGCTATGAGTGCCCAATGGACTCGAGCTTGCTGCTTCCATATAAATCAATTTCAGGCATGTTTTCCCCTTAATCTGTGTAAAATTGGCTCAAATCCTATATTCCCCACTTAATCAAATTGCTTATTGAAATCAGTGGAGATTCTGACTGAGTAAGGACCACCTTTTTTGCCCAATGGCCTCTGCAACAGTTGTGCATTTGTATACATGAAATAAAGAAAGCAGAGTGTAAGGAAATGAAAATTACACAAGGATGCTCAAGCATAAAAGGAACAAAAATAAATGAAACTGTGTATTCAAAAGGTGAGGACACTGAATGTTGCTTCTCAATGAGATTTTTTCACTTTTTTCCTTGTTTGGCAACAGCTGATTTGCTATAAATTCAAGAAACGGGGAAGAAAAGTGAGAATATTTTACATAGCAGAAAAAAATGCTCTCTTGAACGTGTAAGGGTTTTGCTTCTCACACAGGTGTGAATCCCTTCTGCCTCCAGAGAATCGACTCAGAAGTGGGCCATCAGGAGTTTACAGTAAACAGGTTTTTGGGGATCATTCTGGAAATGCAAAGCTGCAATTAGGACAAGTAGGCATGTTCGTGTTTGAATCTAAAGAAAACCTGAGTTGCTGGACAAAATGGAAACAATATAAAAACTCCTCATAAGGTTCTTCTGTTCTCTCTCATCTCACAGTATTTTCTCACTGACCAGCACCAGGAACAACAAAGTCATCTTTTTCTGCCCCCCATATTGTCTGGAAGACCTGTTTGTTTCCCATTGGACACAATCACTAGCACTAGGATAAGTGTTTGGGCTCCATACATCCCTGTTCTCATCCCCAGATACCCAAGAGGTTGTGAAGTGCTCTTCTGATGAATGCTCTCAAGCAGGTGCCTGCTCTTCATCCAGCTCCATGGGACTCTCAGCCTCTCCAAGGAACACAACTAACAGACAGAAAAGTACAGAGACCCATAACAGAATGAGGTTATCTCAATGTACCTCATCACAAATGGAAATTTGTAGAGAATCATATTGTGCACAGCAGGATCTGTGAGTAATCCAGCATCTGGCACAAGCAGACAATAATACCTGATCAGTTGGAGAGAGAATTGAAGCATGAGAACATTTAATTATCTACACTATCTTTAGAACATCCAAAGTATTTTTTGTGCTTCCTCTTACCTCTGTAGCAGAGACTACATTTTTCCATGTAAAAGATTTTAATTACATAAAATGCTCAATTAGAACTTTAATTTCCATTCTATAAAATAAATACTCCATGCAAATCACTGACTTGCTCTTCATTTCTCTAACAATCCTCTCAAACTTTTCAATAGATGCTCCCAGTTCCCTTCCCATTAACAATGTCTGTGGGGATCTTGAACACCAGACTTAATACTGCTGCTCTCTGCAGCTTTATTTAAAGGAGAAAAACCTAGGTCTGTGCCAGGCCTTCCTTCCTTCAGCTTCTCCCTTTAATATCTTTCCTGCAGACATACTGGAGGACAGCCAGACTGCTGGTTGGAAAGATCTATGTTATAGGAACTGATTTTGGCAGTCAAAACCTGGATATATCATAGTGAAATTTGTAATGGAGCGTGTCTTGTATAAAAGGAAAGCACCCACTCTGGACAAAGGTGGGATCATATGAAGCAACCATTAGGGATAAGCAAATCTTGGTTTTATAGAGGCAAGGAAGTCAATGAGGAAAGGAGAGGGATCAGAAAGGTAGAGGGCTGGGGGAGAATGTTATGGGTTTGGGGGCAGAGGGAGGGAGGATGGGGCAGCAGGGGCTCTGGGCACTGCCAGAATGGAGATGAATGCAGCAGGAAGAAGATCCAAGAGGGCTCTCAGGGGCTTGGGGGTGTGAAATACATTTGGAGACTGTGACTACAGCTCCTTGCTGTGGAGCAGAGAAGTCTCCATTTTTCCAGGAGTGGATTGAAGTATGGGACAGGCTAAATAACTTTGTGTGAGGATTCAGGATCCATTGGCATATTTTTACGTAAAAAACTATGGTTTGATCACACAGATACTGCCTTTTTTCAGCAGATCTGGAATCTTGATTTTCAAGATCATACTCACTCTCCAAGTCACTTTTGGCTGAAAATTTGCAACGGAATAAAAACCCAAAAATTAGAAAACTCGTCTTTACCCTTCTCCCACAAGCTGTTGTACTGTAGCTATAGTCACTAGAAATCTGTGGCCACAGCACGTGCCAGCTGAATGCCTGCTGCCTGTGGCTCTCCTTAGAGCTCCAGCATGGCAGAAACCTACCTGTGTCATACCAATGGACTCTTGCAGAAGAAATCCCTCCAGCACTCTAGCTTGTCCACACAGCATGATGCAAGAGCACACTCAGAAACATGAACAGGCCTTGGCCCTCCTGCAGAGGCTCCTAAAGGAATGCTGCCATTTTAGCAGCACCTTTTGCTTGGCTCCAGCATCCCACCTCATTTCAGAGCCATCATCCTGTGCAGAGGTCCATCTGTGATGTGCTTACACTGCCTGCAGCTGGCTTGCAGGGCAGGTATCTCTGCACTGGGGGGGCAGATGTCCCTTCCCTGCAGAAAAAAGGCTGAGCTCAAGCTGCAGAGGCTGCCAGCACTGAGTTGTTCTAAGTGTCTGTGTCCAGCTGCCGGCAAGGATGGTCACAACTGCTGGGGACGCTGATGGAGAAGATGCCAGAGATGACAAGCAGAAGCAGAAAACCTGTGATGGTCTCAGCAAGGCTGGGGTGAAGCCTGATGGAGTGGGCAGACATAAGAGAGAATGGTTGAAAACAAAAACCTCCTTTTGTGAATGAATGTATGTCTTCTGTGGAAAAGTTCAAGGAAACATACGAAAAGTAATGAATCCTAGCTAAAGCTCTAGGCATTATTGTAACACCATGTGTTATACTATTGCAAGCCTCTTGCTGTGCAAATCTGAGAGCAGTAGGCATCAATCTGTTTGGGGATGAAATTATAAATAAGCAGATAACCAGTACATGAATAAAACAAATTGAAACCACTGTGCATATCAAAGAAATCTGTGACAAGTGACATACTTTCATATGGGTGATTGAAAAAAGGAAAGAAAAAAAAGCCAAAAAAATTTAAAATAACAAGATGTCAGGCAAGCTAGAGCTGAATGCAGTAGGATTAAACACTTTCTTGCTGTAATATCACTGCCTTCCCAGGACTTACACCTGATACTAACTTGGCCCTCATATTTAATTACATGCTGATAGACGATCATGAGACCTCATGGGAAATCTTGCAAGATCTTGTGACAGATATTAAATTAGCATTTGCCTTCACCATAAATATAATCTGATCAAAAACATTTCATGTGTGCAAAGAAGCCAAGTTTGAAAAAGAATGGTTCAGCCACAGAAAAAAATGACATCTATAAAATCAGCCATCGTGGAAGAAAATAGGTAAATGATCAGATTTTTTTTTTCTTTGAAAATGCAGAACAGAAGGGATGATACGCATGATATGCTTGTAGACCTATCCCCTCTCTGACACCAGAGTCTGATTGAAATGGATGCAGTTTCTCAATTATTTTAATATGAGCTACTATCCAAAGAACTGAGTGGTGTTGCCTGGTCTTCTACAGCAAGACAGTTGTTTATGCTTCCTCCCTTCTGCTTGCCCCAGGGTCTGCACAGCTGGAGCTGATCCAGCCTGAAGCACATCTTCTCTCAGGTGTCTTCTGAATGGGAGCCATTCCCACAGCTGACTCCCTGCAGGGAGGCAGGAGAAAAGGCATCACATGTGCCTCTTTTGGTGAAGCTGAGCTTCAGCACTTGTGTCAGGGTCTCACGGTGCAGTACCAGAGGATTAAAAAGACATTTGTCTGAAGAGCTGTAAGACACAGAGAATTACTTCAGAGAAAAAAATGTGAAAACAGGACAAATAGGAGCTTCTAGGAGCTCCTCCTCTGCTCCATTAGGAGCATTTAAATGTCCTTAGACCTGTTCTTTGCAAGCTCCCTTGCAAAACCTTGTCAAGGCAAGGCAGCAGGAGGTACACAAGGAGGTACTCAACCACTGTGTGGTTTTAGAGCTGCTGGCAAGAAGGTCTGAGTTGATTCCTGAATCCTAAACAGATCCCCACCCTGCAGAGCACTCTCCTTAGCAGAGGTGGAAAGGACACAGGGAGAGCAGCCACAGTGTGTTCTGTGGCAGCATTACTGGTGAAGCCCATGACCAGCGGGGAAGGACAGAAGGGGTGACCCTTCAGATATTGCTTCTCTCTTTCGTTTGTTTATTTGTTTGTTTTCTGTGAGTTCAGTATTGGACAAATGCTAAACACTTGACCCTTTATCCAAACTAGACATTCAACATTTTCAAGATTTTCTCATCAATTGGGATACAACCCCTAGCAATGGGGATATAACATTGACTTTGCTTCACCAAGAACAAACACATAAAATAAATAAAGGTGCTCTTGGGTTTCTGTTACAACCTGGCCAGCTCCTAGTAGGAGGGCAGCAAAGATTTTCCACAGAGTAAGCAGTGAACCAAAAGAACCCTATTTTTTTCTGCTGTGTCATATGATTACATAAATATTTTCAATCTTATTGGAACTGCATGTAAACAGAAAAGAAAGGCAAACAGGGGGAAAAGGGAATGTTAAAAGACAGTGACTACGGAAAATAAGTGTTAATTACTTTTAAAACAGATAAAAAAGGAGTAGACATAGTAAAACTATTGAACATGCAGTTTTATACTTTAGCATCAAGTTCTCTTAAATTATCTGCCTTTTTATTATTTCTCATAATCTTGTGTTCCTTCTTTAAGATTCAGTCACTATGAAAGATGTTCAGTTAGACTTCCTAAAGACATGAAGTGGGGACTCCAAAAGGGAGCTGAGTTAAAGTTTGGAAGAAGACTATCTGTTTCTTTTCTCTTCACTCTTCCAGGAACCATACAGGTTTTTCTTCAGGATTTATTTCTGTGTAAAGTAGAAGTCATCCACAATCCATATTTTCTTATAAACTGGAGGAGATCAGAAGTCTAGGATGGTTTCTGTGGCTGGTAAAAGGAGTGCTATAGAGCAGCTGAAGCAACTCCAGTGAAAGGAAAATAAGGCGTTTTCATTAATGGCACGTATGCTGCCACAGTGATATAAATCACTGAATAGAGCCTGCTTTGGAATTCTGAACCAAGAGTCTCAGCTGCAAGTCCAGAATATCTGATGGGGTAGAGAAAACACATTTCCCTCAAATTATATTAATATACTTGGCATATTTTAGAGAAACCTCTGAGTTTCTCTAAATGCCAGTCAGTTTTGCATGGTCCCAGAGGTCAGGCCAGGTGATGGCTTTGGAACATCCAGGTCACGCTTCTCTCCTGTGTGGGAATTTGGAAGGGCACAGTTCAAAGCTCCCAAGCTTTAGTACTCCACCTGGAAATGACTCTGTCACAGCTTTGTTTTCAACATGCAGGTCTCATGTCATTTCTTCTAGGATGAAGAACAGCACAAGGACAAATAAAGGGCAGTCAGATTCCCAGCATTTGTCCTCCAAGATTACATTGTTATTTTCTCTGTTATGTGATGTTTGAGGTCTGGCCTAGCTGACTCTACAAATAGTTGCTTTATCTGATTGAAAAAGGAAGGTTGAATTTGCTTTCAGGAGTTATGTCAATCTTTTCTTGAGCTGTGCTGCACATTTTATCTCCTGGGGAATGATGGAAGAGCCATGTTCAGCTGCTGTCCTCCACAAGGAAGAACTCCTCAAAGGGAAGATGAACCAGGGAATGATTTTCCTTGAAGGAAGTGAAGACTTAGTGAGTAATTTCTGGTTTTAGACATGATCAAGTACCTAGGAAATTATCAACCATTGCTCCCTCTAGATTTCAGGATAAGGTGATGAGACACCAAACACGACTGCTGGGAAAGAAAATGTCTTTGTAAAAAGACCTGAGTCATCTTGATCACAGTGGGTATCACATATTCACTCTTCCTTACCATGAGTCTGCATGGTCTCCCCTGAGATACATTTTTGGGACACAGGAATGCAGATTCAGAGAGGAACAAGACAGTGAAAAGTATATTAATATTATTTCTTATGGGGCTCACTGTTGCATTAAGAACAGAGAAATTTGTCAGAAAAAACATGTCCTCATGTTCCAGCTGGTCCTCAGAGATGAGATGGACTGGGTACAGCTGGATTAATTCTTGTTAGAACCAACTGGGCACTGTAAGCCTGCTGACATTCAGTAAAGCCAGATGCATAAATTGTGTGGGTTACTGTGTAAGTCTGGTCTCAGTCACAGAATCACGAGTAGTGCAGTTTAACTGTAACTCTGACTGAGTTCAAGAACTTTCAAAACCCAGATTCATGAATAGTGTGGTTTATTGGATCAACAGGTTATAGATTCTTATCAGATTAGCAGTGATAAATTCACAAAGCTTACAAAATACAGGCATGTACAAGTGCTCCTGGGTAACACTGATGACTTGGAGAAGCAAATCTTACCAAAGAGGCATCTCTGTCTGGGGAGGAGAGAGGAGCAAGCCCACCACCCTATGTGCAAGGTGCTCACACTCTCATCCTCTGCCAGGAAGAATTTCAAATGCTGAATTTGTACTTTTAGGAGAAGTGAAGGTGAGACTGTAGTCAAGTATTCTGTTACTGCTGCCAAAAATGGGGGATGGGGAGGTGAGAAGACACTTTATATGTAATTGAGGGGCATCAAGAGCTACAAAGAGGGATTATAGAGGTTTTAGGGTTTGTTTAAGGGTGGAACAGAACCGTAACGCCTTCATATCACTTCCTCTGCTACCTGGCCAGCTGCAGTGATAATGCACCCTAATGAATCATCCCCATCACAGACCAGCACGCCCACAGTAACCCTTCCTCACAGTGACCCCTTCACCGTGTATCTCATGGCACATCTCACGGCTGTAGGTCTCATCCCTACGCTCTTATAGGTATTTTCTTGGCTGTAGGTGTGAGGAAAGATATGTCAAGTAAGATGGTGTTCAGGGAACTTTTGCTGTTTCTGGGAAAAAAATCAGACAAACTTTTTAATAGTATTTTATTCTTTTTTCATTTACTTTGCCTTTTAATAAATTTTCCAGATACAATTCTCATTGCAATGATTTGTATACTCACTTGTGGTTTTGCCAGTTGCAAAAGATTTTGCTATCCAAAGTTTTCTACACCTTTTTGCCACACATATTCTTAATATAGAAGTAGTAAATTGGTCTATCATTTTAAGGCCTTATTCTGTTATTAATAGTTTTATTTTATACATGTGATTTGTAAACCAGAACATTCTTTGTGCACATCTCACCATACAAGATTGTAGTCCCCAAGTCTTTACACAGGAGAAATGCCAGATTGTTTAAAAGAGTAATTTTCTTAAAGAAAGCATATAGAGTGATCTTTCAGTATTTCTACTTCAAGAAGGGCTTGCTTTGAAATACTGAATACATACTAACACGTGACTCATGTCTACCACACTGGTTTTGAACTTCTGTAACAAATATATAAAGACAGGATATTAGAACCATAATCTGATTTTAAACCCATTTTTACAGAAGGAAAATTAAAAAGCTGACAAAGAAATTTCAAGGTCAATAAGTCATTGTAAATTGTGTGTGTGAGCATTAGCACTGCTGACAGTGTGCAGCATGTGTATCCTTGCCTCATGCCACAAGCCAGATCAGGGCTGCACCCTCTCTGCTGATTTCATGTTAAGGGTTACCTACAAGAGTAAAAATCTATCTAAGCTAATAGAAAAAGAAGCAAGGTGATTAATGAGCAATGACATCTATCAGAAGAGAGAATACTTTCTTGAAAAATTAAATTAAGTCTCCATAATGTCATTAATTATGAAAATTTGTCATTAATTTGAAAAATTGCTTTGAAAAATGGCATTATTATTTCATGTAATAATATATGCCACAGAAACCATAATTTCTAGAAACATTGTTATCGAGCACAGTGATAGACACACTGTAAGAATTTCACTCCCATCCAGAGGCACTCCCAAAGGTCAGTGTGCTTGTGACTGAAAATGTAGCCCCATTGCAGTAATAGGAATTGTAACATTGGCTTCAATGGAAACATGCCTTCCCTCATATATTTTCAGAGGTAATTGAGCCTAACATGATGAATAGACCATCTGTAAAATCATGAATCTTAGCCACAGAAAACATTTAGAACTAATAGAAAAGGAAGTTGTAGGACCTTTTTGAACCAGGCTCCACAGGGCTGGTATTTCACTGTCGCAGGTAATAAGAGAGAACTTGTGATATTTAGAAAGAACAGGTATGTTTGATAAAGGAAGTTGAAAAATACTCAGTCCTTCCTAGAAAGATTCAACACACTGGTAGAAAAAGAGCATGATTAATCCCAATAACGTGTTCCCAATATACATGTGTGTGCCTGTGTAGCTTGGCATGAATTATTGCACATCTTTAAAAAAAAAATACTCCAGATCTGGAAAAGAATCTCCATTTATTTATAATTCTAAATCAACAGATTATTTATCTACCATACAAATAAAGGTGATTCCACAGAATACCAAGATGCAAATATCTATGTTTTTTTCCTTTGTCATTAACTTCTTAATTTTACTTTCTTAGTTATAAATATAATATTCAAAAATTTATTTGACTTATGGTAATATCTCTCCCTCTGAGGTGCTTATATTTCTATGGGTTTTACTTTAGAATTTAACTTGGCCTTTGTCCATTTTTGTGAGGAACTTTTAATAGGATGATATTATTTTTACAGACATGTTAAATATTAATCCAACCAGCACATAGTTTATGTTATCCCAAAATAGAACTTCCTGAAGGGGACTACTACAGTTTCTTCTGAGAGCAGATTTTTTTCTGACTTCTCCAAGTCAGGAAGAAAATTTCACGTGAATATATTTTAAGAAAGTTTCCCTTTTTCATAATCTTTTCCTTTTCTAGCCTTCTGTTTTTGTCCATCCTGAATAGCTATCGATCTACTGACTACTATTGCTACCATTTTTTTAATTCCTCCATGCGGGCAGACAAGCTGGTTGTAGTTAAGAAAAAATTATCTACTTCTCTTTTATGTCAAGACTCTTCATGCTTCTGTGGTGGGGCAGTGGGCCCTTGGCTGCATCTCTAGAAGAAAGCAGGGCAGTACCCAGGTGGCTGCAGAAGAGCCCTCAGGAGCAGAGGCAGTGCTTCTCATGTGTCCCACCAAAAATCAAAATAAAATCACTGTAAACCCCATCCTACAGTGAGGAATTCTTCCTCCCTCTAGGGTGCACCTTTCCTGCTGGAGAAGGTAGTATGTGTAGTAGTGGATAACATTAAAGGGATGTAATGCCCTGTAATTTTGCAACCTTCATTTTTTAACTAAATCTGAATGTTGTCGGTTGCAGTGTATTTTTTGTGAACCTGCTACATATAAATATGGACCCAGTAATTTAGAGAGCAGAGTAGATGTTTAGCAGTACAGGGAAACACACATAACTGACACCTGCTTTATACAAACCTCACACTCTGTGTACAGACAGAGTTACAAAGGAGGCATTTGTTGAGATCTTTGTTTTTATTACATAAACACTCAGACAGGAGCAAAACCTGCTTTGATAGGCTGATCTGGAAATATTTTTAAATATCCTGCAGGCATGTAAATTTTTGAAACTCCACAGCAAACAGCGGCTTCCGTATTAAACATACAGGAATTGCTGTGTTTGAAAAATATGAAGGTTGTGATACAAACCAACATGTGTCAGGAAACTAAAAGTTAGGATGGTGCTAAAGTCTTCATCTCAGCTTAGGTCCTGGTTGCTTAACACAATGCAGAGCACAGCCCTCACTACATCACTCGCCTAACAATGGATTTCCCCTCAAGTGTTTTTTGCTACCATGAGGGTTTGTGCCCCAACTACAAAATTAGATAAGCAGCTATTTCTGTGTTTATGTCTGTAAAATTAACTTGATATTAAAGTGGAAGTATAGTTTGATGGTAATATGTATGGAGACATGTCCTGATAAGGTGGAATGTCGATCATTTCTTAGAGTAACCAATTCAACATCTTTGAACTTTTTGTAAACAGATGCTTTAAGACACCATGGAGCTGCTGTGGCTGAAATCCTACTGTAAATATTGTTTTCTCACTGGAGAACATTGCTAGGTTTGCAGTTACAGCTAAGATGTTACTTGGCAATAAAATCGTGATCTAAATTACACTCCAATGTCATTATATCATCTGCAACATCTGTAGTCAGGATATATTTGGCATTTCAAGGTTGGGAGGAGGGAGAAAGCATCCTCAATAACACAGCAGTGCTGGTGCTTGGGAAGAGCCACGGGAGAATTAGGTTGCCTCCAAACACAATGCTGCTTTCAAATGCTCATTGTGTGGTGGGGAATGGCCTCTGGAAACTATTATTTTAGAAACAACAACACAAAACATCTCTGTTTTGGGGAAACTTAGCACACTAATTGCAGGATCCATGGAGAAGCACAAATAGCAAATCATAGTGATACTGCTGAACAAAAGGGAGCAATGGTTTCAACTCATGCACAGCAAGTAGACAAGGCTCCACAGGGCCTTCAGGACAGAACTGGGATCATCTGTGCAGAAGGGTAGTTGTAGAAGAGGTTGTGCCTATATTAGGCTAAAACAAAAACCCCACTCATCTTTTGGTATCCTGCCTCTGCTGTTTGCTCCTGTCCTGTGTCCGAATCAAAGGAACTAAAAGCCCAGTCTTGTTCCTTCAAATTTATTGCTGCAGTGGGATTCCTTCCTCCTGCAGTCAGAGATACGATTTTATTTTTGCTTGAGGCTCTCAGATCATAAGGTTGGCTTTGTGCTCATCATTCTGTGTCATTCATGCCTGTTGCTCTCTCCATCCTAATGAATAACAAGGAGAAGAGTGTGACTTGTAAGCCTAAACCCACCACCGTGACCATTCCTCGTTAGTGATTGCCATTAAGGTATATTGAGTTTCTCTCCTGACTACAGGAAAGCAGTTATTATCATGCTGTTTACTTCATTTTCCTGATGTCTGTTTTGAATGGCAGCTGCAATATATCTACTATAAGGCTCACTTCATTTCTGACCACCATTAGAAAAAGCAGAATAGCAGAGCATGTACAAAGGAAAAGGGGAAGGAATGAGCTGTCAGAGAGTGAAGATGAGAGACTCTTCTTGATCCTCAGCCATGCTGCTGTCAAGCAAGAGCCTGATATATTGCAGATTTTTTAAGAAATTCATCTACAACCCTTGGGGTAGAACATCTCTACAAGCAGCTTGAGTCACCTAATCCACATATGTTATTCTCTTGGTTTTCCAGGCATACCAGAATTAAAAGCATATTTTATACATATTTTCTACTGAGCCCATTTTTTTTTCCTTATGATGCTGCTTGGAAGATGCAAGCCTCCAAAGCTGAGAGAGCTGGCAAAACATACCTACAGAGCTGCAAGAATGTTACAGCATGAAGCAGAGAAAATGAGGCTCTGGCATAATACATAAGGGGGAAAATGAAGATGCTCCTTTCAATTAAGCATACTTTTCAAATTATATTTAATGTTTTGCTGCTGGGTAAAATAGCTTAATTAGTTCTGATGGTTGTTGACAGCTGCAGAATTGAATTAATGGAGAACAGTCTGCTTTCTCAAAGATGCCCAGGTAAAAAGAAGATAAACAGTAATAGCTCTATTCTTCACAACTATTTTTTTAGCTGAAACATCAGGCTCTGGAGGATAAAGCAAAAGCCAGCTTGTTAGTCATTAATGGATTACGAGGAAAGTTTTGTCACAAATTTTTTTCATGAACAGCCATTATGACTACCACCCTAGCCATGCAGCTTCAAGGACCTTGCCAATCCCAGCTACTTACAACAGTCTTTCTCCCAATGTTCAGCTGCACAATATTCAGCCTTACCTGGCAAATAAAAGTTAGAGCAAAACTCTGAAGTAATTAAAATATTAAATGGGAAGAATAGCATAGGAGGACTCTAGGAGTCAATACAGTTGAACACTTCCTGAAGTGTAACCATCTTTATTTATATTATTTTGAGTAAGTGCTTCTCTAGACCCTGTGTAGGAGAGGACATGACACAGCTGGCTTGCTGCAAAGCGGATTTTCCTAAGTCACCTCTGTGGTAACAGTCACACTGCTTCCTTTCCACTCCCAGTTAATTCTCTTACTCTTCAAACACAGTTCTTATGTACCTAGAGAATATTAATGACCTCCCCTCATGCTTCTTATTTTGGACTAAATTTTATCAAGCCAGTCCTGAATCTGGTCCTTCACGTGGGTCTCTGCCAGCTGTTCCTGTCTGAGGGTCTCTTGCACTGTGGGGTCTGAGAGCCCTCCTGTAATGAATTCAGCAGAGACCTGCTTATCTAAGAACTGGCACGCTGATCTGTTGCTTCTCTGAAAGGGGAAAGTGGCTGTTCAGTGTTTGTGTCCTGCATCTCTCCTCTCCTGCAGACTGCAGAGTGTTAGACCATGCTCTTGTTACTTCCCCTGGAGTCAGGGCTGGGGTAATTCATATGGGGGCACACACAGAGAGGGTGTCTGACTGCTGGAGTTACTCCATCACACACCCGTGCCACCTGCACTGACCAGCCTTTGGGGAGGGGCACTTGGTGACACTGCTGTGAGGGACAGAGCCACCTGCCTGGCAGGGAGGTGCCAGCGGCACAGCACTGCTGGGCAGCCCCACTTGAGCAGTTGTGGCTTTCATGGAGAAGATTTGGTGTGAAGCTGCTGCCAGTCACCCACCACAAGAGGGTCTTGGCAGCTCTGCCCACAGAGCAGCAGCTGGGTGCAGAGACCTGCATTGTTTCCTTTATAATGGTGATAAGCAGTCTCGTTGGCTGTCAGCATGAAGGAAGTCACAGAAATAGGATAGGCATGGATATTTTTTTTATATATGCACATGTGTACATGGTATTTGCATATTTCTTTCGATTTAGGGAGCTTAGTATCTTTAATGAGACCAACTTTATTACAAACTAGTGTTCTTAATCAGACAGGAACTGTGTTTTTTAACCTGACGTTCCTTTATACTTATCACATACAATTGTTCTGACACCACAGTAAATTAAAAATAAGAAGGAAAGATAGAAGTAGGTATTTGAAATGCATTACCTCAAGTGTATCTTTTTCTCTGCAATTTTTCAAAAGTATCACTCTGAAAGCACACAGGACAGCCAATAAACTGAAAGGCTGCTTAAAGTAGGATTTAATGTTTGTGAGATTGTCAGAAACAGGCAGTGGCTCATAATGAAAAGACTCAGATTTTGAACTGCATTGCAATCGGATGAATGGCCGCAAATGAAAAAGAGGGCTGTGAAGCTGTGCAGTGTTGAGGGTGGTCTATGTTCTGTGTTCCTATAGTTCTATAATTACCATATATTCTTAAGGCTAGCTCTCACAACATAAGTTATGATCTCCTACCTTTTCTGAATCAAATATCCAGAATAACTGAAAGTTGGATTTCTATCTTCCATGTGTATTATATTTTTTAAAGAATTGTATTGACGAGATGAGAGCTCAGTAATTTCATAATTATTATCTCTAGCGAACATATTTCTGCTAATAGGATTTCATTTTCTCAGATTCATTCAATGTCTTCAAGTATTCACTGAGTGTCTTTCTGATATTTTAATTCTATAAATGGACTGCTAGTCTCTCAGCATGCTCAATATTTTGAATTTTCAAATAAAGCCCAATGGATAACATTGTATTGAACCTCTTTCCTGCTAATACAAGTATGTAAGTATTTCTTTCTGCATGAAGATTTGAGAGATTTCGTGTTTGGTAAATAGTCTTAGATGGGCCTTTGAAATCCATTCCCTTCATGACAAAATGCAAATGTAATACTACGGTTAAACACGCATAAAAAATTGAACAATATATGTAGGAAATACTGCACATTCAAAGATATTTTAAGCTTCAGTGTTATTAACAGCAACATTTTTCAATTGCTGCCCCACAAATCTTGAGGGCGTTTGTTGATGCACAGCACACAGAAAGCAGAGAAGCAGCATGTTTTTCTCTTTAGGTTGCTTTGGGGTGTCACTGACTGCCTTAGTTGGCAAATTTGGGGTCAGGGCCAGGCAATGCCAGCCCAAGGCTGGGACAAGGGAAAGGCTCCCCTCAGCCTCTGCCCTGTGGTTGTGCCAAAGGGGGCAGGACAGGAGGTACCAGTGGGTGGCAACCACTACTGGTGGGTCTCAAGGGTCAACAACAGCACGGACCCCAGCAGAGTGCACTTTTCTCTAACTCAGTAAGTTTTCACAATCTGAAGGCTTGACTATTATGATGCCATTTTCATTGATAGTCCTTTTTCCCCAAGTCGTTTCCTTTACTGGCAGAACAATTTTTCCCCTCTGCTGGCAGAAGATGACTTACTCAGAGATATGGCAACATGACCTGCATTAAGAGGGTTTTTTAGCAAACCCCTTCATAGCAATCATTTTCACTCATGAGCTCTTATCACTCCTAAAATTCACCTGCACTTTCACTACTATCTATTTTGCTGGTGGATCTGAGTTAGGACTCGAGCTCTTTGGGCCATCTCTGTCAAGAGCAGAGCAGCAGGAGGTCCTGCACACCTCAGGGCTGAATGTCCCTGTGCAGCCACCTGTCCACAGCAGCTGCAGAGACAAACCCTGGCAGCTCAGCTTTGAAATCAATTAAGTCATCAAGTGAAGCTCTCTAATTTGGGTTTATGGATCTCAGTGCTTGTTTTGTTAGGTGATGGACTGTATTGCAAATTCTCGGACCCCAGTGCTGAAGGTGCTCTGGCTGAAAGACAAAGTCTATTATTTAATGTTTATTGCTTAATGTATTGTTTCAGAGAGCTGAAATTGCATTTTCTTCACTTTCTTGTGCTTTGGTGGGCTTCATGTCTGTTCAGGGTTTGGGGGTTCTGTGAGATTGCACTTGTAGATAAACCTAAAGAAGTAAGTACACATTCTTCTTCCCTTTGCACACACCTTTTTTAACTTTTCCGTTTTCAGCCTGTAAGGCAGGGCAATCAAGAATCCAGTTTTACCATCTCATTTGATTGTATTCAGTTTGCAAATGTGTCTGTGCACTCACAGCAGCAGTCAGTGAGGGATATAATGAAAAACTGCTGTCTGTGGTTCAGTCCCCTCCAGGTGTCTGAGGTGGGCAAACATCTACTGGTGTTTTTCTGGAGGTAGCCTGAAGAGCCAAGAGGAGGCAGGATGTGTTTCAGGGTGGCATTTGTTTCTCTTTTCCAGGACTTGCAGCCCTTGTGGAATCCCCCAGGTCAGAAGGCTCACTTCAGTACAGACAATGCATAAGAGAATGCAGAACTGATAACATCAACAGCAGTGTGGAGGAAAAAGCAAGCCATGCCAGCACAGCAACTTCACTGCACATATATATTGTCTTTGCTCCTACTCTGGCAGGCAGTGCCCCTCCTCCTCAGGAGCTCCTTAGGAGTGCAAAGGTGGCAAGGAGTAGCACTGCTCTGTTTCCAAAGTTCCCTGCCCAGTGTGTCTATGATGGCTGTACTCTTTGGCATGTGGAGGTGTGTCTTCAGCTCACTCCAGAAATGGTGGGAGCTGGAGGCAGAAGGCTGTGTTACCAAAGACCTGCTGAGACTACTGAATTGTGTAATCAAGCATCTGGAATCCCATGTTCAGTGTGTCATTTCAAACAGAATTTGGTATGCTGTAGGAAAATATAACATGAAAAATGAAGTAACAGACACATGGATGATCCCCCCTTTCCCCTCTCCTTGGGACCAGTCCAGAGTCAAATCCCAGTTCTTCACCCTAAAAATGTCACAGCTCCTCCCTGCGTGGCCGTTCACCTTGATTGTTCTTCATGAACATGGCATCTCTCTTCACCAAGTTCCCAGTATTTCTGCAGGTATCTTTCCATTCCAGTAATCTCTTTCTAGACATCAGCTTTGGGTATATGGTCCTGACATGGAATTTTCTGTGGAAGTAGTGAGCCCATCTGTTCTCTTTGGGTATTTCCTTGCCTAGTGGCTCCGTGATCTGGCACTGTTGACAATGCTGGAGCTGGGACCAGTGGCTTTGCTAAGTGTAAACCTTTATTCCAGAGTGCTCCTGCCCCTTATTCTGCAATGTCAGACTGCAGTTTCAGCTGTGTCCAAGTCCAAAGTGCTTTTTCTGCTATAGCCAGCCAGTCCCAACAGTAGCAGATGACACTGTAAAGTGTCAGCACACTGAGCAGAAAAGCAAAGAACAGCCATGGCTGTGCACACAGTACCTTGCTGCTTTCCCATCTCTCCCTCTTGCTTTCTGAGCCACAGCACTCTGCTTAAATGGAGATAAAAAGCACTAACAGGAGCCAAGGCGGCAGAGGCAGGCTGGCTGCAGCACGGCGCCTGTCCTCGGCACTGCCTCATGGATCCACAAAAGCAAGGATCAACCAGGCAAGCCCCAGCTGCAGATGCTTCACCCTTATCAGTGAAGTGCAAAGCAAGAAGTACTTTATTTAATTTTCCAGATGCAGGGATTAATTAGAAGTTTTCAAAGCATTTTGTCTGATCCAATGGAGTACTCCACAGATGGAGAGTATGGAAGTGGAATAAATAAAACACACCAAGTCATTTTTCTTAAACACGGTCTCTTCTCTGATCACATCACTCCTTTACACTGATTGTCCACTTGGCAAGGCAAACACATTCTTCTCTCACATGCTCTGCACTCACTTTGTCCCTCCTGCTAAGCATCTGGTGCAGACAGCAAACCATAAACCATCCTGTGTCTGCTGGAACTCAGATGCCTCAGCCGAGTGACTGGTGCAGAAAATGGAATGAGCACCTTGTGGCTCACAGGCAAATGGGGTCAGCAAGCTGCCCATTCGCTGTCTTTGGAAAGCAGAACATCGTGGCTGCCTGGTGGGGAAGAGCAGATATAATTACAGGAAGTCAACTAATTAATGCAAAATAAAGCTAATCATTAATGGTGGGGTACACAGCCATTCTTCTGCAGTGCTGAACAATTACTTCTAAGTCATGTTTCAAGGATAACATGGAACAAGATGTGTGTTTGAGTAGCTGGAGCAGAAAGAATCTCACTGGGTGAGCTGATTTCCATTCCCTTCCTTGTCCCTACTCCTTCTGCTGAGGCAAGTCTCTCCTCTCAGACCGTCAGGATAGCGTCACCGGTTACTGATAATTGTGTTGATATTAAACGCAGAAATTCAAAGGATCAAATCTGGTCGGGGCTTCTGCTCACTAGATATTACTGCAGTTCAACTGCTCTGTACCTGTGCTTGTCTCTGCTGAAACCCAGAGACCTCACTCCAAAGAGGGACACTGTCACCCTGAGCGCAATTGCAGCCAATCTCTGTTCTTGTTACAAGTGGTAAAGATGCAGAAAAATGTGAAAGATCTAGCTGAAGGGTGAGAGATCCAGAGTATGAGCCAGCTTTGCCCCCACACATTTCAGTTCTGCTTTATCTCCTACTTCACTTCTTTAATTGTTGCAAGCACAGTTCTGTGTGGGGTGCTGCTGCATGGGAACAAAGTTTCCTTCTGACTATTCCCATTTACCAGCAACAGTTTTCACAGAAAGAACTTGGCAAAAGAAGACAGCAAAGACCAAAACAGTCCTGCCCTTAGCAGGTTCTTGGTGGGGGAAGAGTGAATGACAGGGAGGATCATGAATGTAAAGAGGGATAAGGTTTGGACACTCACACAAAAAGGAAAACCTTGTATCTCGTCTCAGTGTCTCAACGTCCTACATGCCACCATAAGCAGCTGAGCTCTCCATATGTGTTTGTGCCTGTGTATGATGTTTCATTCACATTCAGCTTGGGATTTAAAGGGTTTTCTGTCTTCTTTCATGGGAAAAAAAAATCCTAAAATTAAATCTTCACTTGGCACTTGCAAGCATCTGGCACAAACACAACAAATATGCTGAAAGACACTGATATTTAAGTTACCAACAGGTAGGACATAACATTGCCTTTCTGCTGGGTGCCTTGCTTATAAAACCACACAAATACTTCCTGGAGAATAAATTATCTAGCCAATTTCCTCTGTTTTCCTGTTTGTAAATTGCTTCTAAGTAGCTCATGTTTCTCTTGAATGCACTTTTGGTAAATACATCAGGCTATGGACAAGCAGTTTATTGTGACTGCTCGGTGTTTAAGACTCAAGCTGGTTTCAATCATTTAAATTTTATACAAAAGCTATTTCTATTTTCTGGATGGATAAAAGTACCACAGAGCCTGGTTTCTGGTGTGAAAACTAATTCCTAGAAGTGCCACATTTGTATGTGACTATTTAATAATTTTCATTTAAAATAATTTCTTCCATAAAATAATTCTGTCTTAAGGAGCCCAGTGACCCCAGCTTAAAGGCTGTGCAAGCTCCAGTAAACAGTAGAAGAAACTCCCTTGGAGATTCAGGAATGGCTCTTTATCACCAAATCTGCACATTGATCTTCATGGCCTCTTTGGAGTAACTTCAGTGCTCTGTGTAGCTCTCAGTCCAAAACATGAATGACACCAGGCCAGAACAAACTGAAGGCTGGGACACAGACCACACATCCCTGGGTGTGGAAAGAGAGTGTGGAGGATACGATTCCCATGAAGATGGCTAAACCACATCTTTCACATTCACAGACTATCCCAGCACACTGAGAACCTTTGCTGGGCTATTTGGAAAGGATCCTGCAAAGCAGCCACCGCTTTCATTAAGACCTGACCCATGAAGGCTCACAGCAGAGTCTCTCTTGAGGTTCTCACACAGGTGTTTACAGAAGAGATCAGTAAGGGTGTCCTCAGCTCTCCCCTGCAGAGTTTGTTTTCCCTTCCTTACCTTTCTAAGCAGACAAAACAACAGCTCCAGCTGCCCCAAGGTGCCTGTAGAAGAAGTGCTCTCAAAGAAAATGTTGAATGGGGCTCCTTCAGGCAGACTATGGATGAATAGGAAGACCACAAATCCCTTTAAAATGTATCATGTGTGGTGTAGGTGCCCTTTTGCCACAGCTCAACCTCTTCCACAAACATCCGACAGGCATTACAGAACAAGAAGAGCCTGCTGATGAGTAGGCACTGCAGGTGCAGGTGCTCCTGTAGCTGCCCTTGCTGCCCTGGCCCATTTACACACACAGCACGTTTAACATCACAGACCTGAGCTGCCCCAGCAAGCAGTGCCAGGTCCTTATCCACTGTATCCACTGCTGTGCCTGCTCCCTTATCCTTCAGGGCACTTAGGACAGCTCTGCAATGTGGAACTTGGGACTGTAAAGCAGCCACGTGGAATAGGACAAAATTTTCTCTGCTGCTTATGTGAGAGGAGGGGTAATTACAGCAGTTAGATATAAACTGATCTGCAGCTTCAGATTCTCATCAGAGGCAGCCAGAGGTTTCAGTGATATTTTAGCAATAAACACCTGAGATGTTGAAATTTTTGCTATTTCATGTAGCTGTTTGGAAAGCAAATTTTTATAATGTGGAAAAACATGCAAGTTCTAACAATGTCTAATCCAGTCATCCCCAAAGCTTGTTAAACACAGTAACCAATGTCCAGGAATATTTTAGCTAGGATGTAAGACTATTCCTTTGAATAAAAACTGAAGTGGCTTTATTGGTATTCGTTAAGCCACTCAGCTGCATTCCACAAACATTTGTGTTTACCAGAATGCTTGTAAAAAGGAAAAAATGTTGTAAACTTGCAAGTGAATGTGGATTTATACAAAAACTGTTGCCTTCAGAATATTAAAGTAGCTGCCTTAAAATGTCTCCCTTGATTTAGAAAGGATCTGCTAAGGGAATAAAAATACTGTATAACACTAATCATCAGTGGTAAAAAAAAATCTAAATAACCCCATTGCCTTTGGTGTACTTATTCTGGATTTATAGACATCTGCTGAAACCAGATCTGAGCTTTTATTTTTACAAGCCTCTGGTTTTTTTATCAAGAATGGCTTTCAGAGAAAACACTTTGAATCAAGTTCTGTTGTGTTTGTTTGTTCTGTGATTTATAAAACTTTTGAGAATTATTTAATCTGTACATGATTGTGGGACTGCAGATAATGTAATAATAAGACTTACTAAAATCACATCAAAGAAAATTATGTGATACTGTGAAGTCAGAAAAAAATGCCACTTTATCTCAGAAAATGTCTCATTTTCAGTGAAGTTTGCCAGAATGACAAGTATAGACTGATATGGTGTGTGGACTTGCATTATTTGCAGCCTCAGCACTTGTTCCTGCACTTTCTGTATGGGTCCTTGGGTCACTCTATTGCCACTGGCCTCTGGGTCACCCTACTCTCATCCACTGTGATCCCTTCCAGCCTGGTTAGAATGTCTAGAAAACTTACATCTTCCAGGAGCTGCAGCTGCAGGACATCTCAGCATTGCTGACTTCCTCAAAAACTGGAGACATATTTTCAAGCCTTTAAGGTATGATACCAAGACGCCAAAATCTCTGCAAGCCATAGTTCTTCCAGTGGAAAAAAACCTACCCAAGACAGCAAGGAGACACAGAAACTATTGCACTTCTTGGTATGGTATCTAGTCAAACTTGTGGCAAGGAATCAGTAGTCCAAAAAGCTCTGGGAGAATAAACTCAAGCTGTCAGTGAGTGACCTGGTTTAGATGAGGTTCCCTCAACTGATCCAAACTGCTGGAGAACAGCAGAAGAGCCCTTAGAAATGGAGGTGCAGACCAGGAATCCTTAGGAGAAAGTTGTCTCAATTTCCTTCATGAAATACGGTCCAAACATTTTCAAACATTTGTTCCACAGAAAATATTAAAATTTCTTAGGATGGATTTTCTTGATTTGCAATAAAGTTTTTCAGTCTGGCAGAGTTTCTTATTAAATATGGGTATCTCAGTTTGAATCAAAATATTCCTTTGACAAACAATTCTGAAAAACAACACCCATCCTTTGTTCCTTTTCCCAAATTTCCTTACTCTTTTGTCTGACCACAGACAAAATGATCAGTGCTATGCCTCTGCTCCACTACTAATTCTGTTGTGTCTCTTTGTGATAATGGTATCACAGTTTGAAGAAGGGATTACATAGCAGATTCTGAGATTTTAGCACAAGACACCTTCAAGTGACTTTACAGCACCTTGAGGAAAGTAGCTTATGAGCCTGGCTGCAATGAGCAGGTTTTCTTCAGGTGACAGACTACAGATTCTAGCTTCCTCCATGAGAACTGAGAGCACTTGGCCATGAAGTGTACAAAATTTCCACAAGTGTTAAATTTTCTTATCTTTAAAGGATACTTGTCTTCAGGCTGAGGTGTAACATTTAACCCAGGCTCCTCTTCTGGAAAAGCAGGAAAAAGAAATTGTGGAAGCAAGCCTGCAAGAATTATCTTGTTCAAACACTGGGATGAGAATAATTGCTCAAATCAGTCGTCTTTAGAGAGCTGCAACATGTGCCTGGGTTGTAGCTGGTCAGATGTACTCTCTGGTCCATGATGATTCCAAATCCAGAGCTCACCTTTTACATTTTCAATGTGTTGATCATCAAGGGAGATGCTGAAGAAATTAATTCTCTGCTCCTGAAGACCAGGAGCTGGAATAAAATTGCTGCACTATGTTTTTCACCTGGCCACTGGAAAAACAGCCTGGATTGAGCTGGAACTAAATTATCTATCTGTCTTTCCTGCACTGGTCATTGACCTTGCTTGTGAAAAGACAATAAATATAGAGAGTCAGTCACCACAGCAAGAGAAAGCTACAAAACAGAACTCTGCAATAATACTTTTCCCTGAGTTAAAGACTTTCAATCCCTTTATCAAAGTACTTGCAATTCTCATTGGAAAGTCATGTAAATAATAACTAATACTGAGTAAAAATAATTAGATATATTTAATCAAAAGTTAGAAAATGTGGTAAACAGCCATTGGCAATTTCTGATTACCTAACTGTGCCAGAAAAGGCGGTTAACAAAGAATAGTTACTATTCCAGATTTGTCATTCCCAAGTGAAAACTGTAGCCAATACAACACAGGTCAATGAATAGTATATTATGAAGTTTCTTTGAAGAACTTTTAAATCAGGTGCTGTGGCATGTGACTGCATCTATATATTCTTTAGTGGCCAGGACACACTGTCAGTCAGGAGGTTAAGAAAAAAGCCCTGCTCTTAACCTAAGCCATTAACACTTGTTTGATGAACTGAATCATGAGAGTTGGCTGTGCTTCGGTGAGCTGTAAACAAAACTCCTTGTGTAAATATTCACTCAGAAAAGAAGTAAATTCAGTGTGACTGCTTTTCTGCCATTTCCACCCACTCACGTGTGCTATTTCAGGGTGAATATTCACACTGCATTTCAGTGTGAATATTAAACTTGAAAATAGGTGTCATTCCACAGGCAACAAGCAGTCACCTCTGTAAAGGTATTGTTCTGCCTGACCAAAGATTTGGTGAAAACTAGGCAAATTCTTCAGTATGTCATAGCATGGAAACCAGCAATCTTTGAATATGGCAAGTTATAAAGAGTTCTTCAGTCAGGGAACAGTGCTCATCAAACCAATCCTATCCATACTTATCCCCACATTGTCTGTGCACATGGCCTCCGTGGGCAAATCTTGCTGGGAAGTCTGAGCAAGGCAACCAATGGAGCAACAAAAGATGTTTCTCATGAGAGAATAGAAATTATCTGTTTTGCTGGCAGTCAGCTCTTTCTGATAGAAATCCTGGTAGGACCTAAAGAGAGTGAAGATGTTTTTCAGCATCTCTGGGAAGAAGTCTGCATGGAAGCAATCACAAAGATAGGTGTAAGACTGTTCTTACAGATTAAAACCATTGTTCCAAGCACCTCAGTACCTTTTCTATACTTGTTAAATAATGCCTAAGAATTACCAACAGCAGTGGGAAGAGGAGAGCATCCCATGATGCAACCTGTCAGCTGCACACTGTATATGCTAGGAGAAATAGCTTGGGATCAATAGCTGTTGATCTGCTCCCCACACATTAGATGTTCTGCTCCTTTTACACATTAAATGCTTTGATTTTCTAATTGGGTTAGGAATTATATGGCTGTCAACTAAGGCGTGGGACTTTGAATTTCCTATTTTCTCATTTTTAACACTATCTTGAACTGCTCTTGCTTTCAATGGGGAAAAAACTTACTGGCAAATTTTAGGAAGCAAGACTGAAAGTTAAAAAAATCAAAAAACATGCCACCTACATTTATATATTTCTGCTAGTTATTTGCATTACTGTAATAAAAAAGGATAGGAAAAGAAGGAAGAAATGGCTGGCTTAATCTAAGCTTCCCACTTACATCATATCAAGTTTAATCAAAAGATCTCAGTAGGGATTCCTTCTGTAGTCTGCCCTTATTACCATTTTAGGGTTACTCTGCAGGAGTTCTGCTGTGTTTTTCATCCTTACTCAGAGGCAGCAGTTTTTTCTGTCTCTATGTACAGTACCACTTAATAGATTAAGGATGTAAGGAATTTCCTGGTATGTAAACAGAATAATGTAATAGAAAGAGTAGATCATAACTTCTAATACATTTCCACTGAATGCATCTCAATTCTTACACCACTTCGATTTCACTCACAATTTCCTGTCTGCTAATTCCTGATTATGTCAGGATTATGTCCTTTTCATTTCATTATTTTCTCCTGTTTCTTTCACTTTTCCTTTGACCCTTCATTCCTACTTGACTCCTTTGTATGTCAATTGTATGCCAAGATTTTTTTCTGCCCCTAGTTCCTTTCATTGCATTCTCCTTTCTTAGCTTTTTCCTCTGTTTCTTCATGTTGTCCTCTTCTTTGTCCTCGCATCCTTCACTTTCAGCAAATTGCCACACTGGCGTGAATTACTGGGGAACATTAGAGATGTATGTCCTTCGAGGACAGTGGAATTTATCAACAATCAGGTCTACGAACAAAAGCCAGTTTCTATTCAGGAAAAAAAAAAAAAGCTGAAAAAGTTAGAAAAGAGAGAGCGATTTGAAGACTGGAAGTCAGCATAAGAGTCGAGGTAATAGGCTCTACTTTGGCTCTACTGCAGGCTTGATGAGTGACCTTGAGCAAATTACCCAACCTACATGTGCCAGGATGAGCAATTTACCTACCTGCTAAAATTACCATAACAATATTTCTGTCTTAGGAGTGCTGCAAAGTTTAATTAAGCTTGGTAAGCACTCAAACATTCTTCATTTAGTAAAATTACCCTCATTATGCATTAACCCACCATGACATTTTTCAGGCAGTAGGTGTCTTATCTTCTCTGTTCTAGACTTGAATATGACAGTATCCTTCAGCTACATTTTGCCAATAATTAAATTATTCTGAAAAATATATTAATTAGAACTGGAATGATAGCAATTTCTTGAAAACTCTAAAATACCTTTGAGTATCACAAAACCCTGTACAGACATGCAGCTGCAGAATTCACCCATCTCTTCTCCACAGCACAAATTCCTCATCTGACTGCATACATCTGCCTTCAACCCACCTTTCCTTAGCACAGGACATGCCTCGTCAAGAGGCTCAGGGATTGCTTAATTGCTGACACCAATAAATTTGGTGACTCCACGTGGAAAAGTCTTGTCCCAGATAATTTCTCCAAAAATTCCATCGAACATGATGGGATGCCTCAGCCTCCACAGCACACCTGTGCCACTTTATTCATGATGGAGTTTCACCCCAGGAGCAAGACAGGAGCCAGCAGCCGGACACTCTCACTACAGAGGGCATGACAGCAGGCTGTGTCACCCAGGCTGTGGTGCCTTGGGGCTTTTGTGCCATCCAGGCAGCAGGACCTCAGGACTGTGTCACCCAGCAGGACCACAGGACTGTGTCACCCAGCTGGGCCACAGCACTGTGTCACCCAGCAGGACCTCAGGACTGTGTCACCCAGCAGGACCTCAGGAATGTGTCACCCAGGCTGTCCGATGTGTCCAGAGCCCCCGGCTCTGTGTAGCTGTTTTGTCAGTAATATTATAATATATAATAAACAAAATTATAATAAACTTTAGTTTTCATTTCAGAGTCAGGATAGTGGAAGTACTTTGAAATTGTTTGATTTCCACACTTTGTCTTATATAAGCACCTATTCACAGTAATTGAATTACACACATCAGAGAGAGGACTAGATTTTAACACGGTTTTGCACAAGGGTTTTGCACAAATGAAATCCAGTTAAACATTTTTATCAAAAGTGGATACACTTCTTTTGATTTATTTCTGATACAAATGCAGACTGACATTTTTTTCATACCTAAACCACACCCCTGAAGATATTTCCAAGTTACTTTTTTCTGCAAAGATCCGGATAACATCTCATTTCTGAGGCTCTTGGCTGACATGGCTTTCTTACAAATCCCTCCTCCCTGAAAAGGGAAGCTAAAGCCTACTTCTATGCATCTCAAAGGGAAATTCAGTGCCTTTTTGTACGACTGTTTATCATTTCTTGCAAATACTCAAATCTATTTCCTTTAGAAAAGTTTGTCTTTGTATGACAGGCATACAAATAGGTTTTATTATAGTACTCTATTCACTGCTGCAGCTTAGCCTGGAGATAAAAAGGAATTCATTTTCTAGATTTTTCCCAAAAGTCAGCTCTATATTATCAGAGTTCTTAACTCAAGAAGAATGGGCAAATGAAAAGAATTATGAACCAATATATTATATTTGACTTCATGTTAGTGACCAAGAGCCCGAATTTACCCCCCAGTGAACTGAATCAAAGTAGAATCAGGACTGCAAGATTAGGCAGAAAAGCACCGAGTCATCTGAATTTCAATAATAGTTACTTAGATCCTGCAATCTTTTAAATATTAATGGTGAACTCTGCTCACTGACTTAACCATACTGTCAGGTATAGTTTACTGCTCTGCAAAGGTCAGAAAAATTGGATTTTCTTTTCCTTTTCCTCCTATTTTTTTCCTTTAGCAATCTTTGACATATATATCCAAGATTTTTTTTAAGAAAGGAAAGCAAACCAAAAAATTACCTTTATCGCACTAGGATATTTCTACCCTTGTAAAGCAAAGCAGCTTCTCATGACAGTAAAGAATCTGTAGATAATAATCTCCTGAATGCTCTCTTTCCTATTGTTTTTTTCTGAGACTTGGAAAAACCCAGTCAGTGCAGGAGCCTCTTCAGACATGATTGCTGTAACTGCTTTTGCCACCTTGGCCATTACCTGTCAACATGTGATTTGGTTTTTTAGGATTTTGTTATTCAGCCCTATACAATTAGGACCAGATCCCGTCTGATGGCTTATTTCATGGAGGGTAGCCATGATGGCCTCTCCTATCCTATCCCTACCCAGTGTTCTGCTATGGGAAACTTGTCCCCACTTCCCAAATTTTCCAAATTTGTCTTTGCAGTACTTTGCCCACAGCTCAAGATACTTCTTCAAATTGTGCTGACTGGGAGGTATTCCAACAGTATGATTTGTGGCACCAGAGTGGTTTAGATGTGTCAGCAGCTGCAGAGGTTGTGCTGATTATCAGAGATAGATAGAAGACAGGTAGAAAGCTTCACACAGTCAATCAAAGTCAAGGTAAATACACTTAGAAACTGAGCAGCAAAAATAAAGCAAAAACCCCACTACCTGAGGATTCCTACTGCCTACTTCTTCCCTCCCAGGGTCTCACTTCAAGAGCTGGACTGAGGAAGCAAGAAGTGACCCACCACAGTGAAGGCACACCATGTAGCTCATGGCTTCAGGAGCATGTTGATCCAGACATGGACTGGAAGATTATGCAGGCTGGGCAGCTCACAGGCTCTGCTCTCAAAAGGAAGCATAACTCTTATCTTGTTAAACAACTGCATGCATTGCTGTCCTTCAGCACAAAGGAGATATAAGATGGCACTCCCAGGAACCCCCTTCTCTTTACCTCGCTACTGAGCTCCAGCCAAATTGCTTCAACTACAAGTACAAGCTTAGTGTAAGTTTCATTGACTGCAATGGACATGACGTACAAAAGCCTTGGTTCTCACAGGGGACTTCAACCACCCCAACACAGCAAGGCACAGGCAAGCCAGGGTGTTCCTGGAATGCATTCATGACAACTTCCTTCTCCAGCTGGTAAAGAAGCCAACGAGGAGAGGTGCTAAGCTGGACCTTGTTCTCACCAGCCAGGAGGTGCCAGTGGACAACACAAATCTCAAGGGCAGCCTTGGCTGCAGTGACCATGAAATGGGGGATCCTTAGATCCTTTGTGCTGTGAGAAGGGTGCAGAGCAATCTCACTGCAGGAGAGAAGACTGCAGCATCACAGGAGATCTACTCGTTAGAGTACCATGGGACAGACATGGAACAGGGCCCAAGAAAGATAGTTATATTCAAGGATCACCTGCTCTAAGCCCAGGAGTGAGCTTCCCAAAAAGAGGAAGGCAAAAATAACAGGAGGCCTATGTGGATGAGGAATTTCCTGGACAAAGATCAAACACAGAAAGGAAAACCTACAGAGGGTGGAAGTAAGAGCAGGGAGCTTGGAAGGAATATAAAGAAATTGTCTGACAAGTCAGGGACCAGGTTAGGAAAACTAAATACCTGGTAGAATTAAATTTGGCCAGGGATGTCAAGCTTCTATAGGTATGTTTGCAATAAAATAAAAACTAAAGAAAATGTCCTTTTTTCACGTTCAGTGAACTAGAAGAAGTTTATCAAGTATTCTTTGTTTTCTGACAAAAAAAATACACAGAAGTTTGCATTAAAATGCATTTTGTAGAGTTGTTTAAGTTGCTCTTGTTACTGCATCATTAGAGCTAAAGTAATCTTGGTTTTGTTGTGAGGAAGCAATGGAATTCTTACATGTTCTTTAAGCTATTTGTGTCCTTTAGTTTCTCTTTCCTCTAAGGATCAGAAATTAAGAAGCAGTGCTCTCAGAGGTTCACAGGTATAGGTGAAGTTGTCCCACACAGGCGCTGTCCTGTTTTGCAAGATCCTGGTGACATGGTAGCCCTGGAAAAAGGGCAGGAGGTGCCTCCACATCCTTGGAGAGACAGATGACTAAGCAGGCTGAAAGAACCTGAGAACATCTCTCAGGCCTGCCCCCCAAAAAACTGAAATCCAGGCAACCTGAGATTCTGGGTCATACTGATGATCTTAGTTTTCTTTTAGCTGCACTGAATGTGGTGAATAAGACAGTGCTGCTGGCTAAGATAGCATTTTCTGCTGAGTGCCTTTCTTTTATAAACATCACCATTGGTCTGAAAAATGGAAATGCTTTGGACATGTGGCAATACTCCAGTAGAAGACTTTTATGCAAGCCTTTGAGTACAGCAAGCTCTGTGTGTGTGGAGAAATGGGAGGGAGAGAAAGAGGTTTTTAAATATATTCCCACTCTTTATGAAGTCTAATTTGTAAAGGATCATTGAACTATAAGTCACCGCTATAACAAAGTTATGAAATTTTTATCTAGAAGAAGCCATGCCTGAATAGCTTCAAGACTAATTTGTGGTTTTTAAATTTATACTGACCATTAAAAAACTGGTTAACTTTTTTTCCCCCAGAAAGTTCCACCATTTTTATCAGCTCTATTTCTGAGTAAATGTCTCCACTATTTATTCTCAAGGCAGTGTTGTGATGAAAACATAAACATATGTACTTTGATTCTACATTAAATGTAAAACTCCAGAAGTCAGGCATGATTTTGAAAGCTCAATGAACCCTAATAGGCATTGTATTCTGCCTTGAGCTGTGCACAAAACCCAAGTACTAACGTGAATTTTGCATTTCAGTAGATGACAGTACCTAAAAGTGTCTAACTCCCTGTTGTGAATCCATCCAACTAAGGACAGAAAATTTATAAAAAGCCCCTCATTGCACATGATAGAATCTATTTGCCTCATAATTGTAGTCCTGGTTCTATAAAGAGACCCCCAGCAGTTGCTAATTGCATCTAGAAACCTCATTACATTATACCAATTGGATTTTTAATTAGAAATGCAGATGGTAACTCATTTATTACTGTTGTAAGATCCAACTGGGAAAGAAATTTCAATTCGTTTTGGATGCATTCACCTTTTGGGTGCTGGAAGAGAATGAGGAATTAGAATGGTAAAACTGTCTTTCAATAAAGATGTATTATTGCACCAAGGCTGAAGGTCACAAGAAGTAAAAAGAAAAAAGCATCTGTGAAGCCAGTTTCAGTAAAATAAAGAGCCCTACAAAGAGTTCTGCTGGGATATTCATCTGGGAAGTTGAAAAGTGAAAAGCTGGCCGAAATGATTTTGTGGAGTTATTAATATTCCCTTCTCCATTCTTTTGAATGGAGAGAATGAAGGTGAGCATCTCAGCCTGCAGCTGAAATTCACTTTCTCACTGTACAGAAAAGAAGACCATAGTGCTCTTCTTTACACTGACAGCACTGTAGAGCCTGTTAATCTGTAGTGCTGTGAGCTGATGTGCCCGGCACCAACCCACATCCTGCTCCTGATCAGGGCCCAGCAGTCTCTTGATTACACCACAGATGAGGTTAGAGTGTTGCACTTCAGGGACTGGTCATGACAACCCAGACCACCAATTTTCTCTGTTTGCCTTGTCCTTTCAGACTATAAATTCTTCAGGAAAGTGCCTTTCACTTTCTATGTGTTTCCTCAGCCTGGAACAAAGCAGACCTTGACACAGACAGTGAGATCAACCACTACAGCATAGCTCTTCCCTCTGGAGGTTTAAGTGCCTCTCCCCATCTTTGTTCAGCTGAGGCTTCTTATTTCATTTGTTTTGTTTAGAATCATTTGCTCTGTTTCTTCCTCTTGTATGCCATCACGAAAAAGAAAAGTAGTGTTCTTTCACTGTAATGAAGTCACTTGAAAATGAAATGCCATTAGGTGTCAACCTGAAGAGGCAAGCTCTATCAGCATTTTGGAGACTTGGTACAGCAGCTGAACTGCTTCTGCTACAGACACATTTGTGCATGTGAATCCCTGTCAAGTGGTCCTAATAAAAAATCTTCTTGACTGCAAATCGTGTGAGCACAGAGCTAGCCTCATATCAGAAAACAGTAACACGGCAACAAGGACACAGATTCTCTTAAAGTCTTTCCTTACCCTTCAGTAAAGTGCAACCTTTCCTCTTCTCACATTTTTTTTTCACAGTAATGCTACTGTGAAAAAATGCTACTACTAATTTCTACTGAATTTTGGTGTTTAAAAAGAATTAAAAGCTGTTATTTCAATTTATAATGTGAATTATTAGAATTACAGTTGTGCTTTCAGAAATACTTTTAATCTTTTACAAGTAAATGTCAGAGCCTGCTACACATTATTCTGGATAAGTGAATGGTTGTCGTGCTTTCTTCCTATGAAAGAAAAAAATTAAATACAGGCACCAGATAAGGAGCTAATCCTGCTACAGCTGGAGAGAGAACATTTTCTTTTCTCTTTGACTAAGATGGGAGTAGGAATAGCCTTGCTAGCTTCCAAAGCCAGCGTGCTACTCCACATCAGGAAAAGTAGCAAATGCCATATATAATTTAGATCATTTGATTGAATCCTGTTTTAAGATCCTGGTGTTAGTTGCTTTAACATGAGCAAATTTAAACCATCCAGCTTACCTGTTTGTATTGTATTTTTCCTGTTGTTCCCCTTTTATTTAGAAACAAATAATTAAAAAAATTAATCATCAATCCCCTTGGTGCAAAGTTTCATTCCAGCACAGATACTTGAGGTTTACTGGAAGCAGGCCTACTGCTAAGATACTATTTCACTGTTCTGATGGCAGGGGGAAAAAAAAGCTAAAAAAAAAGCCAAATTATGAACTTCTGGAACAAAGTCTGTTAGCACAAGCATGGTAGTCTTGCTAAACGTTGACAGCTGTGTTCACCACACAATTTGTCAGTTGTACTTGAGGTGCTGCGGATGAGGAGACTCTCTCTCTCCTATGGCCTTGGAGCTCAGAGGTAATCAAGGTGGTATCAAAGAGTATCAATTGCCATCCAGACCATCTTCGCAAGGGGGAGAATGAGAGGTGAATGAAAAGCAGGAAGAAAGGAAACCAGCGCAAATGGAGGATTGCTCTTTTTTTCTGTTGTGTTTTCTATTCATTTTGTATTGCACGGGGAGGTCAGGGTACAGTGGGATGATCATAGTGGGCTGTACACAGAAACAAACTCTTTTCTGCAGGATCCCCATTCCTCTTTGCTGAAGTCACCAGGCAGTGACTGGCTCCAGGAGAAGTGACTGCCACAGGGTGCAAAAAGCTGAATGTTGTCTTGGAGAGCTGGGCTGGGGCAGCATTCTACTTACAGGCTTATGGATTGCATGATCCTCATGCAATGAAACCCAGGATGAAACTCCAGGAGGTGTAAGGAAAAAAACTGAAATTAATTATTCTGCATTTAAAGAAACACATTAGAAACATTTTAGAATCCTAACAAACACTGAATTGCATTTTTATAGAGCTTCTGCCACTTGATAAAACAAGCATGTTTACTAGCCTTAGTTGTGAAAACAATGCACCTTGGACCTAGAAGCTGCATTAGATAGTTAAGAAGAAAGCTATGGAGTGCAAATCAGTGAGCATTTTTATAGATTTTTCATGTCTGTTGCCTTGATTTCCCAAAAAGACCCCATTACAAAATTCTATTCCTCTACATGTTTGTCACAAATATCATCCTGCATCAATGAAGTCAATCCATGAGCATATCTCTTTCTCTCTGAACAGCTTAGCAAAAGCAAGAAAATATTAAGCACAGAAATTGCTATTGAGTACATACATATGAATAGTTAGCACGTTGCACATTGAATAGAGTTAAGAGCAATACGTGGAGAAAGGGGCTTAGCTCACTTACTACTGTACTATCTCAGCTACAAAAAACAGAAAAAAAGTTAATATCTTTTTGGGGTACTTACCTATATCTATACAAGGCACATAACTGCAGGTAGGAAAATATATATGGTCTTTTTCTTTACAAGTTTCAACATCAGAACAATTATTTTAAATTTTGAAGGCAAGGATCACCATGGAAACATAATGAGGTATGAGAGCAATCTGACTGATTGACAATGTTATAGCAAAAGAAGATTGACACAAAAGACAAGGATAAAATTCACAGTGTTCTAAGGCACAGTTTCTCTAGTAGCTGAATCATTTGGTTTCATTTGCCAGACACTAAAAAAAAAAATGTTACATGAGATTTTCTCAACCTTATTCAAAGAGGAATGCACTGCAGAGGTCACATTTTCTCTCTTACACATTATCAGTCCCAGGGACAGTGAAATCACTGAGGAATTTTCTGTTTAGGTAACAGAAGGATAAGACCCAAAAGAAAATATTTATGTCTTTGTTAAGCGCAATGCTGTTAAAATCTGTGTATTAGTTTGATCTTATAGAATTATAGAATTGTTAAGGGTGGAAAAGACCTCCAGGACATCAAGTCCAAGCTTTGACTGAACACCACCATGCCAACAAAACCGTAGCAGTATGTGCCAATTCCAGTCATTTCTATATCATTTCCAGAAATGATGACTCCGCCATCTCCTTGAACAGTCTGTTCCAATGCTCAACCACCCTTTCAGTGAAGAAATTATTCTTGATGGCCAACCTGAATCTCCCCAGCACTGCTTGACACCAGTTCCTCTTGTCCTGCCACTTGTTACTTGGGAGAAGAGACCAACCCAACCCGCTACTGGCTATGGCCTTCTTTCAGGGATTTGTAGAGAGAGATAAAGTCCCTACCAGGCCTTTTCTTCTCCAAGCTAAACAACAAGAGCTGCCTCAGCTGCTCCTCACAGGACTTGTACTCCAGACCCCTCACCAGCTCTGTTGCCCTTCTCTGGACACGCTCCAGCCCCTCAATGTCCTTCATGTACTGAGGGGCCCAGAACTGGACACAGCACTCAAGATGTGGCCTCACCAGTGCCCAGTACAGGGGGACAATCCCTGTCCTTGTCCTGCTGGCCACACTACTGCTGATCCAGGCTTGGATTCCTTCCTGGCCACCTGAGCTCACTGCTGGCTAGTCTTCTCAATACTAAAGCTAGATGAAGTGTTGCCCACAGTCCTCTATGGAAAAACAGAAGGTACTTGTAATCTTCAAATGCTTCACAAATGCATTGTGGTTTTGTCAAGTTTTCAGTGCATGGAAAGGTCAAGAATGGAAAAAGTCCTGGCAGAATAGTTATTTCAGCTGCTCATTTGGAAATTAAGTTCTCTTTTGGAATGTCAAACCATTTCATTTTTGCTTATAATATACTAACAGCATTTAAAGAAAATATTCTCATCCATAGTGAATAAAATACTAAATTCCATCTGAAACTGTATTTTTCATTTCCTTGTTCACATTTAAAATCCCAACAACTATTTTAAATTTAGCCTGATCTGACTGCCTTGGACTAGAAATGTAAAAAGAAGTCATTGTTTCCATTTCTTGAATTCATAATTTCAAGCGTAAACCTTCATTTTTCTGCCTTTGCTCTAACATAAATTTATACATCTTATGAAAGAAAATTCTTCCAGTCTCACGTGAGAGTTGTAACTTAAGAAGATGCCTTAATTTCTGTGAACTAAACAGGGGCCTAATGCTATTAACCTGCCTGTGATGTGAAATCTTGTAGAGAGGGTTGGTTTTGCCTGTTTGATCTGAGCTGCCAGCTCAGCCCTGGCTTGCTTTGTCCCATGGCTCCCTCTAGCTTATGCCCTTCTGTTCAACTGTTGACTCCCTCATTCACTAGCACTTAAAAAAAGTCTCAAGACTATGAGCATATTTTTCTTAATTCCACAGTGTTTCCTTTTCTATTTATTAGTTGACCTATTTTTACTAAATCTACTCATTATTCTGGACAATTTTTCAGCTCCCAAAGTACTGGGTACATGCTAAGTCCTCAAACTGGCCAAGAGCTACAGTTGGCATAGGCAGAAACAAAGTTCAGGAGCTCAGTTTTCAGTCCTTTCTCTGTGACTTTAGGCCAAAGAGTCTGATGTAAAATAGTCACAGGACAACAAAATAATCACTTTTAAGACAGTTCAAGTATGACAGAGATGCAGATGTTAAAATAAGCCCTGACCACAAGGGTCCTTCATGTCATGACCGTTTCTGTTTCTCTCTTTAACAACAAACAAAGAATAAACTCCCATTACCTCACTGAAAAACCCATAGGGAGCCAAGCCTGATGTTATATCAACTGTGGATATTTAGTGGCTTATTTCTGTGGTATGGAGACCTATGGGATAGTGCACATTCTTCCTGTAACAACGCCTTCATCTCATTTTTGGTGCCAAGTCCATCATCATGTGACTAACATGGAATGCCTTGTAGGGGAAAGGCTCGTGGCTGCTCTGTGTCTGATCCATGTCTGTTCTGTCAGGAAAGCCAGACAAAGTGCACCCTATGGACTTTGCAATGCAGCCTCTTAGGAGCACAAGTGGCTTTTCTGCTCTCTTAGTAACAGCTGTACCAAAGAAGAACCTAGAGTGGGAATCCTGGGGTAAATATCTGCCATGGTTCAATGGGAGCACAGCAGGAGGAGCTGCAGGGCATCTATAAGGCATTTACAGGACAATGGGAAAAGGAGAGAAGAAGCAAAAATAGGGGAAATAGAAATACCAAGACAAAAACAACTGTATAGTCAAAAAGTATCCTATAGGAAATATTTATTTACAGAAGCTAGAGGAGAAGATTGGTCATAACCAGTCCATAACCAGACCATAACTGGTCAAATAATCAGCAAACACTGCAAGCTGCCAGCCACTGCAGTAAAATATGTGGAGCAGCTTTGGGTGAGAAAGTCTCCTGGACACGTCGCAACCCATAGGTCTCATGTCTCTTCTTCCCCAGAGCTTCTACAGGCAAGATTTTAAGGAACAGATTTTAAAATGCAGAGGTACCTGTTACCCAACAGTTTGGTGTTTAAACACATTTAGAGATCTGAGTGGCAGATCTTTAGAGGCTGATATTTAAAGCTTTTCTGGCTCCTAAAGACTTTCAACAGCACCGAGTTACTTAGTTGCCATTGAAATCAATGGAAGTTCTTGGCTTTTATCCTTAAAATGAGGAAAATAATAGTTTAATGAACACGGTTGCTAGGGTAGCTAGAGATACCAAGTTCTCCCTTTTTGTATAGAAGTGGGCACACTCGATTACAATTACGTGTCTGTCCTGTTAATGCTCTCTGCCCTGTTAATAGCTGGCAGCTTTTCCTTTGCCCTCAGGGGCTTGTGACCTCATTGCTGGGGCAGAGGGTGCCAGGCACACACTCCTCCACCTTCATCAACTCAGAAGGGACAGATGTGCAGCACAGCAGCAACCAGACAGTAGTGAGTACCTGAGGTTATGTCAGAATTAATTCATATTTATTATTCATATTGGGAACTACTATCATTATAACAACATTTAGGGACTTGAGATTACATTAGATTTTTTTGTTCCTCATGGCTGGTGTCACCCATATTGATGCACAAATCAAAAGTAACTGACAATTATTGAAAAGTCTCTGGGACACATTTGGTGAATTGATTAAAGAGGAATTCTGAGGGGTATTTCCTAGATTTG
Organism: Passer domesticus; assembly: GCF_036417665.1. NCBI lineage: Eukaryota > Metazoa > Chordata > Aves > Passeriformes > Passeridae > Passer > Passer domesticus. The sequence goes on from NC_087474.1 coordinate 139,071,267, forward strand.
CCCAGGTGTGTCCTCTGGGCATGAAATTTCCTTGCATTCCTAGTGGTAAAAAGTCATGAAGAGTTTTCTTGCTACAGCTGTGCTCTGGTCTCGTAGGCTGGCATCTTCTCAAATTCTGAACAGTGGTGTTACAGCTTGTTGAATTAAGATCTTACATAAGGCGTGTTTCCAACCGGCATTTATGAACAACAGTGTTTTACAGACTTATGGGAAAAGATGAAAATTATTAACATGAAGTTTGGTTGGATCTTGACAAATTATATAGTCTTTCCTGAGTCTTTCAGGAGCTTGCCTGCTGCCAGAAGGAAAGAAGGAATGTGAGTTAGAGCTTCTAACACTCATTGATCACCCAAATCACAATTTTTCCTCGGGGAATATTTTCAGCCTGCAAACACAATACCTACTGAAAATGCCACACTGGTGTTAGCTCAATACTGCACTGATTTATTCAGTAGGGTACTACAGAAAGTAAACAGCTACTATATTATGAATTAATTATATATCCTAAAGTGGATTGTTGTTATTGTGGTGGTGGATGAGAGTAATTACATAACTACTAACCATGTGCTTAAGTGTAATAGGCTACATATTTGTTCTCTTTCAAAAATCCTAGTATTTTTTAGCTGAAATATTTAATAACATCTCTAATGTCAAATGAGAAATGTTTTTCAACTGAAGGAGTGTAGATTTGTATTGGACACAAGGAAGAAAGTTTTAACAATGAGGGTGGTGTTACACTGGAACATGTTGCCCAGAGAACTGTTCAAAGCCAGGCTGGATGGGGCTTTAAGCAACCTGGTCTGTGAAAGGTGTCCCTGCCCACGGCAGGGGGTTGAAACTTGATGATCTTTAAAGGTCCCTTCCAACCCAAATCATTCTATCCTCTATTATTGTAATGGATGAAGTTTCATCTGCAATAGAAATAAGAGGAAAAGCAAAAGAGCACTGACCCTAGAAGTTAACTAAGAAAACAAGAGTGGAACATGTGAAAGCCAGTAGTATCAGTGGGACAGAATTCTTAGCAGGACATACATGACATAAGCCGATGCAAAAAGGATTTTGAATGTTCTCTCTTGCCAGGGATATCAGATTAATTAAGTGACAGTGAATAAAATATGTGTAAATATCTAGACTGTAATTTCATAAATCAGTATCAACAGAGGAAAAGTCTGCTGATTGTCAGACAATTTCATCCTGCTTTAATGTACCTGGCTATACATAGCAGAAGTATATCAACAAAAGAAACCTCTGAGATGAATGCTCGGATGAAGCACCAAAACAGCTCATGCAAAGAACATAATCAATTTTTCTTGACACAAGTACAATGACTTTAGCTCAATTCCTTAAAATTAGGTAAGAGGATAAATTAGATTGTGTTCCTGTACCTGAATTAGCAACACTATGGCTTCGTAGTGTTGAAGCCATAGTGAATGTTGGAATGTTGAATTTGTCCTGGGAGAAAGAGAAGTATTGCAAAGTTGACTTCCCTCCAATCCCACACTGCTTTCGCTGAGAAGGAGTTACATTGGAAGTCCAGTGATCAAGCACACCCTCCAAACAGTCTGTCAAATATTGGCTTTACAAATATTCTCCACATCAGGCACTTGACACCAAAAGATGTCAAAGAACTCTGATGGGTCATCCTGTTCTGTGAGCTACATCTCACTGGTCCCCTAATTTGGAAAATCTTCCATGGCGAAGTAGTGAAAGGCATGTTCTTGATCTGACTGATGTGCCTTCTGCAGCAGCAAACAGTTATGCTGGGATGTAGCAAGTGTACCAAACTGCAGGTTCTGATTGTTCCTCCTGGATGTCTTAGTTCTGAGTACAAATTTTCTCTCAACTTTATATTGACACCCATCCCACCAAGATGTCACTGTGTGGCATTGACTCTTTTTTGTCCTCCCTTTGGCCCTGACCAAACTATTCTTTTTCAGAAGGATCATGGGAAATTCTGTTGAATTACTTGGAAATAGGCTCTCATGCTTCTGCATCACTAGTCAGAGATTCTTGGGCACCTTCTGGGAATGGCTGGCATTGTTCAAAGTACTCTTCTTGCTGTCCCAGCTTCTACCTTTTTGACCCTTAGATCCTCTGCTCCTTTCATCTCTTAATGTCACTATTCATTCTTAGAATAATTTGGTGGTTTCCCTGCTCTCTTTTTCTCTAGCTGCTCCCTCATAAAGAAAGGTTGAATTTTGTTAGCAACATTGTAATGTTTATCTGTAAAAGGAAAAACCAGAAGAAACACCATTCATAAACAAATGTTTGGATAAGAGTGAGAGCAGAGCAAACATATGACACCTTCCCTCTAATACTCTCCTAATTTACATCACTTTTCAGCTCAGAGGACCTTCCTAATTTGTCTTTATTTCGATATTTAGAAACACATAGTTGGTCTCTCTATCTTTCAAATATTTGCACACAAAAGACTTCTTGCATCCACAACATCCCTAGCAAGGAGTTCCACAGATCTGCATCTAGTTTTTGTGTAAACAGCCAGGTCCTATTGCTTGCTGTGAACCTGGCTCCCATTCACTGCATTTTAGCCCTATTCCTAGCATGTAAAGAGACAGTGCACAGTTAAAACTTTTTCCTTGTGGGGATTTGGTGAACCTTATTTATATTTTTTCATTAAAGTTGTTATTTCTTCATAAGGAAGTTTCAACAAAGTCAGTTGTTTATTTTATGGGAGTTTTCTGTACCTTTGATTATATTTCTTGCTTTCCTCTTACCCTCTGCAGTCCTCATAAGTCCTTTCTTTTGACATAAATGTTTATGTTTTCTTAACTACCATAATCACTGAGCAGATGTTTACATGGAACTGTCAATCATAATACCAAAACCTAGTTGCTCCTAAAAGCAATGGTCAGCCTAGATCCCTTGTATTAGTTAGAATTGCTTTCTTTTCCACGCAAGTCACATTACACTTATGCATACTGAATTTCATCTGGCCTTTTATTGCCCAGATCCCTTGGGTTTTCATCTTTTTGCAGCTTACCAGGCTGTACTCATGCTAAATATTTTTAATAACTGTACATCATCAGCAACCTTTGTCACTTTGTTGTTGAATCCTTTTTCCAAATCATGCATGAACAAGTTGAACAGCACAGATCTCTCCACTGATGACATCACTCTGTCACAAGTGATGGCCATTTATTAACCCCTTCCATCTCCTGTGTCTTAGCAAATTGTCTATTCCAGGACCTTTCCATTTATGCAAATGATCACAAAGTAGGGACAAGGATTGGTGACATTAATTGAAAAAATATGTAACTCTTGTAGAAAAGTACATAAGAAAGAGCTGTCTTGGAGTGCTCTCACTCCAGAAAGCTGACTGTATCCTGGGCTGCATCAGAAGAGTGACCAGCAAGTTGAGGGAGGTGATTCTTCCCCTCTGCTTCAGGTGAGACCCCACCTGGAGTCCTGAGTCCTGCTCTGGGGTTCCCAGCACAGGAAGAACATGGACCAGTTGGAGCGAGTCCAAAGGAGGGTGAAAAAAATTCTTGAAAGGCTGAGAGAATCATGGTTGTTCAGCCTGGAGAAGAGAAGGCTCCAGGGAAACCTTAGTGCAGCCCTTCAGTACTTAACAGAGGCTTATTTGAAAGATATGTGTAGACTTTTTAGTAGGGCCTGTAGCAATAGAACAAGGGGTAATGGCTGCAGACTATAAGAGGGTAGATTCAGATTAGACATATGGCAAAATTCATTTCTTATGAGAGTGGCTATACACTGGCACAGGTTGCCTGGAGAGGTTGTGGATACCCCATCCCTGGAAACATTCAAGGTCAGATTGCACAGAGCTCTGAGCAACCTGATCTAGGTGAAGATATTCCTGTTCATTGCAAATGGGGTGTACTAGAGGACTTTTAAAGATCCCTTCAAAAGCAATCTATTATTTTACAATAAAGAAATGGCTTAGAAAATTGCTGTTTGTCTTCTTTCTCTTGACTATTTGAACACATGAACCAGAAACATCTTCCTTTTTCTCAAGTGTTTTATCAAAGACAGTTCAACTGGGAATAAAATGTTATAGTTTTGAGAATGTGGCGAGAAACTGAGTGCAACAGAGGACAAACTCTTTTCTATGAAGATAGCCTTAATCAACACTTACTTGAAAAAATATAAAAAAGGAAAACAAACAAGTAGACTTCCAAGTCTTAAAGAACCAAGTACTTCTCAAAAGGTTCTTCCAGTATTAAAATCTCTCCTCACAAGAGACATATGGGGACATTAATTTTCAACACTGACACTGATACACAGTGAGCAGCTAATACACAATAAAATGTGAAAAGACACATTTACCAGCAACTGACATCAAGGGCTGTGTTTTTAAATCATAGTGCATAGAGCCTGAAATTCAAGCAGCAATTCAAGTTGTTTGTAAGTTGTTCTAGGACTACAGAAAATCTCTCCTTGACTTCTATCACGGCTATAGAAACAAACTTGAATGAGTTTGAGACAGTCCAAATGTGACAACTGTGGTATAGCAAATCCATTTGAAACTGCTTGAACCATGAGACAAAATAAGGATTTTTTTTAAAAAATCTATAAAGTACCCAAATGTGATAGATGGAAAGACAGGCGTTTGAAATACTTGTGGCATGGTGAGTTACACGCTTTTGCAGACGTGAAATTATGCCCTCTGACTGACAGGTTCTGTCTATGCCTATTGCAATTACCTGTCCAGATTTTCATTAGTATTTAAATATATTCATACTTCTTTTCTTTTCTGAGATGTAGTGGATAGTTCTGCTAGGTTTTTCTCAGATCTTCAAAATAGTCTGATAAAGCTGTTGGAGTTGTGGCTCTTTGAGACCTCCACTTCATTCCTCAGTGGGACAAGGAGCTATGATATCTGTTACAGAGAACTAGAACTCACACTGCAAGCCAAACACTAAAGATATGCAACGAAGCTTAGGCCAATAAATCCATACTCTCATGCCTTGTAGCCTGTTGCTTCCGGGTTCAGCCCCGGGAGCAGCAATGGATCCTTGACTGCAGGGCAAGAAGTACTCGTGACGTAGCCCGCCTACGGGAATGTCAGCTAACGTCAGCAACAAAGAAGCAGGAACAACAAAGTAAGCCTGGAAAGCAAAACTTTAATAATGTACAAATAAATGAACAAGCTGCATACACTATGGGGTAACTGCAAAGACCTCAAAATGGAGGAAACACAACAATATATACAGTGCTGGCTGAGGGCATGGAACCAATGAACAAGAACTACAAACATTACCTCATATGGAGAGCATAACTAACCAAGCACTAGCAAGAGCTCAGAACACCTTATTTGGCATGAACATATTAACATAACCTTTCCCATGATTCCATGCACCCCTCCATAACTTAGCTAGATGTTACCCTCCTTAGCATCCTGTTTGCCACGGTCTCAGATTGAAGCCTCCTGTGTACTCAGTTGAGTCCAAGTCACTGTCCATCGCAGCTGATCTGACTCCCACATCAGTCTAATCATTCTCCACCCAAGCTTGGGTCACAGGTTGACTAAATATCAGCCCATTCTCTGTTAGCAACAGATATTTGAAGGTGAGAATAAAATAAGTACTAATTGTTCAAAATCTCCCCAGCCCAAAGATAAATAAACTCAAGTCACAGAAATTCAATTAGAAACATAGACAGAGATTTGCACTCACAGGTATCTCCAAAAAAAGTAACTATTTCCCAAGTTTGATGTCTACCTTAATTTTTTTGTATGCAGTCTAAACTTGTTACATACCAGATGTTTTGTAAAATGTGTTTACAATCAATTATTTATATATTTAGTGGGAGTGTATTACTGTCAAAGTGTTGTGAGCTTCCAGGCACTAGTACTCCAAAGAAGGTTTTGTGTCTCACTTCAGGAGGAGAGAACAATCACAAAAGATTCACCAGGATAAGCAAGAGAAAAGGAGTTTGATACTTCCCAGTGTCTCTGCCTGAAATCATCAGGAGCATCTATATTTGAATCCCAAACTAAAAGTATCAACAATAAGGGCAGTAAAGAAAACAGGATTCAGAAGGTGGTGAGGTTTCCTAGGAAGGCATGGCCCCGTCCTGGTGGACAGGATACTAGGCAAGACTTGCCCTTTCAAATCAAGGGTAACCCTGAGGGTACACAGAGGTTGCTCTCAACACTAAAGTGTCTCAACACTATACATGGCAGCAGGCCAAAATCTCAGGAACCCAGGTAAGAGATTATGAGTAAAGAATATTTAGCACAAGTAAAGTACACTGTTTTCTGCACCTCTGACCTTTGTTTTCAATCTAAAGTCTCGCTAGCATGTGTCATCTTTGCTGTACTATTGAGCTTATCTAGTGCTCAAACTGAGATGAATGAAAGAAATGCATCTCCCAGAAGGCAGTGGACCCAAAGAAGTATGGATAAACAGACTCCCTAGCTCATACCCAGAGGAACTCCGAGGAAGGGATTGTACTGAGACTGCTCTTTGCCTTACTGCACTGCCAAAAGCCATGCTGTGGGAAGGCAGAATCTGGTGATTGTTATCCATGGAAGAGATGCTGAGGGATGCTCCATGACTCAAGGGTATCTCTAACTGCAGACTAGCACAAAAAACAAAAGTTTCCCCTAATCAACAAAACTGGAAAACCCTCTGGTACTGTTGATCACAGAGCTTGCAAGGCAGTCAGGAAAAGCCCCTTGGAGGTGCTTCTGGAAAGCAATATAGAGGAAAAATAAATAAACTGGTGCTCACTCAAGAAAAATATTATCTCTACATCACAGAAACATAATTCAAAACATGCTGTGAAAGAAATTCTGTCTAGAAGGCAAGTAAATATTACGTTATGTATTAGAACAGTGCTATTATAGACTAAATAGCAAAGCTGATGTTCGAAAATTGAAAGAAGAAATAACCCCCTCCAATTTGTTTGCTTTTAAAATCAGAGATAGATTTGATAGAATCTGACAGTATCAAAGAACTCTTTAACAACAGGAATTCTTTTCTTACCTAACTGCAAAGATGCACAGCTTAAAACAGAATTTTAATATTCTAGGCATGACATGCTAATGAACAGATATTCAGTCTCAGAAAGTTGAGATACAGTTTTCCAATTTAATCTTGCTGGCTTGGAACGGCTCAGAGAAGGAAAAGGTTTTCTTTCATAACCATTACTTTGTATTTGTACAGAATAAACAGGTGCAATATTGACATGACAAACTAGAAAGCAGGTGTTTTAATTAAAACAGCCATAGGAAGGATCATTTGCAATGTCTTGACAACGACAATTAACTGTTCCCCATGTCTCAGTCTTGATGGAGCTCATTTAGAAGGTATCAGAACATTTAGAAAGTGCTGTGAATCGATTGTTTTATATTTCCTACCTTGTAGGGTGACTGCAGAATATTCACTCTGCCTCCAACATAGCTTAAGTCAACATTAGAAAGTCCCCTGCACTGTAGCCATAGACTTAATTGTCTTCATTCACATTCAGGAGTTATTCATTATGCAAAGATCTGAACATTAAGCAGCCCTCCCTGTGGTGGGTAGGTAGTGTATAGCTTTGTGAAGGCTCCCTACACACAGAGGAAATCACCCTCAAGGTGTGGGTCCATGGAGGCATTCTTCAGCCATGTCCAGGATGCAGTCCACAAACCAGCATGCTCTTCACAGCCTGTGTGTCTGGAAGGTCCCTCAATGCTGGTTCTGTGTTGGGCTGATTAGGATTTCTCCAAAGCTGCAGCCAAAGTGGGAGGGAAGAGTTTGGTTCTGAGAACCTCACAGAAGAACTCTGGCTCCTCCCTACACTCCAAGCATGCCTAATGGTGCTGTGGGTTCATGGACTTCTGCCTGCCAGGAAACACAAGCAAAGAACGTATTTTAGAAAGACCTAAAGTAAAAGGAAAAATTATCATTATTCTAATGCTTTGTTATAAAAGGTGAGAGTGTTACAAGCTGTACTTTTGCTCAAAGTATTCTATTTCATTTAGTCACAATTCAATGGGATTCCATGCCACAAAACCACCGTCACAAATACAATTCTAGTACAGACAAATTACCATGAAGATTGAAATAGTAACACTTTCTGAACATTGCACTTCTATTAAATAGTTAATTCTGACAACACTGTGTGACAGCAAAATAGTCATGGAAAGAGAGCCTGTAAGATTTAAAAACTATCCCTGATGAGAATTGAGGCTATGAATTCTGATTGATGAATAGGGACACTTTGCCTAGAGATGCTGTGGTGGTTCAGCCATGAACTCTCCTACTATGTCATCTCTTAGGGACTCTCATCTCTGATACAAAGAAAGGTCAGCTCTCAGTGAAGCAGAAGATGAACTCCAGCTGTTTACAAGATGATGCATAATAAATATGATATCAATAAACTGACATTCAATTTTTTATTTTATTGAATATTTAAGAGTAGCAGTGGTAGCAATCCAGCAACTGTTACCCAGGCTGGAGATTGAAGCTGGTGGTATGGCTAACTGGAGACAGAATCATCACAGCTGCCACAAAGGCAGCCACTCTTACTGCAAAGCAAACTCTGTAAGCCAAGCTTTCATAGCTGGGCCTGTTGCTCATCAGGTGAGAATAAATACTAGGGAAAGTTTTCATCTGTCAGCTTAGTGATTCTGGAGGGATGAAGGGTGTCAGTGTTTGGGAGGTTATTTTGTTAGGTGACCATCAGGGGTTTAACTTTCCCCACACTTCCAGTAAAAGGCCAAATGGGAACAGAACCCTCATGATCACCATGCCATGCTATGCAGTCCTTTTTGTGAATTAAAGCTTCTAGCAATCATGCAGCATGCTGCAGCCAATTAGGATCTGATTTTTCTGACATCGTTGTCACCTGCACTTCGCAATGGCTTCAACTGTCCTTTAGGCTGATTAAATATTCTTCCTACAAGAAGAGGGTACCACAACTAAGTTAAAATGTTTGGACATAGAACCTTTTTCTTTAAAAAAAAAGAAACTGCACCGTATTTTTTTCTGTTGAAAAAGCAGTAACATTCATCTCTGAGCCTTTTTTTCCAGAATATTTGATTTTTTCACAAAAGAATCCAAACTCTCTGTGGAGTAACTTCTCTTCATTTTATAACTATCTGATTATCTGATGCCTGCCTTTTCTGAAAATGTAGTATATTCTTTAAACTCTTTTCTGTTGAGTATTTCTTTTGCACTTTATATGATTTTCCTTTTGGGTGCTTTTTACTATCAAATTCTCAACACCATGATGCTCATCTTGTTCTCATTCCAGTGCTGAGGTCCTTGTCAGATACTTCCACAAGAAGAGCCTTTTACATAGCTCAAACATTTGTTACCCTCCAAATCCCACTTTTCTGCATTTTTCAAGCCAGTGCTGCCTCATTATCCCTTTCAGCTGCACTATTAGAAGAGTGTCTCCTGGATTACTCCACCCTTCTAAATAAAATGGTGTGATTTCCCTTATGTTTTTCTGTCATGAATATTTGTTAACAATCACCAGCATGTGAAGTGACATACAAACCAGAAACAAGCACACTCTCAGTGTAAGGCTGCAATCTTACAGAAATGTCAGTGTTTATCATTTGGTAATGAGGTTGAATTTAATGGGACCATTCATGTGTGTAAAGTTGCTTCCCCATGCAAAGGTTTGCAAGATTCTGCCCTAAATAAAGGAAATAAATATTCAGATTATTTGCAGCAGAACCACAACATGACCACTTGCTGAAGCCAACTTTTTTTCCTTCCATATTTCTTCTTGTCCCATCTGCCAGCATCTTATTACACCTACTCTGAACTCCTTTCTTCCTCTGCAGGTTGGCTTACAAATTCTGTGTGACTTTTATGAGTTATTCAGGTGCATATCCAGGACCCAGGAAAACACTTTCAGCAGCTTGGAGGCATCTTCCCTTTTTTGTACTCCAGTATGCTTGAGAACTTTCTGAGCACTGTATAAATACTGACAAAGAGACAAGACCAGGTCTCAGACCATACAAGCTCCATATATTTTTCAACCGTGTATGCATAAGCTCAGTGTACGCCAAAGTTAAACACACTAGGGGTATGTAGAGGTGGAATCTTTTGAACATATCTTCATTTTGTCTGTTTCTCTGAGATTTTCCACCCAAAAATGCTGCTCAGGAAGGTGAAATAAGGCCTTACTTATTCCCTATTAATATTGGAGAAATTTAGTTTGAAATTGCAGATCTGTGAGAAACACCAGCGAGCACTTACATGATCAAGCTGCACCTTATGATGCCAACTTACTGAGCCTTAACATGCTTTTACTTTGCTTCTTCTGCATATCTGACGCTATTAGGAGGCAATTTGTTTAAGACTTGTGCATTAAATGACAGTGTCCAGATAGCAAGCACAGGCAATGTATATTGATAACACCATTCAGTGAATGATCAACCATGTGCAGAAAAAAATTTTCTGTGAGGACAGGCTGGGTTGGGGAGAGGGTTGGGGTTGAGAGGGTTGGGATTGTTCATCCCACAGAAGAGAAATCCAGGCAAAATTCATTGAGGCCTTCACTACTTGAAGGGGGCTTATAAGAGCAATGGGGACAAGCTTTTTAATGGGGCCTGTAGCAATAGGACAAGGATAGTGGTGTAAAAATAAAAGATGTTAGATTCAGACTAGATATATAGAAGAATTTTTTTTTCACAAAGGGTGAGGAGTCCCTGGCACAGGTTGCCCAGGGAAGTGGTAGATGCCCTATCCCTGACAACATTCAAGGCCATTGATCTAGTTGAAGATGTCCCTACTAATTGCAGGGGGTTGGACTATGTTACCTTTAGAGGTTCCTCCTAACCAAAACCATTTTATGCTTCTATTCTATGAAAATGAGAGAGGGAAACAGAGGGTATTGTGTTCATGTGCATGTGTACTTCAGAACTTCAAACAAATGTCAAAAGGTAGATCATTAAATAAAATATCTTCAAGTGCACCATTTAAAAAAAAAAAACTTAGATTAAGCATTCTCTCACTGAGAGAAGAGCTCAGTACAAGGATCTTTTAAAGCACCCTTGACATAGCTGTCCTTGTCACAGTGTTTCTTTTATCCTGAACTTCCCCTCATATAAAGCAAAACATCTGCTTATGGATGGTTCATCAGTGATGACACCTATAACTATTGGCAATTACTTTTTTTCCAGTCCATAACTGTTTGGCATTTATTTTAAAGGTGACAACCTTAGAAAAGACAAAAATTACTGATCTTTTGAGCAGGCTCCAAATGTCACATTGTGAAAGATGTTGTTTTATCATCGACATATGGCATCTGTCTGGGCTCCTTAAGGAATCTGTAGCTGGAAAATAAATGTTCTCTAAGCGGGATTTTTGTGACTCCAGCTTTTAGGCAGCCTTGACTGAAACACCATTCTGAACATTATTTACCTTCAACTTAATTTGATCCTGAGGAATTTACACATAGTTTAAAGTTTCAGAATAAATTCCTCAACCAACTCCTCATTAAATTTACTTGAAGGGTTCTTTTATGATTAAAACAAGCTGGTTCCCAGAAGACTGTATCTGCACAAATGTACACATTAGTCTTTAAGACTACCCACATCCTGGTACTGTGGTTGCTTGTGCTCTTTAATGAAGAGTTAACTCCACAATGTATTTGCTGTGCCAGGAATTAGGTATTTTCAGTATGCTAGCAGATAAGGAATTTATTTGAGCCTTTATTAGGGTCATTTTAATTTGAATTCTGTTTTGTCGATTTTTTTTTTTCCTAAAGAAATTATAGTTTTACTTGTTAATGAAACAGGGGCAAAAGAGCAGCTGAACTGTGTGGTGATGGATGCTATGGCAACTAGGCAGACAGACAACATATGAAAAATGCTTTCAAGCAGAGTATTTAATTTGGAAAAAAATGTAACAATAGACAACTAATTAGCAATTTAAGTAGACACCTTTGACTCCAGAAGTGAAGGGCTCTGGAATGCTAGCAGCTGATATTGCTACAGTTATGTGAAAGTGCTTTCAATTTGTTGGTGGTGGGTTCGCTGCAACACAAGGTATACAAATTTAAATTCATGCAAGTTTTTGCCAGTTTCTTCCAGGGTAAATTCAGACTTCTGCAGCAAAAACGTTTGCCAGGAAAAGAGGCTGTGGCAATGGAAAGAAGCAACCAGCCAGCCACAGCCACACCATTCTTGGTGAGCTAGCTAGTGAATAAAGCTGGCACTGCTTTCAGGGAAGAGCCATGGGCATGAATGTTAAGAAATGGTGACTTAAATGCGTTCATTTAGTAAATGTAGCCTCTAAACTTTCTAACTTAAAAATACATCTCTAGCTCTGGAAAGTCAAATTTTGTGTAGCAACATAGCTCTTTTACCTTCTATGTCTTCTCCAAGCACAAGTGACCAGTTAAACTGGGGAACAAGGCCTCAGCCCCCTTGTATGACATAGCCTCTTGTGGCTTTTTTCAGAAGCATTTGCTTGCTTCTGGAGAAACATATAACCCCTCTGTACCTTCTATGATGCATATGCATTTGTGTTTTTGGATTCCTTTGGTGCTTGATTTTCAACATGTGTTGGAGATCTCTCCTAAGCTGATGTCCAGTCCAGGCTTCTTCCAAGTAATACAAATCTTTCATCTCCTCTACAGAATGAGGGTATATGAGTCAGTATTATTATAATAGTTTTTTCATAGTCCTGTGCAAGAAAGAAATATTACTTTCTGTTGAGAAGATCAATAAATAAAAGACAAGGAAAAAGTAAGTTCTATTGGTTTATGGCAGAAACCCGCAACACCTAGGCCATAAATGTCACATCTACAGGCTCACAGTGCTTTGGATCTGTGCGTGTCCATCACAGCCTCACACACAGAGTGTGGCATGGAGACAGCAGCTCCTCTTTGCATAGAGGGTGCCACCAACACACACACACACACACACACACACACACACACACACACACATTTCTAGAGTTCTTTGCTCTTGATGAATTTTAATGGCTTGGTTGAGCTACTAGAGATGCCCCCAGCAGGACTGGGGTTTTTTTGCATGACGATGTACTCCATTCTCATTGCAGTTCAAGGTATAGCTTGCACAGCTGTGTAGCAATGTGAACAATCAGGCTGCTTTGGCATTTGAGAAGGTGAAGATTGGCTACAGTTTATGAAAGTGCCCAAAACCAAAGGGTTAATCAGAGAAACATCTGAGAAACAGCTCCATTTCCAGTTCATCTTGAGCTATGAGGGACTGGGATGCTACTTTTAGCAGAAATCTTAGAAAATACAAGAAATTCTGCTGATCCAGACTCCTTTCCTGAACTGCTGGGATGCTGGATGCAGTGCTACGGGAATGCAGGAAGCCAGCCAGGGTCCAGTGCTGTCTCTGAGATAAAAAGCTGGAACCTGTCATGAGGGGAAGCCTGGGGAAGAGCCACCTGGGTGACTGTAGGCATTGCCAGGTCCAGCACAGCTCACTGTGCCCAGGCTGCTCAGCCCAAACTGGCTTCAGTGTCTGTAATACACTCAGCAGCACCCACAAAAGCAGGAATATGAGATACATGCTGCCATCCTAGGGCTTCACAGCCAGCCACAGCACCCTGGGCATGTGTAGTCCATAGATGTAGATAACTATGTAGACAACTCCCATAAAAGGGAGAGCTGGTTGCTGTGCTCTAGCCTAAGTAGTCTGCATCTACAGTGGAAAGGGTGGAATCAATCAGCAAATCATGGAATGTCTTTTTACTTTTTCTATAAGGCTCTAAGACCACTCTTATTACTCCTAGATAACAGTGTGTTGGTTCTCAGTGGTCCTGCAATTTTATAGTAATCACATCCCCTAACATGCAGAAGCACAACCCAGAGCAGGTCAGCCTTACACAGATGTTTGCTATGCTGGCTGAAATATTTGCTTGTTCACATCAAAGTCACAGGGAACTGTTCTATAGTCAACATCTCAACAACAACAAATCACTAGAGTGTTTTTGCAGAGTCCATGTAACAGCATCAGATTTGGCCTAATATAAAAGACCACGGAACAGAGACAGGTTTCTGCCCTGTTTCAAGCCCCCATAAATTAGATGTTGACCTTTTGCTTTCACAACTTCAGAGACTATTTTCTTAAAGTAGCTTCAGCAGCTACTTTCTTTCTGAATAAAACAAATTTATTTTAGTTCTGCTCCCCGGGGCTGCACACTGTGAAGGTGGTAACAGCTACTTCATGTGACAGTGAATTAAGCTACATAATTAAAATGGCCTTCCCGGAAAGAAAATGTAGGTAAGAGATGAAAAAACAACTCTTGATCATGTCCTGCACAGAAAGTACATAAGAGTTCAGTAAATTGATCCTGGTTTCTTAAAAAAGCAACTTGATTTTTAACAGCAAGTGGCTTTAAACCAGCCTTTCAATTTGTGTTTGCAGTGGCTCAGGAGCATGGAATGAAGTCCAGCTGAGAACCTTTGCTCATGGTTGTTTTACCACTGCAGCTGCACAGAGCAAGTCTGTCTCATGGTGCTGAGAAAATGCTGCTTGATACTTTTGGTTTGCTTGAGTACTGTCCTGATGATCTGACTTCTTTTGCAGTCCAGGATGAAGCAGAAGACCCTGAGTATATTGCACTGGCTCCCAGAAGAACAGCAGAGCATGTATGGGCTGACAGACCTCCACACACACACGCTTCCAGCCAGATTCAATAAGAACCTAAACAAAACCAGAAGCACACATAGGAGGTCAGACCCAGGATGGCATACATCACCAGTGATGGTTAGGGAGAACATTAGTCAAATTCACCTTGCAAAGTGAGTGGGGCCTCTCCACCAGCAGAAAACTGTATCCCACTTTTCTGTCCTTCTCTCCACATGCTGAAGTTTGTGGTCACAAGTTGATGCTACCCTGGAGTATCTGTGAACCTATTACCATGCTTCAGCACTTCAGGGGACAGGAATGATAACTTACTTCCAGGAGCAGTGAGGCTATAAAAAACCAGAATGGTGCACCTTTATAGCCAGATGACCACTTCCTTCCTCCTGAAAACAGGTATTGACACATAGGACAGCATAGTCACAGTGACACTTAAGTCCTGCACTCGCTGTGGTTCACATCTCTGGATAGCTAGCCACTGTTATTGAATCCATCTGTCACACCATAACATTGTACTGGAAAGAGCGGCAAACAGCCAAGAAATTTTTCCAGAGCTATAACACAAGATATTCAGGAGTTCCAGTAAGAATCCCCTAACCCTCATCTAACTGACATATGAAACCAATATAAAAACATAGGGCTCAAAATAAACCCAAAATGTGAAGCTGCAATTTGCTTGGGTTTGTTTTCATCAGCTCACTATACTAATCCCCTCTTCATTATGCTTTTTTTTTCCTACATGGAGCTGCAGAAGCTTTACAAGTGTGTGTCTGAGACACCTCTTGAGGCAAGGCAAAATATTTGCCTCCAACCTTGCTGAAATGGAAGCTGGTATTTGCTTCAGGGTGTTTTTGTTAGTATCAGCCTATGGTCATTAAAATCTGACCAGTGTTCTGCTGGTTGTATTTCTGCTGTCTGAGGTCACTCTTTTGGTCCATGGAGTGTTATCCCATGGGCAGTGGCATTGGCAGTGACAGAGCTTGGAGCCAGAGGCACAATTGTTATATTAATAAATTGACACAAATATAATGCCACATTGACATGTCTCTCTTGCTCTCAGTACCCAAAAAAATAACTTTTCACAGCTTTGTTCTGTAGATAGAATAGTTTGTTTGGCGTCTTAGGAACATACAATTCCTCTTTTCCAGTTCCTTATTTTCTTTTTCTGCTCTTACTAGGTTGAGTTTTTTTCTTCCCAAGATGAAATCTAAAGTTCTAAACTTCCCAAGTTTTAATCTAAAATTCCTTTTATGTAGATAGAAGAGGCTTAGTTGTGCAATAACACAGTGCTCCACTCCTTACTCAGGTCTGTAGTCCAGTAACCACTGTGGGAGCACTGCATGAGCACTGACTGTTGGATTGGCCCCACTGTACATTCCTTGCAAAAGGATCTGCTCTGCAGGGTGTGCTGGCTCATACCTGCTGCTCTGCAGCCAACAGAAAAAGTAGAAAACACCAGAACAAGCTCCATTCCTAGTGGAGTCCCAGTAGATTTGCATGAAACAAAGTTGGTTTATAGGATGTTGTAAAATCCATTAAATGAATGGCTGCTGCTTCTGTAGAAATATTTCATCAATTATGATACATGAGAAACATAAGCACCTCAGTTTCTGTAGACTGTGTAATGGGGGGGTCTTCACTTCTTTTGGAAAAACTTATTTTAATCAATATATATATTGATTAAAATAATTAATGTATAATTAATGCACAGTAGGGTGAGGCTCAGTACTTGCTTTTCAAATCTTAATACCTTTAAATTAACTCTATCATTTGATTAAGATATTGAAGTATTTTCTTGAAGGGAGAAACAACACCTTTGTGGTACCAAAAAAAGTTCTATTGTTATCTTCTATTAAATTTCAGTATTGGTTAATTTTTAAAGTACTGTTGACACTATAAATACCACAGTGGTCCTCTAGTATGTGAGCTCTTCATGCTCCTGTGCCTCAGGAACTGTCTTTGTCAGTTTTTTTCATTAGTTTGTCAAAAATGTTTTTATTTCCAGTCTTAATAAAGTCTCTTAAAAAAATCTTTCTCAGAGGGGTAGTTAAATTTATCTTTTCTCTTAAGCCAATGTTTTAATTTCAATTTCTAAGCAAATATAAGTGTTAATTCAATTAACACTTATAAAAAAATGAAATGGTCTCCCTCTATCTTCCTTGAAATCTCTACATTATCTTTGTATGTGATTATGTAGAAACATTGTTAATTTTACTTGCAGCTCTCTGTTACCCTGTTTGAAATGTTCCTTAAGCTACACCTGAAATTCTAATGTTTAGGAAATAATACTCTATTTCAGCTCTGAAGTATAATACAAGTAGACTACCACACAAATTACAGTATTAGTAAGTCCTAGCTACAAACTGCTTATTCATAAATGTTTTTCTCATGTTTACATTCCAATATTGGAATATAATTCCAGTTTCATTATCAAGCAGAATTCCATTACCATATACTTTGAAAAGAACTACTTCTTAATTTAAAAAACCCAACCTTGAAAGCCAAAATTAGTTTCTATTTTCTCTATTTTTGTCCCCCAAATCTCAGTATTCAAATTTAAATATTTCCTGAAAAGAACGGCCCCATTCTCCTTTAGCAATATCCCACTTATAAGCCAGGCTCCCTCAGGTGCCTTTGCCATTTACAGTTTATTCAAATCTTGATTGCCAAAGCTTGGAGGAAAAATAACCTCTCTACCAAGGAAAAACCATTCCATGCTTTCATTTCTTATGTTCTTTATGAGCTCCTCCATCTGTCAGAACAGGATGCCTATCTTTGGACTAACCAGTTCTTTATATTTATACTTATAGGTAATATATAATCAATAATATGATGCCAGAAGAGGGTAATCATTGACTGCTTCACTTTCCTGTGCAAGGCTGACTACTTTGGTGGTATTACTACACAGAGTCTCTCCAAATTTCTTTCAGTTTTATGTTTGTATGCTGTTCCTGCTTTGAAATATTAAATCTCTGACATCACCAGGGTTCCTATCCAACACAATTGTCTTGCTGAAAACAGGGGCCTGGAACTTACATTTGGATCGTGCATGGCTCACTGGATGACTTCAGCTGTTGCAGAAAAAGTTTATGTATACAACAAGCAAATGTTTTTAATGAGAAACTGGAGTAAAATCAATACTGAAGAAGGAATTTGAGAATGTTCATCATGTTGTCTGTCAGCAGTCTCATTTGCTTTAATTCCTTTATTAAAAACAGCTCTTAGTGGTTCATTATATGACATAATTTAGGTTAAAACACAACCCACATTTATCCTGTGGCCAAAGAGTCTCCAAGGGTAGCAGAAGTTGTATAACTTCACTTTGGAGAGAGAGGGAGGAGCAGAAGAACAGTGAGATAGGGTAGAGAAATCCAGAGTTTCCTTCCTAGTCCTATAGCCTTGTCACATGAAGGCATTTCCTATGTAAGCACATGCTCTGACTGTGCAGTAAATGAGAACACAGCTGCCCTTGAAGTAGGAGGGCAAAGGTTTAATCTTATAAGTTTCCCCCACTGAAGCTCTATACTTTCTCTTCTTAAGATTAGATGGATTTCATCCTTAGGTGATGACTAACACTTTATGAGCTCATTCTCTGTCATCTGGGAATATAAATCCTTTAACACTGGCATTTGAGTAGCTTTACATCTTTTAAGCACTTGAGAACTAATCCCATCCTCTATATGCAGTTTTTTGTGCTGGATTTTCTCAGGTGGTGGCAGAGGAAGAGTTTCTCTCCTGGCAGGATGGAGCACCCTGTAGGCCAGTCTTTGCTCCCTGGTAGGAAGGTGAAGCAAAGATTTCTTGCAACTTTGGTCTCTAATAGTTCTGCCATTCCCATCACCCTGAAGCAACTATGCTCGAAGTTTGAACCAAAAGGAAACTTCCCTTAAGGACACATCCCAAGTCTAGCCAGACTGTCAGTCACTGACTGGATTTTTAATGCTGCCATGGCTCCAAATGTGGTTTCAGCTGCTTTCTGCAGGGCAGCATTGGGCTGTTTGCTCTGAGTGCTGACAGGCAAGCATCAAATGCTCAAGCAAACTAGTTCTGAGTTTTAATACAATCATATGCTGTCTGAAGCCAACCACTCTAGGAAGGTTTGGGCAGTCAGAGAAATAAAAAGAACACGTGGAGATGGGCCTAAAGATATTTTGGGTGTAGTTAGTGACAAATCAGATATTGTCAGATTCACTTTAGACCAAGTATGTCTTTGCTGGCTTCTGGTCTTCTGCTCCAGGACCAATGGAGTTCTGCCACCATGACACTCACAGCTACCAGGAGCTGAGGACAGCTGGGGTCAGGAGATGGTGGCAAAAGGGAAAGGGATGCTTTTAAACCAAAGAACTAGAAATAAGAAATATCAGAGGACTAGGAAGTTACCACAGTTTGTTGAAAAAAGAGAAGCAAGAGAATGAAAATCTGGCAAACTTCAGGTAAGAAATTGAGAACTATTCTCTCCTCTTGAAATCATTTTGAGCAGCAGCATATGATCCCCAAAGGCCAAGAAAGAAACTTGGTAGTTTGGGGAAGTGCAAAGCTGATCTAATAGATATTAAGTCCCAACTAATCTGGGGGCCATTTTTTCCCAGGAACAAAGCAATGCTCCCCCACAGTCCCAACTGGGCTGAGCCCTGCCTCAGTGCAGCTGACAACTGAGCCCTTGACATTGTTTCTCTGGGTAAATGGATGACAGCTGTGTATCATCCTTCCCTTGGTGACTCTTGCTTCTGGCACCATTTGTTTCCATTTCATTTTAAGGTCAGTATGAATTGTCTCAGGCAAAAATGACTTAATAATGAAATTAATAATATAAAATTATGTTAAAGTAATACTATAAACTTATCTTTTGGCAATCTGACAAGCAAGGGAGGCTTCAGATTATCCAACAATTACTTTTTATAAATATACCTAAGCCATTTCTCAGTGTAAACTTGCCGATTGCACAAGCACTCAGCAGTCCCTTGTAGGCTGCAGATTCTATCTTTCAAAAAACTTAGCAAGGTTTGCTGCATGAAACTCTCAGTTTAAAGACTGATATAACTGATTGCTTTAATATAATTTTCTACCAGAATGTTCCATGGTACGCTGTGCTCTGAGATAGCATCTGAAAGTGGTTGTATGGCAGAGGTGTAGGAGGATCAGGATTCATGACTGTATGGCAACTGAGAAAACCGGGATCCCAAAGCCATAATAAAAATTATTCCCTGTGACAGGAAGTTCTGTTTGCTCTTTGAAACTGAGAGCAGTAGAAAAAATATTTGATATCTACCTATTGGAACAGGGAGGGAATTTCACACTCTGATCAGAGAAAGCAAAGGAAGGGAAGGGAAGGGAAGGGAAGGGAAGGGAAGGGAAGGGAAGGGAAGGGAAGGGAAGGGAAGGGAAGGGAAGGGAAGGGAAGGGAAGGGAAGGGAAGGGAAGGGAAGGGAAGGGAAGGGAAGGGAAGGGAAGGGAAGGGAAGGGAAGGGAAGGTCCTTAAACAATTATTCTTTATGAGTACATGGATCTCCTAGCCAAAGACATGACAAATACATCATAGGCCATGAAGTAACTGGCCCACAGCATCATAAGGAGGAAATGAAGGCAGAAGAAGATGAGGAACACATCTCTTGAAGTAAAAGAGCATGGCAGCACTTCAGTCAGGACTAAGAACTGGGCCTGGAAGGCATTAACAAATGAACACTATAGGAAATTATTTTCCAGAGTATTGCACATTGAGCAATATGTCTATATTAAAATGTGCAAAAAGTGCTGTCATTTTGCACAGATGACTACCTGAGGAGCAAAGGCCAAGACAGTCAGCTCTTTCATCTCAACAGTCACAGGCAGGAACAAAAGAGATCTGGTGATCTTCTAATGTCACGATACAAGATTTTTCTTCCATAGAAGACGATTAAGTACATTATGACAAGTAACTTCCATCCTTCTTATAATAAGCAGTGAAAGACTATTTTAACTAAGCCCAGTAAATCAAAGATGTGTGTATACAGAGTAAAATTGCTTTTCTTTTTTACAGTTACAAAAAGACCATCTGATTCCAATGATAATCAGCCACTCCACATGATTCCCATTAGCTCTGTCCGTGGAACACCTGAACAAAAGCCAAAGGAACTTGGACATGCTCCTCATTCTGCCTTTTCATTTTTTTCATCTAAACATCTGTTTTCCCATGTTGACGTATGAGCTCATAACTTGCAGAACAAAGACAACCCGTGCCTTCATGTAGCAGCATGTTTATGTAGGTAGCATTGGGGTTTTTCTGATAATTTCGCCATATCAATTCTACCTTTTAGTCTGTTGTCCAAATTCACTGCCACATTGCAAGGAGTGACCAAGAGTCACTGAATGCTTCTTTAGTGGGGAAGGTTAAAAAAAAATAACCAGAAACTAAGGCATAATTTAATGAGGTATGTTGGTTAAATATAGCTTTATTAGGAAAACATGATGATGATTACTTCATGAATAGCAATGTTATGACCACTATCACAGATCATGTCTATTTAGCTGCACAACACCATAGCATTTTCAAAACAAATGTAGTACTTGTGCCCTATTTTGAAGCTTTTACAAGTATTCACTTTTCACCGATGACGGGGAGCTCTTGCAATACCCCAGGCTAAGTATGTGTGTGATGGGTGTGTAACAGCTCAAAAGGACCAGGGCCTCTTAAACACACTGAATTTAAGATCTCTGGATCCTGTGGAATGTCTCACATATGGAAAACTATGAAAAGTTGAAGTGCTTGCAGATCAAATAAATGAATTTAGAAAAAAAAAGGTGAAAGATAAAAAGAGTCAGATTAGAAAATAGAGTACAAAATAGAGTTACTTTGGATTGTAATGTGATTTGTGCTTGTCCTACTGGTGTTGGCTTTTCTTTGTTTACAGTATGAATGCTGTAAACCCCCTACAGCAAAACTACAATCCAAAGTTGAAATAAAGTTAAATGCAATGTTAAGCATTTAAATATTTTTTAAAAAATTAACAGTTCACAGTGTTAATTTTTTCTTGCAATAATGCAGTTAATATTATTTTTTGTTTAGAGTTTACATAAAAATAAATATCTTAATTTTTTTCTTCTATCCTTCTCAATTACATAAGCAGATGGAGGATCTTGAGATCAAGAAAGTGGAAGGCAGAGAGGGAGAGCATGGTAAACAACACATGAGTTGTGGCTGAAGGAACTTCATAACAAATGACAGAATGAGTATCATTAGGATAAGGTTAGGACAGTGAGGCAGTAACAGTACAGATTTGTGGCCCCAAATACAGAAGTACAGGATATCAAATGTAGCCCTGTGTATTCCTTCAGTAATGCAAACAGAGTGTCAAACACTCTGCCAAATAATGTCAGGAGTGTGGCACCTGGCTCCAAAGAGGGGAGACAAGCTGTTGTGGGCAGGCTGCTGTCAGAGGCCATGGGTGGATACCAGCTCCAGCACTGGCTTCAGACAGCTGAGGCTTAACAAAGTTCTTGCAGACCCTGGTGACATAGAAGTGGATTGAGTAGCAGCAAATGGGGTTTCAGCAGATTTGGGGGGGCTTCTTGTGATTATTCATACAGAAATTGTTTTCTTACCTCAGCTCACTTTAGGGAACCTTTGTTTTCTATTAGGGATTTTTGGAGATGCCCATTTCCATAACGTTTACTGTTGGAAGGCTGAAAATTTAACCATAATTACTAGCATTTCTGCCAAAAAAGACAGTCATAATTTCAAGTATTAACTGCCATCGACCTATCAGCTACAGCTACTCATATATCTTTCCCATCCAGGAGGAGAGCTCAAATGCCAGTTTTAGCTGACTCTTGTCCCATGGCAAAGACAGACATTAAGAGCAAGGGATTCTTATATCATATTTACATAGAGCAGATGCAAAGGAATGCAGTTTGTACCTTTTTTTTTGCCAAGCTTTGTTTCATCTGAGTTGGTATGCACTGAGAGGAAGCATTCATGCTGTGCAGTTTCATGGAGAGTTGGGACTGGAGAGTCGGGATCCCTGTTTGCTGGACAGATGGACTCACCTGGAAGGCAACTGACCATGCTGTCACTTCTTCACAGATTCAGACATGTGGCCAGCTGATGCCAAACTGGGCAGGAAAAGCCTTCTCAAATACCTCACAAATACCTTGAGATCTGTTTTTATTCCTTGTCTTAGGGTGGCATTGCACTGACACTCTCTGCAACACCTTAACCAACCAGGCTGGGGAGCTAAAATAACACTTAGATATTCGCATTCTCTTCTGCTGGTTTCTAATAAATTGGCTTCTGGTCCCATTCCCTCTGAAAGAGCAAGGGGTATTCCATTGCAGTGGTGCTGAGTCTCTGCCAGGTCACCAGCATACACAGAAACCTGCAGCATGACTCACCAGGTACAAATGTTTTGGGTCTAGACCCTTAAGAATTCTTGAGTTGAGTATATATAGCCATACAAACTTATTAATCTGATTGTAGCAAGCCCTGCAGAAACATAGCTAAATGCTCCCCCTGCCCTAAGAGATGTTATACACAATTTGGGAGAAGACCAAATGATAAGTGGAAGAGGAAAAGCATTAAATAATAGGAGCAAATATCCATGTAATGACTATAAGGAGCTAAAGTCTAAAAGATTCAAAGATTAAACATTAGGAAGAAACACTTTGTACAAGTATTGATAATTTGGGAAAGGTTGCTTGGAGAAAATTAGTGTCTCATGCAGTTCCATGGTTCCACAGATTTGTATCATTCCCAGATGTTCCACAGGTTTCACATCTGAGATCCTCCTTGAAAAAGAGTGTGAAAGAGAATGATAGTTCCTTGCAAATAATTCAGAAGAGATAAAGGGGCACCTTAAGGGGAGCACAGCAAAAAGGCAACCACAGCAGAGCAGATAGCTGAAGGAAAAATAGTGTTACAAGAAACTTGGCTATTGAATGCTTTCACAAAAAATGTACATGCAGTGAAATCCAACAAGTTTTACAAATCTGTTTTCATGCTCTCTGTTTATATTTAGGGTTGATTTAAGCTTTTATTTCAATTATAGCAGTTTTAGTACAAATTCATTCTCATAGTTTGGTTCCAACTGCTCCATTTTCATTTATAAAAAAACCCCACCACAGACAATGAAAAGTATCCCTCTGTTCTTTAAATAGCCTTCTGTTCTGTTCACTCAGAGTGCTGCACAATTATAGTCACAGCTCTGTTAATTAAGACCATGCTGTTATCCTCAGCACTGCGAGAAATGAAGTCACTGATAGATAAAGTTTTGAAGTACCTATCTCCCATGAGAGCTTCCAATGAAAGGAAATGTGGGTGACTGGTGATGGAAGTGCTTTGCAGCATGGCTGAGAAAACTGACCCTGTCTCTTTGCACCCTTGAGTATTCTAACAAGAGTGGTGTTCTTCCTGCAAGCACTCTTCTGGTTTCAAATTGAATTATTAATGTGTGTTGAGTTGTGAGAAGTTCTACAGCTATCCTTCCTTGCTTCTGGAACATATTGTACATAAAGTTCCAGCAATGTGGGGATATAGGAGCTTCATGCTTTGGAGATCTCATGCCTAAATAAATGGTCCAGGACACGATTAAGTTCCAACTAATTTAATATATCAGATAATAGAAACAATTTTATGTAAAGTTACGCTGATTACAATCCCATAGTGAAACTGCCAGCAGCACGAAATCACTTTTAAACCTCAGTAGTTCCTCTTACTGTTATTTTCCTTCTATTTTCCTTCATGGTTTGGTCTGTATAGACACTTAGATGTGAAATTATAAATGTGACAGATATACCAATATTTGTATCACATAAGGTTTTATGTTTTGATTTAAGAATAAAGAAAAGCTATGCCTACTAAAGTCAAAATCCTCAGGTCAGGATTGTTTTTGCACTTGTTGCATAAAAACATTTATGTGTCAGCCTCGCAGCACCCACAGCAATGAACAGGGCATGAGGAAAGATAAGCAGAAGTTTCTAGTCAATCAGCCTTATCTTTTTTCTCTTTTTTTGTCTTTCTCTCCTTCCAGATGCATGAAAGGGAGAGCACACAATGGTTAGTTCTTAACAAACCAAATTAAAACCCAGGCTAATCTGATCCTTATCAGGACAATGACACAACAGCACACTATGCTCAGAGGATAAAGGATAATATTTTATAAATATATGTACATGGCCCTGGGACAACTATTTATGATCAAGAGATACTTGCTTCCTATATGTGATAGAAATTTTATCATGCAAAAAAATTATACCATGAAGGCCTAAAGTACATTTACTGACACTTAGGTTCCCCTAAGGACTGCACAGATAATTTAGAATTATTACATTCTAAATACTAAATTCTTCTTATTCATGTTTGAAGTCTAACAGTCCAATGTTACATACTGATGTAGGTGCTACTAAACACTTCATGTTATATTTCACACTGGCATGAAAGCTTGACTTTTCAAAAAGTAATATATTTTCTTTGGACATAGTTATCTCTGTTAGTTACAAAGCAGGAGGCTGGGCTTGCTAGTGGACACTTTCAATACTTGACCTTTGGCATACACTTCTTAGGAAATTCCCTTAATTCACAAATTCTGAAACTCTTACTCATATTAAACAGACTTCAGCATAAATAAGTGTCATGTCACTCAAGCTTACACTAGATAACCAATGGAAAAATGGTTTAACAATCTCCTTTTGATCCTTCTGATCTATGGAATCTCTTCAAAATTAGATATGGGTAAAACTCCTACCAACATATTAGTACCATCAGTAGTAAGTAACATCAACAAAGCATCAGCTGGCATTATCTATTTTTTGCCAAGAGACTTGTTATCATAATAAATAAATATTTATTTACTTTGAGGTGTTCATGAAGCATTTAAATTTCTATACAGAGAACCATATTAAGCAGCTAGGTAATATTTCACATTAAGAGTGAAGAGGATCCCTGTCCTCACAGAAGCTGATCATTGTCTAAAGAGTGTTTCACAGAAGAAAAGTTAGAAACAGGACAGAGGAAATTTTAAAATAAAATACTGGGGAAAAACTGGCTTCCTAAAGTACCATATAAATAAAATAACCCAGCCAGCTAGGGAAAAGAAGCTCAAATCCCACAAGACCAAAAAAAAAAGGTTACAAAACTCACTAGTTTCCTTTGCAGAACATTTTTCAGGCACCAAGGAAGAACAGTTTTGATCTTCTCAGCTGAAAAGCTAATGAACAAAATCCAAGATTGTACAGCATCTCCTGTATGGGAGTTTGAGAGTTTTGATTCACAAAGTATCAAAGAAAAATAAGAATGGAAATCAAATGTCATGTAATGTATAAGTTAAATGGTCTTTCATAGCATAGCTCAGATCTGGAAAATAACTCAGGCTGTGACTTTTTGCAATGATCAAGCTATTTCCTCCTATTTCCTTTGTCTTGTCTTTTCCCAGTTGGGCCATTTTTCTTAAGCAGTAGACAAATAATAACAGAATGGAACACATTGAAGTGAAATTAGAGCTCTCCATCAGCTGGTCTATTTTATGTTTCTTACACCATGAGGTGAACTTTACTGTAACTTCTTTGGCTCTGTGAACTTATATAAAGGAAAGAGGGAACTAATGAGTACAGTAGGATGAATGGCAGTAAAAATAGAGTAGATGTCAAGATTCACTGTAAAGCATACCATGGCTTTAAATCTACCATAAATTGTCCAGACTTGTATGAGTTTCTCCTGTTACAAAATGCCTAAATGACTTCAACTTGGAAAGAATAATTCTGACTGATTAATTCACATTAGCAGTGGCTATTCATGTGAGTCAGTAAAAAAAAAATATTAGTACTCAAACATTATAATACATGCTCAAATGAGAAGAGTTTCTGCTGTTGATGAACAACTAGATCCCTAATTATTATTTCACTCAAATATTTTTTCTTTTTTTTTTTTTTTTCAAAAAGCACTCCATAATGAAAGAGAGGCATAGTCTAGGAGATCTTTCTAACTAAATGTGTAAAAAATAAGACAAATTTTAGTAATGCTACCTAAGATTTTTTGAAATATGTGTGTCTTGAGAATCAGTTATTCAGGTTTTAGCTCCTGCTTTTCTTGATGTTCCGGGTCCCATGGCTGCAGTACTGATCAGGATGACAGGATTACATTGGATAAGCAATACCTGCCATCTGCTGGAAGGATATTTTCTAGCACTGATGAGGCTGGCATTGTTGGGATAGGTGGCCAAATACAGAGAAATTGAATTAACAGCATTCTAGAAGTTGTTGAGAAATTGAAATTCAATCTGCAGTATAATAAAGACCTTCAGATGTTGTTTACTGGTGGAGAAATGAGTCACAACAAAAATTATTTCCAGAACAACCTAATAGAACCAGACTAGAGACTTCATCAAAGTACTAATCCCCTTTTCAGTATGGTATCCCACTATTCTACCACTGCTACTACAGAAAAAAAAAAAAAAAAGGAGGGGGGAGAGGAGGAAATGTTAGTAAACCCCACTAAACCCTATTTTCTATTCAAACCATTTCAAAAATGCAATTTTTCTCTATCCACTCTGTAATCATTTGCCAGAAACTTAAAATACAGCAGTACTGCATATTTGAACAGAAAAGGGTCTTGGCCTTCTTATTTTACACTAGTAAAGCATTTAAGTTAACCATGATGATGAAACATTTTAGAAAGGGAATCCAACCTAGTGATCCTGTAATGGTATTACTGACATAGATGTCTACTGCCACACACATGTATTACATACAGATAAACTGCCACAGTATATATCCTTGGGATTTTGACAAAACACTGCTATTTGTCTGTGCTTTTTAATGCCCTTGAAAGTATTCCATTAGGCTTCAAACTGACATTTCCACAATGTGAATGAATGGAGTGAAATGCTATAATTAGCTGAGCTAACAGAAATTGCACACTGCCTTTGCTACTCTTTGGTAGCAGCAGTACATTACCTGTTTAATACATTAGCGTGCTGTAGTAGGACTTGTAGTACTATTATGACAATTATCCATCACTTCTGAACCCAATTCCCTCTTATCAGCAGCACATAATTTTGCCATACATTAATAGCTCAGTCTAGAATTTTCCATGCTGAATGTTTGCCTCTGGACAATTTTGTGGAAAACTTCAGTCAAAAGATTTCAGCTGTTTCTGAAAACACAATTAAGGGGAAAAGAAAAAAAAAAAAAAAAAAAAAAACAAACACACACACACACAAAAAACCAAACCAAACCAAAACAAACAAAAAAAAAAAAAAAAACCACCACCACACTGTTTTGACCATGTTAAAATATTCTGGCAGCCTGTTCTTTTACTACCTGTAGTACATTCATCCTTTGGTACAGGGACTTCCTCTTTGCAAGGTGGGTGGCCTATTTATCAAAGGTAAACTTCTTGTTATCTTCACGAAATTTTATCAAAGCCTGTCCATATTATAATCCTTGAAGCCTTTGCATAACATGTTTCCAGAGATGGCAATATATCCACTCACTCCAGTCTTGGGTTGCACACTATTTTCACAGCCTTTCAGGCTCCAAGCTGACATCATGGCTGGCTGGTCCAGGCCTGTGATCTGAGACCAAGGAGACACTTTCAACAGTCCCAACACTGAGTCCTGGCAGTATGGGACAGGAAAAAAGGGGAGCTGGCCAGAACAGAAATGCTAGGGTAATTGTGGGTGGTATGGTGCAGAGTGGTGTGGTGTGGGTGTAGTGTGGATGTGGTGTGGGATGGGATGGCATGGGGTGTGGGTGTGGTGTGGGGTGCAGAAGGTGCAGCATGAGAGTGAAGTTGGGATGTGTCGCCAAGGCACTGAGAGTGGTGGAATGGGAACAATCAAGAGAAAAGAAAAGGTTGGTGTGGTTGCCTTAGACCTAGTTCAAGATGGGGTTGAGATGAAGATCTAGAGGAGCGTGAAAGTGAACAAATAGGTTGGCAGGAAGGAGATATGGAAGGGAGATGGATTCAATTAGTGACCAGATATGTTGGAAATAGTGGCAAATGTCTAGGAAAAGACACTAGAACAAGTAGTCAAGAGCAGGTGACAAATCTAAAGGAGAAGATTGGAAATCATTGGGAATGGGGAAGCTGAGGAGGAAAGACTAGATGAGAAGTTAGGAGAGAAGAAAATGTATGGGTAAGGCAAGCATGAAAACATAAGCTGAGGAATGAAAGGAGGCCAGTCAAGGAGACGGGGTGGGAGTAGAGCTGGGATTTAGTTGGAGCAAAGATTAGAGAAGAAGCTTGACAAGTCCATCACACTGAGTATTCTCAGCCATTATTTATTTCAAAACTCCTTGGTCAATATGGGACACATGTCTCAGTGGACTTTCTAAGGCATGAGCTGTAGGCTGGGTATCCCCAGGTGATGTCATTACACATTATCTTTTGCTCTTGTTTCGTTCACTCATCTGCTCTGATGATGCATTTACTACTAGTGTGGTAAAGGAAACTGATTCTTTATTGCCCAAAATGTGCTTTTAACAGAGGTGAATGAAGAATTTAATTCAGTAAACTTATCACCTGTTAAAGACAGTCTGTTTTTACAGTGGCTATATCCAGGTATTTCCACAGCCCATAGGAAGGCTGTGCATGTGTGTGCATGCGTGTGCATGCATGCATTTCCCTTAGGTTATCTTTTCTTCACAGAGTGGGAGAGAGGTATGAAGGAAGAGACAGTGATCTATCATCTCAAACTGTTTTTAGATGTGCCACCCTCATTATTGCATGCTGCTTTAAAAATGAACCTCAAGTTTTTTTCATATTTCTTCTGGTATGAAGAGAGCTGAAAAGTTTAGAGACCCAGCACATTGAGAACCACAAACTGGAGAGGACAAGATGCGTGGGCAGAGCTGTGGGCAGCTGGCAGTGAGCACAAGCTGACTGGAAGTTGCTGCATTTCTTGCTCTGGATGATATGAAGAATTCCATTCAGCCCAGGCCATACATGTACCTTGTTGAGAAAAGAAATCTCAAGAGCTCCCCCCCTCCAGTTTACTCTTAATTTTTGAAGACCGTGTTGGTCTCAGGGGCACTCTACTGATAGACCATTAGTAATTAATTACTTTCATATTTTAATAACCATGATTAGAATATCAGTTATTTTGTTACTTCAGCAATAGACTCATGCAGCTGAGGAATGGGGAGAAAGTAATGCAGACACACTGCATAATGCCCCTACTACTGAAGACTGTAGTGAAAATGCTCATCTCCATAAAAGTAAGAGAAATAAAAATGCACATGAGATTAAAGGATACTTAGTCATGTGTATAGTCATGTGTTATGGATGAGTAGATTTAGAATAGATAGGTATCCATTGCTCCCTGAAAAGATGCATATAAAATATCTAATGTCCTGTAGAATGTATGTTTTGCCAACTTACCAAAAAAATGAGTTAAAATATTTAGAATATTTCCAATACTTAAAATACCTGTATCTAGAGTGTAGTTTCTATACTTTTAAGAGGACCTTACTACCACAACTCATCTTTGGTGTCTTTCCACTGGATTCAGAGCAAATATGAAAGAACAACCCATGTTATTCAGTGACAGAAAAGGGAGTCTTTTAAACTATGTGGGTGATGTGTGTACTTAAAGACTTCCATTGCTCTCTGGTGGCAAAGGTTCCTGGGCATCAAACCTTTCCCAAGTGGTCAAAACCAGAGTTTTTTAAATGTCCTCTAAGTTCTAAGCTATTTTCTTTCTTCTTTCCCAGTCCACCCATGCCTGTTCCTGTCCCGGGTTCATGCGAGTGCAGAGTCCTGTGGTATTGCTGCCTAGTACTCAGAAAAAGCTGTGCTGTGCAATAGCAGCTCTGTCTTATGTGCTGCAGCTAATTAGTGTCAAAACAAAAAGAGGAACAAAACCAAAAATAAAAATAATGACATCTTGAAAATATTCTTGCTATTAGTTATTTTTTTGGTAGGATCAAAAAATTAATTCACTCTCCTGGACTGGTGTCAGGAAAACAGAATCCAAATCACACAAACATTCTTCAAATGTGGGGTGATGTATATCTATTCCCCATGCATAAAATTTATCCTAGCTGGCATCATTGAGGCAGAGGGAAAAAGAAAACAAAAACAAAACCTTTTTAGAGTCACTTGGAACTTGCTGCTGCTTCTCTGTAGCCCAGTTTCTGGATGTTTGAGCTTAAATTCACGGGCACATGCCAATAGAAAAACCCATATTGAATTCAGTGGGATCATTTGTGACATTTTTCTTGTTGGTATGATTTCATAGTTTTGGCAAGTCTTTATGCCTCTGTCCCCAATAAGAAGCATTTCAATTCCTTGGTCTCTGAGTTGTTAGTCTTTATTTTAAACTCCTCCCAGTTTTTACAATAATGCCAAATTTTCAAAGCCTCCAAAGTGCTCAAGTTAGGACAGAGGCACAAAACGGGTAAGGGCATGGCAAAAATATTTCTGGAAGAGGGCACCGAGTACCTCTGTAGAGAACTGACTGCATGTGCACAGGATTCAAGATTTCTGTATATTGTGCCTGGGACCAAGGATAACATGACCAAGGATTATATGCTCAATAAATATTTCTGAACCAAGTAAAGGTGATAGGAGATATCCATTAATATTCTTCTAAAAGGAAGTATGGTCTCATGGACAGAAACTGTCCTTTATTTTCTGTTAGGACATAATTGGGTGTTTCAAGGGAACTCAATTAACAATACCAAAAATAAGCAGTTTAAGAATTTAGACGATACAAAGTTCATTTAAGTAGTTAAATTGTAGCCCCCTTTTTGTTCCTTTTTAAATTCTGCACTTGCAAGGAATGTTCAGCAACATCTAATGTTCAAGGTGTGCAAGTCTAACATAAATTTTACCTAAAGACAAGCTGAATGGAAAAGACTACACTTTTAACACTGTCACATTGTCAGTCCTGAGTAAAAATGCAAACACCATCAGCACATTCCTCAGGAAACAAAAGGAAGTGTGAAGTCCTGCTATTCTTTTTGTTGGCTTATGACTGAGGGAATTAATGCAAGGAAGGCATGGTAAACTACCCCAATCCAACACTTGGTCTTTTTTCTCTGGTTGCTGCTCACCTGGTTTTTCTACTTGACTCCACAGTGCAAAGCTTTCTAGGTGACCCATATCATTCTTCAATGCTGGACACAGCTGCTGACAGTCTTACAGCAGACAAAATTCATTAAATGGATTCAAGTTTGGAAATCTTATTTTCTAATGCTTTGCTGCAGCATCTTAACAACCACATCCAGTGTTCCTAATCAGTTACTTCTTATTAAAATGTCACCTAATTTATTAAGAATCATTATAATAAAAAGAAATAGGCCAATTTTTGTGTTATTATTACTCTAAATGTGGCTCTCACTTTTCCCTTAACCCTAGTATATTGCTACCATGATTGGTGAAGTGTGCACAAGGGACCCGATCAAAGTTATCTTTTTAAGCTATCCCAAACTATGTTCCAACATTGCAAGTCTCTGACTACTCTTCATTCTCCTGATCAGTCCTTCTCCAGTACCACAGCATCTTCTCCCCTCTCCTGAGGATTAAACTACTCTAGTTCTCTACTTCTTCAGAAGACAGTTCCAAAAGCTGCATTTCTGCTGTAATTTTATTGAGGCTTGGATAGTTATCAGTCTAGACAGACAATTTTATCAGGATGGAAATGTGCCAAGTACTCCCTAGGAGCCAAGACTGATATGAGATCTCTAAAGAAGAGCCAAAAATGGAGACACTGAGACAAATTTTTTTCCCAATTTCAGGATGTCACTCTTCTCTAAATCATATAGCAGATGGAGCCTCTTTCTTCCTTTCCTCAGCCAGCCTGATCCATTTCAGTGTTTGGGTCCTTACAACTGTAACAAAAAGCAATTTTGCAGTGGTGTCCAAAAGGATACATAAAAGGGATGCCAGTGTACCTAACCCCACAAAAAATTTTTTTAAATAATGCATCAAAAGCGGTATAGATCTGCCCTGAACATTTTGCACTTGTTCCATTAAGAGTATAGAAATTTCATAGAAAATAAACCCTTTGTGTTCCAGCTGGTTCTCAGAGATCAGGAAGGCTGGGTGTTGCTGGGTTTAATTTCAGATTATAACCAGCTCAGCTCTCTAAGTTTGGTCATGTTCAGTAAGAACTTTGATGAGCACAGGTTCACAAGTAGTGCAATTTCAACAGTACATGTCGAGTCTAATCAATAAGAATGTACCACTCTGATACTGGAGCTCTGGCCAATTTCAGTAAGAACTTACATGATCCAGAGTCACAAATAGAATGGTTTATTGAAGAAACAGGAAAGCAAGTTCTGGATTGACAGTGGTAAATGCATTAATTGCAGAGAGTTAGTATGTATAGCGACCGAAAGTACAGTAACAGAGATCTATTACAAATATGTGTATATATATATATGTAAATAAATATTCCTGGAACTGCTCCAATACAGATGTTCACCTAAATGCTTCCCTTTGGGAAGGAGGAGAGACACAGTCCATTGACTGATCCCAGACAAGCAGAGGTGTTTTCCCCCCCTCTTATATTTTTTTCTTTCTTTTTCTGCCACAAACCCCTCTTCTTTTATACAATAAATTTTAGCCCATCTCAAAAGGGGGGAACAATTGCATGTTACAGGTGGGGATTGGTGACTGTAACACTCGTAAGGCACGTTCTCTTTCCACTTGCATTCTTACTGGGTGAAAGTTAATAAGCAAACCAGGCTCCATGGCAGTCTTGGATACTTTCATTCAGAATTCATAGTTGATAGAAAGAGTAAAATAAACACTTTAGTCTTCCTCCAGCTATGAATGAGGCAGTAAAGGATGTCTGACATTCACCAGAGAGCTTTCTCATGCATACTTATCTCCTTAAAGGACCAGATTTGTAGCAAGTCTTGTTTGGCACTGTGAAAGAGGGAGTGAAGACAATGGCTGGTCTGAGGCACAGGTGCTTTTCTGTGCTTCACTGGAACAACACTGGGCAGTGAGGCCTCCACTTTGCTCTGAACATCATTCAGTTGTTAGGCCTTACTTGAGCCAGGTGCAAGATAAGAAAGAGGCTCAGCTCATGTTTTTCCCAACCAGCCTCAGCAATTCTTCACCAGATTAAGGCAACCCTTGTAGCGGGTCTGATTTATGATAACACAGATACGATGAAAACTAGATGTAACATGCACATGGAAAAGGATAGTAAACTTTCAAATTATATTATATTGGGTTTTATTCAGTAATAAATATATATATTTGATAGTAGTAATAATATATATTATAATATTATATCTTTTATAACAAGAAGTAGCCAGGAATGAATTACAGGAACTATGGAATTAGAAAAGGGCAAGAATGCAGGCGTAACTCTGGAATGAAAAACATGGCAGGGTCATAGGGAACTGAAAGGTCTAGGAGGAAGGTAAGTCAGAGGATAAACAGATGAGTTTGCACAAATGGCAGTAAAGAAAAGAGGACCAACAAGAAAGGAAAAACTCCTAGAATCCACTCCAGAGCATGCAGCATGATATTTGTACCCTGTAGAATAAATGAACAATCTATTGGCCTTTTAAAAAACTCTCTCCATTATTGTTCAAATGATACTGCAAGAAATCCAGTATTTCAGGATTTATTAGAGAAAACTTTGAGAAAAACGGTCACCATAAATATAACTACTCTAAAAAATTAGGAATTTAATGTAGCTGTTGGAGGCACTTTGGCACTTGCATAACTACCACCTTGGATTTTAACAGGAGTCCATTGTCTTGTAAAGAAATGTTATT
The DNA here is from genome assembly GCF_036417665.1 of Passer domesticus. Lineage (NCBI taxonomy): Eukaryota > Metazoa > Chordata > Aves > Passeriformes > Passeridae > Passer > Passer domesticus. The sequence continues at coordinate 139,105,528 of NC_087474.1, forward strand.
TCTTCCCTAATGCACACAGACTGCTGATGTACTGGGAATATTTTCTTACTGTTTCTGAGTGGAATTCCCGAAAGAATATCCTACTATTCATGAGAGGATTTGAGAGTATGTTTTTAATACAGGAAACAGAATGACTACTTTAGATAGAGTAAAAAAGGAGAAGCAATTGTTGAATAGTCTGCACAAATGGCACATAATAAACCAAATTATCATAAAAGTTATTCCTTAGGTTAGAATACTGCTTTTTTATTATTATTATTTACTTCAAAGGGAGTTTACAAATAGAATGAAAAGAAAGAAGGAAAGGGGACTTGCAGTTTTCTTAAGGTCAAAGGCCATGGTCCAGTAAGATGTTCTGATGGCTCAGAGACAGCACAGCTGCAGGCAGAAAGCTGGGATGCTGCTCAGAAATACAGTGTGCAGTCATCAGTGATTGCCAGTGATCCCATTGATTCATGATCATGGAAATGCTTTGAAAAATATGTGGAATTCAACACCTGTGACTTTTTAGGTCTTCATTTTTTTTTTAATGAAACATGCCTGTTCACCTTTTGGAAGCCATAAAATGTTTCTTAAAGCTCAACACACAGAAAAAGGAATTAATAGTGAATATGGTAAAATGGAACTAAAGGGAGTGTTTATGAATTTGGGTCAAACTGATGACTAAAACTTTTAGTTGGAAGACAGGGTGGAAAACCCATATTGATTGAAACAGTTAAGCTTCTTTGCAATAAAATATTTCTGTTCAGACATGCCAAAAGCTTGAAAATATTTTTTTTTCAAAATAAAATTCTCTCTTTTTAAAAACAAGTAAAACAAGAAAAAGACTAAGCAAAAGGCCTAATTCTAAAAAGACATAAATAACTCTAAAAATACATAAAATTCTAAAATTTCTTTGCAGGAAGGAAGACTTGCTTTTGTCCAGGTTTAGTTTTCAGCCCCAAGTATCTGTTTTGGTCTGAGCTTTCTTTTTATTTATATTTTTTTGTTTGTTTACGTACTGATTTCAGGATCTAAAAATAGATTTTTTTCTCAGTGTAAAATTTACTGTTTCTCAATATTTTTCCATACTTACAGGGCTGGAGCATATGCCTTAAAAGAAGATTCTGTTTTGGTTAGCCCGGAAAAGAGAAGGCTGAGAGGAAATTAACTACCATCTTCAGCTAACTAAAGAAGAGTTGCAGAGAAAACAGCCATAGACTCTTCTCAGATGGGCACTGCAAAAACATAAGAGGCTGCAAGCCACATTACAGGGCATCCCAGCTGGAGATAAAGATAATAGCTTTCACAAGAGTGTGGCCAAGTACTGGCACATGAAACTAGAGAACCTGAAGGATCTCCATTCTTGGAGACTTTCAAAACCTGATTGGGCAAGCCTGAGCACCCAGATCAAACTTCAGAATTAGCCCTACTTCTTGCAGGCAATGGGAATACATTGGTCGCTCCAATTCAATTTACTCTGTATTTCTAAATGTGAATGTTTTGCACAGTAGTGCTCTGGGTTAGATCAAAACAATACACAGAATGATTGAGTAACAACTACATGACTACCAAAAAGCACTGGTCTGGCAGCTAGTGCACACATTCCATAGAAATCCAAGTGGTATTTCATGCTCTGCTTTAGACTTTCAGGCTGAGCTTGGCCAATTGCAAGGAGGAAATTTGCATTCTGAGCTTGGTTTGGACCACACCAGCTAACTTTCCAACCAAAGCTCAGGCAGCATGCTCAGGATATTTTACATTAAGCACTGTTGATGTGGTTTGGAACTACACAACCCTCATGTGTTGAAATATCTTCACAGACCCTTACAGCACACAGCAAAGCATGCAACCCTCAATCTCATTCTATAAAAGCTTCTCTCTGGCAAGCTTCCACAGCCCTCACATTGTGTCTGACAGCTTGACCTAAGAAAAAACCTATAATGAAATAGCAGTTATCTCTCAGGGTCATAGGAACATCACATGGTATCCAAATGAAACCCAGAGGCACAACTTATTCAGCATGGACACAGTTCACCAGTTAAAGCAGTGTGGGTGTGAGCCAGAGTGTGCCACCCCAGAGCCAGGAACTGAAACAATCCCTGGGATTGTTTTATTGAGCACCATAGACACATATATTATAGACACTGCAGTCTTTCAGAGAGACAGGTTTCAATTAGTTTTAAATGAGGCTGAAGTTTTTACTCTGTATGGGAATAATGTCTCTCTCTGAAGCAGATTTTAAAACCAGGAAAACTTTTTTTCTGCTTGATTTTCTAAAAAGTCTAATTTGTATGTAAATTTTTCAGTTAAGGATAATTAAGAATGCCAAATCAATTGCACAAAAGTTAGGAAATACCATCTCTAGGATTGACATTTCAGACTGAATTCACATGTGTTCTATGTATTTTTCATAGCTTCATGATTGACTGGTGGGTTTTTTCCTTCTCCCATTGGACTATACAGATTTCCATTTACTAAAAAAAAGGGATGGAAAATACATAATATTCTACCTCAGGCAAGGGATTTGTTTTTCTGGGTTTCCAAGATAACAGCTGCCAAGAACAGGTCTTTTCTGTTATAGACCTCATAGCCAAGGGTGCCCAAGCTTCACAGTACTCTGCTACATGAGCCATCAGGGAGAACAGGATGAAATTAGGCTCCTTTAGTGTGCCTAAGGTGATGCCTCAGATTTTAACTTTAATATTTTTCAGATTCTGTACTGCTTTAGTGTATACTTCTGAGCTTCATATTAGGGGATATCAAGCCCTCTTCACACAGTAGATAGACAAAACAATTCCTTCTCTAGCTGGGGACCAAGGATAACCAATCCAAACCTCAGGCCCAAGAGCATAAGCAACAGTGGACTGAAGAGAGAAAAACAAGAAGGATGGGACTTCATGGGCTAAAGCTGTAATTGGACAGTTAACTCCAATATGCAAATAGACCAGGACTTATAAAAGTGTGAGATCCCATGACCGGTCATCCGTTTTGTGACCATTTTGGGTTCATCTTGAGCACAGCCCTGGCTGGGCTCTTGTGCTGCCCAAGGTGGATCTATTGAAGCCTCCTAATTTAAACTCCTACTTTATCTTTTTTTAAACTCCTACTTTATCTTTTAACTCTGTGTAGTCTCTGTTCTAGGTCAGCCTACACAAGGCATCAAAGGTGTGCTGCATTGAAAGCTCACTGAAAGAGAGACATTTCCTTTGTAAACTGCAATTTCCCTTAGCTGATTTAGTATTTTGAAATATTTCCACCTACCTCTGGCACAGAATGAGAGAAAATGACAGTCCAAGGCTGTAACGAAGTTATTTAGGCTGTAACAAAGTTATTTAGAGTAGAACATACCAAAAAAAGTTGAATATGTCTACAATGACATCCTAGCAGTTTTCTGACCCTTGCCAGCTCATGTACTGAGAGCACAGGACAGTGAGCAACACAGAGCTACAGGCTAAATGTGTAAATGAACCTGCATGCCCAGATTCTGTAATTGCATTGCTAATGAAGGAACCACATGGTTTCAAGTTAACTTTGTGTCACTTCTATGAACAGCAACACCTCTTGATTAAAATGCTGTATTAGGAAAACTGTCTTGTCTATGAAAAAAAACTGTGAAAACTCTCCAAACACCCATATTTAATGTACACTTAATACAGTTTTATATAACCAATGATATGAGCTAATAGGCCTATAATTTGGTGTTTGCTTTCCATTAATTCAAGGAGTTTTTTTCTCAGATGGGTAGCAAGTCTTTGCTTATTTATTTTTCTGTTTGGGGCTGATAGAAATTTGAACATGCCAAAGTGTTCTTCACCTCCCAAGGCACTGAGCTCTATCAGTCATAATGACAACTTAACTTTGATGACTAAACACTACTTATGGCAAGGTTAATGAGAACAGACTTTTCCTTTGTACAGGGAATTAAGTTTAGTATTTTTAGCAGAACGTTTCTGTATTTGAATTATATGGTTATGCACAAGAATGTGAAATAAAATGAAAAATCATGTAAAATTGAAAAAGACTTTGAAGAACACATTACTCCTTAACAGGGAATTTTGATTTAGGATTCTGTCTCAACCCAAAAAGCTGACCATCCCAACAGGAAAAAAAAAAAGGTGAACTTTGAAGGTCAGAATGGGACATGGGTTACTCATATAACGAGCTCTTCCTTTTCCCTTAGGAAAGAAATCCTTCCAGAAGCAGTGCTTCACAAAAACTGTAACTATTCTGTCTTGCTTTGACCACTCTGACAAGGCAATCATTGACCACTCTGAGAAGACAATTGAGCACTAGCCCAGGTCCACCAGCCATGTCCCAGGTAAACAAGCTCTCGGGGAACAATTTTTTTTGCAACATTCACCTTCCTTCAGCAATCTCCTTCAAGCTTCTCTTCTAACTGAGCTCTGTGCTGTGTCTCTCTCCCAACCCCAAATTTATGTGTTTGTGTGGACTTTGCCCCAACTACCCCAGACTCTGTGTTGGATGAGACCATTAATTCCTAGCTATGACTCAGATAAACATGTTCTCATGTAAATTTAAGCACAGCTGTCTTGGGGTGATTTTATGATGATTAGTCTATTCCCTCATTGCATGCTTCATGCCCAAAAATGGTTGCTGTAGCTTTAAGGTGGATCTGGAAGGAGACGGGAGCCTTGAAGCTCTTCAGTGAGCTTTTCCAAAGCCTCACCCCCAGTGTCCATCATGCCATGTGGCCTGGGCTTTTGCTTGGCTAGCATGGATTTTTTTGTTAGGCCAGGCAGAAGTTTTTCTTTGTCCTTCCTGGACTTGAAGAGGCTGCAGCAGCAATTCTTCAGCAGCACTTCAAAGTGAACTGGAGATCAGAGACTAGTGGGAAAGACGAGGGGCCTCTCTGTTTCAGCCTCACATCTTGGGAAAAGCTGAGACAGCAAGAGAAAGCTCACCTGCTTCCTCTGCTGTGAAGAGGGAGCTGACGTCAGAGATTCACCAGGTTTCACATGTTTGCCTGAACTGCTGCTTGAATCTACTGGGGGTTTTTTTTGTTTATTTTCCCTGAAAACCCATCCCATTTTGTACACATAAGAGGCAAACTGCTGTTGGCTTTTTTCTTTTCCCTGGCATTTTGGGTTTTTGTTCCGGTGTGTATGTGGGCATAGGGGTGGAGGGGGCTAAGTTCTGACAATTCAATATCTAGCATTTATTTACTTTTTACTGTGCCATGTGGGCACTCTGTTTGTCAATAAATGGCTGGGGGGTTTTTTCACTTTCATCCACTAGTATTCATATTGACAAAAAGGGACTGTTGGAACTTTTTTTTTTCTTTTTTTAGAGGAAATACTCATTCCACAGTGTTTTTCCCCTAAACTTGCCTCTAAACCAAGAAAACAGCACAAGACTTCAGGAGAGAATTATTCTGATAGTCTACTGTTCCCTTTGGCAGCCTCTTTGGAGGCTTAACTGGACTAAACTGGAGCTTCTGCTCTTTATGTCTCTTCCAACACTTATCCCAAACCTAGGTGTCAGGTGAGATCCAGCTCAACATTCTCAAATCATAGTCCAGGTGAACATGTCCTCAGGGAACAATTATTTTATCCCCATCCCTTCCTTTGGCAATCCATTTTCAATCCCTGACCAAAGAAAGCGCTAGGATTTTTCTCTTTTCTCAAAGCTGAACATAACCAGATCCCTAATCATAGGTTCAGGCTGAGACAGCCCAAAGCCCCTAACCATCAACCAGATGGAAACTTCTCTGAAAATAATTATTTCCTGCCCCACTCCAAATGGGTATTCAAACTTGGCCTGTTTCCTGTCCCTAAGCCTAATTGTAGCTACAACTTCAACTTTGGTTGAAGTCAGTTAGTCTCTGCAGAGACTAACTGAAGTCTCCAAGCCATAGCCATGATGAACAAGTTATCATAAGAAAATTCCTACAGCAGATCTTTCTATCAAAATGGAGCGCTTGTCTCTGCCTCGTTAAAAGTCTAACTTAGTCTGAATGCAAAGGATGGGTTGAACCTTAGTTCCAGATCCTGACCTAGCACCCAGAATAAAGAGATTTCAGGGAAGAAGTATTTTTGCAGCCTACCCCTTACTCTGGCTGCTCCTTTTCTGCCCCCCACCAACTGTAGCCCCAGGTTTTATCTCGCTCCCAACCAGGTATGTAATGTTAACATTAACCCTAATCCCAGACACCAGCTGAGCCTTCTCCAACACACCCAGCCATGGCCTGGATGAAAAATGTCTCCAGGAAGAATTCTTTTCATGTTCCACCCCTTTTTGGCAGCTCTTGGTAACTCCACACCATGTGCATTTCCAGGCATGATGAGCCACATTCTCCTAATCCAACATTTAACTCTAAGCCCATTCCTCAGGCTGGGCTGAGTCTTGGCTCAAGGCTTCCACGCATGACCTGGATGAGAAATTTCTCAATGAAAATTCTGTCTGCAGACTACTCATCCCTTTTCCAGCTACTTGTTAACTTTGCCAAGGATGGTGATTCTTGGATAAGGGATGTTCTAGTTGTTGTTGCTCCCTCCTTCCAGAAAAATAATGGGTATATGACTTAGTATTTTCAGTGAATTATGTACCGAGTTCACCTTAAAGCAACTCAGTCACGATCCATATAAGACAGCAAAATAGCTTATTGTTCAAGATTTTTTTAATTTCCTGTCACAACAACCTTGAATGTGCTTTTATTTGGATTCTGCTTATTTACCTGATCAGAGGCTTTATCTGCTTCTGCCATATCCATCTGACTTCTAATCTAAAGAATTTCTACAGCCGCAAGACACATGGCTTCAATATCGTTCAAGATAATCATTAAAAACTCTTGAAACAGGTATTTTGAGACTGCAAAGCAATAGTTGGGTTTCCTTCATGCCATGGCAACCGGCCGTGGAGCTTTAAATATGGTGGTAAAGGTACTGTGTAAGGTATGTCTAATAGCTGTTGTGGTAAAACAAGGAATGTTTGCACAGTCAAGAGAGCTGACATTTAAAAAATTAAGTTTTGTCTCCATTCTTTTTGGTTTTGCCATAATTTTCTCTTTTTTAGTGTGCCATGTGTAATGAGTCAGTGTTATGCTGTGATCTTTGGGAGAATGGCATGAAAAAGATGATATTTTATATTAGCACTGCTGGAAGAGTCCTTGGAGTAACTTTGATCATATCTATTAATACAGTTGAAGATTAATACTAGACTAATATGTGTCGAAATTAGTTCCAAATAAAATGTTCGCTTTATTTGATGAGTACAGCCAGAGTGGTATATTTGTTCCCTACTGTTTTAATGAGTCACACAGACTTTCTTCAAAATATTTCAATTTGCTACAACTGTACGCCTATTTATGGCTACATCTCATTACTTCAGAATAAAAATATATTTATTCCTTTCAGATTAATTTACTTTACCAGCCGAATCAAACCGAAACTGGCTATTTCCAGGTGCGGAACCGCTCCCTTTGTTCTTTTTTGAGACAGAAATGTTTTTCCGACGAGCGCTCGGCTCTTCACGATGCTGCCACTTGGTGGTGCCCCGGCGCCGCAGTGAAAACCATCGTGTCAACCGCTTGGATTGTGGCACTCAGACCCAGCAGGTTCTTGCGGTGCTTTCTGTAAAATGGACAATATTTGCTGTTCTATGGCCTCGGTTTAATCTCTCTCTCTCTCTATGTATAGGTATATGTATAAGTATGTATACATATATCTATATATCTATATATCTATATATCTATATATCTATCTATATATCTATATATATACAAAACACAAAACATTCACTGTAGTTGAATGATGCCTTCAAATTTGTTATGCATATTTCCTTGATTGATGTATTTAAAACTATAACTACATTATCACTGCTCTGTCACCTCTATCTATATAGTGTGACATCCTAAACTTCTTAAAATACTTACAGAATACATTATTTGGGATATTAGGGTGGCTCAAATGTGCAACCAGTTGCAACAACAACAGTTAATATTCTCTGAAAAATGAAAACAGTCCATGCTAAAGCATGCTGGACTAACTGATGTCCTTCTATGACAAGGTGACCCACTTAGTGGATGAGGGAGAGAAAGGCTGTGAATGTTGCCTACCTGGACTCCAGTAAAGCCTTTGGCTCCCACAGCACTCTCCTGGCTGCTGACGATTTGGGTGAGTGCAGTGCTTGCTGGATGAAATACAGGCCCAGAGAGTGGTGGTGAATGGAACTAATGCAGTTGGCAGCTGGTCACTAGTGGTGCTACTCGGGGATCAGTACTGTGTCCAGCTCTGTTTAACATCCTTATCAATGACCTCGACCGGGGGACCAAGTTGACCCCCAGCAAGTTGGCAGCTGACACAAGTTGTGTGGGAGTGTTGATCTGCTGGAGGGCAGCAAGGCTCTGCAGAGGGACCTGGACAGGCTGGATCGATGGCCGAGGCCAGTTTTAAGAGGTTCAGTGAGACTGAGTGCTGGGTCCTGCACTTGGGTCACAGCAACCCCGTGCCACACGCTTAGGACACGGTGTCTGGAAAGCTGCCTAGCGGAAAAGGAGCTGGGAATGCTGGCTGACAGCAGCTGAACATGAGCCAATGTGTGCCCAGGTGGCCAAGAAGGCTGATGGCATCCTGACCTGCATCAGAAATAGCTTGGTCACTGGGACCACGAAAGTGACTGTCACCCTGCACTCAGCACTGGTGAGGCTGCACCTCAAATGCTGTGCTCAGCCTGGGCCCCTCACTACAGGGACACTGAGCTGCTGGAGCGTGTCCAGAGAAAAGCAATGGAGCTGGTGAAGGGGCTGGAGCACAAGTCCTGTGAGGAGAGGCTGAGGGAACTGGGGGTGTTTAGCTTGGAAAAAACTGAGGCTCGGGGATCACTTTATTGCTGTCTACAACCACCTTTAAGGACCGTGTAGCCAGGCTGGGGCAGGCCCTTCTAGGAAATCAGTGACAGGACGAGAGGACATCACTTCAAGCTGCACCGGCGGAGCTTCACTTTGGAGATTAGGAGGAATTTCTTCACAAAAAGGGTGGTCAGACATTGGAATAGGCTGCCTACCCCTGAAGGCGTCTAAGAAAAGACTGAACGTGGCACTTAGTGCCAAGGTCTAGCTGACAGGGAGGTGTTCAGTCATAGGTTGGATTTGATGACCTCGAATTCCAACCCCTCGGTTTCGGCCGCTCCCGCTCCGTTCGCTGCCTGCCACGTCGAGATCGCCGCCTTCCCCGCGGGCACCGCCCTTGGCCGGGCCGGGCCGGGCCGGGGAGGCGGAGGCGGGAGAGGCGGCGGAGGCGGTGGCGGGAGGCGCGGTCCCGCCCCGGCGCTGGCGCTGATGGCGCTGGCGGCGCGCTGCGGCGGGCGCGCGGCGGGGCGGTGACGTCGCGCGCGAGGCGGAGGGCGGGGAGGAGGAAGAGGAGGAGACCCGGGCGGCCCCGAGGCTGAGGCGGCCGCGTCCAGCGGAGGCTCCGCTCCCGTCCCGTCCCGTCCTACCCCCACCCCCGCTGCCTCCGCTTCGGACGGGCCGGAGCGGCTCTCCCGAGGCCGCGATGCGCTCGGCCTGAGCGCGCCCTCGCCGCCCCGCTCGGTTCGGGCCTCTGCGAGGCCGGGGACCGCGATGGCTGCGGGAAGCTGGCAGGAGGCGGCGGCCCGGTGGGCTGAGGATGCGGCGGCCCGGGTGCGGGACGCCTTGTCGGGCGGGCTGGGGCTGCTGCGTGCCGAGCTGGGCCTCGAACTGGGCCTGGACCCGCAGGCGCTGCCCAGCTGGCTGGCCCTGGCGGTCCCGGCCGCGCTGGGGCTCGTGCTGCTGGGGCTGCTGCTGGCCGCGGCCTGCGGGGGCGGCCTCCGCAAGAAGCCGGCGCGGAGCGCGGCCGTGAGGAAGGGTGACGAGGCGGTCGGCGCGGGCCTGGCGGCCGGCGGGGGCCAGGGCAAGTCGGCCGGCCCGGGCCCCGGGCAGCTGAACCTCAAAGGCGATGAGCAGAAGAAGCGAAACAGGAAGAAGCTGCCGGAGAAGGCGGCGCGGGTAAGAGGGGTGCGAGGGCCGGGAGGGCAGCGCGGCTGAGAGGCGAATGACAGCGGCGGGACCGGGCGGGCTGCGGCGCCCGGCCGGCTCCCAGGGAGGCGAGGGGCTCGCGTCTGGCGAGCGGCCCCTGCCCGGCTGCCGCTGCCCGGGCCCTGTCGCGCTGGGAAGGATCGCGGTGCCATGGAGCGCTTCCCGAGCCGCCGTGCGATGTTTGCCTGTGGAAGGAAGGGTGTGGGGGTCCTGATTGCTCTGGAGCCGTCTCGCGTCGTCTGGGTTGTTTTGTTACTTTGAAAACCTGGAGGAGCAGCGCTGGCACAAGTAAACTGCACGTTAATAGCCTGGGTGATGAGGAAAAGGCTGGCTTTTTGGAAGCATTTTATTGTAAACAAAAATCATATGAAATCTGCTATTACTGTTATTATTCACTGAATAATAGGGTTACCAGCCAGTAGTGGAGACCTTAGAGTGGCTTAGAATTTCAAGTCAGGAGTTGTAGTCTAGGCAGCTAAAGACTATTGGAAGTAGCATTCTAAACCGTATAAATGCCGTGATGGTTCAAACTTGAGTAAGAATTTTGCTTTGTATTTTCAATGGAACGTGTTAGTGTCAACGTTGCTGTGAGTGTGCCTCAGTAGGAATGTGTCTGATTTAGTTATTACAGTAAGGATCATCTCCTTTAATAAGGAAATCTGTGTCTTAGCAGCCCCTTAAAAAGAGATCATGCCTGTAATTTATATTGTTTTAAATCCTCAATATGTAGTGTGGGAACCTTACACCTTTGACAGCATCCACTAAAGAGAAAATTAGTAGAATGCAGAAATTGTCAACTGTCCTTTTAAAGTTTTGGGGCTTGAAGGGATTGCTTCTATAGCTTTTATATTGTTAGGATGTTTGTAATCCTATTTATGTCCAAATGGATTATAGGAATGAAAGTGTAACAGATGTCCCCTGCCTATTACAACTGTGTCGTATAATTATATCTTGCTCTATAAAATCTGAGTTGTTTCCCTAATGATGAGAGAAAGGAGAGACAATGGGTTTGTATCTTCATTTGAGTCTGTGGCAGCATCAAGATTTGAGAGGTTTGGGAAACTTTTTAATGAGAGTGTAAGGCTACAATATCTTAAACAGAAAAAAAAAAAAAGTCTGCATATGCCACCAACCTGTCTTTGAACAGCGAACTACTGAAGTTGTTTCTGGAAGTTGCAAGAGACTGAATGCTGAGCCCCAAGAAGAGGAAACATGATTCAGAATCTTTCCAGTGTAGCTAGGTTCTCCATTTTGGAGAAGGCATGCTTTTAAAGATGTAATGTTTTTGCCATCTTGAGAAGCAGATACATCAGTGTCAAAAAGTGTTATGCTTTCTTGACAACAAAGAGTAATCCTAGAAATTAAATCGATTTTGCTTAATTTATTTAGTTGAAACTCCAATATGAAAACAAATCATAAACTCTTGCAAGTCATTGCCGAAGACATTAAAAATGCCTCTGCAGGAGATTGACTGAATAGGTAGATATCACTCTTGACTTGACAATGCTTTGTAGTATACAGCTTCATAAAAACAAACTTTAGTAATTTTATATAAAAAATAACTGACATTTTTCATGAATGTAAATAATTGTACTCTATTGAGCTTGGTTTACATAGGCATAGAATAAAGTTAAGGCAATGTAGGAGCAAATGTTTTTGTAATCAAAAGAGCAAGGTAGTTTTTAAGCTGTCATTCTGTATCATTAAAAATTTTAAAGTTATTTTTATAGTACTTTGTATTCATTATTTCCATTGTGTGATGGAAAAAATCCTACCTTCTTCCAGAAGGAAATGCACAAACTGAATCATTAACTGTAGGTGCAAATAAGTTTATACCAGTGACAAAGTTTAATAGACCTGCCTTGTGCTCATTTTCCAAGATAAGTTTAAAGAGACCAATATTAGCATGCCCCAGTGTTTTCTGACTTACATGTGAGAAATTCTCAAATAACGTTGGAAACTTAAAGATGCAACAAAAAATCTTACAGATTGCTGCCTGGTGATTTTCATGGTGTGGTTTGTGTGCTGTGATGCTAATAGCTGGGAGGGGAAAAGAGTAAGCCTATTACCAGTAGATTTACTACAGGGCTTGCTGTGCCAGGGTCTAGATTTCCATTGCAGGCGTTTCAGAAAGCTTAGAGCAACTGGTCTGTGACTTTAAGAACACACTGCAGATGTCTAATTAAAAGCTGTAGGGTTACTTTAATACAGAATTCCTGAGCTCTCTGTATGGCAGGTGATGTGTAACACTCATCAGTCAGGATCAGAAGTGTTCTTCACTGCAGGTTTTCTGAGGATGAGTATCAATTGCTTTTTTTCCTTGCATGTGGCTTTATTCAGTACCTGTAAGGTACAACTTACCTTGTGTTCATAGTTAAATGGGTTTCTTTGAGTAACACTGCAGTGACTGAATGCAGTAGTATCTATGAGGTTCTGTTTATTTACTTGCTGTTAATAGAGTGAGAAAAAAATGGAGCTGAGACTGTTTAGCATTCATTAACATTAAAGTTTACAGAGCCAGTTCTGGTTTTCAGGCTGATTGGAACAAGGTATCATGGTGTCTTTACATCAGATTCTGTGCAGTAAACTTGAAGCTGCTTTTTTCTTTTTTCATTTTTACTTTAACTCCTGCAAGAGACAAAGGTCTTTGGCCTCATTAAGAATTTTTTTTCTGTCCCTAAAACTTAATATTTAATTTTGATTCCTTCCCCTTCTGAATAATTACAGTGCCTCTCTCTCCTACTTCAGCAGAAAAAATTGAAGCTGTTCTTACATGGTTTCTGTGCAGTGTGCCAAACACCACAGAAACTTGAGAGTAGCCATCTTCTGTGCTCTGCTACCACTTTAGGGAGCCATTCACACCATCTATTTGTAGGTGTGGAAAATACCAGATTGACTTTGTACTTCCTATTGTTTGTCATGCACCTGGAGAAAAAATGCTACACATTCTAGTAAAAGTATTTGCATTCATTTGAACAAGTTTCATATTTGGTCTGCTTGAAAGAACTTTCTGGGCTATGGCTGTTTATTGCTTATGTGCACTTAGATTGTGTGAAGACTTTATACTTTCAGCTGATACTCCTGTGTTGGTTCGTGTGTATGTTAGTGGGCAAAAGGCAAACAGAGGGCTGTAGGATTCTTTGGGCCTCTTGGGGAAATTGCTGTTTCTTTATGAAGAGGAGCTTGCAGAAAACATTGGCAAACAGATTCTTTATTGCCCAAGATATTCTAAGAGGTGTCTTTATAATGTGTAACTGAGGGCTTTGGCTAATGCAGCGTTGTAAGATTGAGGTGATAGCAATTTCATTAATACTGTTTGAAGCATAAAACTGAGTTATCCTTTGCACTGCCATGTTTAAAGAGTACTTTTTGTTTTGACAGTCTAAGCAAAACCTTTTTTACATTTGGTATGTCTTAACGTCCTCAAACGAATGTATGTGGAAAAAGGTTTATTTATTAAGTATTGGAATTTTAAGATCCTCAGGCAAAAAAAGCATTCAATAATCAATACTGTTACTGACAGCATTACTTCTGCCTTATTGCATTTTGCCTGGCAGCTTTAAGATGAGGGTAAAAAAGATGGCAAATAATAAATTGCGCAATTTTGACTTAATTTTGTCAGTGGATATTTAATGTATTACCCATAAAGTTTTAAACTTTGGGCTATGGTTATCTTTTTAAAATGAAACATTTCTGAATACTGTAGAAAAACTTTCTTCCTTCTTGCTTCTGTTTCTTTCTTTGGTATATCCAAAAATGGTCACATGGATTTTGGTTACAATTCTATGATTCATCTGTGGGCAGAAAATAAATGTGGAAAGCTTCCACTGAAAAGGAGGGAATTACAATTAAGGGATGTATTTCCCCCAAATGTATTGGAGTCCAGGTTTTCTAACATATTTCTAAAGGTTGTTCTTTACATGATCAGATGATCAGACAGCATTTTGAACAGTCATGTGGATGGATTTTTCCAGAGGGTTTTTAATGGATATTAATTAGTTTATTAGTTTAGAGAACAAGCTGAAGTTTTTTGTTTGGTTTTTTTTTTAATTAAATATTAAAATTTCAATTTATTGAATAGTTGGGAGGAATTAAGAAAGTAGCTTTCTCTTTAAGGTATATATGTAATAGCTAAGAAGCAGGGTACAGAATTTAAAAAGTTAGTTGGCTGTAAACTTTTTTGTTACACATCCAATACTAGATGCATCAAATATGTTGTCTAACTTTACTTCTAAACAGTCTGTGGAGAAAATAGAGAGACACAAGAACTGAGTTTTGGCAATGAGTTATTTTCAAGATTAAATATCAGTTCTTTGGTATCCCTGTGGAATATACCAATAAGGTGGACTTTGTTGAGAAGAACTTTCAGAGAGAGCTCCTAGACCAGACTTGTAAAATATACTTTGTTTTCAGAATGCTGAGGGAAATGTACTGCATATTGGATATGACAAGTCTAGTTTAAAGCTGGTTGTTGAAGGAGAAGAGGGGTTAGGTGACCTGATCTTTCAATTTCTATTTATAGTTGCTTTGAAGAAGTTGGCGTGCTTGCTAACTACAGTAAGCAATACTATGTTATGCACTACTGAAATCATGCCAAGGGTGGTTTGTAAGCATAATACAACGTGGCAAGACTTAAATGCCTGTAACAGTTAAATTGAGGATCAGATCTAATATTTGAAGGAATAGGCCACGCTAAGTTGTGATACGGCTTTTGTTTTACTTGAAAACAATTAGGTTTGTGTGATGCAGAGTTATAATGGTTTTTGGGTTTTTAATAGCAAAAAAAACTAAAGGTAATTGAGCTTATTTATTTTGAAAGAATTGCGGGAATTAAAGCGGCTTTGAAGTAGCTATTTATGCTTATTTAGTTTTCAGTCATTCATGTATCTGAGTCATTCTGAACGTGAACCAGTGACATTTGTGTGGACTCTATCAATTACTATTCTTAACAATTGCTTTCCATGCAGTGAAATTAATGGCTGACTGTAGTAAAATATTTTCATCTCTTTTGCAGTTAAGCAGAGTAACTTCAGTCACAGTAACTTCACCATTTGTTAGAAGTAAATTATTTCTAAATTACTACATTTCTGTATGGGGAATGTGTAAGCTAAGGTGTATGCCTTTGCTGTCAAAAGTAATGTAAAGACTCATTTAATGATTGTCCAGAGTTCTAACTTTATGTGTTGAATAATATATACTAATTTTCTTTCCTTAATTGTGTGAGGGGGAAATGGTAGACTAATGTAACACCTGTAATCAAGTGTGTCTGAAAAGAACAATGGACTACCTTGCTTAGTCATGCTTCATGTTTGATTTCTAATTTCTATTCTACTATGAAGTTTAACTTGTGAAGGAAGTGAGCTGGGAGGGATATGCATAGAGAGAACTTGCAGATGTTTGGTCAATGTAAAAATTATTTTAAAAATTAGTCCTCTTGCTGAACTGCTACAAAGTGGTAATTGTGTTAATTTAATTAGATAATTTATGGCATGTACAACTGTAGCTGTTCTGAATCAATTTTCAGAACAGCTATAGGAAATTTTAAAACCTGGCAAATTTCCGAAATTTACCTTTTGTTTTGAAATTCCTGGATTGAATAGGAGTGAAATGAAATGAGAAGACCTGTTCTCTTTCCTTTCTCATTTCTGTGTTTGGTAAATAGAGAATTGCAGTAGATCCTTTGAACAACAATCCACAATTTGATCTCCTCTATTCAATAATCTTACAAGCATTTTTCCGTCAACAATTGCATTTCAGTAATTGTGTAATTTGAACTTTGCTTCATCTGCTTTCTCTAATTTTTTTATTATTTATGCTCATTGTTTACACAGCCTAATGGACGCTCTTTCCTTGAGGTATCTGAAGATGAAGTAATACAAACTGTCCATAAAGACAATATAAAGCAGCCTGTGGACACAGAAAAGAAGAATGAAAAGGTTAGTTACGGCTACAAAGCAAAAATGTTAAAGTTTGATTTATAATATTTCAGTATCTAAGAATTCTGGTTTTGGTTTAAAATCCTGTTACTTATTTGAATGAAGAGGCAGATTTCTTATTGTGAAGAGTACTAATCTAATTTGGAGTTGAAAAGAGCTAAAGTAGTATTTTCTTAACTTCTGAGACATGCCTTATCACAGAATGTTTGTCAAGGAAACCCCACTCCCAGCCCCCCACTAAACACTGATATCTCTGTTCATCATGTGACAGTGTTAAGCCTACAGAAATAAAGTTTGTTTCATCTTGATGGCTTCATGGGGATGCAGCATAATGATAGTATTGTTAAGTGCCTTGTAAATGGTCTACCAATTGGGGGACTACTATTCAAAGGATTTAGACCATGTGCCTGCTTATTTCTTTTGCCAGATGTATCCATTAGTAATTGGAATTCTTGATTTTTGATGATAAATGTGAGCTTTGAAGTCTGGTGCGGGCTTTTTTGTTACGCAAATTAAACAGCTATATTAAAAATATATTTTAAAACATCCATCTGCAATGTCTAATCTAAAAGGTAACCTTACTACTGGCAGTGTTATTTTTTGAACTGTGAGGACTAATCTTTTTTTTTTTTTATTACGTATGCTGTCCTTTATGGGCAACATGGATATGCTTGGGCCTTTGATAATTTTTTGCTTGTTTCTTTTGCTAGCACTGTGCAAAAAGTTTTCCCACTGTCATTGTTTTCTGACTTTTCTTCAATAAAATGCTTTTTTTGTAGCTATACTGAGGAAAAAAAAAAAGGTTGTGTATAAACTTTGCTGTGAGGGTGGTGATACACTGGAACAAGTTGCTGAGGGAGGTTGTGGATGCCCCATCCCTGGAATGTTCAAGGCCAGGCTGGACAGGGCTTTGAGCGATCTGGTCTAGTGAAAGGTGTCCCTGCCCATGGCTGGGGTTGGAGCTAGATCATTTTCAAGGTCTCTTCCAATCCAAGCTTTAATAAATACACTTGCTTACCCTCCAATAACTTCTTTTGTTGTTAAAAGTTAACACTTTTGGCTAAAAGACTCTATCCTTTTAGTTTGCTGTAGGTCTTTAAATGTTTTTGCAATTGGCAAATTGAGTGACTTTTCTGTGAAATAGGTTTGCTGTAAAGTTCCATGCTGTGTGGCTCTTCTTCTCCATGTTTTGTATATCAGACTGACTTTGCTGGTTTTTTCCCCAAGTACATACCACGATTTGAACCTGAATGAATAACTCTGTTTGCAGGTTTTCAAGTAGATTAGGTGTTTAAATCCTCAACTTCACATTCAAATTGCAAACACAGTGACCTGAATTTTAAAATGTGAAGCTGAAACTGCAGCTCTAGGAAATAAGTACCACTAAACAGATGTGAATGATTATTCAAGTTGTGATTTCATATCACTTTGGGGGATCCTGGGCAAAAAATTAATTGGGTCAGGAGTAAGTTACCCTTCAATTAAAAGCATGCTTAAGAACTTGCTTTGAACTACAGGTAACTGTACAGGCTTCTGATTATTTGGTAAGGCTTCTCAGGGGGCATCTATAACATTTGTAACATTACAAACCTGCTGAGGTTGTAGTGGGTCCTGTGTGTCTTTGTGTACCATCTTTGGGATGGATGGTGTAAGACAGTGGCTGGGATTGAAGTTGTGTGTACATATATGAAAGCATATAACCTGTGGCCTGAAGGGCATAGTTAATTTTTTGTGCTTCAATATATGTGCTTAGTGAAAATCACACATCTTTTGTGTTTCTGTATTTCTTGGCTGCTTCAGGGTTGTGAATATCATGTGTGTTTTCCTGCTTTGTGGGAGGGGAAGCTTTGGGTAATGTCTGGGCTCTGGCTGTTCCCAAGGTTTATTATTCTGCAGTTAGTGACTTGCCACAGTACAGGACAGGGGTTTTTTAGTGTTTAGTGTAAGGGACTGTTCCCTAAGAAATGACTCTGTGGATGAGATCGTGGGAAGTTAAAATGTCATCATCCATTCTGTTTGCAAGCACACAACTGCTTTGTCTTGAGTACTAGAAATGATTACTCAGCTAGAGATCAAGAAGAAAGATTTATTTTTCTATTGTTCTTGCATGGGGCACAATGCATCCTAAAGACTTAAAAAAATTTGGCAGGCCTGCAGTATTCCTCATGTGCTCTTTGGCAGAGCCAACACTGGCATCTTTGTGTTTTGCAGAAGGTGACCCTCTGAATGCATAGACTTCTGCAGAATGACCAGCTGGCTTTAGCATCTCTTGCTGTTTCCATCAGTTTGATACTGAGATAGCAACTGGTGGAGTACAAAGTTTAGCAGGTAGTGGGTTAATTGGATAAAAAAGGATGGTTCTGGTTTTTCAGAACAGGGTAACACAGTTTAGAAAAGTAAACGTGTTTTCGAGGTTTGCATTCTTGATCTTTTTAAAAACAGTGTTTGTTAATCACAAACTTCTTTTTCAGCTGTTAAACTTTGACGTTTTCCTGAAAAGTATAAAATTTGATGGCAATACTTCCATAGGAGCTAGTTATTTAAGGAAACTGAAGTTACAATTTGGAAGAGTAGTCATCTTGAACTGTTGTCTAAGAGATTTCTGAAGTTATTTCAGGTCTTCTCTTAGTGCCAAAGGACAGTTGGGTAGTTACAGCTTTGTGGATAGAAACTTTAAGATCTCAAGTTCCAGTCTCAGTGTAGCTGCAAATAGGAGACAAAGGTACAAACTTATTCTGTTTGTAATCTTTCCCTGTTTGAGCTTGAAGAGGCAATTTATAACTAATTTTAATGTTAATTCTCATTTTCCTTTTTAATTCTTTCATTAGAAGTTGCCCTAGCATATAATTTGACTTGTTCATATTTTTAGAACCAGTTCTTCTCAGGTTGCTTTTGAAACCAGCCCTTGTCTGTTGGAGGCTTTTCAGAAGTTAGTTAGCTGTGTGTGGGCAAAGGTAGTCTGCTGAGCAAATGAAAATTCCATTTGGGTGCATCTACAGTTTGGGTCTCCATGTACATGAAACCATGAGCTAACTGTTCAAATCACTTCCCTAAACTTTATAGGAGTGGTGATGCAGCATTGCATATAAGCAGTGAATTTTTTATCATCTCTGCTGCACTAACAAGCTATACTGCTCTCAGTACCTGTATTGAAGCTACAGATTACTCTGGGGATGTGGTAACTCTAAGGCATATTAACTGAGTGATACTGGGTGGGGAGCATAGAATATCTGCAGCAGTTGTAGTAATAATTCAGGTGTTACCAGTTCTGAATTCTAGAGAGATTGTTAGACACTTCTTGGGCATTTAAGACTAGAAAACCAAATCATGGGAACTCAGGTACACAACTGGCAATATCTAGTCTGACTCTGGCAGATGTAAGCCAAAAAGTCATCCAACATTCTTAGAATATTTAAGAGACAGTGAATAAGTGAATAGTTCCCCTTATAACATTTGAGTGGATAACCATATTTCTTTTTCAAGTCTTGTTGGTTTTCATTCATGTTTACCTGGTAGTTCTTTTACCTTTCTTCACTAGGTTGTAAAGCTTTTCAGTACTGTGTTTTCTTTCTAAGAAGGTAGTCAAGCCAATTTACTCCAAGGCTTTCTGCAATATATTTTCTTCCAATATCTTGATTTTTTTTCTCAATACTATCTTTTCCACACTCTATATAGTTACCTGGTTGCACCAAAACTATTTGCAGTTTTGTCTGCAAATAGTCTGCATCTGTCATGTCTGTTCCTATTTGTTTAGCTTAGCTCTTGCATCCAAGAAGCCATAATGATGAAACCTTGAGGGGAAAAAAAAAGTTTGGAATGTAGGGGCTCTAATCACAGCTTGTGTTTTGAAGTCATTTCCAAGCTGGACTTCTTTTTAAGGAGTTGCTGGCATTATTTATTTCTCCATGTGTAACTTTATACTTCTGCATAAAACAAATTTTGACAGAGTGGCATCTGCCTGCTAAACAGCTCATTACTCCTCTGTGACTGCGATGCTGCCAGCATAGCTGCTTCTGCCTGGCTTTGTACTCTGTAGTATAAGTAATGTTCCCCCCACCTGCCAATTCTGTGCTGCATAAGTTTTTCACAGAAGGTTGTTCAGGAGAATCTGTTTTAAAAAATTATTCCTGTATTTTAGGGGGAAAGGGAGTTCTGAATCAAGTGAGCAGTAAGTAATTATTAAGAACATGTTTTATTTTTATTCTAGTCAAAGAAAAAAAAGAAATCAAAGGGAGATTCCAAAACAGTTCAGGATACCTCTCGACTGGATGGAAAGGAAGTTGATGAAGGTACTGAACACAAACATACACAAAATGTAAACATTATGGCTTAAGTACTGTTAAAGATTTACTTGTGTTTGCTTCATAAAGAAACATAAGAAACTCCTAACTCCATAGTCACATATTGTACATGGAAATCTGATCTTTGAAACAACATTAAAAAATCAGTTGAAGTTACTAAATAAAGTCATCTTATAAAAACTGAGAAATTGGATAGTAAGGTGTTCATGCTATTCATGTTTTGCTCTGTGAAGCCAAGTATTATCACAGAAAAACTTACCTTTGGCCATTTGTGTTTTCAATCTAAGGTTGAAGCTGACTGATTAAACTGCCCTCAGACTTCTGTTTGATATGATACAAGCTAGAAATCTTTTCTTCCTCTCTGACTTAGTGATGTTTTCCTTTGGTGATGTTCTAGGAGCTTGGGAAACAAAAATCAGTAACAGAGAGAAGCGTCAGCAGCGTAAACGTGACAAGGTGCTGAACGATGGTGGCTCAGGAGAATCAAATCTCCAGGGCGTAGAAAACACGGTTACTGTATCCATTGAACAGCTGATGCCTACACCATCACTTCCAGTTGGTCTCAGAAAAAATAAAGGTATGATGCTTGATAGGTCTGTGAATGTGTCCTAGAAAGATAACTTTGCTTGAATGCTTAAATAGTGACTCTGTTTTGGATGTATGTTAGGTATATTTGGCGGTGAAACTCTTGAAGAAATTATTTCAAGCTGTGTAGCAGTACTTTCTCATTGTGCAAAACTCCCTATTTTCTAGCCTCATTTTTGGGGAAACTCGAGTGTTTTGGAGCACGCAGCTAAGGCACTGGCCTCCATCCACACTGGTGCGCTGCTGGTTGCTGCACAGCTGCATAGGCCTGTCCCTGTTCCTTCACTTGTGCTCTGTGACTGTGCCCTTTGTTTTCAGAAGCTTCAAAGGCATCCTCAGCACTGCTGCAGGCAGCACCAACTCCTTAACTTTTTGAGTGCTTCCTTGTGGGAAGGTTATGCCTCTGAAGTTCTCTTAAAATATCATGCACTGCTTAACACGTAGGTATTTTTTTCCAACGTAGATTTAGTAGTATCCTGTACTAAAGCTGTTCATAATGGTAAGGCACATGTGGCTGAGATTTACTAGTCAGTTACTGTAGCTGAGGATTCAATAGATGCTGCTGCTGCCTTTACAGAAACAAAAGATAGCACGGGCTGGTTTAAAGCATGTGTAGGCACAGGAATTCCTATTTGGGTAAAACTGAGAAACAGGTGCTTTACTTAAATGAAACTTAATGTTCTAGCAAACAAAGTTGACAAAAAGACTGAGCCGAACACCTGTCTGGTACCTTGAAACAATTTATCGAAATTTGTATGCCTCACCCTCCTGTTTCATTGAGGCTCATTTGCACCTTGACTGAGTGCATAATTGTTGCCCTGAGGACTACATCAGCTGTTTCCTGCCTTTTTTTCAGTCCGTTTACACAGGGCTCCAAGAAATGGTAATTCCAACCGTCTTTATGTGCTGTTGCTAACTATAACTACTGTAACCTCTCCAGTGAGAATCCTTTTTGTATCATACTTTTTTTGTATCTTATGTATCACCTTGTACAAGACTAATGCAAAAAGAATGTAGCTGTATCCAGTGTTTTCATGGTGAGGTAGAAGTTAGAAATAGTTACAGGTATGAAATACTTAGAGCAACTCTTTGCTTGTAAATAACAACCCATGTTTTAGGCTTGTGCTCTTTGTTCATTGGGAAAGTAGTTTAAGTTCTTCGAAATCTGCAGTTATTTGGTATATGGGTCCTAAGTCACTTTGAGAGCATTCAGTCTGCAGCATAAACACAAATAAAAATATAGCATTTTAATTTTATCGTTAAGTTTTCTGGAAGTGTCTTAACTTACTGTGAGGTACTAATATATTATTTTCTTAAAATATTAGTAATGGATTTTTAGAAGATTTTTACAGGTGTTGCTTTATAAAAAAAGCTTCATCTAGCTTTGTTTCCTCTTCTTAATCAGGTGATGCACTTTTGAATGCACAGATTAACAGTTCTAAACCTGCCAAGGGGGAGTCATCAATTCCACAAGGTAAAAAGTCTTTATTATTGGGCATCCTAAGTAACTAGAGAAGTATTTTACAGAAGTGAAAACAGCAACTGTCAGTGCAGGATTTTGAGTTACTGACAGGGAAATTTACTGTACATGTGGCTCTTTTGGCTATGCAAATATTATACTTCTAAGTTGCAGTTATTTCTTAAGAAATTGAAAACAGTCTCTGTTATGTGTAGAAATACAGTTGGGTATTTTGGATTTTCAGGTAGATTACCTGTTATAAAAATCTTTATGTACAGAACAGTAACATTTCTTTTTAAGCTCTGCTGAAAAAATTATGCTAACTTTTCAGACTGACTCACTTATTTGTGTTAATGAATTATTTTCTCAAAGAAACCCTGGTATGGATAACTACAGAGAGCTCACAAGTCCTGATTATTGTTCACACTTGTTTCAGGTTGAATATATAAGTTACTCAGTTCTTTACATTCTCCTTTGAGATGCATAAATACATTAGTTTTGAAAGTTGTTACATATAAATACATGTTTATGAAAAGAATATACTTGACATGTGTCATACACAAAACTTAAAATATTTGACTAGTAAATCCTAACAGTTTTCTAATAGCAGATACTGCTATAATAATACTTGAAGTGAATTAGTTTGACATAATGAAATCAAGATGGTTGTTACTTACATATAGCCAACATTAGCTGTGTTGCCTTAATCCAAAATAACTCATTTGTTGACTTGCTTATTTATACTAGTTATTAAAAGCACACAGATCCAGAAAGTGAATTCCTTTCTGCTTCTTTTTGAGAGTTTTACTTCACACACAAACTTTCTGTACCATGGCACAGAAGGAGGGTGCTGTATTCTTCAGAGATGCCTGATGGGAACACAGGAGAAAATAATCAAGTTTTTCAGTAAGGGGAAGGTCATGAGGAAAAAAGCTTTTCATGAGAGAGTTCAAAGCATCTCTGGACAATCAGCCTTTATGGTTTCCAGAACTTCAGTAATGCAGTATAATTTTGAAGTTAGCTGTGCATTGAACACAAGGTGGGACTAGGTGACTTTGAGAGAGACCCTTTTCAATCTTCAGTTTTCTGTGATTTAGTGAGAACTGGCTGGTCATTTAGAAGTTATTTTTTGACAAAAGAGTAATATACAGAGAATAATCAAGCTCCTGCTTCAGGACCTCAGCTGCCTTTTTGCAAAGTTGCAAAAAGGTTTTTCTAGCAGCTGCAGTTTGGTTTCTGTCTCTTCAGTATTCTTTTGTTGCCTTTCCCGAAGACTTCACATTACTCTAGGAGGACATTGACTGACAGGAGCAATGCTAGTGCTGTAGAGAAAGGGCAGTGGTTTTTGTACAGCAATGGTGACCTTACAGATGTCTGTGTTTGGAATTGATTTTTCTGAGAAAATGTAGGCATATCTCACCTAATTAATTCTATGTCAGTGAGGCCAGCTTGAATTGGGCATGTTGATGCTGCCTGAGTTACAAGTTCATTTGAGAAATAAAATGTTTGGTCTGTATTTTTTTTTGGCATATGATACTGACTTGTGCATAAGGGTTTGGCTTACTGTTTAAGTGTTACACTTGTAATATGCAAATATTTCTTAATTGCTTGTAGAAGAACAGTTCTTCTGTTTTTTCCACTGCATATATAAAAAGATAAAGGGGATTTGATATACAAAGCACTTTGAGAAAGGTTTGTGATATATAGGAAAGGAGGCTGGATGCACTAGCCCTTATATTTTATACGGACATAAATTTTAAAAATTCCATTATGATCTTTGTCTCAGTGTACTGCTGACTTCTCAAAGAATACATTAAACTTGCAGTGGTTGGTAATTTCTTGTGAGGGTAACATGTAACAGACATTCTTGCAGTGTTGTGGTCTTTTACCTTAGTGAATCATAAAATATGTTACTTACAAATTGAGTGCTACTATGATTTCTGTCTCTCACTGTGAGGGACTCTATGGTCAGTATGATATCTGTGCTCTTTGTAAATCCTGTGTAGTGTTTGGGAAGTATTTTCTAATATTTGGTAATTTTGTCTACATCCTGCTTGGAGAACTGCTGCATGCAGTTATGAAACAGAAAATACTCTCCATTTAGTGCATGGGGTTTTCCAGAAGTCATCCCCATACTCTCTAAGAGAAATTAGCTGACAGTGTTGAAAGTACCCTCCCCAACCTTTTTCTAATCTAGAGACACCAGTTCACCCACACCAGGTTCAAGCCCTCTAAAGAAAGGGATGAGGAAAGAGAGTGCAGTTGGTGCTGTTTTTTCCTCCCTCTTCAAGTTAGTAGACAGATGGTGCATATCATCTGAACTGGAAAATCAGCTGAGACAGAGCAGCAGCCCTGTCTGTATCACACTTGTGTAGCAAAGCTGCTGTTCATTCGGGGCTTTTTTATTAAGTGAGTGTGCATATAAGTGATATTTTAATTCTTCATCCAGTTGTTATTTTAAATAATCCTTTTATTCTTGTTGTATTTAAGTTTCTCCGGGATTGAGTGAAAGCCATACAGTAAATGGAGGAAGCTGGAATGAGAAGTCTGTAAAAATCTCCTCACAGATTGGTGTAGGGGAGGAGAAATGGACATCTGTTCCTTCAACTGCAGCTGGGAAGAGGAAGACTGAGACATTGGCTTGGGGCCAGGACACTGGAGATGCTAATGGAAATGGAAAGGACTGGGGTGTAAGCCTGGTAGGCAGGCCCTGGAAAGAGCGTTCTTTGTTCACTCCTATTGGTAAGCTATTTCAAAGAACTTGCTTCATGTAAGCAATTTTACATAAATGTATTTGTCAGTAGTGGATCTCTGAAATATTTTCATGTTTATATATTAAAAACATCTTGACGTGGTCTAGTGAAATGTTAACTGAACAATTTCTGTTCACTGTAAGTTTGATGGCTTAGCATCTTTGTTTCTGTGAGTTTATCTGACAAAAAATTATTTCTGTGAAGGAATGTAATGTTGTATATCACTTTCATAAAATTCTGAAGATGATTACTAAGCCATTTTGAAGCGTAATTTCTTTCAAATTATGCCTTAAAAGCCAGGTTGGATTCTGTTGATCCAACATGATAAAATCAATGTTGTGTATGGTTTTGGCAGGTGTTTTTTTAGGCCCCAGGCATAAACATTGTTTAACTCTTGTCACAGTGTTACACTGTTTTTCTCATTAGAAACTGGTTTATTTTAGTGCTCAGTACAATTTTCTGCCTTTTTTTCTTGCGCTGTCCATAGTAATAATGGAGAAGAGATTTCTTAATTTCTCTCTGGGCAATATTTATCAGCTTATTAGTAAATGCTGTAACATGGCCCTTCCCACTGTTCAGTCTAAGTATCCTCATCTCTTCTGGTAAGCAGTGTGCCTTTGTCATCAGCAGTGTTACCTCAGTCTTGTCAAGTAGCAGCCAGCAGCTGAGCCCCATCCAGCCACTCGCTCACTGTCTCACCAGCAGGGGAGACATTGGAAAGAGAAAAGCTGGAAAACTCCAGTGTTGACATAAGGACAGTTTAATAGGGAAAGCAAAACCTGTTCATACAAACAAAGCAATGAAATAATTCTCTACTTCCCATGGGCTGGTGGGTGTTCATCCAACACCAGGAGAGCAGCGCTTCATCACGTGTTTGTAAAGACAAACACCATGACTCCAAATGTCCTTCCCTCCCTCCTTCTTCCCCTGACTATATACTGAGCATGATGCCTTTGGCCAGTTGGGGTCACTTGTCCAGGCTGTGTCTCTTCCAACTTCTTGCTGGGAAAACTGCAGCTCCAGATGGGAAAGGCAGCTCCAGCTGCCTTGCTGCCAGCAATACAAGAAGTGGGAAAGGCCTGGGTTCTGTGTGAGCACTGCTCAGCAACACCTCTGTATTACCAATCCTGTTTTCAGCACAAATCCAAAACACAGCCCTACCCCAGCCATAATCTGCAGAGGTCTAGGCCGCCTTTTATTTCTCTGGCATATTTTGAAATTAAGTTCCTGAGGCTAGATTTTATATACCCTTGGGAGCTTTATCGTTGCCAAGTAGAAGTGAAGGGCTTTTTTTCATGTTCTGGCTAGATGTGTTCTGCTGTGTATTCTAACAAGGCATTTTGTAGTGACTGACCAACTTTTTGTTGGTTTTGTTACATCATGTCTATCAATCTGATTTGCTTCTGGTAAAATGAATATTTTTTTGGGTGTAGGAGAGCAGTGAAAGGCTTCCATGATGACCTCACTAATGCTTTCAACACTGTCTCTCAGAGTGTTGTTGTATCCAAACTAGAACAGGTGTAAACCTGATCAGGCCCAAGGTAATGGTCAGTGAGTCCTACTCTCCCTGGGGGCTGGACAAGGAGAATGTCACAAGGCTCTACTTAGAACTGTCCTGTTTATCATCTTTGTAAGTGAGCTGGAGGAGGCAACCATGTCATTCATATCCAGGTTCCAGATTATCTCAAACTTGAATGTGGGGGCAGGAGTCAGTTGAAACAGTCCAGGTCAGGGATCCCATTCAGAAGGACCTAAACCTGATGGGAGTAATGGGCCAACAGGAACCCAAAGAAGTTCAGTGAGGACAAATGTCAAGTGCTGAATCTGGTTGGAAGCAATCCTGGCTGGATATTGACTGCCTGGCTTGCAGCTTTGTGGATAAGGGGTCTTGGGCACCAAGGTGGACATGAGCCAGCTGTAGTTCCTAGTAGCAAAGGAAACAAACAATACACTGGGATGCATTAAACAGGAGTCAGTAAATTGGGGGTTAGTGGCTGTCTACTTTTTGGACAACATCTGGAATGCCTATCCAGTTTCTAGCCACTTTTCCCCCAATTAAGTAAAGGTAATTCTAAATAAAAGCCACTAGTAGTTTTTACTGGCCATTCCTGCTTATTTTCTGCCTTATATATAACAGTCTAGTATGTCTTTGTTTTTAAGCAGTATCTGCTATTCATCAAAAATTGTTCTGAATTTTATTCCCTTCTTTAACATATATATATATATATAATGTACTCCAAGCTGTGTTCCATCTACATGTACTTTACAAAAATTAGTGATTGCAGTAATGGGAGGAATAACAGTATGGGGCTCAAAAAACAATTGACTTCTCTTTTGTGAGAAGCTTATATTTAGAAAAGGCTGTAAAGGGAAGATGGTCTTGGAAAGCTTGAAAATTGTTTCAAGCTGTATGTTGATAAAGTCACATCTCTATCAGCACTAATTAATGTCCTCAGTTATGTGAAGTGCCATCATGGCTGGACTAGCCAGTGTTTTTCTGATCCAATTCATAATTAAATAGCTAAATTTTCAACATTGCCAGCAGTGTGTGATGCTCTTTTTATTTTTTTTGTCCCCTTCCCCACAGCTGCTTGGAATGTGGATGCAAGGATTAATACCTCTGAACAGAATTCTACTTCTTTCTCCTCATTTGGATTAACTCCTGGAGTTTCTGGTATGTGTGCCTTTCAAAAGATTTTTCCACTCTCTTCTACTCCACCAGTGGAATAGAGTTTGCCAAGTGATACTAATGTGCATTTTCTCATATTTCTTTGAAAATAGTACTGCAAAGAGGCAGAAGACACTTAAAAAGCTATTTTCTTATGCTGAAATTATGCAGTAAACTGTATTAAATTGATAATCAAAAGCTAGATCAATCACAGAATATTAGCAAGAAGGTTGGAACTAGAGGGGTTTGGAATGAGGTGATCTTTGTATGTTCTAACCCAAATCATTCTATGATTCTGTGATTTTTTTTATTTAGCCGCCTTGTTTGTGTGTTAACTCTAAATAATGGGCATGAGAGGTTTCATAGCATTGCAATATCTCAAGTTAGAGATCTGAAGATTGTTTTCTAGGAAAGCCCATTTGCCCCAGTATGTGGGGGAGTTTGTTATTTGATGATTGAGTTTTTCCCTATGAAAGAACTAAATCACTACTTTGAAAATATGTTCCATAGGCAGGATTTGAAGTCTTGAGTCTTTTCTCTGTATGACAAATGGAAATACTGAAGGTGTGGGGTTTTCTTTTTTGAAGGGTTGTGTGCTATAGAGTACAAACCTGTCTTCATAATAAATCTTGTGTGTTAAACAACTAACATAAGTCCTACAATGATTTATTATGCAATAAAGGGATCATATGTCAGGTTTTTTGCTCTTGCTTGCTTACACCATGAGCTTGGCATGGCAGTTTTCCTTCGGAAGTAGCTGGCTGAGTGCTTATGTATTTAGGCTACATTTGCTCATATTGCTGTTTGCAGGCTTTTAACTGTTGAACTTAGCTCAGTGTCCAGCATCTTAATTGTACAGAGAATTTTAATTTAAAAAAAGATCCCAAGCACCCACCTGAAACCAAGTTCAGTGTCTAAGCTAAAACTTATGACAGTTTATTTAATAAAGTAGGATGGCACGCTGAGCTAAGATTCATCTACAATACCACCATTTAAACTTCAAGAGAAATAATTTTCTTTGGTGCACCTTAGCCAACAATGTTGTAATGCAAAATGACCACAAAAGAAATGAGAACATGTCCATATTTCTGTCATCTGAGGTATCTTTTGCAGAGGTATATGTAAAATAGAGACCCACATTCTATTCAACCAAGTTTCAGACATTTCATCATACAGTAAAATATTAATTTGTTTAATTCTTACAATTAGTTTTTGTTTGTTTTACTCTTTTATGAAATTTTGTTTGCTGTTTATTTTTCTGAAAACAGTTAAGTTAGATGTGTAACACCTTCTGTTATCATGACTGGTATTGGCCTTACTGTTGTTCATCCTGCTGCTTTTATGTTCTTGAAACCTTTGTTTAAATGAGAAGTGGATTCTTAGTAACGTATCATTTGTTTGATCTCAATGTAATTAATGAGGTTTCTTTCTAGTGATCTTTTCTTTTAAGCTTTTTCCTGTAAGAGATCTTATTGATAGACAGTAACAATTTTATTACCCATAAAATTTCTTTGTGTTTTTGAGTTTGAGGAGACTGCTCTTACTCACTGTTCTTATCTTCTTAAGTTCTTCTCATGACTTTATTTTGTCTTCCTTCTTCTGCTTCCTTGTTTTCTGAATATAACTTATGCACAAGACCCTACTAGTTCTCCTGTCTTCTGCAGTCCTTAAAATCTGGCACTTTTCTTTGAGCCTTTTGTTTTCCTTTCCTACTTTGATTGGACTTCCTTCCCCAAGAAAACTTCAGGAAGCTTGTTAACTTACAATTACAATTTCATTTATTCGCTTTCAGGTTCCAACAGTGAATCAGTTTCTCAGGCTGGTACTTCTGATTTTCAGTGGGATTTAAGTCATGCTCAACCCCCTGTTGATGATGAATGGTCTGGGTTAAGTATGTTCCTCTAAAATGTTCATTAACAAGATGTTAATTACTGTGAAGTGTAGTTATTTATATTAGCTAATTGCATTATACAGTGGTGGGTATCTGAGAAAAAACCTGAAATACTTGAATTCTGTAAGCTAATAGACAGTTTGAAGGAATTAAAAATAAGTATTTTAATAAATTCTGATAGGAAATGGTTAGTTTTAGGAAAAATACTTGGATATTCAAACTCAGAAGTCAGAGTGCTCATGCATTTTAAGGCAGAAAAATCTTTGTAGTGGAACAGTCTTGCTGCAAGTGATAAGAAAAATCTATTGCAACTCTGCAAAATATGTATTTAGTAGATAGAACTTGAGTCAGTTCATTTTTATATGTTTGTACCTTACTGGAAAGTTAAGGCAACATCAGACTCTGGTATTTAATCTGACTTGATTTCTCATTCAGCAAACATTAGGAAGTTATTACATATATAGGAAGCATATACAGGATAGAAATAACTGAAATTACTTGGGAGTTGTAGTAAAGTTGGTGTTTACTCCCTACTTTGTCCTCCCTGTTAATGAAAAAACGTAGTGCATCTCATTAGGTGTTGACCTGAAGAATTGTTCCAGAAGTTGACAGAAGCAGCCTTGCATGTTATCTTCTCTCTAAGAACAACTTATTGCAGTTAAATAACTAGTAAAGTGGAATAAATTGATACAGTCCTTGACTCCACCACTCTTGGCATGATTGCTCTGTTATCAGATAATTTTGAAACTTACCTTTTGTGTTTTATTTAGTTTAAGGATAAGAAAAGCACGTTTCAGTTAATCCTTTGAAAGTAATCAGTTTTATGTTTTATCAAAAGCATAACTGATTCACATATCTAAGCATAGAATGTTTATGGCTCAAGCTTCTGTTAATAGAATTTTGTCATAGTTGTCAACTAAGAGTACACTAACAGAAGTGGGCAAATGCAAGTTTAGCCCAAAGCAATACACAGATACACCCTGCTGCTTTATTGGGATAAGAAAACTAACTGTATATACAAAAAATACTAGTTTTTATTGTTACTAAGAATGGATTTTTTTTCTTAAGCAACTACTGAGAGGGCAGTAGGTAAACTAAAAAGTGTTGAGCAGTATTTTTCAAATCAGTAAATTTTAGCATCTGAAGTAGGTGTCATTAAGATAATATTTTTATTAGGAAAATTTCTAACTATTCTAAATGTTCTAACTAATCTTAATATCTCTTAATTGTATTTTTGGCTTCACAATGCTTGCGAACAAATTTAATTGGATTTATTACTGCTTTTTATTTTGACTTTAAGTTGTTTAAATTGAATGCCACCATAGTTGGCAGACCAAATTTGCTTGTTCTTCAATTTGGTATAGACTGGAGGGAAGAAATATTCGTGGTGTTAATGTTAATGTGAATGTGAAATGAAAATGCAATCTTTTACAAAGTGTTCTGTTTTAAAATCCACTTGCTGCAACTTTCTACTAAACAGACAATCTAAGGCTTAGTTCTTCCCTTCTGATATTTTTAGTTTTTATGCAACTGATCCTTTAAACCTATCATTCCATCATAAATTAATAATATCAAAATAGAGTATGGACTTAAGAGTCTTAGGAAAAAAAGATTATTAAAAGTAGCGAAGTTATAAGATTACTTGAATCAGTAACATTTACAGTTTCAGATATATCACTAGTAAAGGAGTCATACTAAGGCGAGATTGATTAGTGTTACAGGTCATCCTCATTTTTTCACCAGATAGAAAGAAAATACAGAGAACAGCTTAAGACAGATAACAACTCTTGAATTTGTTCCTCTTCACATAGTTTAGAAAAAGTCTCGAAGCAACTGCATCTAGCTAGCTGCTGCTGTGATTAGGCTCTGTAAAATCACTGTCATGCTCATTACTTTAAAAAGTCCTCCACTTATCAATAAAGTCTTTACCTTTTTTTTTCAGAAAGATGGGGAATTGCTATTTATATCTTGATATCAAGAAGTGGATGTGTGTGTAGGGTTTTTTTCATTTTTAAACTGGAAATGAGCATGTGTAGAGTAAGGCAATATTCCTGAAAAAATCTTTTAATCTTTGTAGATGGACTTTCTTCAGCTGATCCAAGCTCTGATTGGAATGCACCAGCAGAAGAGTGGGGAAACTGGGTAGATGAAGAAAAGGTTACTTCTGTTCCTCAGCGTGAAGAGAGATCTGATACTCAGAAGGTAAAAGGTGGTATTTTCTCCTTAGCTCCAGGACTTTGGCCTTACCACTGCCATTTCTTAAAGTAACTAAAAGGGTATGATAAAGTAATCTCTCATCACAGTTACACTGATAAGAGTAGTATGACTGTGTTTGCTCTGTACACAGAGAAGGAAAACACTGAATGTTATTGAGAAGAGAAAAATCAGTTAGCTCTGTCTTAAACCTTTCTGTCTTGCCATAATTATAAGGACTATGTTATCAGTATAGACTTGGAGGGTTTAGATCTGTTTTTATAAATACATCTTGACAATATTTAATTATCTGTGTAAAAACCAGCATTTCTGTGCCACTAGTGCCTGCTGGTCTGCTGCCTTTTCCATTCCCAACTCCTCTGCCTGTATTACCAGATAGCATGTAAAGAATGTGGTCTTTCTTGAATGAACTGAATAGATAGGACTGTGTTCATTTCCACTTGTATATGCAATTCCTTATAGCTATTGATTTATGTTGAGTCTATACAAGGTGTGTTTCATTGTCATTTAAATGCTAAATACCTTCTGTTCCCATATGAAGATTTCAGATAATGAAAGAGAAAAAGCAGAGCCAATTCTTCAGAGTTCTACAAGTGGCAAATCCAAGAAAAAGAAGAAGAAAAAGAAGAAGCAGGGTGAAGAAGCTAACTCTCCTGCACAGGTAAAATCTTAATGGTTTAAAAGGCAGTTGCAAGGAATTCACAAAATTGCTTTATCTTTGGCTATCAGCATCTTGAACAAAAATGATTTTTGGGAAATTAATTTCTTTATGGGATTGGATTGTCTACAGTTGTTTTTCAAGAGTTAAATTAATTCTTATTTTACTAATATTTCCTTAATTTGTTGTATTCACGAGTTGAACATGGAATAATTGTAATTTTGCTGGATTTATGAAAAACACAAAATACATGCAAAGTATTTATCCTGAATTACTTACTTTCTGTCAAATCTGGATTCTATACGTAGCGATGCTTCCAGGTAGAAGTGTCCTCTGCATGGGAAGCCTTTTCCTCATGTCCTTTGAAAGACAGCTGCTTTGGTGAATATAGCTAGTTAGGAGCATGAAAGAAATCTAAGTTGTCTCCTAAGCTGTCTTCAAGTCCAGTTGTATGAGAATATAACAGCTTTCTGAAGTACTGTTTTAATGTGATTTCTGTGAAATGGTAAGTGCCAGTGCTTCAAGCTCAGTTGGTGGAGCTACTCTGTGAGTCAAATTTCAATGAGGGAAAGAATATTTTCAAACTGAGGATGGTTGGAGTTTTCTGTGTTACTTAAATAGCTTTTGAAGAATTGCATTGAAAC
Source organism: Passer domesticus (assembly GCF_036417665.1). Taxonomy (NCBI): domain Eukaryota; kingdom Metazoa; phylum Chordata; class Aves; order Passeriformes; family Passeridae; genus Passer; species Passer domesticus. The sequence continues at coordinate 139,138,631 of NC_087474.1, forward strand.
AGATTTGTAAAAATAGGAAAAGCAGATTGTACTTCACATGACAATTGAATCATGTTTGAATAGATGAAGCAAGTACTTTCCTAAAGGGAGAAAGCTTTTAATAGCTAATGATCAGAATGCATCCTGCTTGTGTTTTATTGTGACAGCTATTCATAATTTACATTCTTTGCAGTTACAGAATGACCAATGTTCAGTGGAATCTGACTAGATTAGACTGAATTAGAGAGGGAAAGCAAAAACTTCAATCATACTTGCTTTGCATTAGCTTTTATGGTTATCACATATTCAGTTGATTAAAAGTTGTAAAGCATTAAATTCCTGTTACAGAAAATGTTATTTTCAAGTTGTCTGTGTGGAGGTGGAGCTTGTGTTGATTTCCCTTGTTTCTTTTGAGGCAAATTCAGTCTGGAGCAGTAGGGCTGAAGCTTTTTTTTTAATTGAAATTTATTCTGGGCTCTGTTATGACTCTAAGTATAAGTCAAGATTAATAGGTTGTGGTTAACAGGTGTTTTTGAGTGTCCTACATTAATCTTAAGGTCAGTGGGGGTATTCTGAGTTTTTTCCCATTGTTAGTGAGCTGTCTTTTAAATTATATATGTCAAGTAGAACCCGACTTTCTACATTAACAGACTCAGATTTGTTATTGTACTTATTGTTCTCCAGCAATTCCAATTTTGTTGCTTTTTCTTTCAGTCCATCAGTCTATGAAGTCATAGTCAGTTATAGAGAAGAAGTTATCTGTTTTAAATTTTTATGTAGAATTGGGAGCTTTGCTTGATAGGAGCAGACTGAACTGCTCACAGAAGCTACCCTTGTTATAACAGTTTGATTTAACTTGCCAGTCCTACTTCAAATTCATTTAAAATTTGTGTACTTATCCTCTAAAAAACGGAACACGTTCATTTAACCACCTTCATCTTTCTCATCGATTATACTTAAATGTTCACACTCATTTCTTGACTTCAGTGTTTGTTAAGGCAATAGAAGCCAACTGAAAAGCTTGGAGTAAGCCAATATGTGTTCCTTCCTGTCAGGAATCAGATTTAGACCATGACTGCATTTTCATTAGGAAATAAGTGAAGGAACAGTGTTTCCAATTTAAACTCAGAGACCTCTTCACAACCACAGGATTCTTCTAGTGCCACTAACAAGTGTAACTACTCTAATTCCACATTTAAAATGAAACCTTTCCACTTTAGAATGTCTAAGGAGTAAAGGTTGTGACTCTTGGATACTTTGGATATATTTCCAACTTCTGTACTGAGGTTTACTTTATATGCATTATGGTAAACTAAACTGCATTGCAAAAATATTAAAGCATCATAAGGATAGAAAACTATACAGCTTGCATTTAAAACTTGTAACAAAGCACAGAACCAAGAGCAGTCAAGTGTCATTGTGATATTTCTGCAAAATGTGTAAATTAATTTAATTTCACACTCTTGTAATTTAACAGGAGTGCAGTTCATTCTGAGATTGGGGTTTTTGTTAGTATGCATGAAGCATCCTGCTTTATTGGATTCTATGGGTATTTCTTTATTGGATTCTGTGGGTATTTCTTTATTATGTTGTTCTATACATTTTGAGTGTTAGCATAGGCTAGTATGAGCCCACTGCTTCAGTTATTCTTTTTCATAGATTTTCTGAGTTATAGAAGCTGATTATGACGATAAAAGTCATTCACAGGGGAGAAGAGTCAAAATTGACTGCAAACACAGACTCTTCTTTTTTCCCCTTCCACTCCCCTTTTTGTAGGATGCTGAAGAACTGGATAGAGAAGCTGGAGAGCAATTTCAGGCGGATACCTCAAAAGTTCAAGCACAGCAGGAAAGAGCTTTTTCTTTGAAGACCATAAGTACTAGTGAACCAGCTAAGGTAGGGATGCAAAATTTGATTTATGTTACAATTTGATTTGGAAGTGCTCAAGTCATTTGACAGATTAATTTGTATAGATGAGGTCATGGTAGGAAATCTGTTTCAGGCTGTGTGTTTATGAATATAAAGGGAATTGAACAATTGAATTTTAGGTAGAGGTCAGTTATGAGTTTTCAAAAGTATGTCTGCTCTGTAAAGCATTATCTTCCAAATCAGTAGTCACTTTCTTTACTGGCAAGTTACTTTCTTGTTTGAATATTCAAGCAATGTTAAAAACTTGGAAATGTAGAAACCTAAGAACTAATAGTTCTGAGCACAACACCAGTGGCAAATGCTACTGTTATGTTGCAACACAATGAAGTGTTACTATGTTAATATATTCTGACTTAAAGGCAGTCTAAAATTGATTTTTGATAGCTGTACTGAGCTTAATGACTGAATAAGAAAAGGTTTTATTTGAACCAATTCACAGACTATTTGCTTCAGCTCACAGTTGAAACATACTCTAGACAATACAAATTCTCTTTCAATCTTTCTCCAAACAGCAGCTTTCTTAGGTACTGCTACCCAACAAAGCATCTCCTTCTAGTGAGGTGTAAGATATTAAATATTACTAGTGGCTTTGATTTTTGTTTTTTATTTCCACAAGAGTGAACAACACTAGTGACACAGCAGTTTGGTACCAGAGAGTATATATCAGAATACTCAGATTTAATTTTTAATTGTTAAGCATTAGTTTCATAGAAATAATGAGATCTTAAGAGTCAATGAAAACATCATAATGAAATATTTCACAAGGGACTGCAAGTCACCAAATTAAAAGTACAGAAATACTTTTTTTGGTTGAAAATGTCTTGAAAAGCACATTCAGACATACTTAAGGCTTATCAAAGTAGGGCTTTACTACAGTTATTTACTGTAGCTGATCAGTTTAGATCAGTTCAACCTTTAATCAAGGTTGGCAACAGCTGCCTATTCTATCCTGACTAGTGTATTGTTTGGTTTTGTGGTGGGTTTTTGAAGCTGTATTTGAAAAGACATCTGCCTGTATGCAGACTCCTGGAAGTGCAAGTTTTTGTTTTATTTTAGAGGCTTTAGTTGAAAATGCGTATACAGAAAACTTGACATCAAGGTGGCAGGTTTTTGACTTCTAGAAAAAGGCATAATAGTGCATCCTGGAAGACTACAGCTTCTGCTGTTCAGAAATCTAAATTGATTTGAAAAATATTTGCAGTTAATGTTTTTTTTCTCACAAGCAAGCTGTCAACACTGCCAAAATACAAGCCCAGTTTCACCAGTTTCAGTAGATTTTGCTCAGTGCTTTACAGTTTATAATCACACCCAACTTCTAGGTGATATGATAGCATCAGCATCTCATGTAGACCTACACTACACTCTTTTTTGAGGGGCTTGAGGGCTTCTGTTACTCTTGAATCTTAAATTCAGTCTGTTCATGTATGTGTCTATGTATAGCTATGTAAGTGGTAAATGTGAAGCAAGACATGTTCCGTATTAAACTTAGTGTGGGGGCAAAGGACAAACAAAATTGTTGCTAATATTCTCTGAAATAGAGAATAGTTGATAAAGGACAACTTGTGAATTGTTGTCTCTGACAGTGCAGATGGTCTGTCAGTCTTTATCAAGTCTCCTTGACATCAGATTGGGCTTCACTGTAATTTCACACATGCAAAGATGCCTTCCAATATTGTTTGACTTGGCTGTTGTAAAAAGTTTTAGAAACTGTCTGTGACTGATGCGTGGAACGGATGACTTAAGTTTCCAAGGTAGGTAGTTTAGTCTTAAGCAAATGCTCCAAAACACAAGAATGAAATACAGGGAAAAACAAACTGAGTACAAACAAGTTGTTATTCAGTATATCCTCATAAACATCAGGAACAGCTGAATGCTGAACCTTGTGTTTTGCATCACGGTATCTGGTGATGGCATTTCCCTATGCTATGCATTGAAACCTTTTGCATTTTACCAGCAGGCACAAGTTTTAAATGAAGAGAGATACTTGGAAAAATAAATAAGTTTGACAAGTCACTATTTCATTATTGAATCATAGAATTATGTACATAACTATTTATATTATTTAATAGGCTTTATTTGTTGTTTCAGGCCTCCTTTCTGAACTAGCAGAGAATATATCTAGCAAAGAGTAGTATTCATTTTTTCATGTCTTCATCACTACCCACTTTCCTGTAGTCAAAATTGGGACAGAGCTATTTGGAAAAATTTCCAGATAGTGCTGTATGTATTTATACCATTGCATTTGCAGTAATACTGCACGCTGTAACACTCAAGCTGCAACATGTTTCTTAGTCAACCTGAGGCAGCTGAGCTATTAAAATGTTAATTGAGTTGCTTTACCTGCTGGTCGAGTGTGACTGTCCTAACAAAACTGTGATGCCAAATCTGAATTGATTACCTTGCACTAGAAGCTTTGTCCTCCTTTTGTTTTAGAAATCACTGTTTGTTAAGTTCATTTATTTATGTAAGTGATGTAAGTGATGATTGCTAACTATTAGAATGGGCTAAGCTTGGAATTCCTGTAGGGTGGGAGTTCATTTTATCAGCATGGGTGAAAAAATTTGAGATGACTAATTTTTCAGTAAATTGAGATAAATGCTGCAATTATAGATATTAAAAAAAAACTTGTTTCAGTTGATGTGTAAGAGCACAGCAAACTACTCGTGAAAGGTTAGAGAACTTTAAATTCATGGGGTTTTTTTTTCAATTAAATCTGTTTAATTTCTTGCTTAGTATGATATGATTTAAAATAAATTTGTATCTTCTTGCTCTCTTGAATGTTCTGACTGAATTTTTGAGATGCTTATATTAGTGATAGTAGCAGTAAAAACTGGTGACTGTGACCTATTATCTGTACATCTGCATCCAAGGATGTAGACTTCATTATTTGGTTTTCATAGTTCCAGGTCTTGGCTGTTGTGACACAACTACAGCTATGATTTCTTAATAACATCTTAAAGTTTGGGGTTTATTGCTTGATAAGATGCTGTGTTCTAATACATTCTTTTTTGAAGCCTTTTGTCATTTGATGGATTGGTGTGGGATCTTATGTTTATGTTCTGACTTTCTTATTGGAATGTCAAGTGTTTGGGGTTTTTTGTTTTGCTGTAATTTTAATTACAATAAGTGCTACACACTAGGGTGCAGTTACATTTTGTCTCTGTAGTGGGAACCTTCAAAATCAACTAGATAATTGAAAAATACTACAAGTACCGTTTACTTGGCAGTTATTTGTGCAATAAGTTCCAGTGAAATACTTGCTGACTGCTTGTGCCAATATTTGTTATTCTGTAAGCATACAGAGTGTTTTGAGCAGTTATAGGAATGACTGGAGATATGATTTGTTTTGGGTTTGAGTTATCTATTTGGTCCTGTTTAACTTGCCTGCGTACCTTGCAACCAAAGGCATATGTGTCACTTTTTCACATCACTGTTGAATATTCTAGAATCCTTTTAGGGTCTTGATGATTTATAGATTGGTCTCCCTTTCTTTGAATGTGCTGTATTTTAAGAATTAATGTCGTTTATCTTTGCTGGTATGCAATTAAAAATGTCGGCACTAGGTGGCAGTCATAGTACTGCTGCCTCAATTAAAAAAATTTAAGGCTTTTAATATTGGCTTAATTTTTCAATGCCATCTTCTCAGCAGCTGCTAAGTATACTGCTGAAATAACACCATTTAAGGGTGTTTGCTTTTGTATTACTTAAACTTTTGTAAACTCTTATTTTTGTTTCTCAAATAGTCTGAGGAGGCTCCTTCGCTTGCTGTTTCTACTGAGCCATCTGTAATTGTATCAGAGAGCAATTCTGACAAGATCGCTTCCCAAGTGCCACAGATGCTGCAAGAGACAGATGTTTCTAGTCCCAATATTAAACAAAACAGTGTGCCTCCTCCACAGAGTAAGTATCTCTCAGTGCAGTTTACTTGAAGTTAGGATGTACTTTTTCCCCAAAGAGTGTAGTCAGAATGCTTTGCCCTGGGGTTTGACTTTAAAGTGCCATATCAGATCATTGTGTCTTATTTATACATCTTGCCATATTTTTTACTTCCTTGAAGTTAACAGCACATTGATATTTTTGTTTTCATTGTGATGAAAAATTGGCTTCATATGCTTGGATGGCTGAAAATGTCTGTTGGGCTTAAATGTCCAGTCCTTAACAGACATTTGGATGTACTCATTACCATTGGGACTGGAGCTCCGTGCTGTGACTAAGGAGTTCTGCCAACATTGTTTAAAAGGGCTGCTAGCAAGTCTTCAGTGGAGAACAGATGGTTACTAACATTGCAGTTGACAGAATATTTAGCTACCAGAAATTTGGGAAAAATACAAATAATTCAATTTTCAGCCTACTGAGGTCTTTTGATTTCTCAATTTAGCTCATTAGCATTTTTTCCCATATGCTTCCATGTAATCATAGAAGGAAACAGTTGCTTATTTGGGAGTAGAAAGGTATTGGGTGGAGGTTTTTTTGTAGTCTAACAGTAGATAGACCTGGCTGAATTGCTGCAGGTATATTGTTTTTTGAAAATATGCTGTGCCCGGAAATGTCAACTGTACCCTCTGTTGTACTTGAGAAAAGTGTTCATACTCAAAAGCGTTTTAAATACTTGCACAGTACAACAGGAAATTTAGAAGGGAAGTGAGGATGTGGACGGTATTGATTTATTAAAAAAATACGGATATTGATCTAGTATAGATATCCAGCTGTGATGGACAAAACCTCTCTAACAGTTTAAAGTTAGAAAGTGTATGTTTATTGCGACTGCCCGGGGACAGCTCCCAAATACACACTGCAATTTACAGGTGATTACAGAGTCCTTTTATCTATACAAGTATTGAATACCCAAAATATAAATACATACTCATAACTGTGGTACATCCCATTCCCTGCTTCGTATGGTAATTAGTTCAAAAGCTGTTAAGCATGTGTAGTTTGTTCCTTGAAATGGGTTGGTGGTCCCCTTCATGGGAAGGAGTCCCAAAATGAGGAACTAGATGATGTCTTCCTTGTACTGACCTTTCTACTTTCTCAATGCAAATATGACAAATGAACCCTTGGTAGAACTCCCATTCCCTGTCTTCAATTTTTGATTTCAAAACAGAGGAGGCCCACAATTGTCTTACGTTCCTAAAAGCTATTTATCAGTTTCTGTATTATTCATTATAAACCCAGCTAACCAAACATTGTGTTGACAAGCAATCAGTTATTAGTTAACTACTAACTCTTAACTTCATCAAGGCCTACCCATTTATTTTAATTAACTCCAGTAAAGCTTATCTCTAACTAAAATCTTAGCTCCTCTAAAATATTTAAATTCCTTAAAGTATGTCTCAGTATTGCTTGGAAAAAAAAAAGTTTTGATTCAGATTCTTTCATAAAATTAATAAATACTGACAATTCATAATAAGTTGCTGGCTAAGTGCTGAAGTAGTAAATGAGTTTTTAATGACTGCAGAAGAATCATGATGACTTTATAATTACAGAATCTCATTCAGCTGCATTAATTGGCTTCTTGGCTTTGAACACATGAAACAATGGAATATTTCAAGTCAATGTATCAACTTAGAACTTTTTGTTCTGGTTCTAAAATATGAAACCTTTTGTGATTGATTCATGTCTCAGCAATTGAAAGAACATCTCTTAGGTTCAGTATGTACAATACTTAACTTTTTTGCCACTTTTGGCAGCCAGCATGTTTTGAGGCAGTCTGTTTTATTAAGAACGTAGTGCTTCTGTATTGGATTATGGATTCCATGTAACCACATCTTTACATAGTTCAATACGTGGTGGTGAAGAGCAGTGTAATCTGGTAAAAGTGAGCATTTAGTGTCAATTAAATGTATGTTATTTCTAGGCCAGAAAATAACAATGACTCTGCTGTAAAGAATACATCTGCAAAATGAATGGCCTTTGATGTTTATCACTCTAAGTATTTGTGGGGTAAAAAAGTAGGATGAAATTGGCAAGCATTGTTTTAGATGCATTTCAAATGAAATTATTTTCATTTGAAGCAGATGAATAAAACTTCTAGTTGTTTGATCTGAATCACTTTGTAATAATACAATGAGTATTATCCAGGATTTTAAAAGCGAATTCTGTGTAAATGTTCTCAGTCCTAACACTATAATTATGTTTTGTTTTTTTAGCAAAGTCTGAAGAAAGCTGGGAATCTCCCAAACAAGTTAAAAAGAAGAAAAAAGCAAGAAGGGAAACGTGAACTTACTAAGATGGACATGTGTTGCTGAATATTGTCATGAAGATTATGCTGTTTATGCAATAATTTGTGAACATGTACAGAATTTTATATAAATTTCAAACAATTTTTAAAAACAGAACTGCTGTGAACACAAACATCTTTAAAAAGGAATCAAATGAAAGTAACTTTATGATATAACAAACAGAACATGCTACATTTGAAAGACATTCTGAAGAGTCTGTTTTTCCAACTTTTGGAGAGAGATCTTAATTTAAAAAAACTGGTTTTACAACACAGTGCCCTGTTTACAACAGATTATACTCTCATCTACAGCTACGGATAAAAGATTAATTTCAAGGAAGGGTTTTCTGTAAAAATAATTGTCTGTACAATAATGGGTGTTTCTTGCCTCTCTTATGAGTGATGCATTAGAAGCACAGAATGTCAACCATTTGAATTTGTTTCATGCCTAAATCAAAGTGCTTTGATTCAATACATAATCTGCCATATCTTTACAGTAAGTTGGTTAGCAAGTCTGCTAGCTATTGCAGGAATCTCAAGTGCAAATCATTAACCATTTGTACAGTCAGACCTTCATGGTTTATTATATGAAGTTAACACAATAAAACTGCTTTGGGTTAAAAGTTTGAGAATGTGATTTGAAACTTGAGTATGGTTCATGAAGTTATTTTTTATAATGTCTATTACCTTACTTGAATTATTGAAGATAACAGTATATTTTTAAGAATGCAGTAATGTGCATAAAATTGGTTATCTTTTTCATTCCCTACAGTTCTTGGTTGATTCAGGATCCCATCTAAAAACTATTCTTTCAGCTTCTAAACTCATGAAATGAACTGAAATCAAATTTTTCCTTCTCCTAATACTTGCTGACTTAGTATACCCAATTCTGTTGTCTATATTACTAAAACTCTGAAGAAATCAAAGTGAATTTTTTGCTCACAAATTATTTGGATTTCAAAGATCTGTTGGAGAACTGGAGTAGCTTCAGACAGCTTTAATTGACATTGTCAAAAACAGTTATCAGGAACACATTTTTTTACTGCCTTAACCTGTAGTATATAGAATGTGTCTAGACTTCTGGACAGGAGTTAGTGTTTTTATATTAAAAAAAAAATTAAAATTATGCAAGTGAAACAGTTATAAAATAAAGACCATTTCCCGCTTGAAACTGTTAATTAAAATGGCATTGAAGATGTGTTGTCATTTTCAGGCACTGTAATGAGGTGGTATTAAAGTGGAGATGTGTTTGTGTCTGTAAGGTACATGCTCAGCCATGTACACTGTAAATAGCTTTTACAAAAATTGGTTTGCTAAGGATGGTATTTAACATCACCTGGTAAGTTCAGTTAAAGAGTCAGGATTCTTTTCAAATGATCGACTTCTGGTTTTGTGGCACAAACAGAATTGTTAACAGCTGTAACACGTGGTACTGATCTTGTGCTCTTACTGTACTCAACTGCAGTTTGACAGTATTGCAAGGCAAGAGCAGATAATGCAGCAAGCTGGGTTTAATTGTACTGAAAATGCACCTGCTAATGGAGAGCTGTGCTAATAAATGGATACTAACTTGCACAGGTATTAACTCCTGTATGTCAGGAACGCGACACTCTAAATTGAACTGTTAAAATAAATTGAGCGTATTGATGGTATTGATTTATTTACTGGGAGGGAGTAATGTTTAAGAATGGTATTTGTCATGATTCATGTGAAATAAATTTAGAACTGAAGTACAGCTTTTCAAGGAGTATCTTAAGGTAAACATGAAAAATAGGATATTATGAAATCATGCAGAGTCCTTTGCATGTAAATAATACTATAATTTTACTTGACTTCATAGTAAAGGTTAAAAAATACCCTTTGAATTCAGGTTTTTAATGTATGTCTGAAATCTGTTTCCAATCTGTATGTTATGCTACGAGCCTCTTTTATAGAAAATACAAAGATTTTATGTAATGGAAGAGACTGTGCCAAGGACTTTCACTGCATAAATTCTTTTTTTTTCTCTTGAAAATAATATCGGTGATATTTCTGAGTTAGTCAAATAGCTTGTCATTCTGGAAAAAGAAACAAACTAGCTAAAACATAGGAGCCCTGCTAACTAACTGCTACTGCTGAGCAGGGTCGTATAAATACATAGCCTTCCTTTCAAAACATTGTTACCTATTTAGCAGCACCTCTTACTGTTTTCTTAATATGCAGTTTCAATGTCTTAGAAAGCAAAACTTGCTTTATTTGACATTCATTGAAGAGGTAGTAACTCTATATCATGTTGTCTATAAATAGAAACTTGGTTATCTATGTGCTGTCATGTTTCTATGATTCAAGCAGTGGTTAGTCTTAATGATACACTGAATCCAGACTTTGGTACTTGGATAGAGCAAAAAACCACCATTTTAAAGAAACTTAATTTTTTTTTCTTTTTTCTTTTTTTTTTTTTCTGTTGTTGAATGCATGGAATGGTTTCATAAATCCAATATGTTGTTTTTTTCTAAATACTCTGGAATTATTTGTATGTGTAATTTAAACTTGTGATGATGTGTAATTGGATAGCCATGGCATATTTTTATTTCCTTTGTGGGGAGGGGAAGGTGTACAGAATTCATATGTGCTTGTTACAAAGGTAACTGTGCATTGGTTTGGAGGGGGGTGAAAACTGTATTTCTGGTGCCCTTTTAGAAGTCTAAAGAAAAAAGTGCAAGTGAAGAGCACTACTTTAATATTTACTAAGAAAGAATGTACATATTAAAAGCATTTCAAAATTTATAGAAATATTGCTAGTACTGTTGTGTTGTAACTGAATTATAGCTCACTTGAAACTACCCTATTAATAGTTCCTAGCCATGGGATTGTCCTGTGAATAAGGCTTTTGAAAAGTGCAGACATCAGAGTACATGCTTTAAGCAGACTTCCATCTATTATTTGTTGTGCCTTTAACTCAACTAGACTGCCAGTCAGGATTTCAGTTGTTAAAATTTGCAGGTCCCTTACAGACACTTATACCTGTGAGTCTACTCCTGGTGACCACTGAGTAAAAATGAGCAGTTCTGGTTTTTCAGGCCAGTACTAAAAGATTTCTTCATTGTTCTGCCATAACTGGAAGGAGACAAAGCCTGAAAATTTTAATTGCTTCTTAAAATACTCTGCTAAAAATATTTTTACTGTTAAAATTCTGAGTGAATTATTTCATTTTAAGAACAAAGAGCATCAGCCAAATGAATTTGGGGAGAAGGAGCAGGAAGGGCTGTGTGACTGAGTTCTTAACTTGAAGGTAATGTGGCAACACGATGAATTTTGCTCACTGCAGGACTAACAGAACTGCTGTTAGTTTGGATGGATGTTGGGAGCAAGGTGGGATGATTTCTGTTTCTTCGTGGGTGGGGGGTGGGAATTATTGTTGGTTGTGTTCTGTATCATGTTATTAATGATTTATGGGTTGTTCCTGTTGAAACTTAGTTGCATTACAAAAATTGTCTGATTTCCATAGTGGGTCCTTCAGTTGAGGAAACTATTGAACTTGTGCTCTTTTCATTTCTGGCTATTTGTACCAAGCTGAAGGTTTCTGGTTCACTGAAAATTGTTTTTTTAACTGAAACTGTGATGTCTTTAACATTGGTGTATTCTGAAAAGTGCATTTAAAATTCTTAACATGAAACTCATGGTTTCAGGAATTCCTACAATACTCTTTAAAAAAACATGCTTAGGAACATCTGCAATTATAAAACACATTTGCTGTCTTATAGCATTAAATGATCCCTTACCTTGGCTTAGTATGTTTAATTCAATCCATGGCAGAGGGTAAGCCATGGATCACTTGGAACCAGATTGCCACAATGAACTCAAAGCTGACTAGGTATGAGGTGGCTCCCTGTTTCCTCATAGATAGCAAGTCCTGTACTAACAGTATTTCCACTTAGCTGTTCAACAGACTCTGACTTCAAGTGATTCCTTATTTCAAATACTTGGTGAAGTATAAACCAAATAAGTTGTTACTGAGGTGGGTTTTTTCAGAGGCTGTTCTGACAAAGGCTGCCACAGTTTGTTTTTCATGACTGCTGTTTCCTTGGCCAGTCTCACCTATGTACCTAACAAATAAAGTCATGCCTAGAGCTATGTCTGCAAACAAAGCTCCAGATGGGAGAGATTTCCTCTATGATGTGATTCTGTAACTTGGACTTGCTCTCAGACAGCCAGACTTTAATGTGTCTTTTGAAGAGGCTTGGGACCCAGGAGACCAGTGCCTTCCTGAGCTGTAGCCAGTTAGCCAAAAAAGTAGGAGCTGTATCAACTGCTGTCCCTGTGCTGCTGAGTGGCTGGGCATGCGTGTAAGGACACGTGCAAGCTTTGCTTCTGCTCTCAGAAGCCTTCAAAGGCACTTTGAGAGATCGGTAACCTCGCATTTTCACCTGTTCACAGAGGCAGCTAGTGAATGTGGAAAATACCTGAAATCACTGTGGAGTTGGTTGGTTTTTGGTTTGTTTTTTTGGTTTTTTTTTCAAAAAGGGACAGATCCTAGGAAAAGCTTCTCTGAAGGGTGAAGAAGCTAGTGATTGCTGGGACTTTCTCAACAATGCTCTTCTGAAAGCACAAAAATAGTTAATTTCCTTTAAAGATAAGGGATATGTGGCAGGAGCGAGAGCCCCCTTGGCTTAACTGTGAGGTTCTGAGTCTACTCAAAAGCAAAGCACACCAGAGATGGAAATGGGGATAAATACCCACTGAGAACTATGTGGACATTGCCAAGGTGTGCAAATATGGAGTTGGAAAAGAAAAAGCTCAGCTCCAATTGAATTTGGCCGAGATGTCAAAAAATACAAGAATGGGTTCTTTGGGTATAAAAACAGCAAGCAGAAACAGAAGACAACTACTGTCCTGTTGATAAACAGGACAGGAGAATTAGTCACTGGTAACGCTGAAAGGCAGAGGCTCTCAACAGTTCCTTCACCTCTGCACCAGCACTGCTGGGCCTCTGCCTTGGGACCAAAAATCCAGGCTGCTGCAAACACAGAGCCAGCAGTGTTACAGTTACAGGAGCCAACATTGCAAGGCTGCTCTCCATCATCTTTGAGAAGTTGTGAACTTCAGGGTATCGCAGAAGACTGAAAAAGGCTTATGTACCCCCATCCACAAGAAAGGCTTAAAGGAAGATCCAGGGAATTTTGGGCCCATCAGTCTTGCTTCAGTCCCTGAGAAAATTATGGAACAAAACCTGGTAGCTATCACAAGTCAAATAGATTGACTATGGACAAGTTGAGCTTGACAAATCTGGTCACCCTCTGTGACAAAGTAAGCTGCTTGGCTGATGTGGGCTGGGTGGACACTGCCTCCTGGACTTCTCCAAGGCTTTCAGTATGGTTTCCCACAGCCTCCCTCTGGAGAAGCAGATGGGCTGTGGGGTGGATGAGTGCTCCATGTGGTGGTGGGAACTGGCTGAGAGGCAGCACCCAGAGGGTGCTGGTGAGTGGCTCCTCTTCAAATGGGCAGCGTGGCACGAGTGGGGTCCCCCTGGGATTGGTGTCAGGCCCAGCACTGTTCAATATCCTCATAAAGTGATCAGGAAGATGGGATCAAGTGCACCACGATGAAGTTTCCCAATGATACCAAACTGAGTGGGAAAGTGGACACTTTGGAAGAGAGAGCCGCCCTGCAGGCAGATTTGGATAGGCTGGAGAGTGGCTGACAAGAATCTGATGAAGTTCAGCGAGGGCAACATAACCCAGGTGTGCAGCATGGGCTGGCATCTACCCAGCTGGGAGCATCTCTGTGGAAAGGGATCTGGGGATCCAGGTGGACAATCAGATAAACATGATCAAACAGTGCTGGCACAGAAAGCCAACAGGGTGCTGGGCTACATCCACAAGGGCATCGCCAGCAGCCATCCAGAAGTCATTGTCCCACTCTGCTCAGTGCTCATCAGGCCACACTGGAATACTGTGCTCAGTTTTGGTCCCTGCTGTGCAGAAAAGATGTGGACAGGCTGGAGAAAGTCCACAGAAGAGCCACAGACTGGGAAGCCTATGACAGGGGAAAAGGCTGAGAGAACTGAGTTTGTTCAGCCTTGAGAAAAGAAGGCTTAGGGGAGACCTTATCACCCTGTTCCACTAGTTAAAGTGAAGACGGAGACTCCCTTTTTACAAGAAGTCACATGGAAAAGACAAGGGATAATGGGTACAAGTTATTCCTAAGGAGGTTCCAATTGGACACATAGGGAAATTTTTTCACAAAGAGGACAATAAACCATGTGAATTATCTCCCCAGGGAAGTTGTGGATTTCCCCAATACTGGAGACTTTTGAGATCTGCCTGAATAGATTGCTGGGCCACCTTGTCTCAAGTGTGCTTTTGCCAACAAGGATTGGATCAGACGGTCCTTGTACTGTACTTTAAAACAAACACAAAACAATGGTACCACCAAATGCCATAAAGCTTCTCAGATACTTTTTTGTTTGAATGCAGTAAAATTATGAACAGAAAACAGACTTCGATAAAATTCTACATCACTGCTTCCTGTCTTTCCATAAGTGGTTTGGGTTTTTTTCCTGTGGTATACATAAAATACATTTCAAGATTTATATTTCTATCAATCAAATTCTGCAGTTACCAAGTTGATTTTCTCCAGAAGTTTGAGACTGTCATGTGTTCTTCAAAGACTCAACTGCTTTAGGTTACTGCAGTGTTAAACAGTATCCTTTTCATAACCACCACCATATGGCTTCTGAATTATGGAAGAATGTAATCCATCGGTGATAGTGTGGGGGGGAATAAAGCCTATAAATTCCGTGATAAAAAAGCCTGTAGTCTTGGCCCTACTGAGTTTTGTCAGGGGCAGTTTAGGACAGGGCAGCTGCCTCAGGTGCCTGTTTCAAGTCATCTGCTACAAGTAACCCTGCTGTGCCAGCATCATCTTTCATTTGACTTTTGAAGTATGTTGTTCCAGTTTTGTGCCTTAGTTACACTGCCCTTTAGTTTGGCTGCAAAGTTGGAGTCTTTCAGTTGCCTTGAAACTTTTTCAGGTTAAATTCTTTCTCCATGAACTCTTGCCTGCATGGTCTGAGTAGCCACTTCAGAAAAACCAAATCTGAGGTTGCAGGGTGGCTCTTGCAGAGCAGTGGCCAGCACCCAGCAGCAGCAGTGCCAGCTCACCCTAACCCTGCCCTGCCCCTCTGCCTCACCTCCAGCAGGGGCAAAGGCAGCTGTTAAATCAGGGGAGGGCTGTGATGATGCTTGAGAATTATTCCAGCTGGCTCTCTGGTGTTTCTGCTGCAAGTCAAGTTGTGGCCTGTGTAGAGTGGGGTTAACATTGATGTTGCATTAAGTGTGAGACATACAATTGTATTTAACAGTTGAGGTCCACATTCATAGCTACCATCTGTCACCATCATGTCTGGCTGGTTATTTTAAAAATATTTTACAATCTTAGTCAGTGGGTATTTTCAATATTTTCTTCATTTTTGTTGGAAATCTTTTCTGCATTTTCCAAGGATGGAGGGGCAAACTGCAGTCTGCTCTGAACAAATGTGTTTATTTAATTTTAAAGAAAGGAAAGCCTGTCTTTTTAATAAACAAAAATAATGTTACTTGGACTTCACCTGTGAAGACTTTTGAACACTTTTGAACAGTAGTACTAGTAGTAAAAAGTATGTAAGTGCTTTTCTGGAGTGGGATCAGCACTTGATAGAATTGAGCTGGCAAATCAATACTGTGCTATTTTATATTCATATACTACAGACATGCAGTTCAAAGTCATCCAATTCATGCAGCCTGCTGTTAACTGTGGAAATTCTTCATGGTGATTTAGGAGCATGTCTTTTTCTGTGAGCCCTTAGGAGGCATGCAGAACAGAAAATTTAGTGACTGTTTTTGTAATGATTAAAACATTTAAACTTGTACTGCCTTGAATATAAAAAAATATTTAATAGAGATGAATAATTGAAGGGTTCCAAAGCCTCACACAGATGACTGAGAGAGGCAGCTTTCACATACCCAAAGATTGCCATATGTTTTGGATTTCTGCAATCACATCATGTGAATGCTAGACTTGGTCAAGCTTAGTCAGAAGTCATATGTGTCACATTAGAAAATAACTTTTTGTCTGTTTCACTTTGAAGCAGAACATCTTGTGCAGCACAAAATCAGTATGGGAAAGCAGGATTGCAAGTGCTTCACTTTGCATTAAGAATTCCATCTCTAAAAATCTTGAATTTGCACTAGTATGCCCCTGGAATTTGTGCTGCCAGAGAGCATTGTGCTGAAACACAATTTCTTATGTGAACACTTAATGTAATGTCAACATCTCTTGAGAACACCACAGTTATCTTTCACACAGTGTTTCACTTCTGCTTTTTGTTGATGCTGTATGGAGGGCATGATACTGTTGGAGGCTTTAACACTTTAGAGCCAAATATTCCTAATATTTCTTGAGCAGTCCACCTCAAAAAAGGTATTTTAAGTGAAGTTTAACTGAAGAAAGAATTCCTAATTGTGGTTTTTTGTTTTTTTCTTATGGCAAATCAGCAGCTCAGCCCTGCTGCAGATGAAGTGAGCTGTCAAGAGGGTGTTCTGTCAGGGCTTTAAGGATGTCTCCATCAGCATCAGCATGGTAAAACTCACAGTGAGGAGTCTTTTTGTCTTACAAGTACAACACTGTCCCATGTGGCAGTTAAGTGGTTTAAAGGCTCATATACATTAAACATCAAAAGGGAAGGGGAAATATGTACAGATTGGCATTTTCAAACTATGTTTGGGTTTGGAGAATGTCATGTTGATGATCAGTGATTTTTACATTAAAAATGAAAAGAAAATTCTCTCCAAAGTGGCAGATGGGGAGATGGGGTTTCTGAGAGCTAAGACCAAACCTCTGGTGTTCCAAAGGTTTATGCATAGATGTTTGACACTAAATGAGTTGCAGTGCAGGTGATGAGGTACAATTGTGTCTTACTGCAGTTACACTTTCTCTGTGCCTTTACTTGTTTATTACTGAATACCACTGTGAGTCGGGACAGCTCTGCAATGTCGGCTATCAGAATTTCCCAAAGCTGCCCAAGGCTATAATCAAACATGTTCAGACATGTGCATGCCTATAAAATGCGTTACAGTCACAGTATAGTAATATACATTGATAACCTGTATTGGAACACAGCAGAAAGCTGTGTGATTGTGAGATGTGCTTTTGAAACAATGTTTACACTGCACTTGGAGGTCAGCTGGCAAGTAATGCTATTTCAGTAGAATTACATTGGCATTTATTATGTGATTTGTTATAAAAAAGATTAAAAATTAAAGATATGATTTAAATTATCATTGTTACTTCTGGCATTAGGTATCTTAGGAGGATGTTTAGGAGCCTGTGATGAAGAGAAGCCAAGAGTATCTTTGGTTTTTATAATTAGGAGAATATTAGCAGCCTTGATCTTTTTTTTCTTTAGAAGAAATGATATAAAATATGCAATATTAGCTTCAGTCTCATCACACATATACACATGGTACTGGTGGCTCCATCTTACGTAGCTTTAAATCTAGATTTCCTAGCTGCGTTTCCTAATACATACAAATGATTTATAAATTGGAACAAACTTAATCCAATTAAACTTTCTGCACCATCAGCACTGTACAGAAGTGTTTCCCTTGCTCTTGAAGCAGTAACATCATCAGTGCTGTATCTCTGCACTTCATGAAGGGCATACCACGGGTCTGTAATCACTTATAGTGTATATAAAAGGTTACATTGCATGTACAGTAACAAACTTGCAGTTTGCCTCTGCAGAAAAAGGCACATATTGGCTAACTGGGTTTGTATTGCTATCGTGTGCTCAGCAAATCAATCATCAAGGGGATCCAGGACAGACAGCTGAAGGGGACAAACCCAGCTGATATTTTCACAGTACAAAGTCACCAGCTCCCATGGCATGCTCTGCAGGCCTGGCTGGAAAACAATTGATCTCCATTGGTGATTCCCTAACAAGCAGTGGATGGGTAAACAAGCACAGGGTGTGACACTATGGGAAAGTTAAGTGCCTTTTTTAGCATAGAAAACAATACATGTGAGACTGAAAGTTTTGTAATGTTCCGTGGCAAACCTCTGCCTGCAGTGAACACTGCTGAGGAGAACTGGATGGCATTCCCTGGAGTTTGTTTGAGTCCAGCAGACTTGGAAGAGAGCAGGAAAAGAGGGATAACACCACAGATATTCAAAGTAATGATGCTGATGCTTTTCAGTTGCTTTAATGTTGGTGGTAGCTCAAAGCTCCAGGTTTTGGCATGGTTGGCTTAATATTCTAAAGAACAAAGTGCACCTGGGGCAAAGTCTAAGCAGGTCCCCAGGTAAAGTGGTGAGTTACTGCTTGAAGCCTGACTGGCATCTAAAAATCTGAAACTGGGAAGTGCTTCTTGTGTAAGTTACAGGCAGTAATAAATTACAGTTATGGAAGATGTGTTGTTTCAATTCTTCTTGACTGTACTTAAAATCAGTATTGGTTCTCAATAGAATGGAAGGACGTGATTTATCATTAGACTGAGATTGTTGATAGAAGACAGAATGATCATGAGTTCCACTAGATATAACCAAAAAAATCCAAACAGGTATGTAAACAAAACATGCTTGATGATCAAATTGTGGGGGAGTGGGGGATTGGGGTGGGGGGGAGGAATATCTACATCCTTTTTTATTAAAACAAAAAAAAGGTGGTCTTTTAAAGAAGGGGAAAACCCAACTGGAGTAATGAAGAAGGGAATTAAATCTGGAAACATTCCCAGTGTTGAGCCATACTCAATTGAATCCATAAATTAAACATTAACTAATCTAACTAATGGAACTAAAAGGAAGTAAATGCTGTTTGATGTATATTAGCTTTTCTTAGAAGGTTTGCCTCTCCTATCAATCAAAGACCTGTGACCTCTCTGCAAACTCAACACAGTATTAAAAACTGTCACTGAGATTTCCTTTGCTCAAGCAATCTGGCAAGCAGTGAGACTGCTGGCAACACAACAACCAATTTATCCAACAGCCCTGTCCCATCCTTGTATGCTGTACTTTATGTTCTATAACTGGCTACAGATTATGGATAAAATGTCCCAGTCCATTTAATACTGTGTTCAGCATAAACATTCAGGCCAAAAGACCAAAAAGCTCCAAGCATGACCTTCCACTGGGTTGGTGTAGTAAAAGGTCAAATGTAAATCTGGGGATGTTTTAATCTGAGTAGTGGAGAGGAATGGGGGTACAATCCCAATACTGTGTGCATTGATTAAATGAATACTGTTATGTCTGATGCCTGCAGTTTTAAAAGCTTGTATAAAACTGTCTAGATCCCCACACTAGTGAAGGAAGCAATAAACATACTTAAAGGACTGAAAGTAGTGTCTGATAAGAAGAAAGTTAATTTATAAAAAAAAATTGGAGAAGAATTTGTGTAGAGTAGAAATTACTAGGAGATGAGGTGGTAAAGGGTTCATTAGCCTGGTGGAGGAAGAGGTGATGAGTTTTAGCTGGATACAGGACACCTGCACCTTCCAATTTTGTTGATAACAGTTGCAAACAGTGGTGATGTCTGCACTTCTCAGTATCTTCAGGTATGCTGAGCCAGGAAAAGCCAGGAGAACTGAAATTACTACACAAATTTACAGACTTCAAAGGCAAAAGGAGAGAGATTTTTGGTTTTTTTTTGTTTTTTTTTGTTAAGGTACTGGCAGAGCCAGGCTATAAGTCCAGTGTAAACATCTTCTCCAAGGCAAAACGTGAGCCTCTGGCAGCTCTGTGCAAAAGTGATTCAGAAAGAACAGCACGGGCAAGGGAGAGGAGAACAGGAATGGACACAAAAGATCCACACACTTTTGGAAGCAGCCACTCCACGTGGAGCAGATCTCTGAGGAGCCCATGGAAAGCAAACTGTGTCTGAGGAAAAGCTTCAAGAACATGTTACCAATTGCGAATCTGCTGCCAAGCAAATAATTAGATAACTGCCCAGCTTATTTTTGAGGTTTCTTGCAAATGTAGCACAGATGATTTCATCTCATCCAAAATGCTAAAATTATTCTGTGAGGCTGGCATGAATGAGAAGACCAGAAGAAAAAAGAGCTGAATCTCAGTGTACTCTAGAACTCACTTCTTGTGAGTCCCATATCTTCAGAGCAAAACTGAGAGGCTTTCAAGTAAGAAAAGGGGGAAAAGAAGGATACAATATAGCAAGATTTTCATTGGAGAACATTTCAGCTCTTTCCAGGGCAATAGATCAAAATATTTTAATGACGTTTCTTAAAACCACCACCTTCAAGTAGAATTATGAAGCTGTGTCCCAAAGATGCTAGAGTTACAAGTACACTTTGCCATCAGGAAGGAAAATGGGCAAGTATATAAATTTCCTAAGCTATTAGAATCACTATCTTCTATAAGACAAATCATTATAAAATATCCCAGTAGTGAGCTAAAAAGTTCCAGAATTTCTCTCAACAAATTTTAATGATTTAAACAGAACTTTTAAAAGAAAGAAGAAGTTTAAAAAACCCCAAACACCAGCCATTTGTTGTCCATTGCTTGGTGCTGAAACACAATAATTTAACTCTGCAAGCAGTTGCACATCAAGCTGTGTCATTGCAATGGCTTTCTTACAGACTCTGTGTTCTGAGTCGTAACGTGCTGGAGAAAAATAATACTGTTCTGACTCCGATCCTTTTTAAGCAAACCAGGGGGTGAATGACCTCTTGAACCCAATTGGAATCCTAGCAGCAGTCCTATTTGATTGAGTGTAGCCAGTCCTTGTGGCAGAGGGGCAGTGTCAGACTTTTATTGGAGGCTTACTTCTTTTACAAAGTGCAGGTATCTTTTAAACTTCATCACATTAAGTATTCCTACAGCTTTGAATCACTTGCAGCCATCCTGAAACACAGGTTCTGAAGCAAGCTGAACAAAAGGACTCTTAAAATGGCTCTTTACTACGTAAGTCTCTTTCTCAAAGTCGTCGCCTCCCTGTGCCTGAGGACAATACTCAGACCTTGGTTTCTGGGCAATGTTTAACCCTTTTCTTATCTTAACTTGCCAACTACAAAACAATTAACAATGCCTTTGTTCACTCTGGAGCACGTGGCTAATCCTGGAAGCAGAAGATGCGATTCTCTTGAGCTGCCCTTTTGTTTAAGTGCTGTAGGCAATGCGGGGCAACAGGGTAATTGAATTATTCAAAGCCAGCTGAACTATGCTGCACCACCTCTGTGGGCTGTGCGTACAGATAGAAGGTGGGGATCACAAAGAGTTTCTAAGCCAACTGTGCTCTTCCAGCAATCTTGTTCAGACAGGTATTAACAGGGTTGGGAAGTACCAGTAACCAATTTTAGTGAGCACTAGAAAGCGCAAGAAAATGCTGAATGGACCAGAGCATCCTCTGGCAGAAGGCAGAAGTTGTCCCTGCAGTGGGAGAGATGGGGGATACAGAGCAGCAGCAGAGCACAGAGTACACCGGGTTTTGTTAAACAGCTTGCTGCAGCACACAGAACAATTGGCAATGCAGCAAAGTCGGGCTGCGTCCCTTCCCAGCTGGCCGGAGCTCTCAGGTGTGCTGTGGGGAATGACTGGCTGTGCGGACGGAGTTTAGTGATCTCCAGCTCTGCTGTGGTCAGGAGGGGCAGGCAGGAGCCATGAGCCTGCATTTCTTTTCTGGGTACATCCCACAGCCGTCACGCTGGCCAGGGGCTGAGCAAGGGTGTGTCAGGCTTTGACCCTGTGCAGCGTTTAATTTCAGCATTGAACGTTCCCTTGGAAAAATTTCTTACCATATGGATGCCACTGCAAAAATTATTTATTTTTTTCAGCACAGCTGAAACAAGTGCTTGTAAGTGAGCTGTTAATTCTCTTGAGTCTCACTTGCTGAGCAAGACAGCGATACTGGTGCTGTCCAAGTTTTGATGAATAAAGATGACAGTCTCGAGTATCTGTTGTACCTCTGGGAACCTTGGCAAAACTCAGGTGTCATCCAGTTCAGAAGTTGTCCCTGTTGCACCTTAAATGATTTTCCACCATCAGGGTGTAAGATCAGGTATCCTGGATTCAAAGCCACCTCTGTAACCCGTGCTTTGTAAGGCAAAGTGAGAGACATGGAAGTTTTACTTACAGAGGCTGTGTTGAGCAGGGTCTGTGTCTGTGGCAATACTCAGGCTCCGGAGCCTCCCCACTACCAAAACCTTGCCAAACAAACCAAATACAGCTAGGTATAAATCAGAGTGTGACATGAAGCCTGAGGTTTCCTGCTCTTTCCCATCAGGCTTTTTGAATGGAAATTAATAGTTATACAGGAAACTGCTCTGAAGTGATTAGTGTTTGCTGCTTATTCTTTCTTCCTTTTCCTTCTGAGAATATGAGGGTTAAAGCCACTGATGGGAAACCATAAGTGAAAGCAGGCATGCAGTTAACCTCTCCTTACAGAGAGAAGGGCTGTGCTGGAGGATATTACAAAGAGTGTCTGCCTCTGACAGCTCCAGGACCTGAGTTCCTCCTGCCCGGCTGCTAAAGCCCAGCTCGTTGTGCCCATCCCAGGCTGAGGGATGCAGCTGCTGCTTTCCCGTTTGCAGGCACAGGAGCCCAGCAGGGACAGCTGCACAGATGGCCACAGACAAGGTGCTGCCTTCTTCTGTGCCTCCTGCACTTAGGACTCACAGAAGAACCAAGCACAGACAAGCTGGTCCTGCTTGATGCTTGCAAGCAAATAACACCCACCCACCCACGGATCACTCACTGATCCCCCAGCAGCTGGCACTTGCTCCTTACAGCCCCCACACACAGTGTGGAGAGTGGAAACTACACAGAGAGACACTTAAGAAGGGTTTTATAAGAAGTGAGGGTGAGCAGGCAGTCTGTTCGGCCAGACTCAGCACACTATTCACCTTTCTGTCTGATCCTCCTTCTGCTCCTTCCTGATCCCCCTCCTCTAACTATTCCCTCCCCTTTGCTCCTTTACAATACCCTTCCTCTAATGATTCTTTCCCAAGTTTTTCAGAGTCCTTCTCAAATATCCCAACCCCCCTTGTTCTTCTTGTTTGCCCCTTCTTATCAGTTACAAACTCCAGGTGACCCAAAGCTCTTCAATGGGCCATCAGTCAGTAACCTGACACTTTTGGGTTTTGGCATTGTCTCTCTTGTCCCTTTGCCACCAGGTTTGCATCTGTGTGTCGTTGTTTATGGAATCACCCTTAATCTATTGCCATCTCTGCTTTGAAAAGGTCAGGTCCTTGGTCAATAGCCTTCACGAAGCAAATGCTCCTACCTTCCTCAAGGGATGCATGCAAGGGTTTCATCTCTAACTTTCCTACTCTCTGGCACTAAAGGACAAGGTCTCTCAAGGTCACCAGTGAGATAGTCCAGACCTCATGGTTTATGATTTTTCTTTGGACTCTTGAATATTTGTCAATACCGATGTTTGATTTTACAAGAATTTTAGTTTAGTTTTTGAATATGAATCTTGAAAATATTTGGCTTATGCATAGAATCTAGTAAAAATTATAAATTCAGGGCTATGTGACTTTTCTTTTTATACACAAAAATCCCTGCCAACCCCTTTCCAGTTTTAAAAGGTCAAACTAACAACAGAGGTTATATAAAATTTCGACTTAAAGTATTTTTTATTTCATTTACTATGGTGGCTTTATAAGTAGGGATAAAGCATAGTTACAAATGTTCATCCGTACCAAGTTAGCTTTTATCTTGAAGTTCCTGTTCTGTGCAGATGTATGTATGAATGAAATAATGAAGAACCCCAAAGCAACCATATATGGAAGCATTGGAATATTTTCAATGTTATATTTTTTGATGATAAATCGTGGAATTTGGTAGCAAGCCAAGATGGATGGCAGTAAATAAATTATGCTTAGGGTCAGGGTAGACATGCAGACCTTCTGACAGTGTTTTCTTCATTATTTCATCTGGAGGACAATGCAAGCCTCAAATAATAAAACATGAGAAGTCAGCTGCTTGGTAGGAAGTTCAGCTCAAATCTGCATCAGTGCTTGAATATGCAGGACTGGGTTCTTCCTTCTAATGTGTCTCCCTCACACCCCACCGTCATCAGGGCATTAACTACAGGCGTGATCATGAGCTTAATGTTACCTTGTGTATCAGTGACACGAGGAAATTCCGGGCGCCCCAAAAGCAGCATCTTTGGGAGTGGATTAGGAGGGCACTGTGAGAGCAAACTAATGTTCATGGCTGCAGAATATGGGCTAAATTCAAAACATTCCGTGACCTCCTTCAATATTATCTTTCCCTTACAGAGAAATTGAGTTTATTCTGCTGCTTTGCCACTCAAGAATTGCGAGACGAGCTACGAGCTTTGCCAAGGAAGAGCCGAGCCGGTTCGCCCTCACGGGGCGCATTCCAGGCGCGGCGGGGAGAGCATCCCCCGGGCAGCATCCCTCCAGGGGAGCATCCCCCGGGCAGCATTCCCAGGAGATCATCCCTCCAGGGGAGCATCCCCCGGAGATCATCCCTCCAGGGGAGCATCCCCCGGGCAGCATCCCCGGCCCGGCAGCGCTGGGGCCGGGCTGCCGCTCGCTGAACGCCCCGGACTGCGCATCCCGAAACCCTCCCTCTCTTCGGCGCGGCTGCTGCTGCGGGCACCGGCGGACCGCAGAGCCGTCTCCTCCCCCGAGCCGTGCCGTGCCGTGCCGTGCTGTCGGTCCCGCCCGCCGGGAGGGGCGGCCCCAGCCCGGCCCCGTTCCGGCCCCGCCCGCGGAGCGGCGCGGACAGAGAGGAGAGCGGCGGAGCCCCGAGGAGCCGCCGAGATGCTGAGCTCGCCCTGGGCACGCTTCTACTCCAACAGCTGCTGCCTCTGCTGCCATGTCCGCACCGGCACCATCATCCTCGGCGTCTGGTACCTGGTAAGCGTGCCCCGGGCGCTCGGCACGGCTGCAGGGCAGCTGAGGGGCTGCTCCGCGGCCGCGGTCCCCATCGCAGCGGCCCGGGCGGGTTTCGGAGGCAGCCGCGGGGCTGGAGCAGCGAAGTGCGCAGGCAGCCTCGCCCCGGCGGGCTCGGGCTCGGGCTGTGCCCAAAGTGGGGCACGGAGCGGTGGCGGACAGGGCTCGGGGCAGCGGGCAGGAGAGGCACTGCAGGGCAGGGGCTCGGCCCAAAAGCTGTGTGGGGTTAAAAATGTGGTACGTAGAGACCCCTGGGTGAAGGTTTTCCCCCAAACTTCGGGGTGGTCTCAGACCGGGGCGGCTGCAGCACACGGGCCCCGCCGGTGCATTAGCTCCAGCAAGGCTGCCCGGCAGAAAATAATGTTTTATCATCTCTGCTCGCTGTTTCATAAAGCTTTCGGGCGTTCTTGTCACTGCTGTCCCCTGCGTGGCGGGTAATGGTTTGGCAGTCGCGTTTTGGTCTGCGTGCCGGGGAGCTGAAACCTTCCAGGCAGGTGTTGGCAGGTACTAGAAAGATACCTTTCTTCTGCGGGGATTACGGGGCACGAGTGAGGAATTTACCCTGGAGACACCAGCGCTACCATCAGTAACCAAAGGCTGTTTGACTCTCAGTTATTTGGCCCGGGGAAAGACTCGGTGGGGAGCAGCCGCCTTAAGCTCTCAGTTCCTCTCTGACAATTGTTTCCCCATCCTTTGCAATGTGGGGAAAGCAGTTTTCCCAGAGCTGGTCCAGCTGTAGCCGCAGGGTTTTCAGAATAAAAAGAACTGGTTGATTGCTGTAGGTAAGGTAGATGCGCTTCTCAGCCTGCTCCTACTCTGGGTGTGAGGAATCAATCTCCGTCTGATGGCAAGGCTGTGCAGGGCTGTTTGCCAAGCATCATTTTTCAAATGATTGCAGACGGAAGCAGATTAGACCCGGGCTTATTTTATTTGCTAACTACTGAAATTCCCTGCAGAAGCAAGTGAAAAATGCAAGGCTGCCTCCACTGTAGGACAGCTCATTAAATAAATTCAACCCGTGTAATAAAAAAGCTAGGTTGACATTTATGTCCTAGAAATCATATAAAATGTTCTATGTCCTGTAAAATATGTATTTCACCACTGAGAAAACTGCATTAGTTGAACCATTTCTTGCTCCTGGTTTAATAAAATATGGTTAAGAGCAACATCCACAATACTGACAATATTGTAAAACTTGCCTCTCTTTGCCTAGCTGCAATTAAATTTTGCTAAGTTGTAATATGACCTGAAAGCTTTTAAACATTTCTTCTTGGGGGCTTATTCTTTCTTTCAGCCTTCAGCTGAACGAGGCCTATTCACATTGCTTCCACAGAGACAGGATACAGATATTTTAGCTGTTCAGTGACCTAAAGTTATTTGAGGAAGAGGGAAGTGCATCACCTGGGCTTGGATATAAAAAAAAAGTCTGATAGCTTTTTAGACTGTTACCTAATCTGTTATAAACATTTAAATACCAGTGGGCCAATGTCATATAGTATTTTACTGCAAAATTTGGTCATAAATGTCCTTTCCTATGAGCAGGTATTTCCTGATTTATACCTCTTGCTTCTTTTGCTTTCATAACTTTTTCAGGGTGGATTTCTAAATTAGTTCAAACTGATACAGTACATATTTCTTTCTGTGCTTTTTTCGCTATTGCAAGTATTTGAATTTTAAATTTAATCATTAAGTAAATATTTAGATGCATGTAGATAATAAATGCTAAACCTTTTTGATAGCTTATTATGTTAGGAAACAAAAAGTAAGGAAGGAGTAGCTCCTTGAATGAATGGCCCTGGTTGAAAGATCTGGTTGATAAAGTCATATATAAATTGATTTATTTGGCTCAGAAGAACAATTATGGTTTGGTTACATAACCATATAACATAACATATAAACCCATAACATCGTTTTATTACCACGTGCTGTTGGGGGTTAACATAAAAATAGATGTTGACCTGGTGGCTTTTTTTTTTCTCAGCATGTATTTTGGGTGATTGCATTACTCCAAACCACACATGACCTATGAGCATTACTTCAAAGCTCAAAAACCCTCTCTCAGTTTTTGCAGCACCAGCATGCATTCTATATATGCTTTGCCATTATTCCTTACAGGAAATTACTTGAGGAAAAACATCAGCCTTGAGAATGAATAGTTTTCTTGTTGCTCTTTCATTTCTCACTACCTGTGAGGTGTAAGTTTTATTAATTCTATGACAATGAATACAATGATTCAGTAGTAGAAGCATCTAAAGGAGGAAAAAGCAGTAGCATAGAAGTTTTGGCAGACTTTTAACACAACATTTTCACAGTTTTGAGTTAGCACAATTTCAGGGGGCAGAATTTAATGTCTGAGTAAATGTGGAAAGAATAGCGGCTGAGATGGAATTCATCTTCCCATAGCAACCCTTCCAGTGCCACGCGGTTCATTGGGAGTTGGAAAGGTGTTGGTAACACTCCAGTGTTTTTGTCTGCTGCTGGTGCAGCATCAGTGCTGTGTCTCAACATTCCACCCCCATCAATAAACTGGGGACCCTTTCGTTCTAATGTTTTAACTAGTTTTAATATTTTAACTGGATGTTTGGAGTCCTACAAATAGTGGGGAGAGTGGGAAGCTGAGTGTACGTGTAGTCAGTGCTGCTGTTGAGGGAGTTTTCCCACGAAAGTGAGGGGCAGGAGCACAAAGGTTTTCCAACACAAGCACAGCAGCCACAGACACAATGGTCTCATAACGTATCAATAGTTGGGAAATAAAAATTTAATTTTACTCTATTTTAGAACAGAATCTCAGAATACTAATGTTTCTATAGCTCTTGTGCTTCAGTAGTTTCTTCCTGGTAGAGCCATTGGTACTACATCTGGAATAATATAACAATGCATGATACTGCAATATAGCATAGTAATGCAATGTACATAAAGTCACTGAGCACTGAGGTACTTCAGTGTGAAAAGTGACTTTTAAAGGTTGGAGTAGCCAGGGGAAATTTCCTGAAAAGAATATCTAATGGGATTGCAGAATAGGCCACACTTCAGGAACTAGTGTGCTGCCTTGGGGAGAACAGCTTAACAGGGGTGCTGCAATGTTAAATACAAACATCATGCTAAGGATTAAAATATCAGCAATATGGCTGACTAGTGGTTAATGCTTATTTCAAACCTGAGGACTGGTTTGGTTTGGCTGGTTATTAATTTTTGAGTTTTTATCTGAGATGTACAGCACACTTCTCTGTATTATAACATGAAATCAGAGGTTACAATAGTAACGCAGAAACATTTTGGGGCACAAAAGTCTTACAAGTGTTGTATTTGAAAAAAAAAAACAACAAACCAAGTGAAATTAGAAAGTCACTTCCATAGGTGAATTTTGTCACTGTGCTGTTCAGGACAGTGATAATGCTGAAATGAGCCAACTTCAGTTCTGATCTCCAGTGGGTGCTGCAGTCTGGGGGAAAGCTGGCATTTCAGTTTCCAAGTGCCCTAGTCAGGGCTGGTGAGTCAGAATAACAACACCCCTGTCAGTGGCAGCATTTATAAACACAGCGTGTCTTCTTCCTGAGGAAATGGACTCCACTTTCCTTGTCTAAAACACAAAGAAGGAACAACATCAGATATACTGACAGTGTCATGGAAGGATTTTCCACTCTCCTGACAGTGGCAGTGGGGTTTCTGCACACCCTGAGGATCCACTGACACCTTCTGGGATAGCAGGAATTCTGATTATTTCTGGTTCTTTGGTGGGGAGAAGATGAAATTGTGAACTATCAGTTAAAGAAAATACACAATAAAAGAAGGAGCCTTCT
Organism: Passer domesticus; assembly: GCF_036417665.1. NCBI lineage: Eukaryota > Metazoa > Chordata > Aves > Passeriformes > Passeridae > Passer > Passer domesticus. The sequence goes on from NC_087474.1 coordinate 139,167,451, forward strand.
TCTTTGAGCTCTGTGTGCCCAGTGCCTCCTGCTACCTGCCTCAGGGCCGCAGAGCCCTGGGCACAGGCTGCTCCTCCCCGTGGTCCCCCAGTCCCCCAGGACCCTGCAGTGTCACCTGTAGCACCTCCAGAGCCAGTGTGGTGCTGCTGGCCCTGGGCAGAGGATTCCTGCAGAGCGGGGCCTGCCCGGGAGTCACCATTGCCCTCCCTCTGCTCCCTGAGGCCCTGACAGTGAGGGGCTAAAAATAAAAACTGATGGGAGGCTGAGAACCTTTCGTAACCACAAGTTATCGAGTTGTGTGGCTCTCACTGAAGGATGTGCAGTAAGAACATAAATAGAGCAAGCTGAAGCTTTTAGCCAAGGTAGGTTAAGTGTTTGAGCTGCTATTTGTGGAAAGCTCTGCATGAATTGCTAGTTGGTGACATTTCAGTTCTGGATTTTTCAGAATATACCGGTGAAAGCATGTCTGATATCCATCTCTGTCCCAGTCATCTTTTAATCAAAGGATTGAATCCTAATGATGAAAAAATGTACTGGTAGTAGAGTTATATTGTAAAGGAAAAGAAAAGCACGATGTGCTATGGTCTCACTGATTTAAGGTTGAACACCCTGACAAGACTGGAAGAGTGCACTTGATCTGATGTCAGAAGGAGAGTGAAAATATTTATTTTGTGACAAGGCCACTTTTATGTCCTGGCATTTTTCAACCTCATGCAAAACAGCATGTACGGCAATGTGCTCAAATACCAGTTAGAAGATTTCAGTAATCTTGGCTTACTTGGCAGGGGGCAGAGATCAGCAGTGACTGCTCATGTAAACAAAATATCCCTGCACTGGATCCTTCCAAGCTGCTCTGTCTGCTCTCCTGCAAGCTTTACACTGTCTGAGACTGCCAACATCAGCAAAGAGGTGTGACTGAGGGTCCCTTGGACAGGTTGTGAAGGCTTTTTTTTAAGGAAAATAAAGAAATTCTAAGAAGTTTTTGATTATTTTCAAATCTGGGAGAATCTGGAGGTTTTGAAAACTGAGAAAAGAACTGAAGTTGTGAAAAGAGCAAAATTATGCAATCAGAAAGCCTGATGTGTTATCTCAGTGTCAGGTTGTGGGAATTTTCATGAACACAGATATGAGGCCTTGGTTTTTACTTAGAAAATTAGCTTGCTTTGTCTTTATATGGAATGAAGTGGGCTAAAAAAAAAGGATTTTCAACTTTACGTCTGTGTGAAGGGCCATATTAGCCAGCTCACTAAAGGCTCAGTCCCTTCATGTCACACAGGGATGTTCCTTACCATGTTGTGCCAGTGAAATATAGCTGGGCTTGGGTGGGATTGTCCTGCAGCACCACCCTTCCCTGGCCCTGGGGAAAGGATTCCTGCAGAAGGGGGTCTGCTGTGGATTCTCCAGGTGTTTGCCCCTCCATGGCCCAGACCTGGGCTGTACATTCAGGGGAAAGATCTGGATGGTGCCAATGACATTCCCAATTCCCATCCCTTGGTAGGAGATACAGTGTCAGCAGTACATGAAATTTCTCCACTAGCAAGTGAAGGTGTCATAATGTGAAATTTCTTGAGATTCCCAATTCTTCTGATAGAAATGGCTGAATTGATTAAATATTTATGTCCCAAGTGCCATGTCTATAAAGTGATCATTAGTTTTTCTATTGTCTGTACTTCATTAGATGAAAGACAAGATCAAGGAAAAAAACCAGGAACATTCCCAACTCATTAGACTTTTCCTATGCACATACTTGCTATTGTGGAGAGTGGAGAGAAAACTTGAAATTCATTATGAATAAAGGAGAATATTAATCTTACTTTAAAGGCTTCCCTGATGATTGATGTACATGTTGAATATCCAGCTGAGACTGGAGTCAAAGGAGGTTCAGGGTATATGCTCTTGGACTGGATCACATCCATTTCATTATCTTCAAGACCAGGGGGAAAAAAATGACTGATTCTGCACACAAATACCTGCTCAGGCCCTGTATGGTATTTTCTTAACAAACTGAAAGCATATGTATGATTAATTTTAGGTATGGCATAGCAAAAAATAAAAATCAATAATGATCATTAGCACAAACAAAATGATCTTATCTGAAGGACCTTCTCAATAACCAAATTCTGATTGTAACTTCTTGTAACAAGATACATTGTTAAATGATTTTAATAGTTATTAGCTTCAAGAATGGCATCAGGAGAACTTCTTAAAGAACTCTTTTGTGCTGTGCACAGGCCCAGGTTGGTTCCTGCAGCGCAGGACCATATCCCATCTTTTTTCTCCAATTCATGCTTTAGGCGCTCTTCGGTTGAATTACAAAATAAAGGAACACATGGGAGGAATTTAAATGGCACCATCCATAAAATTGCTTGCAAAGAGCCTAATCACTTACATGTGTGTGACAGAATCCATCCCTGAGCAGGCTAAAAGGTTATCTGAACCTTTCATGGGTTCATTGGTACACCATATCCCCAGTTTTACCTGTGCTTTCTGCTCTAGGTAAAAATAGCTGGGTGAAAATTTGTGTTCCCTGTGCTGCAGAAAGAAGTAGAAGCAGCATTTTATTAGTTTGTCCCAGACCCTCTCATACATCAGTGTGACATTAAAACATTTATTAAAATTGCTTTTTCTTGCAAAAACTTTTAAGTCATTGGAGGGATAAAGTTTCTTGAAAATGTCTTTTGGGCAGCCCTTGCACTTACTGAACTGTTTATTAGTCTGTGGCATAACACAAGGATTTATGAAAATGTCTTTAAGCTCTAATCCCCTAACATAGGCAGTTTTTCTTATATTCCCAAATACCACGGTAGGATATTTCATAGACTATGTAATCATTGCAATGACAGCTGATAATCCGCATCAGTTGTTTTGTTAATGAGACAGTTTTCTCATGTAATCAATACAATTATCATCTCAGAAACTGCAAACCTTTGTAAAATACCAGTTTTTTCTTATTAAGGCCTTCAATTGTTTAATAAATTCCCTCCAGTGAGAAAACAGATGGTTGGTTGTAAGAGGAGCAAAGTTTACATAAATGCTTGTTGAAGGAAAGAATCTCATTAAGAGTTCAGTATGCTATAATTACATTTGGGTTTTTATACAAAAAATCATGAATATATTTATAGAAAGGAGAGGAGGTATTACATTAATCAAGTAAAATGTGTTTGGAAGTTCTGTTGAAGGTTAATATGTATCTCCTAGTGAGCCAGAGGAGAACGCATTAAGCTTCCTAAACTGATCGTTGATTAGACTGACGTCAGTGAAAATGCAATTAGTCTTATATATTCTTGGACATATGGAACGGATGTTGCAACATAGCCAGGAATTAATTTCCTTGATCGCTTTCTTTTTCTCTTGTTTTATTGTGAGGCTTGTGCTTTGACTGTAAAACTCTGGAAGTTTAAAGTGGCCGAGGCTTGAAGATGTGCAGGGCAATTTCTGTGCTGTTCTCAAGCAGGGCTGGAGCTTTAAAGTCCCAAATCTCCAAACAGCAGAATAAGAAGCAAAAACCCACACTTGTGTCTGAAGGTGTCAGAGAGTGCTCCTGGTCGATGTGAGGTGAATTGCCAGGGAGGCATCCCTGAACAGTTAATTTGGGCTTGAGCCTAACACACAGTTCCTGCACCTCCTGGGGGTCAGCTCTTTTGCAGGTATCTGCAGTCAGCTCTGGCTATTGTCATCCTGGACTCAGCCTTGAAAGGGGTTTTGGAAGTGCTGTGACTGCTTTTCATTTTGTTGCTGGCATGTGCTGAGCAAGGTCTTGTTCTACCCAGAAACACATTAAGCTGCTTAAAACAGACAGGACAAATGCTTTTGGCAGAAACACAGATTTGTGGGAGATTTTCACCTTGGAGAGACGCATTTCCCAACAGTGAAACAGCTGTGGCCAGCCAGACAGGATACATGTGATCGTGTTCCTTTCTATTTCTGCAATTATCTGTTCCACTTCTTCCTTGCATAAGTAAATCCCTGCCTTGGGCTGCAGAGTGCTTCAAGGGTGCAGTCACTTGTATGGCTTCTGTGGGTATTGCCTGTGGTGGCTACATAAGAATGATGGATCAGTGATTTGGTGTGTTTTGGTGTTGGTTTTTGTTAGGTTGTTTTTTAAATGAAGTGGTTGTGTGTGGCTTGCTCTCAAAAGCAGAGCACAGTCCTGTCAGCAGTGCCGTGGCCAAGCCCAGGGAGGGTGGAGGGGCTCTGGGCACGACAGGGCTGTGGGCTGCTGCAGGACACACAGAGTGCTGCCAGGGCCAGTGGGTGCCTGCACAGTCCAGCCCAGGTAACAGCCACAGCCATGCTGCCTGGCCCATCCTCTGTCACAAGTCCACACAAAGGTCTAGACCTGTGGGAGCTGCCACAGCTCACTTCACAGTCACACTTTAGCAGGTCTGCCCTCAAGCTTTCACAGTCAGTTATGAGGCTCAAACATGCATTTTTGGAAGTCAAGGACAAATGCAGAAACCAAACAAATCCCAGCTGAACAACCCTTTTTCTAATAAGGTTTTATTGCATACCAATTCTCTGCTAGTTCTCCACTGCATTCTGAACCAAGATGACCTTTAGGAGAAACTGTGAGTTGATCTGGCAATGTTGTAAGTGATTATATTTCTTCATAAATATTTCCCTAGAAGTCTTGCTTGGCAGAAGACCTCAGCAATCATTTTCAGCACTTTCCTTAGCTACAGGCTAAACTTTCTTTAAATACGATGGAAAAGCAATCCTCCACTGATAAATTCGTATACAAATATCTTATTTCCTTAAATCAGGGAAAGATGTAAGATTAAATAATGTTATGATCCAATCATTAAAAATTATGTAAAATTAGGAAAGAGATGCCTCTGCCCAAATTAAGGTGCAAGCAAGACCATATGCCAAAGTCAGTAGTATGGATTTTATTTAACAGCAAATGTGAGGTACAAAGAGAAAGAAGGAAATAGAAAAAGGAGACTGGAGAAGAAGAGTGTGACACAGAGACAGATTAAGTAGAAAATATCACCACTCCATGGATCCTGATAGTGTCCTATTGATCCTGTTCTTCTGGTCTTCTTGGTGGTGAGGGTCCCTCAAAACACAGAGTTCAGTGGACTAGTGTACACTCAGGCCAGCTGGGAATACCCAGGGATACCAGCAGGAACAAGTTTGACACAGTCTCTTGCCACACTCTGGAGCAGTTGCATCACTTGGCATCGCGTGCAGGGCTCTGGTGCAAGGCCTCAGGAATAAGTCTGGGGAGCACTTTGGGGCATCTTTGATGGATTTTGGCACCCCCTCAGCTGCCTCTCCTGAATGTCCCATGGATGTGGCTTGTGGGGTTGGTGTAAGAGGATGGGTGTTCACTGTCTCTGACCTGAGGTTATGCCACACACCCAAACCTGTCCTCCTGCCCCCTTGGTTGGGGGGCAGTCTGTGCAAACTCAGCAGATGAGTCTGTGGGCTGTGGCCTCCCCCACCTCAAACCCAGCCAGAGCTGGTGTTCAGGACAGCTGCTGGGTTTGGCTTTCTGGGGAATACTTCATTCTCCCTCAGTCTTGTCTCCTTCCCCCTAGACCTGAGATGATTGAACAATGGTGTCACCTTTGTCTTATCTCAGGTTCCCTTAGGCAGCTTTACTCACTGTCCCCAATTCCTCTCAGGAGGCATCTTCAGGGAGAGGAGGACTTTGGTGGTTGCAGCTTTTTTATACAGTTTTGCCCTAATGGGCAAAAAGTCCTTCATAACAATATTTAAGCCACAAACCATAACATTTCAGTCTCTCACAAGTATATAACAAACTAAACTCTGTCTCTAGGAAGGCAAAAACCTCTCATGTGCATATTGCACAATCTGTCCATCTATTTTTTAAAATAAATTTGTCTATTACCATATTTCACTAATAACAGACCTCTTGTGGTTTGGGTTTTAAACTTGTTAGAAGGCTGGCAGTAGGCAGTAGTTGAGTCATTTGCATAGAAGAGTGCTGGTAAATCATTCTGGACTTCCTACATCGATTTAATCAGCCTAGTCTTTAAAGTTCAGTGTTTAGTGTCATAGCAATCAAAGCTGAAATTGTGTATAAAGTCTGATTGAAATATTTTATGCAGCTTTCTATTGTATGCTGTCTATAATATGGACTTTGTAATATGCTAGTCTGAGCCTGCCTGGATGATTCTTTGCCTTCTCATAAATAGCATGGAAAAATAGTGACAAGAATTGCAGACTCTACCCTATCTTCTCCAAATTAAAGAATATAAAAACCTAATTGCTACTTCTGACCTGACTAATGCTCTTCCTATTCCAGTGCAGTATTTCAGATAGCAGCCAGAACCATGCTTTGAGAAACCACACAGAGAGAAAGAACAGCTTGTTCAGGGACAACATTTTCTTTTATTATCCTGTAATGTTAAGGCTGGGCAGTCACCTGAAGCAGGAAGGCTTATATTTTGTTTTTCAGATCTTTTGTGATATGAGTAAACACTTGCATTTCCTTTTAATAAATAGCTCATCCTTTTCTGAATTCCTTCAACCTTTTGGCTTCAGTAATAATGCTTGATAATGAGTTTCACTGGTCAAAGCAGTGAAGGATTCCCTTTTTACCCAAGTTCAAGTGTCCCTCTTTCTGTTTCTGTTTAGGCTGCTTTGCTCCATGGGATGAAAAGATAGTTGAGTTGAGGGTGTCTGGGTTTCTAACTTGGACAACTCATTAAGCTGTGCATCACTAACAAATCTGCAGCTTGTCCCCAAGCACTGGGAAGTTGAAACATTTTCATTAGCATGAGGCAGAAGGCTTACACAGCAGGAAGAAGAGAGAGGTGTCTGCTCAGACAGCCAGGGTTCTCCTGCTCCTCCATCCCTGGAGCTCACACCAGTGGCTGTGGTGTGCTCAGATGTAGCTCCTGTGCCCCCACAGGGAAAGAGATTGAATCACTGCTGTGAGACTTGTAAGAAACTTGGGTACACAGAAGGGACATCTTGTTTCTTGTTCCTCATGTGCTATTTGCCTGCTCTTCACAGCACTCACGTAAAACCTTTATTGACAAAATTGCCTCCTTGTTTCTTCTTCAGTCAGGGTTCAGAAAAAGCCCCCACTGAACGCTTACAAACACAAAACTTTGCCTAACAGGGAGACAGAGAACAGACAGAAAAATCTTCCTATATGGGGCAATAAACTTTAATTAGTTATCTACACTAACAGAGAAGTTTGGGAAAGACACGCCAGATAGTGAAAATCTACCACGAGATAGTTAAATCCTGAACCTGATTTTTTTTTTGCCTTTGTAGAGTTCTTTTGTCCTTTTGATGAATAAAAATGTTCTTGCTTTTATTAATATCTTCTATGCCTAAAGAAAAAAATGAAGAAAATATGCAAAGAACATGTCTAGTGAAAAGGGAAAGGTAGATAGGGAGAATTAGACATTGAGATACTTAAATAGACATTTTCCATTCATTCTTACTTTTTCTGATAGTGATACTGATTTCAAATATCCAAGTGCTAGAAAATACTCTTCTGTTTAGTTTGAAGGAGCAAAAGTAGTTTAAGACTGGTGGGTTTTTTTCTATAATTTCTAAAGAACAGGTACCTAGACTCAAAATTGCCTTGAATTTTTTGGATACAAACAGAGAAAAAGGTACATGGGTTCTTCTTGAGATTTTCTTAAGTTTTACTAAAAATGTTTAGGATTTCTTACTACTAAAATTAATGTCCTTGGCAATTTGCTTCCTTAGTATCTCTGGAGGGGACAACAAACTAAACCATGCCAGTTTTGTGGGATACTAAAAATATGCTAGAACTCCGTGTGCCAGTTCCTACATGTTACTGATCATCCCAGTGTCATGAAACCAGCTCTGGACTGTAAAAACGGGCACAGGCAGGGAGTTAGTTCTCCACCAATGCTGAGATTTAAGGAGTGTGCTTAAGTGGATCTCTCTTGAGTTCAGTGAGGCTGAAAACAATACAGAATTAAAACTGTACGAGCATCTTTCACCACCCATGACACTCAGACTGCTACATGCATGGATTCAGTTATAAATTGAACCCTCAATAGAAAAAAAAAAAAAACAGGGAAGGGGCTCTTCTTTTTTCCTGTAAATATAGATTTCTTTCTTCACTGCATTAGAAAGCCTTGGGAGAGCTGTAGTAGAATATTTGTAGAGGGGAACCTGTAGGCTTCAATAGAAATGTCACTGTATTTTTAATGCAGTGTCTTGATTTAAAGTAAGCATAATATTTTCTCTTCTAAACTCCTTTATCAGAGCTATTTTATTTTGACTCTTAACTGAAAGCCATTGTAACTTCTGGCAATTCTTTCAGTGTTTACAGACATTTATGTAAGTTGCTGGCAAAAGCATTTTTCTGTCTGCTTGAGTTAGGGATCATCAGTAGATTGGTGTTAATGGCATGCTCTTAGGAGCTACTGCAACTAATTTTATTTTAGATAAACTGGGATAGATACCATGCAGCTGCACTTCTACAAAGGTCTGAAATTATAGTGATAATTGTTTTCTGATCACCTGTTGCTGCAGTGGTTTCTGACACCTCTCCCTTGCATTTTATTCCCATGGGTCACCGCAGCTCACTGCTGACCTCTGTAACAAATGACATGGAAAAAGGGTGACTCATTGGCTGTGGAAGTCTGAAATTTTCATGCATTATATAGTTTCTAATTGCTGGATGCTGCCTGTGGAAGACATGAGGTTGTGTCCTTGCATCCTAACCACTGGACATCCCCTCCAGCAGAACTCCTCACACTGTGCTTGAGCTGCTGGTTCTTCATCACAGTGCAGGTGGAAGCAGCATCAGTGGCTGGTGGTCAGTCCCAGTCTCATCTCCTGCCTGTCCTGCTCATGCCTGCATGCACCTTCCTCACACAGCTGTGCTGTTTAAAGTGTCTTCTACTCAAATCTGAAATTATGTTTTATAAGCCCACAGCAGGAACTCCAGTTACTGCTCCAATATCTGGATGTCTTTTCTATAATATTTCCTCTTTCTCCTTGGCTTCATACATTCTGTGGTCTCTATAAAGCAGTTATTTTCCTTGCCTTCATTGATTAAAAATTGGGTGTAGTTCCATCTGGCTGCCAGAGAAGTAAGATTTTGGGATTAAAAAAAAAAAAAATTATTTCCATATCAGAATAAGGGCACAGTTGGGCATTTTTAGGACTTTCTGTAGGTTCTTTGTCCAGTGTGTTGTTAAAGCACTCTGAATACCGCCTGCAGGGACTGAGGCCAGAAGCAGAACTGGGGCTGATCACCACCAGCCCCAGCAGGGCAGGTGATAAACCAGGGGGGCCAAACAACAGCAAAGAGGGCTGGGAGCAGGGACACAGCTGGAGACAGCTGCAGCGTGCCTTTACAGGCTCCTCCCAGGAGGCACGGCGCAGACTGCTGTGTGTTCTACCACTGGCACAGAGACTGATGGCCCCAGGCTGGCCTGGATGGGGTCCTGGGCCATGGGCAGGGTGTGCAGAGGCCCAGGCTGGGGCTGTGCAGGTTGGATAAGGCCTGTGAGAATCCCTGGAGCTCCTCTCCTGAGCCCTGGCACCACTGGGGTGCAATCAGGACCCAGTGGTCCCAGTTCTGACTTGATGGTCAAAGTCTTGCATTTTATTCTTATTCAACACCTGTCATGGGCACAGTGGGAGCTTCAGATAAAGTTTATTAAAGAAACCCTCCTGGTGAGTCAGAAGGTGTAGAAAGGATCCTCTTTCTTTTTAAACTCATAGAGGAGTCTGGGTATGGCTGGATCCAGTCTTAACCTCAGGCTTTGTCAACAGTTTATGTCTAAAGGATTATATAGGTATAATTGAACCTTTTATACAGCTTTGTCCCACAGGATGAAGGACAGCAAACCAAATAAATATAACTTTTTGTTATTATAATGATCAGACAAAACTATCTTAACCAGAATTATTCACTACACAATATAGGAGCTATAACAACTATTATAGTACACCATGAATCAATATTGAAACAATTCTATTAAAATTTTCTGGCAAAAAAATATTAACTGATAAATAATTATTATTAACAGATGGATGTTACCCACTCATATCAGTGACCAAGGGCCAGTTTCTTTCTCTCAGCCCTGAAAAGTGACCTTGAAGGGCATCCCCACTCAAGGGAGAAGTCCCCACACAAGCACTGCAGGAAGGGGTGTGGTAGAAGACCCTGCTGTTCAGGTTTGGGACTGGGTGATTGTCTGTCAGCCATTGTGTCTCCAAGCCAGCTGTGTCAGCTCAGCAGCTTTAGATAGACTACCAGCAGTGGCACTTGTTCCTTCATCCACGTATTTTAGCAGGTCTACCACATTTTCATCTCACTATCAGAATGTTTAACTCCAGGACTGAGTCAGACTTGGCTTGAGCCATTGTTCAACACCCAAGGCAGTGTGTATCCCCCTTCTTTGTTTACCACTGATGGCTTTGCAAACAGGACACAGTTCAAGTTATTTCACCCCATTCCAGGGAGAGCATCCTGCTGCAATCCCACTGTTGTATGGCCATGGACATGTTTCAGTTTCTCCTTCCATGAAAGGAGGACAGTGTGTCTCACTGGGAAGGTACAGGGTTTAGCAGCTTCCTGCAACTTTGCATAATTAAAATGCTTTCTAAGCATTGCTAATTGGTTGTTACACTATTTGTTGAATTTGCTGAAAAAATGTAAAACATCATGAAGGAAATTTTGGCCCTATCAAAAAAGCACAGGAATCTCTTTTGCTTTTCCTAGAATGGATATTTCAGCTCTCATACTAACTGCATATACAAACAGGGAATAATTTTTTATGCTCTTGTCCTTGATTGTGTGTCCTTGGAAAACACTACACCAGTAAGTTTTTAGACACAGAATTTATGCATTAAAGCGTTTTTCAAAATTCAACAGTCACATCACTCAAAACAAAAGGAAAACCCTAATGAACACAGTACACCCAACTGTGCAGACATTTCTGGGAGAAAGAGGGAGCAGACAAACACGTGGTGTATTTCAGTTGCACTGCTGACAGCACAGCTGGAAAGTGCTCAGTTGATTATGAGGATCTCAAGAGAACAAACTGATAGAACAGAAAAGTAATGCATTAAAGAGCATTAGAGAGATTCCTACTGACTGCAGCAGACTTCAGATCAGGCAAACACAATCTATGTCTTATACAGAATTTAAGGCAGTGCTGACAATCACGTAATCTGAATTAGGACACATCCATAAGGAGAAAGTAGAGTGCGTAGGTCAGTATTTTATGAATTTTCATGGCTATATCTGTACCCAACAAATATGTCTTTAAAATAGCAACACTTTACACATTTATGGTTTCTGATTGCTTGGACATTTTGAGTAGTCTTCTTAGGTAACATATTTATTACTGGCTTATAACTTCTAGCTTTTGACAAAGGAGTATACAACAAGAACTAGGTTGTGATATGGAGTTATACATACTGTTAAAAGCCAGTAAGATTTATGGAATGCAACTTTGAATTTTGATAGTCATCTGATGTTTTCAAAACCAAGAGAAAGCCAAGACAAGATCATGCTACAGCATTCCTAACACAAAGCTATTTAACTATTCTATGTAAAAATGCACTGACAATCTCTAACCCCCTCCTGACAATCTCTATCTGCTTCTTTTCTTATTGTTCACCACACTAACTTAAATTTTCTTTTGCTGTAATTCAGATCTGTTTACCCAGTAGATCTGTTGCCTCATTCTTTTCTCCTACTTTTCTGTTCATAAAAGACTGAGAGCACCTCCCCCTACTTTTTCCTTGCTAACCAACCCCAGTTTTTTCCCTATCTGTCCTACATTCCAGATGTCTGACTGCCCTCTGTTCTGATGCAGGATCCTCCCCAGGGTTTTTCCTTGTACATTTTAGAAGGACTTTGAGTCCTTTCTGCAGAGGCCCATGGAGGGCAAGTGGGAGGATATTTTATGCTTCCAATGCCCAGGTTTCTGCAGCACTGCCCAGCATCATGGAGCCATAAAGCTGAGCTTGTGGGATTCCCCTGGGTTGTGTTCAGTTAATTCACTGCCATACTCAGACTCCTTTCTGAGCTGTTGTCACTTACTCAGTGTTCTTGCCTCGTGTTCTTCTGAAGTTCTTCACAAATGTGTTTCTTTATGGTTTTTGGTGCTAAATTGTACTCTGTTGTCTGAATTCTGCTCTAGTTGGTCAAAATCATTTTAATCTTATTTCACAAAGTGCTTACAACTTGGCATTGTCTGCAAATTAGAGAAAGATAGAGGTTACAAGTCACTTAAAATAACAAGTCTCTCAATGATACTGGAAAACCCTAATCAGTATTCTCTTTGCTGGCTGTGAATCCTTAAATCTGCCACAGCTGTTCATTCAGTACAGTTATCCAGCTGGCAGTGTATTCACCTTCCTGGACATTCAACCAGACTAGTTTTTCCATGCTCATTTGTGAGAATCTCATAATGTCAAAAGGTGTGCTAAGATGCAGAGATGTTATCTACTGCTTCTCTCCTGTCCATAAAGCCTCTTAGTCTGTCAGAGAAGGAAAATAAGATAAATTACTTACACTTTGTCCTTGATAAGCCCGTGGTGATTGTTACTTGTCACCATACAAATTTGAAGTGTTAATGGGGAGGCTGCTTGATTATCTGTTCTTATTTTGTTCTCACAGTCTATCTAGAAATTCATTAAATGACCTTCCTGCTTTGAAATTGCATAAACTGTTCTTGCTCTTGTCTTGTCTTGTGAACTCAATCTATTCTCAGCAGTTTTCAAAGATTGCTAACAGATCTGGTATCAGCTGGACTTGATGGAATTTACCTATCAAAAAGGACTTATCTTACCTGAGAAATTCTCTAGCCTGTTATGTCTTGAAATAACCTGTGCTACACCTACACCTCCTTGTTGCTGTTAGTAACCTGTGATCAGATTAGGATGACTTTGAAGTGAACCAAAGCAATAAAATCCGTCTTTCCAAGCATACTGTTTTGAGCTTTCTTCTTTCCATTTTCTTCTTCACCAGTTATCTTCCTAGTTCTGTAGAATAAGCTTTTAGCCTGGCTGCATTATTTCATGCTGAGCAATCTTCTTTTCTGCAATTAGCTCTCTTCACTTCAAAGCGATATGAGCATTTTGTTCAGATTTGTTTTAGAATACAGCTCTTGGCTACCTCTCCAATCCGTTCATAGCTGATGCTTGGCAATCCGCTTCTGCTGGATCACTTGATATTCTTGGCATTTAATTCACTTACTGCATTTCATAGCCAAGGCCTTGGTGGTTGGGAATGTCCATCTGTGCCGTATGACACAGGAATGTGAGCATCAGACACAGGGCTCACATTGCCACCTCCTCCCACCCCCCAGGCCTCCTCATTTAGCAGCTCACCTGAACCAGCACCTCACTCAGGGCCTCTTAAAACACAGCCCTCTCCAGTAACTGAGCTCCTCTTTGGTCATCCAGCAGTTTTACAGGGTCTGTCCCCAGTTCTGGTTCTGCCATGCTGATCATCTTTGATTATTTGTAATAATCTTAAAAGGACTGGTGGATGTGATAACATGTTTTATAGTGTGAAAAAGCAGTGGTAACTTTTCTGGTGTGGAATAGAGTTGGAATTAAAAGAGGTAATCTACATTTTGTTTCATTTTCATGCTGCTACTTAGGGAAGAAGCCCTGTTTACCAGCTTAGAGGAATTAGTTGCAGTGTTAGTTAAGTACTACAGTTGTACAGTTGGGAAACAGTCTCTATCATAGCTGGTGTGAAACTTGGTGGGTATGTGCTGCCCAGAGGTTTCTCATGAGTTACTTTCACAGACTGATCCTTTTCCCTTTTTCCTCTCTGTAGATTATAAATTCGGTGGTGTTGCTGATTCTGCTGAGTGCCCTGACTGATCCTGACCAGTACCACCTGACTAGTGCTGAATTAGGGGGTGAATTTGAATTTATGGATGATGCCAGTAAGTACAAATTCCCTAATTACTAGCACTCATTGCTCCAGCATTTATGTAACTGTCCTATCATTCCAGTAATTACTGTCCTTTTAATTATTGCTTCACCTTTGTATCTTGCAGATGCATTTTTATTGTGAAAGGTGTCATGACACAGTTCAAACTTGTTTCCTAGTAGTAACCTTATCTGCCACCTACCTATTAGTAATCAACCCATCTGCTCTGCTGTGTCCTGGCTTGGCAGGGGCAGAGCCAGCCCTTGGCAGGGAGATGTATCCCTGAGCATGGTGCTGAAAGCCCCAGGGGAATTTTGGAAGCCAGAGGGACATAAGGAGTCTCTGCATCTTGCAGCACCACATCCCAAGAGCCTGCATGTGCACAAGAGCTCACGCTGCTGCTCAGACAGCTGAGTGTGTTCCTGCTCCTTCATGCTGGGTGTATTCATGCACCCCTGTGCATGTGGCATGACTTGCACAAACCTGCCCAAATAGATGCAAATACAAATATCAACTGTACAGTCACAGGCATATTAGCAATAACACAGAGCAATTCCTTCTCTTACTGAAAGGCATCATAGAAAATCTTCAGTATCGTTTCAGAGAAGGGTAAGCTAGGCCATTTATGTCTCCTACAAAACCTCCTGTCCTTTGAGAATGTTTTCTTGTTCCATAACTTTTCCAAATAATTTGATTTAACTGTTTAATTCATATCTAGTCAAGTTTTCTCTCAATGTGATTTTGATAAAAATGTCTGTTTATTTTCATTTCTGCTCACAAGATGGTTACATTCAACATTTCTCATACTAGTCTGAAACAAGGTCTGTTGCTAGTCACCCTGGTGCTTTCTGCTCGGAATTCCCCCATCCACAGCTAAAGGTTCCAAGTCCTTTCCTCATTCCTACTGAAGTCAATAAAAATGTCTGTAGGAGAAGCAATAGCCCCACACAGGAGAAAAAAATTGCCCATTGTTGTGTCAGAGATGCTGGGTATCATGTAAGGGATGAATATTTCCACAAGGTATTTATGCAAATGTGCCTTGAAGGTCTACATGGAATTAATGATAAGGGGTGATTGCAACTTTGTGTCTTCATTGAAAAACCACCTACAACTTCTGACTAAAAATCTTTTTATATAACTGGATTTAAGAAAGTAAGGACCATAGTAGATGCAGATGGGCTCCTAGCTGATTCTGACATATTAAAACTGACTGCCTTGTCCTAATTCTCAGAGATTAACCTTGGTAATAACTGTCTGTCAGTGTGGTTTTATATAGCTGACATCAGAGGCCTGCCAGTGCCCAAGGCTTTAAAATTGTAATTCTGTTTTGTAATGCAGTAGCTGTCAGATAAAGTACATTGGGGATTTCCATCTACACTTGAAAATTGTATTTTCTGTATATTTTTATCAAGGCTTCAGAAGTGAGCCCTGCAAGACAGTGAAAGGATGGCTTATGGGCCAAGCAACTTCATTTCCATTTAGTAAAGGGAACAATTCACAGGCAGTTAAATTACGAATGAACACTTGAATTAATGTCTCCTTTTATTCCTTGACTCCCTCTGGTTTGGTGCCTTACTGAGTAAAGGCCGTTGAGTCAAGCTAGTGACTTTTATGGTTACTGGAAATAGCTGGCAGGAGATAATTTCTTTCTTCTATTCTTTAAGCATGACTATATTTGTTCAAATGTAATGAAATGTTTTATTATGAGATAAATCATCAGGAAAACTTCCACATACTTTCCTCTTTTCCTGCTTTTGTTTTTTTTTTTTAAGAAGTGTTTTTCAGGTTAGCTGCATGCACTGAAACCATGTGTATGAAATACAGGAAGATATATAATTTTTTATGCTAAAGAACATCCCAAAGTTGTTATCTGTACTTATGTTGACAAATAATAATGATACAAACACCAATAGCCATTACTCTCCTTCCTATTGATGCTCCTATCAATAGCAAACAACAAAAAAATGCAGACACAGAATTTACATGTAAAATTTGTCACTCCATTCCTCTCTCTCCTGTAAGAGGATCCCTCATAAAAGATCTGAAAACATTATCTGGGAAAAAACTTATCAGCTGTGTCACAGTAGTTAAGTTAATGACATGTTTTCCTTGACTTCCAAGAAACCAGGATTCCACCAATATTTGTGTTCAGATTTATTTCTATCTGTGCCTGGTTTATGGAGAAATCTCAATTTCCTGTTCCAGCAGTGGGAAAAATTCCTGCCACCTGCAGAGCCACAGCCAGTCTAGTGCAAAGCGCTTGAAAATACCAGTGCAACATCACTTCTAATCCCAGGATTTAGTGTGGTTCCAAGGGCTCCAAAGTACCTGTTTGATTAGTCAGAGAAAGGATTTACCTGAACACTTAGAAAAAAGCTCTAGGCTATTTATTTTCCCTTCTATTCTAGAAAAGGAAGCCAGGGGGAGGAAAGTCTGCCAAGCCTTAACCATGTGGCAGAGGGAGGTACTGGAAGACACCAGTGTGTGTGGCTTGTGTGGCTCTCCAAGATGTACATCTCAGAACCTGGTAAAATGCTGGGCTTCCTCCTCTGCTGGATATTCAGCTGAGCCCATTTAGTCTCATCTTTCTTTTTTATTATTTTCTGAGGGAGTTTAGAAGCTGGACTAGGGAAAATGAGAAATGTGTGAGCTGCTCAGTGTAATGCTGCTGCTGTTAAAAGACTAATAATCTCAGAGCAGGAGATGGAAAAGCCCTATAATTCATTTTGACTTCCCAGAGGGTTTTGCCTGAGCCTTCTGTTCAGCTTCTTCAGACACACAGATCATCATCCTGACATGTCAACAGCCCAAACAAGCTGTGGGTGTTGCTTGGTTTTATTTACTGCTGTCATAGTGTCAGAGATGTGTGTGTGATACTTCACAGGCCACATGACAACAAGGATTGAAATCCTCTGCATGCCCTACAGAAACTGAGGGGAACTTTGACACTGATATCAGCAACTTAGGTCAAAATCTGCCCATGTCCCTGCCCTGGGTTGGGCAGACAGGACAAGCAGACAGGACAGGGGAGAATAATGTGATGATCTCTCAGCTGAATATGACATGCACCCAGGACTTAAAAATATTAATTCAAATAGAAAATTTTTATAAAGAAATCTACCAACAGCAGGCTTGGACTTCTGCTGGGGGGTAAATGGAAGTTGTGGAGTGGGTACATTCCTGTTCCAGTCAATCCCAAACACCTCCTATGCAGTATGAGTCCCAGATATAGGGAGGGGCAAAAAACTAGATCCCTTCCCAGTACAGGATATTCAGGGCAGCAGCTTCCCCTCTGATTTTATACTCTGGAATAAATGCGCTGGGCTCAAAGGTCCCTCCTCTCCTTTCTCAGGGAGCAAATGCTGCTGCTGTGCAGGCTGTGACCCAGGGGGCTGCACGGTGGCTGGCAGCAGTGGCCTCAAGCTTGCACAAGCAGCCTGCAGGAGAAAGCAAGGCAGTAATCCCTAGCTGGCAGTCAGGAGGCTCTTGGATAAATAAGGCTGGGACAGTGGAGAAGCTGCCTGAGGACTGCAGGGTGCTGCTCAGCACCTTTCTGGCCCCTGCTCTGAAAGCTGAGGGCCAGTGATTATCTCCAGGGCTGGGGCAGGTGATGAGGGTCTGAGGTCTTCATCACTCCACACTCAGGGCAGCCAGCCTTGCTGGCTGCTCCTCCCTGTCCCTGCAGCACCCACCATCAGCCTCCCCTGCAAGAGCAGTGGGGAAGGCAAGGAAATACTTTTGAGGTGATTTGAGGGAGCTAGAGCTGCAGCTTGCTGTGCACACAGGTACCCCATGACAGGAGCTCTGCCCAGCCCCAGCAGCATCTTCTCTCCAAAGAGGCAGGGAAGCAGGATGTCACTGCAAAGTGTAAGAATTTAAAAACTCATCTGGTTTCTTTAAACCCAAGGAGAAAAAAAACTCAACTTTTTTTTTTGAAACCCAAGGAGAAAACTCAAAAAGCCATCTAGGACAAATAGGCTGGATAACCCCTTTAGCAGTCCCAAGTACAGCCCTTCTAGCTATAGAAAGCACAGCATGGCTGGAAAAAAATCACACACCCCTGTCAGTTTCTCATTTAATGTGCTGCATATCTGGTTTCACTCTGATTAATTGAAGCTGACACGGCTCAAAAAACCCAATGAAGCCTTAAATGAGAAAGAACTAGCTTGAGCCAACTAGGACTTGGCATGATGGAGCACAGTGAGGGAGACACAGGAGACAGGGAGCATGAGTGTGTCAGACCAGATCTTCAGTGTCAAGTTCATCACAGTTTATTGGGCTCTGGCTCTGGACCAGTACTGCCACAGTCACCAGAAAAGTGGAACCTGTGACTCCTGCATCTGCTGCAAATGACAATGACAGCAGCTTCCCCCCAGATGCAGGAAGTAGGTGGTTGGGATCAAGAACAAATGCATAAGCAGTGCCTCCAAACTGATGGTCAGAATCAAAATATTGATCCATGAGCCTCTTTTACAAGAGGTTCAATTGAGGTTAGTGACTACAGCAGCTATTTTCACTTATTTTCTTTCATTACCTTAATTGTACCTGGTCAATTCAAAATAATTTTGATTTCCCAGGACGTATGTAGGCAGCCAGAGTAAATGACCACACAACCACAAGTGTCTTAAGAGGCTGCAGTACCTTTTATTAGTAGAGTATATTTTGTGGATACTTCTTCCTCTTGAGGGCAGAATTCAGATCACTTCTAACAGGCACAGCACAGCTTTTACAGCTCCTAAATGCCTGGAGACTGGTCGAGGTCATGCAGCTCAAACACTGCACTGGTTGTCTGGATTCTCTACACGTTATAAGAGGAGAAGGAGGTGCTTTTGGAGAGCAGTTTGGGATGCACTGAGATGTTATTCACTCCTGAATGATGGGCAGAGAGCCACTGCCTCCGATGGCATCGTGTAGCACCCATGCGCAGAGTTGGAGGAAGCCACTCTGAAGGCAGCAGGGCGTGCCAGGGTGAGCTCAACTCACTGCTGAGTGCAGACCCCTCTCCTGGGTGAGACCTGCTTATTTTGACAATAAGACAAAGATTCGAGCATTTCTACTGTGAGAAAGGACATCTGTGCTCCAGGGCCTCATCAGACTACAGTGGTTTTGAATGTGCTCCTCCAAGTGCCAGGAAAGGGCACTTTATCCTTCAAGTTTAATCCATTAAATTAGGAAGTAGCCTGCCATAGGATTTTTTCTGTGGCATTTGAGTTCCTGTGCAATCACAAGGACAAACCTTGGGGGTAAGAGAGAGAACAAGAATCCTGAAACCTAGGACACAGGCATGTTCTGGAAAAGGAGAGACCTGGGTTCTGAAGTCCTTAATCCTGCACCTCCTGGTAGGTGCAGTGCCCAAGGAGCCAGAGAACACAAGTGGCTCTGGACAGGTCCTCACCTGCCAGCAGCACTCTCCTCTTGCTCATTTTTCCTCCAGCTTCACAGGTCTCAGGTTCCTCTCTGCATGCAGAAATCTGGATTAGTGCCATCTAGGGCAAAGTTTGTGCTCCCTGAGGCACAGGAGGATCAAGGACTGGGTCTTTTGTTCTCTACATGGATGATCATTCTGGTAGGCTGGAAATAATGACAGACAAGACTTAGTGCCTGTCCTTCCTCCTCAGCCATCACCTGGCTGAGCCTGCACTGCTTCCTGGTGGTGGAGGTGAGACCTGTCCACAGCTGACAGATCCTCTCAGAGACTTGGGGTACATGCTCCAGGGCACATACCCAGAACCTGATTTTGATGCATCCAGGGACTTGAGGACTGTTCCATGCTGTGGGATGCTCCTCATCATGTGCTGGAGTTAGATGTTGTGGCAGCTCTGTGATGAAATGATGCCATCTTTACACTTTGAATGCTTCCCAAGTCGGGGTAGTGAACATCCTGAGCACTGCTGTGTGCAATGTGAACAGCATGTACCTCAGATACCAGCAGAGGTGGGATGTCTAAAGCCATGTCCTATATACCTCACATCCTCTTTTGTGCACTGGTTTAACCTCAGAAAAGAGGCACAATGTTCCATTGCATTCCCAAACTCACTGTAAGGCAAATTTCAGAAATTTACATCTGATCTCCTGACAGTAATGATACCTAGGGAGGTGCATATGAAAAGACCAAATGTAATTTTTTCCCCCAGGATCTCCTTCCAACTCTTCATGGCTTAGGAACTTCTTAAATCTAACAAAAGCTTAAATGAAAGCTGGTCAGCAGCAGTATAAAAAGATAGGAATCCTGTAATTCCTCCAATCAAAACTTTAAATAATAGAATATTTTCTGTCCTTTACTGCTTTACATTTCCTGATAGTTATAAATTTTCATTAATAAATATATCTCTGTAGTACTATTGGTTGAAACAAAAATTTTCAAGAGATTATTTCTGCTAAGATGACTTTATCTGCCAGTTTTGCTCCTTTTCCATACAGAGATATATGAGCAATGATATGCAGCAGCTGTTGGTGAAGAAACAATTTGTAGTGCAGAAAAGCAGACACATTCTCACTACAGATATCATAATCACCAGTAAAATAGTCCTGTCAAAACTGCTCCTGATTTTTGAAAATGCTTAGAAAAACTAGACCATTCATCTCCATGGTTTTATAGAGGCTGTAATGGTTTGCACAGTGTTAGTGTGTCAGCACAGTGTAATGCTGCAGGCTTGAACAGATAGGAGCACTGTCTGTGCTTCTTGTACTTAGGGGGTTCCCCACAAAAGCCAGAGATTTCCTCCAGCAATGCCTGAGCAATGCAGCTGACCCCATCTGCACCCATCTCCCACCCTGCCCTTTGAGATGCTCTGCACAAGGGGGTGGCAAGATAACTGAACCAAGCTCTGAATTTGCCTGCAGTCATTGATGTGATGTGTCTCTTTTCCAGATATGTGCATTGCCACTGCAATTTCTCTCCTCATGATTCTGATCTGTGCAATGGCTACATATGGTGCATACAAGGTAATTACGTTTGGGGAAGACACGAAAAAAGTGAACCACACAACTCCATAGAAACAAAATTTAGAACGTTGTTTTCTATCAATTGCTTCTTTACTTGTTTAGCTGAAAATTGGGAGAGGGAAAATAAGTTGAAGAGGCAGCAGAACTGACTGCTGAGATCAGTGGTACCCCAGGGCCCCCTGCTGCAGTTGTGTTGATTGTCTGCAGTTTCACATAGGAGTAAGCTCTGGGCTAATGGTGAATTCAGAGAACTGAATCTTGTACCTATCAAAGTTAAGGGAATTTTTTCCCATTCACCTCCCAAGCCTGTGGTTTGTTGCAACATTAATCCTATTAATTAGAAAGGAAAAGTATTGTGTGGTTTCTAAATCTCCTAATGTAACGACTTGTGGGAGTTGCACGGCACACATGACTGCAGTAGAGCAGCCAAATTGCCTTGGCCAAACCTTTTGGCTGAATGTTATTTCTTTAAGCCTGATTTAATACTCCATAATGTCAACTATTCATTAGATTCCTGTAGGAAGACATATATTCCTCTATTTTAACTTATGGCTGATGAGTTTCTAATTTATTTCCTTTTTAGCAACATGCAGCTTGGATCATCCCTTTCTTCTGTTACCAGATCTTTGACTTTGCCCTCAACACGTTGGTTGCCATCAGTGTACTCGTCTATCCCAGCACAATTCAGGACTACCTCCATCAGCTGGTAAATCACTGGGGGCTTTGGGGGGTGAAAAACTCTATAAGGTGGAGTTTCTGCCCTGTATTTCTTGCCAGTGATATCCTTCTCATACAGTCCTTGAGAAGTTCTTTCAGTCCTTGCCAGACTGAATTCAACATCCTTCAAGGCTACATTACTAACTGACTACAATATTTGTGAAAAGCTCGGAAATTTTGCAATGATGTGAAAGCTCTCAGCACCATTAGAATGAGACTCATATTGCAAGACATGGATGATGAATAATTGTTTTTGCATTCAGAATTATTGTGTTCATATCCAGTGGCTTATTTTTGGCACTATTTCAAGGATATTTTGTTGCTCCTTTTCATTTATTCGGCAGCTATAACACATTAATTAGTCAGGAGTTTGAGTGTAGGTTTGGTTTTGCTAGAAAATATTTTGGATTCTGTCCTGGAGTCTCCCTTCTTATTGTGCTTTGGCCAAATATCTATGGCCATTATTGCATAGGTGTACAAGATATGATCACAACCCCCTAGAGCAGAGACAAGAGCCCACCAGCCTCTGTCTCACCACAGGACCACGTCCCATGGCCAGCAGGGCTCACGTGGAGTTGCAGAGCTCTGGAGAAGTCAGTGCTGCAAATGTCTCTGAAAATCTGCCTTGAGAACCTGACTACAGATTAGCTTGGCTGTGAACTTTGTTGTGTGGATGGAAAGCTGGCCAGTATAAATAACAGGTAATGAGAAACAGCAGGCAGATAAGTAGCCACACAAATCTGCAGGAAGAGGCAATGTGTCATCCCAGTGAGAGCTGGGATGGATCAGGAGCCTGTTATCCTTCATCTTATTTAACACCCACCTGCATTCACAGCTGATGGTGCACTGGGAGAGAAGCAGAGGCATAAATTAAAAGGTTCTCAGAGGTATGAGTGGAAAAGAGCAAATTTCAGCCATGGTTTGGGAGTGCTACAGCTGGCACTGCTGCTGGAGATTTCCTGCCTGTCCTTTGCCTACAGACCTTTGCTGCTGCATCAGTGCCAGCCCTGCTCTTCTGGCAGCACAAGCATCTGTGTGGCTGCAGAACTCCCCCACCTCCCAGAGCATGAGCTGTAACCACATTTTACTCAGTCTTGGTCACTGTGCAAGAATATGATGGGGACAAAAACAGGCTGGTAGATGTTCACTTAAAAGCTCTGCTCTTCTGCTGAAAATCTGGTGCTACATTTGGAGCTGACTCACTAGAAGGGCAAAGACCAGCTGTTCCTCTTGAAATGTGTGCTAAAACAGCCATTTATTTCCTTGCAGATAAAAAAAAACCAGGTCCTTCTGTAGCAGAAATAGAAGGAGCAGGTCTTGGAAGGGATTTGGTGCAGCAGAGCATTCTGTGATCTGTACTGCTGCATCTTTGGTTGCACACATCTTTGTCCTGCTGTTGTAAATCATATTCTGGACTGGTAATGAAATGTCACAGGTCTTCAGGAGTGCTAAACTGTCAGTGCTCAAAAGGGCAAGGGGGATTTCCAGGATAATTATAGGCTGATTAGCCTGACATTGCTACCAAGCAGAATAATAACAGAAAGGCTGGGGCTGAGAGGATGGTCAATTGATAATGGATTAGTCCAGAAAAAAATTATTAATGACTTCCAGCACAGTTTCATGAAAAATCAGTCCTGCAGGCAAACTCATTTTCCTTCACTGACAAGATTACTGACTCCATCAATAAAGATGGGCAGGGGCATAATGGCTTTGATGAGATGTTTGACTGGGCAGCATGATGCTCAGAGCAACAATAAAGCACCAGATCAATACAGGATGTATCACATGGATTAGGAGAGGTTAGCTGGCAGACTGCAAAGGGTTGTGGTCAAGCCGACCATCTGCCAGTGAGTTTCTATTTTGAGCAGAGGAAGGTCTCCAGCAATCAGCAGTAGATTTCGTGCACAAAAGCTGATGTAAGCCATGGGAGAGTTTCTCCAGGCTCATTGTTTAGAGGGATTGAGTCCTTTGGTGGGAGGCTGTGAGCAGGAATATAATCTGGCTGTTCTGTCATCCCCTGGAAGACCCTACCCTGCATTGCCCAGAGTGAGCACATCTCTGCGTTTCCCAGTGGCAGTACTTGTGACTTTTCCCAGCAAATTCACTTCTAATAAAATCCGTGGCTGACACTGAGCTAGACTGCCTGAGAACTTGAGTTCAGCCACTAATGTTGCTACAGAGATAAATGCAAAGAAATGTAAAAGCCTGAGCAATACAGATGAGCATATGGTTTGACAACTGTGCCTGGGATGCAGTGACCCTATAAGCAGCCTGGGGATTTAAGTGCCAAAACTAGAGTCCCTAGGTTGTTTTGCTGTTTGCAAAAATTGCTCTTGGGATTTGTGGACAGAAAAAAGAGCAATTAATATTAAGGGAGTAAAGACTTCCCTTCTCTGTCGGTAGTGTGGATTTCCTTCATCTATTTATGGAGTCTGGTTGTAAAAAAACAATGCTTGAAAGTCAGAGAACATGCAGAAAAGTTCTTAAAAAACTATATAAAAGCTGGATATATTGTAGTATGATGAGAGGCAATCAGCTTTTCCTGCTTCATTTACTGAGAAAGAAGACCAAGAGATAGTGCCATTAGAGGTTTCATAAGCAAAATAATGAGGTATTAAAAGGCTGTTTAAATTAGATGTAAGGCATAATGCTAATGAGCAGCTGGAAGCTAGTCCAAGTTAAGTTCATTTAGAAACAAGGATTAGTTTGTATTTTATCATTTGTGTTGGAGATTAGTGATGGGGAAAAACTACCAAGAGCTGTGATGAATTTTGAACAGTTAGTGTCACCCGTTCAAAAAAGTTTTGAAGCTGTTTTGCATCTGCTTTGAAGCTGATAATGCCTCCTGTGTCTTAGCTGTGGTCCCAAGTACAAGTGGCTCAACTGGAGCCCCCTGTTCCTTTACCTGGAAGGGCTGCATCTGTTGGCATAAAGTTATTACATTTGGTTCAGAGTAAGCACCTCTGTCTGAGTGGGCAGAAGCAGAGGGGAGCTGTGAAGGGCAAATCCACTGTCATCAGATACTCAGACATGGGACAAGATGAAAATCAATGCAGCAATTACACCATAAATGCAGTGCAACTCGGGTGTGATCCCTCCTGATGGTTTGCAAACCCAAAGCCCTCGGGGGTTGTCTTGCCCTCACCTCCTTTGCAGTGATCTGCCAGAGGGCAGGAACAAGGATTGTGGTTCTTCCTGGCATTCTTACAGTTTCTGTTCCTTTAAAACTGCTTTGCATTTGAGAAATTATATTTTAGGGGCACAGCTCCATAAGGTAAATGAAAAATCCCAACTGTTCTTTAAATGCATTATTGAATATCTGGAAGAAAGTTTGCATTTGGTAACAGAATACATTTAGCAGTCTCAGAATAACTTTTTGTTTGCTCTAAGGTGAGAAAAACCCTGTTTCTTTCACCATTTCTACGTCACTATTATCTGGAATTGTTATATAGTTACTTTGGTATCATACTACAGTTGCTTTTACATCTGCCAGATGTCAGTCTGTGGGTGATGAGTTACAGCTACTGTGAAACTCTCCATGTACTTTTAGTGAGATGATGAGCACATATCAGTGAGCTGGTCAGGGCCATCGCTGAAAATGTTGCAATGGTGTTTGGTAACATCAGTCTATACTGGCTTCTTCTTTCCTAGGAACAGTCTCTTTGGAAACTTCTTGTTGCCTTTTGATACCCAGCCGCTCAGGTGTGCTACTTAATTGCCATGGGTTGCAAGAGCATCTTAGCCTCAAGGGTCATGTCAAATAAGTAAAGGTTACAAGTTTTGCATTTAGTAAGTTTTATGGTGATTGTGTGATCAAAGTTTCTAAGAGTTACACCGGATATCTTGGTCATTATCATTGTCATTTAAAAAGCAAAAACTTTTGCATACAGCAAATGCAACATGTGTAAAATAAAATATCTTTAGTTCTTGGTCTAAGCAAAGGTCTAAAGCAGTTTGACCTAAAGCACATTTCTTTCATTTAACCCCAATAAATCTTTGGTAAATGAGTGTTTTAAAGCCTTCAAATTAAACACTTCATCTTCTGTCATCTGATAACAGCATATGAAATGGATTGAAGCAGAGGTGCAGAACAGGCTGGTCTGCAAGTGAGTTATGCAAACTTTTTTCTAATCAAAGTGCAGGACTATGACAGTTCATCTAAACAAAATTTCAAAGTATATTAAGTAGCTTTACCGTGGAACTGCAGCAATGCTGCTGCCTAACAATTCAGGTGGTACCAGTCATGCTTTTAAATTTATGGAGAAATGCCTAGAGAACATGAAAGAGATTAACCTAAAGAAATTTTTCCTATAAATTAAAGCTTAAAACCAAAAGATCCTTTCTGACATTTTTAATGCCATTTTATAATTCCAAAGAAGTACCACTAACTTCATAGCAGAGCTTTACAAATTCTACAGACACGTTGCTGTTTTCTTTCAATTTTGTAAGATTTCGATACTTGGGGGATTGTAACTTGGAATGACAATCCACACTGTATTTTAAAGTGAATTTTTTGTGATCCAAGGGGAAAGAAGACATGAAAGGTCATGCAAGCAGGCTGAGGGAATGAGATATGGCTTTTTCCTTTGTCATTTTATTCTTCTTGTGCGTTTGTATGATACCAATGCAGTAGAAATATAATTTCCGTGCACATTTTATTTTTAAGCGTCTGATAGGGCTTTGATATGAATAAGCAGTATTTTTTTTTAAATTAGAAGTCTATCAGGTAATTACTATGCACACAGCCATCTCCATGTCCATGACAAGGTTATAAATGACACTTTAATTATGACTTTAGCATGCCAGTGCAACACCATTGCAACTACCTTTTGTTTGTATTGAAAATTTCGTCATGTTCTGCTCCAAAATCATTCCTGGATTTCCAATAATAGGCTTAATTTTTCCCACCCAGTTGTATTTCGGTCTCAGCTTCATCAAGCCTTGCACAACATCTGACACCGATATTTTTCCAGAAGTTGCAGTATCAAGCCTGGTGCCTGGAACTTTCCCAGCATCAGGATTTCAGCTATTGTTCTTTCCACAGGGGAACAAACTCCCAAGCCAGGAGCAGAATTTCTTGTCCCACCTCATGTATCCACATCAATATTTTAAGTTCATCATTGCAGTCAGTGAAGACCAGTGGTTTGATTCATCTGAACAACCTGTTTTCAGTGGGAATTAATGACATTTTGGGAACAGTTGCAGCCATGGGATGGAGCCCCAAGGGCTGCCTAATGGCACCAGTTCCAGTGTGGTCCCTGTACCCTGTGAGACTGGAGCCAGTTGAGGTGCTTTCTACCATCTTTCCTTCTTCTTTGCCAAAGCTGCAGGTATAATAAATTGGTTTTCCTAGAGCACTGAAGGGGTTTGTAGTTGTGACTTCAGGTCAGACTGCTCATAGGCTGGCCCAGCCCAGTTAGCACAAAAAGCCAAAGGGGTTTCTTCCATGCTGACCCAATGCTCCTGGGTTATCCATTAGAGAACTCAAAGCTTTGTATCCCACACAGGAAGCCTGCAAACTCCAGAAGAGACTGAGTTTAGTTTTTACATCCTGCACCAAGATCTCCAGGCACCTGTGTGTGGGGGTCACCATGGCACCCATGGGTGCAGCACTCACTGCCTCACTGGGTGCTTACACCTCTCATCTCTTCAGGACAGTGAGAAAGCTGAGCTGAAGGGGACAAACCTCAGTATTTGTTCCTCATGTGCTCTCCTGGCTTTGCTGAAATATTTGCTGAAACACTGGTGCTGATATAAGGGAAGGCCTGGCTGAGCAGCACAGCCTGCCCCAGACTTGACCAGGGTTCATGGCTCCAGCAGATGTTCCTGCTTTTCAAGGAAGTGGGAACTTTCTTGGCCATTAGCCTGCCCTCTTCTTGCCCCCATGTAAATCCTTTTTGAGCTGATGTCTAGAAACAGCCCATTAGATTATGGCCAGAAACACAGCTTGCAGTCATCCAGTCTTTGACCAGTGGCTGGTTCCCAAAAACCAGGTTCTTCTTTGGAGAACCGAAGTCTTAATAGGAATTTTTTATTACATTCACAAACTATTTTGACTATTCTTTTAATAGTATATCAGTACTGAAAAAATAATTTGGGTATAGATTTACTATAACTGTCCTTAACTGACTGGATTTTCTAACTCCCTAAATTATGGTGTCCCTTCTGCAAACAGGAGGACAGGTTGGGGCAATAATAATAATAATAACAACAACAACAACAATAATAACAATAATAATATGTGTATAAAGCTTTTGTTTAATTTTTCAGTGCATTGTTTCTTTGCATATACTCTTGCTTTCTTGGTCTCTGGGTGACTACATCCACTATATTTAGAATAACTTTCTGTGGGGGAAAAAAAAAGAAAAAAAGCAGTAACTTATTGAATTATACCAAGCTAGTTCCCTAGCTCTACCTCGACAAAGAAGATAACATGATAGAAACTTCAGTCATGGAATTCAGTAGAGGGACAGAAACATTGCTGTCAAGAAGTGGAAAATGTGCTTATGTAACATGTATCTGCAGACGGTTACAGCTGCTGTTGATGTTAACCACTCTGAACAGTCCGTGGAAGCGCTAAATAAAGAGCTATTCTCAGTAGCAGCTGTCCAAAAACAAGATAATTTCCTGATGCACTGGGCTGAGTGCTGGAATAAGGGTTATTAAGGGGTTACTCTGGATTTACACCATCGTTGCCAAGAATACAGTTATAGCTCGGTCTAGTTAATTGTCCTGACAAGGATGCAGAGCTGGCCTGGTTAAGTAATTAGAACTGTAAGGGAAAAAGGAGTTGTGTGGAAGGAACTATTGCGTTCAGATATAATGAGCTACTGTTGCAGTGGAGTTATCTTTTGTGGAGAACAGCTCTGTCTGTGAACAATGGTTTATTCTAACTGAAACAGGAACTTGCAGTATTTCAGAACTATTTGGAACATTAATTTCAAAGGGTGTGGAGATTTTAAGCAATAAAAAATACAGTAAAACGTTTTTAGGGGCTGTTTTTCAGTCACTGATCCTAAAGCGTTTCACAGCTTTAAATCACTAAAGACTGTGTTAAGCAGGAAAATTCATTTTGTCACTTCTATGTCATGTATGTGGTAAGAGAAAGGCCTGGGGCAGATTTTCACATTTCAACTTGGAATCATGAGGTGTCCCCCTGTGGGACCCATGACTCCATGGGACACACACTTACCAGCACTAACAACTGCTCCTAGAGAAGTAGTCCAAATTTAGCCAAAATAAGATAAAGTAGAATAGACTCAAGGTATTTTGAGATGTCATAAAATATTAGGTGAAAGGATTATTCTGTCCAGTTTTTCCTGCTTTCTGGAAAGAGCTGCCACTGTTCTTTGGCAACCAGTGCCAGTGTAATGATTACTCAGTAAGTATGAGATTTGCTTGCCATTTCCATGGTGGAAGATTTCCTGCTGCAAAGCTCTCAGACTTCTGCTAGTTTGTGTCAGATACAAACCCAGTGTGCACAGAGGAAGAGAGAGCCCACACCACATCCAAAGCAAAGAGCCATTCCCTCATCCTCCAGGGAGCCTCTGGCAGCTGAGTGTTCACAGTGCCTGTTGTAGCCACAGTTACTGAAACTGGTTGTTGGTGGGCAGAGCTCTGGATTTAGTAGATCACAGAAAGCTTTGTAAGCTGTTAATTATAGAATGCACTAGTTGAATGGCTCTTAAATTACTTCTGAGACTGACTCACCGTGTTTTACTTATTTTTGCTTACACAGCCCAACAATTTTCCCTACAAGGAAGAGATTATGTCTGTGAACCCTACGTGTCTGGTTGTGATTATCCTCCTTTTCATAAGTATCATTTTGGCTTTTAAGGTAAGTGCACTGTTGTGTATAAAGTCCACTTCTGGTCATGGGTGGAATGTCCCTTGCTGGGGGGTCTGTCTTTAGAAGAGTTCTGGGTAACTACAGCCCCAGCAGCCTGATACCTATAAGAAACAGGGTTACAGAAATAATGAAAAGTTGTGAAAAATCTCACAGACAAACACAAGAACATGTAGTCCACAATGGGGAAGTGTGATGCTTGTAGGAGGAACTCATGGCTTGTGAATCCTTTGAAGCAGTGGACAAGGGAGAGCCTGTTGAAACAGACTTCTTGTTTTTTCAGAACATGTTTGGCAGTGTGTCTCATGAAAAACTTTAAAAATCACCCTAAAATGTGTAGGGAGAAGAGAAAAGGTCACCTCACTGACTGTAGCTAGGGAATAAAGATAAATTGTCAGCCTTTCCAACACTGTGACCCGTGCAGTTCAGAGATCTGGGAAGGGGAAGGAAATCTAGCAACATTTTCTTGCAATGTCATTCAAAATAGGGAAAGTAATTAGCCAAGAAATCTTTGCAGGACAATCTCATGGGATGGACTGACTGAACAAGGAAATGGTAGAGAAACTCAGTGGTAAAAAATTCAAAGCAGTGGGCACTGAGGAAGCATGCTCTTGTTTCACAAACACTGCTGTGGACTCTGAAGTAAGAATGACCACCTATAAAAGTGATCTTGCAGCTGTTACAGATAGACCTGTGAAAATATCAGCTTAGCTCATTTCTGATCAAACAAATAAATCAAATGCTAAGAACATTAAGAACGGAATAGAAAAACCAAAAATATAAATGGTATCATTTCTTAGCCAGTTCTGATGCCCACTGTCTCTGGAAGCATGGCTTCCCTTCTGGTGCCCTGTCTCAGAAAGAATTTTGTAGAGCAGGTAAATAAATCCAAGCAGTCTCTACTGGGAGGAGCACAATAAAGAACTGTCAGACCTGGCAACAGAAGGACACATGGAATGAAAATTTGTTTGCAAACCTGGTGGGTGAGAGGGCTGGAGGTGGCAGGTACCAGGCAAAGAGGAGATGTAACATCACCCAGAGCAGCTGGAAAGGGCTCAAGTGAAACCAGCACATCCAGATTGACTGTCCAGTGCAGCAGCCCCCTCCTGCTGTGGGTCAGAAATTCAAAAGGAGCTCAGAATAACATCAGACAAATTCATGTAGGAAAAACAATCACCTGTGGTTCCTACTAGTACCCTGAGCATTGGACCTCTTGTAAAATATGCTGGTTTGTTTGCCCTTTTCTTGCAACCTTCTACGAGTTTCTCACACCACAGTGCTGCTGGTTTTGTATTTCTTGCGTGGGACTTTATTTCAGATTAGTCTTGCTCTCTCTGCAAAGCACTTTTGCATTAGATTGGAGAAGTCCCAAAGAGTCACAGTGACACCAAAGGTGTTGCTTCTAGACAACACAGTTGACAACATATACAGGGAATGTTACTGTGGCAAAAGAGGTTGATTAGGTTATTGAAGCTACTTCAAAACTGGGGAAAGAAACCCAACAGATAAGAGTGTATTAAAGTGCTGTTGGAAGCTGTGCTCACTTTTCTGCTGTGATTTAGCAATAGAGTTTAGCTTTCTGGCCTTATATGTTCACAACCATACAGCAGATTTTATTTGCACTTCTAAGAAATATGTGTGAATTTAATAAGTCCATAGATTTTTCAGGTTCCACAAGGAATGTGTTTTAAAAAATTTCTCCGATGCAACCAACAGCTTGTTTTTACTCCACATGGGTCTGGTGTTTCATTAACTAAGTATGTCAAGAAAGCTTCAAGCTTATTAAAAAAAAAGGCAGCTAAAATTGGAATGGCAAAAATGCTTACTACAGAGACAAGAAGCCTAAGAAGTTAATAGTGCCAAAGACTCATTTTGTTTTTATACAAGAGTATATGTGGCTTATATAATGCTCATTCTAGCAATGTATTATCATATAAATGAGTCACATAAAATGTTACTTACACAGAAACACATGCTAAATTCCAGTTAGCATTTTCATTTGAATGCCTTATGTTTCCAGAAGAGCTGCTATGCAGATTTACAAAATCTGCTCCATCAAATAAAAGCTGAACACACACATGCACACACACACACAGATGCATCATCATTTCAGAAGTTTCATCTCTGATAGACTTAACAGATGGTACCACATTTATATATTGAAACTGGAAAGGTACTGTGTGTAAAAAAATATGCCTCTTCTCCCTCTGGAGTTTAACTAGAAACAGGGAGAGGAACCAAAACATTGTGACCTAGGAAAAGCTACAGTAGGAAAAGCTGCATTCAACTGGTAGGAAACACAAAACAGAATCGCCTAATTCCTCAGAAATATTTGGTATTATGACACTTTTGTTTTGGGTGAAGCTACATTCAGAGAAGAACACTAGTGAGCAGAAAGCAAGATTATGCAGTATTAGATGCTGGATTTGTGTTCTGCAGTCATGGTTTTGTGAACAAGAGAGGATGGTAAGAAAGCCAGCTAACCACACACAAGCACGTGTCTTTTTAGTCCTTATCATTTACTTGCACCTGAAGCACCTAATGGGAATTTCAGGTGGTTTCACACAGAACACTTTTCAGAGTAGACCAAAATACATTATTCCATTTACTGTCCTTGTCTAGAAACTGAGCTGGAGTTGCATACCATGAAACATAAATGTTTCCTATCTGGCTGAGGAAAGGCATCCATCAGCACAAGTGTATTTATATACACGTACGGAGGACTTCAAATTGTATGTAGCCAACACAGTGACTTTTGAATTGTGTCCTCTGCAGCTGGTTTGGAGGAGGGCCTTGGTTTCCTCCAGCCAACCCCAACTTCTGAGACAGAACAATTGAGGCTTCAACCTCCCCATCATGGGGAAGCTCCTTAGGCCCAAATCAGCTCAGATGAGCACAAACATAATGAGCCAGATTAAGCCTTTTCCCCAGGCTGCCCCAAGCACTCTGACACTTCAGAGTATGGCCTCTTCCTTGGCCTTTCTCTTTCTGAACAGTAGGTAGGAAGAGGTAGCTGCCAGTATGATGTGTTCTCCATAATATGCCTATAAGCTGCATGTCCAAGGTATTGAGCCCAGAGATGAAACCACTCTGCATGTCCTGGTGTCCTCAGCAGATGGGAAAGGATAAGGATGAAGTTCTGGGTTCACCCTGAGAGATTTGGTATCTCAGCCCAAGGGCATTCTTCCTGGCAGGGGGAGCCCTGACCTGCAAGACATCACCTGGATCTGCTTCCTTCCTGCAGGGCTGCTGGGGCAGCAGCTGGGACCATGAGCACAGCCCCAACAGCCAAGCTCTGATCCCACTCCCAGGAATTCCAGGACATTGCCACAAGGTTATGGGCTGTTTTGCCCAACCAAGGTTATACCACCTGTTCCACAAAAGCCTAGGACAAGTCCCAGCACTGACGATGACAGGATACTTATGGGAGAATCATCTCTAAAACAGGGTTTTATATTGCATACCCCAGTGTGTGTAACTGTGAGCCAACAGCTGATATCCTGGCAACTTGTAAGGTGCCATATTAATTGTTGCAGACCAGTGGTTTTGTTTAATATTATTAATTCTTTCCAATTACAGCATTTCTTTCAGATCTAAGCAGTTGTTCTTATACAACCCTTTTATACTTACAAGATACACATTCTAGTATGCTGAGAAGCTGGATTTAATTCCAGATTTTATCAGCACATCAATCCATTGTTTCTCTCTCTGTTACACCAAGACGGGAAATACATGTGGTCAACTGGTCTGCCATTAGCACCCCTTTGAAATCTTTATATAAATTTCAGTTTGTGTAGAGATCTTTATCTCATTTTCACCAGTTACTGAAGCCCATCCCAGCTCTGTAAACAAAAAATTCAAAGCAGCTGGAGAGTCAAATGGGATTCAGTGCAGGCAGCTACTAACCTGAGGGGCTCTGCTGGGTCTGTGCTGTTCACCCTGCACTTGCTGCCAGTGAGGGGCTACCCAGAGGGCTGCTGTGACCCAGATCAGAACAGACTTTCCCTTGCTGTGTTACAAGAAGCAGCACAATACAACAACCTCTATTTTCCACAAAGGAATGCTGGTCAGTCTTCTGCTCTGATGAGCACAGGTCTGCAGTTCATTTCTGTTGTTATGTAACTGCACAGGTGCTTCTGCAACTGCAGCAGTGAGAGACAGGGTGACAAAAAAAAAAGTTTTGTGGGTTTCAGATCCTTAGGGTCTCAAGTAACCTCCCACCATCCAAAGGGGAAGACTGAAAGCTGGTAGAAGTAGGCACAGTGCCTGTTTCTACATTCAGCATTTTTACACACCTGTCCTTTCTCGTGGTGGTTGTTTGGGGTTGCCTCCCCCAAAAAGTGTCACTGTCTGTCACCAGTCTATGCTGTGGTAGGCAGGAGATCTACTCAGGGTGGATTAGGCCTTTATCTAGGGCCAATTTCAAATGTGAACATTAGTCTCCTGAGATAAAAATCAGTATATTCATATGTGTCCAGCCACACATTTTAAAGCAGTATTTGAAACCTCAGCTAAGTCTTTCAGGAAAGAAAATTGGTAACAGAATCAGGAGCCCCATTTCACAGTGCAGCAGTATTGGTAGAAAATAATTATTAGGAATGAGGTAAATAAAGTTACAGGTTGAGGAAAACAAGTTTCTGTGAGTCATGGTTTGCAGGCCAGCAGCACATGGCCAGAGCACTTGGACAAGGACATGCTCCGAGCTGCTGCCACTCTCTGCCCTATGTTGTTCAGTGTCTTGGGGCCAGTTCCTTGGTGTGTGCTGGCTGATGACCTCCTTAATTCAAGGAACAGACCTCACCCACTGAGAAACAGCCCATGCATGCAGAGTTAGGGTTCAGAGTTGGGAAAGCTGCAGAGGTTCATTGTGGGGTTAAGTATGTTTTATTCACCACATGGAATGAGAGCACTAAAAAATAAATCTCCCACTAGCTTCTCCCAGGTAGGATTGTATTATCCAAAACAGGGCTTCCATCACTTTGGATTTTGACAGAAGGGGTATACAAATAGTTTGGCAAATAGGTAGGCTTAATGTAAAGGGTTTCTTATAAAGACAGGCTGTGTCCCCACAGAAGTGTACTGTATTCAGTCTGTTCAGTTCTGCATTGGCTCTTATGCCTTTCCCAGGTTATCGTATCCGAGCACTGAAAGCTAGTGAACTACTTATTACCACTTTAAATTAACAATGACATTTTACTTAATTCTGGAAAAGATGTAGTTCTCCATGTATGTGCATTTACCTGTTTCAGTAGCCTGGGGTAGGTTTGCACAGCCCATAACTTTGTCTGCAGAGCCTGTCTAATCTTCCCTTGGGATTTAGTTCACTCCAGAAGCCTTTTGCTCTCCCCATTTGATGGCCAAAAGTATTGTCAAAAAGTCTGCAACAGCTGTAAGTCAATCCAGGGTCTGTAAGGTTCTATGAAAAAGGAAGCAAATTTACCAGATTTTAGCCAGTTCAGCCCTGGTGGAAAAAAACTTCCTGATCTGCAAGCAAGCCATCAGTGAGTCACGTGGCATCCTGAAAAACACAGCTCATGTGTGTAGATCTGGAGACAGAGGAAGCACAGGGCAGCTCAAAGGGATAAGAGGCTTTTGGAAGGCCATCAGTGCAAGTGAGTCACAGAAGTATGACTCACCCAGTGAGACACACATGCAAATTCAGTGCTGGCAGTTTAATCTACATGAGTTAGGTTTATGGAAGAATTTCTGTCCAGACCTTCTAAGTAAAAATATAAGTTGGCCACTATGAAAACACAAAGTTCTCCTCATCACCATCATGTGTGATTACATGGGTGTCTTGGTTTGAAAGAAAACAAAGGGCAAAACTCCAACCCCCAACAATGGGAAGCAGAAAGCTCCAGAGAGAATTGTTTCAGTCCTGCCAGCTGTGTTACCGACATCCTGCGGATCTGACTCCAGCTCCTCCACATCTCCCTGCCTCTTATCTTCCTTCCAGTCACTTTGCTCGTCGCTGCTACTCAAACTGAAATCTCTCCTGCTCGTGAAGGTGGTGGTGGCTATTTTGCCCAACCAGTTAAAAAAGTGGAGACAACTAGTTGTTTGACAGGAAGCAGCACTACCCAAGCTCCAAGAACAAAAGCAGTGAAGTTTATGATCTTGCAGTAGGTTTATTGCTGCTATTATTGAGGGGTTTGTTTTACATGGGTTTTGTTTTACTGGAAAAAAAAACAACAAACAAACAGTATTTTAAACAATGTTTAATATGTCAGAAATAACTTCAGATGTCAATAAAATCTATTACTTTGTTGATTTTCTCTAGTCAGGCAAGAATACCAAGACTCCAGACCATTCCAGTCACATGGAATACATTGATTTAATAAGCCGCCTTTATATATTGAAAGCCAGTAAGATGTCCCCAGAACCTTCTCAACTCTAAAGAGCCCAAATTCTATAAGAAATGACTCACAGAGCCCCCAGACATTCTCGCAGTCACTGCAACCAGGGAAGTGACTGTGCCATGCTTCTATCATGCTGATATTCATATTTATAAAGAATGGAAATGCTCTATCAGAAAAACATCCATGGTTTATTTTCTGCACAGAGTAATAAATACCTTTTCCTTGCAGGGTTACTTGATAAGCTGTGTGTGGAACTGTTACCGATACATCAATGGCAGAAACAACTCGGATGTGTTGGTGTACATTACCACCAATGACACTGCGGTAAGGATGTTAGATGGCAAACATTTGTGTAATATTATGCATTTAACGGCTTTATTTTACGTTTCTGACTCCTTAGTTAACTGTCTTAATTCCTTTGGCTGTCCTCATCTGTTGGTGATGCTTGGACTTCAAACTCAGGGGACTGGCGTGCAATGGTTGCAAATCAGTCTATTGCTAAAATGTGGTTTTATTTCATGCATATTATCTGCTAAAGAATCTGTGTTAATCATAAACTACAGTTTATCTCATGGCCCCAGGAATGACCTCCAGTTCTGAGCTCTCCAGCTGTGTGATGATCTGGACTGTGGAGGGACTGATTAGGGCTCAAGGATGCCTTGGTCTACACCTGCTGTGAAATTCTGGTTTATCTATAGAAACTGTGATTTAGGACACTTAACATCTGGTGTAGTGCTTTACAAACTCACAGAGAGGAGCTAAAAGGCAGCAAAAGTTCAGTGATTCATTTTCCAGTGCATGGTGGGGTTTGTGTGGTAGGGAGACCAAATGAAATAAAGATTGATGTGAAAGAAATTAATAAACAGATTTTAATCTCAAAGTACAGAAGACATAGGTTCACTTTATAGCAGTTTAGTGCTTATGTGCACATGTGCAAGACATGACTGCTAAGCAATGTCTTGCTTTTGCAGAAGGCACTGAAGGACTACGGGAAGAAAGAGACTCTGGAAAAGAGCCAGTTCTGTTTGCAGTGGTGATGTCATGGAGCCGCTCAGTTCCACCCGAGCTACACACAGGGGGCTCTGTGCCAGATCAGCCCCTGGGGTGACCCAGGGCTGATGTAACAAGGCTCTTTACACCATTTACATAACAGAATGAGAGCAGCACAAACTTGGTCCTCTGGATCATCTGGGTAAAATCCCAGGATTGCCTTGCTCAGGTTTTCCTAATTGTGGGTGGTCTCCATGCATTGAGGTTTTAGACTGTCAGCTATAATCCTTTGGAATGAGTGATTCCATGCAGCCACAAAGGCTTAGTAAACCATCACTACTTTTACATGAGAGATGTAACTCTTGCATAGTTATTTATCTTCTATACCTGAAGCTTTAAGAAAAACATAAGAAGTTTTACAGACCATGATCACAGCTGGCAACCAGGACAGTTAAGTATAAAAACATGGATTTATTGAGAGCTAAGAAGTATTACTATTTTCTTTACTGGAATCTACTTTGAATAAAACCAGGAATTTTATGTGAAATAAATTTTGATAGCTTTTTTGTTCATCCTGTAGGTAGTTGTAACTCAGCTTCAAACACTGTTAACTCTACAACCCACAGAGCCAGCAGGCTCAGCAGTGGGAGAGTGTCAGCTGGATAATCTGGGAAACTAAACTTAGTTTTTAAAAGTTACATTAAAACCACCTGCTTCACTGCTGCCTTCATAAAACAAGACTTTTTTAGAGATGCCTCGCTACCAAAGCTCTTCTCAGTACTTTTATATTTGGTAACTACCAAATGTTTCTGTGAGAAAAGGAAACCCTTTTATCCCATTCACAGATGACATTATTGGACTGAGCCTTTAATTTAACTTCGTTTATCTTGTTCTTAGAAGAAATCTAAAGCAAAAGCAGGTTGTGAGAAAGGTTGTGTATTCCTAGCTAGGGCTTTGACCATTGGACTCTTCTTCCTTCCCCAGTATTTACACTTATTTAATTTTAATAAGGTGAGAATCTGTTCCTGTAAGGTATGATGCATCTTTCTAAAGAAGTTCAATAAGATGACATTAAATAAGAAAGAGCTGTTTGGGAATCACTCAGAAAAAAACCACTCAAAATTTCTTCTTTGTAAGTACAGAAAGGCTCAGGAGAAGGGCAAGAGGAGAGTCACTAATAGCCTGGCTTTTGAATTATGTATTTGAGGTGGAGGCAAGCTTCATTCAAACCCATGTCTGACTGCTTCTTTCTAGACAGGGTGTGAGCGCCTTCACCTTTAGGTGACACATTCCATATCCATCTCCTTCACATCCTTCCCTGACATGGGGTTAAATCCCCATCATTCTCCACTGTGAGTCAGAAGACAGTTCTTCCCTCCCTTCACCCCCTGAAATCACAGACTTCAGGAGATTATCTTTTTCTGCAAGTATATCTGCATTCCAAAACATACACAAACCCCCCTCCCCATGACCATAAAAAATGTAGGCATAACACTGATGGTTTAAAATGAAGCATGGAAGAGCAGGGCTTTGTAAGTGAAATACTGAGGACCTCTGAGAGTTCAGAGATCTTGAGGAAACCTTACAAAATTTTGAAATGCTGTGATGGGTCACTCCAGTCTGTTGAATTGAATAATATTCTCACAACATTCAAGTGTACTTTTGTATTGAAATGGTGTTCTTTTCATTTTTATGAATGCTGAGAAACTTCTTTCAGCAGGGCTTCTTCATATCAATATGCCTTTAGATCATGAACTACAAGTTTCTTTAAAAATATAAATCAATCTCTACCCTCTTTATTGAAATAAATATTTTTAGAATCAAACCTGATACCTGAATTCTAACAGAGCCTGCAGGGTACATTCTTGTCTTCAGGGATATTTTTTGATATGTACTTGTCATCAGTATTAGCTGAAAGAATCTGAGAAACAAATGGAAACAAAAATCCAAGCTTAAATATGAGACTGGGTGTAATTGCTACAGTTTAGAGTAAAAATTTTAAGCATTATGGAATCATAGATTCACAGAATGGTTTGGGTTGGAAGGGACCTTCAAGATCATTTAGTTCCAACCCCCCTGCCATG
This sequence comes from Passer domesticus, assembly GCF_036417665.1. Lineage (NCBI taxonomy): Eukaryota > Metazoa > Chordata > Aves > Passeriformes > Passeridae > Passer > Passer domesticus. The sequence continues at coordinate 139,206,268 of NC_087474.1, forward strand.
GGCAGGGACACCTTTCACTAGACCAGGCTGCTCAAAGCCTCATCCAGCCTAGCCTGGAACACTTCTGGGAATGGGCCATCCACAGCTTCTCTGGGCAACCTGTTCCAGTGTTTCCCCACCCTTGCAGTAAAGAATTTCTTCCTAATGTCTAATTTATACCTACTCTCAGTTTAGAGCCATTCCCCCTTGTCCTATCACTACATGCTCTCATGAAAAGTCACACTCCATCTTTCTTGTAGACCCCCTTTAGATACTGGAAGGTGCTATAAGGTTTCCCTGGAGCCTTCTTTTCTCTGTTTTTGTGGCTCTCCTTTGGACTGGCTCCAACAGGTCCATGTCCTACTTATGATGAGGCCCCTAGAGCTGGATGCTTTCTTCTTTATTGAAGGATTTTCTCTTAAAATCCATCCTTAGTCTGAATTGCTTCATGCTACCCATTTGCTCTGGTGTTCTCAGCACAGAAATTTCCAGTTAGTTCCCCTGGTCAGACTGGTTCTTATAAATAATGCTCATAGATCTGTTCTGTAACTAACCTTTTATCAGCTACCAGATAATCTGGTTTTTGTCACTCACTGTAAGTGGTTTAAGCCATCCTTTTTGCAAATGTGCCATCTGGAGCAAACATGCCTCCTCCCACTGCAGGCTGTGAATGGGATACTCCTGCTGCCCACTAGGTGAGAGATCCTCCTTCTGTGACCTTTGCTCAAAACTTGGCACCACATGAATATGCCTGGCTTGGCTCCATCAGCAGATGTGTTATGGCATGGGAGGGCCAGCTGATGCTGTCAGGGGAATGGCCTGGACCCCAGGCAGGGGAAGATGTGACACTCTTATGCTCCTGAGGTCCAGCTGTGTACATTAGTCACAGCAGTCTCTTGAGAATATGGATCTCCCTTCTCCTAAGTGTTTTCCAGTACTTCTCTCCCCTCAGTTTCTGGAGGTGTCTGTAGGAGGTTTTGACATGGCAGTTAAGTGCTCCCATGCATTAATCTGAGGATTGCTTGTCCCAGTTTCCCAATCCGTAGTAACCTGAGGATTGTTTTTCCACTTTCCCAATCTGGGATTGCTTTTTCCTACCAGTTTCTCAAATGCACCATGGATGAGGGTTAATTTTCCACACAAGTTTAAAGTGTCACAGTAGTACCATGGAAATGTTCATCCAGTTTGGAAAAATTGCCATTGTACAGGGGCAAAAGGTAACCCAAAGTTAGACATTTGTTCTCTGGAGCAGTAGCAGCTCTATTGTGCTCTTGGACAGCCAGGGGATTTCAGTCTGTCTATTTTTAACTCTCACTGAAGCCAATCAATGGGAGTTTCATCTCTGGTCATGCTGCCAGTGGGGATAAAATGCAAAGCTGTAAATCTCTCTTCAAAGTGGGATTTAGATCTTTACGTGCTTTATAAAATCGCTTCAGTAGATTTTATCTTACATACACGTATCCAAATGGTTAATAAGTTACTTTTTTAAAAAATGCAGCTATATTCCCTCTGTGGACATGACCTCAACTAAGCAGCCTGCAATTAATTGGTCAACACCTTTGTTTGCTTTCCTTTTCTCAAAGCAATAGGAGACCTATCTGAGAGAGTTAGAGTTAGATCTTTCTTTCCTGCTGGATGATTTCTCTGAGCAGAGGAAGAAATTCTTTGGTAAAGTTGGAAGATCCATTCTTTGTATTACTATTGTGTTATTAATTTGGTGATTCATTTGGCTATGGACAGAGGGAAGGATCCTTAGACTCATGCCAGTTAAACAGACTGAAGCATGAGATGAATCTCAGAGACAGATAAACCATAGTAAAAGTTTTATTTCTGATAGGTGCTTTGGAACCTGTGGTTTCCAACTGCTGAGCCAGATTTGGGATGGTATGTGTCAGAGTAGAAGACAGCTCAGAGAAAAATTCTGCTTTAAAAATGTTTTCCCTAAAAATCCTACAAACTTGTCAGTGCTCACCAGGTAGCTGGTAGCTGGTATGGCAGTTTGTCTTCCACAAACTGTTACTGGGCCACTAGACCACAAATACCTTTTTGCAGTGAACAGTAACCAGGGAAATATTTTAAAATGAGCTGGCACCACAAATGCATATCCCTGGCCTGACTCACTGGGTGCATTCAGGGTCTCCAATGGAGTCCAGGTAGAGGACCCTTGGCCTTCCTTGTTGGAAACTGTCTGATAAAACCTGCAAGAGGAAAGGCAAGTAAAACAGGACATGGAGAAGAGGAAGAAGAATCAGGGGCAAGAAATAAAGGTTGTAAATAAACAAGAAATAAATAAAGGTTGTAAATAAAACAAGAAATACCCAGTGCAATAAGTAAAGGGGATGGTTCATTAGTAATCCAACGTAATAGTCTACATGGGACCTAGAAATGTGGTTTAAATGCTGGAGTTGTTTTTCTTCAGACTTGCACTTTGTAAACATAACAACACAAACAATTTCTTTAATGAGATAATCTTCAAAGGGCTCAAGATCCATATGGATGCCAACATTCACATCTTGGTAGTATGCATGTGCCACATGTGCAGTTCTTCCTCTTCTGTTTGATTCTGAGTTGCAGACAAGTATCATGATGGTCTGCATCTGCCAACAAACAGCTCTTCAGCTGCTCCAGCTTTTCATATTCTACTTGCAGTGAAGTCCCATGCCTTGTCAGCCTTTCATCTTAGTGAAGAGATTGGTCCTTTATTTTTCTATTTTTTTCACTTTCCATCTTTACATCTATTCTCAGCTCTTGCTTCCACTTTTCCCCTGTTTATGGAAGATTTTTTAAATTAAAATCCAGCATTCCCTGTGGCCTGAATTACTTCATGCTGCTTGTTTTCTCTGTTGCTTAGTGCTATAGGCTAATTGCATTTCTTGTTATGGGTCTCAACCATTATTAGGTAGCTGCTGTCAGAAGTGAGCTGTACTGTTTGGAATGGACTATTAACAGTGTAAATCTGGGGCAAATACCCTCTTAAGTTTAAAAATAAGACTTCCAAAACATTTTGATTTGCCATGGCAGTTATAAATTTACCTGTCAGCTAAATGAAAAGTTCAAAATACATATGTTTATCTATTTTCCTAAGTAGATTGTAAATCTGTATTTTTTTGCAGTTGACATATTGGAATTTGAAACTCATATGCAACAATTTGTGATAGATTTACAATAAAATAGACAAATCTGTTCTCATTGTTCATAATTAGATTAAAGAGAAGACGTGAAATGGGGACATGTAATATAAGTCTTCCAAATCTTTTTGGGTTCACTAATTTGGTATGTTGCAATGTAGGTAAAAAACAGTGTTTATAAATCTGCAGTGTTTCTTTAGTGCTTTTTATCCTAATGGGATTGCTTCACTACCATCTGACAGCTGCTGCTTTTTGGGCTTCAAAACACAAGTCAAAGTCTTCAATATAATTCCAAGGATACATATCAGTGCAGCAAGTCAATGACAACTTAAATCCCTGTTGCCCAGGATGTATGGGTGTTAAGCTGAGCTGTGTGTGAATTTTCCAGGTCAGGCTCAAGTCATAGTTACACTGTGCACCAAAGGACACGGGGGAGGTGGCAATTTGCTCAGGCAGGTGTTGCTCAAACAGGGAGTTGCAGCAGGCTGTGAGAGGCAGAGTCCCAGCAGAAATGAGCCATGCTGGGGCTTTACAGCCATGGAGTTGGCCTGTGCAGGAGCCCTGCCCTGCTGCAGAGCTCTGCCCAGGCGTGGTCCTGCTGCAGCTCCAGCACGACCTCATCTGCTGTCACCTCATCACATCCTCCTGCACAGCGCTGGCCTTTGCCAAGCAGAGGAGGAACTCCTCACACATCCCAGTCCCTCCCTGCCCAAGGCTCTCTGACGAAGCTCTCCCAGCCCCATAAACCACTGAGATGCTGAAGAGCTCTCAGCTGGCTGTGGGGAGTGGTGACAGCTGGTGGCTCAGGGGTGGCTGTGTGCTCTGAGATCGCCGGAGGCCACGCTCTGCTCCCTACCAGGGAGGAGCTGCCTGTGTTTGGCAGTGGTCAAGAGGCCTGTCCTTCTGTGGCTGTTAATGGTTTCAGCTAAATTATGGGCTTTAAAACTCATTGCATTTCACTTTAGTGGCTCCCTTAGAGCAATTGTGCTCTTCCCAAGCGTCCCTTGGGACTCTTTATGGACACAGGGCTGTCCACTGCAGTCTGTTCCAAACTGCACAGCACTTGTGGGTTTGGTCCTCTGTCTTATGAGCAGTGAGGAAAGCAAGGTCTGCTTTAAATTAACTTAGGGACAGACACTCAGCTTCAGAAAGGGCGAGGCTGAGTGGGTATTATCCACCAAATTTAGAAGATATGCAAAAGTTTTGGGAGTTTCTGGCTGCCAGGTGCTTTATGGTTGTGATTTACTAACAGTAATAGACTTTTTTTTACTTACAGTAATAGAATTTTTTATACAGACAGGAGCCTTTCCAGCAGCATCTGTAATGTTAGCATGGCTGTGATAACGACACTCTTGGGAGATAATCAGTCCTGTTAAACAATTTGGGTATCCCATGTGAGCTATACCCAGATTTCTGCTTGTTAACACTTGAGTGGAAGACAGTTTGTAATTGTAAAAGATAAAATTAGAAAGAGAGGTAGTTTAATCATTAAAAAGTCCACTGAAAGAGTAGTGATCTCTCACAGTTTTCTGCACTCAAGACATCAACCATTTGTTACACAGAGTAGAAGCATGCTTCAATGTCTTCAGTACTGATGACTTGTAAACGAATATACCCTGAGAAAGCATTTGCTTATCCAGAAAATGCTAATTTTGAAAACAAAAAAAAAGGAAAAATTTAAAAAATAATGCTGTTCTGCCTGTACAAAATCATGATGTACAGCTAGAGATGCAGCAGTACGAGGCTGACCAAGACGTAGGAAAGATGTCTGTGACCTGAAGAGGGCTGTTGCTCCATGCCTCTGAATGGAGAGAATAATTACACCATTATTCTGCAAGACTTTTATGAGGCTGCACATGATGAAACAAGACAATAGCTTCCTCAATTCAATTTTCTTCCCACGCAAGGGTAATCACAATCTGTCCCTAAATATTGTTGTATCCTAAAAATTTATACATTTATTCATCTATCAGGAGTGCTGAAAACATTGTACTGCTTCATTGCAGAATTTCATAAACTCATGTAAAGTTTCCTAAATAGTGTCTTGGAGAGCTGGTGTCTTGGAATAAACAAGCAGTTTTGCCAAAGAAAAGCCATACCAGCTCTAACCTTGAACAGATGATTTTGGAGCACTGAACCCTACTTCTTTGCTGAATGGGGTTATAAATTATCTCTGAGCTATTCTGCTTCCAGTTACTCCATCTGTAATCGTTCTAGTGTGGTTTCTAAAGGAAATACATACATATAAACATGAAAATACTTCCTGTCCACATTGAGAGGATGATTTCTTGGGATTTATTTGAAAGACAACACGTAATGAAATCCTTAAATAGTAATTAACTAGCATACTTTGGATAGACTTTTCAAGCAAAAGCATCCAAATGAAACCATAACAGCATCTGTGTATGAAACAAAATCAAACATTTCTCATTTTATATTAAATAAGATTTGACTCAGATATGAAGCTTTGGTTTTGGCTCTATGACCAGGGCTCTTTTTATCTGGGGATAGGGAGAAAGAAAAAGAGAAAGATGGGAACACTTTTTAAGACATTGGTGTGTTACTTCCTCAGAAACATTTGCTTTGACTGGACTCATTAGAGCAAAGCATCCATTAACATTGCAAACTAGCACATTTGAAGCAGATATTCATAAGCATTTTCTTATAAGAATTTCTTCTAAAGGGCAGGTGATGTCATCTGGAAGATCATCTGACCAGGTCAGATGGGTGAAAGTGCCTGCCACTCTCCTGAGCTCAAATGTAGGTCAGCTACCTCCCCAGCACCTTTCACATACCTGGTCCTGGAGCTCTCCCTTCAGCTGGACCCAAAACCTGCAGGGGAGCAAGGATCCTTAGTGAGATGAAAGAGGGCAGAACAAGGGAGGATCTAATAGAGGTCTTAAGAGTCACGAGTGGCAGAGGGGTGCTCACTGGCTTAGAAAAGAGCTGGGGCACACTCAGTGAAACAGCTCCTGACAGGTTTCATAGCAAACCAAATGCATTTCTTCATGCAATACCTAGATGAGCTGTGGGTCTGCTTACTAGGGGCCACTGCCGTGCTAGACATCAGCTTGGATTGAAATGCAGGCTAGAAAAATGAATGAAAGGAAAATTCCTTTAATAACCAGTAGCCCAGCAAGTCCTTGACAATCAAATTTCTGACAGTTTAGAGAATTTTCTGGGCAAGTTGTAACTACATACGCTTGCACTGCTTTTTCTAAATTTCTTTCATTGTTCTGTCTTGCACTTCTGTTTCTTTATCATTCACCACTTGTTACTGTGATCTGGATGGACCTTTAAACTTACCCAGGAGAGCTGTTCCTATATGATTGTGCTTAACTGCAGCATTCTGAAATCTAACCCTTACTTCTGTCTCCAGTGCTTGCAACATCTGACTGCATCTCACCATGGAATTATTATTATTATTATTCTTTCTTTACTACTGGAAGAAAGCTCCCTCTTCTCCTGAAGGCTGTCAGCCTTTTCATACAGTCAGTGTAAAAATGTGAATTTGTGTTAAGGGATTAAATAGAAAACTGAATTCTCAGTGGATTTAGTTTTAATACTTGTTTCTCCACTGGTGGGTGCTGTGTGCAGTTTTGGGCACCACAATATAAGACATAAAACTATTAGGGAGTGTCCAAAGAGGGCCACGAGCATGGTGAAGGGTCTGGAGGGGAAGCTGTATGAGGAGTGGCTGAGGTCACTTGGTCTGTTCAGCCTGGAGGAGAGAAGACTAAGGAGAGACCTCATAGTGGTTTACGGCTTGCTCACAACGAGAGGTGTAGTGGCAGATATTGATCTCTTCTCTCTGGTGACCAGTGGGAATGGCCTGAAGTTGTGCCAGGGGTAGTTTAGATTAGATATCAGGAAAAGCTTCTTTACCCAGAGGGTGTTTGGGCACTGGAACAGCTCCCCATGAAAGTGACCACAGCATCAGCCTGACAGAGCCCAAGAAGCCTTTGGACAATGCTCTAAAGCACACGGTGTGACTCCTAGGGATGGTCCTGTGCAGGGCAAGGAGTTGGGCTTCAGTGATCCCTGTGGGTCCCTTCCAACTCAGGATATTCTATTCTGTGAACTCTTGGAAGCTCATTATAGAAAAAACGTATTTCTTCAGACACTCTTGATAAATGCTACTTCTACAGAGAAATATTGAAAACTTTTGAAGGCCGGCCTCAATAAAATCACTATATTTAGTAGCTTCCAGTAAATCTTGTACAGGAAATAAAAACAAGTGCTACATTAATAGGCTTATTTACTTTCAAATAAAATACAAAATTGATTAAATAATCAGTGATATTTACATATAGTCCAGACCTTATTGTCACACAAAATACTAAAGGAAATAGCTACCACTTTGTGGCTCGAGTATCCACAACGAGCTTAAATTGAAGAGATTTGGATATCAGAAATTTTTAAGGAAAAATAAAACACCTTAATTTTACATTTTCCTTTGTAATCTCAGACAGCTCAGAAAAAAGCCCACATTGTCAAACTTGACAGGGAAACATTGCAAAGAGAGAATTATTCTAAGCCTTTCCTGCTTCACAGAGTGAAGCAATCAGCTGGCTATAGCTGTGTATGCACACAGACGTCTGCTGTTTTCCCCAGGTGATCTTCACAACATCTGTGTAGTCAAGAGCCCAGCAGTACATTTGGGACTATCTTCTTGAATGGGACAGGTGGTTTTGATGGCAGCCTTCCCTCTGGAGCTGTTTGTAGGCTGGATGCTGCTTCACTGCAGCTGAACGTGCTTTAGGTTGCAGTTAATGGCTCCTCAAAGCACCACAGCTGTGGGAGGAAATTCCACTTCTCTTGGCTGGGTAAATGGCAGGACAGCAGGGAAGTAAACATGAAATTAGTAAACGTGATTGCATACCATTGAACCCTCTCCAAAGCACACAGTGGTGTCAGATTGGTGCAAGTAGGTTGCTGGTCATGGCTGGAATCACTGAGATGTAATGAACCCAAAGCACAGGGCTGGTGCAATTAGGCATTGCTGCTTAAAAACCTCTTCTTTCAGTTCAGTTGTCTCTGAACCTGATGCATCAGCCTTGTGCTGTGTTGAGGAGAAAACATACCCTGCATTAGGAAAGGCATGCAGTGACTATTTCAGCACTGCATCCAGCACTGGCTCTGGCATATTCTTCCAATCTGTCTAACACTATTCACCCTGTGGTTACTCTTCCTCTTTTTAACAACAGAGAATACAGCCTGAGCCTGCTGACACTTTGTATTTGACCTGTGGCTCCTTTTGCCCTCTCTTCTTTTCTTTCCCACATACTCAAATCACCCTGAGGATTTGGGTGTCTGAAATGTAAAGGTCACTTCTGCAGAAGAATTATATGCAGTACATTCAGAGCTGTGGTGAAGCACTTGGGATAAACATTTTCAGGCACAGGCTGAAATTTCTGCAAATACATATTTAGTTTGTAAATTTTTCCACAATTTAGCACCTGTCTCATACAGTCATATCCAAGTGTCATGCAAGGGAGTTTTGACTCTGTCTTGATGTTTCCAACATCTTTTATGACATAACAAATAATACACCTGTTTTATAAATGTGAGATCCTTCTAAGGCAAAATTGAACAATTTGTCAGAGATCCAAATGATAGCAACAAGACCAGGACAGGAGCAGGAGTAAATAGCAGTAGTAATGACCCTAATTCCACACAACTATTTATTGTAACCTGTCCCTGTCATCTGTGTGATGTAATCTGAAGTCCTTCAGCATAAAGCAAAGATGTTTTTACTGAAAAAGCTAAAGTTAGAGAAAACATTATGAATGTTCATTATAACCATCAGTACTTATCATAGACCTTTCTAATCTATAGCCTTTTTTTTGGAATTTAAGAAAGTGTTGGATAAAAGTAAATTAGAGTTGTGTGTGTTTCTAACAAGACATCAACAAGGTTTTTTGTCATGGGAACTGCCAAATGCTTCTTACAGCAGCCAAACAGAATACTGTTCAAACTCAAAGCTGTTGTGCAGCAACAGTACCATTCCATCCAGTGGAGAATACAAATGGCTGTTGGAAAAAGCAATCCACAGCTCTCTGGAGAAACCTAAAGATTTCTGTTGAGTTCAGTGAGGTTTGGGTGAGAATGCAGAAATCATTAATTGATCAAATATTTTATTTTACTCATACAAAACCAAGCACATTTTCTCCTTTGGAAAGAGGAGATCTAAGAGCTTGAGTTCAAACAGGAGCCACTGCAGCAATATGAGAAAACATACATGTGCTGAAGAAAGAAAATTTTCTCCTGAAAGTTCAAGTAAATGTGGAATCAGCAACAAAGATAAGAAGTGATTATTGAAATAATGCAATATGCTCCCCAAAGCAGGCAAACAAAGAAACAAACAAACAAAACACTGTTGGGACAAGATTAGTATTACCTGTGTTTCTTCTCAGATAAATTTCTAAACAATGCCTTAAAGAACTTATTCTCCAAAACCAGATTAACCAGGATGTAAAAAATAGGAAATGACATATGCTTATATTAACTGAATATGCTATAGCCATTGGCAAACTAGTTTGGTAATTATTTCTTTCAGAGAAGGTCATCCTGTATCATGTGCTTTATAATAGAGATGCTTATGTAATACAATTAACCAAACCACTCAGATGACACCAGCTAAATCAGAAACAGGATTTCTTATGGGTCAGTTATGGATTACTTCTGCCAATTATACATGACTGCTTATCACAAAATGCTTAAATGCTATTGGGAATGAAGCCCAGACCTCAGCATTCCCTGCCCCACTTGAGTGTAGGGCTACATATCCCCAGTTTCCCTCCCTCCCTTCCCAACTGAAAATCTCATATCTGGAGCATTCATATGGCAGATTGGAGCTGTGGGTTTGAACCCTCTTGGTTTGAGACCCCTAGAGCTCTGATTTAGAGTCTCTCTGTGATGCTTTTACACCAGACTATTGTACAAACAGTGGGTAATGTTACATCTGGCTACATCTTAAAGGCTGGTGTTAAAATGGTACTTGCTTCTTAAATAAATTTAATGCAGTTATAGGGCTTGTGAAAGAAGTTAGGAGCTTCTGTCCTTAAGATTTTAGGCATGCTTGTAGTACTGAACTCTACAACTATTTAATCTTCCAAACTTGCTTGCTGGTCTACTGAAAAAAGCCAGAATGTCTTCATATAGGGATCACTGAGTGCCAAAAAATGGGTGTCCTTCATAATTTTTATAGTAACTTGTGAGTGACAATCTGCAAACATTATTCCCACAGCACGCAGGCAACTAACATACATTTTTCTCAATTCACAACAAAGAAATGCAAAAATGCCTGGGAAACAAAATGTGTCAGTTATCTGAGTGGAGATTCTGTCTTGGGGTACCATGTACCTAAAATATGCACATTTTTTATACTTTGTCATTTAATTTAGATGGCATCCATTCTAATCAGATTCATAGATAAGACTGAATAGTGAGTTTCTATTTTTCCAGTTTCTGAATTCACTCTTTGGCTCGTTGACTGGCTTCCATTCTCTCTCTAGAGAGCATAGTGTACTGGCTGAATATCTATGCTGATTTATATTCACAGCACTTATCTGCTTCCATTAGCCATCATAGAAGGTTTTCAGTTAGGTTTGAAGGACCTTTATGGATGGGTAGATGGTTAAGAGTAGATAGCAGAGAGGAAGGACATAACTACCTATGGATCCAATGACAAGATTTGACTGTTGTAATTTCAATGTCTGTGGTCAAAATAATGGTTACAGTTGTGTTCCACTGAGGGTGGGGACCCACAGCCCAAAAAGTTTGTCAGGTTATGTACCTGCAAGTTAGCAGAGGAGCATCCATATCCCTTCCAGGAAGGGGTTTCTTTATGTCTAATGCAACACTATGGAGTACACAGAGTTTTATGATGGAGAGTTCCCAAAAAGAGTCAGGGGGTGTTTGGGGTCCTTGGTGGCCCACAGTCCTCTCTAGGAATATGACCACTGTTTAACCCTGCTTTTGCACTTGTGCTGTATGTTGTATCATCACCACAGAACAGGAAAATTGGCTCCAGAAAAGGACTGCCCTACCTTTGTATGGTCCCACCTTTCCAGGAATGTTCTGTTCCAACTTTCCCACTTGCATGGCCATTAGTGTTTGAGGCATGGCAATGCATTAGCTCCTTGCTGTCTGTCACAGCACGTGTCACAGTTGAGACAGCCACAATACACAGAGTGTCACCATACAACTTCAGAAGGCTTTAGGCATTCACCCATACACAGTAACATCATATCACTTCAGAAGGCTGCAAGCATCTGTCCTTCTTGTTCTTTAGCCCAACCTTTTATATTCTTCATCTTACATGCATTATCCCTGTGTGCCCTCTGTTGCCTTTGGTGGTTGGTCAGTGCCCCTGGGCACTCCATGGCTCATTGCTGTCAGTGCTGCTCACCTGCTTTTCCCAGCTGTACCCACTGGGGATGAGGCTGGCTGCAGCCCCACTCCCAATTACCACAGACTGTGTGCCTACAGCTGTCCAGGCTTCTACAGGCATTCCTCTCTCTTCTCAGCAGTTCTTGTTGAACTGTTGGTGAGAAAGTGTCTTCTGAGGGCCCTTGGGGCCATTGACCCATATTTGAGGTTTGGGTCTGCAGAATGAAGAAGAGTGCTCACCTCTCGAGATGTAAAAGCCTCAGCAGGAGGCTTTTCTTCTACCAGACAGATTCGTTTCATACAAGAGTGAAGGGAATGGAGAAATTCACTCCTACCATTAATTCTCCAGGCCAGAAGACCTACTGGAAATGACAGCGACCTCAATGCTGAAGTAATAATATTGATGTAAACACTGTAGTCTTAGGACACATGGATTTAGAAGAGGATCAGAGCACAGGAAGAGGTCTTGTCCATTATTGATCAGCTCATCTTTATCAGCTAGAATGGACAGCTCTTTGGATGACAGGGCCTGACTGTCACTTCTTGTCACATCTGATGAAATATATTCTGAACCTGAAAGAAATGGATCACAGGTTGGGACTTAGCATTATGAGAGTGCATTGTGAAATCTTCACAAAGAGAACTTAATTCATTTTCAGAGTAACATCTAGATCAGATTTAATTACTAATTATATTATGTCATAATAAACTAATGAACATGTTTCAGTATATTTGAGAAACTAGTGCTTTTTTAGTAACATAAGGATTTTACTAGAAATCCTGCTATTAAATTAGTGATCAGTGCTAGGAAGGAGATTTCATCTGTAGTGCTTTTCACAGTTAACGTGCTTTAGCATTGTGATTTACTGAGGTTACGTTGCAAAATATGTTTATGATTTTTATCATAATATATATTTGAAATCCTAAATATTGTCCTGATTTCCCTAGATAAAAAGTCATAAGATGCTTGCAGCCTTTAAGGGTGACATAGTTTATTAAATGCTTTTCAAATACAAGGGTTTTTAGATTGTGTAGTACATAAAATACTGCATTTATTCAAGCTCAAACACATGGTATTAATGAAAAGCAACAGCTCTGACAATTTCTTTTTCTAAGTAATGAAATTTTTCTGATTAAGGGCTGAAGATGCCAAGGAAGCCATTCTGTAATCTTAACAACATGCACAGCTGTACTTGAACACATGTTCATCAATGCATGTTTGTAAACTCACATGAGTATAATGTGAATCATACTTGGAACTACCCCACAAAAGTCTGTTCCAAAGTCTATTTAAATCTACAGAACAATTCCTACTGATTTTGTATCTTGTGGTTGAGGTTCAAAAGGAATGATTATGGATGTTTCTTTGCAGAAGGCAGGTTATCAACTTCTAAAAGAATTGGTGAAATCCTCTCATGGCAGAAGTCCCTATAGATATTCCCTATGTGCATTTAGACAATCAGCTTTACATGCTCTTTAATGACCAAGAAGCAATGCTGATAGGAAATTCCATTATGAATAATTCATCATCAGCTGCATAAAGTATCTCAGTGCACTTCAGTGATATTCTTGCATGTTATTGAGATATTTTAGGAAATGTACACTCATTCTTCATTCAGACATCTAATTTATCCTCAGTCCCTGCTGGTGTTCACAAACCAACTCCTCCTTTTTCTTTTCACATGCAAGCTAACTAATGTCAGTGCAGGTGCCATTAAAATTGCATGATGGCTGGCATACTTGCCTAAACAAGTAGGAGTCTTGGTTCAAATCTCTCCCCTGCCCTGTGTGGCCTGAACTTGTATCTCCCATGTCCTAGAAAGCTGCCTGGGCTACAGTGAATGGGGTTGATATATGACTAAACCTGTCCTAATCTCCTAATTGCTATCAGATGTTGGAGGATTCACTGAAATGCTTCTGGGAGTATAGATCTTCCTTCTCATGGCTGAGTACTCTAGAAGTATAAAACTGGAGATTTATTTCGACATTGGGCAATTTGTTCTCCATTCATTTTCTTTTTCCCCACTCCAAAATAATTATTAGCTATTCCAGGGAGGGCTCAGAAGGAGAGGTTTTCAGGACTTTTCTCACTCTGGCAGTTTGAGCACTCCTCCAGGAGACAAGGTTTAGCACTCCTGACAGAGGAGAGCTGCAGAAGAAGCAGCCACTGTCACTGCCAGATTGAACAGATTCAGGTACCAGCAGTGAACAGATCCAATCAAGCTGCTACTGGGGTTACTATGAAATGAGAAGAACTCTGTTTTCTTTCATAATGAAAACAGTATACATATTGAAAAGGAGGAACTTCAAGCTAATATTATTTCTTTTCTTAACTATTCTGCTCCTGCTTAATAATTTACTCTTTTTTGGTTTGGGAGTTTGTCTTGGGTTTTTGGTTTTTTGGTGTTTTTTTTTTTTTTTTTTTTTGGCTTGTTTGGGGGTTTTTGTTGTTGTTTTGGGGTTTGGTTGGTTGGTGGTGGATAAGGCCTTAGGGGTTTTCTTTCCAGTAAATTTTACCATGTGACTTCTTTTTTAAAAATAAAAACTTTTTTCCTTTCCTGCAGGTTCTGTTACCACCATATGATGATCCTGTGAATGGAGCTGCTAAAGATCCACCACCACCTTATGTGTCAGCATAAGTGAGAGTGCTGTGTCCCCAGGGATGATAGCTTTACTTTACAGACATTGAAGCAATAGTTTGATAATTTCACTTCCAGGATATAACCTCTGTGGGTTACACTTTGCTGTTTTGCTGACATATTGAAACCTAAATTGTATGACTCATATTCTGTAGATAGTTTTAATAATTTGCTGCAACTACAGTAGTGTTTCAGAAACTAGTGAACTAGTTTCAGAATAATTCTGGGTAGCACTAGGGTTACAGTAGTCACTGAATAGCTTTTTCCACCATGTCTGACATACAGTGCTAGAGAACATAGAACTTTGCATTCTCTATCAGGTTCAGAGTGTAACTTAATATTTTTATTTGTAAAACTTCCAAAGCATTACAAACATGTTTCTCAGATGCCCACATTCAACTTCAGAATACAGACCAAAAAGTCAAAAAGTAACATTCCAGTCCATTCCTCTTCTGCAAGTATTTTTGAAGTTACTATGCTATGAGTGATGATGATGATGATTGCAAGAAGAAGAATTAGTCTTATGCACTGTTCTCATCAAACTGGCTAATGGGAAACATATTTAATTGGGAAGGATAAGTATGGGAAATGAGAATAGACAAAACACTCTTATGTGTAAAAAGCCAGAACTTGTGATCTACATGGACTCACTTTATCCCAGCCTGAAACCATTGTAATGCAAAAAAAAAAAAAAGTTAGCAATTTCTGATTACTTTCTTTTTCTGCCTACCCACCTTTTTCCTCTCCACTAACTTCACAAATAGTATTTTGAGGTCACAAAATCCCTGCTTTAAAGTCCCATGATTAGGTGACAAAGCTGTGTCTTTCACACTCAACACGCAAATGTTTTCCCATTGGAATGTGCCTGTAAATATCGCAATGTCCTGCTGAGTGTAAACTAAATTATGCAGATTCTAAGATACATTTTCCCAGCCTGTGGGGAACTTAAGCATGTAATTTCCTTGAGCATCAGCAGATATGTTTTGTCTGTTTCTCATATACATCAGTGTGAGGGTATAGATTCCTTTTATGACTGAACTGGTTGTACTGAGAATCTTTCTCATGGGGCTCATTCACCCGTGAATGTTTGTGTGAGGTTTTATTTCTTCTCTAGAGAAGTGCCTCCTGCACATGTAACTTTTTGTTTTGATGAAGTTTCTACTTTTAATTGAAAAGAAACATGAAAAGGGAATACAATGTGTGTCTCTACCTCTCCTTGTTTCCCTCTGCATTGTCTCCTCTGCGTTTGGGGCGACTGTACAGGCTGAAGCTCAGCTGGTGCCATTGCACAGCACCCGGGTAAAGGGCAGTGCTGAGCTGAGTCACAGTTTGGAGGGGCACCAGAAGACACCAAGGTGCCATCTCTCCTGTGGCTGGGCTGGTATGGGAGTCCACACCTTCCTGAGCAGGACACCTGTCCTTACCCATAGTGCATTGACTCCATTCTGCCAGCTGAAGAAATGTGGAACTTTTCCTGACTTTTTTCTGGAAAAGAGCTTTCCAGGGGAACACAGGACCAACAAATTATTTTCACAGAGATTGCAACTGTGAGCTGTTCTTGCAGAAGCCAGGGAAGGAAAGGACAGACTCTTGCTACCTGTCTCTTCCACACCCCTGGCAAAAGGCAGGTCCCCATCTGTTTATTGGAATTTTAGTTCATGGTTTATCTACTCTAAGATCAAGCTAAGCAATGCATTTGAATGAACCAATCCTGAAATCCATCCACTGATCATTGTCTATTTTTTTCCTTTCTGAATAATGCCATCTGCTCTTATTACAGGTGTCTTTGGGAATTAATCTGAATTTGGGGGTTGTGCTGGCTGGCTGGGCTTCTGAGCTTCATTTTCTTTCATTCTTGACAGATTTGTGAAGGATGTTAGGCAGTCATCTGTTTGAGAAAAGCTGGTTGTAAATACATTGCATCTGCGTATACAAACTTCTCTACAATAAAAGGGATTGTTTCCTCAAGAATATGGAAATTTTTTTTATTGTCTTCCAAGCACAAACATACATAAATTCCTGTCCAATCAGTCTGTCATAGTAGAATTTTCTCTGTAGAGGACTAAAGGATAGTTTTTTAGTCCACTCACCAGTCAATTCATCATCTTTCCCATCATACTGTATAAATAGAGGAGAGGACAGTAAATTCTATAATTTATTGCATAGTAAGACCAAAAGATAATTCAAGGTTTTAGTTCATTGTCCAAAACCACAGGCATTTTTTCTGGTCTGATGAAGTGTGTAATACAGAACAGGGCTAAACTGAGCTACTCTGAAAGCTGGGGCTTCTTTTTCTCCACACCATAATAGGGATAACATGCTAATTCACATGAAATTTCTTAAGACTTTAAGTTGTCTCGCTGAGGAATCAAGACTTCTTTACACACCCCATGCATGCATAAATGTGAGTACAGTGTGTCCTGCCAGAACTCCTCTGGGATTTGGTCCAATTTGAGTTAAAGAGGGCAGGAAGGTTGTGGTATCAAATCCATGACATTCTTGCACACAGTAAATATCTGGGTAGGAGGTAACAGATAATGTAATGTAAGATTAGTTCTGGTGACATATCAGGATCCCCATGAGAGAGGAGTTCCACTCCCCCCAAACAAAAATGAGATTCTGTGGGTTACATGAAGAGACATAAACTCCAGCTGAAGGGTTTTTTATCCTCAGATGCTGAATTCTCCATTTCCATGTATAATTCTGGGGAATTTACACCACAGCTTTTCTGTAATTCATTTTTAATAGTCATCTGCAACACAGCCTATTAAAAAGCTGTCTTCTTAAGTTCCTGTGTTTTGGGAACTGCTTACTCCTAACAGTTTTTTGCAATATTCCTTGCAATTTTCCTTTCTCACATATATTAGGAGCATCTGCTTACTCAAATGCTCTCCTGGTTTTGTATCTGAAATTCTAATATAGCTGCTTTTTATTAATAATTTTTAGTAACTTAGGAGTGGAAAGAAAACACTTTGAGGAAATGTTGACATGAAGCATCATAAATATAAGGCCAAAACCAGCAAACAGGAATCTAAACTTTTGTAGTGCCAGAAATATAAGTAGATCTTTTGCTGAAATATCTTCTGGTTTGTTTTGTTTTGTTGGTTTGTTTGTTTGTTGTGTTTTTGTTTGCTTGTTTTTGTTGTTTGTTTGGTTTGGGTTTTTTGTTGTGGTTTGGTTTTGTGGTTTTTTTTTTTTAATGTGTGCTACAAGACATTGCATTTCAGAAATCCTACACATGCTAAGGCACAAGTTCAACTTTTCTCTTATATGCCTGATGCTTTTATTCCTGATTGAACAATGCAGCAATGCAGCTTTCCTTCATTCTGCACTCATGCATGATATTGGAGAAAGCAACAAGAAATTTGTAGTGGTGATCTAACAATGTGGCACTCATGCTTGTAAGAACATGAAGTTTTCTAAAACAATTACTAATGACCACCATTTTAGGTGTTAGTCTGTCTGTATTTCTTTGGGAAAACCTCTGGTTGGTAAAAACAATCCAGTCTTGATATGTTAGCAAAGGCCACATCGAATCCATACACAGCCAGATAAAATCTTGGCAAGGAAGCAGAGCAAATGATGACCAGTCAACAAGTTCCAAACAAATTCCAAATTCTTTCAGATTAGGGCATTCCTCACCACTATCCTGTTGGCTAGGGATACCATGGACAGTTTAAAAAATTGTGCCTAATAACAAGTCTGTGCACACTGGTGCTTGGAATGTGCAAAATGGAAGATTTGGCTACTGCTAAGGGCAGAAGGGGAAAAAAAGGAGCAGGAACTGGAACAAAACATGGGAGGGCAACATTAATGCACATCTCTTAAAGAGCACAGAAACAAGGTTCACTGCTGCAATATTGGTTGACTTATGTGCCCTTTCTTTCTCCTCTGCTGTGGTCAGGAGGAAATATAGTTGCTCGTGTAACCTGTTATATTAGCTGTTTGACAAGCTCTGTTCCAGAATTCTATCACTGAAGGTGATGATACCTTTGTCTTACTTGCTTTAATGCAAGGAAATCTACAGATTAATATTTCTAAACCAAAAGGAGTATTGGTTAAATGCCTGCCAAACTGTCTAGTCAGACAGATGATTCTAAACTGCTCCTCTGGAGCTAAGTTTTATTCTTAGAGAATTCTTAGATGTTCTCTCCATAGAGGCTGCTCTCCTTCGATGCTGCTTCTCTGGAGCCAGGTTGCATCTTTCCCATTTAGCCATCTCTATTAGCTGTAGAAACTGCAGTCAAATACCACAAAAAAGCATTTCTTGCAAATTCACTATGGAGATGTTTCAACACTATCTCAGTTCCCAGCTCTGAGAAATCCGAAACAGCAGCTATAGCTATCTAAAGGGAGGCTTGGCTCTGATAAATCAGGATTAGTGTTCTTTCAGAGAAAGATTCTGGTATTTGTAAATGATGTCTCCACGCCCATGGGTTTGACCTGGAATCCTTCTGCACTGTGGCCAGTTTTTCAGCTGAATAGCTCAGCAGGGTGTGGAATACAGATCTGTGACCTTCTGCCTGCAGCCTGTGTCTACCTCCAGCAGAAGAGGATACTCTAGCACTGGGAGTGAAAGACTCATTGTCACCCAGCCAGCAAATGCAAAGCTATTTCAAAGCAAAGAGGCAGTTCTACAACTATACCCTGGACAATGAGCTACAACAGTAGTTTATTTTAATGAAGAACCTTAGTGAAATTTAATGCAGTAAATTATTTTCTTTTGCTTCAGAAAAATTAACTCTACCATAGCTGAAACCAGGACACAGATTATTCAAACATTTCAGACAGGAGAGTTTTCAGGAAATAATGAAATGTTTTCATTTGTAGCCAGAGCTGGACTTAACTAATTAGTCTGAGTGGAGGACACAGGGTCACTTGGAAAGCTGAATAAACAGCAAGGAGATGAATCAGTGTGCAGCAGGGCTGGCTACTTGGCTTACATGAGAAGCTTTGCTAGCCAGCAGAGACAAAAGAGCTGTGAAGCTACTCTGAGGGAGGGAGCTGCAGAGGCTCTGCAGGCATTTCAGAAGACTTCTGTTTGCTCTTTGAGGTCGACATGACCAGCAATAGCAGGGATGAGCCATAAAAAGCTTTTTAGCCTAGAACCTGAGCTCTATCACAACACCAATGTGCATCCTAACTCTATAGCTCTAACAGGCTTCTGTTTCATATAAACTTTCTCTAAGTATGTAAATATTTCTGGTTTTGAAAGGGTTGGGGTTTTTTTCAGATTTTTTTTTTCCATGTAATATTGAATCTGTTTCCCTCTCCAAAACTCCCCATTTCAGGACCCTTCATGACAGTAAAGGCAAATATGAAATTGGAGGTCCAACATGGGTAAACTTTTAGCATCAAATCTTCTGATCCCATTCAAGGCCAGGATGGGCAAGGTGCTCTTCAAATTTCAGATACCATCCTAATAAGATGAGATATGTTCTGCTTTATGGATGGAAGCTATTTCAGCCTTCATTCTATGCCAGAGGCAAGCACAAAACAGGCACCCTCTCTCTTATGGAAAAAAGATGTCTAGATAGGCAAGTACTTTTATAGTTTTATTTTGTGTATCACCAGTACACGAGTTTAAGATCAACAGATGAAAAATAAATCAATGGGACACTCCAGGAGATTGATGCTATTTACATGAATGTGGTCATTCTTGGCAATATACACTATATCAGATACACTCACCTGGGGCAGCAAGGACAATGAAAGTAAAAGAACAAAGGCAAGAGCTGGCAATTTGTTAAAAAGATTTATCTTTTGGGAATTTATAAAGTCTTCTGCCCATTAAATAATTAGAAAAATGGGATGAGTTATTTTATTTCATTGCATTAGAGAAGAGGGTGAAATTAGCTTTGTCAGTTGGACAGAACAGCTCAAATTTCCTGCTATTGTGTGATCCTGCTGCTTTGCTTCTTATTAAAAAAAAAGCTAAAGAAGTTCAAAAGGCTCTTAGAAACAATTTGATCCACTAGTTTTGGGTGGTATTATCTTAAAAAAAATTGACTTTGCTTATTTTTAATGCAAATATTTTCCTTTTAAATACATATTAGTATTAGTCGTGGTATCTGTGGCCCTATGTTCATCTAGAACTGACTGGATTCTGTTTCAATGTATATTTTCTTTGTGGTTTTTTATCTTGTGAATTGTCAGGGAAAAAAAGCCCAAAGCACAACATAATATATTGTTACCTTTTGGTTACTTATTCCTCTCTGCAATTCAGTTATTCAGCCTGGATAAAAAGTCCTGACATAGTAATTTGGACAAATAAGTTTCAAATAAAGTAATGTATCATTACACTCAACAGACACTGTGTAAGCACTCCAGGGGTCTAGAAAAAAGGTTAAAAAGGGAAGCTCAGAAAAATTCCTCTGTCAGCTGTTGCACTCCTGTGAGCACCAAGCAACAGAACATGCATGGTTCCATAATTGCCACTGTGCAGGTGTAGAGCAGCACCACTGAGATGTGAGCTGCCTTTTCTGTGGCTCTGGTGCAAGAGGCTGCACCAGCAGTACAGTTGAGCTCAGACCAGTTCATTTTACATGACCAGCCTGAGGATGAGCTAAAAAAAGGGTGTCTAAGAAAAAAGGGAGATGGATGTTTAAGGAAACAAACAAACATCTACCAAACAGCTCTGTCTCAGGGGTTCTGAGACCAGACAGAGTCACAAGCTGGGAAAGTTTTAGGATGTGATCTCTGGCTGTATTCATGGTGTCTACATGCACCCAACACACAATGTCTTTCCTGGCCATGATCTAGATCCATACTTAGCTCACATTCCTTCTGCTTGTTCCTTTTTCAGTTATAAATCGCCTCTGTGGCAATGCTTTTCTGAAATGCAGTCAGATTAGATCTACTACATTTCCTTTGCCTCAAAAATAGCCACAACAGGTTGGATGAGCACATCCTAATGTTGAGAAACTAATTCTGTATTTATCACCTGCTCATGTTTTGAAACATCTGTAATTTTTTGTTGTTGTTGTTCTGAAGTGTTTAGTATTATCTGAATCAGAACAGAAGCTGAGATGGCATTTGTACAAATCATGATGGTCTGAGGTTTTTATTGCTTTTCAATTTGATATACCTGTGCTGGGATAGAATTGCCTCCTCCCCTTGATGTGAATGTGTTTTAAGGTTCATGTCTCCCTTGTTTGTAGTTGCTGCAACTCTTGCTCATTATCCTGCCTTTGTCTGTGTTGACTGTAATAAAATATTTATAGACAGCAAAGTCTTTAGCATTGCACAGTCAAACAGAAGCAAGACAGATTTCTCAAGGACATAGATAAAATTTTTGTTAGTTTCTATTGCAAACAAGAAAAATTGAGATCTTAGTAGTTTTAAATAAATAAATAAATAAATGTAAATGGTTGTTAGTGCAATAAAAAGTCTATGGCTTTTGCCAGTGGAGGAATTCAGCTTCTTAATTATTGACATGCAAGATTTGAAATGCTTATAAACAACATCATAATGTTGTACTATTAACTGTCTTTATTAGTCTACAGAGAGATTAAACCATAGCTTTTAAATCACTTAAAATATTTGTAGCTGACAGCCTTATGATTGGAAATGTAGAATATATGTGCAATACTAGGTCTCAGGGTTTATAAACCACACTGTACTGCAATTAATCAAGAAGAATTTGCAATGCATGTGCAAATTTGAATCTATCAGTGGAAGCATCAGTCTTAATTGTTTAATTAGAAGAGACACCCTTTCCTGGGTCCAGTGCTGGCTGAAATCAAACTGTCTCAGTTGACTCTTGAAGTCCAGATCAGCAAAAATGCAATTTCCTGCTAGTTACAGTGAGTTTTCTTGAATTCCTACAATATCTTGAAAGCAAAACTTTATCAATCTTTTCTTTCTCTACTATTCTTCCTAAATACTTTCTTTCTTTTTCTCTTTTCTTTTCTTTTCTTTTCTTTTCTTTTCTTTTCTTTTCTTTTCTTTTCTTTTCTTTTCTTTTCTTTTCTTTTCTTTTCTTTTCTTTTCTTTTCTTTTCTTTTCTTTTCTTTTCTTTTCTTTTCTTTCCTAGACATCTACTGTGGTTCAAACTACTGTAATGTAAAGCAGGTATGTTACAGCTGGTCAGTAACACTGACCAACCATTACTGGTCATTTGTCAATTACCATATGATTCTCCATTTTTTATCACTTAAAAATCACTTAAAAGATAAGGATATCTGGTCTGAGGCTAAATTGAATCTGCTTTCCTGAAGAAGTAGATAATTTTCTCTGTCTCATCATCCATCTAAAAAACATCATCCTTTTGCTACATCCACAGGTTCTATTTTGGATGGGCACTCCACTTTTTTCTTTGCTGCTTTGAGCATTTCTTCCTGTAGCCAGCCACCTGCTTGACACTTACATGATTCTAATTTGTACATGGTACATTATACCACCTCTAAAAGGAAATGAAGAGACGGATATTTTGCAAACCCATACTGTTTTCTTACTTGAATCCTTTGCATTCAGCTGACATTTTCTGTAATTCCAGGAAAATGCTGCTGGTTAAAAACAAATTCAGTAAAGACTCAAACACAGATGTAATGAAAAGTGTTTATTTCTCACTTGTGGTAAAAAGGACTATCCTGAGTGTTAGTGATAGATCAATGATACACAAATTGCACAGTTCTGTTCACAATTCATGGTTTGTAAACTTCATTATATACATATAAAAACAGGGGAACTGAAACAGATCAAAGGGTTTGAAGGAGTATGAATAAGTAAAGAGCTCGCACATCTCTCCCACACTTCTGTGGTAATCTTGCTGTGTTTTATTTCCAGATGTTTGAGGACTAGAATCTTGACAAGATGTACTTGAATCTAAGAATAATTTCACATTCTTAAAGTAAATGAAGAAGGCAAGTAACTCCCTGGTGTGCATGGCTGGACATGCAGGCTCAGGCCCCTTTTGCCTTGCTGTCTCTGTCCCACTGCAGACTTCCATCTTGCTGGGTGCCATGGATAGCAGCTGAGATCAGCCATAGGGGCTCAGAGAAATGGACACAAGGGAAAATTTTGATTGTTGAGACCCACATATTCCAATTAACTAAGTTCTTCCTACTGAAATTTTCTTGGAAATTCCATTTGACTCTTCAAATTTTTTTGGAACAAGAAAATCAGAACTCATGCACATGGTAACTGAAAAGCAAGCATTTGCCTTATACATAGGTTATACATTTTCTTAATTTTCTTCAGAACTGTGTGGCAGCTTATGATTACCATCCAGCCTGGATAATGTTTAATGTGAAAAAAAATTGATATATGATCAAATAGGCAGGACTCAATGAAGTTATTTACTTATTTACTGTTAGTTATTTACTGTTAGTTATTTACTGTTGGTAAAATACATACTGAATTCACCTGCAGACAGCACTCACCTAGTTTATCTAGCTGAAAAGTTGTCCAGGGGTTGCTACTCTGCCAAGTATATTCATGGGCTTTACTTCTGCTTAACTTTGAACATGTGAGCAGGAAAACTGCATTTTCAGCATTTCTCTTGGTTATTTAAGCCATGCCGTGCCAATTCAACTCTCCTTCAGAATCCAAGATAATGTTTTCTTACTCAGTTCTGGGACAAAATGGACATCACACACACAAAAAAGCTCAACTTGGATCTTACAACATAATCCAGAAAGCATGCAAATTGCTAGCTCTAAATCAGTCCTTGCACAATGAAGAATATTCTGAATGTAATAATGTCTTTGGATTCTTGTGTGTGTCTGGATCTTAAATGAAATAAGAAGTTCTTCATGAATCTTATGTAACATCTGTGTGGTGCTCAAAATAAGCACCCAAATATCATCCAAACTACAACTCTGGCAGAATTTAGGCAGTATGAGTCTTGACCCAATGGTGTTCATACAGAATTATATAGATCAAAGAATAAAAAAAGAAAATTATATCAATATTTAAAATGTAGTGTTTCAGATGCCCAGCAGCCAAAGGGTAGCCAGTCCAATCAGATCCCTGGGGGGTTTTGTAGCAGAAATACCTACCTGATCTGTCATTGCTGTGGCTCCTGGCTTGAGATTTCCTCCAATTTCCTCTTTAGTGATGATATTACTACCTTAAAAAAGAAAGAGACTCTCTTGTAGCAGATATCAACAGGAGTGTGGTACTTAAACTCATAAGTACATCTTGAAAAGAAAAAGTTAAAACAAAAAGTATAATTAATGAATGCTGTCTGGCTCTGCGTGTCTCAGATGAAATATGTTCTGTTAAAAGGCCATTCTTTAATATACATTATATATCTATTATATACATCATAGTTGCCCAACCTTGGTTGCCATCATGGGTATTAATATACATAATAGATGTGTACATATATATGCATATATACAAAACTTTGGTGATGATTTAATGTTGTGTACTGGAAGCATCTTTTCTTTTGGCTATGGTACAGCTGTGATCTGAGCCACAGTTAAATCTGATTCATGAACCATCTTGGAGAGATAACAGGAGGCACCAAACCCTGCATTGAATTTAGATTTAAAAGAGATTACTCACAGTCTTTAAGTATATCTTCAGAGATTTTGGTGGGTTTTTTTAAAAAAAAATCATATCCTTAAAAAATATTTGACTCCTGAAAGTTTGCAATGCCTGCAATGCCTAGGTTTGTGGAAATCACTCCAGAAACTTGGTTCTTCATGAAGTTCACAATGAAATGTAAATGTTAATCCCTTTGTTACAATCCTGTTCTAACATCCAGAAGACAAGGAGTCTGGGTTTTGCTGCCAGGGCTGTGCAGAGCACTCTGGGAGCCACGGAGGGTTGGCAGGTCTGTCCAGCTCTCTGTGAGACCTTGGGCTGGTCACCTGTGCTGGCTCTCAGTTGCTCTTCCAGGACAGATGCTCCAAGCCTCTGTGCAAACAGCAGTTAGCAGCAGCCAAGTCACACCTGCACCTCAGTCTGTCCTGCAAAAAACACTAGGAGCCACGTCTGTGTTTTGTGAGGTTTCTGCTGGGCTGTGCCGCTTGTGATGTAAGAGCACACAGGGGAACTCAGGAGGCCAAACAACTGCAAGGAGCTTGTGCCTGTGCTGGGCACCAGCCTGCTCAACCTTGTACAAACTGGTGTCTTTCTCCACACCAGATCCCTCTGGGCCAAGGCAGGAGGTGAATGCCCAGCTCCACAGCTGGAGAAAACGTGGTCTGCAACGCAGAACTGCAGGCACCAAGGGAGCAGTGCAACTGAGCAAGTTGAAGGTTGGGCAACCATTGAATATGCTCTCTAGGCATCACTTTTAGAATTAAAATACAATATTTTTTTGAGTCTTCAACATACAAAAAGATAAATAATTACCCCAAAGTGGTTATTTTCTGCATTAATTTATGGATTGCCTTACAACAGCAGTTCTTTATTAGTCAAAAATTTACAAAGAAGAAAAAAGAATTCCCTTACAAAATGTTACAAAATGTTATAAAATATGAAGGATGGAGATGTAGATAAACCAGCCTGTTTCTAGTCCGATTTTTCTTTCTGCAGGTTTCTATAATTAAGTGCTATGACATTTCTGTTGGCTGCATTAAAGACACCTTTTATTGAAGTTTTTTTTCCTTTATATGCTTACTTATATGGTGTTCTTAAGTCACCTCCTAAATCTGAGTTATTAAAGGCATTGCATTTTCTGAGTTTTTCACTGGATGGCATATTTTCCAGTTCTCTAATGGTTCTTTCAGTTCTTTGCTACACCACTCCAAGCTTTTTTAAACATTCTGCTTGAATCATTCAGAGCTTTAAGGTATAGCCAAAATAGAATATGTTTTCTTTAATGTTGTGGATAAAGGATTTAAAGCACTATGGAGTCAAAAATTTATCCTTGCAGTTTGTCTTGAAACACACTCAGTAAGTATTCTTTGCTCACATACAGCTGAGATTCATCATGTTTTGCAATCTATTTCATATGTGCAAAGCTATTGCTGCAGCATTATAGCTCCCTAGTCAAAATATTGTGTTATGTGAGTGCCTAAGAAATGTCCAAGTGTATAATGTTTACACTCAACCCCATACTGATCCTTTCATAGCCCATTAAAAAGAAAGAAAAAAGAGATATTTTGACAAAATCTGTTTCCCTGAGCAGTCCTGTGCTCTATTACCAGTTTTGTGAATAATGCACTGAATGACAGTATTATGGAAAAATTTAGGTAGGAAGTGACCAAAAAATGCCCAAGGATGGTGTCCAGCATCTCCAAGTTATAACCTCATATGAATGTTATGTTTTACCTGAAGTCAAAAAACTTTACCTTAGGAACTCTCCAAAATATGATTTTTTTTAGTACAACCACTGGTGGTGGTGGTGGTGGAATCTGCCAATATTTTGGCTCCGCACCAATCACTGTGTTTTAAAAGACTGAAGAGGAAGAAAACTTTGAAAAAGAAGTTGTAGTGAACGGATGAATGCTTAAAGGCTTCTTGAAAATACTACTAGATAGTAGTAGATATGATATTGTAGGTATAGAATAGCTTAATTTAATGTGTACCTGGTAATGTTGGGGGGAAAAAATCAACTCTCCCTGCCCCTAAATATCTGGAAAATCCATTCAAATGTAAGATGATTTTTCACAGGAAAATGCATAAAAGCAAAACTACTGGGAAAAAAAAAAGTTATGAGATGCTACAGAAAATCTGTGGTAATCTTGGTATGGTTTGTAGCTAAGTTAAACCTGGTTAGGTAGTGAAAGGATACTTCTAATACTGCCCCTGAATCCAACCCAAAGGAAAAGTTTCATTCACAGTTAGATAAATAAAATATTTTTCTTTAAAAGATAGAAAATGTTGATAAAATGGCCATAAATACTTTTAGACTGGAAATTAGTAGGAAGTGTCTAACTACTATGAAGGTCTGACACAGTCCTCTAACAGCAGGAGGAAAATCAATTCACTGCTGTTTTACTTAAAGCACCTGCTTACTATGTAAAACCTACTTTCCGAAATGTGGTTTTTGTATTAAGTGATTGCCTGTAATAACTGAGAAGCGCCTACATCACTTCTTCCAGACTGAGAGTAATCCTTCCAGGCACTAAGAGAAGACAGGAAAGGAACAAACAGACTCAAAGTCTCAGGTGTCTAGTTAGCAATCTTCATGAAACTTAAGAATGGCCTGAATTTTTTTTTTTTTTTGGCCAGATTTTTGATTCTTTGCATATCAAAGCATGGCTTGATAGAAGCCTCCAGCTTTTTCTTACTTAACATCTTCCAATCTTCCTCTACCCATTGTATCAAATGCTGACAGTCTGAACAAAGGCTCTCCCAAATCAAAAAGTCACACGATGGGAGGAGAGGAGAGAAGCTCATAATTTGAAAAAGGACAAGTGGCAAAGAGACTGGGACTTCGAAATGTGGGGATACACAGTACTTCTGGTGTGGTATAAATAAATACCAAAGTCAAATAAAGTCAAATAAAAGTCCCCTATCTTCTATGCTGTCTCTTATGAAACAAAGAGATGCTTTGTGCTGACTTGCTGCCATCATCCTTTCCTCCAGTCTCCCACTGGGATACCTTCCATGTGTTGAGCTTGCCAACAGCAGCAGGCTGCAGGGCCTCTGGGAAGAGCCATGGCCTCTGGGAAGAGCACTGGTGATGGGGTCTCTCATGTAGAAATCAGAGCTAAAGCCAGCAGAGCTACTCTGGGCTCTCACATGATCTTGTCACTACATTTTCTCCTGACTTTTGTCTTCCTCTGGCAACTCAGGTGATGCCTCAAGTCACAGCACAGGGAAATGGAAGTGCAGTTTCTGTATTTTCAGACAGCACAGCGTTAATAAGGACTGTGGCTGGGTCCTATGCTACATTACAAGGAGAAACAGAATGGGAGAATTGTTCTGCACTTGGCTCTGCTGGGTTTGCCATAATGTCTATCAGTGCTCAGTTACATTTCTATTTTTTCCCTTTTCTCTGAATACAGGAAAGGCTCAGGAGCCAGTGCTCAGAATTAAAGATAAGGTGAATCCAACCTCTTTCAGTTTTAGATTTGCTTGTTATCTGTATGCTTCCTTTTAGAGATTATATTTTGTACACTCATATCACAGGAAATTAATTGTGCCTTACAAAACTCAGACAGAAGTATCTCTGTTGATTGCCAGACTTACTCATTATTCCAGCAACTCTGCGGGGTAAAAGTCTCCTCTGTCGGACTCCTCTGGCACCTGATGTACTTCAGTTGGCATGCCTTGGCGATTTTTGTCTTTCCTGTTGGACAGTGACACTGAGCCAGGCTCACCTCTGCAATTTAAATGGCTTTCACTGGGTTTTTTGTTTGTTTGTTTGGCAGGAAACAGAAATCACAATTGCTTGGGAACAAAGCAGAAATTTTATCTTTTCTTCTTCATACATGATATTGATACAAACCCCACACTCAGTTTTTCCACCTGGACTACTGACCGCGCCGCTGCTGTGTCAGCGAAGAAACGACGGTCCCTGCTACTCGGCCAGCTCATTCCACGCTTTCCTCAGCGCTTTCCCCGACGGAGGCTCCCACCGGTTCGCCGCGGTGGCAGACACCGCATGAATCACCAGGGACTGTTTGCCTTGGCCCGCGGGTCCTGCGCTCGGGGAATGGGATTTCCATTCCCCGGCGTTTCCCTTGGTCGGCTTCCCTGGAAGGCTGCGGCCCAGGGAGCACGGCGCTGGCCGGGGAAGGATGCGCTGAGCCGCCAGACAGAAACCACACCGCTTTTCTCTAGCGGGACCTCACTCTCCCTTCCGCGAGAGCCCGCTCGGCCCGAGCAGCGCTGCTCCCGGGGCTGCGGGAGCTCCCCTCGCCGCCCGCCGCAGCGCAGGGACAGCTCTGGCAGGGAGGAGCCGGCAGCGGGGCCGAGGTGCGCGGGGCGGCGGGGCCGGGCCGGGGCCACCGCGGCCGGGAGCCCAGAGGGGCCGGCAGCCCTGTCCCTGAGGCGGCTGGCGGGAGGGAGCGGGTCCCGCGTCCTTCGGGACCAGGCGGGAACGCCTGGGGCCGACAGCCCGTATCCCGCAAGAGCCGTCGATTCCCTCTCTTTCCTCCCAGCAGGCGTGAGGGAGCGGGAGAACAGCCCGGGTCCCACACACGGGCCAGGCGGGAAGGAGTGGGACGGCAGGTCGTACCCCTCAGGGGGGCAGGAGTGAAGAACCGCGTCCCTGACGGCAGAGGCGGCTGAGGAGAGAGGAACGCGGCTCTCCGCGGCTCCTCCCGGCGCCGCGCCGGCTCTGGAGGTCTGGGCAGGGCAGCCGGTGTCTCCATAGCGGGACTCCCCGCTTTCCCTCCCCTCAGCTGAGCCGGGCTCCTGCCGCCGGGGACGGGGCTGGCGGGAGGCGGCTGCTCCCAGGGGGCGGGCGGGGGAGCGCCGTCCGGGGCCGCGCCGAGGGGAGGAGGCTCCGCGCTCGCTCCCGGCCGCCGCCGCTGCCGCGCCGAGCGGAGCGGCCCCGCCAGCCCCTCAGGTAAGCCCGGCTCTGCCGCCTGCCCTGCCCCGCCTCGTCTCGCCTCTCCCGCCCGCCGGGCGGGTCCGCGGCGCTCCGCCCGGGGATACCGCACCCCGCCGTGTCCCGCTGCCATCCCGGGTCTCTGCGCTGCCGGCGGCCACCCCGCCCCAGGGCCCCGGCGCGGCGGAGGAGCGGCCCTGCCCCGGGGGCCCCGCCGGGTGGGGGGCGGCCGGGAAGGCCCCGCGGGCGGCGGGGGCCCGGCGGGGAGCGGGAGGCCGAGGCGAGGGGCCGCGGCCGCGTCTGCCGCTGGGTTGGATGTTCCCTTGCTGGGTCCCGCTGGAGCGGTTTGCTGCTCGCGGTGCAGCCCGCAGGAGAAGGGTTTCCCTTTCCTTTGGACTGCGTGGGTCTGAGCGAACTCTTAATTAATCCTCCTCCCCGTGCACGCCGCAATAACTCATTTAACAGTGCTGTAAGGAAACCCCCCCAGTGTGTTGTAAGATCAGCGTAGCATCGGAACCGAACTTTGCTTCGAAACGCGTTCGAGAGTAGCCTGCAGGTGTCTTCACCAGCCTGCAGCAGCGCGGGCTGGGGCTGCTCCCCGTGCCAGGCACAGCCCACGGGCGGCTCTGGGACGTGCAGGGTGGGAGAGGCTGCCAGGGTCACCTGGGACGTGCAGGGTGGGAGAGGCTGCCAGGGTCACCTGGGACGTGCAGGGTGGGAGAGGCTGCCCGAGCTTCCTGAGAGCCCTGCGTTTGCTGGGGTGGAAGGAGTGAGGGGTTTGCTGAGTGTAATCTACTTACCCTGGAAACTCTACTGAGATGGTGCTCATTAATCTGGCAAAAATCATCACGGCATCTTTAAGGATCATGTATTCCTGCTTCAGAAGACAGTTCTTTCTGTGTTAAACTGGTCTCTATCACTGCTAAACTGTAGAATATTGTTGACTGAGAGAGAAGAATGCAACCTGCTGATTTATGTAATACTTCCTAAGTGCTTGAGTTTGCTTGTGGGACCATTGTTCTAAAGGTGAGTGATCCTGAGGTCTGAAAAGGTTGTGTTACATGTTATAGCTGTGTTTCTGTGAAACGGCTGACTACTTCAGAAGAAACTATCAAAGTGTATTCCATCAAAAATTCTCCTTAAATCAAGAGCTGAATAAAATATACATACGGCTTTTCCATTAAATCCTACAAAATCTACAAAATAGTTTTGGAGTATTACGCTTTTCATGTAGATGTCTCAGCTTTAAGCACGAGATTTTCTAAACTTTTCCTCATGCAATGTATATCCCTGTGATATTCATCTAATTAAATTTGATTTATTTTATATCTTCAGAAAATGCAGTGCTCAGTTACACGAAGCTGCTGTTAAGATCCTTAATCCTGCACTCAATATTCACACCTAATTACTTTATGTGAGTCTCTCCATTGACTTCATTGGGATTTGTCATGAACAAGGGAATGCACATTCTCCTGTTTATGAGCTGGGGCTCAGGGACCCAGCTGTGATGGTAAAAGATGTTTTAGTCAGTCCAGGCAAACTACGGAAAGCCTAATGAGATCTAAATACTCTCTCATGACTTATAAACCATCTCCACAGGAAGGTAAAACAGTAAGCACTATTTAATTGTATTGTGGGTATCATTAACAAGCTCTTTTTGTACAGTGTACTCATTATTAGTGTTTTCATTATGAGCAAAGAGTATTTGGAATGGAGTGAGTTTAATCCCCAAATTATTTGTTTACAGTGGTGTTGATACTGGGGTCAGTGTGACTTTGCAAATAAATTTCAGAACCTCTGTATCCTTTTTTCCCTACAAACCTCTCTGTTTGCAGTTAAGTCTGCTGTGGCTTGTGACTACTTCAGATACTAAACTAAGCAGCTTATATGTGTATAATATGTCAAATAATATATGCTTTCATTTAAATACCTACTGTGCATGGTAAAAATGAATTGTCTCAGTTTTCCCATGCTCCTTTTCTGGGCATGTTGTGGAAACTCTGATGTCTAGATGAGATTCAGTACCAGAAAGTGCAAATGAGTCTTTCTCAAAAGAACAAGATAATGAAAAGGTCTATTGTCCAAGTGGCAACTGAAGAAAATCATGGCATGGAGATTGATGCTGTCATAAAATAAGAATTCCCACTGCTAGAGCTTGGTGTCTGACCACTGGAAACTATGCAGAGTAAGCCATACTATGGGTGTACTGTTCTATAGCACCACCATTAACTTTTATGTGGTGAGAACTTACTGAAATGGTCCTCAGCTTCACCTCTGAGCAGAGGTTGGACCTGATGGCTTACAGAGGTCCTTTCTGACCTAAATAATTCTATCATTATATGATTTAGTAGTTATTCATTTTACAACAGTGATATCAGGAAGTCTGTATGTCATTCAGACAGATGACTTTAAATTAAGCAACAGATCCCTTAGTCTTCTTTATTTCATTAGAGCTGTATAAAATTAAATTATATATGTAGTACATATGCTCTAAACCCATTAAATAACAAAGTCTGTTGTGTAGAAGTCCCGCTGTGATATTTACATCTTGACAATAAAATTGAATGCTGATCTCTGCTCTTTCTGATATGCTGTATATTTCAGTGTCTGAACTCATCAATTCATGTGTGTGCTTATCTGGCCTTTGTGCTTGGACAGGCAAGTTGTCCTTTCCCCATCCCCAGCACTCTTTGGACAGCTTCCAGAATGTGGTTGCCCCCCTGTATCCTGGAGCACCTTTGGCTGTGCTCTGCACATGGGTATCCTATACAGGGTTGGGTTTGTGGGCATATTTGGCTGATTACCAAATGTCATTCACCTCCCCTTCTAGGAACTGCTCTGTAATGCATTTTGGGTCTTCCCTGTACTGTTTCAAAATCGAAGTTAATTTACTCCACTGTCACATTTGATTTTATTAGTCCAAGTTACAGCTCCGCTGTGGGATTTTTCAGCAGCAGCTGGAATAAATAGCTACTGGTGGGGATTCAGCCACAGCCCAATTCCTGTGCAAGGCAGGGGCATCTCTCAGTGCAGAAAGCACTGGAATATCCTTTTAGCTGCCAGGGTAGGGATATGTGCTGGATGAGCAGGACTTTATGGAAGCATAGGAGACAAAGATGGAAGACTTTGTGAGTCTGTGGTTGTCACCCTGTCCCCACTACTATGCAGACATGTCTGGAGCAGACATTGCTATCACATGCTAGGATTGTGGGATTGTGTCCCACTGCAGACACAAAACAACCTGTGGCATGAAGCTTCATGGACCCATGCAAAGAATTTGTCCCAGTCTTCACACACTGGAGTACACAACTTCTGGTCCTAAATCCACTGCAGATTCAGGTTACTCACTGTCTGGACACTCATTATTTCAGATTGATACAAGACTGATGTTGCCAAGTCAACAGTTCCTTTTGTTATTGTGGTGGCTTGCTGCACTACTGTGAAAGCTGTTTGTAATTGGGTTGGCTGTCTCAGAATACACCAGAATTACTAATTGACTTTCAGATAATGAGTTTCTCAGATTTATCTCATACTACTGACAGCACAAATGGCCCAAGGTAGCCTCTTAAAAGGAGCTAAAAAATGTTTTAACAAGTGAGTACTGCTCTGATGCTGTGCAGGACGTGGTGCAGGTTTGGGTTCATGGGCATCCAGGTTCATGGGCACCTAGTGCCTGCCTTCAGTATTGAACAGCATGTGAGGAATTTACAAACTTACAGCACCTGAAACTTCATTTCTTCTTGGTGATTTAACTCTACTGGTGAAATGTGGTTGACAGTCACGATTTAGAATGGGTGTCTACCTGTCCTGTGCTGCTAAGCCTAGTGAAGCCTTCCTTATGCAGCAAGGAGTTACAGAAAATCCAGTCTATCTTTTGGTGAAACAGGGTGACAATAGAGTCCTCCTTTCTAATGATGAAGGAAAGATGGTTCTTCTTGCTGATGTGTTAAATATCACCCTCCCAGTTGTGGCTACCTGCCCCCACACAACACCTGCATGGCTAGGGACATTATATATATATGATTTATAATGATGTTTTGTGGGCCTCTGTAGCCCTTATTTAGAACTGGAAAATGCCTGTGTCAGGAACTGGTCCACAAAGACAGAGGAAATTACTAATACTCTGTGTTCTGATGCCCATGCTACACAGTGATTTTAATGAGTAGTGAACTAGTAATGCGTGTGCTGACTTGTGGAGGGTGAAGTACTTTGGAATATATTGTAACTGATAGTTAAAAGGGCTTTACAGTGCCTGCAGCCCTTTTTTTTTAATTCTGAGATGGTGGGATTGAGAAAGAGGTATTTTGTGGCTTTCATGTAATAAGACCTCATTTATTTTTCCAAGTAACTCACCATGTTTGTTAAATTGGAGAAACAGATTGATTTTATTGACTCACATAGATTGCTTGCAGTTCATTTACCTTCAATGAAAGTTTTTGATTCGATCAGATCACAGTTTCCTGTTATCTTAAAAATGGGGAGATAATAAGGAATGCTGAAAGAACTTCAGAGTGGTTCTCTTCTATGAACTTGTCTTCTTTATGACTTAAAAACATTGAAGTTAGGACTGTTGGAAGCTTAATGAGAGTAAATGAGTGAAACGAGAAAAGCCAAAGGCAACCTCTGTAGTGCTAATAACTGTTGCTCTGGTGCTTTTTTGTCTTCTCTTTCTCTCCCATCTATGATAAGAAATTATACAGGGTTCAAGAGAGGAGATGCTATTTGCAGGTGTTGATGTTCCACGTAACTATTGAGTATTTCCCCTTCTGTGTATTGTGTCAGTTTTGTTGGTAGCTGGAGACGGTAGAGAGGCAGGGATTTGTGGAGTTTGTGTTTCTGATTTATCCTTGGAAGGAAACTTGTACTACAAGACAAGGAGGGAGACCATACAGAGGAGAAGAAGGTTTGAGCTGAAACATATTACTTGTTTTCCAATTTGTTTTTCAGCATGATCTGCTCAGCAAAGACAGGTACACTTTAAGGTACTTGAGTGAAAAAAAGGTGATCTTTCGGACCAGTGGAGAGGTTTTCTGCTTCTCTCTAAAAGAAATTTTCCTGAAGTGTGGTAAGAGGTGGGAGGACACTGACTTTGGCATAAGCCACAGAGCATCTCTTTTTCCTTGATATTATTTAAGAGTTATCACAGTGAAGAGGACAAATATTAATAACCTGCAACAGGCAATGGAGAAGGTCACTGATTTATTACCACTGACAGTGAATATTCAGTAATATCTCTGCCCAAAACAGCCATCAATCCTTTACAAGGAGAATTCCATGGAAAGATTTGAAAGCATAGAAACAGGCTTGTATTGTTTTACGGCTGTCCAACAAAGGAAATAGGTATTTTGAAGATGAAATATGAATTTTATTTTTTAGTATTCCTACACTGTGGTTCATGAAACTCCATAACAGTGCATCAGAAAAATTACTCTGATGCATGGGTATATGGCTAAGCTAGCACAGGTAAAATTGATAAGAACACACCATGGCAATATTCAGCTCTTGACTAGCAGCCAGTTAGGGAATGAGGGAAGCTTAAAAGAACAGAGAGCCTGTCTGTTTATTTGCCATCTTCTGGGAGAATCTCCTCTTTTATACCAAACTTCTTCTAGACAGCTGCAGATACGGCCAGCAGCCCTCACCAGATTGTACCTCTGTGAGCAGCAGTTGTCTCTTCTCTGTTAGCAGCTTCTTCACATGTCCAGCACAGCACTGTGCTGCACTGAGTGCTCCCAGGCTGCTGTGAAAGCCTCACTCTTCTTCCTCTCGCTGTGGGTAGAGGAGTGGAGCAGTGAAAGCTGGTGAATCTGGTGCTCAACCTGGTAAAGCCCCATGGACTGGCAAGCCTCCTCTTGCTGGGTATTTTTTGTTGTTGTTGTTATTGTTGGGTTTGTTGTTGTTGTTGTTTTTGGTTTTTTGAGCTGTTCAGGATGTTTGTCTTGCAGTGACTTGGTCTTGGGTCTGCCATGGGCAGTTGGTTCCCAATAGTATAGTGCTGACAGCTGGAATAAAAGTGCCCAAAATATATTCACCAGCTAGCCACAAAAATATGACTTTGTAAGTTTGGTACTTTGGGAATGTGTTCTCAGATGGTCGAGCAAGGGTTAACCAACAGTGGGAAGATACAGAGGTCTGTGGCAGAAGGGCTTAGCCTGCTGGAAAAATGAGGTGTTAAATACCAAATGTGGTGCAGTAAACACCATCCTGCTTCTAGAGTGAAGACAGGAGACCTTGCAGAAGGCCCAGAAGATAAACAGAGAACCATGGGAGGACTGTATGAGGAGCAGCCATGCAACCACAATACAGACTGGTCATGTAAAAGCAGCAGTGGACACAAATATGTAGCTGGAACTAGAGCAAAGCACACAAGTCCAGGCTGTCATCACCCCAGGAAAGCAGCACAGAAGCTTTCAGTGTGGATGAAGGGGTGACAGCAGGCTTGGATCAGTGCATGGTATCACATATACAGCCTTTGGCTTTGGGGTTTTTTGCTTTTTTCCTTCTCACTGAAAATGAATGAAATTTTGCTTACATTTTTATTTTAGATTATATGTTGTGGGGTTTTTTTGGTTTTTTTTGGTTTTTTTGAAGATGAGGCAACTGAACCTCTTCACTGTTAATTATGGCTTTTGTTTGAAACAGTATTTTAGAACACTGTTTGTGAGGGTAGGAGTGTGTTCATAGTAGATTTTATTTTAGCAAGAGTGGGATCCTTTTTGGTGGATCTCTTAGTAGATTTATTTTCTGATTATCAGACTAGAGATATTGAGATATTGAGATCTGAGGATCTAAAGTTTCTGAATCCAAAGTACTATTGAACAAAATGTTATTCAGTGGTTCTGTTTCTTTAGTACTCCAACTTTACTTTTCAAAGGGATTGGTAAAAATTACACTAAATTGAAAATATTTAATGTATTCCAGAATTCAATGACAGCTAATGAATGATTATGGAGACAACTCAGTTTATATGGTCAGCTAATTATATACTTGTATGATATGTAAACATTTTCCTCACAGAATTCAAAGACTTCAAATCACAACAAACACTTTTTTTTCTTATTTCTGGAGTTGCTTATGGACAACTGTGAGTCTAGTGAATTTGCAACTATGACCAAATATCAAAAATTGCTACAAAGGTATAAAATATGTTAAGTGTCAGAATGTAGGAGAGTTTATTTTGGGGTGGGACTTCCTGAGACACTGATTTACCATTTCCTTTGGCATCATGCTGTTACTGGGTTGTTTAGCTATGTCTTGTGGAGGCTCTGCCACATTGTACTTGGTTCTTTAACGTGCCATCAGCCACAGCCAAAATGGCTTTTCTTAGAGTTTAGTGCCATCGTCACAGCTGTTCAGGGTGAAAAGAAAGGAGGAATGAGTTAGGCCTCTGATAAGTAGTTAAGAGCCAGAAAGCCCTCTTGAGCATTCTGTTCATACCAAGTTCCTGTAACAGCCTTGCAACAAGGATATTTCTCTATTCTCTAACCCTGACAGCATGGCTTCTGATTTTCTAAAACATCAGTGCCAGAACTGGCATGTGTCCTTGAGGTCCATTTGCCTCGTGTGCTGAATGAGCAGGCCTGAGCAAGAGGAGACCCCTAGCACAGCCCTGTCTGTGGTGATGTTCTGAGGAGTAAAAAGATACCTGGGACTGGTGATCTCCAGATTTAACAACAGTTGCCTCCAGCAAAACATAGTCCCATTTCCAGTGGTGTGTGCTGTTTCCAGTGTTCATCTGTTTCTGACTAGAACACTGGAAAAACTCTAGCAATAATACCATCCAGATGCCCAGAAATTTAATTATTTTGTGGCCATTTTTATAAACACCAGCTATTTCCATCTCTTTCCTAGATCAAATGTCCTTGAATTATGTATTGGCCATTACTGGATAATACTGAACACTGAAGTAAAGTGGGGCGTTTTGAGTGCAAAGACTCATTTTGGCGTATGCACCAGAATGTTGTGTCTGCATTTGGGGCTGCTAAGTAGGATACACACAAGGAAAAATAGATTGATGGTCAGAAAAATACATTATGTGCAATGGTCGTGTGGGAAAGACTGAAAAATAATTAATAAAATATCTTTATTAGAGAGAAAATATTTATTCAGAATTTTCCTTTCTGCCAGTGAATAGCTCATGGTGGGAAAGAAAATGAATTATCTTTCAGAACTGAAGCATTTAGGTGCCTTCTGTTCCTTATCTGCTTGTTAGGTTTAGGGCCCTGTTAAAATTGTTTTCAAGTCTTAGTTACTTCACCAAGAATAACAGTTAAAATTTTCACTGCTCCAGAAGTTCCACTCAGATTCAGTTAAAACAGTTCTTTGTTATGAAAGTGGGTAGCTCTATCCATGTCTTGCACACCTAGGGGAGCTCTTTACTAAGTTTCATTGTATCACCCACTCCAAGACTGAATCCAGCTCCTGTGGGATGCTCTCAACCATGACAGTAAAGGTTTGGGGGAGTGTAGAAGGAGCCTCTGTCTGAGGAAGCCACCACTGGGGAACACAGCCAGAAAATGAGTCTCTAGCATGTCAGTCTTAGTTTTCTGTTTGTGGCAGAGTTAGCCATGGATTTTCATTATGCATTAACAGGCTCCTGGTCAGGAATCATCTCTTAATGTAGGAATTTTGGCTGTCAGTTTGTTCTTCTGTATGCTAAAATTGCTCCAGAACCTATGGCAAGCTTCTTTCCAGTCCCCAGGAGTCTATTCTTACAAACAAGATTAATCTTGCACTGGTATCTTCACGTTAGCAACCATGGACTGTCTTCTGAAAAGTAAGCATGAGTTGTCACCAGTTCACATTTATAGTTGCTGTTTCTGAAATATATTTTCTTCTCTCTATTTTAATTATCCAAGATTTTCTGAAGCAAGAATTCCTCAGACTACAAGAATCATTAAACTTCTGAAAAAATGGCAAAGGAGCACTAAGTGGAGTAACAAAAATATATTTGTGTCCTCAAACCTGTTTCTGCTGACAGGCTGAGTGAAACAAACTTCCTTTTCTTGCTTTAAAAATACTTGATTATTATAAATTGTTGTCAATGTTGACTTTGGATTTCAACTAACAATAGTTACAAATGCTATACAGGGACTGCCAACTGCTGTGTTATTGTGTAAACCTTATTTCTTGAGGTTGTAGGTATTATTCATTGCCCGTGTGTCTGCATGTTTGTGTGTGATGGAAGGGAAGCAATGCTGCTGGGTGACTGATGTGGTTGGAACACATCTTTTATTGTAATCAAAGAACTTATCTCCTTTTCTCCTCTTGCAGTGTTACATCCTTGCGTGTCCCTCTGTTTCATGAAGATGAAGAAAATGATTGCATGTTTCCTTCTGCTATTTGCACACACTCTGCTTTCCACTGTCATGGCAAAGGATCTCCCCGGAAGACATTTCACCCGCAGAAGGGACGTTAACACACAATCTCTGCTGGGTAAGTTGCACACAAAATACCCCAAACACCACTACCAAAAACTGTCTCAAGTACAAATGATAAAAAGCATAAGCAGCTGGCCAAACCTTGGCTGAGCTAGTCTATAACAAAAAGGAGATTTCCATTTGCCAGCAGGTATGTGACCAGGTAGCAGCTGTTGAAAGAAGTTATTTACTTTTGGGGATACCAGATTTACTTCATGTAAGTGATATTAAATAAATATTTGCTACTGGACTGTTGGCTTGAAAAAAAAGAAACAACATTATTTTCAGTGTTTAGATGAGATACATGCTGGTCCATGGAGGTTCTGTCAAATGAGCCTTTTACCATGCTGGGAAGTTTTACCTGTCTGCATGTGTGTAATGTGCATAAAGAGGATTGAATAGAAATCTGTGGCTATTGGAATGAGGCTTGTCATTACATTACTTGATGCTAATCCCTCTAATCCCTTTATTTTGTCAGATTTATTTATAATGAGTAATTTTTTATAATGAGGTAGTTTTTTCCTCTTTTGCCAAAAATCTTAGGACACGGTGTATCAGTTTCAGCTTGTGGGCTGTCGTGTTTTAAAACATAAGGTTCATCTCTCTATTGTTGGTCATCACTTGTGTATCACAGTCAACTTTTTAGTTTCCTCACAGTTTGTGACTTAGAATAACTGTCATTTGCTAATTGTTTAAAGTAATTGTCAGGTTATGAAAACACAGCATGGATAGGGTTTGGACACAGCCTATCATTAGGGATTAATGATTTCCATCAGTTGTAGATGTCATCAGATACCTCTCTCCAGCCACTGGGAGATGGTAAGTGGACTCCATAGAGGTCACCTAACCCAAGTGAACATGAGGAATGTGAATTTCCTGCAGAAGATACATTGGGAAGAAAGCAAGAATATGGGAGAATGGGTAACAGAGAGGAGTGCAGCAAGTTTTATCAGTGAAATGCTTTGTCTAAATAAAATGTAATCCTTTAAATGATGTAAAACTACATAAAGTACCATTCACAATCTGTTAACTTAAAAACATTGGTTTTCAATTCCAATAGGACAAATTAAAACAAAATATAACAGATTTCCTTTTTTTACTAATCTTACTCAAAACTAATAGACACAGTCCTGAAACACTTGGGGTTCTGCTACTGAAGTCTGAAAACCACAGCTCTGGAGATCTGATTCATAAAAAACCATGGATGTAGGACAACAAAGAGAAATATCCACCTTTCTTAACAAGAATCTCAAACTTTCTAAAATCCTACATTCTAAAATGTGATTATGTAGGAGGTCTTCCTGAATATTTTAGGATTCCTAGCAAATACCCTAAGTGAACTTATTACTTTAATAAATAAATTGCTCATCTCTCCAGAAAATGAGTGCAGAGGCAAGGTGTTATGTGGAGAAAGTGAAACATTTCACAGTTGCCATTTTCCCTGTGATTTTTAAAAATTCCTTTTATAGCGTCTCTTTCAAATTTAAATAGTGGGAAATATATGAAAGGGTTTAGCACTCAGTATAAATCAAAACATACAGATTAAAATATTTATTTCTTGTTTCAAAAGCCAAGAGATTTCTGGTCCCTGCATTTGGAAACCACTGGATCCCTACTCAGTTTGGCATGTGCAGGATGCAAACAGTTCTGGCTAAATGAACCTCTTCAAGACATTAAATGATGCAAAAAACTTGGAACATTCTCTGAGCCAGCCCATAAAAGTACGTGGCAGTTTGGAGTCAGACTCTTGGGCCTTGCACTCTGTTTCAAGAAATTAGGTCACCTGCTTACGTGCAGCAATGTATAGAAACAGTGGCATGGTGAAATCATGCCTCTCTGTAAAGAACACAATATTTAAAGTGCCACTGTGCTGGAAAGTTGAGTGTTCCATAAATGGCATGAGAAAGAACAGGGCCAAAACACGATCTCAGTGACATCAAGTAATAGACTTAATAAAATCACTCCAGAATTCCAGCAATTTAACAGGGATTAGAAGTTGTCACATTCTATCTAGTATGCATATTAGAAGTAGTGGTGGTGATGACAATTGCTGCTGTTGTGTAAAGACTTGCTTGGCAGGCAAAATGGAGCAAAATAGCTGCAAAGAACCAACAGGTACCTGGAAAAGTAATAAAAATAAGGTTGGGGTTGGATTTTTTTTTGGATGGAAGTCTCTTTTTCAGGACTAAAATGAAAGTTTATGCTATGTAAGTATAGCAGTATTAAAAGAATTTTATTCTTTTTTTCTTCTTTTCATCATTTTTAAAACAAAAGTGTATTGCTGTGATCACTGTTTACTGGTAAAATACAGTGGTGTCCAAGTACAGAAGTAAAAGTTGTTGTTCTAGGAGACTGACAAGTTAAATAAGTAAAATGGAATGGATGAAAAATTCTGTGGAATTGTCCATATAGAGAAAAAAGTACTTTGAGATCCAGGTTTAGGAGGATTTAATTTTTCATCAGCCATGCACTAACACTTCATAGATTTCTTAATAGTCTTGTTAGATCTAATTGCTTATATATTTTAGCAAAGTCTTCTGGAGGAATGAACTGTGTCTGAAAATATATATATTTTTCTTATTCATCAATTTTTTTAACTAAATCTCAATGCACATTGTTTTAATTTGGCAGGTCTTTGCATTGCTTATTGCTGTTTAAAATGATTATTGCTATAGCTAGTAATTTCTATGAAAGAGCTGAAATATTTTGTTCAAGGATCTATTGGAAATAGAATTTTAGGAACTCTCACTATGTGGCCCTTGAAAGCCAAACTGCTTTCCAGGTTTTTCTTTTATTAAACACCGAGTCAGATTTCCAAATATAAAAAACTTGTCAATTGTTCCAAATTAATTAACTTTTAACATTTTCTTAAGTCTTTCTTGCAACATATTACATTATACATATATGTATTTCAAGTAATAGAAGAATTTGTATTATGTTGCTAAAAGATGCTGTTTTCATGCAGGTATATTTATGTTTTGAATAATTGTTTCCATAGTTGTGCAGGATCTTGTGAAACAACAGAAAGATATAAGATGTCAGTGTCTCTTTCCTGTAGCAGATAAGAGTCACCTTTCCCCTTATCTGACATATGAACTAGATTTTGCTTTCTTTTTCCCTTCATCAGTACTTTGATCCAGAGTTTGGATCAAATTTGGCTTATCCTGATTTGTGAAACGTAAATAATATTTTGTTTTTTTCTAAAGAAAAGCAGTGATATACTTGCTGCATGGTTATAAAGATAAAATGATGTCTGTTAGATTAGCTGACTCCCTTCAGATATAATGAAAATGGACTTTTGCACCTAAACAGACTGATGAAGAGCAAGGTCAGTTGCCCAGAGTGGTGATTTCCATACCATGTTTGCAAGGCTGGTTAGAAGTCCACAGCACCTTCAGCAGGTTTCATGTCTAGAAGCAACAGGCATCCAGTCCTTGTAGATCCAAGATGTAGTGCCTTTTTGGTA
Source organism: Passer domesticus (assembly GCF_036417665.1). Classification (NCBI taxonomy): domain Eukaryota; kingdom Metazoa; phylum Chordata; class Aves; order Passeriformes; family Passeridae; genus Passer; species Passer domesticus. The sequence goes on from NC_087474.1 coordinate 139,248,693, forward strand.
TTTGAAGTTGTGGGGTTTTTTTCTGAAGCAGATCTGGGACTTAGGCCCTACTGCATTTTAATAATTTATTACAAAACAAAGCAAATCAAAATTCCCACATTGTAAAGCAACCCCTACAAGTGTTTATGTTTGCTTTTTTTCTTGATAAAGTCTGTTCTGGTAAACTGGGCATGTATTTAATTTCATATGGGCGTACTTCTTTGGAAAGATCTGAAGTAAGAAGATCAGTAAGATCTGAATGTAGAATACTATTCTAAGCAATAACATTCTTTCTGTTCCTTAGGAATATAAAACGCAGCTACATGATTTTGAAAATAACTATGTAAGGAGAAAAGTTAATTTAGGGGGCATTCCTTTAGATATTACACGATACCAGAAGAAACAACAAAAAATTAACAGATACTTAAATTAAATAATTTAAAGATAATTAAAACAGAGGCCAAGAAGGAAATGTACTTGGCTCCTGTTTAGTGGAAGCTGCTGCAAAACTCAAATGCCTCTGTCTGCATTAAATAATATTTTGCAACAAAATATACAATGATCTGTCTCTTGCTTGTGTATGTATGACTCCACTAATAATACGAAGTAATAGGAACTATGTGGAACACTCACCAAGTTTATGAATCACTTGCTAGAGCCAGTTAAAATTAATCCAAGGATTCTTATCTCCAACCCAGTTCTTAAAGTTGAGTGTATGTAACTTTAGGGCTTAAGACATTATCAGGTTAAACATTCTGAGTTGCTTTAGGAGCAAATCAGAAGGGAAAGTATGTGACAGAAGTGAGCCCAACCCATCATGCTTCTGTGAAGTGAAGGTAAGATTCCTGTTTAATTTTGGTTTAATTCATTATATATTTATACAGTAAGGGCTGACCAGAGATCTCTGAATTCTCCTAATGTGGACTGTTGAGCCAATGTGGGATGCTTTCTGCTGTAAGGAGCTAATTCACAGCCTCAGTGTATGTATGTGTTATTTCTTCACATAAATGCAAGCCAGACAAGTTTTATGTCCTCAGACATAATCCTGTCAGAAAGTAGAATTATTGTAACTGAGCCCTGTACTGCAATTGAAATGAGAATTATGTCACAGTAACTATATGTGTTAGACATACTGTACTGCTATAGTACTGGGGGAGATGAAAAGTCTTCCATGCAGCAGATGAAGGTAGGAAGTGGTTGCAAATTACATCTTTTGAATTACCACATAAGTAGTTAAAATACAAGCAAGATCCTAGCCAAGTTTTTGTAAGGATACAAAGTAATCAAATACCTATCCATTTATTTACCTATCAGTTTTCTATTCAAAACATGATATTGCCATATAAATAGAAAGACGTTATATTTGGAAAGAGAGCAAACGAAGCATTTTACAGCCTGCAAAATCACCTGTTTTTTCCTTCCGAGGTGTATAGATACATACTACAATCAGCAATATTAGCAATGGTGTGTTTTGCTTCTCAGTAGTGCTTGTTTCAATAGCTGAGAGGCCATCCATGAACTTTATGCTAACTCTCAAAAGTTCAACTTCCATCTTAATCTCTCAGCTGTTGGCCTCTCCCCCACAGTAGCTGCTTTTTCAGATTCTGGGGTTTATGCACAGTAGAACACCCTCTCTCTGTGGGTTTGAGGCTTTGTAGCCTGGTTTGTGCTAAGGCTGTGCCTCCCCAGCCCCTCACAGAGGTCTCAGAGTCTGAGAAAGAGAGATCTGATCAGCAACCATATCCCTGCCCAGCCAGTTGTTCCTGCAGCAGCTGTTATCCCTTAAACAGCCCCAGCTAATGAGCCATGAGGACTAGCTGGGACCGTGGCAGACCTCAGGGATTTATGTCCTAATCTGAGGATGCTCATCTGTAGCCAATTATCATGGAGATCAGAAAGTTTGGATTTTGATCTGTGCTAGCAGTTTTTAACCACAGAACAACATTCTGCTTGCCAACTGTTGTATTTAGTATTCATTATGAATTTTCATGTATCGAAATCACATTCACTTTTAAGTCACCTATGGGGTATTTCTGTAATTTAAATTATATGGAATATAATCTGATTTCCAGCATCACAAGACATTTGATTGTATTTCTTTAATGTGTATTCCCTCTAACAAAGCCTTTTCCCTCTTCCCTCCTTCCTCCCTTCTTTCTTTTTTTGTTTTCTTATTCTTTTAATTTGCCCCTCCTCCACCATTTTATTCTTATTTTCCTTTTTTAAAGGTAATTTGTAATATTTCCACAGGATGAAAGAATATCTGCTGTTACAGAAAAAAACTTGAGTCATGAACTAAACATCAAATGATCTTTGTATTTCTGAATTTGTTTGTTACAGCCCCCACAAATTACTGTGAAATACCATTTCTGTTTGAAAAAGAATTTTCCTTGACAATTATTCAGTGAGGAACATTTCTGTGAGTAAAAAAACTGTTGTTATGAGTATATTCTCAAGGAGCTCAAAGCCTCCACTGTGTATTATATCTTGAAGAAAAATCAGGCCAAAAGAAAGAACACTGACATTCAGAAATGTGCTGGTTTTGACTTCATTTTGAGCACTTTGCCTTCTTAATTTAAAAAGTACATCTGTACAAAATTAATTTGAATAATGGAAACAGTATTTGCATGGCTTCAAGAACATCTCATTTTATAGGCATGAGTAATCAAACACTATTGTGGATGAGGACAACATACTTTAAATTGCATTGGAACCTTGAAGACACCATCTTATTTAAGTACTGCTGAAGTGGAAGAACTGCTGGTTCACCAGTAGACATGATGTCCCACATGTTTTGGGAGACAGGGAGAATGGTATACAGCACTATCCCCTCATGCTGTTTCTGAATTTGTTCTGGAAAAGAATCTAATACTTAGACAATTACCAATAGATAGAAAAATGTGGTTTCAGGTCAGCTGATCAATGAGTAATGTTGGAGTTGCTAACAGCTTTCCCTGTAAACAAATACATGGGCAACTTTTAAAAAAAAGTATTGATAAAAGTTTTTAAAATGTTAAGGTAATGTCCCGAATGCAGGACACCACAAACTCAGGTCACATTTTTTCTCTAGATTGTCTTTTTTCTCTAGATTGTCTATGCTGCTGCTAACAATTGTTTACTTTCTATATCCATTCTTTCTCTTTAATAATTTCTGTGTCACCAACAGCACCCTAAGTAGCTCAGGGAAGACAGGAGTCTCAGATCTGCAAGCAGAAAGATAAAAAGATCACCTTTTCCCATATAATCACCTTTTTCATGTTGGTTGTGATTTGATGTTTTACAGGTGAGTGCAGGAAAAGATAGTCACAGTAAGTGCTTCCAGGCTGGCTGTGGGAACAGGATGCAAAGTAGCATTACTGTGTGTACTATGAGTTTCTTCATCGTGGCTCAGAAAATGAATTCCTCATCTCTCATGGGTGTAAGCTATCCTTAGCTGAGAGCACATGACATTTGTTTCTGTCAGAAAGCGGTGGGTAGATTTTCATGTTGCCGTGTGCATGGGGATATCAGGATACTTTATCCTTCTGTGCAGGTGTTCTACTGCCTGCAAGGAAAGCAACCTGCTCCCTGGTCCTCCTGACCATGAAAGCATGTTTGACTCCTGTCAGGAAACCAAACAGTTTCTGTCTCAGAGCAGCTGAAATATGCAGAAAGAACTAAGAAACTTGAGACTATCCTTACACCATACTTTGGCTTCATACCAGAGAAGCACCAGTGTAGGTAAAGAAATGAAGAAATACTATGAGTCAGTTTTGGGACTTTGGATTCAGAGAGACTTAGTGTTAATAATGACCTTGTTATTTTGAAAAGTGTGACAGGGAAGGAATAGAAATAGTGAGGTGAAATGAGAACAAAATAATATACCACTTTAGTCACTGCAGTGACTAATAATGAAGCATTTGCATGTAGAAGGAAATGGAAATCTCTGGACAGGAGCCTCCTGCTGTATAGTTGTCCCAGAAATTTTGGAAGTTCAGAAAAGATTTTGTCAGAGGCAATAAAGAAATGTCTGGAGGCTGTGTTCCATTTAGAGATTGTTCCCAGATGAAGAAATTTGTAAGGAAAAATGGGTGAGCTGCCAAACTCATAATGAATGTTTGGGTTAGGGCCATAGGCCTGTGTGTCTGGGGAAAGATTCACAGTAAGGATAGGGCCAGAAAGTACAGGGGCATGTCTTGGATTCATAGCCTGTCCCAGAGCTGGGAAGAGGTGGCATCACCCGCAGAACCAAGTGTAGCATGTATGTGGGCTAGGAAAGGGGTATTGAGCAGTTTCTAATGTTTACTTTAGGAACTAGGTATGATTATATCTGAAATGTGCCATACCATACTTTGTCCATCTTTGAATTAAAATGAAAAAAACCTAAAAGGAGTGGAAGCTAACTTGCTCAAAATGTCTCACTAGAGACAGAAGTGCTTGGAATAAATGCTCTTCGTCATTTATTCTTTGCAGCAATCACAATCACGAAATGTGTTTCCCAAAGCATTTTGCACTTGGTATGTTTATTAATTAATTCAAAATTTGGCTACTGTTTACTTGTATAATTTTATGACAGGAAGATTAAACATTCTTAATGACCTAGGAAATCTTTTGGAATTATCTGAGAACATGTCAAACACAATCTTTCTAGCTGGATGTTTAGCTAGGGAAAACCAGAATTATGGACTTCAATAAAAAATTATTTGACACCCAGGAAATTCATAGATCTTTTAACAAATTTTGTAGGAGTTATGGAGAGATTTATAAGGAAAGAAGTTGTAAAAAGAAGACAGGATTGAGGGAAAATGAAATAATAAAATGGTAAAGAAAGGAGAGACATTTAGGAAGAAATTGTAAAATATGCTAACAGGGAGAATAGTTTTCTCCCCCTTTTATTTACTCTTGCATAAAGACTTGTTCTGTTACTCAAAGATAAAATCTAAAAAGACACCTGGTGTTACTGCTGGCAGTGTCACAGGACATATAATTATTGCATATGCATTACTGGGGAGTGAGCTAAGAAACACAAAATATTAAAATTACTATTAAAGACTGCTCAGATAATAATTATTCTATGAACTTATTTTTTCTTAACTCTTTTTGCTTGATGTCATACTCTATAACATCTTCCCTGAGCTAATATTTGCTTGTTATAAATGACTTTTTCACAGTGTAAACTTTGTTGTAGTGTTTACCAAACTGAGCTGATCTCCTTTTGCTTTGCATACAGCAATAGCCTTCTGTAATATTTATCCATTCTCATCTATTAGGATAAAGCCAAGTAAGTAATATCTAGATTAAGAAAAAGAAAAAAATATTAAGGAGTCATAAAAATGTAGGACAATACCAGAAAATAACTAACTCATTTTTAAACAAGCAGTTTTTTCAAGACAACCAACTTGCAAAAACTTTTGAAAAATGACCATCTAAAACATTAGTATTTGAATGTGTTCAGTTTGAATATGCCCAGATGGAAATGTTTGAGGAAATGAAACAGTGCTGGGCACATTCTTGGGCATTGGACCTGCACCATTATTGTTGCTGTTAAATGGCTGGAGCTGTCTCTGGCCCACAGTGACTAGCAAGCACCATGTGTGGTTCAGAAGGTAGAGAGAATAATCCCTACAGGGATTATTCCCAGGAGGCTTCTTGCATGCAGCCATTCTGTTTGAGCAGGATGGTGAGTTTAACACTGTGGATGGAGCCAGCTGGCCTCTGAGCTTAGCTGGTACCTTAGACTGCTCTCTGGCACTGACTCCAGTGGTACAACGTGGTCTGCTTCTGTGCTGGGGGATACCCTGAGCTCACAGACCAGTTCTGTCCACAAAGGATGGATCCCTGGCTCATGCTGCTTCTTGTATCATGCCTGAGGACTGCTTGAGAAAATGTGAACTGTCCTCAGACAACAGTATCAGGAACTATTCTAATGATTTAACAGTCTAGAGAAGTCAATTCAAATGCCCAAGAAAGCTCCCTAGTGCTACTTTTGTTGTATTAAGGGAATGTAACATTAGTGAAAAATGAGAGGATAGAAACAGGTTCTCAGACACAGACCCTGGATGGATGAGCAAAATCAAAGCACTGTGAGCTTTGTCAAAGCCAAAACAGGCTGAGCATTATTTGCCTTGAGAAAGGAATAGAAGGAAACCTGCAGTCATCAGATAAAATGATTTAACTAGATTTTCAGCTTTAGAGGAAATGAAGATGCTCAATATTATTTTAAGGGGTTTTTTTTTGTATCTCTCAGTAATTGGATCCTAGCTAGATTCTTCCTAGTAGAACTGAAATTTCCTTGCATTGTTAGTTTTCCAAAGGTGCCATCACTGTAGCTGTCATTTACAAAGTGGATATTGAGTAGAGAAGGACAACATATTTACACTGACTTGATCTTTCCTTCTGTCTTTGTCTTCCCTCTTCTGGCTTCCCCTTTGGAAAACACAACCCACACTGAGGGGTTTTTAACTTTTGTGTTGGTAATGAAAGACCTCTGCTGACTTAGAAGTAGGTTTATGGATGAGTAGCTCTTTTCAGTGAGTATGTCAATTTTCATAAGACTGAAAGGGAATTACTTTTGGTTATGAAGATGTTTGCCAAAGTTGTGAGAAAGTTCACTGTTCAAAATGACAGCTGGTCAGAGGAAGAAATTATAGTTTATAGGACAAACAGAGAACCATGTAACTGCTAAAAAGCTATCACTGAAAATTTATCTGAGAGGATGAGTGTTTAGATCTGTCAGTCATTACTGCTGATTGCCACTCCTCAAAATACCACCAAGCTGGATTTTTTATCTGTAGAAAAGTTACATATTATTTTTCACTGAGCCCAAGTTAAATCAACTTTAATAATTACAGAGTTTTAAAAAACAAATCATACCAAATCAAAAGACAAAGATTTTAAATACATCTTAATTTGGAAATGTTTGGTATTTCTATATATAGAACTTTACTGGTCAAAGTAGTTTTTAAAAACACTGTGTTTCATTCAGCTTAATAGATTTTTCCAAAGTAATTCAGCACATTGTGGTGTGTTTCTGACCACCAAGGCTCTGCAGGCTTTTTCTCACCAAGATTCATTCCAGACTTCAGAATAGATGAATGAGTCTCTTCAGACGGGGATCCAAATCTTTATATTCCAATTAAAAGGATTCAGCACCATGGCTGTAGTTCTGATTTTTTTTCACAGAATCACAGCGTGGACAAGGTTGGAAGGGAGCACAGAGGGTCATCTGGTCCAACCTCCCTGCTCAAGCAGGGCCGTCCCAGAGCACAGGATTGGGTCCGGATGGTTCTTGAATATCTCCAGTGAGGGAGACTTCACCACCTCTCTGGGCAGCCTGTTCAAGTGCACCCACACAAATAAAGAAGTTTTTCCTCATGGTCAGGTGGAACTTCCTGTGCATCAATTTCTGCCCATTGTCTCTTGTACTAGTGCTTGGCACCACCATGAAGAGCCTGGTCCATTCTCCTGACACCATCCCTTCAGACTGATAGACATTGATGAGGTCGCTTCTGTGTTGTCTCTTCTCAAGGCTGTACAGGCCCAGCTCCCTCAGCCTTTCCTCATAACAGAGATGCTGCAGTCCCCTCATGATCTTTGTAGCCCTCCTCTGGACCCACTCCAGCAGCTCCATGTCTCTCTTGTCCTGAGGAGCCCAGAAGTGGACACAGCACTCCAGATGGTGCCTTGCTTGGGCTGAGCAGAAGGCAAGGTCACCTCCCTGGACCTGCTGGCAATGCTCTTCGTAGTGCACCCCAGAATACCTCTGGCCTTTTTGGCCACAAGAACACCATGCCAGTTCATGGACATTTCACTGTCCTTCAGGACCCCCAGGTCCTTTTCTGCAGAGCTGTTTCCAGCAGGTCACCCCTGTCCTGCAGGTTGTTCCTCCCCAGGTACAGGATCCTGCATTCACCTTTGTTGATTTTCAGATGGTTCTTCTCTGCCCATCTCTGCAGCCTGCCCAGGTCATTCTGAAGGGCTGCACAGCACTCTGGGGTATTGGCTGCTCCTCCCAGCTTTGTGTTGTCAGGGAACTTGCTGAGGAGGCCTCTGCCCCTTCACCCAAGTTATTGGTGAAAAGTTAAACAATACTGGGACCAGTACTGATCCTTGGGGGACACCACCAGTGACAGGCCTCTAACTAGACCTTGTGCAGCCCTGAGGGATCTGCTGTTCAGCCAGTTCTCAAACCACCTCTCTGTCCACTCACACAGTCCACACGTCCTGAGTTTGCCTGAGAGGATTTTGTAAGAGACAGCATTGAAAGCCTTGCTGAACAAGGTAGACGATATCCACTGCTCTCCTCTCATCCATCCAGGCAGAGGTTTCATCATAGAAGGCAATTAGGCTGGTCAAGAATGATTTACCTTTAGTGAATCAATGATGAAATGTTTCAAAGGAAATAAAATAGCATTCATTTTACCCTTCATTCTCACCTGTCCTTCCCCTCATATGCACACACATATTCTTAACCTTTTTTTTCTGTAATTATCCTTCTTTCCTCTTGGTCTGCTCCCACAAATCATAAGGCTAAGAAATAATAAGAAATGCTAAGGCATTATCTTTGTATTGCTGGAATCTTCCATGTTATATTAGTAAAGATAATTTGTAATTTTTTATATATAAGTTAATTAAGGTAATAAGGTGGAAAATAGTTATGTCAGGATATCTGTATCCCATTAGAACTGGAATTTTGTTTCTCCTCAGCTTGGCTTATATTCAACCTGCTCTGATTTTGAAAGAATAAGCAACCCGAGCATATTCCTACGCTTATGAATAAAGCTGTACTGCAGACTGCACATGAATAAATCCAGGCAGTCATTTTTATTGTCATTAAAGAGCATTTTTATTCTATGCCAAAAAAATTTCTTGGTAATCTATGAAAGAGGCTTCTGAGTTAATGAGTGAAAACAAGCATCTTTCTCACCCCCTGCCTTGGCAGAAGTGCATGGTGAGCGTTCGTCAGCAGTCACAAGCGAATTTGTTTAAAGGACAGTCTACAGAGAGACGTTTTTCCAATTGAGTCTTTGATTGGCCCGCTTGTACTAGTGCAGTATGGCATGACCTTTGATTGTACAGTCAGACACTACTTTTCCACCAAACCTTTGCCTCATTCACTGGACAAGATGGATGACAGTGCACTGGGAACTGAATTGCGTTTGCGTTTGGCAATATAGGAAACTACTGATTAGGGGTGTCTCATCAAAATGAGGATGCCACTGCAGTCTAATGAGCATTCTTCCCATCTTTAATCTTTCAAGCCAGGTATAAAAACACAACTAACTACTTCACAGGTTTATTCATAGCCACAGGAATTTAAGAAGAGGAGAACAATGATTGAAGCCATAGGTGTATCTGACCCTATATTCTGTCTCTGACAGAGGTCAAAAGTAGATGCATGTGGAATAATTTAAGGAGAAGAAAATGCAACCTGCAGTTATTCCCTGAACTGCAATGCTTTTGTGACCCAGGGATTTCCTAATGTGGAGGAGTCTTTAGTATATACATTAAACCTCTGTTGCTTTCTTTTCATCAGCATCCCATCAAGGTCCTTTTAATAGTTTTCCATATGCTGTTTTCTTCTGTGGCAAGTCTGATAGCTCAACTCACAGGTTTACCTCAAGCCTGTCATGTGCTGGCTTCCTTTGAATGGTCAGTCTATCCATTCTCATCATGCAACTCATGCATGTGTCTCCTATTTCTTACAGTCTATCAGAAAGGTGTGCTGAGCAGAAGCCAGAGGATATACCCACAGTCCCAGAAAGCTCTTAGGATGCCTAGAAGGCAGCCAGCCTTCACTTCTGCTCCTATCCCTAATAGCTTGGCCTGCCCATCTGTGCCATAGTCAGATATAGACATACTCTGTAATATTTCTGTTTCAATGACTCTTGGAAAAAAAGGCTTCTGACAGCTGACATGGATTTCAGGGAGTGTTCAGTATGAGTGTTTTTTTGGCTGAGTAGAGTGCCACTGCAGACAACAGGATTTTCTCTCTGATGCAACCATATAATTTCTCTGTGATGCTGAGCTAGTCCAATACATGAAACTTTCCCCAGATGGGTATTAATTACATGTTTGAAATCATGACATTTGATTTGTAGAACTGCTGAGCATTCCCAGCTGCAGTTGACATCGTTGAGAACAGTACTTTGTACATGCAAAGTGCTGCTTAGTGCCAACTTCCTTGAAAAATCAGTCCCTTCACATCTCTTATCAGTCAGTGCAATTAACAGATGCTTTTGACATGTATTTCTTTGTGTTCTGTTTTCTCTATTTTTAATGAAACACTTATGTCTTCCTGACTTGTCACAGTATTAGATTTCTAAATTCTCAGGCCCTGCCACACAAAGCATCACAGTGCAGCCCACTTAAATAGTTAACTGATTCAGAGAGGATTTCCACCCTTGCACAGGGAATGAGGTCAAAATCTCAACAATGACACAACTGGGTAACGCACAAGTACCTGAAGAGTGACATTTGACAAGGGCATGTAGTGGTAGGACAGGAAGGAATGAAGTAATAAACTAAAAGAGGCCAGGTTTAGATTAGATATAGGGAAGAAATTCTTTACTTCAACTGGTTGTCCAGAGAAGTTGTGAATGTCCCATCCCTGGCAGTGTTTAAGGCCAGGTTGGATGGGGCTTTGAGAAACCCGGTCTAGTGGAAGGTGTCCCTGCTTATGGCAGGGGGGTTGAACTACATGATCTCTAATGTCCTTTCCAACCCAAGCTCTGTGTGATTCTGTCTCACCATTCCACTGCCATTAAGCATTCTGAGCACTTACCTTACACACACAAAAAAACCCCCAACATATAATTATCAAGTATCAGGCAGTTTTTGTTATATACTGGAGAACAAATTTATATTGCCCAAGTAGTCTTAATTGTAGTATGTCCTATTTTTCCTGAATTTTCACAGCACTTGTCAGAGTGTTTGTTTAGACAGTAAACCTGAACCTGTTTGCTTTTTGAAATTGTAAAGTTTCTTTTTTTCATTTTCCTTGTAGAAAACACTTGCAACAACAAACGTCTGGACCTTGTTTTCATCATTGACAGCTCTCGCAGTGTGAGTCACTATGACTTTGAAAAAGTGAAGGAGTTCATTTTGACCATCTTGCAGTTTCTGGACATCAGCCCTGATGCCACGCACGTGGGTCTGATTCAGTACGGCAGCACCGTCAAACAGGAGTTTTCACTGAAGACCTTCAGGAGGAAGCAGGACATCGAAAGAGCAGTGAAGAGGATGATGCACCTGGGCACTGGCACCATGACTGGCCTAGCTCTGCAGTATGCAGTGAACATTGCATTTTCAGAGACAGAGGGGGCTCGACCTCTGAGGCAGAATGTGCCCCGAATTATCATGATAGTGACAGATGGGAGACCTCAGGATCCTGTGGCAGAGATTGCTGCTAAAGCACGTAACTCAGGAATCCTGATTTTTGCTATTGGAGTGGGAAGAGTGGATATGAACACTCTGAAGTCCATTGGGAGTGAACCACATGAAGAACATGTGTTTCTGGTTGCTAATTTCAGTCAGATTGAAACACTGACCTCTGTCTTCCAGACTAAACTTTGTGGTAAGATTTTTATCTATAGATTTGGATATATAGATGAAAGTGAAACAGAAAAAAATATGCATTATAATTAAACTTTTTTTTAAAATATGAAACCTTATCTGTTAGAACATATGTATTGAAGGGAGATTAGCCAAACAACATCCAGAATAGCAGTCACACATGTGGGGAAAATTCATGCTACTGTTAAGTGCCATAACATGTGATTTAATTGCTCGTGGTCATAAGCAGTTAGGCACACACACATATCATTATTTTCCTATTTATTGCATAATAGCAATAAATTTATGATCTCTGCTACTTGAATATTAGATAAGTTTTTTCATCTCTTCTTTTTAAGTGTGATCTCCCTTAGTAGTGAAATTTTAAACTGCTTAACAGTCTTTCAGTTATTTAAACAGTCTTGAGAGTCCATGGATTTCTCTTTCAAAGCTTACATACTAATTATATGCAAAGAATAATTTCTGTATATGCCTTGTGACTGAAATGAAACACAGACTTAGCAGGTTTTACATTCCATCTATTTTAAATACAGGAAGTTAGGAAAAGCTGTTACAGTGACATTATTCATTCAGACAATAAGGTAAATATTTTAATAGGCATTAACTTACAGCAGAGATATCACTTCCATCTGTAATTCCCTGATAAGGAATTACCTTTTGCAAATATTATGGCATTTGTAATTAATTTTATTTTAATCTGTGTGCTTAGTAGACTTTTTTATTTATTCCCGAGATAAATAGGAAAGTATTCAATACAAATTTGGCATCAAGCTGATGTATTTTCACTAGAATTCAGAACAAGAATGCATGGTAAGATTAAATAGTCACTCATGTCTAGGGATGCTTTTGCCAGAAAAGAACTGCAGTTTATTGTAAGGATAGTCTGGAGAATTTTCCTTACTTGATCTTTTCCAAAATTGTTTCAAAGAGCAGCTGAACTGTCTCAGCACAAAACACCAACACAGACATTCATCAGATAACAGATTTTTTCCCATTTCTTCCTTGCTGTATTATTAGCTGGCATAGTAGGATATATTTAAAAACCAAGAAAGAGTAAACTAATCATGGATGGAGAGTTTAAATGGAATGAACAGCAAATGCTGATTTTTTAGATTGTGTTTTAGAAACAAATCCAGTACAAATACCATTTACTTAGTTGGGACTTTTTTCTGACTGGTCAGTGTTCAACAAATTTGTTAAAGTTTTTTAGCTCACTTTTATTCAAAACTATGTGTTCCTCAGTAAAGCTACTCCCTCCAACTGCTGATGGAGGACTATGGAGGTGACAAGGGTAGCAGTTGCCTCCTGCTTCCAGGGAATGCCTCCACAGGATTTGCTGTGAGATCCTAAGACATGTTTACAGACCCAGGTTCAACAGAGAGTTTAAGCTGTTAGATTCATATGGATTTCAACATAAGGTACTAAATTGGAGATAGGATCCATAACATTTTATTTGCTCTTGATTGTGAAGCAGCGTTCAGCTTGATGAATTTCGAGAGTAATCATAGCCTCTGCTTCCTAGAGCACCCACATTCCTCCAGGAAATGTGGTTAGTTTATGTCCTCCCAGATGTGGATCCAGAGACAGTATCATTGTAGCTGAATGGAACATCTGGACACCTTGTTTCTTTGCTAAAGCAATTAAAGGCACCCTTCTGGTCAAGTCTTCTGGAATGCTGTCTGCTGTGCTTCGTGTAGAAAAAGGGGAAGAGACCTTGGCCCCTGAGCTGTCCTTGTGTCTGAATCACCCTTATGTCTGTGGAAATGTGTCTCCATGGTTCCTGTGATGACAAGAGAAAACCATGGCCAAATGGTGAAGGTCTGTGGGGAAAACAAAAGTAAGCCAAATTAACCACTATTACTAGTGGATGGGGGAGACTGCTAAGTACCCAAGACCTGTATTCTGAGAAGAATCCCTGTAAACAGGATGTGCTCTATTCTGTTAAGTCAGAGGTTCCCTACAGTTGCTGCCCCTAACTGTTAAAGGTTTGGGGATGTCAGAAACACCAGTTGAAGCCAGGACCCCTTTTTATTACTAGTTACCAAGGTAAAACAGGAGCAAAGAGTATCCTGAGGGATCAGAGGCATGAAGAATAAGACAAGAGTTGAAAACTCAGAAAAATGTCAGTGGAAATGGGAACAGAATCCAGGAAAGGAGATGGAGATCAGATGAAGTATGAGAAAGACAGAACTTGGGATGGAGCAGTCAGAGGCAAATAAAGTCTTTATTATATTCCTGTAAAGTAAATAGTGGTGTCATCCCTATTTTACATTGGAGGAATGGAGACACAGAAACAGGCTTAAGTTTGTCGAAACCACCCACTAACTTTAAATATTTGACTCAGTGCAATCCCTGGTGTGATTTTCAGGCATGCAACATTTATGGACGAATACAACATGTCATTCACAGCTCTACAGCCATCACCTGCATTCCTGCAAATCCAGATTCAGGTGTCTCTATCTGAACAGTTACAGTGTGAAGGCTGATGTTTCCTTGAAGATACTGATATTACTGTCTTGCCCAAAATCAAATAAGGACCCTGTGATATAGAGATAAGATCTAATTCACAACAAGGGTCATGTTCAGATTCCTTTACTATGAGATCACCCTTTCTATTACCTTGCTGTGATCACTGAACACCTCTTGCAACAGATGAGGTTGCAGAAATCATTCAGAGAGCAGATGCCACCACTAAAATGAGACTAATGATGAGAGTATCACTGCTTTGAAATGGGGGCAGCAGAAACACTTCAGAATATGTACACTGTACTTGTGTGGTGGATGGGAAGATTGGTAACAGACAGCAGCAATGTACTCTCAGAAGGAACATGAGTTATTGGAGTCCTGTCATTGAATACTTTCATTTTCAGAATGACAGAAAGATGACAAGACAAGAAGTCAAAGTAGATTTGTGTTGACATAAATAAAAGTACTTGAGAAGATTTATTATGGGAGAAATTTGTGAGATCCAAGAAGCTGATTAAGAGATTAGGGAATTGTGGTGGTGTATGTGCTAGCAATAAATACCTAACTCTAGTAACCATGCCAAAGAGCAGATACATGGTATATATGTTAAAATCACATGTGGGTTTTTTCTGCAAGTACCACACCTACCAGGTTAAGGTACTTTGCAGGCTTCTGTTGTGCCTTCTAGAAGATTGCTGTCAATATCTATTCCATAAATTTTGAGCTTTGTCGACCTACTGTGTTAAGGAACACATCAATCCCTAATTGCTGTTGAGCAAAATAGATAATTTTCCACACAAAATTCTCTGGGAAGTAATTCACCTATGTAGTATAGAGATTACATACAAGCAATGCTGCACTGGAAAGAAAATATCAAGAGTTCTTAATCCCCAAATACCGCTCTGGAGAAAAATAGTTCAACAATGAATTTGACTGAATGGGCCTCCATTCTTCTTCTCTTTCATTGTCTGTCTGCTGCATTTTAATACTTGCTATTAGAGACATAAAATACAAACAGAACAAAGATAGACTCAGAAGGACTTACAAACTAGAGGGTAGCTCAACTCAGCTCCTGCATAATGAATCTTGGAGATATATATCCTCAGTGTCATCATGTATTATTTCCATGTTCCTCAACATTAATAACTAAGTAAGCAATATAGTCGCTTCATTAAGTTGTTTTTTAAGAATTCTTCTTTATTATTGGGTGCTGTGTGGTGATTTTCTTAATGCAAGAAATTTAATGTCCTCTAAATCAGCTTACACTTAAATTTCACTTATTTTCTAAAGTTGATTATAATAGGTTTGTTTTATTGTCTTCATAGGACCACCAAATGATTAGTTTTTTCAGATATTCCCTTGTGTATTTTTATTTTCTTAAGCTCTCATTTTTGTCTTTACTAGCAACACTTAATTTGAAATTTCTGAGTTACTTCACTAATATTTTCTACACCAGTTTTTTTCAGTTTTTTTTCAGCTGTGACCACAAGTAATTAAGACCAGCAGCTAATAATATTTTCCTTTTTTGTTTCAGTGCCTCATATGTGCAGTATAGTTGAGCATCGCTGTGATCACTTCTGCATAAACACCCCTGGCTCCTACTCGTGCAGATGTAAACAAGGGTATATTCTGAATGCTGACCAGAAGACTTGCAGCAGTATGTTATCTTTCTTTTCTCTTTCATGGTCCCAAAAAGTGTTTAACATCACTTCCCTTTCTGTTGGACTCATAAAGAACTGAAGTCAGTACATAATTAATGATAATCACAAGAAAGTGTCTAGAAAGGTGAAGTTGTAATTCTTTTTCTTGCTTTAAGTGAAGTTCTTACAAATCTCTCTGAAATACATCCAGCTGAATTTTATACACAACTCTGCAGAGGTACACTGTAACTATATGAAATTACATTTGAATTCTATTGGTATTTGAAGTTCAGCAGTTAAAAACAACCAAATCAATAACTTTATCATCTCAAATGAAGTGAATTTAGATACTTTACTAACTTGTCCAGCTGTCAACAGTACTAAAAGGTACAGAATGGTGCAATAAACCCCATACTAGAAAACTGTGACATAACCTGACATTCTGAAAAGCTCTTTCTAACTGCTAGTGGAAATATAAGGGTTTGCAACCTTTCAAAAAATGGTTTCAGAAGTTTTGCTTATGCTCTCATTCCTCTCTTTAAAAGTGTTGACTTTTTTCATTTTTGAGTAATTGGCTGTATAGTTTATAATAACAAACTTTATTTCCCTTTAATTTTGATTTTTGTGATCATTATTTTGTTAGTCCATTTTGACTTATTTCCTAGTGATTAACAGCAATTTACATCAGAGGGATATGACAAATTTATTTCTGTGTCCACCTTATTTTAAAGAAATTATGTAATGCTGTCTTTAATTACTTGTGGAAAATGTACATGCTAAAAATTCAAGTTTTTATCATACAGCAGTGTACAGATTCAGATGAAAGTGAATGGATTCAAATTAAAGCTGCTAAACAGATTTTACCCAGAAGAAAAATTTTGGAAAACATCTTTTCAAGAAACAGTGGGAGACAGTCATCATGAGAGCATAGAATGTACCTCTTATAGTCAATAATTTAGCACTAAGGTGAAGACTGCAGGCTCAGGTCCTGTCGTTGTGTTTGATGTTCTGTATCTCAGGAGAGTGACATAAGCTACTATGTATCTTGAGATTAGTGGATTCTTAGTCTCTCTTGCTTAGAGCTCTTTTATAGCAAATACTAAGCACCAATGAAACAGTGAAGGTATGTGAAAAAATTTTTAAAAATTTTAATTACAAGTATGAAAAAGTCTTTCTTTATTGTCTCTTCTTCTTTTTACTCTATTACATTTCCATAGATTTTCTCAGCCAGTAGTTGAAACCTTGGTCACTGCACTGCTTCAAATACAGGTTAATTTCCAAGAGTTTTGGAATTATGTGTAATTTTTCTGCTGGTGACCGATGCACAGTAGCCCTCAATATGCTCTCTCTCTACCATTTTTCAAAGCCTTTGCTGTGTTGCTTTACCTTCTTTTTTAGCTATCTATTAATTTTCCCCACTTACCTCTCACATGATTTCTGTGATTGACCTGCTTTGATTATCATTCAGATGATACCAGATTGTAGTTTGATCAATATGAAAGGGAAATTTGTCCTTCAATGTGTTTGTAGCCTTGGTTTTTTTACATCACCAAATTAAAAATTAATTTTAGCAATTAGCACTGGAAATCTGAGAGTCATCAAACTGGCCTTAAATGTGCTAGGATGGTGCAAATCATTGGTGAAGAGAGAGATGATGCACTATCAGTATGGAGAGGTCAAATGATTATGTCTAAAACCCCCACAGAGATGTAACAGAATTCATGAGGATGGGGAGCCCAGCCTGGACAAAGGGGTCAGCTTAGTTCTGGAGGCAGGAGAACCACAGTGAAAGAAAAATGCACAGTCTGGGAGTATTTCAGTTACCTTCACTAGCTGTTAATTGCCCACAAGTGCACAGAGACAATGGATTCCTCACTTGACATTTAAGTAAAATAAATCTTCATCATGTTTATGTTAAGTACAATACATGATCAACATAAACCATATGTATTTATCTAAGGTTTGGTTGTATTGGCAGCTCTTCAATGAACAAATAATTTCTTTACATACATAATTTAATACTTTCTGAATTAACCAGTGCAGAAATGATGAATGCTATGTAGCTAATGTTATACTCTTTTTTCATTCTTTTGTTAGACTCTGTTTTTATTCTTCTCTTCCCTTGTTTCTTTTTAATGCTGTGAGAGTATATGCTATCAGTACTCAGTTCTTTAAAGCCCTTAACCAAATGGCTTCAATCAACAATGAACGGGCAACTTCACTTCATGCTGGGAAATGGGGTTTTTTTAAACTAAAAATATTCTTACATTTCTTTAATTATTATGGTTATATACTACTTTTGTGTACTGTGGTCTAACTTTTCTAGAGAAGAGTGTCAGATAATGGGTATTCTTTACTTATTACACTCTATTTGTTTGTTTAACTAATCTCTCCCATTCTTCTCTAGAGATGCTGAAATCTTACATTAATAAACAAAATAATACAAAAGAGGAATGTAGCTGAAACAAGCTGGAAAATTATCTATTTGTGGGTGTTTACACTGGAACAAAAGAGTTAAGCGACTGTTTATGCTGTTCATCATGCCGCTTGATATGAAGCAGACAGCTATAAAAGAAAATTTGTTTTTGCTTGGCTGACTTCCTCAAACATGTTCCAAAAGCCTATTTTGTAGCTGTAAATGACCATTATGTGTTGAACAGTCTTTGAGCAACACAAAGTACTCTGCTTTCCAGAGCTTTCGCTGGGGAAACTTGGGGTTCTCATAAAGCTTTAGTCTGTTGAAAAGAAAGCCCAGTGTGCTTTATTTGGCTAGGTGCTGAACTGACCTCATTCGTCATGGTAATTTTTTTGAGATCTTTTGCATGGGACGGGTAACACGCTATGGTATTTTGCGTAAAAATGAAAAATTCTAAAACTCAGAAAAAAAATATCCCCACATTTTTTATTGTTGTGGTGTCATTTTCTTTCCCTTTTCAACCTCATTATCATTTATCTGGTTATGCAAAATAAAATACCAAAAATACACAAATAAAGACAATTAGTTTTCTTTAAAAAAAAATCCCTGAAGAATGCCACTTTGAACTTTTCAGGGAAGCATACATAAAGGAACTCTACTGGGCACCATTGGTCCATTAATAGTCTTTGCCATCAGCTGAAGGAATCAGTGCCTCAACTTTGAGTGAATGATCCTATTGTCTTTCACTGTTTGACAGAACATGGGCATGATCTGTGTCAAAATGAGCTCATCTCTAAGGAGCTGTCCATAGCTTCCTGAAATTTCTTTTGATCTGTACTCTACCTGTGCATTGTAGAAGGTCAAAAATTTCATACTCATGCAATTATGTGTTGTAGCTCAGGACCTCTGTGCTGTGGAGAAACATGCCTGTGAGCAGATTTGTGTGAACACACCTGGGTCCTACGTCTGTCAGTGTTATGAAGGGTATGAGCTTGATGCAAATGGAAAGAGTTGTGTTGGTGAGTATGAATTCAGCAATTCACATTTACCTCTTGACACAAACCAAATCAAAATTCAATATAAATGAGTATCCACTTTAGCTATACACAATGATGTTCTCCTGTATGAGTGGTAGATGAGAAAGCACACGTAATTGACATGTTTGTAGGCCTGTACTGATAATGAATGGTGTCTTGGGAAAATTGTTCCAACCAGTTTCACACAGAAAATAATTTTCCATTTTGAAACAACAGACGCGACGTTTTATTCAAGATCCATGTAGGTGGCCTGCAATGTACTGGCATGACATATGCGGCCATTAAAAAAACAAAGGCAGTCAAACTCGGTAGCTCCTCTTCAGACAGAAGTTATGCACAGAAAAACCTGGAAGAGGACAATTTCTTGATGTTTTTTCACATGATTTTTTGTTGATGTGAGGAGAGATTTCAACCCCTTTTTGGAAAGGTGACTTTAAGGACAGCTTAGCCACTTTAGGAACCCATCCACTATGTGTCCTTAAATTTTCACTGCGGGTGAAGAGGAAATAAATATCACTTCCAAGAATTACAGCTCAAAAGAGAGAGTGTGAAAATATGGTACAATAATTCTTTGGCACAAAACATATTTCCCTCTCTATTACTCTGTAAATATCTCAGTCTTCTTCTCTGTTTATATGTGGTAAATAATTCTATTACAATCTCTTTTGCCAGCCTATGTACCTATTCTTGT
This sequence comes from Passer domesticus, assembly GCF_036417665.1. Taxonomy (NCBI): domain Eukaryota; kingdom Metazoa; phylum Chordata; class Aves; order Passeriformes; family Passeridae; genus Passer; species Passer domesticus. The sequence continues at coordinate 139,268,475 of NC_087474.1, forward strand.
AAACTTTTCATTCCATTCTGAGAAAATACTGTCTTCTGGTTTCCACTGCAAAAAGCCCTAATGAGATCTGGATTAAAAATTACATTATTGGTTAGGTATTCTCTTCAGGCAAGCACTTAGATGCATGCTTAATTTCAAACACAAATTAAAGTCCCATGGAAATGAATCCAAGTCAGTCCTTGGCCTCAAATCTGCCACAGGCAGCCACAATGCTTTTCTCCAACAGCCTACTCTTTCTTGTCATTTTAAGACAGCTCTAGCATATCTTCCTCTTATTACCTTCAAAAAGCTATTGGCTTCCAGGATAACCCTGTTTTGAGATGCAAAATAGGTGACAGTTTATGGAACTTTCTTCGTGTAGCTTCATGTAAGACACACAAAAAGGTTTTGAGGTTTTTTAGGCCTGGGATAACATGAGGTTTTGAAGAATATTCACTCTGTGCTTACTCTTCAGAAATGTTTCCTTTACTTGTGGCTTCATGATTTCAGTACAGGAGTATTTGAAGGTCTCAATATAATTTGTCCCCAGCATAATTTGCCCACCTGTATACTATTTTAAGAACCTGCTTTTTGGAACCAAATTGTTTTGAAAATGCAGATAATACTGGTTATTTAGGTAAGTTTTTATGTCTGGCCCAGATTTCTATATCTAACATTCACCTAATAACCTTAGCTGACCCTCTTGACTTTTACTTGTATTAGAATAAAGGATGTACTTCTCTGCTATTTATTTGACTATATCCTGAGACAGAAAATCTGTGACTTCTGGTAATTTCTTTCATCCCTGATTCTTTCCTAACATATATTCTAATCCAAAATATTAATGCTTAGTGTAATCAGCTGTTGTTACTATTTTCTATTAAGTTGAAGTTCCTTGAGAGCCCAAGATATTCTTACCAGGAAAGTAGCTACCAGAGCTTTCATTCTGGTGAAATTCTTTGTATGTCAAGTCTAATATTGTATTTTGTAATAAATGCAAAGTCTATTTTTTGTTATTTAAAATTTCAAAATATTTATATGCCGCTTATTAAATTTCTTGCATTGGTGTTTAGGATTTTTGTCTGTTAATAACTTATCTGCAAAGTCTGAGGTGATTGCTGTTTGGAGGCATGATACATCTTTGACATTTTTTTTCCTACCTCCTCACTGACTCTCTTTGGCTTAAGAGATACACATTTATTATGAGCACTGTTGTTGACATTTAAAGATTTCATATTCTCTCTTCAATTATTTTAAAAATACAGCATGCATGGGTTCACTGTCTTGTCTTTTGTAGGAGTTTTTCTTTTCCACTTGATTCCTATTCGTTTGTACATTTTAGCAACAAAACTTGGATACATGCTATTCATACCGCTGCAATAATTAGCAGTATTAATTGGAATTTTAAGGCACGTTATTAACATTTCTATTTTTTATTTTTATTTTTCAGTTGCATATTTGGCACTTAAATTTTAAATTTCTTACTGGATACAAGAATAGTTCAATGTATATTAATTATATTTGGTCTGTGCAGAACTTAGTTTCTCTACATTTCTTGAACAGGAAAAGATTGTCTGGGTAATTTATGAATTTGATGCTAATTTGTCTGCAAATCCTATTGTCAGTCTCCAGAATTTGACATTTCGGGTTTGAACAATTTGAGATTTTTGAGGAATATGCTTCTACGAAGAATGTACAGCTTCTGCAGATGTGATCACCAATGAATGATCATCCTTGATGGAAAATTTTTTAAGGGAGACTATGTGTAGTACTGAATCAGTAGGGATAACTCTCAGTTTTCATTACTCCTAAGCTAATTAACCCGTCCTTTCTGGGAAGTATTTATTATCAAATGAGCAGGATCCAAAGAAAGATCTTGATGTACACATATACTAGAGGTCACTGAGAATAATAACAATTTTGCAAAAAACAGTGACTTCATTAAAGTTAGTCACTCCTCCCCTTCCAGAGAATAAAAAGGGAATTTCAGTAGGAAATACACATTGTGATATTCTTGGAAAGAGTCAAAGGTTTCCATCTAAGATATCTAAGACTTCTAAAGTTTTAACTCAAGCAAAAGCAAATGAGAAAGTGCCGAAACTTCATTTCACGGGCATGTTTATTAAATTTTTCTGATGGGCTAATTTAAGGATCAGTGGTGATATTGCTTTATTGACATGTGCCAGCCAGTTACCTGAATGGCAATAATTATACGAAATCTCACAGCCAGAACTCACAAGTATCCATTCAAGTTGACCACTGAACAACCTACCACTCTGAAGAGTTGGCAATGCACAATTTATGAACGAATTTGTGGGCTAAACAATACTTGAAACTGTCTGCTCAGCAGTAAATCTGGCTGGCAGGGCACTCTCACTTTGCCTTTTTTGAACTGTTTTTCACATGGACAAGTCCTGTCAGTTGACATTGGTGGTAATGAGCTACCCTTTCTCCATCAGGCTGCTGGACACTCAGTCTCTCCACCTTGGTGTTGCTGGACACGCTCTCCTCTCTTTCCTGGCACTAGTGCTAGACTGTATCCATCTTGCTGGGCTTGGATCCGCTTTTTCTGGCAGTGGTTTGGCTGCTGGCATCTCTCTGCAGTCCTGGCACTGCTGGGTTTTTTTGGCTGCTTCTTAGGTTCTTATGAGTCTTCCCTGAGTGTGTTTTGTTCTTCCCTCACATTCTTTTTCATCCTCCTTATGCTTTTACTTGCTTTACACCTTCTTCTCCTTAACTTCCTTCATCCTCCCATGCCTGAATAACCCCTATAAATATTATAGGGCTAAAACAGCCCCTTATGAGAAAGGTAACCCATGCAGTCCATGGTTCAGAGAGGGCAATGTAAGCACCCAGAGTATAGAACTGCTAACTGGAAGTAAAAGATGGTTTTCATCACTTACTAATACCAAGTGAGAAAAACAAGGTGGAGCAAATATGCAGAGATGACAACTGAATTAATAGTTTGCTCACTAAAAAGGACACTAATAAGTCATCTAGAAAAAAAATTATTGAAATAGACATGAGATAAAATTCAGAACGGTGAAATTTCAAGTTTTCACATTCTCATGTATATCTCGTGACTTAGCATAAATTACACTCTTCCAGAGATGGGGCATGTGGGAATAGTTCAAAGCTGTGCCAGGGGAGGTTTAGACTGGACATTAAGAAGCATTTCTTTACCAAGAAGATGGTCAAACACTGGAACAAGCCTCCTACATGAGGGGGATGCTCCAAGCCTGTCAGTGTGTAAGAGGCATTTGGACAAAGCCAACTCTGAACTGGTCAAGCCGTTGAACTAAATGGTCATTGTGTGCCTCTTCCAACTGAATATTCTATTCTCACTGTTAAAATCATTAGTTGGGCAGTTGTAGATGTTGTAATATAAATTAAAAAATTTTGTTAAGGTTTAAATGCAGAGGAGGAGGTGACTTTACAAAGAAATCCATATGGGCTATTTCCCAGGCATGATGCTAAATTGCATATATTCTTGGCCTACCTATTTCTTAATGTGCCTTTTAAACACTTCAAAATGTGCATGTTAGAATTAATTTAAGAGGAGAGCTAATTGTATGACACATTATGTCCTTGAAACATGTATTCAGTAAATAGGTTTTAATATGAATCGATTCAGTCTGGAAACACGAAGGTTCCTGCCCAGAAAATGATATCACATGGTAGCCAGTAAGTAGTTTGACCTGATTCAATGCAAATATTCTGAAGGGCTAAAATAAACTCTTTCAAAGTAGCTGAATAGATTATCTGCTTTCCTGACTAGATGACCTTGACTAAATATAGTAGCATGCACACCTGAGTGTACATGATTTACATAGGTGGGCCAGTTGAAGAAAGAATTGATTGCATTAAAACAAATTACTGACTCTTAAAGAAATTTGTGAGGCTCAGCAGTATAAAGTAGTGAAAAAAATTACTCAATTGGGAAAGAGAAACCTGTCTTGGTATGAAGCTAAGCACATTACTGTCTTCTGCAGAAAGAATCAGGTATACTTTCCTAATGTAGGCCTGGCAGCTCTTTGCAGGCAGAGCACCAGCTCTGTGACTTATCTTAAATTTTTTCTAAGGCTTTTGTTGTGAAGATGAAGCTTAACCTACAAAGAAATTTTAAAAATCCTTTCATTTCTTTAGCAACTTTGAATGGGTTTGACAGAGTAAACTCTGAAGTATTATTTTATTACCCTTGGCAGTATAACTTTTAAATATGGATTTGTGTAATAAATAAATGACCAGACTTATGAAATAGGTGACAGAACTTCCTGTGACTTTTTTTTTTTTTTTCCTTGCAAAAGGCATTATATAAGCAGAATATCCATGGTGAACATTAGCCTGAAGCTCTCAGGCTTTGCAGTTGTAGCTGCTTTGTACAGAACAAATCTGGAGCACATTAGAGGGAATGAATGTACTGTGAGAGTCCTCAGTGTAGAAGATAATGCCAAGATTCTCCTGTATACTCAGGCTATAGGAACAGCTCTTGAGAATTAATACAGCTGGGAGGGAACTAAGGAAAAGTAGAGCAATTCCAGGACTGGGACTTGAGAGACAGAAGACAGAACTAAATCAAACAAACTTTTCTATGCCCTGGCCTACAGTGTGAACATCTGGACAATTACTCACTGAGGCATGGTTTCCAGATCTGAGAAAACATGTTGAGAAGGCTCCTGACAATCTGAGAGCTGATAAATGTTCAAAGTTGAGAAATTATTTAGCACTCATTTAAAATCTGGTTTACCAACTGTTGTTGTGAGTGAACTACTTTTTGCAGACAAGTTTTTCAGAAGACAATTACATCAGCTTTTCCTTTTTTTTAATATTACTGTGTGTCTCTAGAACCATAATGTCCATGCATAATAGTTCTGATTTTTTTTCCCTAATTGCACGTTTGTCATTCTGTTTCAGTTGTTGACTACTGTGCTTTGGATAACCATGGCTGCCAACATGAATGTGTTAACACCAAGGACTCCTATTACTGTAGATGCCACCCAGGGTTCATTTTAAATCCAGACAAAAGAACTTGTGGAAGTAAGTTGTGATAAAGTTTAATTATGAACAGTTTATACTTCTGTCTTCCAGATGTCAGCAGTAATCCTCCCACTGGTCCTGGGAATGCTGACTAATGCACTGGGTATAGAAATGCATCAGGTTGGAGTGCACTGGAAACCAAAGGTCTTGAAAACAAAGCAAGTTGTTTTGAGGGGAGGGCCCAACGGTAAAGGTCCCTCCTATGAACAGGGAGCTTTTAACATGAAACCCAGCTCTTTTTCAACAGCAAAAAGCTGAAGATTTGCCTTGAATTTCTCTTTGATTATTCTTTTTTTTCAGTTAGAATATAATCTCCCTAGCTGGGTAAACAAACAAGTCTGTGCAAGACAATTTATAATCAGTTTGCTTTGTAAGATGATCTAAAATAATTAATAGTTTCCCAATCAGAAGAAACATTGCAGTCTGTTTTTCTGTGGATTTTTCTCCAGAGTGAGTTCTCTGATGGTGTGGCAAAGCTCTGTCAGTATCAGTATCAGTATCTTCTACCAGGCTTCCCTGTTTCCACCAGCTTATAATAACTTCATGGCTTTGCTTGTTGTTGTTTGTCAAATTTGATACCAGGCTAAAAAGATCAAAATTTTAACATATTTAAATTGATGATTCACAGAATGTTGACATCTGAGGGAATATTCTGGGAAAGTAGTATTTCAGGCTTGACCTCTCTATTCTCTATCTGTTGCTTGAGACAATATATTAGGCATAAATAAGCACAAATAAGACTTATTAAGCCATTGTTCCTTACACTGTCCTCTGAGCCTTGTGGATAAATTAAAGCATGAATGAAAGAACTGTGTAGCTCTTAATGCTGTAGAAGTCAAGACAGCATGAGAGCTCTTCAGAGCATAAGTGTCCCCTAGTTCCCATATGTTATGAATCACACTGAGTTTGAGTCTGCATAAACAATGCCTACAAACAAACTACAGATCACTGGATTTAAAATGTTTGTGACTTAAAAAATTTAACATAAATTTCTACATATTTGGCTTATGTACTGAGTCTCAGGGACGATGGCCAACTAGTCAAAACTCACACATGCCAGACCAGTTCTCTGCATCAGCAAGCAGGCCTGAGGCACCCACTCCTGAGATCTCGTGATTGTCTCACAATCCTGACTTCCCTTTCAAAAATAGAAAATAAGCCTTTATGCTCATGGCTACAAAGAAATGCATGGAAATATAAGTGTTGTCAGTATGGTCATGCATATCTAACAAATGTTTTCTCTGGGAACTATTCCAAAGTTCTTAGAATAAAACACAAGGAGCAGTGCTCACGAAGCCAACCTTGTCAGCACCATCAGAGTGCTCTATGACTGGAAGAGCACAGCAAGTCTGGTTTATCAGTGAGGCAGTGGAGGACATTCAAGCCACTGTTAAGGAGACTCCTGCCACTCTTGCTGCTCCCCTCAAGAGGACAGATGGCACCTTCTGCTTGTACTGGGTGCTGCTGAGCCTCAACTGTTCTTTACAAAAGGCTTGTTTGAATTCTGGGTTCACATAATTTGTAACTGGGCAAGGCTCTGTTAATGTCCTTACCCTGGGCTGTGTTGATAAACACACTATGAAGTGTGTTTTTAGTGTCCCAAAGAGAATAGCCTCAAGGTTTCAACAAAGATAATACATATTTTTCAGCCCTTGTGGTCATCTTCAGAATCAGTTATCCAGGAAAAGTCTCTCCTTGAGTGAGCATGGATTTGAGCAGGTAAATGCACCACAGCACTGCTTAGGTCAGAGGGCATACAGCTGCATTCCTCTGGTGCACACACATGGCTTTATGGCCATGTTATGTCTCTTCAGTGCTGTCCTGAGCAAAAATATATTTTCTGATTTTCATTTTGGTAAACAGATAATATATCTCCATGTTATGTATATGTGTATGTGCATATGCATATGCTGTCAAAAAATGTTTTGGTAAAGGAAATTATTAATTAATTAATGTTATCAATGTTAATTAATATACAGAGTGGTGTTCAGAAATTATAACATAGTCCTTCCAAGTTTTCTTAGGAAGTCACATTCCACTTCATTTATTCTGAAAATAGAGGTGGTTTATTATGACAAGGGGCTTTCATCATATATAAAGACTCAATTCCATTAACTGGCCACAAATCCAAAGAAAGAACTGTCCATGCCTCTGAAAGCAAATCACCTCTGGGAATAATAATTAATTAACTTCAGGGAATAATAAAACCCCTGAGTTTTCAGGTTTTATAATGTGTTGTTCAGAAGTGCCTGGATGTTTTTTGAAGTGTGACTTGTTTATCTACTTTTAGCAGTGCTGAGGGGATAGGAGCATTTTTCACTAATATAAATTAACTATACTGACACAAAACTAAGTGATGGGCAGACACTGCATCTAAATGAATGTCAGGTTCATTGACTTCATCAATAACGATAAATTATAGGGGAAACATCTCAGTGCTTAGTGCACAATTGCTATCCTTTCTAAGTTACTTTATCCACAAGTGGTAGCTGTTTCTAGACTGGTCATCTTCTCTTCCATGGGCATTTCAAATGGAAGAATTGTGAAGCAAGCACTCAGAGCTGTTAGAAACATCCGCACTCCTGATGACCTGTTTGTCCTGCTGTGTTCTAATGAATGGCATTCAAAAGCATGTTTGTGTGTTTATTACACATCATGTCTAACATGCTCTGCTCTGAGTGAGTAGAGGCAATTTTGATGAGGCAATGTATAAGGCTTAGCTGCAAAATAGGATTTTAGGATTCTAACTTCTCTACTGCATGAACTATTTCTGTTCTCTAATAATTCTTTGTAGTATACAAAGTAGTATTGGAAAAAAGAAACATTTTATTTTCATGGTTTGAAACGATATGGGAAAACACCAAAATGGTGCCTAAGGGAAAAAAAAGGCAAAAGAAAGCAAAATAACTAATTTTTATCTAGTTTGTTTCTGAGAAATTTTATTACTCACTGGCACAAATGTTTTTGTTATTTAGAACCAGACTATTGTTCTCTTCAGGACCATGGTTGTGAACAAGAATGTGTTAATACAGATGATTCCTATTTTTGTCAATGCCAAGAAGGGTTTAGACTTAATCCAGATAAGAAAACATGCAAAAGTGAGTAATCCTTTGGACATAATAAAGTTCATCTGCTTTTATTTCTTGAACCTGCAGTGAATTGTTTCCCTTCTGAAAGGATGGAAGTTTTCTCTGTAATTAAATATATATAATATAAACAAATGTTTTTTTTATAAACTTGAATTTAACTGAATGAATCATGCTGGGAAAGTATACATTTCTCTGTTTTGTAGATTACTTTGTATATTAGACATTTTTGAAGACTTTTATGAAAACCTGAGGATTAATGTAGGAACCAAAATTACTTAAACTTTATTACTTATTTGAAACTTTCTGGCCTTGGCTTCTTAAAGACACGAGCAGCTTTGAAATAAAAAAAAAAATCACCATGTTTTTCCCAGTTAGTTTAGCCAAGGACAGATACATTTCATCAGCTTGGAAATGTATTGAACAGACAACACAGCTATCAAATTCATCTTAGAGTCACACACGAAGCTTTACAGTTTCCTAAAAAAATTGTAAAAACAGCATGAGCAATGTTAGTGTTATAAACCAGTCACACATGCCATTTACTTTAGAATGACTTAGTGTTACAGCTCTTTTTGATTGGAGGCCTGGAATCACAGCAGATTTTTACTGCGATGTCTTAAAATTTAGAGAGAATATATTCAGCAAAATGAAATAGCTGATCTCATGACTCAGTTGTTGTGGGGAGAAAATTGTACTGCTGATATTTTATGAATAATAAACTTTTTTAGAGCAATATAATTCTATTTCTGGGCACTCATAGAATGTATCTGGTTTTGAAACTGTATTTTTGTTCAGTCTTAAAGATACATTCTCACAAAGCATTTTTGTCTGCACAGTGCTGCTTTTGCAGAAATCCATGCTATTCTGCTTTTTATTATCTGTATGGTATTTTAATACAATCAGGTTTTTATAGATTCAATAGCCTTGGTAGAGTAAATAGATCCAATAGAGCAAAAGAACAGCATCATATAAAATATTTATTGCCAAGGATGTAATTGCAAATTAAAGGCAAATTGTAATTAATATTTGGGGTATTTTCCTTATGGGGCTTTGGATTTGGCTGCAAATCTTGTGATGCTTCCAGGATTAGGCTCCTATTCCAAATCTTGTTGTAACAAGAGTCATATTAGCTAAGCTTGTGAAATAAAGCAGAATGTTTGCATGTATGCCCTTTTCAGAAATCAGGGACTATGGGTGAGTGGTGACAAGCACCAGGCATTCCTCCTTCACCTCCACGTGTGACTTCTGATAACTACAGGAGGAGATCTGTGGTGGTCAAAGGGAAGCCTTACATAGCAGAGTGTTTGCAGTCTGCTCTCACATCCTTGTCTCACTGTCAGCTTTAGCAGGTGTCCAAAGCACAGAATCCAGTATTGTTTAAGAAAAGTGAGTTTTTCTAAGCCGTTTTACTTTAGAAGCCCTTGTGGCTGACTTCAATTTTCCTCTCCACAAAAGTAAACTCTGTGCTTTAGGTCAGCATGACTGTGAACATGAATGTGTTAACCTGGAGCAGTTTGTGTGCAAATGTCATCCCAGATTCACCCAAGAACACCACGGCGATACGTGCAGCAATGAGTGTGTCTCATGAACTGCAGTGACTAGTTTGCTGCAAGGGAGAGGTGTGAACAGAGTGAGAAAACACTCCTGGGTCCCTTTTGAGATGTTTCTGAGTCATGCAAAGCTATGTTACTGCAAAGTCCACCAGAAGCCAGGCCTAGTGAAGTAATGCTATAGTGAGATCCCTGATCCCACAGAGAACTAAAGCATCATTTTCTACAATCCGAATAACTGGGGAAATGTGTTCAGTCATTTCACTCAAAGGCACTGTCTAACAGGAAGGCAGTGCTTGCTGCTGAACATCCTTATCACTGCTGTGGGCTGTGTAACCTGCACACCTCCTGCTGCTGTATGCTGGTATGTGGGGATGTGAAGAGACCCATCTCTTCTCTATGTTTGCACCTTCAGTGATCCATTCAATGAAGTGTCCTTTTTCACAGGAATGTTGCTAAACAAAGGATTGGTATTGCCCCAGAGAAACCCAACAGCACTGCCCACTTGGCATCACCCAGTTTTAGAAGACAGTTTTATTGCAGAGAACCATTTTGCATATCACCTAAAGCATTGGCAGCATTTTTCCCCTATGTACTTATGACATACTTTTCCAAAGTCACTGAAGTTTTTAAAACACTTGGTAGGACAGGGAATAATAATTTTTAAAGAAACTGTGATAAAGGCATATTTAAGGTAACCTGGATGAGTTGCTACTTTTTGACAATTATAGTTTTAGACTATCTCAAGTTGAATTTCTAAAAATTAATATATTCCAAGACATTCCTTGTTTGTAAAAACAGTGAGCCTTCCTCATCCTTTCTCTTGCTTGCATTTTTTTACGCATGTAATAAAGCACACATGATTACAACATTTACAGTTATAATGATTTCCAAAGTCTGGTAATTAGCACCTTTGTGATTACTGCACTCTTTGAAAGAGTGTGTAACAAAATTCTGCATGAGACCCCCAGATATTTAAACATTAAAAATTCATATTGGTGTGGGTGTTTGTATTGAAAAGATGGAGCCAAACAGATGTAACTTTTCACAGAGAATATGTGTATTTTCTTTTTTTTGTTTCCACATTTTTTGTGTGCTCTGAGGAGTTACACAAGCCTCTTTATGATGATGTGAACTCTTGGAAAAAGGAGGAGGTTCCAGCTGGAACTTGCTTTAGCTAGTAAAAACTGACACCTCAGCTTCATTTGTTCAAGCATACGTTGTCTCTCTGTGTATAATGGCAAATCTGGACCAATTACTGCAAACTCGTTGCTTAGTTAAATAAACCAATAAACAGAAATATTTAAAATAAGTGATTTAACATGAAGTACAGATTTTTAAAAATATAAACAAATCGCTGCAGACATGTCTGTTCACATCTGTAAATGATTTGCAAAGGAGACATGCAAGACTATGTTTGTTTCTGAGGGAACTCCACTACTTTTAATCAAGTTAAGCTGAAGTGATTTGGGCCTATATAACTAAAATTAGCCTTTAACAAACCAGCTGTAAAACACAATGAGGAAGTTCAAAGCTTTTTTTCCCTAAATTGTGCTTTTTCTATACTCACAGATTCAGCAAATTGCATAGTACATGTGCAAGTGCATTTATCTCACCCTACAGCTTTGCTGTCCATTGTGAGGAAATGTATTTTTAAAATCTAGTTCACACCTCTCTGCCTTGCCCCATCTTTTGTGTTTCACACAACTAGTTGCATACAAGACTTAAAAGACATATTCCATTTTATCTCACTTGGAATAGGAATAGTAAAATCAAAGAAATGGAACATATTAAGACACTCTCACACTTATAATTTCTGTCTGCCCCACCATGAGGCTTTAACTGCTTGAACCTGTTGGCCAATTAAAGTTTTAAATTGGTGATTTCTTATCCTGTTGAGAAAAGAATTTAATCTTTAAGATACAATCTGAAAGCCATAATTCCTATTTCAAAAATTACCAATACTCATATTTGCTGGGAAAATTTAATGATGAACAAAAGAGGGAGTCCTGCCTTTTAAAGAAGGAAAGCATGATTCTGTGGGTGAGACCAGACTGGGCTTCAGGATTCTCCCTTCTCTCCACCTTTTGTTAGTTCAATTACATTGTGACTTTTGGCAAAGGAAATCTGCACTTCACAAGTTTGCTACATGCCAAGTGGGGTTGTATTAATTTCACTTAGGTGTTGTTAATTAACTCAGGTTACTCAAGTAGGTGGGGATACTTGCATAACTAAAAAGCTGCACTAATCTTTTCCCCTTGCTCTGCTCATGTACTAACTACAGTGTCATAGTTTATGTATCTAAGACACCAATGTGATTTCTTCAATCATTAACACAAATCAATAGGAGTGGACCACTGTGTTGAAAGCAATCATGGCTGCGAGCAACTGTGCCTAAATACAGGAGACTCCTATGTCTGTCAGTGCTCTGAAGGATTTGTCATCAATGAGGACCTAAAAACCTGCTCACGTGAGTCTTGCGAGAACATCCTTTATTTCAGCTCCCTTGGGAAAGGTTTTTTGTTTTCATATAGGGAAAAAGTCTCACCTTCAATTTATTCTTACAGTCTGCATTTCAGTAATACTTTACTAATTATTTGGAAGCAGAAACAGAAAAAGTATTTAGGAAAGAATACTTGTCAAGATAACTGTTAGTCCTCATATATTCAGGAAAGTTTTGGGATACCTATTCATCCCCAGGTTTGAGGACAGTTTTTCAGTCACATAACAAATGTGTTTGACAGTCATCTGGAACAGCAGTGTCCTCAAGGCAAACCGCCCCACCTTACCTGGGGCAGGAGGAGAACTGAGAGCCCCACACTGAGCTTTACATTTAGCATGGGAACCCTTAATTAGTGAGCAGTTGTCCTAGCAGCTCTCTGTTCTTTATAAATCTAATGATCATTGAGAATTTATACAATTTCACAAACAGTTGAATGGCCTCCTTCACTGGAAAAACAATGTATTGAAATTGCCAGAAAAAGAAGAATATGAGTGCATTTTACCTGTTGACTTTTTATGGTCCTCTTTGGTGAGAGTGTTCTGTCCACTTTTTTCCAGATTTTGGATGTACATTATCTTTCAAACTTGTAGAATGTTGGAGCAGCTCCAGAATTCCCCCTTTTCCTTGCTGTCAGGCAGAAAGTTTTAAGAGAAATCAAACTGCAAGTCCTCAGTCATAAAAATTATCTAGAGAGAAGTGAGTCAAATCAGCAAAGGCAATTTGCCTTTGTATTTTATTTATCTTTGTGTTTGCCTCTGTAGCTCTATCCAATATCTTGACTGACTTTGCTTCTGTCTGCAGCTCTCTAGAAAGGGGCAGACTGTAACACAGAAGTATGATTAGTGTACATGTACAACATTAGGGTCTACTAAAAACAATTTTTTAGATATTTATCGGTAGTACCACTGAAAATTTAGAAACAGCCAAATAAGGGAGTTTTATCAACTTGCAAACGGAAAATCCACTTTCCTTCCTAGTAACAAGAGATGATTTTTCATTCCTGAGTTATTGTCCTCCAGGCTGTACTTGGAAACCTATCAGCAGCAGAGTTCAAAAAGCATTTGGACAACATTTGCAGACAGATGGTGTGAGTTTTGGGGCTGTCCTGTGCAAAGCCAGTAGTAGGACTTTGACTGGTCCTAGCAAGTCCCTTCCAAATCAGGATATTCTATGATTCTATGAAAATAGTGCTGAGTGCAATGGAACTGAGCTTTTTTGAATAACTCCTCTTCTCATAACCTTGTCCTCATATATATTTAGGAAAGATTTGTCCTATTCCTGACCTCTAGATGAGATGTTGAAACCTTGTGAACATTTTTAGGCTACCATGAAGAGAGTCTTGGCACTTTGCAATTTCCAGAATGATAAGTTGAATGGAGGGGATTAGCATTTAACACACACCAGTCCTAGTGAGAAAACATCTGGGACGTTCTAGAGTTATATAAACTGGCTCAAGTATCTTAAGAAAGCTGTGGGAACACCTGAATGGTAACCAAATCTGTACTCCGACAACTCATTACACAAAAATAAGTGTGTGTAGCCAATAGACAGTAGCAAATCCTGCTTGCAAAGAGTCAGGAGCCCTATATGACAGAGAAGAAACACTTGGGAAATTTGAGATGAAAAGTGGACCATGTTTGATAGTACTTGCCATTTGCAATTCTTTGTAAAATCTTGAGTAGTTCAAGCCAAATCCCACTGACATCTGAGAGGTTTTCTTCTTGCTGCCACAGGAACTGGGTCAGGTCCACAAGTGAGTTCTGGGGACTGCCACCTTCACTTCAGGCCATTTAGAGACTATTTAAAGAATGTTCACAAGGTAGCTTTTATGTCTTTGCCAGTGTCAGATATAAAAGCATTGCTAAAGTATTTTGGTTTTTTAGTACACTTTAATCCAATCCAGGCATGGACTCTGTTTAGTTATGTTAAACACAGAAAAGTATGACTTCTCAACTCTGCTTAAAGTAAAAAATGAAAAGTAGGACCTCACTAGGATCTCTTACATTTTAGTGAAGCTTTATAATCAGATGAGAAACTGAATTATTGTTTAAGCAATGCTTGTTTAAGCAATATTATTTAAGTTCAATGTATTTATATTTACTTGTTTATATGAAATGCAAACACTGGAGATGAAAAATAATTGAGTCATTATTGGTTAAATTTTTAAATAATTTTAATTGCTTTTACAGGAGTTGACTATTGTGCTCTAAGTGATCATGGCTGTGAGCATTTGTGTGTAAATGGTGACAGATCTTACACTTGTCAGTGTTTTGAAGGATACAGGCTTCGTAACGATGGGAAAACATGTAAACGTAAGTTATTACTCAGCAACTCAGAGTCTAATATTACACACATAGGAGAAATCTGTAAGGTAGGATTGGATTGCCTAAATGTTCAAGGATTTCTAGAGGTTGTATTTCCCCTTTGGTGTCATATTTGCCAGCAGCATGCCAATATCTTGGATATGCTGAGGCATCAAAAATGCTGAATGCATACTTTTAGGCACCTGAATCACATCCTAAACATCAGTGCCATTTAAAAAGTAGCCCTGAAATTGGACAGTTGTGGATCCAAAACTATCCAGAGCTGGGACAACTGTGATTTTTTTCTAAGTTTCAAGGCAACACTATGTAATGTTTATAAAGTCTTACCCAGTATGAAGCTTGCAACATTATTAATGAAAAGTTCATTTTGTCCAGAATGTCCAGCAGGATCAGGATGATTGCAACATGTCATAATTGTGTTACAAATTTGACTATATTACACAGTTATGATGAGTGCAGATATCAACGAAAAAACTAATAGCAAATTTTTCTCAACTTTTATAGCACAAGTCACCAAGTGATCAAAAAAGAATCATGGATAAGTCTCAGAAAAACTCATAGGCATTTAATGTTTTGTAACTGCAATCCTCATAATATCTAGTATCAACATCTGCTCTTAAAAAATATTTACAGAAAAAAAAATTAAAGGCATCCAGATATTACCATGATGAATGGAAAGCTCCTTATTCTTAGCTGGTGTTTCATAGCATCACCCTCTTTTATTATTCTGTGCAAACAGAGACAAATTCTGCCCATCTCAAAAAGTTAGGATAAACTAAAAGCAAGTTAACTTAGAACATACTGCCCTTAACTAATAGAATTTTTAATATATTAAATTATTTCCAGGTAAAAATGTCTGCAAATCAGTCAACCATGGCTGTGAGCATGTTTGTGTTAATGCTGACAATTCCTACATCTGCAAGTGTCATGAAGGATTTGTACTGAGAGAAGATGGCAAGACCTGCAGAAGTGAGTGACTGGTATCTGTTGAACACTTTTGCATGTACATCAGGCAAGGAAGGAAAGGGGTATTTTTTACTTCTTACTGGAAAAGAAGCAACAAAGTTCTTTTGACAGCTACATTTCTCTAACATGTTTTAATTCAAAACCTACATGTATATCAATCATCCCCAGGACAGGACATCTGCAAATCAGTCAGCCATGGCTGTGAGCATATTTGTGTTAATGAAGATGACTCCTATGTTTGCAAGTGTCATGAAGGTTTTCTGCTGAGAGAAGATGGGAAAACATGCAGAAGTAAGTACTCTAAGAATTACTCATAGAACTTTATTTACCATACATAGATCTGAGAGGCATTCAAACAAATACAACAGTTTACTGTCTTAATAAAGGAATAGTCTTAATATGTATAATATAGGAGTAGTATTTATGTATTTATACATTTAGACCTTCCAAATGCTTGTGAGAGACTCTGTGGACAAAATAGTGTCTTTTAATGGATCAAGTGACAGACTGTAAACAGAAAATACTCAAAAATGTTCAGATACCAAGAGTTAAAAGTGTTTGCTGCCTAAAATTTACCCTGTTTATTCCAGTGGTATCAGTAGCTAATGAAAGCTGTTATTTCTCCCTGCATGATACATTTGCTGTAGATTTTCTTTAACCAAATATCATCAACTGTTCTCAGAGAAAGACATTTGCAGTTCAGTTCACCATGGCTGTGAACATGTTTGTGTTAATGCTGATGAGTCCTACATCTGCCAGTGTTATGAGGGATTTGCACTAAGGGAAGATGGAAGAACATGTAGAAGTAAGTATCCTTCTCTTCAATAGATTTTCTTTATAAGCTGTGCATTTGAAGATATATTTTAAATATGGCAATCTTATTTTTTTAACAGATAAAGATGTTTGCAATTCTGTTGACCATGGCTGTGAGCATATTTGTGTGAATACTGATAGTTCATACCTTTGCCAGTGCTACGAGGGTTTTGTATTGAGGGATGATAAGAAAACATGTAAAAGTAAGTTGTTTTAATGTTACTATATTTTTATATTCTGACATCTACAGAAGAAACATATTTAGAGGCAGTTCTTCTTATAGGAGATTTTTCCTTGCAAAAAGGAGAATAAATTCTGTATTTACTAAGAGTTTACTACTGTTAGTCTTTAAAGTTTTGGAAGTGTTATTATTCATCAAACTATAGTAAATAAAATCTAAATTATTCCTAGATAAAGACATCTGCAAATCAGTCAGTCATGGCTGTGAACATCTTTGTGTTAATAATGATGATTCATACACTTGCCAATGCCATGATGGATTTGTACTAAGGCAAGATGGGAAAACATGCCAAAGTAAGTAGTTTATTAATAAAAGAAGAAATGTGGTTTCGTCCTGTTAGAATATTATTCACTGGTTCATAGTAGCCAAAATGGAATATTTTTTCTCTGTAGATCATAATACTTGTCTGAATTAAGGATTGTTTGAACCAAAGCTACATTTCAGAAAAATCAGCCAATTTTAAGGTTTGAATGTAGGTTTTAAAATTTCATTTCCAAATTAAATATATTGAGTTTTAATCTTGAGCATAGAATGTTGCTTCATTTTACTGTTCTGTGTTCTTCTGTCTATATTCATGCAGATCATGACTTAACTTGTTCTGTAACCTCCTAGCATGTTTTTTGTAAATTATAAGCAGATGAAACTCCTTCAGACTTTTTATGTCTTCTGATCTTTTTATAACTCTTCTTGCTCCCCACAAACCTCTGTGGTTTATCAGCATCCTTGTGGATGCACCACAGTGAAAGAAAGTCTTCAAACAGGAGACTCAGCAGGGTCCAGGGCAGAGGAATAATAGCCATCTAATTCTTATTTGAATCTCCCTATCATTTTTTAATAATTTATCTTTTGTTGTTTTTGGTTTTTTTTTTACAAAAGACAGTGTTAGTCTCTGACCAAAATATTCTGCTAGTACTCATGTTCAATTAGTTACCATGATCAAAAGTTAAGATTCTCAGTATCACAGATGTCCCATGTCCTTAAGGCTGTAAGTACAGCCTTCATTATTTGTTTCTAAATGTATATCCTTAATTCTATTTTAAAATACATATGATTTGCTGTTATCCAAAAAGATTCATGTTACCTTATATCAGCAGCTGCTTTATATTTATTTGGTATTCTCTCAGAAGTGGAGTAATCTATGAACTTTATTAGTTATTATTTTGTGTCTTATTCTGGGCTGTCCATAAAAATATTAAGTAGTAGAGAAGCAAGGCAAATTCTTAGAAAGTTACTTGATAATTGCCCATCTAGAATTGGTTCTGAAGCCCTTTCTGCCAGTGTTAATCCATATCATGTTGATTCAGTAGTCTGTTTCTTTAATCAAAATAATACCAATACTGCTGCCTTTTTGAATGCTCCATTGTAGGAACAGCTTAAACTTTAAGAACCAGCCTCATCATCAATTAAGAAAGACATTTATTTAGTTTTTCCAGGATTTATTTTTCCAAGTTGATTTATACTGGTCCTCTTTCTTTGCTTTTACTCTAACTCAAGTTCCACATTATCTCTTGCATTATTTTAATTCAGATAAATGTCAAGATGGCAGGCTTACAGTGAACTAGTCATCTTTTAAACACTGGAACCATAGTACTTTTTTCACTGGGAATGGAGACAACTCAGTGTTTTGGGGCTTCCTCAGAGTTCTAGGAGTTACTGAAAATTAACACTAAGCATCCAAGATATTCTTCAGAAATCTCTTTTGCAACTCTCTGCTGCAAGTTGTCTGGAGTTTCTGATTCAAAAATACGTGTGTGTGTGTGTGTTCAGTAGATGCTGTGTGACCTACTTCACACAGTGTGAAGCTCTTTGCTCCAGCAAGGTCATCAGTAACTATTTCACAGGTTCAGATCTGAATACACTAAAATGTTTTATATTTCTGCATGAAGATTGGCAGATCTATGTTTCTGTCTATTAATTAATAATACATTATTAGAATATTTTTTGTTCCTAATACTATCTAAATAATGTACTCATACTACCCTTTATTTGGTTGGCCATGTACCCCCTTGCCCTTTATTTTATTATTTCAGTGTTTTCAAATTCCTAATATTTTCCCATTTAGTAAATACTGTGAATGTTCCTTTCTTTCAGTCATTTTTCAAATCTTACAGCTGTTTTCAACTTCAGTTTCTAGATTTTTTAACTAACCTGGCATTCTTTTTAGATTCTGAGACTACATTTTTTGGGGGTGTCTAGTAAAATAACCTTAAATAGTGCAATCATTGATGGTTTTTATTACTATTATTATTTCTCCCCTGCATCCCAAAATAATCTGGCTCAGACTTACTTTCAGCTATGTAAAATTCATCCTTCTGAAATAATAGCCACGTCTGAGGCTGGTTTGTATTTTATTCTGTTTATAAACAAATGTTTCTGAGTTGTGCACAGCTGTGTATAAGCAGATGCTAATTTTTACTTATGTTGTAATTTCTCCCTTATTCACTATGACCAGATTTAGTTTAGATTGCCATGTCTTAAATATAATTATCTTTGAGTTAGAATATTGTCTTATGTAGTAGGTTTTGGAATTTTTCTTTTGGAAGCAGGAGACCCCCAAGAAATGTGGCTGAGGTTGAAGTTCTTCTAAAAACACAAACCTCAAGAGTCAAATTGAACATGGCTCTCAGGAAGCCACTTTTTGTGTAAATGTAATTCTGCAGTAGAAACTGATATTTCTTTTGTGTTGCCTGAAGAAGAAAAAGGGAATGCTGATAGATGGCTCCACTTTCTTCTGCACTTTCTTCCCATCTATCATTTTTGAAGAGGTTTTAACCAAGTGGTTTACCATTGCATTCATACAAGTCCTCACATCAATTTTCAGCGATCCAGTTAGATTTTGTTTATCATCTTAAATAAGTAGTTCCTATTCTTTCAGGTTTTGTTTATGCAGATTCTTGGCACTGATACAAGGATGTTAAGAATTATGGTTAAATCATGTCCTCTGGTGTTTTTCTTAGTTTTGTTTTTACCAGCATGCATTTGTGCTAAATGACTGTACTAAATTATTCCCTCTTAGTGCCCTTAATGTAAACTCCTCTGCCTCCTCAATCTAGATAGATTAAGCCTAAAATGGTTTATTTTCAGTTGGAGGTCATCCAAACCATGAGGTTCTGGTCAGATGATAAAGAATAGATACTCAATGTAAGCTAAGATGTCCATCATTTAACTAGTGAGAGATTTGCTTTCAGTTGCAAACTTCCATCTTTTCTTGCTTATGGGATTGACCCCCCAGTCTCTGTACTTATAAAAAACGGTTTAACTAACAAGCCACAGAAATATTATCTTACTATTCCCAGGCAAGGATATTTGCAAATCAGTCAACCATGGCTGTGAACATGTGTGTGCTAGTGCTGGTGATTCATTTGTTTGTAAGTGCCAGGAGGGATTCCTGCTAAGAGAAGATGGAAAAACTTGCAGAAGTAAGTAGTCTGATCTTTATCAACATGCTCTTTATCTGTAGCTCGTGCTTGTGTAGAAATGAGCTAACCAGCAAAAGCTGTCATCTGTTTTCAGATAAAGATCTTTGCAAATCAGTCAACCATGGCTGTGAACATGTTTGTGTTAATTCTGGTGATTCATATACCTGCAAATGCCATGATGGGTTCCTACTGAGAGAAGATGGGAAGACCTGCAGAAGTAAGCAGCATTGGAACATAATTGGATGAATTACACATACAATTATGAAGGCCTCTGCTGATGTGTGCTGACTACCAACTCTCCTGTTTGCAGACAAGGACATTTGCAACTCAGTTGACCATGGCTGTGAACAAGTTTGTGTGAATACTGAAGATTCCTACATCTGCCAGTGTCATGAAAAATTCATGCTGAAGGAAGATGGAAAGACATGTAGATGTGAGTAGCCTGAGCTATAAAAGTATGTTTTTATTTTAAGCCTTCAAGTGTTGTGGGTGTGAGTGCACATGTGTATGTTTGTGATTTCCAAATATTTGGGCTGGTTTAAAAAAGATACCATCTCTCCCTAACAAGCCTCACCTCACAAACCCCATCCACTTTTCTCAGATAAAGATGTTTGCAACTCAGTCGACCACAGCTGTGAGCATATTTGTGTTAATACTGGTGATTCCTATGTCTGCAAGTGTCATGAAGACTTCATACTGAGGGAAGATGGAAAAACTTGCAGGAGTAAGTTATTTAATCTTTGTTTTGTACTTCCTGGTCTGTTAATGAAACACACTATGCAACAGTAGTGTGTTATTTATGTCTTTATAACAAATTAGCTTCACGTAAGTGGGATCCTTCATGAAAAATTATAGCCAAATTTTTTATATTTTGTGAAATTTATTTACTTAGCTAACTGTGCTAAATACAATTTTCATTATTCCAAGGTAAAAATGTCTGCAAAACAGTCACCCATGGTTGTGAACATGTCTGTGTTCCAACTGGCGATTCATACATGTGTCAGTGTCACAAGGGATTTGTATTGAGGCGAGACAGGAAAACATGCAGGAGTGAGTAGCTGAAACTTTTATGGGGAATATGTTTTTCAGTCTTAAAAGAAATAACAGACTTAATTTCACTCAAAGCTTGTTCATGACAGTTTTGTATTTGAAAAATGGTCTAATAAGGGGATTCTCTTAACAATTCTCAGATAAAGACCTGTGTAAATCCATTGACCATGGCTGTGAACATGTGTGCATTAATAATAACAACTCATACAGCTGTCAGTGCCATGAGGGCTTTGTCCTGCGACAAGATGGGAGAACATGTCGAAGTAAGTAACTCATTATGTCTGTCAGCCCCTCTTCTCTGGCACTGCTACATGAATGAACAAAGATATTTTACTCCTTTGTCATGTGTTCTTCAGATGCCGTGTTTGGAGTATTTGGATTTATAAAAGGTTAAACAGAATACAGATAAATACTTCAATTTTTCCTAGGTAAAGATGTCTGTAAATCAGTTGACCATGGTTGTGAATATGCTTGTGTTAATAATGGCGATTCCTATATCTGCAAATGCCAGGAGGGATATGTACTAAAAGAGGATCAGAAAACATGCAGAAGTAAGTATATTTTATTTAGAAAGCATTTGTTTCTTTTATTTCAAAAAATTAATTGACCTCACTTCAAAAAAATTATAGAATCATAGCATGGTGTGGGTTGGAAGGAACCTTATTAAAGACCACTTAGTTCAATCTCCCTGCTGATGGTAAGGACACCTTCTACTAGACCAGGTGTCTCCAAGCCAAATCCAGCCTGGCTTTGAACACTGCCACAGCCTTTCATTTCAAACATGATATAATATTTGAAAGCCCAGGGCATATGCGTGTGGCACAAAATGTCTCAAACAATTAACTTGATGCTCTCCTAAGCAAAAATCTACCAAAGTGGAAGAGTTGTTTTAGTACAATAATAATTCTTTTGGAACATCAGGGAAAAGCCAAAGGGGAATCTTATTATCAAGGAATGTACATTTTAATCAGGTTCATGTACTGTGGGTCTTTTATCTTTATATACTGTATTTTAAAATCCCATTAATTTTATTTGCTTATCTTCCAACATAACATGTATTTATCTCATCATCTCTTAATACTTGGAGGAGAAATTCTACTGGAATTCAGTAAAAATGTTTATTCTGCCAAAAATGGATGCCTTAGTTGAGCAGATTGTGATTACCAAAAGAACAGTAACAACTTCTGACTATTCTCAATCCTACCTGACACCATGCACCATGAACTGCTGCCCTTTCTTGACTTATGCAGTAGTATTGAGGTGGTTCTGATATGTATATTAATTGCATTTTCACCTCAGTACATGTGAGGTGTCTTTTTCTCAGATGACTGCAGAAAGGAACTCTTGAGCAGTTTTAAAATAGATATTTCCTAAGGAGAGAAGTCCAGGCTTTAAAGCTGAAAATCCGTTTTTCGTACTTTAACTTGGTAACAAACATCTCCAGTAATTTCTGCATAGTGATTTCTGATGAATAACTCTCTTTTGTGTAGTGCTTACAGCATTCTGCCTGTACAAAGATCAGAGATTAGTGGAGGTCAGACTTTATTTGGTCCAGACTAAGAAGCAAATCCTACATTCCTTAGCATGGCATATTTTCCCTGGAAGCTACATTGATCCAATAGGAGCTAGCTCCAGTAGGAGCTCTGCAGCTAGCCTTTGCACAAAGCACAATAATCTCTGCCTGCTGAAGGCAATTCCTTTCTAGAGTTTAAAATAAAACAAAACAACCCACCTGGCAGAAGCAGTCTGCAACTTGGAAGGCATTCTCCAATCTCTAAATTCCCTAACCTTTTTATTGATGCCCTACAAACTACTGTCATTTTTGTATGTGCATTTGCCAAAAAGTATGAGAAATACAAATTTTACTAATTCCAATGTCTTCTGGCAAACTCCCAGCTCTAATGGGTCAACCAGAAACACAGCAGCAATACATAAGTCTTCTAATTACAAAATTGGTAGACACAAGCAAAAAAACCCTTATCTAGCCAATTCTGATTATCTCAACAATTAAATAGTTTTAAAACCATTTTATAACTCCCGCAACACAAATGCAGCTTCAGTGATTCTCTTCCATGTCTCTTAGTGCTGACAAATTTGACAAATGCAAGGTTAGCATTCAGGCTGATCTCTGGAAGAAAATGATGGCAACTCTGTCTATGTGCTAGCTATGTTCTTCAGTTCTCTTCACTAAAGAGTAATTCTAAACATTCTCTGATTGTTGCTGCATTTTAAAGAATTATAGTATTCTGCAAGCAGAATATGTCTCAGTAAATATTTGCTGTGGTTATAATTTTGTTAAATTCTCAGTCATAGGCCCACACTTAGCTTTTGAGACAGACTGTACACATCTTCAGACATATTGGCACAGGACAAGCCAGGAACAGGGTACTTTACATTATCCCTGAATTTTTTCCAGGGTATCCAGTTCCCTTTCCCAGTTTTGTGGAGTTGTTTCTTGATCTGTACACTCTGTTACTCCTTTCACAGGATGCACTGAAGGCCCAATTGACCTGGTGTTTGTGATTGATGGATCAAAAAGTCTTGGAGAGGATAATTTTGAAATTGTAAAACAGTTTGTCTCAGGAATCTTGGATACACTTGAGATTTCTCCCAAAGCTGCTCGAGTTGGTTTGCTTCAGTATTCCAATGAGGTTCGTACAGAGTTTACATTAAGGCAGTTCAGCTCAGCCAAAGACATGAAGAAAGCTGTGTCACAAATGAAATACATGGGCCGAGGTTCCATGACAGGACTGGCACTGAGGCAAATGTCTGAGAGAAGCTTCACAGAGACAGAAGGAGCAAGACCATTTTCAGCAAATGTGCCTCGAATCTCCATTGTGTTTACGGATGGGCGGGCCCAGGATGAAGTGTCTGAGTGGGCTACCAGAGCAAAGCAACGTGGTAAGGGGATGTTTGCTGTCAACATTTTTGGTATCTCATTCTAAAAGGCAAATATTGTTAGGAGTAAGATGTAGTGACAGTTTGGATGTGCTAATTGAGAGATTGTTTGCCAAAGCAGTCTGGCCAGAGACAGTGACCACTGTCCTGCACATCAGATCTTTGTGTTCACAACATCAGATCTTTGTGTTCACAAGGGCCTTTGCTGCCAGGCACGTGCATCATCCCCACAGCAGGGCTCATGGGGAGTGCCTCACAGGCAGGTGGTGACACCCACCTGGCATGCCCTGAGTGCCCAGAACATATCCTCTAAGGCTAGACATTTGATACAGAGACCTGGGAACACTGGGAGCATCATCAAAAATTCTAGGAAAACAATAAAAGAAACCCCAAGCTGTCTCTTCAAAATACAGCAATCTATTCTTGTGAGAAATACCATGGTAATAATTGGCTATATTTTTGTTTACAGGGTATATTCTTTATTTTTTATGAGTTTTATAGTGCTAATGGTGTTCTGGAAGGAAGATTACTCTTTTGGAAAGCATATAACTGTAGCACTGTCTTACTGTTCCTACATAGCTGTATGCTGAAATGTGACTGAAAACTGGTGATTTTTAATTTCTAATATGTTTGGACAGACATCTGTCCTTTAGAACACCTGTACCACAAATCAGAATCTTTTTATCTGTTTATCAGAGTCAACTGAAAATTTTCAAAACTTGTCAAGAAAATAAACAATCTCTTTTTTCTTCACTAAAACTTGTTTTTAAAAATTTTATGAGAAACTGCTTTAAGAACCATGGCTGATGGGCCACAACACAGAGAAAATATCCAGACTTCAAAAGATTTTGCACATCTTTTTTTCTGTGCTTGTTTTAGTGATTTGACTTATTAATCAGAATTTGATACATGATTAGTAGAGCACTGATCAGGTTCGATACCTCTCTCTAAGGAGAAAAGGGAAAAACATCCAAGGATATGAGAAGGGCACGTGCTAACAAGAGTGGCATTCCAATGAAAGAGAAAGTGATTTTAAAATAACTTTAAAAACCCCAAACATTTACAGGCTTACTAGTAAGATGAAACTACGTGGAGGATTTACAGAAGGAAAGAAGTACAAACCAACTTCTTTACTTGCTGAATGAAACCTCAGCTCTGGACTGCTTACACTGACTCTGCAATGCTACAAGCCAAACCTACTCCCTGTGTAATTACAGCATAACCAGTAGAGTAATGCTCAATATGAAATGGACCTTGAATACTTTTTCACTGATATCCCTAAGTCTTTAAATAGTAATAACTTCAGCATGAATGGTGCATTCATTAAATTGAATTAGCTTCTGGTGGACAATTTCCTTTCCTGGCTAAAGTGTAATGGTAGGCAGATTCATGAAGAAAAGTAAGGAGATACATTAAAAGTTAAAAACCTGGAAAATGCATACTTTGTGGTATTATCAGGCCCATGATTCTTCAGCAAAAAGGTTCAAAGTTGCAATTCAGTGAGTGTGCAGCAGTTATCATCTCATGTTAAATAAAGATATCAAACCTCCTCATCTCAAACCTCCTCATTGGAAACCAACCAGAGAAGGCAACTTCTTCTCTTGAATCATCTAAGAGCTGTGAAGCTCATAGCTGTACTATGAATCACAAAATCAGGACTTCTTGTGGACACTTTCTAAGCCAAAACTGATATACAGAGAAATGGTGTATCAGATCATGTGCTCATGAGCATAAAAACATAACTGCTGAAAAAGAGATTATTGAAGATCTCTATGTTTTGAGGTTATTGCCTGTTTAAAATCTATCTGGTGAGAGGGCTCTGAACCACTTTTTCCTTCCCTTCTAGAGTTAAGAAAACTAGACATCCTCACTTACCTTCCCCCTAGCACCTCTGCTGTGGAAATACTTGTCCTGAGCATCCCTGTTGTAAGGCTGTTTCTTTCCTAGCCCCCAAAATTTCTTGTTTTCCCATTTTTACACTCCTGCGTGGGTCTTGCAGCCTGTTATTGCCCCTCAGAGAGCAAGAATCAAGTCTCATTGTGTTCTGAGGATTTCACTTAAACTCTTATGTATTTTTCTGAAAAATTACTGCCATCTTTCAGGATTCTGCCCCATTTGCTAATATGTAACAGGTTTTCCCATCAGCCCAGTAATCAGCTGCATTGCATATACCCTAACCAGGGACTTGCAGTGCAATAGTGAGACTGAACTGTGTGATTCTCTTGGATTGTTTGTAATACTCTTTCTGGGACCATTTACTATCAGGCAAGTGTCATCTCTTTAACACAAAAACTGTATGTCAAATTACAGCAAACAAGAGAGTTTCTGCAAATATCCCAGTAATTAAAGCATATTAAGCCTCTTCACTGATTTTGAAGTTACATATAATACGTTTCTTGGGCTCTCCCTTTCTCTTTTATTTTCCTTTCATGGACAAACAAGTGCTTAGAATTAGAACTGCTGAAATAATAAGTATGTGCAATTTCTTTTGAATCCAGGTATAATCATCTATGCCATTGGAATAGGAAAAGCAATTGAGGAAGAACTGCTGGAAATTGCTTCTGAGCCATCATATAAACATCTCTTCTATGCTGAGGATTTCACAGCTCTGGAGGACATAAGTGAAGAGCTAAGAGCCCAAATCTGTGAAGGTAACAAAATTCCATTTTCCTTGAGATAGAAGTAAATATTTTCAGGTATTTTGCTTTTTGGATTTTTCTGCCTTTTAATACATTAAGAATATATACTGTTAATCCATCACTGGGTAAATGTATTAGTAATTATCTTACCTTTATTGTCATGAAGGTTGCATAAGATGTACAAGTCTATGCCTAGAAGAATCAATCTCTTCTGCTCTCTTCTATTTCTACAGTTGAGTCAGCGATGCATTGAACCCCACTCCACCAAATAAACATGATCTATTTCATTAGGAATGTGGGAAAATAATCAGGGATTTGTAATATCCTAATGAGAATTTTAAAAAAATCCTAAGACCAGCAGCAAAAACCTAAACCACAGCAAAATAAATTGTCAAGAGCTGTTATGTGTATTTATAGACTAAAAATAGTTCATTGAAGATACATTCACAGCTACAAAGAGTGGATTTCAGTTATGCATAAACTCTGAGTTTTGCTACACAAGTGTTGAAGGTTTGTTTCAGAACAAACAGCTTGTATATAAACATTCCCAGATGAAGTTTTGCAAGGGGAAAGAGGGAATCTGAGCTGAGATGAAAGCTATGGAGCCAGGGAGAGGACAGCATGCCTCTCCCACTCACACATTCCCAAGACTCAGTATTTTTTTCTACATTCAAACTGGTACCTGAAGCAAAATTCAGAAGCAACACATAGAATGATGTTAGTCATAAGACTAGAATTGTGCAAGATTATTTAATTTTCATTAGATTTTATCTGGTTATTTTCTTGAAATTAAATGCAAACAGATTTGGCCTTTTTTTTTCTTTTACATTATTGTATAAGATTAGCAGCAAGACATTTCTTTACACAGATCTCAAGAAATAATCTGTAAAAAAGACTTTGAGGATGTGTCTTAGCTTCTATACTCTTTGTCCTTCAGTCCTAAGAAGGTCTAGTTTCGTATTTCGGAAATACTAAATACTATGATAATATAAAACCAAGCCAGTTCAATTAACCTTATTAGGCAGATAATCTTCCAATGACAGCACATCATCTTAAAAGCTTTTAGAGAAGCCAAGCCCAAAACTATCTGGCAGCCAGAACAATAATTCTCACTCGTTAGCAAACCCCAGTATAATAACTCTCACTGACCAGCAAATCCCAGAGCTCAGTGATGGAAATGCATCCTTCAGGTACCCACAACAGTGGTTAGCAACCACAGTGTTTTTTTTCCTTTTAACTACATTATTTACAATATGAAAAAAATAAGTAAATCCTGCCCCTTTGTGGCAGTTTCTTGTCTGCACCTCCAGTAACTGGGCAGCACTGGTACTTCAGCTTCTGTCAACAACAGGCAATGAATGCCTCACACCTGTGAACTGAGGACTGACCCAGCCTTGTTTTTCTGGACACTCCAGAACTACCTATTACTCATCAACTCACTCCACCAGAAATTCTGCCTCCACACCTGTTACACAACCGAAAAGTTCTTTTTTAAATTCCTTCTGTTGTACACAGTGCAATTTTTCTCCTCCTTTACTCCAGCTTTGGTCCTTAGCTGAGGTCTTCTGAGGCTCCACCTTGTGAGGACAGTAGGAGATCCTATCCTCAAGGACTCCACTGACAGAGCTTCTCATCCCTAACCCCAGCCATGGATGCACTACATGTTTCCAACCAAAGTAGGAGTCCTCCAAACGTTTTTTTTTGGGGGAGTTAGGCTTTTTTCTTTTATTCTGCAAGAAAGCATCTGCCTTGTAAAATAGTTGCTGATTACTATTAATTATTCTTGATGATTAGTAGTAAAGGCAAAAGAAGGAGTTTGTTTTTTTTTTTCTCTCTTGCCTCTTATTAAAAGGAATTCAGTTGGAAGGTTCCCATTCACTGCCTTGGTTAATGTTAATTTCTCATCTGACTGGAAGCACTAACGAGGCTCCAGCAATGTCATACATAATACGCACTCAATATGATTGCAGCTTCAGCCCTGGGCATGTGCATTGTGGGAGCTTTTAATTACATGGTCATATACTATTTTTGTCACAAGACCCCAGCCCTGATCAGATGACAGTACTCAACAGCCAGCTGGTTAACATTCTGTTCTCCTTCCAAATTGTGGATCGTTATCAGTTTGGCAAATATTCAGACACTGCTTTTGATGTGACACTTTCTCACAGGCTCCTCCTAACAAATTACTTGTGGTTTTTTACAAAACAGAACACTAAAAATGAACATCCAACTTCAGCATTGTTCCCCACCAAATTTATTCATTGCACTGACTTCACCAAAGGATTCAGGGTGACCAGCCTCTGTCACTACTTGTGTGTTTATTCAGCTTCACAGAGGCAATGAGATCAGAAATCTTAGAGCCCCAACTAGTTCCTGAAGCATGAAGAGGAGTTTCTTAAATGCCCAATTCCTATTCCAAACTGGAGACCTCCTGCCACCTCTACCAGTGCATCTGTCATTTTTCTGTCCCTAATTACATGTTCATACCAGCCCAGTGCCCAAAGCTCACACATTTCAGGTCAGTTCCTCTGCCCTTCCTAAACAACCCCCTCATAAGCCTGCAGCTCCTGAACAACTTCTTGAGCAAGTCATTACCCAGGGTCAAACACTCAAAATTCATCTTACCTGCTCCATCACTCCTACAACAGAAATCTTCACCATCCTTGTTCCCACTTGATCATTCTTCAGCTAGACTCTGCTTCTTGTTCATTTCATTCCCTTGTGATCTCATCCCACACCTCTCTGCCCTGAACTCTTCTCCAAAATCTGAGTTCCTTCCAGCAGCTGGTTCCCATGCAGACTGAGATATCTATATCTCTCTATATAAATATTGTAGTTCTGCTGCCTGATCTCTGGTCTCCTTATTCAACCACTCATCTGTTCTTCCCTAATATTCATGCTCAGTAATTCCAACCTCCACTCAAAAGGGCCTCATCTCCTTCCCAGTGCAGTTTAGCACAGCTGTATTTTATTATGCATCTGTCAAAACTGACTAAACCAGCAGGGACCCCAATAGTTACAGCAAACCTGGATGTCACACCAGCATCTTCCACCTCCCTACTGCATCTTCATGGTGTATCAGGTGAGTTTGCACTGTCACCATGCATTCACTTTCGGGGAAGGAGCTCTGGGTTCCAGAGGAGGGGGTGTGTCCCAGATGCTCCATCACCCTGGCATCCTCGGTTCCGTCGTGCAGTTGTTAAACACCTGCTCTTCAGCTGAGCTGGGCCGTGAAGGGCTCCGGAGTCAGTGGAAGGTGAAGCGTTCCTTTCCTAGCGAAGGAGCCATCCGTGCCCGAGGAACCGCAGCTGCCTCCACACTGCCCTCTGGCGCACGAAAGGGGCAGGACACACAATGGCTGCGGTTCTGCCTCCGAACAGGTTTCTGTTTCCTCTCAATCTCCTGACGACAAAGATCGGGGTGTGGACTCTGAAATAAATCCTTACATTTTAAGGGCTGTGCTTCATGAATTAGAAACGTGCATTTTTTGCCTATAACTGTAGTGTATCAAATAGATGCTGCTGCACCCTTCTCACCTAAAAACTCCTAACACCCTGATCAATGTTTCCCATTATAAAGAAAACTGAAGGACAGGAAGAAACTTTTTATTTCTCCAAGCAATGCTCTTATTCAGTCCACCCCAAAGGATGATTAATGATAATGAAACATGAATTTTCACTGTAGGACACAAAGTAGATTGCTGTCATTTCAGATTGCTTCACTATTTCTTCACTAATAATCACTTCTGGTTTTGGATGAGTTCTGGTAGTCTGAGTTGAAGGGCAAATTGTGGAGTTTCCATAAAAACTGGACCTCTTCTAAAGTGCACAGGTATGAGGCATTCTCCATGTGTTATTAGAGACAAACATCAAGCTACTGTCAAGAAACATCTCCAATTCTAGGGAATGTGAACATTTTTATTGCTCCTTTTGTGATATAATTTCCTTTGGAAATTTCTATCTACCAGCCTTGAAAGAGTCACCTCACCAGCAGGATGCATCATCTGGGAGGCTTCATAAGACTGATCCACAGCCTTCAGGTTGGCTGTTTTAACTCAAGTGTCCTCTCCTGCTGCCTTTTCATGCTGCCTTCTGTAGAGGACTCTCACAATTCAGCTAAAATGGTTTATCCCATGTTCCTGCCTCCTCACCTCTCCGAGTCACCCTGAAATGTGAAAAATGGAGATTCACTGTAACAAAAGCATGGCTGCATGCTTCTTACATCATCTGAATGAAATACTTCATGGGGAAGCTTGTATTTCAACACTGGGCTTCACACATTAAGCATGTTCAGCTTTCAATCACTTCTGTTTTTCACAGGAACCTTCACAATTCCCTTTCAGTTCCTCCACAACTTCTATCATGTATACAGTAAATACAGCCTAACAGCCTGGTTCCTTCATATCTTTGTATCCCTAATCCTTTCCTTGAATGATCCTCACTGCAATTAGTGACATTTCTTACTAATTAAGGAGAACTCAGTGCATGTGAGTAGAAAAGAAAATTATAATTTAGTGGGTCTGATTTTTAGAGTTTTGGGGGGTTTCCTGCAGGACCTGAATCAACCACAATAGCCATCACAGATGTCATTGACTGTCCACATCTTGCAGTACACCACAAGTATCTATTTGAAGACAGTCACATCCACTCAACAACAGGTAATCAGGCTCCCTTTGTTTGGAACAACCCACACTATTCTTTGAACATGGAGGACTACACATTGTGTGCTGTCTTCCAGTACCAACAGAATCTGCCTCAGGGCGTTCCTTGGGATGTTGACCTGTTTTGAGAACAGGAAGCTTTATTAAACCTGCTCTGTATTTATAATGCCTTTTCATTTCCTCCCCATCCTATTCAATTTATTCAGCATTTAGCTTACACTTAAGTGTTTGTTTTTCAGCAAAAGCCTCAAAAGATAATGACCAGTGCAAATGTGAAAACCTTGTGACATTCCAGAACTATGCAACCAGTGAAGTAAGAAAACTCACCCAGCGATATATCCTTTCAGAGTAACTGTTTCTTACAGGTAAGATAAGAAAGGCAGGATTTTGCATCAAGTCTAAACTGCCTCCATAGCTAAAATCAGTTTATTGTAATGAAAATCTAAACTACATAATAGTTGCCAAGAAGTAAGGCTTTTAACTTTTAACCTGCTTCTCCTTCATAGAAGGAACCAAAATATTAACAAGGCTCTTTAATAACCCCTTACAGTAAACACCTTCAGGAACAGCAAAGAAACAACTGGTCAAATTCACGACTAACATGCTTTGCTCTGGTTTACTTCTTCAGATGCTACTGAAATAGCATTTACTGGTACAGGTGTACAGGAGATGTTTCCCTGCTGAACTCCTTGGTGAGGTACCATATGCAGTGAGTCATTTAAAACCATACTCTAGATGAGGAGGAAATCAGAGGACTCAGGTTTGGTTAATCTTGCATTAAAATAAATGCAGATAAAAGTTAGCAAAGTGCAGATCACTAGCTTCTGCTGCCCAGTTAGTCTATTTCAAGAGAGCTGCTAGTGCATCAGCCTTTACACTGCAATAGCCACATCTCAGGAAAGAGCAGCAAACTGGCAATACAACTCATCATGCACTATTTATGCAGCAAATTCCTCTTTTCTTCATGAAAGCTGCTTCTGATCAAATAAATACTAACAAGACATCACATGTTCTACTTGAGTTGTGTAACTGTGTGCAAGAGCAGTAATCACTTTTTCTCTGCACAGAGGAGTGCAGTGATACCAACAGCTCATTACTCTGTGCTTCCTAGACGGGAACAGCTTCAGACTGAACAGTCAGTCCAGAGGGAGGCAAACAGAGCATTGCCCACCAGTTCAGACCTTCCCTGCAGCAGCCAGCCTGTCTCTCACCTGCCCAAGTGAATCCTTGGGCAGACACTTTAAGGAATTATGTTCTAATCACTTGATTGAATTACTCCATGCAAAGCAGATTTCATAAAGGAGGAGAAGAAAGTCATCATGAAAGGTTATTGCTAGGTGCTGTAAATGCTCATCAACATACACACTGCTCTGACGGGACATCTTCAAACAACTTTGGAGAAAAATTTCTAGGTAATTTCCCATATATATGCATTATATGACACGCAGCATTCCAACCTGCATGCTGACAAGAAAGGAGACCAATTCTTGCCCCTTCAGAAGCTCTTTACCACAATCTCCTGCAGCTGGGCTGTGAGAAACTCTGAGCTTACCTAGAATCAAAGAGCTCAGTTACTAAGCTTAGAAGCTTAGCAACATGTGCTTTTTTGCTTTACCATTTGAGCAGGCAACCCTGTGATTTTTACTCTGATGGCTCAAGGTGATGGAAAACCTGTTAACACTGAACCAGAGACTAGGAGTTTTGATAGAACAGTGCTAAGCACTTCCTCAGAGCACTGTGCAGCCACTGCTTTGGAGAGTATGAACCATCCAGTGTCCTCTTTATATTACAAACCTCGTTTCTCTGCCTTATCTCAAGAGCAGCTCAGGTATGAGGTGTTACACTAGTCCTTGGTAACTGCAGACTGCTGGCTATTCCTCATCCAGAGATCTGGGGGGTGGGGGAGGGAGAACTGGCTACAAAAGTAGCTCCAGTAACACAGTACAGATATAAAGGGACCAGTTCAAACTGTTTTGTGTCCAGCTACATTAACTTCTATCAGTAAGTTGAGCACAGTTTCACCGTTTCAGCTTTGCTTCTGTGAACACTTGAGAAATATGGCCATTGAAGAAAATGCAGTTCACATGGTGCTCCTGTGCAGAGTAAGCTTGCTGCAGCAGACAGATAAGAAATTACCAAACCAAATGTCCAGGCAGACTGGACACCCACAGAAGCAGGATACCCACCCTTGCTCCTTTACTAGCAAGAGATTTTCCTGCTGACGATGGAAGGGGGTGGACAGATGACAGTGCACGTGGCTGTTCTGGCCAAACTCTATTTGCCTGTCTGCCCTAAAAAATTCCTAACAACGTTTCAAAGATCCCAATTACTATACCCAGTTCTCCATTTTCCCTTGTGTAACACCTTAAAATGTTGAAATCAAGACTCTAGTCAAACAAGCAAGGAGTGGGGCACAACAAATTCATCCGAGGTAGATCTCAGTGCCTTCAGATCTTGCTTGATGGTAGACCTCCTCTTCCTCTCAGCTTCCCCTGGCTGCAGCCTTTCCATGGCACCCAGAGAGGGGCTGAAGGAAACAGTACTGGTCCAACATCATCTTACAGGAGACAGCATTCCTGCTAACTGGAAGTGCTTATCAGGAAAGGGATGCTGTACTCTACTCTGCATTGCTACAGCTTCCTACTGTTAATGGAACCAGCCCTAGATCCCATGGAGTTTGTTGTGCTCTATTTGTCTGGAAACCACTGTCACAACTGTGGACAGGAACAGATGATGAGGAGCAGCCATTCTTACTGGGGTCTCCCACAGTTCTATAATCTACTGTGAGTTATGTGCAGTCTTCCACATGATTAAGTGAAACATTTTTAAACAGCATTAACTAGGTAAATATTTACCCTCGTTTTAAAATAGAGAAAAGCATTCAATTTGTAGAACCAGCCTTTTTAATAAGCTGCAGTCTGAACTCCATGTCAAGGTATGCCTGTTAAGAATGGGACTTCACACAGCTTTCTCAACTCAGCTGATCAAATCAGAACAATAAATGGGAATATCCTATGAGAAACTACTGGGAGTCAAAAAGGAGAAACAAGAGAATGTTTATGGACCATAGTGATCAGGTAGCTGACTGTTTCTATTAATGCATCCTATCAGTGGCTCTCTTTCCTTAACTTTTATCTACTGGAAGAAATGACGAAGAGGATGGAAGACTTGGAAAACAGGCTAAAATACTGATCAGAGTTTTAAGTGTATGCTACACTGTATATTTATACATACAAACTTGTCAGAGCTATTTTCTTAAACTGGTTCGAAGTAAAATAACATCTTTGTGTCTGAAGTTGGGGAAAAGAATTTTCTGGATCCTTGCATTTATATGCCATGTGTGGTCTTGCATTGATTGCAGATAAGAAATTTTGATAATTTTATATAAACAATTTAGTAACTAGCAGAAGTTCTAATTAAGCAGAACAACTGAAATAAGCTATGCAAAATAATAAAATGCTGTTATTTTTTGAAATGAAACCTCCATGTTTTGAAGTATTTTTAGGGTATGAATTTGACTTGCTTTTCTGTATTTCCCTCCTCCACTCCTGGTATTTTAAGCACACAGTTTGTGTGTATATATATAGTTCTATGTATAGACATACACAGAACAAGTGAGACAGCATTCACAGCCATTAGGCTTGACTGGGATTCTTCAGTTACTACTGGAATCAGCAGGAAGTAAAAATATAGTTACACATTTGTGTTTAAACTGTGATGGAATTAAATTATCAAAGTGGAAAGTCTGCTGGATTTTCAGGGCATCACAACTTGAAGTTTCAAAAACTTTTCCTTATGTCCAGACTACCCAACTTTTCCCTGCTGTCCTTTGGTCAGTATTCACCGATTCTCTAACTTCCCTAAATGCAAGTAGTATATTAATTCTGAAAATATTACTTGTCAATTCAGTTAGCTGCACACCTGTTAAACACTAAAACACAAAACCAGCAAACTGCTTCTATTCTGGCCACCAGAAGTGTTTTCAAGTCTCACTCCCTTCCCTTGACTGCAACTCATCCAGATCTGTGGTTTTAATAGGTAAATATACCAGCACTTCCTCCTTTGCTTGGAGTCTGCCTCTTGACTTTCTCCAAATGGAAACACCAAACTTCATTCACTTTATAACAGAAGTAGTTGCAGCAAAACTTAAGTGAGTGATCTCAGACAAGCTGGTGAGTGTGCATGGACATAGAGCAGCAAGCTTTGAAAGATACCTTGTGCTTTGGCATACTTTCAAATTCTGCCAGGTTACAGGTACATTCTGATCTCATTGGGTGTTTGCTTTTACCATGTCAGAAAATCACTGGCACCTCAATTAACAATCCCTAGTAATAAGGAACATACTGCAGTTGTGGTCTCAAACAAAACAGGCACAAATCCCTAAGATACTGACATTCTCAGCAGTTGTGACTTGAGAACACTAGCTCATCTGTCTCCAGTATCTTCACAAAACTAAAAAAAAAAGGCTACTGATTTAAAAACAGCTTTGTGAAGTTAACTGGTATCTTACTGGAAGTGTATGTTACACATCAAGGAGCTATATGCTGTTTTTCCTTTCACAAGTATGTACTTTTGGAAGGAAAAGACAAAGGAACTAATGCACATTAGTACTTGATTCACTTGGTAAAAAGTGTGAAATATTTAACATAAGTAAACCTTTAGGGTTCCACACCAACATCCCAAATTTGCTACTGTCCATTATGCCTTGTGTTTGCATTAGCACCCAAAAGCAAACACTAAGGGAGCCCCAGCCCGTTGGGATTTGGCACCATACGTGCCATGATCAAGGCTTCCTTCACTTACCTCTGAAGATCCACAATGCCTACAGAAAGAAAGGCAAATTTTGCCATGTGAAGGTTTTTTCTAACAGAACAAGAAGCACAGCAGTGGTAATGAATCTTCATTTATATAGTTTGTTCCCTAAAACCAACAAAGGTATAATACAAATTTTTCTTTAAAAGAGATCTGTAACCAGTTTTATTGTAGAAATAACACCTTTACAGCATTTACTTCTCACTGGTTTGTTCTGGCATGCTTCTGATGATGTCAGAGTCACCTGTAAAACAAAAATGTATTGTTACAAGAGGACCCATGGGAAGATGATTTTAGGAATAAAAGTAAGAAAAAAAAACCCTACTCATAAAATCACCACAGTGATTCTAGAAAAAGAAAACAACCTAAAAGAACAGACAGTCTGCTTAGGAAAAAAAGCAAATAATTATGATAAAATTGATGATAAGAATACTTGTGTTTTTCTGATCCAAGTACAGGACTTTACAATAATTACACACCTGTCACCAGCATTTACAAAGCCAGGACTAGAACAGCAATCCAGTCCTGGAGGACACAATGCACAGTTTTACTGTAGCGAATGTCTAGCCTCCCCTGATCACAGAAATATCAGGACAGCGAGAATATTCGCATTGTCAGCTACAGAGCATTGGGACTGACCTGCAGCTCCCACCCCACCCAAAACCAAACCTGAAAGTGACATTTGGAAAATTAAGTTTGCAGCTACTATTTGAATACAAGCAAGCTAGATAAAGTTTCCTGAAGCAGCAGGAAATTCAAATCATTGTGACTTGGGGAACAGCTGGTTAAAGTTATTCCAGAAATCATTAAACCTATGTGTATGCATTCTGGTCAACAAACAGAACAGGGGATTGATTCTTCTAAAACATTCTGGAAAGAAGATGGGAAGTCACCTACTTAGCATTCTATATAAGGAATCTGAGCAACTCTCTGGGACAAAGACTGTTACCAAACCATAGTCATTACATATAAACATACAGTTTTAAAATTAAGTGTTTAACATAATTTTCATTCCCTTGATGAATATCCACCTGCCTATTGGTTATTTTTCTATATACTATTCTGGGAAGCAGGACAAGTCACAACCCTTTGTGTCAGATTAAAAAGAGTCAAACAGGGCTGTTGTAGGCAGTATGTTGTCATGCTCATGTCCTAGCTGATGGGTTCAGAAACAGATCCCATACAGCTGTCTCCCAGACACTGAAACCTCCCTACAGACTGACAAGCAGACAAAATGCTCACAGGGCTTAGCAGTAAAAGAGCTGTGTGCAAGAGAAGCAGCAGTCCTTCCAGGTTCTGAGAACCTCGGACTCACAAAAGAACAGGATCTTGGTCAGAGAAAATTGTAAGGGTTAAACCTGACGGAAAAATGCAGTGAAGTGTGTCACCACTCCTGCTCATTCCTTGCTCAGTGCTGCTACTCACAGGAGAAGGGAGGATCCACAGACACCTCCTCATTTGGCCCCTACACTGCAGGAGGGAATTACCTGGGTCAATGATGGCCAGTGTGCACACTCTGTAGTATTTTCCACATGCTGTGCCCAGCTCAATGTTGTTCCCGCTATAATGGTGGACACCAGTCTTAGCAAGCATAGCGTAGTACTCAATCTCTGATTTTCTGAAATCCAAAAACTGGGTGTTAACAGGACCACAAACAATTCTGACCAACTGCAATACAGAGAGAGCAGCTTTAACTCCCACCACACTTGAACCTTAAGACCCTTAACTTTTCCTTCCCACCCAGAGAAACAGAGCTGTTTCTTGAGGCAGCATCACTCCACACTTGTGGCTCAGGAACCTTTACTCAGATGTCAGCTGAAGGTTTGTAACAACAAACCCTTCAGGCTGCTCCTACTCAGGCTCATTTCCACATGGTACCAGGATTCGGCACTTGCAGACCTCTGAAAGGCCTTTCTTCATGTGCCAAAGTGCATGAACTAACAGAGTTAATGCTGATGGCCAGTGGTGGCCAGGTGCTGAACAGTGACACAGCTGTTGCAGCTGAGAAAGGAACCATGTATTTTAATTTAAAACAAAAAGTCCATCTATGCTGCCCTCTCTTCTGACTTACACTTGGAGAGTGTCAAGCAGTCAATACTGTTTCCCAAGCATTTTCAGATCACCACTAAAATTGGGGATTGCTGCCCACTGCAACAGTCTTGCTATTTCTCAAGTATCTAATTTCTGGGTTTTGCACTGACATTGTCTCGAGCCTCTCAATATCCCTCAACAACAAAAAGGGCTCAGGTATTCAGTGAGGAAACAAGTCATGATATTGGTACAAATTACATTCTCAAAAAAAGAGGTTCACTGGCAAGGACCCCAAATTTATAACTAACTCTGACATAGTGCTTCAAATATTTTAAATCTGTTATCAGTTTTTCTAGCTATAAAATTATTTTCCAATACACTAATTTGGAAAAACATAGGAATTCAGCCCCATTACACTCTTAGTGAATGCTATCAAGTGTGAAAAGCTTCCAGTACTTTCTCTAGTGCAAACTCCTTGAATTAGAAAGTCAGGAAAACACCAGGAAGCATTTCAACACTTCTAGACTTGAAATTGTTACACAGCAAACTACCAAACAAATTTCAGAGCACTCTAGAGCATGCCAGCAAAGCCCTCTGTATGCAGTCTCTGGAGCAATTAGCACGAAGCACACACTGCATTTGTACCAAGAACCATCTCAGAACTGTCTTCTCCCACATCTGCTCACCTCAGAGCAGGACAGTTGTTGGCGAGGATGACCAACTTGGCTTTGCCCTGACGAATCATTTTCAGGGTTTGTTTGTACCCAAGCACATATTTGCCACTTTTCATAACCAGCTGAAGCCTGGAGTTGATGGACTCCAGGGACTTTTTCTGAAAGAGATGTAGGAAAGTGTTATTGTGTTACTTCACACTTTTCAAAACAATGGAAAACACAACAGAGAAATTTCAAATATATGCATTTTTCATAATCTCCCTATAATCTGAAACGTGGAATAAGAAAGGCCAGTCAGTTACCAGAGTATAAGAAAGCTTACAGACAGGGGCATTGCTGATACTATGTTTTCACAAGTTCAGAAAGTTATTTCTTACCTCTCAATAGGAAAATACATCTCAAAGCACTGTTGCTGCTATCTCCATAAATCAGTGACATCTGCGTGTATCTGACAAGCTCTTGTCAAGCTCAGCTAGTCAAGGCCTTGCAAAGCCTTGCTAAGCCAGGTTTAGCATCTCTCTCTCCCCAGGGTGCACACTGACAACGTTACAGAAGGAAGTACTTCTGTGGGATATCGAACTGATATTACAGAGGGGAGCGCGGTGCTCATGACAACAGGTTAGGCACATCTGACGGACGAAATCACCACCTTTGACCAAGAAACTCAGATCTGTCAGAGCCACTCTAAGAGAAAGGCCAGAACATGGCAGGAAAGACGAAACTGAACTCCACCCGCACCAGGACCTGGGCACCCCTCTCCCCTCCTGCAGCCCCCTCGGGAGCTCTGCAAGCCCCGGGACACGGCATGGGAGGGACCCGAGAACACCGAGCGCGGCGGGAGGGGCGCGGCCGGTGCCAGGAGAGCACGGCCCGAGCTCTGAGGGCCGTGCCCGGGGCCCCCAGCACCCCCGGGCCCTGCCGCGGTCCCGCCGCGCTCCGGGGCGCTGCCCGGAACCTCCGCCACCACGTGCGCCCGGCGCGGCCCCGCGCTCACTCACCGTCTTCTTCGCGGCCACCATGGTGCTGCCTCGCGCGGGCTCGGGCGGTACCTGGAACACAGGGGACGGAGGGGAGCGGTCAGAACCCGGCAGCAGCGCCCGCAGCGGCCCCCGCGCCCCCGGCCCGGCCCCGCTCACCACAGACGCGCCGCCAAGATGGCCGGGCCGCCAGAAAGGAGCGAGCGCCCGGCGAGCACCGCGCGAGGCTCGCGGCAGCTCTCGCGAGAGCCGCGCACGCCCCGCCCCGCAGCCGCCAGCGCGCCCGAACCACGGCGGCGGCCCTGGGCGGGGCGGGGCCTTGTTCGGAGGGGGCGGGGCCACAGCGAGAGGGGGCGGGCCATGGTTGCTGTGGGCGGGCCCGGGTGCGGGTGCTCCGTGAGGGCGCCGGGCGGCAGCCGCCGTCGCCGTCGCCGTTTACCGTGCTGTCGCCCTTTGCCGGGCCGCTGCCGCCCTCGTTCCGCAGAGCGGCTTTAACGCGTGTTTCACAGCACAGCCCCCGGAAGGCTTCAGGAGCTGATGTGGGAAGAGCCGCAGCGGTCTGAGCCTCCCATCAGGGAATCACAGAATGGCTTGGATTGCTGGAGCTTGGAGTGCCCTAGTTCCAGCCCCGCTGCCGTGCCATCTTCTGCTAAGCCAGGCTGCTCAGCGCCCCATCCCACCCTGAATCCTCAGAGGGTTGTGGGACATCCATAGCACTTGTATCAGTGTCTTCACCACCCTCACAGTGAAGGGATTCTTCCCAATATCTAATGCAAACCTACTCTCTTTCTGTTTTGAGGCCATCCCTCTTTCTCCTGTCACTAGCATTACATCCTCTTGTAAAAAAAAGTCCCTCTCCATTTTACCTGTGGGTTCCCTTCAGGTGCTGGAAGACCACAATCAGGTCATCCCAAAGCCTTCTCTTTTCCAGACTGAACAATCCCAATTCCCAGCCTTTCCTTGTAGCTCCCTCGCTCTGGGCTCGGTCCAGCAGGTCGATGTCCTTCCTGTGCTGGGACTCCAGAGCTGAGCAGGGTCCTCCAGGTGGGGTGTCACCAGAACAGTGTCCCTGGGGACTGTCACTTCTGACACAGGGCTGGTGGGGAAAATGATGGGGTGGAGAAGATAAATCTCTTGGGCACCGCAGGGCACCAGCACAGGGGACACGTGGTGGCCTGCCCCTGTCCCTGCTGTCCGCGCTGTGCCCGCTGCCTCGCCACAGCAGCAGCGCCTGCCCTCTGCCCTGCACGACAGCCCTGGCAGGCCCCAGTTCTGCATGAATGGCCTGTCCCCGTGGGATACAGCCCCAGGACGGGCCCGAGCCCACAGACAGGTTTCTTGCATGAAACCAGCCACTGAGCTTGGGAATAGACTTGGGCCCGACACTGCCCACATTTGAGGTTCAGCTCTGGGCGCCCTCAGCGCAGCTCCCGGGTTTGCTGGGGCGATGGCTCTGCACTCCCACCAGCTGTGCAGTGTCTGTGCAGTGTCCCTAGCCCATCCCCTAGCAGCTCAGCCCCTGGCTGTGCTGGACTGACAGCACAGGGAAACTTCCTCCTGCCCCCCATGCACTTTGGAAACCACCAGCTTAAAAACTATCTCACTGAGCACACACGCACGGCGTGGTTTGGGACCAGGGCCATGACATGAGGCTGCCGTTTTCAGGCCAGGAATTTTGTTCTCGATCCCACAGTGCTGTGCATGCTGGAAGAAGCAGGCCAGGTTGGCGCAGGGAGGAGCAGAGAGCAGGAGCAGCCCAGCTGGCAGGGATGAGCAGTGTGGATGCTTTCTGTGAGTTGCAGAGGTTGCCTGTGACATCCCCCTAGAGGATGCTCAGAGATCCAGCCTTGGGACAGGACAACGGGTTTGCTGCTGGTGTGACTTTTTGCCCTTAAGACCCTGCACCAGAAAGGCATCTCAGCATGTACCTTTCTTATGAAATTACAAAACTAGCATAGGAGCTTTGCTAGACTCACCCAGGTTAGCACAAGCATGGCAAAGTGCTGGGCTTGTTGGCCTTAGAAAGTGTGATGCATTTATCAATACGGAATATGGATCAAAAAACTAAAAAGCCAAGACAAAACATGTTGCATTCAGTTATTCTAGTATGCTTTTATTATTAGATATTATTTCAAATAAGGCAAATAATTTATAGGAATATACTGTATGCCCTTCTCCTGTTATGGCTACCTCCATGGTAACTTTTTCTGATGTATGATCACAGACCTAACCAAAAAATTTCCAACAGGATATCCTTCTCAGTGACAGCCTTTGGTCAAAATGCAAATCATTATCCCAGTCATTTTTTTCTGGGTAACAGCCTTGAGTTTTGACAGATGAGTTTAAGCATCTAAATTTAGAGCTAAAGTTGAGACAAAGATAATTTGGAAAAAATGTTACCAAACTTAAATGGAGCTGAAATACCACAAGTGAAACTCTGACATTGGTCCATCTCTAAAGGTAAAGTTCTCCAGGAATAATGTGTCCTTTAAGCACATAAATGATAATATAAATATATTACATTTTGATGTGTTTCTATAGTCCAATATCTTTTATTGAAAAAAATATTTATATCCCTTTACAGAGTATGATTAAATCAATTGTGAAGTATACTTCAAACTTTTCTTTGGCAACTGAAAAGTAAACTCCATTCTATATCTCCTTTTTTTCCTCTTCCTCTTTTCCCCTTGTCCCAGCCCTCAGGTGCATTGCTGTTATTCCCCATCAAACTGTGACTTTGCTTTTAACTCTTTATACTTTTACTCGGTTGATTATGATCTGGTGAAACATTCATCTTTCATCCTTGTTGAAATTCCTTGCAAAGGAGTAATGGATGGCTCAGTGAGCCTCGTGAAGTCCTCGGTGCCATTCCTTTGGACTACTCCAGGTTTTATGTCACCTTGCAAGATGCAGGAGCCATGCATGGCTCCGGGAGAGGGAGCTGTTTCCAAGGATACCCTTGCAGCCTCCACTTACGTTAGGAGACAACAACTTTCCTTAGCTGCTTATAAAACTACTTATTTCTAGTAATGTGCTTTAAAAAAAAAAAAAATCTCTGCATTTCCAAAGGAACTTTCTGATAGACATTTTCAGCCATCCTTCAGGTGCCACAGGTCACATGCTAGGAGATTCAATTCAGAAAAGAAAACTGATCTTCTGATAAGCT
Organism: Passer domesticus; assembly: GCF_036417665.1. NCBI lineage: Eukaryota > Metazoa > Chordata > Aves > Passeriformes > Passeridae > Passer > Passer domesticus. The sequence continues at coordinate 139,311,303 of NC_087474.1, forward strand.
AGGCTTATATCTTTATTTTACCAATATGAACATAACATTTTTTTTAATAGGATGAAAATATGCAAAAAATGCAGTCCTGCTTTGATTTATAGTCTGGTCACGTCTTTGCACAATTATACAACAATGCTGTGTGAACACCTGCAGCCATTGTTCTCTAGTTTTGCACATCAGAGCTATTAAAAGTGACAGATTGTGTTCTCTGATAATTATTACATTTACAGCAAATGCAAACATGTTCATGTGATTTTCACAGGGTTGTGCCCTGAGCTATGTCCTGTATTGTCAGGCAGACGAATGCAGCTCTTTGTTTCAGATTACTGGGAATTTAGAATCCCACTAAGGCACAGGTCCACTACATCTGAATTAAAACCTTTCTTCAGCCACCCTTGAAGCAGCTTTACTATGAGGAGGGAGGGAGGGAAGGGAGGGAAGGGAGGGAAGGGAGGGAGGGAGGGAGGCAGGAAGGAAGGAAGGAAGGAAGGAAGGAAGGAAGGAAGGAAGGAAGGAAGGAAGGAAGGAAGGAAGGAAGGAAGGAAGGAAGGAAGGAAGGAAGGAAGGAAGGAAGGAAGGAAGGAAGGAAGGAAGGAAGGAAGGAAGGAAGGAAGGAAGGAAGGAAGGAAGGAAGGAAGGAAGGAAGGAAGGAAGGAAGGAAGGAAGGAAGGAAGGAAGGAAGGAAGGAAGGAAGGAAGGAAGGAAGGAAGGAAGGAAGGAAGGAAGGAAGGAAGGAAGGAAGGAAGGAAGGAAGGAAGGAAGGAAGGAAGGAAGGAAGGAAGGAAGGAAGGAAGGAAGGAAGGAAGGAAGGAAGGAAGGAAGGAAGGAAGATGGGTCAAGTGCAGAAAGGGTTTCACATCAGGGAACAGGGAAAACCTTGAGGTTAAATATGAGTTGGACCAGCGTGCCCTGCCTGGTCCAACTTCAGCCCTGGCTCTGTTATGTCCAGTCTTCCTGCACAAAAGATGCAACTCCTCCTTCACGCAGAAAGAGGGAAGACCATGACATTGTTAATTAGTGTTTGTGGGAGCCACCTGCCAAATGGCCCTTGGGCTCCCATTTCTATTTCTGTATCCTATCCAAGGCCTGTTTAAAGAACATGAAGTACAGAGCAGCCTGGTGAGCCCTGCTGCTGATACCCCCTGACCCGGGCTCCCTCTCTCTGGCCTTGTAAACCTTGAGTTCCTTCTCTGCTGCAGCTGCAGTAAGCTGCATGGTAGGTGCACTCTGCACACCCTCTGGTTAGGGAGGGAAGCAGGTACAAAGCTCTGCAGGCAAGAGAATGAACTGAATGTAGCCTTCCCTTTCTTATTTTCCTCAGTGCCCAGTGTTTGATGAGCCTGTCCTGGTGGCCTGTCCTCTTTACTTTGTTCTGTGAAAGATCACAGAAGTCAGGTGGGATCTCAGGTATGTTTCCTGACATGTCAGGCTTCCTCAGCTTCAGAGTCCCAGACACTTCTATTTCCTACCTGTGGCAGCAGAGCAGTGGGATGGATGCCTGGGTGTCTTCTGTGCTGTTCAGGAAATCCCCACATGCTGTGTAGGGAACTGACCTCACTCCTACCACAGCAGTGTTGCCTTAAGATTAAGGCGTGACGACCTGGTTCAAAGGAATGCAGCACGACGACCCATTCCCTTTGGGCCGTTCGGGCCAAGGACACGCAGACATCAGTGTGATAGACGGTCCAAGAGCACTTTATTGGTTTTCTCCTCAGTATATATACCCTTGGTCCTCCTTCTACCTTCTGGGGTCTGACTTTTGCCTTATATGGTTAGTAAGGAAACTGGGTGGAGGCCATGTTAGGAGGGGTTACATTCTTGGCCTCTTGTCCTGCGGCTATCCCTTATCTCTGGGAGTCAGGGGAGAGAGGCCCTATCAGGTTTCCGTGACAGCCCGAAATCTTCCGATCGCCTGTCCCTATTCTCTCTGCCACATCTCCCCCCACCTCTCCCACAAATGGATGAGGTAGTCGTCTACATGCTGATATGAGGTATCTAAGGTTGTCGCTTGACAAGGAAAGGGGATTTGGGGTTCCTGAGTTAGTTTTTCTGCCTGGCAAGTTCTTTCTCGGGTTCTTGCGTCTGGCAGCGTTCCCTGTCGAATTCCCTGTTGAATTCACAGCATCGGATGTCTGCCTAAGAGCAGGATGTTGGTCCGTTCCAAGCGGGTCCGGACGAATGAGACTAGCTTGTTCAGTAGGCACGGTCCGAAGGTGATGGCTAGAAGCAGGATTGCTAACGGACCTATTAGGGAAGAAATTAGAGTGGTTAGCCATGGTGATTGATTGAACCAGGATTCGAACCAGCTTTGTTGGTCGTCTCTGTCTCTCTGTCTCTGAGCCAGTCTGTTTCGGAGTTCCGCCATGGAGTCTCTGACGACTCCTGTGTGGTCTGCGTAGAAACCTGTTATTATTTCTCTCTTGTGGAGTCGGCTGGGTTCTCCGAGGAGTTGGTACACCTCCTCGTCTGAGTGATACAGGATCCTGGGAACGATTAAGACTTGGACACAGAAGTCTGTTGAGTCATTGAATTTGTCTAGGAACACACAGGGACTCACTCCGGATCTTTGGCAAACCCACATGCCCGATGCGGATGGGACTACCCACTTTTTTCTCCTGTCGGGTTTGACTACTTTGGTGCACACGTTGCCTTCCCGCCTAGCTAGGGCTGCATTTCCAAAGCATCTCCCCCTCCCCGTGACCTGACTCAGGGTGATTCCTTTGCGGGGAGTGTCCCATCTGCATTGGTGAGGGGCGTCTGCTGAGGAATATGTGAAAGGGGTATCTAAGGCGACTCCTTCGTAAAAGGGTGGTTTGACATCGTAACATAGCTAGCAGGAATTGGTTAGGTTAGGGTTGGATTCGTTCAGGGATAGGAAGGTAGCTTCTAACATGCGAAGGATTGGGTCCGAATCTGACTCTGCTAAGCGATTTGTCTGAATGGTTCTCGCTAGGCCTGTCTGGGTATTCGCAACCCTTGTAGGTAAGGCTTTGGGGTAGGTCGTGTTTTTCCCTTTCTGCGCGCTTTTGATCGCCTTGTTTGGTCCGACCACTCGGGGTACTGACGGTATGAGCCTGATAATCTGCACGTTAACCCACTCGTTTGTCCCGTGAAGGACTACTGTCCACATTTTTCCGAAGGCCCAACTGGGGTCTCTGGGCTGCAAGACTGTCATGTTGTACCTAATGCATTTCCAGATTTTTGGGAGTTTGTGACTGTTTCGATAGGTGCTTTCGTGATGGAAGGGTGGTGTTTTGCAGCCTTTTGGCGCCCAAGTGAACTGTAAGAATATGTCGGGTTCCTGTGGGTCCCACCCCGGCCCTGTCGGTCTGGTGTCTGTGACTATTGTTTCGCAACCGTAGTGTCCGCAATATCCCCACCCCGGGCGATTACAGTAACTTTTTCCGGGGTTTGAGGCTGGGCACCAATAGGATAGGTATGTGTTTTTGGCATATGGGGAATGAGGGTCTGGCTTTGGTCGTCCCGGGAACAGGTCTGTAATGTGAAGTATGAAGGATGGGGCGTCTGGTGTAATGACGTTTCTGAGCACCTTGTCATTGGTGAGGTGCCGTATGACCCACCTGAATGGCTGATGGGGATAGTACTGTGAGCTGGCTTGCCCCCTGGCAACTAGCCCCAGCAGCAACATTACCCAGAGATACCCTTGATGACTGGATCTCGCCCGTGCCGGTCCTTCGGGTGCTGTCTGGCGGCTCGGTGGTCTGTCTCTCTCCTCCGGAACGCGAGTGTGCACGTCTCGCGGACGTCCCTCGATCATGTCCTGTAAACAGAGACTCGCCATTCTCATTAGTGTCACTCTGCTCCTTTTGGAGATCTGGTTTGATCGATTTAAGTGGACACCACCTGATTTCTCCGTCTTTTTTGACTGCTGCGTACCCTCGTCCCGTGAGCATTAACCTCCAACCCCGTTCCCATTCGCCTAGCTCGTTCCTTATTATCACTTGTGAACCCTCCTCCTGCATTCGAGTGGTCCAATGTTTTTGGATGGGACTGTTCGTCTCGTCTCCCCTGGGAAATTGATTGAGCACTAACAAAGCTGTTGCCAGTATGCGTGCCTGCTCTCCTGGGGGAATGGAGTTGGCAAAGCCGTCTGCTTTTGCCAACACCTCTATTCTGGTTTTTAGGGTCTGATTTGCCCGCTCTACTATTGCCTGCCCGGTACTATTGTATGGGATACTTTGTACCAGGGTGATACCCCATTTTTTGGCAAATTCTTGTGCCTGCTTGGAAGTGAAATTCGACCCGTTATCTGTTTTGATTTGTTTGGGGACACCGAGCCATGCCATGGCTGTCAGCCAGTGCTGAATCGTGGCCTTTGAGTCCGTTTTGAGGTGCTGCGTGGCTACTATCGTTCCGCTGAAGGTGTCTACTGTCACTGCTAGCTACGCTCTTGGCTTCATCAGTTGGCACACGGTGAAGTCTGATTGCCAGATTTTTGAGGGCTTGAGGCCTCTTGGATTGACCCCGCTGGTCCACAGTGGTGACTTCTGGCAATGAGGACAGGTCGCCACTACGTGTTTCACGTCCGCTGTCGAGATTCCGCATCTCTTTGCCAGTGCTTTTGCCCCGATGTGAAGCGATCGTGCAGCTGACATGCTTCCTGCAACGTCCAAACTCCCTTCGCTGCGGCGTCCGCTTTGTCGTTGCCGATCTGGAAGTAACCCTTGACTGGGTTGTGGCTGTTAATGTGTATGACGGATATGGTGCCCTGTCGTGAGGAGAGCGCTTCTTCCAGCATTTGGGCTGCTGCTGATGTTGACACCCCCGGTTCTGCCATGGCTAGGCAGAGTCTTGCCACGAATATGGAGTCTGTCACGATATTGAGGTGTTCCTCTCGGAAGAGTCCGCACGCCAAGGCTACTGCTGCTGCCTCCAGTTGCTGCACTGACAGTGTTGGGTCACACGCTTTGATGCAATGCCATTGCTCTCCTGTCTGCCACACTGCCGTTGCGGTCGAGGTCGTGGAGGAAGCGTCCGTGAAGACTGTCGGTCCTGGCTGCGGTCTGTCTCTGACCTTCGGTGGCATGTCTATGTCGACGATGGTCAGCAGCTGAGTCCAAGGTGGCTTGGCGGAGTAGGAGATTTCTCCCCCGAAGCCGGTGAGTGCAAGGGCTAGGTGCTCCGATATTGTTGTTGATTCCGTTGCCGGTTGCTTGCGGAACGGAAGTTGGATCCTTGTTGGCTCTGTTCCTAGGTGTTTCAGGGCGAGTTTTCTGCCTTTTATGATGAGGTTCGCGATGCATTCCGTTCCTGGGGAGAACGCTCGAGCTGGTCTTCCGAGGACCACCCATTGGATTGGTCGGGACTTCTCGGTAGGTCCTTGGGCCAATGCTCCCACTCCTCCTTTCGGCGTGAAGTGGACATATAAGTCCAGGGGCATAGCTGGGTTCCACCTGGCAAGTGTGCCAGTGGACATCTGGTGTTTGATGAAGTCGAGGGAGCTCTTTGCTTGCGGTGTCAGCTCCTTTGGTTCCCAAGGCTGCTTCCCTTTCAGGAGGCCGTATAAAGGGTCCATGACCTCCGGAGGAACCAGGATGATGTTGCGAAGCCACTGCAGTGATCCTACCAGGCGCTGGACGTCGTGTAGCGTCTTGACGTCTCGGTTCACTCTCACCCTTGGAGGGGTCACGTAGGAGCTTGTGATCCCTACTCCCAGGAATGTCACGCAGGGTCCCTTCTTGATCTTTGTGCTCGCGATCTCGAAACTGTTGGCTTGCAGGGTTTCTGTAACTGTGGACACCAGGTGATCCACCTGGCTTGTTGATGGAGCTGCGATTAGGATGTCGTCCATGTATTGAATGATGGTTGCGGTGGGATAGGAGTGTCGAACTGGCGTCAGCGCTTTGTCCACGGAGATCTGGCATATAGTCGGGCTGTCCACCAAACCTTGTGGTAGCACTCTCCACTGGAAACACAGATTTGGCCGCTTACCATTCGGAAACACAACGGAAAAGGCGAATCGTTCTTTGTCCTCAGGGTGCAAGGGTATGGAAAAGAAACAGTCTTTGATGTCCAGCACTGCGCATGGCTGTCCCTCGGGTATGGCTGAGTTTGTGGGTATCAGGGTCTGAACTGAACCCTTGGGTTGAATTGTCTTATTCACTTCTCTTAGGTCGTGGATGAGGCGATGCCCTTCCCCTGACCTTTTGGGGATCACGAATACAGGGGTATTCCATGGGCTAGTGGACGGTTCTGTGTGACCCTTTTGTAGCTCGCGATTGACCAATTCTAATAAGGCTGCTACTCGAGGCTCAGATAGGGGCCACTGCTCGACCCATATGGGGTCTGATGATTTCCAAGTCAATTTGATTGGCAGCACAGGGTGTATGGCAGTGGCCCTCATTATAAATTTGTGATCCTGACTCCTAACATAGCAAGGACGTCCCTTCCCAACAGGGGTGGAGAATTCTGCAGGATGTATGGATAGACTGCTACTGTTTTTTCTGGTCCCCTTTTTGTGTGAAGCGTTATAGCTACCAGCTGGGTGCTCTTCCACGCTCGGGATTGTCCCCCCACTCCGTTCACTGGTGGGACTTCTTTAAGTTGCCAATGTCTGGGCCAACTTGCTAGGGGAAAAACCGTGCAGTCTGACCCTGTATCCGCCCAAAACTGAAGCCCTATGACGTGGGGGTCTAGGCTGTTATAAAGGCGGCATGCCGCCCATACCTTTGAAGGCTCCTTCCCTGTTTTCATGGCCAAGGCCACCCAGGGGCCCCGCTCTGGGGCACTCCCTGCTGGCCCTGCGGCATCGGTGTGGTTTGTGGCTGTGGCGGATGCGAAAGTACCGCTGGTGGTGCTGGGCAGCTCTGCCATTGTATTGCTGGCAGGGGTGTGGTACTGACTGCTCCCTGTGATGGCACAGGGTAAGAGGGTCCCCTGCCCCCGCGGGGATTGGCATAGGTGGGCCGTCTCGTATTCATTGCGGGAGGAGGCCGAATATCGCCCGTGTGGCTCCTCCCTCTCCCGTTTCCCCGGGGCCTAGACCTGCAATCCCTGGCCATGTGACCCTTCTTCCCACAGCTCCAGCAAGCCCCCCCGTGTGGGCGGTGTCGCCCCGCCTCTTGGGAGGGGCGCCGCTCCCGCCCCCCGTGTGTTTCCTGCCCCCTGCGGGGCGGGGTCTCCCCCTCAGAGGGTGGCGCCGCTGGGCGCGGCTCCCGTTCGGGTGTCCGCCCCCCCGCGCCGCCCCGCGCATGCGCGGTAGTGCTCATTCTCGGCTCCGTGCCGTTCCCGCCGCTGGGCGGCTGGCCCCGCCCCTCTCCCGCGTGGCCCGCGCCATTTTCAAACCCATACGGCGGCCGCGCGGCTCCGGCGCCGGGCGTCCCGTTCGCCGCCGGCACGGCGCCGCCGCACCACGCGGCCGCGATACTCTCCAACAGGCGCGCGTCCGCCATTAAACCTTCCCAGAACGAACGCGCGCGCTGTTCCGCCGTCAGCGTCCCCGAATCGGCGGCCCGCGGTAGGGGGAGGGGGGGGAGCGGCGGCTCCGCGATCTCTGCGGGCTCCTCGGGCGGGCCGGGCGCACTCCGCGGGGGGTTTAAGCGGTCCCACAAGGTGGGCTGCAGGGTCGGGGAGTCCCGCGGGCACTGCGGAGGGGTCGGGGGGTACCCCCGGGGCGCCGGGCGGTCACGACCCGGGCTCGCGACCGCGCGCGGGTTCGGGCGGGGAACGCCCGCCCCCCGCGCGCCCCACCCCCACTCCGGGCTGTTTCCAGGGGCAGTTTGGGTCGCAGCCACGCTCCCGATTTTTGGGGTTGCTAACAGCATGGTCTTCGCTGCTTCCCATGCCTCCTGCTGTTCTGAAGCCTTTTTTAAAGCTTCCTCTGCTTTAGCCCACGCCTTGAGGCATTTCCCACTGCCTGTAACCTTCAAATCCTCGGCTAAAGCGAGTGTATATCTCTCCCACACCTCCGAGTTTAATATGTCTATGGGACGATTTATCGTCCCTAGCTCTTGGAGCCTGTTAATAGCAAGCTGAAAATGCTTGAAGTCACATCTAATACCCCACTGTAAATGAAAATAACTCACGACTCCGGCCACAGCTTCCATGAGGCTATGGCGGTCCCAGTACAACTCAGGCCACAGCTTGTATGAGGCTGTGGCGGTCCCAGAGGCGTCCCTCTTCGCTGTGGTGGGGTCCAGGACCCCTGCAGCCGCTGGCCTTGTCCAGGAGACTCCCGATCCCAGGTTCTGTTTCTTCTCTTCCTCCCGTTTTGTCCCTCTTTTGTCCCAGGTTTCGGCACCACTTGTTGCCTTAAGATTAAGGCGTGACGACCTGGTTCAAAGGAATGCAGCACGACGACCCATTCCCTTTGGGCCGTTTGGGCCAAGGACACGCAGACATCAGTGTGATAGACGGTCCAAGAGCACTTTATTGGTTTTCTCCTCGGTATATATACCCTTGGTCCTCCTTCTACCTTCTGGGGTCTGACTTTTGCCTTATATGGTTAGTAAGGAAACTGGGCGGAGGCCGTGTTAGGAGGGGTTACATTCTTGGCCTCTTGTCCTGCGGCTATCCCTTATCTCTGGGAGTCAGGTGAGGGAGGCCCTATCAGGTTTCCGTGACAGCCCGAAATCTTCCGATCGCCTGTCCCTATTCTCTCTGCCACACAGCAGTCAGGATTTCACATCAGCAGCATGAATGTTAAATATTTCTGAAATTAATTTTTAAGTTGCTAAGCCCTTTGTTGCACATCTGCTTTTGTTGTCACAGAGCAACACGTTTTGCTAATTGTAAAGTTACCAGCATTTCAGTGTCTAGTGTTGCATATTAATCTTATATATAGCCACATAGAAATCTATAGAGCCTACAATGGATTTTTTAATGTTGTTTTTTAAAAGCATCCTGAAAATTAATTCAAACTGAAGAAGCCGAAACTGTTGCAGAAAATATTAGATTTATTGCTACTGCTCTACCTTGGCTGTGGAACATCACAAACCCTGGACAAATGTCTGAATACAATATGATTTGTCTGAATAAATTTCTGGGTGGATTTAAAAAGTTCATTTAGAAGAACACATGATTAGTCTAAATTTGACATAATCAAGTTATGTCTTGGGTGCAATAAATACATTATCTGCTTATGCAAGCAAATGTGTGGCAAAGATTTTTCATTCTTACACTCTGGGAAGTTTTTAGGCCACCTCAGCATTCCTGGACATCCGTTGATTGCCTATATGCAAATATAAAAATATTAGTATTATTTTACCTTTCAGGCTGATGCTAAGGGTGTTGCAGGTGGCTGCTGAACCCAGAGGACTCTGCAAACCAGGGATTCCTTTTTGCTGAGACCGCAGGGGTCTGTCTGTCCCTCTCAGCCCCACGGGTGCATCCTGCAGCTGTTCCTGTGTGCAGGCAGGGCTGGCAGCGGGGCTGCGGCTCCTGTGTGGGTATGAGCACACCCCTGGGATGCCCCAGCCACACACAGCCAGTGCACATAACCCAGCCCTGCCGCTCCTCTCGCGGCTCCGGTCTGGGCTTCCCTACGGACACCCCACACCCCCAGTCTCAGCTTTCCATTCACGGACCGCCAAACATCGGCGTGGCCTCCAAGTCCGTCTGATCCCGCTGCCAGAGCTGGACTCTTCACCCGCGCTGCGGTCTCCTCTACTCGATGCTATCGTGGCTCAAAGCCTGTTAGAGGGGTTTGCGAGCGCACCCCGGGGTTAAACTCCGGGGCACACGGACCTGCAGCCCCTGCCCGCCGGCTGCCACTCACCCCTTGCGGCACCCTGGACAGCGCAGGAATCCGCCCCGGGGCAGGAGCCAGGCCCGAGCGGCGGGGGAGGCTCCGTGGCCGGGGCCGCCCCCCCGGGCCCGCAGGTCGGTGCTGCCGGCGGCCGCGCCGAGCCGAGCCGAGCCGAGCCGTGCTCCGAGCCGAGCCGTGCTCCGAGCCGAGCCGGCCGTCGGGAGCGGCTGCAGAGCCCGGCGGCCCCGCCATGGGCTGCTCCAGCAGCGCCCGCAGCCGGGCCCAGGAGCCGCCGCCGCTGCCGGGTGAGCGGGCGGGGGAGCCGGGCGGGGGGACCCGCAGAGCTCGTTGGGGTGCGGGGCCGCGCTGCTCTCAGGGCGGTCCTGTCCCGTGTCGGGGAAGGCGCCGCGGGTGCGCGTCCCGCAGAAACCCCGCGGGGCCAGGAGCCCGTCGGGTTTGCCTCGGCTTTTAATCCTGCCCGCGCAGTGGAGGGAGCTGCACCCCGTCAGTGATGGCTTCGAAAGTGGTGCAACTTGTGCATGAATGCCTAAGTCCCTTCCGCTCCGCTGGCTTTTTTTTTTGTTTGTTTAATTTCCAGATGCGTCCTGCTCTTGGTCTTTTTGTGTACTACTTTGCCAGTCTAGTGCCCTTTCTTTCCTTCTTTAAAGAATAATGAATTAGCAATATTTGATCCTACTATCCTTCCTTTTTCTTACAAAATCCACCCCGACATAGTGTGCAGCATCGGCAATGTTCCTGTGGCTTTAATTGGCTCAAGTCACAGCAGACTAATTTTATGAGCAAGGTATATTTGCAGGATGTCCCATAAGAATATCCTTGCTATTCAGTAGAACTAAAACTAAACTTTGTTTCCATATTCATCATATTTAGCTCTTTGCTCCAAGGAAGTTTTGGAAACTCTTCTGTAAGAACTTGAACGCTGCAGTTACAGGAATTGTCCTCTCCAGAAAGATCCATCTCAAAGGCAGATCCAAAAAAGTTGTTTGCATTTCATTTTACTGCATTTCTTTCCTATATTCTTGACTTACGGTCTGTTGTTGTTACTCTGCCTGCAGCATCCATGGTTTTTGCATGGGTTTATATTCTGTGTGCTGTCTTGTGGTGCTGTGGCTTGTGATTGCAGAGGGGAGAGCAGGTGTCTGTGCCACCACAGGGCCAGCACACATCTGCTGAGAGTATCAGGAGAAACCCCTTTATGCTGTACCTGCTGTCTCAGTCGCCTGGTCAATGTACCAATTCCTCTGCCTTTCCATCCTCCACTAAATGATACCTGCACAGGAGCACGGAAGGGCTCAAAGAAACAGAAGAACTAATTTATGCTGAGTATTTAGTTATTCTGTATAAAAGCATGTTCATGGCAGGACAGGTCATGAAATGTACTAAATACTTACATTAATGTCATGGTGAGGATGAAATGCAGTTTGTAATTACAGCTGAAAGATCTGCATTAATTTGGCAATTACTAACCAGATATGTTAACAATTTGCTAACTTACTTTAAAAAGAAAAGATAATTTGAAAAAAACCCAACTTCTCTAAGTAAGTTAATAGAGGAAAATGTACTTCATTTTCTTCCATTGATGTGTAAATCATAAAACTTTGAGGCTTTTCCAAAAGGAAAGAAGGCAAAGAGAAAATACTGTAGCTATGGCCCACATACATTCACTGTGTTTTTCTTTGTTTCTCTAGCTGAAAGAGTCTACAGCAGGGAAAATAAAAATTTTAAATTTAAAAATAAAACAAACTAGAAGGAATCCTAGGAATGCTGACTGCCACATGATGTTCATTTTTCTTGGGGATAAAGGTATTGAACAGATTACTGAGAGGATTTATTTTTTCCATATTAGGGAATTCTTTGCATTTCAGATGAGAGCACAGGAATGCTTCCAAGGTTTCAAGCAGTGCAGATCTTGTGTTGCATAGCAGTATTTTATAATTCAATTTATATAAAACAGTTTGATGTAGAGAGGGCTAGCTGGAAGTTATAGGACTGATGCTTATAGGAGCTGCAGAAGATTCTTAGTAACAATACATTTGAATTGTTTCTTCTACTGCTAACATGAATTAAAACTCTATATAACATGCTAATTTTCATGGCTCATTGTTTCTGTCTGCAGGCTTTAAATGCTCTCTGTCCATCTGGCACTGAGCAAGGTGAAGGCATGGAAAGTGTCTAAAGGGACAAAAAATAAAAATGTGAAAACATTGAATGAGCATACATTGCTTTTTAAATCACTGATTAGAGCAGCTTATGTTTAACATTTACTCACTGTTATTCTGCTTTGGTATCTGTTTCACCTTGAGCTTCATTTTAGGAAAAGGAGTGCTTGGAAGACAAGGTGTGATAGAGATCTAGAGAAAGCAACCAAGGAAGTATATCTGGTGTTTTTCATAATGCAAGAACTGCCACTTGATGAAATGACCAGCAGCAGGCTTAAAACCAGCCAAGATGTGTTTTACAGGGGATGTAAGTGGGCTGCAACCCTCATTCCCATTGGGTATAGTGGAGACTGAGTGTAAACAGATTGGAAAGGGGCTTGAGCAGGTTGACAGACAATTCCACTGACAGGCTGACACTCAGCCCCGTGGGCTGGGACCCTCTGCCCTTTCCCCTGCCCCTGGCAGCTGTCAGAGGTCTTGCCCTGGGAGAGGGGTGTGTTGTCAGAGACCCGTAGCTGAGTTTGCCTTCTGTTGTTGGAGTTGCATTGTACATTGCCTTTTCATTGTGGATTTGGAGGGGTTGGTTGGAACTTGGGTGGTTTGACAGTTCCTGGGACAAATGAGATTTTATCTGCCTCATAGTCAAAATTGCCTTCTGTCTGTCCCAACAGCCCAGATTCTCAGTTCTTGCTCTTCTTCTGGCTTAGCCATCCTTCCCTGGGTCTGTAGGCACATGCTGATGAGGTGACACTTGCTGGAGAGCTGTTTTGTTTGAATGTCTCAAAATAACTGTAAATTTACTTTAAGGGCAGCAGTATTGAAACAAATGTTTTAAGAGTAGGGTATACTACTTTTTCTCCTGTTCATCTATGTCTATATGAAATGTATAGATGTGTTCATCTGTGAACAGTATCATATGGTTCTGCTTACTGCCTGTGACACTGCAATCATAATTTTCTCAGAAAATACAGTTTTTCCAGTTTTGTAATTATTATATAAACAGATTTCATGCTTGAATTACCAGGGGTTTCATCCTGACATTCTTTAGGAAAAGGTTAAATAGAAGATCCTGTCAAACTGAATTTCATCAAAATGTTAGTAAGTCAGTCTGATAGGTAGGTATAGCTCATTTTGGGTCTTCAGCTTTTATCCTTAAATACCTGTCAAAGTAATTTTGTCAGTACTTTATTAATAAATTTTTTTCTGCCAAAACCCATTGCTTTACTAGCCAATATGTTGATGAAAGATGAAAGAAGTGGAAGTTTTAATTTGTTTAGGCTTCCTGTTGTTGAATTTTTTATCAGACAAATCATGGTATGAATGGTGGTTTAGTACTGAAAAAGACAAAGTGGTTTTTGTTTTAAGAAGTGAGCACTGCTCATCCTCTGAGTTCTCAGGGGTTTTATTCAGTCCACCTGAAGGTACCACCAGAACTTCTCACACACAGCCCAGGACAGCAGCTCCCTCACATTCCCCCCGTTGATGCTGTGCTTGGTTTGGGGCAGGAAAAGGTGCTTCCTTGCACTGTCCCATCGTTAACAAACCACCTGCACACTGCAGATTCAAAAGGGAAAATGTAATAGAACACTGACTTGCAAAAAAATCTGCTCTCTTCATATAACACGCATCAAATGAAAACTTAATTTTAATATAAGAGCAGCATCATCTCTACTGGATATGTGTGGATATGTGCAGCAGACCTGTGAGGAGTATTTTCCCCAGCCAGGAGGGAGCTCTTTGTCAGGTACTGCTTGTGTGGTTCACTGTGGGTTTAGTTGCCATCCACCTTATGTGCCCATTCACCAATTATCTGTAATTCTCTTTTTCCTTTCCTTGCCCTGCTGTAACTAAAAGCATCCTCAGGTGCAAACACGGTGACTGCAGATGACCATGGAACTGTGGCTGAGCACACACAGCGGGACCCAGCAGGGCGTGTGAGCGCTGCCTCTGAGCAGCTGCCGGGAGAGGAGGCTTCAGCCGCCGTCCTGAGCGCGGAGGGCAAGGCCGAGTCGGTCAGTGAAAGGGAGGAGCCAGAGGGCACCGAGCCCCTGCCCGCAGGAGAGGAGGAGAGCTCTGAGCTGCCCTCTGTGTGGCGAGAGGAGAGCAGGGGGCCTTCACCGCCAGCGCCACGAGAAGATGCTGGGGCATCTCCAGGACCAGCAGAGGACAGTGGGCTGGTAGAGGGCAGTGACAGCTCTGTACTGGAAGCCGTTGAGAAAGTACATATTACTGAAGAGGAGCATCTCATTGAGGGTAATATTTGTGCTTTCATAAATTCAGGAGAGCAAAATTTGCCTCCAGAGACTTCTGTGTGGGTCCTTTTGGCTTTACGAAGAGTCTCAAATGAGCTTCTGGAGTCAGAATTTGGTCCAGGGAGTCTGTATGATGTGAGGCATAGAAGAATGTGGCTGGGGAGGCCTTGGATTTACAAATCCAAGCTGTAATAAATTTAATCAGCATTTCCACCTCTGCTATTTCATTTCATGTCCTTTATGTTCTTAGCAGGTAAAATGTCCCACCATACCCGTAATTTAAAACACTGTGTCTCTGGGTAGCTCAGACACATTCCTTAATATTTACACAGCCCAAAGGCTCAATTACTTAGTCACATGTACTAAATATTAAATTATAAATCACTAATTATTAATTATGTGTCAACTGTCCTTGCACACATAAAGCTGGATGTAGAAGGAAAAGCATCTCCAGTGTGTCCTAGAAGCTTGGCTACAAGACAAGCAGAATAGAAGTAGTAGTGGAGAGACACAGGGCTGTCTTTGCACCAATGCTTGGAGATGACTGGGTGGGGAGAGAGGCTGCATGAAGGAGAGGAAGCAGTGGTGTCTGAGGTGACAGGGTTTCCATGTGCTGTGGAGGGACCTTTAGCAGGAGGTGTGCTCCTTCCTGGAAATTGCAGGCTATGCTCCTCCTTGGGTTAGTGCCCAGAGGACGTGGACTGCACTTGCAGAAGATGAAAACTTCACAGGAGGAATCAAATTTCTCCTAAAAGGTACAAAGTAGCTCAGTAAGGAATCAGATGCATTCCTGAGGTAGCTCTTCTTCAGGGAATAAGCAGGTGGAGCATGTGAGGAGTATTTCTCTGCAAGGAACCATCCTCACTCCACTTTGGCCTTGAAGAAGTGTGAGATGCAGAAGACTGATCCGTGTGAAGTCCAGAGCCAGTTACACACACTGCCACCACTCCTGTGGCTTTGTGCTGCTTGTCTCTGAACTGGCTCTATGGATCTCATTCTTTGCTCATCCTTTGTAGCTGAGCATGATCCTTGGATTGCTTTGTCCTTTCCCGTGTCTCTTCATGAAAGAATTTTGTCTTCTACATAATCATCTATCCTTTGGAATAAAGTTTTGTTTTATGTAAGCAGTAAATGACAGGTTGCTCACCTGTTAAGCACACATCCTGCCCAGCTGCAAACTCCAATTTCATTATTCACCTTTTCTAAGCCTTAGGGCAGTGCCAGAGGCAGAGCAGCACACCCCGGACCTTGTGCTGTCACATCTCATCAGTGACAGCATGTTTACAGTTGTCTGTCTGTCTAAAGATGAGTTGTGGGGCTTCTAGCACCAAGTGATGTGTGCAGGGTGAGTGAATGAAGCTTTTGGGGAAAAAAATTTTGCTCCTATTATTTCCAAGATAGAAGGAATACCTTAACTTGTGTGCATTCTCTTCCCAGAGGCATCTGATGAAGAAGGGATTTTCTATTTTAATGCTATAGTACATATGACACTTTGCTTTCTCTTTGTGCTTCCATAGCTATGGCAGGAAATTACTTAGGCTGCAGCTTCCCTGGGAAAGCAAGGTTTCAGCCAGACTTGCCTGTTACCATGTTTTCTATTTCTGTTTTGTTCCAATTGCAAATAAAACTGCACATCTATGAAATAAAATTCAGGAAAAAATAATTTGAGTAGAAATAGTACTCATTATTTCCTTTGGATACAGCATCAAGGGGATTTTGTGAAAGCATTAGGAGAACTTCATGGGCATGAGGCAACCATATAGCTGGATGATGAAGTATTTGTTTTCCTGTTTGTTCTCTCTGGGTTCATTCAGGGGGTACCTTGATAATGGGCATTGGAGAGCTTGCAAAGCAAAATCAGGTTTACAGAAAGGAGCTGGGGCATTTGGTGTTTTTTTTAGTGGATCCTAATTTGATCTCCATGGTTACCATTCCCAGGTGAGATGGGAGAACAGGTGGAAACTGAGCTGCTCAGTGAGACAGTAAGTGAAGGGCCTGAAACAAAAGAAGAAGAAACAGGAGAAGCTGTGGATAGTGCAGCAGCGACAGAGATAGGTATGTTGACAGAGGAGGGAAGGACCACATGGGTTATTGTTTAAGAGACAGCAAAGACTGTACTGTCCCTATTGGGCATATCTTATTATTCCCCTGTAGGCATACAGCTGCTTTCTGCATTTTTACACAAGAGAGTCAAAAATACTTTAAGTAAAAGACATTTTTGGAAGCAACCAATTGGAAGTCATGCTTTTTACATGGGTCATCTTTATATAATACACAAACCTTATCAGTGATAACTTCTCCCTCTTTGGGAAAAATGGTAGACTGTAACATGCAGTCTTGGAAAATAAAAAACCTTTGTTAAAGCCATGACTCTGCTCATTATTATTTGCAGGCTTGTCTTTGTAAGCTAAGCCTTAATGCTGCTTTGTGATTTCCATTCTATGCCAGTCATTTTAGATCCCCTTGTTCTCCTTATCAGCTGAAATCAGCACTGTGGTGCTGTGATGAAAGCACATTACACAGCATATTCAGTCACATGGTGGGAAGGAAAGTCACAGGCCAAATAAAGTTCCTCTGGAAAACTGTCACACCAGTGAAGATAAAAATTCAAGGGGATAAGATTATCCCTCTAGCAGACTTTGAGATTATGGTCAAAATTCTGTCACCACAGTCTTGCTACAAAAGTTATTTCTTCTTCTTCTTCCTCCACATTTACTAAGAACCTCACACTTGAGTCTGTCATGTAAGGTGTTCACATGCCCAGAAGGCAGAATTAGAATCACAGAATCATTTAGGTTGGAAAAGATCATTGAGTCCACCTGTTAGCTCAGCGCTGCCAGGTCCATCACTAAAGCTTGTCCCTAAGTGATGCTTCCACAGTTTTTTTAACACCTCCAGGGATGGTGATTCCACCACCACAGGTTACCCTATGGTATTGCTGGAATGTGGAAAAGGATGAGCAGGCAATGCAGCTCCCCCTTTCCCCCAGCAAATGTTACTGCAATAGCTGGAATCACCTTCTCCCTCTCCCCACCTTCTCCCTCTCCCCTCCCTCCTAATCACTGGCGTACTTGGTCATGCTCAGAATCTCTCTGGGCTGGTGAGTATTTCTGTAATTCAGATGAGAACATCTTCAGCAGAAAGGGTGGCAGATACCTCACACCAATGTCTTTCATGACTTCCAAAGGAGCCCCTTGCACCTGGGGTGAGCAGTCTTTGGTCCTTTCCCAGTGCTACGTGTCACAGCCTTAGGGCAAGCCAGCGTGTTGCACTGCTGCTTGTGCTCCTGCCAGAGGGCTGAGGGAAATGGTTTTCAGCACAAGCACTGCAGCCTGTAAGACAAGTAGGGTGGTGGTCAAGCAGTTTGGTCAAGGCTTATGTGCCTTTATGACCTTGTGATTACCCAAGTAAAATTAGATCAGCAGTGATAAAAAAAAATAAGTGCTCACCTCCCTTTAATTTTCATGTTTGACGGTTGCTCATCTTTACAGATTGTTACTTTTTAAGCTAGCCTATGAAGACAAGCAGTTCTTGGCCATTGACAACAGTTCTTTTGCAGGATCTTTAAATTTATGCCAGATAGTTTAGTCTATGAAGTAAAAACAAGTTTAATCAATCAAATTGTTTTTAATGTCTTAAAATAATGTCTTTTTTAAAAGCTCCTATGCTTTTGCAAAGAATCAACACTGTGCTGTGAATTCAGCAAAGCACTTAATTTGATTCTAGGAAACCTCAAAGAACATCTTCCTGCTCCTGAAGAGTAAGAGAATCATGGAAAGGCTTGGGTTTCAATGGACCTTAAAGATCACCTAGCTTCAACCCTCCTGCCATGGGCAGGGATGCCACCCATTAGATCAGGTTGGTCAGGGCTCCATCCAGCTAGGCCTTGAACATTACCAGAAATTTCACCCAGTGATGATTACAGCTCTGTTGAAATTTTTCCTGCATTTGCCTGCTTTGACAGTATTCTCCTAACAGTTTTGTAAGGGAGCAGAAAAGCAGCCCTGCTTCTGTCTGTAATGCATTTCAGATGATGGGAATGCACTGACCCAGCTCAGAGAACAGCTGCAGGCAAGAGGAGCAAACAATGCTAAGAACAGAACAGTGACCATTTAAACCTGGGATTCTGTTGTGTAAGGGAGCAATTCTTCCATCTTGAAAGGATATTGGAGAAATAAAGCAAGATTCTGGGCAGGAAAGCAAGACTGCTTAAGGGAATGGAAAAATTCTTACTTTGAGAGACATCAAAAACATTCACAGCTTTGTCTCTAGGAGGGCATGACTAAGAGGATACAAGCTGATCCTAGTTAAAAAAAAATAGGGCTCTAAAGGTAGCTGATGTCCACCTAAGAACAAGGCAATGCTCAGTAACATGCAAAGAGTGTTGAATTTGAAACCATTAAAGGGAGTTGGCTTTTTTCATGTTATATTAACAATCCTAGTTACAAAGAATCACTGCAGTTGGGTGGCTTTCATTGGTCACCTTCATTCCCATGCAAAATTTCCCACCTTTCCTGTGTTCCTTACCCACCCTTATGGAACACCACAACTCAGTGTGAGGAAGTCCCACGTTCTCATGTTCCCTACCCTTGCTGAGTCTCCTAGCTGGGAAAGGAGTGCTTTGAGCTGGGATGGCCAGACACTGTGATTTCAGCCAGTCACCCCCTTGGGCAATGTCTTCTGGCTATCAAGTGAGCCCCAGAGCTTCTCAGCTGCTGATGGCCAACAGTAGCTTCAGGGGCTGGACACAGTTCCTCAGCTATACTCTGTCATGGAATAGCTGAGGTAGAAAGATACCTCTGGAGCTCAAGCAGGAACAGGTTGTCCTGCTGGGTTTTGAATCCCCAGGGGTGGAGACTCCATCAGCTGTGGGCAGCCTATTCCCACAACTTAACTGTCCTTATAGAAAAAGAAAAAAAAATCTTGTATTTAAAGTTACACTGTACTTCAGTTTGTGCCCTTTGTCTCTTGTCCTTGCTTAGGATTCACTGTCCATGAAATGCCTGCCTCTGTGTCAAATCTGACTGGAAGGATGTAGTGATTTCAAAAGTTGTTAAGAGAAAAGGCAGCAGGGTGAGGAGGAGCTCGAGACTGTAGCAGTGACTCACAGAGGTGATGTTAATGTCTGTGACAGGAACTGTGACTGGGTGTGAATGGGATGGGGGAAGAGGGAGCAGAACCAGTGCTTGCTTTTAGGTCCACACAGAACATTCCTACAGATCTGGCAGAAGAGCAGATATCCCCTTCATCCTGTGATACTTCCAGGGAACTTTCACTTTGAGTTCCTGTCAGATTTAGTGCATATCATTTTATACCTTCAATTAATTGCTAAATTAATTTTTTCCTTGTGTTTCAGAGACAGCTAATAACAAGGAATAGAAGTTATGTCTCAATGAATGTCCTCTTCTTTGGCCTGCTCTTCTGTTCACATGAATATTTTTAAATTTTATTGGGTTGGGAAAATATAAAGGCTTTTATGGATTGAACCACAAGCTACAGACACATAAATAGGAGGCATCAGAAAAAGTTTTATATAATACAGATTTTTTGAAGTCAAGCTGCCAAGACTTCAAGTGTTTGAAATACCCAAACTTTCATCTTCCTGCCACAGAGTGCCTTCTATACACACCAGCATAATTTTTCAACAGCAGTATGATCATTCCTTTTTCAATTAGGAGTTTTTCCCAGGTTCAGATTAACTGGCTTCAAATTGTACAAACTTTCAACCACCAATGTATAGCATGAAGAATAGAGTGTAGCTTTTTTCTTTTTCAATGACTGTATGTAGGCAGTTCCTCTGAGTGCCTGGACTACCAGCGTAGGCAGCTGCTGAAGTGTAGTGCATGTAGAGGACTGGGAGAGGAAATTTACCAAGCTCTAACTAAGTGCAGAGGGGAGTTTTCCTGAAAATAGAAAATAACAGAGTGCAATGTCCAGGACCCAGCTGTGTGCTGCTCACTCCCCATTTTTAAACTCAAATTTATTGAAGGGATTGTAGTGCAATACAGGGGGCATTTTTAACTGAGTGGGTTGTTTTAGTTGTATAAATCCTAGAAGATAACTTCACAGTGTTAACATTCATGGCCAACAATAACCTGTCTTTAGCTGTGTAGCTCTCCTCATATGCATTTGTGGCTTCTAAAATGGACTTCTAAGAGAGAAAATACAAACCTGCCTGAGAGACAAATATAAGCCTGTTCCCAAAGAAAAGGTTATCTATTATATTCCCCTGGAGTACTGGGGAAATATAATATCCCCAGAGAAATATAATATCCTGGAGAAATATGCTATCAGGGACTGTCTGGGTTCTTTTCCAAAATCAATTGCAGAGATGAAAATGGCAATACTTTCAAACAAATTTCCTGTGAAACAGGCCCTGGATAGGATTTGTGTTTTGGCTCAGATAAAGAATATAAATTTCTTCTGGTGGTGAATGTTGCAGGATCACAGAATCAATTCAGTTGGAAAACACTTCTAAGTTACTTGAGTCAAAATGTTGACTGAAGACCACCTTGTCAACGAGACCATGGCAGTAAGTGCCACGTACAGTCATTTCTCATCCAGGGATGGTGACTCCACCACCTCCCTGGGCAGTCCATTCAATGTTTGACAACCCTTTTATATGAAGAAATTCCTCCTGATGCTCAGCCTGAACCTCTGCTGGCACAGCTTGAGGCTCTGTCCTGTGCAAAGAGACTCCATACAATACATTGCTGGGGATTGTGTTTACAAAATATCTGGCATAAGAATGTAGGAAATGGAGAAAAGATCAGTTACCTAAAAATGGCAAGCACAGTATTGCCCTTTTATTAGCTTTATTGTATAATAGGACTTAACAAAAATCCTACCTGTCACCAGCAAATTATACAAATCCCCTCTAAGAGATAATTTCATACTGCATGTACATGTCTGACTCCAGCTGACTCTGGTCTGTATGAAATAATCAAATTGATACCCTTGGCCTATTAACCTTTTGTATAAGCTGATAGCTCTTGGCTGTATCATTAAATCCAAGGTTTTCTGCTGAGCAACATTCTTATGAACTTGTCAGTTTCATTTAATGTCAGCTTCCTGTAGGCAACAACACAAACACAAACTTTTAAGACCCAAATGCATACCATTTTTTTTTAGGGAATTTTGCTAGATGGTTGTCACTTTATTTTTTAGTTTTTCTAGCCTTCTGTAATAGAGAAGGTAAAACGAGCTTCTAGTTCTATTAAAAAATCTGTTGTCATTAAAGTGAGCATCAAAAATTCAAACAGAAGTAGTCAAAGTTTTTATCCACATACTCAAACCATTCCATGAAAAGAAGCCATGAAAAACAACAGCATGCACTTTCAAGAGCTGAGGAGTGGGAGAACAGGTACTGAACAGAAGGAGAACACCCCACAGTGACATGGAACTGGGCTGGGTGTACAGCCGTGTTCCAGGATGCCCCAAGAACTTCCATCTTCAGCTGCATCTCATGCCTGATTTCTTCCTGTGAGCTGGGAATTCAGTTCCGCCACCAGCACAGGTGCCAGCACAGCCCCACTCCAAAACACAGGAGATTAAATCGGCAGAGACAGGCTGCTACTGGCAAGATCATGAACTGCAGTCTGGCAAGCATTAAACTTTTTTTAAGAGCTCTGTGACAGAGATCAGCAGTATTCATAGCAACAGAGGAGACTGCACTTGGAAATAAAATGTGAAGCTACAAGGGAATCAAAATGACCTGCCCACCTCGGAGTCACTCTTTCTACCACTGTTGTAACAAGGAAGAGAGTTAACTATGTATGTTCTTCCTCACTGTTCAGCTTCTTCAGGCCATTAAGCAGTGCAGATGAAAACAAGAGGAATATAAACCAGGCAGTAACTAAAGAGTAACAGTCTTTCTCAATCCTCTTCATCCTTACATAGTCTATAATCACAACAGGCGAATTCTCTTTTTCCTTTCCCAAAGAGGAAATATGCTTGATACTATCTATGTTAAACATGAAAAGTTAAATCACCTAAATTATCAAAATATGCTTGCTAGAAATATGCTGAACACTCCTGTTCTGAGAAATAAGACATCCCCACTATGCAAATTTAATTGGTCTGTCAAAGAGTTTTCTCCTGTGAAAGGCTGGGAAAAGGAGGATATGCTGGAATATTTGTATTTATAGGATACACCTCCAGACCGTATCATCTTTTTTTTTTTTTTTAAATATGGTCAAGCATTTTTGATGATTGTTTTGCATTTTATCAAAAGCTAAACAATCTTCAGCCCTCAACTTCATCCAAGGTAGAAGTAACCATCCCTCACAGAAGGGAGTGCCGGGCAGTGCACTTGAAAGAACAGACTTAATTTCCAAGCTAACAAGAAAGTTCTGTTAGAAATTTTTTTTTCTAATTACCAATAACCACAGCCCTAGAAGAGTTAAATTTGCACCCTGTCAGCTCTGTGCAGACACTTACACACTCTGTAGGGTGCCAGAAGATCCCTGCCCATCTGGCTGGGGGTTGGCTCTTTCACTCAGTGAGGAACTGCTTGTAGGTAAACACTGCAGCAAGAGCAAGTGCTGGTAGAAGAAGATTGGGGCAGTTTATGTGGTTTAAGAGAACACCTAGTTTCATTAAAACTAGGTACTGAAATTTATTTTTTGCATTGTTTAATCTGTAGAGAATATAATAATTTAAAGAAGAGTTTTGCTAAAAGAAACACCTGGTAGAACATACACATTTCAGTACTTTATACATTGCTTTACTTTCACAGAAAGAGATGTTTTGCTGTGGTTTTTTAGTTACATGTGATAGAAACAGATTTTAAATGCTGAAATCAGGATGCCACAAGATGAATTGCAACTTGGTATTTTGCATGCAGCTCAGTCTAGCAAAGAAAAAAAAAACATTTTTAACATACCTGTTTAAAACTGGATTTGTTAAATGTCTATGTACTTAGTTGTTTGCAAATCATGACCTAGGAGATAGGCTTTTCATATTGGAGAATCGTGGGTGTTGGCCTTTCTGTTTTAAAGAATAGACTCAAATAATGTAACTCTGATTAAATAAAACAAATGTTTTACACTTCTCTGTGGAAGGCTGATTTTTTATTTTGAAAACGACTATGTTAGAGCTATAAATAAGAGAGTTTATTTCAGTTATTCTAGACTTCCTGTAGCAGAAGGATACATATCAAGAAAATGTCTTGAATGGCTTTGATTTAAATATATAGTCCAAAACCTACATGTTTTACTACTACATATATATTTAGACTATATATTTAAATATAAGCTAAAAGAGAATTTCTGTTCCTGAGTTTCTGCAGAATGGCACCTACTTACTGATAAAAACACGTAATGGAAGCAGTATGTTCTGCCTTGTTAGCTGCATCCAGCATGGAACTTTTTCCAGGTGCTTCATTTCATCATCTCAGCCTGCCCCTTGCTGCGGAGAGCAGTGGTGTGTTCACTCTCCCAGCACCGAAGTCTCAAGGAGTGCAGGAATGGACTTTCACCGGCCAAGGCACAGAAATCCCGCAGCTGCCATCTAGTGTTGGGCTCGAGGCGGGCACAAAGGCTGCGGGACAGCTGGGAAGGCAGGGAGCAGCAAGAAGGGATAACCAATGTAGCTATAAAAGGCTGAACACAGCTCAGGTTCAAAACAATTGAAATCAGATGATTTATAGTGAACTTGAACAAAATCTCCTACAAATCAGTGAAATAGATCCCAACCAAATAATTACACCTGAACAAAGCTGTAACAGAGAAATCTAAATAGGAATTAAACTTGATTTAAAAATTTAAATATAACTCAAATTACATTATTTGAAATTATTATTAATTGACAAAATGAAAGAACACCTGCTTTGTGTTTCCTAGAAAATCATTGCCATATTAGTTAGTACCAACTCCTTCCTAACATGTCTGGCCATGTTTTTGCTTAGGGGGGATTGCTTATGGAGTCAGAGGTATAGAGCCTAAGTTGCCTTATTAGTACAGCTAAGAAGACAGAAGAAGAACAGCAGCAAAAACTAATCACAGTTTATGTATAGGAAGTTTATTTAGAGATAAGTCAGGCATTTTTCAAAGGCTGTTTGGAAGTTTGCCGTTTGAAATAACAAAGGCACTATCTTGCTTCTAATAAAAATAATTATCTCCCAGAGAAAGCAAGGTAATACTATAAAAATCCTTATATCTGCACATATTTGCTGTGACAACCTCATTAGGAATCTTTTTGCTATAATGGTACAACTTATAAGCTCAGTGAAAAGAAGGAATGGCTGTTTCACATCAAAGCTAGGACTGGTAAGTAGGGCTGACTGCTCTCAGAGTGTCCATTTCTACCTGGCAGAAGATCAATACAGAGGGATGGGATAAGTTACTGGCATCACCAGTTGGATTTCTCAGTATTGCTTAATCACTGCATCAAACTGATGCTTCTGACCTTAATGGCAGAGGACAAAATTACAAGAACTGTGATGATGGTAGCTGAAAGCTTCCTATCCTGGAAAATTTGATCTTTAGCTATTAGGATGTAGATAAGTCTATTCTTTTGGTTCAAATTTGTTATTGAATAAGTAAGCTGGAGACTTTTTTTGTGATGGAGTATCAAACCACAATCAGGAAAAGAAAAGTTTGTTCCCATAAATAGACAAGCACATTTTTGCAGCTGCAATTATATTTTATTCTCATTTAACATTTTTTAATTTTTATTGTTTTTTAAAATCAAAACAATCAAAGTTGAATTGCTATGAAAAAGATCATGAGAAAGGTTACATGTAGATATTAATTTTCATCTGATGTATAAAGGTACCACTTCAGAAAATCATAATTTTCTTCTTTCTGAAATTAATATTAACTTTGTTAAGCAGTTGCTTACATATGAAAAAATCTGAGTCCCAATAGTAATCTATTATGTAAAGAAAGAGGTTAAGAAAATTCAGAAGTAAATACAGTAAAATTCCTCAGAAGTGAAGATGTATGCTAAGAAATTCAAGTGCTCTGCTTTCTCATTTCTGTCATTTTCTTCTGATTTAAATTTTTTTACTAAAAACCTACTATTACAAATCAGTATAGTTTTCCATGTCCAGATCAGCCGTAGTGTAACTCTAATACATTCACCCAGGTATGTACCCTAATACCTGGACATCCAGTCACTTCCACAAAGGGCAGGTTCTGTCCTGCAACGTGGCTCAGCTGATTTTAGCAGGACTCAGGCACTTTTCAGGGTTTGCCAGCAGAGAACTCACTGTAAGTCCTGAAAGAAGCACCTTCCCTCAGTAAGTTTACTGATTTCAACTGTGTGTAACTGCTGTAAGTCAGCTGTAGGAATCAGATATAAGGGAGAAGTATTAACTAAATCTACAACTGTCATTGTAAGATATCCAGTCTCCACTTATAGTCATGCTGAAGCATCTTGGAGAG
The DNA here is from genome assembly GCF_036417665.1 of Passer domesticus. Taxonomy (NCBI): domain Eukaryota; kingdom Metazoa; phylum Chordata; class Aves; order Passeriformes; family Passeridae; genus Passer; species Passer domesticus. Next base: position 139,336,819 of record NC_087474.1, read on the forward strand.
GTCCCTTAATAGCAATAGCTTCAATCTCAACTCTGGCCCCCTGTGACAAAACAATGAAGAAACATATTAGGAATTTAATCTATTTTATCAAGCAATTGGATGAACAACACAACTTCATAAAAAACAGTGACATTTGAGAGAGATTATATTTCTGACAGTTGTATTACTGATTTAGCAATATTCAGTAATATTGTAAATTCAATTTATGCTTAAAGTGTCATTAACCCCTTATTTCTAAAGTTTTATCCATCTTCTACCATGAAGAAATATGTATATCTTATTCAGATTGCTGATAATGTGTGGGAGTAACAATGATATACTTAGAAAAGAAACTAATTAAGAGTCTTTATTAAAATATTTGCAATCAAAGCTATTTCAGAATCAGAAAAGCTGTCAGAATGCTTCAGTAGTAAGGTATTCCAGAAAATTTTGGGGTTTTTTGTAGATAGAAAAGTCACACTTACTCTGGGCAAAGCAGCAACTTGATAGGCTGCTCTGGCTGGGAAGTTTGCCTTGAAAACTGTAATTTAAACAGAAACACTCAGCAATCACTAACCTTGGCTTGATAAAAAGTTCAAAGTAATCTGTATAGAATGAAATCACTGGAACAGTTTCAGGTTCAAGGCTACAAGACTTCTATGCCAGCTATCATTTTCCCCTTGTTTTTTTTGCTTTGGTGACTGCTCTCAATCTCAGCAAGCCAGCACTCACCCCCAAGCAGTGATATACAAGCCAGTGAGAACTTGTATTCTGCTGACACTGCAGGGCCTTAACACCAACTTGGCTGAAAAAGGATGATGAAATCAGGATGGTGATCATCAAGTTTCAAACACCAGGGAGTGGGAGACAGCTTTTTCACAGAAAGAGCAGGAGAGAGAAACAGGCCCCTGGCAAGAGTCATGAGCAAAGATCCCAGATTCACATAAAGTCACCAGGAGTCCAACCTTACTCCTATCAAAGGAAAACAGAGGAAAAATAGACCCTTGATTTATTCCTCCATGCCCATTTAGACCTGACAACCACAGATATTAGAACAGGGGTAAGGCATGGGGAAGGGTAGTGGTAAAGATATAAGAGCTGAATTTATGGAATATTAGAATATTTCAGGTTGGAAGGAACCTTTAAAGATCACATAGTCCAATTCACCACCATGCCATGGCCAGGAACACCTTTCACTATATCAGACTGGTAAAAGTCCCATTCAACCTGACTGAACACTTCCAAGACATTTGCACAATGAAGTCAAAGTTTTACTAGTGACAATTATCACAAAACTGTTAATAATGGAAATGTTTGGGTCCTGAATTGAGATAATAACTCACAATGACAGAACAGCAGCAACTGTTTTCTCAAACTCCAGGCTGGAAGCAACAAGTAACCAAGCCTGCAGCTGGTCTGGTTTTACCCTGCTCAAGCACACCCCAGTACATTTTGACAAGTAGGAGACTCTGTTACTTGCTTAGCAATGAGACTTCATTCATGACCAGATGTTGCTATCTAATTAAAAACCAAAGTTCTATCAATAAGGAGCTCATGCAAATTGTCCCAAATTATTCTGCACATATCTTGTTGGAATCACCTATTTCAGTCTATTCACTTTTGTTGACCAAGCATTGTTCTCTTTTTTTCTTCAAGGGAAGCAGCATGGCTCATCCTTGTACAAAGAAAGAGCCCTGTCCCATAACAATGGCCCTCAAATTGTTCAAAGGTATAGACTTAAAAGAAATGGAGATATGAAATCTGAAATTCAGCATTTGAAGGCTGCTACAGTAGAATTATAGCCAGGACAGCAGAACATCAAGCAAGGTAAGAGGCAAAGAAGATCTGCCTGTAGGGATAGCAGGAACTAATCTTTACAGGACAGTGAGTTAGTGGAAATGAAATTAGGCTCTGCTTGATCTGATACTTGAAAATGAAATTTGAAAACACATTTCTACAGGAATTTCAAAGAATATGGAACTACATCATCTCAGTCATTAGAACACTTTTGACTACCATGAACATAATTTGTTCCACAAGCCATAATAGTAAAATACAAGTAAAATATCTACTTACATTGTTTGTAAACATCATTAATATCATTGTAGTCCTTCATGTCTGCCATCAAAACTGTAGTCTTCACAACTAGAAATTATGTAAGTGCAGTTATTTTAGACCTCTGACTTGCATAAAAAGAAAAACTTCAGTTCATTTCTTACTTTATTTCATACATCTCTCTCAAGTATTCTAAACATTTTGAAAAGTTTTGCAGATATTAACCATTAGAGCTGCAACCTAAGGAACCACCTAAAAAAATCTGAGCACCTAGTATGCAATAAAACTTTAAGGAATTAAGCCATTCCTGACTAGATCTGAAAAAGCCAGATTCTCCCAAGAGGCACTGAACTGATGAGCAGATCAATTAAAATAGCTGTTGTAAGCAAGCTGCTGGCAATAACTTACATATAATATCTGCTGCCAGAAAAAAAAAAAAGTTCATGGAAGGTCTGAAAATCTACTCTGTGCTAGAACTTTTTCCCAGGACTGCCTAACCCAGCATTAATCCTGGTGTGGCTTCACCAGTAGAGTCCTCCACCCAAAAAAATATTGAGAGTGTCTAGAATACTGACAGCACAGATACAAACCTGCTTTCACTAGAGCAAAGCCTAGGATGCTTAAAATGTCTGTAGTCACTGCAACATTGTCTGTACCTGAGCTTCCTCAGTTGGAATTCAAATATCAGTACCATTGCCAGAAATTTTTGGTGAAAGACAGTGTTCCATTGATACCATTGCAAAGACTTCCATGTAGATTAATTTATTTTTTAACCTAAATTCACAATTTCTTTTGTTTCTTTCAGCTATTGGTAACAATTGAATGTTCAGCAAATAGCTTTTTTTTTTTTTAAGATCACTTGATTTTTTTATATTTTTATTCAGGTAAAAACAACCACCTGTTTGCCAGAGTGACAGCTGCACTTACCATTGCCATAGTCACAGTCTGCAGCTTTCAGGATTTCTCCCATGTTTTTGAGAGCCTAAAGAAAAATGAAACAAAAATCTTTTAGCTATCAGCTGGGTTATATTTATGTAAGTATGTAACTATAAATTGTGACTTGGCTGAATCTATGTTTTACTGTTCAACCAGCAAAACCTCTACTGTCAAAAAATGACTGACTTAAATAAAAATTAATAAGAGGGAGCATCTAATAAATGTTAAACCACCCATTCATTAGATGTAAATGCATGATACAGCTCCATCTCATCCTATTATCTCACTCCACCTATTTGCTGCTGGGGGAGTAAAACTTTCCCTGACTCAAATCAGGGTTTTTATTGGGGTGTGAACCTTTGCTTCAAACAGATTCTTTCATACTTTCCTATGTGGAACAGATTTCTAGCCTGACTTCCAAGTTTTCCAAGTTGTTGGGAAAATGACAGCATTAGTTAAGATGGAATTACTTCCATTTTCCCCATCTGGAGGATGTGACATGCTCTCTAGTCTCCTCAATTTCTCACAATTCCACCTTTAATTAGACACATGCCAACTCCATGACAAGCTCATTGCTGGAGCACTTCTTACCTGCTTGGCCTCCTCCTTTGCCCCTCCAGAGACAAGCTGCCCAGTGGAAGGCTCCAGCCCTATCTGCCCTGCAATGTACATCGTCCTGTCCACCAGCACGGCCTGGCTGAAAGCACAAGTGCCATTTTAGGTTTTCACATGAAAACATCCCAAATTTCAAATCCAAAAGCACATTTCAAATTTTCTACAGTACTTTATACAGCATCAGAAAGAAGACTGAGGTTATGCTCATGCAAGTCTGTACATGCAGTCATACATCAATCTGCTTATGCTTTTGAAGAGCTGGGATTACACCACCTAAGCTCTGCCCCTGAGGAGATAAACCCTGTTTCTTGCAAAGGCACAAGGCATGAATGCAGCAACACAACACTAAACTGAGCTACAGGTTCCACACAGCAAATAACACAGAGGGAAGGCAGAGTAAATAAAAACATTTCTTGCACCTGCCCAGATAAATTTTCCATCCCAGTCTGAGAAGCAGACAATACCTTTCCACTACATTTCAGCTGCAGAGCAAGGAAGGAAAAAAGAAAAAAAGAAAAGCCAAAAGAGATTTAACATTTTTCTTCTTAAACAGGCACTAAGATAATGAGTTACAGCGTGAGGTGACACCCTGGTTCTCTGGCAGTATTCCTCCAGAGTAATGAATTTGGCCAGTCAGCAAAATGCCTTGATCACTCCATCCCCAGAACAATCACTCTCCTCTCACCAAATAACCTGAGTGACTTCTTTGCTGGGTTAATTCAGAGGAATGCAAAATTCAAGCTATTTGCAAAACATTTATATAAAAACGTCAAGTGTGCTTTTGCTGAAGTTGAGTTGGCAATTATTAGTGTCTCTACTACAAAGATGTTAAAAGTTGAAAACAAAGATTTAACTCTAGCAAACATTATACAAGAGACACAATTTAATTATCTTCAAGCAATAATTAAAAATATTTTGCAAACAAGTTATAGAAAGATTCTTTTGGAATTGCTTATTGTGTGTCAACACCATTTTTCATATCTCTTCTCATTCCACAAGAAACTGCATTGTTTTGACCATTCAACAAGTCTCTCAAGCTATACAAACCAGAGTTAGGCACCTCCCTGAAGTATCTGAAGTAGGAGGTTTGCTTCCCTTTGATGTTGATGGAAAATGAAAGACATATTCAGAGAATATCTTCAGTGCATCTCTCAACTGAGATTTGCTCTGTTGGATTGTCTTAATCCATTCACCTCACAGGGGACCAACCTAATCTAGGGACTCAGTCAAATGATCAGTTTGAACAATGCCACCATTGCCATCTCTCCTTTTACACCTGGCATTTCATAAGGGGAAAAAATAGCCAGTAACTTTGTCAGATACAGTAAACTGTCTTACACAGGGATTATTTTTTCTGTCATCAACTAACAAAACTGGAGTAAATCACAAAACTACTCCATACAAAGAAGAGAAACCAGTGAACAGTTTTTTGGCTGACACAGTCTTGTTGATAGAAATGTGTGCATGTAGACAAGGCTTGTTTAATTTTCTTTCCTACCATGCCTGCTGTGGAGGGAGGCCCTCAGAGCACAAACTTCTGTTTGTGTATGAAGCACAGAGAACCGCACAACAAGAAAAAACAGGCTCTCCACTAAAAGAGATTGTCTTGTCCTGCTTATCACACAGCAAATGACAGTGAAATGTTTATCTCAGCACAGACCTTCTGAGAGTCCTAAATCATAAATAACTTGGGAAAGAACAAGCTGAAGCCTCCTGACACCTCTGCCAGATCAACATCTGCAGCAGCCTTACTGGGTCTGCTCAGCTTCCTCCTCTTGGTGTGCTCACCAATGGAATCCTCCATTCACTGAGACCAGGAACAATGTGCCAGCCAAGGAGTACACTTGCACTGCACTCAAGGGCACGAGTGCAGCTGAGGGGAACTTCAACTCCACAGCCCCCAGTCATTCTTTAACCTCACAACCAGGGCCAGTCATAGCTACTCATTAATCAGCAGGGATGTGAATGTGTGTCTGAAGTCATTCAGGTTTCAGAGTACCTGAATGCATAACTGGGCAGACACTGTGACCATAGAACAACGTTGTGTGTCAGAGAGATGGTGTTAGGAACCATGCTCTTTGTTAATTAGATCTTCTTTACACAAATGATTGTGGATTAATACAAGAACAGTATCCTTTAAAAGGTTAGTAACATTAATGAGATATATAGACCCACACACAGATATGTGTCTTTTTATATATCTACCTACCTATCTCAAGGTACTGGCAAATGGATGCAGTAAAGGAAACAGAAAAATACAGTAAAAATAGGTCACCAAAAAGCATATTGAAGGGCTGCAGCAGAACAGGAATGCAGCTCATTCATCCCAATCCTTCATTACATTAAACCCTCATTGCTGTGTAACCAAGCCCAGACCTCACAGCAGAGATGTGGATTTATTTCTTGTGCAACTTCTGCTCTCTGGACTTTGACAAGTTTACTAAAATCTGATAAACTCAGTTAGTGATAAACTTATTGATGTTAGACCCGTAATACATTTAACAGGCTGCACAATAAGCAGTATTTCACCAAAACCTGCAATAAGCACAACATTTTGTAGTTGAAGCCTTGTTGAAGGCTGGGACAGTGGTGTGTGCATTGCTGCCTTCCTGTGTCTTAGATGTTCTCCTGATGCCAAGCAATGCCAGGCCCCTGGCTGCAATCCACCAACAGTTATTGTTTACAGAAGTTAACCTTCACGTCATGTCTCTCTGCTGCTACACTTTGTATTTTTCCATCTTTATAAGGCCTATAAGAAACACAGTTTGAAGCTTAGACAGCTCAGGACACAAAGTAACAGAGACAAAAATGTACCTGGAAGGCACAAAGATGCTATTGTGAACACAAAGCCTGAATATAGAATTAAAAATTCCTAGAAAATATCCTGGCAAAAATCCTTTAGGACTTTAGCTACGAGAATCTACTACATTTTTTCATATCCAAATTGCAAAGAGAAACCTTTCTCCAATTAAAACTGGGATTTTTCTTGATTTTAAGTATATGCAAAACTGCTACAGCAACATACTTGTGAAAACATTGAATATCTTACATATTTTTACAGCAGTTAAGTTTTCAGACTGAAAAACATTTATAAATATTCAAAATAAGAAAGAATTTTCAATTCCAGGCATTGAACTCTCCATCTAACCAAACTTGTCCTGGATAGGGCTCAGCCTTCATTCTGCATCACCTGCATAGTCAGCATCTCCAGCTTCCCTGCACAACATGCTTGTCTGTAGCCAAGCACCTTTCTCTGGAGAACAATCATTCTTCTTCCTTTTTTTTTTTTTTCCCATTCACTCCTTACCACTAATTCCAGGATTATTTTCCCAAACTAGCGTTTTGAACTATACCCCTCCCCCATCTGGCTGCATTTTCCGTGGCACCACAGCCCCACTGGTGCTTTGGGACTCCAGGTGTCCCTGGGGGTCACTGGGGCAGGGGGTACCAGGACTGGCCCCTGCTCAGGGGTCCTGCTCTCCCCTCAGCCCCAGGTCTGCCTGACAGAGCCCCGGACCTGCCAAAACCCTGCCAGCAAAACCTGCTCCTGTGCCTCCCGAGAGGCTTCCCGCTCCCAAAATCATGGAATTGTGAGGGTTGAAAGGGTCCCCTGGAGATCATCCAGTCCCACCCCCCTGCCAAGGCAGGGTCACCTGGAGCAGGTTACACAGGAACGTATCCAGCTGGGTTTGGAATGTCTCCAGAGAGGGACACTCTGCAGCCTCCCTGGGCAGCCTGTTCCAGTGCTCTGCTGCTCTCAATATAAAGAAATTCTTCCTCCTGTTGAACTAAAACTTGTTCTGTTCTAGTTCATGGCCGCTGCTCCTTGTCCTGTCAATGGGCACCACTGAAAAGAGTCTGGCACCATCCCCTTGGTATAGGTGTTGATGAGATCCCCCCTCAGTCTTCTCCAGACTAAACAGGCCCAGCGCCCCCAGTCTCTCCTCAGGTGCTCCAGACCCCCATCACCTTTGTGCCCCTCTGCTGACCCTCTCCAGAAGCCCCTTGTCTTTCTTGTGCTGAGGAGCCCAGAACTAGACACAGCTCTCAGATGTGACCTCACTAGGGCCAGAGGGGCAGGACCACCTCCCTTGTCCTGCTGGCACTGCTCCAGATGCACCCCACAAAGCACTGGCTGCAAGGGCTCTGCCGGCTCAGGGCCAACTTGTTACGCGCCAAGACTCTCAGATCTTTCTCAGCTAAGGTATTACCTGTAGGGACCCAGCGCAGGAGCCTTAGTAGTGCTGATTATTTTCTTCACGAGCGAGGCCATGGCAGGAGCCGCTGCCGAAGCTGCAGAAACTGCCGGGGCCTCCCCTCCTGCCCTCCCTCCCTTAGCGCTCTGCCAGAGCACGCCCCGCCCACCACCGCCCGCGGGGGCCTCTGGGAAATGTAGTCCCTCGGCGCTGTGCCGGGGTAGTGCGCATGCGCGGTGCCGGGGCGTGGGTGCCCACGTGTGGCGGTGGAGGCCGCGCCGCGGGTGAGCGCCGTGCCGGGGCTGGTGCCGGGGCTGCGGCTGCACCGCCCGCTGACCTCCCCTCCTCTGCCCGCTACGGAGAGGCTCCGCAACCCCGCCGGAGATGTCTGGGGCGCGGGAGAAGAAGCGAGCCAAGAAGATGAGGAACCAGCCGGCCAGCGTCACGCTGCCCGCCGAGCCGGGGCCCTTCGGCGGCGGCGGGAGCAGAGCGTGCCCGAGCCCAGGTACGGCTGCGGAGCCCCTGCCGGAGGGCATTCCCTGCCTGAGGGCATTCCCTGCCTGAGGGCATCCCAACCACCGGGACCTGTTCCTGTGTGACCTGCTCTGTGTGACCCTGCCTGGGCCGGGGGTTGGACTGGGTGGTCTCCAGAGGCTCTTTCCAACCCACACTATTCCGTACCCTGTGAATATGCCCTCCTCTCTATCATCCCCTCCATTGCATAGCGAATCCCTACAGCTCCTGGTCGTAAAGTGAATTTGGGTGTTATACCCGGAGCAGTTTGTCCCTTGCTTTTCCGCCAGCCCTGGGAGCTGCGGGAGGGGCTGGTGTAGTCCCGTGGTGCTGTGTTTTCCCTCGTGCTCTGGTTTTCCCTCAGCTCTGCATGCCCGAGCAGTTTGCCTCCGGGGGCTTGTGGCTCCTGTGGCTGTGGAGGGTGTTGGCAGGAGGCAGCAAAGCGTGTCCCTAAAATGGGAGTGTCCTGGGTACACAGGTAACCTTTGCAGCTGGAGACTGAAGGGTCCTGTCAGCTTCTGTGCTAGTTGCTCTTTCTGTCTTTGTGGTTTGCTTCAGTCGAACCTCAGTTTTCACCTCCACCTTCACATTTAGATATTTTGTTACCGACATTATTTTTGGAAAAGCCCCACTTAAAAAACGGCTTGTTCCTGTGAGGCCTTCAGAAATTTACAAATTGCATCTTTGTGACTGAATTGCATCTTTGTGGCTGAAAAAACCCTTAAGTGTCACTGTGTATTTAGGTGACTGAAGAGTTCCTAAGCAGACAGAATGACATAGCAAATTATGCTCAGCTGTGTCTGAGGATTTTGGAATGTCATTACAGGAGTACTGCCAGATTAAATACATTTTTCTAACTTTATTTGAAGCAGGGAACTTCCAAGATTACATGGTTATGTTTTTCCTTTCTGTTAAAAGGTGTGGATTTTCATCCATGTAGCATTCTTCTGTAGTATCAGCATCACAGTTTTACAGAGCTGTTTTGTAGAAATAGGAAAGCACAATCCTAAATAGGAGTTACAAAATTATTAATCTATACAGCAGCTAAAATAATTTAAGGGTTTTTTAGTTATTAAGTCAGTGACTGTTTTGCCAAACAGTCTTCTGTGTTCTGATTACAATTTTTACTTCCTTCATTAAGAGGGTGTGTATGTGATACAAGTTAATTTTGGCCTACACAGATTTGCTGACTGAGACAGCTTCCACCCCTCTTTCCTAGTTATTTCCTTCTCACCTTCACCTCAGTGTTTGGACAATGCTGCTCTCAGGCAAGCCTAAAACTAGGTCAGGGAATTATTCCACATAAAAGCTAATTTCTGTTTCTACACCATATTATTTTTTGTGCAGTATTACTGCAGTTTTGCATGATGTGTGGTTGCAGCAGGCTACAAGAGTACTGCTGCTGAACATAAAACTTCAGTTTCTTGCTTATTTGAATGGAAAAAGGAGGTTCTTTACCTTTTTAAGTTCTTATAAATTGAGATGCTGCTGTATGTGAATCTGCTTCTGGCTAGTCTTCATGCCAGTGGCAGCATTTTTGGGACAAAGGGACAGGCTTGTTTAAGAAGATCAACCTGAAAACTTTTTTTTTTAATCTCTCACTCCATTTCTGTGGACAGAGAGGTTGATTTTCACTAGAGAAGCTCCCTGAATGCTATGGCCCCTTTTCTCTCAAGCACTTGTCTTGATGCAGTGAATGGGGTGATAGGAATGGCTGTCTGGAGCCTTTCTAGTTGGATTGTCCAGCATGAACTGCCTGAGAACCACGTCTCAAGTTGTAGTAGTAAAAATCCTAACTAAGGCTTAACTGAACATAAAGTAATCTAAACTAATATATAGTTTTTGTTAGCCTGAATATACACTGGCCTTTGAATAAGAACTTCAAGGCCCTCTGAAACTTTAGGTGCTTAGCACTCCTGAAAGGTATGTCTGTACCTTAGAAAGCTTTACTGTAGGCTTTAGTTATTTAATTTCAGTATGGGTTTAAGTGCTTGTACCAGACAAGTAACTTACTGCACCAACATACATGTATCATGCTTACCTTAATTATTGCTGTAAAAGGAATATATGTCAGGCAAGAATGCATTTGCTTACAGAAAAAAAAAAATCAAGGAGCAAGCGGAAAAAATAACTTTGCTGTTTCATTACTAAAACTCTGACAAGACAATATTAAAAACCACTATGATGTTGCATGGACTGATTTTGCTCTGACTCTTGGAGGCAAAGTCTGGATTGTGTACCATTATCAGAACATGCAAAAGTTACTTAATCTACCACAAGTTTGTTTCAGGGCAGCATAAAATTCTTACTTATTTCTTTAAGAAAGAACATAATTCTTCTGATTTCTGGTGACTTTTTCAGTTACATGTAGTAAAAATAATAGGAGTCTGCAATGCAGTTTTATGAGGGAGGGCTAATGGAGTTACTCAGACTGTTTTGTGTTTCTCTAACCTCTTTTCATCTCTAAACCTTCCAGGAGATGTTCGTTCTGAGCAGCAGCAGAAATTTTCAAATCAGTCATCTGGGCCTTCTTACAGGAAAGACCAATATTTTTCAAAGGGCCAGAGTAGAGGAGAGAGAGGCAGAGGAAGAGGAGGATGGCAAGGAGGACATCAGAGTGTATCTGAGGAGATGCCAAAATACATAACAGGTCTGTATATGTGAAAAAGTCATAATTTATCTGTCCAGGGCAATTTGCTGGTGATTAAGTTTGCTGTCTTTGTTTTTGTGCAAGAGCAAAAATTAGAACTGATGCTATGATCTTCTGTTTTTCCTGATTTTCTCCAAAAAGTAGAAGTAGTTGTGAACTGGAGTTAATGATCAGCTGTTGTTCAATGAGTCCTTTCAGACTTCTGAATGGAAAAGTTACACTGCTTGTAGTGAGGGAATGTGCATTTTGGCTTCTGTTTGCCAGCAAAATGAGTACTGATAGTCATCTGCTTTTAATGTAGCCAGTGAAACTGATTTTGCTCATGATGTAAGTTAAATATAGCTTTTTGTCTAACAGAACGTTTATTTAGGAGAGCAAATCAGGTTTGCAAAATAGGGCAGTGCTGTGGTAGTAGACACACTTCCACAAACATGAAATGACACCAAGTTCTGGATTTTTATTTGATTGTTTCAAAACAGTCTGTATTATGTTACTGCTTCCACTTTTTCCTCCATGCTAAAGATTTTTTCATCTCCCTGAATACCACCTGAAAAGATTGCTATTCTAATTTAACAAAGAAGTATTTAATGCAAATAGGAATTGTTGGTTAAACAACTTTGAAATTCATTCATGTATAAATATTTGCTTGACCACATTGGTAAACTTCAGGATATGTAAAGAACTGAAATTTCTTCAGTGACAGTGTACAGACTTACTTTTATATCAAGAAGATACTGGACTGCTGTAGTAGGAGTAATTCCATAATTTATGTGCAGTATCCTCTGGTTTTTTTTTTTTCTTTTTGTCATGCCCTGATGCAGTTCTTTCATTCCAGTGTCTACCTTTGCTCAAGCTCGTGCTGCTGAGATCAGTGCCATGTTGAAAGCAGTTTCACAGAAGTCTTCCAACTCCCTGGTTTTCCAGACCCTCCCTAGGCACATGCGACGGCGAGCAATGAGTCACAATGTTAAACGCCTGCCCAGGCGGCTCCAAGAGATGGCCAGGAAGGAGGTATCACTGTGTTTTACAGCATTTCATGTAGTGGGCACAGCCAAAGCACAGTGTTCAGCTCTGTAGTTGTTCATGTTCAGACCTGAACTTCTGCCAGACTTCCCTGAGTACCCTAAACTTTGACTGACATTTGGATTCAATGCAGGAACACCTCGGTTTCAGGTGGTAGCTCAAATAGCTCTCACTAACCACCTGGCTTTGTGATTACTGGACATAGTGAAAATTTGTTAGAGGAGTGATAAAAGAGTCCAAAGCAGTAGAGGTTGTTCAGATGTTGCACTGATATCAGGTAGTAAAAGAGTCCTCAGTAAGACCTGTCTGCCTTGCACCCACCACAGCTTTAGGATGTGACCATGCCAGCCTCAAGCACAGCTGATGCAATGGTTCCAGTGTTACAGCTCAAATGTGGGGGATACACTGGGGTTATTGGCAGGCTGCATGCAGCTTAAGACTTACTCACTGACTAGTCCTAGCAGCTCATGGAACTCATTTTGTGGCAGTATCTGAGCATTTAGTCAGAATATGACTATGGGGTTTACTTGCTCCTTACTCACTGTGGTCTTCCTGTGTGTTTAAAAAGGAAAACTAAAAATTAGTTCAGCAGGATGTTACTGGGAAATGATCTTCCCAATGTTTGGCATTGATCAGTTTATCATCTCTCAGAATTCTTAAAGTGATCAATTGAGTTTACTTGGTAATTTTTCTGTGTATTAAGATTGACTGATAAATTGATTCTTTGCATTCTTTTTTTCTTTTGCACTGTCTTTTAAGTTGAGACCTTGCCCCCTTCACCCTGAGTTCCTGAAGATGATTGTTCATGGTTCAGAAATGGTTTTGGATACTTCCCTGCCACACACCAATTACATGTTTCTTAGGGTGTTTTATTGGCTCTTCACAACCTGTATCTCATTTTACTGTTTTGGTTCACATTCTTTTTGCTTTGTCAGACATGGCAAGAGATGCAGTTTGGGCCTGTTTTCTGGGAACTGAAGGAAAAAATGCATGGACTGTTTTGCGTAGTTAGTTATGTGTTATCCTTGTTTAAATCTAGATTTCTCTAATGTTTATGTTTGGTTCTTTTGTGTCCTGCTTTTTAAACTCCTTCCATATGACAGCCTGTCTTAAGTTCTGTGTAAATGCTCACACTTCCTCTCCCATCCCTATTTCCACTCCACTGGATTTTTGAGATTATTTAATTGGCCCTGGTGCAGCAACAATAATATGGTTATAGCAGAATTTCTTCTGCTACATTTTCTGTCTTCAGGTCTTTTGGTGTGGCTTATATGTTTGCACAGGCTCATGTTTTCTTGTAGCTTGTCATAGCTCTGTTACTTGTTTTTGTAAAGGTTCTGCCTATTACTTTTCAGTGTTTGATCCACATCTTCAAAGTTATCTGTTTCAATTCTGCTGCATTTTCTTCATTTGTCCTAGATCCTTTATCATGACCATGTTCATTGAAACATTTACCTGGACCATCTCTTATCTCTTCAATAAGCTTAAAGATGTATATTTTTCACCTACAATGCCACATTCCTTTTTCTCTAATTGCCTTTCTGAACCAGTTACCTACATTGATCTAGTGTCTTGTATTTCCTTCTCTGTGATTAATGATGGGTCTGATGGGGAGATAGTTTCTTTTTTTTTTCCCTCAGTTCTGTTTTGATTTAATGGGTTGCTTCATTGTTTTTAGTGTTTTTGGCACTGATCTTCTATCATTTTCTTTCCTTTTCTATTCTTATAAACCAGTGTTGTCAAGTGTTTCTTGGTGAGCTTACAAAGAGTATTCTAAGAATCTTTTTGTATGTCTTATAGTCCTATTTCTTTGTACCACTTTTCTTCACAAAAAGAAAAATCAAACACTGATTGAGTCATGCCTTCTTCTCTAGTCGTGCATCTCATGTAATAGTTCAGACCTTGATTAGGTCTGGTTATCAAGAATTTGTCAGGCTGTTACCACACTCCTCTCTTGCCAACTTCTATGAGTTGTAGAGCTGCTAGGGTCCTTTCTGTCAGTCTGATAATCTGTACTGCTTCTGTATAAGCTCAAGCCTCCAGGCATTTTCCATGTTATGTTGATTTGTTCATGTGAACATATTGATGTGTAGCAAAAACTTCACACAGGAAGTAGTAGCACTTATTGTTCACTGTTAAGTTTCTGAATGTGTGAGGATTTTGTTTTATATATGGGTTTCAGTCAAATCTTGATGCACTTCTGTTGCATAGAAAATTTCAAAGTTAGTTACCCTCAAGAGTGATCCAACATAGTATAACTTAATGTTAGTGCTTTCTGTATTCTTATATGTCAGCCTTTTTCTTTACAGGTTTTTTTTTCTCTTGAGATTTACTTCAGTATCCTCTCTTCTAAAAACAGGCAGAGAAAGCTGTACATCAGAAAAAAGAACAGTCAAAGACTAAATGCCGCAAAGCCAGAAGACGCCACATAAATTTGGTAGCAGAGTTTAATCACAGGCAAAGAAAGAATATTTGGCTGGAAACCCATATTTGGCATGCAAAGAGATTTCATATGGTAAAGAAATGGGGATACTGTTTAGGAAACAGCCCTACAGAGAAGTGCTACAGGGCTTGTTACCGAGCCATGACAAAGCAATGCCTTCTTCAGGTACCACTTCTACATGTTTTGTTTGATATTTTGCCAAGGGGAAGTAATCAACTGCTTAGTTATAATGAATATTTCTGTCTGTGAAGTACTGTTGGGTCAGCTTTTAATAAGACTGCTAAGTATGAAATGAATAATTTTATAAGTGTAATTCTGGGTGGCAAGTTTCAGAGAGAATAAGATGAACCTCTAAAGGAGTGTTATGGTAACTATGACTGAAATACTGCATTTTCAGTTTTCTCAAGAGCTAAGAGGTTAACGGAATCCTTATATCATATCCCTAAGCAGCTATTCAGGAGAGAGAATTTATTCTATGTCCTTTTTGATATGTTGGTTTGAGAGGCAGGTTGGCCCTCAAATGAGAAATGCCTCACCACTTTCCTACAGCTATTAATTTTAAGTTAAAAAGAAACTCATTTTGCTTTGGCAAATTTTAGAGAATTAAAAATTTCTACTTAAGTGTAAATTGGGAGGCCTTGTCTGACCCTTTCTTAACAGGCTGACTTTAAAGAGTTATCCTCACTTTGACACTGTCATATTGTTTCAGGACTTATCATATTATTGTTGCCTGGAGTTGAAGGGTAACGAGAATGAGCTTCTGAAGCAACTTGCTCGAATATGTAGCATTGACGCAGGTAAAATTTATGTAGTTCAAAATAAAGATTCTCAGTAGACCAAAGGATGACCCATACTTTTCCTGTTTTAGTAATGTAGTAGTTACTCAATAGTAGTAACAGAGTTGATACTGACCTGTGATTTTGAGTGAAAAATATAATTAAGATGTCATAGTAGGACTAGGCATTTTTATTTCAGTAGCTTATTAATAAGATAATTATGGTACAACTTCAGCCACTTAGCAGCCAGACTGAATTTCAATTTTCCTTTGTTTATTAAACAACATATTGTTTTGTTCTTCAATAAATGTCTTCTTTTTTAGGATTGACATTTCAAGAGGCTTCTTGTTTGTCTGGAAGATTCGAGGGTTCCCTGAATCTTTACCGAGCAGATCGCTATCCTGAGGATATGCTTGGTCCTGTTACATTTATTTGGAAGCCCAGGGATGGGTCTGAAAACAGACAGTTGTGGATCTGGGTGCATCCAGCTCTGAAGCAGGTATATTTCCTATATTGCTGAACTCTTTATTTCTTTATGTATTTTGTTCAGCATTGTTAATTGTGAAGAGGTCATCTGAAAAGTATGGAAGAACTTGCTTCAGGATTTATGTGCAATATGATGTTGCTTGATTTA
The DNA here is from genome assembly GCF_036417665.1 of Passer domesticus. NCBI lineage: Eukaryota > Metazoa > Chordata > Aves > Passeriformes > Passeridae > Passer > Passer domesticus. Next base: position 139,352,639 of record NC_087474.1, read on the forward strand.
CATCCTTTCCACTGGCACCCCCAGCAGGCTAAGTTCAGTATCATCATGGATAATTATATTCTGACACTTAGCTATCAGCTTTTTAAAAAAAAAAAAAAAAAAAAAGAAAAAAATAAAATGTTGTGCATAGGCAATTTTTCTTATGTTAATTTTCAAGAGAACAAATTATTTGCAACTTCCAATATTACTTTCAGCTTTTCTTAGCAAGCCCTTGACTTCAGCAAAATTGAATTTTATTACTTGAAATCCATGTAGGAAAATTAAATACTGGAGTATAATTTTGAAAAGTATACTTAAGGTTTGCAGTGTACTGCATATCATCCTAATCCAAACTTCATTTTTCTTAAGGACATACTGAGAGAGTTAAAAGCAATTTTTCAGTGTTCAGAGCCTGAAGAAATCTGTATTTCTGAGCCTGTTACAACATCAAATCAAGAGGAAAAACAAGTGGAAGTTATGAGCCTTGGCAGTAAGAGAAAGAAGGAGGATAAAGAAGGAGAAAAGGCTGTGCCAGTGAAAAAAATAATTGGTGACGGCACTCGAGATCCATTCCAGTCCTACTCTTGGATCTCACGGACTACTGGCGTTGCAATCAGGTTTGCTCACAGCAGAGTCAGAAGCTGTGGCCGTAGCTGCATTTCTGGCTTAACTGGGGAAAATCATGTGTATTGTACAATTGTACATTCACCTGAAACTTTCCTGTTTCAGTGACAGAAGCATGGAGATTCTCAGATACCGGCTGATCGGCCCATTATCACACTCCGTCCTTACAGACACCCTGAAGGCAGCCTCTGTCCAAACAGTAAGGAAATTGACTTCGGATATTAGTGCAATTTTGGAAATGTTCTTAGAATGTGCAAGCTTGTTTTTTGCTAGAAAGACCTGTACATTATCAAGCCTTACTTTTCATAAAGGCTAACCTATGTATTACTGTGGTGGCTTCTCTGTTTTGAGCCTCTTGACTAATGCTGATCTCAGGAAGAACTCCCACCTGGATTTTAAGTGGGAGTAGGAAGAAAATAAAAACAGTGGTGCTGAGCAGGCTGTGTAGTTTCTGCTGAGAGGTCCAGAATAATTCATATTCCTTTTGACAAACCACACATCCTGTTTCTCAAACAATGAGCTAGAGCACCTAGAACTAGGGGACAAGGCATGTAAGGTACAGAAAACTTACGTGTTTTCAATCAAATATAGAGTTTCTTCAAGATTTAGGTGTTTTATCCATTTCTTGGGATATAGCATCACTGTGGTTTTAATGGTTTTTTTTTGACTTTTGAAGCAAACATGATGAGGTCATGAAATCTCTGGCTTTCTGTAAGAAATAATTAATGACAGAATTAGGAAGTATTGTGGATTGCTTTGTTTGTTTTTGGAACACAGGTTAAATTGTACAGTTTGTTAGAGGGTATTGTAAAGTATAGAACTACACTTCATCAGGAAAAAATTACTTTGGTTTAAAACTTGAAGAGGGAAATGACTTAAGGCAAACTGAGATTGAATTCATACTGATAGAAAATAATGAATAACTATTTGAGTTTAATTAGGTACATTGTTTTTCAGGAGATGGCAGATTCAGAAACAGAACTGAATAATTGGTGGGTAGAAAACTGCAAGGACTCTGAAAAAGTATCTCTTCATCAGTGTCAAAGTGCTATCTTTGAGCTATTGGAAGGTATTTGGGCATGTGGGTGCAATTGGTGGAAGGGGGGAAACTTAAAATCTAGTCGTCAAAACTAGCATGCTAATAAAGTTGACTTCAGTTTGGACATGCTTATTTTTTGCATGATCAAGAGAGTGATGCCTTTGAGAATGTGCTTAGCTACTTGGCAAAGGAATGTGCTTAGGTACTTGGCAAAGAATTGAAAAATGTTACATTGTGGATATTTAAGGGAATTTAAATCCTCTGTGTAGGTCAAATTCTTAATACAGAAACTGAATCTTGTTTACTATCTTTGTAAACTTAGATTTGGGATTGCTGATGTATATCACTCTCTCTCACCATACACTTCAACTTAAGACAATAAGTTGTACAACACACCCACAGATAAAATGGTAGCCTCCAGTCCAAAGTTATGTTCATTTCTGAATTAACAGTTGTGTATTTGGCTGAGTTGTAAAATATCACAAAGTTAACAATATCTTCTCAATTTCTAGCACTGAGGCAGGTAAGGCACTTTGGTACATCTCACACTGTACTCAAGCTGTCTATCCAGTGTGAGGCTGTTAAGCAGAGATGAGGTAAAACTTTCACGAAACACTTCTAAATTTCCTTTCTCTTGAAGACAGGTGTAAAACAAAGGTGGGTTGTTCTTTGAAATTTGTCAAATGCAAAGGATGAATTGAGTCTGTGACAGTGACTTCACTTCTATGCTAAATGTAAATGTAATTGCAAACCAAGTCTTGCACTGCTCTTGTTGACTTTTTTGTTACTGAACATTTAACAAGCATTGGTGAGTTTTCAAAACATGTTAAATAGAGTATTCTGGATTGCTTCACTGGCTTAGCGTGGTGTCACATCACTGCAGGCAAAAAAGCACTAAACACTAGTGCAGGAAAATATCACAACTTAATTGGTCGTTTCATGGCAATGTTGATCTGTGTGTTTTTAAAGGGATGGGTTCACCATCAGATGTGCCACCAGGTACAATACTTGGCCTCACTGTTGGAGATCCTCGAGTCAATTTGCCGAAAAAGAAGACAAAAGCCATGCCAGATTTTGAAAAGTTCCTAGGTAAAATCCCTTGTCTATATTATATGAAGAGATTTAGTTTCTCTCTATGCTTTTGTTTTCATTTACTGTCATCTTCTGTGGATTGTGTTTTGCTGTTTTCCTCTAGGTTTTGTTTCAAAATATTTCCCATTTCCAGAGCCCCTGGCAGAACAGAAACATCTTGAAAGTTGCATAGGTTTTAGAACAGCAGTTGTGAGGGAGGGACATGCACCAAAGCTGGTCTTGTGCTCAGTGGAAGCCTCTGTCTGACCATACAGATGATCCAGGTTCGAATCCTGGCAAGGCCAACCAGGTGCTAAAAGCTCCATAGGAAGTTTCTGTTTGGTGTTTAGTCTTCCTGTTTCTCTCTCCAAGAAGACACCTACTATTTCTGGTTTATAGGCCCACAGTGTTGAAAGTTGCAGTTCCACTGTGAAAAAGTTACTACCTTTGCAGGATTAGTATTTCAGATGGCCAAGATGCTGGTTATGATAGAAAATGAAAGATGCAAGCATAACTTCTGCAATTTTCGTTTCAGTGCTGACTTATGCAATGTTTCAGTGCAAAATTCAAATTGATATGGGTGTGAATGTCCTCTAAAAATGTGCAGAAGTGTGCACAGGACATAGTGGGGTTTGTGTGCAGTGTAGACATTCCCAATTAGGTTGGTTGAACACAGGCTGCCTCACCTAATAGGAGAAACATGATAGCCAGCTAGCAAGCAATAGCAAATAGGACAAATTGAAAGTTCCAGAGACTTCAAAGTACTGAATTTCCTTGGTGGTCTGTTTGCTAGACACTAGAATAATATAGTCTTAAATATCACTTAAGTCAGGTTGAACACCTACTTCAGTTACTTTTAGCTCTTTGCAAAATTCTGCTCTTTTCATTTTCTTACATCCTCCTATTCTACTCTCTGTATCTAGAGCAGCCTTTCTGTTAATTAGTTCTGCTCAGCTAACTTTCTCATCATTAGTGTTCCTGTTGGAAATGCTGCAGCATACATGACCTCTACTTTGGTTCCTTCCTCCTGAGAAGTAAGGTGAGATATGTAGCACTTGCTTACAGATACTGAGCTGCTAGAAGAGTTGGCAGCTACAGAAAGTCATTTGATGTCTTTCATTCTGCTTGTGAGGATGTGTTCAAGAAGGCAAGACCAACAGAAGGCATTTAGGTATTTGAAATGTCTCATGGTAGTTTCCCTCCCACTGCTGGGGCTGGTTTTCCCTCAGGAAGGATGGCCATGGTAAAGAGGTAATGGTGTAAGATAGGGAGTCAAGAGCACCTCTGTGTTTTTTCCTTTGGCTGGGTAGAAATGTCCACCTTAAAAATCTTTCTACTTTCACTTGCAAAATATCTTCCATACCACAAATACTTTTAGTAATGGGTGCATCTTAAAGACTATGGATTTTAAATGCATAAATTATTGCAGTTATGTTTGGCAGTATCTATTGCTAGGTACTGTTAGTACCATAGAATAATCAGAATCTTCTGTTTTTGAGTCTTTGTCTGCATTACCTGGAAACATTAACAGAACCTTTTTTAAAGAGACTTAAATAATTTTAAAAAACAAAATGAACCCTAATATCCTGCATATTAAAGGAGCATGTTAATTTCCTTTGTGGATGATGAAATGAGGAGCAATCCCTCTTAAGTTTTTAATCACAGAACTAGTAATAGGCTCATTGTATTGTTTCTTGGTAAAAATTGCTTTACTTCAATGGATCAGCATTCACTGCATACTGTACTGTACATTGAAGGCTGTTAATCCTTAGATCACTAAAGGTAGGTACACATTTTTTTTGCTTTCCTTAGATTGTAAAACTGAAGAAGAGATAGATTATTTAATACTTCAGCAGTCCATTTTGAAGCAGCAGTTGTTTTTCTTCAGTAATGTACACAACTGTTGGTTTGTGCAGGCATAAGCAAGAATAGTCCCTTCTTTGAACACACAGCCTGAAAAGATCCTGAGGAGGAAACTGGTACTAAATAAGTGTTGCATGCTAGGCATAGCCATACAAGTGTTTCCTGTATGTAGATTTCTTAAAGGTAACTCTTGCTTCTCTTACAAGTTTACTTAGGCAGACTTATTTCAGGCTTTATAATGTTGCTCTTTCTGGTTTTTACCGGATCTGTTGAGCTTCACACTCTGCCAGAAAGGCCAGATTCCAGAATATCAAAGGTGGTATGTAAAGACCTAGTTTACATTGCCAACAGTCATGTCTTTTGTTAAGAAGAAACGCTGGTGAGAAAATATCAGGTTAGTCTTTCTAACACTAACAGTTGATTTCATATTTTGTGTTTGGAAAAACATGTAAGATGTGCCAGAAGCAGTGATGCTTGTTGAGCTTTTAATAGGCTTTTATTGATTGCTCATTATACTTATGATATGGAGGTGGCTTTGGTAATTTGGTAATTAAACCACAAAAATTGTTTGAATTTTTTTTAAAGGTTCTTTTCTTTCGTAGATAATGATAAAGTTAGGCAGCTGTACCTGAAGGGTGTACCTGCAGAGTGTGCTCACAGCTTTATCTGGGACCAGAACATCTGTAAGAACGTCACTGAAAACAAAATCTCAGAGCAGGTAACTAAGTAGGTGCATTGCCATTGAGGAAGTGGTTCCTAGAGTCCATAGAAGGAGACTCTTGAAATTTGTCTGAATCTAAGATTAATCAATAGCTTCCTTAATGTCATAGTGTCCAGAGTGTCCAGCTGCTGACATTAAGTGATTTTTTGTAGCCTTTGCATAATGTTCTTGCACAGCCATTGACCATAGGTTCAGTTAAAAGAAAGCTTTATTGGATTGCCTGTGGGACAGTACTTGTAGGTTTATATAACAGAAAAGTTTGGAATTGGATTTTCATACATCACCTTGACTCATGCAGCAGAAAAGAGCGACACAGGAAGGCTCTGGCCTTTAGCTGTAGTCAGGACAATTCTTCTGAATAAAGAACTGTGGAAGCTGAAAGGAAAGAAATCCTGTGTTTCTGAACTGCAGCACATTGTGCCGTGGGTGTGCTGGGCAAGAGCTTCTGATTTGTAGAGAACTTCAAGTTTGCTGTTGCGGGTTTGAAATCTCCTATCTTGACATTTTCTTTGACAATGGAGGGCAGCTCATAAAGTGCATGGATAAAAAGGTGATTTAGTCCCAAGAGGTGATAAACTTTTGGCACCCTTGTAATCAGAAAGAGAAAACACTTGTATGGCAAAAACATATTTTTAAATATTCTTTCTGAAAATAAAGAAATAAAATTTAAGTTTGTGCTGTTTCAAACTGTCTGACATAGTGTGAAAAAGTAGAGTACTTAAAAATACTACACTAGCACGTGACAATTACCAGAACAATCTTTTTATATATGACAGTGGTTTTTATGCTGTAATGAAATCTAATGTTTACCTGATAAAACACAGGGAGTCTGATGGTCTGTTTCTTCATAAATGTGGTACAATGGAATATAACAACTGGTGGTTGACAAAACCTCGGTGCCAGCATGCTTTATGTGAAACTGTTTGCTGACCAAATCTTCTTCCCATCTCCTTGGACGTAGTTCAGATTTGCTCCATGTATTGACGGACTGAAAGAACCTGTTCAGTTTGGTGCACAAGTCCATAAATGCAAAGTTGCAAAACTTGATTTTCCTCCATCATGTATGTTGTACCTTGTACCTGCTCTTTATGAAGGACTATGGATGTAAGCAGGGGAGAAAAAGGGTGCTTAATACTCTTTTCTAAAATAATTTTTCATGCCTTGATGAAATTCTGTTCAAATATATAGTGTATTACTACTATATTTTTCCTAGGTGTAAACTCACCTTTTCTCTGTATCTTGTAAGGGTATTGGAAGAGGGAAGAAGAATGGTTATTAACTTATGGGAAATGTCTCCTCCTTCTCAGGATTTAAACCGTATGAGAGCTCAGTTACTGGTACCTGGATCACACCTTGATTTGGGTCCTTGTGAGTCTAAGATTCCCATACTGTTGGTGCAGCAGCCAGGGAAAATGGCTGGAGAAGATCGACCGGGATGGGGGAGTGGCTGGGATATCTATCTCCCAAAGGGCTGGGGCATGGCTTTCTGGATTCCTTTTGTAAGTAACTTTGATGGCAAATTGAAAGTAAATTTGATAATTTATGTAATTTAGTTTAAATTAATTGATTTTAGAGAGTGTACTTCACATTGTATAACTAATTCCCAATTACAGCATCAAATTTTCACTTTTAAAAATGGCATATGAACTGGTTCATGACAGAAGCTTGGTCTTGAAACTTAAACAGTAGTTTTCCATGTCTTCTGTTCGAAGACAGCTATGCCCACATATGACTATGCCCACGTGGCAGCCTAGAAGCAGCAAATCAGTGGGGAGTCAGGAGAGAAAGCTGAAACTATAGCTCACCTATGAAATTGTCTTCAGTTTTGTTGATAGTTTTTCAGAATTAAAGAGTGAATCACTATTTTGTTGAAATTAGTGTCTAGAACTGTAGAAACCATGCTTAAGTTTATTTTTTAAAGCTTAAGTGTTAGACTTTCAATATTCTAAGGAAGTACCCTTTGGGCATTAATGTTTTGTTTCAGCTATGAGCCCAGAATCAGTTCAAACATTGCTTTTTGGGTGTTTGATTTTTATAACAGATCTATCGAGGTGTGCGAGTCGGGGGCTTGCAAGAGGCATTAAAGCATTCTGAATACCAAAAAACACCTCACACTCCAAACGATTTCCCAGACTGCCAGGCAGGAATGCAGTTTGCCAAAGAACAGGAAACCAGTCTTCTTGAAAAATTCAAACGGTAACATTAATTTAAAAATTGATGGTAAGAATGACAAAAATGAATATTGCTTAAAATATTCCCTTAATTATCTGTTGTTGTGTTCATTTTGACTTGGACTTTTTGAGATCTTTCACCAGTATTTTAGGAATCCTAGATATATTTAACTCTGCTAAACAGAGCGTATAAATTAAACCCTTCTATTCCCAGAGATATGCTCAGTTATAGACCTGTAACAAGGCTGCATAGCAATAAAATAAACAAAACTATTTTGAGATCCCTAAGCAGCAAATGGGGGAGGAGGTAAGAGAATGCAAAGGAGTATATCCAAGTACGTACCAAGTGTTAAAGAATAAGGTAAATTAAGAGGTACATTTTGGTATCTAATTTTAAATATCAGGCATTCTGAAGATTGCGTTAGTTTTTATTGCAACAAAGAAAACTCTTAACCATGAGTTTGGAGTAGCTGGAGGTGTCCTCTGCACCAACTGGTGTTGGTTCCCCTTCCAGATAGGAGGGGAAAATAGGAGAAATTCAGAGGAAAAGGTGGTGGTGTGAGTCACAGCAGGTAGATGTTTCTAGTATGGCTGAAAGGATATGGTTGACAGAAATACAGCAGCCTTTTTTAGACTGTAATTTTAAAATTCTTGTTCAATGAGGTTAGAAAGCTAACTGTGCATTCCCTTTCTGTTTTAAATACTTGATTTTGAAAATATTCTTACCTACTTATTTGATTTATCATTTAGACGCCCACCTGCAAAAAGGGCAAATTATGTCAAGCTGGGCACTCTGTCTCCTTTCATCTGTCCTTGGGGGCAGCTGACCAAGAACTGGGAAGGAAGAATGAAAGCTTCAGGAGGATTTTTATGTCCTTCTTCCCCACACCCTGACTGCTGCACAACTGATGGGCAGACCCTTTGTGACCCCAAAGCAGAAGTGGTCAGAGAAGCGTCCCCTGAGAATGGTGAGGCAGAGGAGACCATGGAAATAACAAGTTCTGAAGGTGCTCTAAAGACAGAGGATGTTATAAGCACCCAAGATTTTGGTGAGAGAGATGAAACTAAGACAAGTGACTTTATTGTTCTCAGGTATGACAAAATTATACACACATTTATTTATTTATTGGTATTATTGAGTTGGGGAAAGGAAGAGCTCAGCTTTGATTATTAAGATGAGAGAATTATTTCATCCAAATACAGTGAGATTAAATAGTTTTGTCACAAATCAGAATCTGCTGTTGAGTGGAAATCCTTCTGCTTTTCTCCAGCAAACTTGATGACTACATAAAGAAAACTCCTTAAATTATCTTAAATTTAACACTCTGGAGTTTACTGTGTTTTTAGAGTTGGCGTATTCTGTATGCTTCCAGGTCGATGGCGCTTTTAGAGGCTCATATTTGTGACTTTAGGACTATTGCTGTGAAAATCATCTTGCATTCTCTTCCCTAATGCATCACCACAGGTGGTTCTTGCACTCCTTAACAAGGACTCTAGAAAATAGAGAATCCCCTGCATTCCAGTGCAACGCATGAGGGCAGCAACAGTATTGGAAAGTGCCTGAACACAGGCCTTTCATTTTTGTGTGGTTACCAGGGGAAGAAAACACTGAAAGTTCTGGACTGCATTAGTGTCACTGGAGATTTTGAGTGTTTGTGGTTTTAACAAGCTTTGGGGGTTTTAACAAGTAATGTCTCCTTCCTTCTGAAGAAGACTCATGAGTTCCACTCACCAATGTTCTTTTTAGGCTGAGAGTGATACAATTACCAGCTTGGAAGGTTACAGAAATCCCCAGGGTTTTTTTTAGCTGTGCTCTTGAAAATATGTGGGGTGCTGCATTTCTGTTATACTGCTTGTTGATAACTATCTGTCATGTTTGTTTTTGGAAATTTTTAATAGGAGTGAGAAACTACTAATGCAGCTGTCAGCCTGGTGTTACCCCACTGCTGGGAAAGATCGGCGAATCCGCCTTATTTCTCGGCTGGGTCAGAAGGAAATGACTGAAGATGTTTTCTTGCCAATTTTGATGAGCTACCCAAGGGCTCTTGTCTGGGTCAATTTGTCACTGTTGAGAAAGGGGAACCCTGAATTACATGCCATGATTTGCATCCCAACAGAAGATGACTTGCTGCATCTAAGCAAAGACAAACTCTTTTGTGGTCCACAAGAACCCAAGCATCGTGACATATTCAAGGACAAGGTACAGAAGCAAAGAAAGGAGAAGGAGAAGAAGAAGAAGAAAAAGGATAATGTGAAGTCTCTAGAGAGTGACCCTGCAGGCATTCCAGATGAAGAAGCAACTGAGGACCATGAAGACCTCATTCTCGGTCTTTGGTCAGATGCTCTCCCAGATGTTACTTCCCACTGCTCCAGGATTCTCTTGGGGTATGTCACTCGAGGGGATTTTTCATTGGCTGTAGGCTGTGGAGAAGCACTGGGTTTTGTTAGCTTGACTGGGTTAATTTATATGTTACACAACCAGCCAGCAGATAAGAAAGGGCTTGTTTTGTTAAGGACTCCAGCATCTTTACAGTACAGGTTTGCAAGACTTAATATTGAGGTTTAAGCATCATTGCAGTGCAGTAGGATGCCAAAAATACCAAATAATTCTATTTTGTATTCTGTGGCCTTTCTGATTTGTCTCAAATTTGAGGTTATTCTGAGCCCAAACAGCTCTAAGATTATGAAATAATTAAAAAGTTTTTCAGCCTTATTCAAGAAAGTAACTAATGCCTGAAGAGACTACAGTTACTTCTGATGTCTGCATTGCTAAGGATTTCTAACAGATCATTATCATAATCTTCTTTATCTCTAAAGAAGCATATTCTTCAATTTTTTCTCCTCAAAGTAGTGGATGCTGTAACAATATACAGGAAATCATCATGTTAATTTTAGAAGTCTTTGCTCAGATGGACTGTAAATTTACAGTGCACTTTCACATGTTACTGCATGCAGTTTGATCCAGTGTATATAGCAAGTGGCTTTCCTGGTTCCTCATATCTGAATAGATGAGGCTGCAGTGCAACAGAGCTATGTAGAGAAATAAATGAAATGAAAATAAAATGAAAATTAAACTAAATGCAAATAAAATATAGACCAGCTATGTCATTTTGAATTATAGCAACTGGAGCTTTTAAACTGGAAAGCCTATCAGTCTGTCTCCCTGGTCTGAAAGGTAATAAGCCTTTCAGATGCAAATTGCTACTGAATGCCACAGTGGGTCAGCACATGTTTTCTGTTAATAATAGGGGATATTTTTGTTCCTCATAACATGAATTTAGTTTTGTATGGAATGTGCTAGAATTGAAGGTTTCTTCATGTTACAGTACAGTTCATGAATATTGTTCAAACAATCATAAAACTTGTAAAATATGCTATTGGGTAAAGGGAGAAAGGTGTTTGATTTGCCTGGGGTAGTGGGTAGGTTGTTTGTGTTTGGTATTTTGTTGTTTGTTTGGGTTTTTTTTAATATAGCCTTCAGTATCTAGCTATTCCTGAGTTAAGGAACTTGAAAAGGAATTTACAGTAATATGCTGTAGTTTAGTAGCAGCATGATACAAATATATGTCAGTTGGTAAAATTATCCTGAAATGATAATGTACAAATAAAAATGTAATGTATTCTGGAGTTAATAGTCTATTGGCTAAGTTTGATTCTTAGAGAAATTAAGCATGAATCAGTTAATGTCTTTTTCTTTCTAAATGTCAATGTTCAACTTAATTTCCTCTTTCACAGTTTTGTTTGAAAGTCTTGGGCGAATTTATTAATGTTGGTTGGAGTTGTTGAAGGTAAGATTTAATGTGCCTTACTCCCAAAATTATTAAAATATAGGACCATTTAAATATGGCACACACATGGGGAAGGAGGAAGAACATCTGATTGCAAGGGAAATACTGAAAGTTGGGCTGGGTTTTGCTTTTACAGTCTTCAGAAGCTGGACTGTAGAATGTGCACCAGCAGTGGGAATTGTGGTGGCATGTGGGAAAGAAAGATGCAGTTTTCAGCACAGCTTGGATTGCAGCTCCCTGAGAAATCCTGCTGAATGGCTCCTCACTGCTCACCTTTGATGCACCTGATAAAGCAATCATGGTCCCAGAAAGGTCCTGGGAAGCATCTGCAGGAAAGCCAGCAGATGGCCCCAGAGGAAAGAGCTTGGTTCTGGCAGGGCTGGGATTCACACGCTCCTGGCGTGTGACTGTGAGTGCTGCAGCCTGTAGGTATGTGTGAATAAGGAGCCCCTTAAACTTTACAGCCTGGCTGCTCTGATCAAGTTCTCTCATGGTAATAATCCTGGATTTAATGAACCTTTTGAATTGTAAGCCCTATTGAAATATTTCTAGGATCACAGTTTCCAGAGCTGTTCTTCATGGGAAGAAAGGAGGTTGAGGTGATGTTTATATGATTTTTTCCCTCATCACCTCCCTCATCTTCTTAATAGATAGATATTTTCTTGCCTCAGTAGATCTGGCTTGTATGTGAGAAAGAAAGAGAAGCCTGTACCCAAGCTATCATTTTTTTCTTTTCTTCTTGTAGATCTTTTGTTCACTGAGTCTTTCCCAGGTTTTTATTTTTTAAAAAAAACATCTGGAGTCTTTCCTTTTTTTTTTCTTCCTATTGGTAATTTCTGCCAGGTTTTCATTTTGACACTTCCTGTTACTTTTCTTTGATTTCCATTCTCTATTTTTGATTTATGATCCTTGTCTCTGGTGAGCCAGTGAACAGAAACTGGAACCCAAGTGCATCCTGTTCTGTATATCTTGTAATATTGTTACACAGTTGTTTTCCTGTAAGTCAGTGATTTATGCCTTAAGACTTCACTCCTTGTAAAATACACTGCAAACCAGATAAGTTAAAAATGCTCAAAACTCTCAGCCAAAATTTGTCAGAAAAGTACTGTGACTTTATGTAGCTGCAAGGAAATTTTTATCTGTGGTTGCAATTTCCAGATTCCGTGTGTCTCAAGGGTGATTTAGTCATAAAAACCATGTCAACACCGGATAATCAAACTGTGGGTAATTAAACCTGTGTTATCTGTGCATCAGCTGTATAGTATGTCTGTGCTCATCATGTTGAATCAGGTGTAGTTTACAGCACACATCTGCTCTCGCTGCACATTGGTTAACTACCCCAGAGCATCTGGATCAGCTCCTGTGGGCTGTAATGCACGAGCATTTTTGGGAACCTAGGAAGCTCTGGCCTGGTGAAAGCAGCTCTCACAAGCTCTCTGGTTCCCATGCTATCCTCCAGATAACTTTCTCAAAATGGATGCCAGCACAAACCCCTAGCTCTCGTTCTGTGCTTGGCAAGAGCTTTTGGATGCTAAAATGAAGCACAGAAGGCAATTTTGGCATTCTCTGTAGCACAGTGAGGAGGTTGAATGGTAACACACCGCTCCTGTAGCTCTTTCTGTGGCTCCCTCAGAGCAGCTGTGTGAATGCTGCATTTGACTCACCTGGTGAAGGGGCTTTTCCCAGGCTGAACCTTGACTTCCATGGCAGTTGCCTGCTCTGCTGACAGGTGCAGTGACTAATGGACCTACCAAGCTGAGGGGCTCCAAGATACACATTCTTTACCATCTCAAATCCAGAGAATGAGGTTGCAGAGGAGGGTGGTGATTACTCTGTGGGATGAAGTGAGGTGGGACCGGGGCCAGATTGTTGTGTGTTTGTTAAAGATGTTCAGTGCAATCTGTTTAGCAGCCTGCAGGTAATGGAAGAAGTTACCTGGCAGAAAGGCAGCTGGGGTTGCTGAAACAAATCTGGGAAAATAATTGACAGGGTGTCAGACTGCTTGATGGAGATAGAAGCCTTGGGGGATCATGGCATATGCAACGAGCTGTCAAATTCAGCATGACAGTTTTCTTTCAGTGCTCTAAATCTGGAAGAGCCAGATATGTCAAACCTGATCCATTCTCGTGTCCATGTGAGGTAGGTGTGTAGGAACAGAGCTCCTCAGGGGAGTAAACCACCAAAGGCAGATTTCTGAAGCACTAAGGCTGAGAAAAACAGAAAAGCAACAGCATTGTTCTGTTTCTCAAGAATACACCATGCAGAAAACTGCAACCCGAAATCCCATGCTTCTAAATGATATTCCCTGAGGTCAGCAATGTAAACAGCACCCACAATTTACCTCTTGCAAATTCAACTGAGCTGTACTACAGTTCTTTGCAAACACTGGTCTCATCAAATCCCTGCAAGAGCAAGTAAAATTATATGGAGCAATGAGAACTTAGAAAGGACAGGGGATATGGGCTGAACCATTTTGTGCCAGCTTTGAAAGTCAGAGCCAGCTTGACACTGGTCAAAATAATGAGTTCAAAGTAGTTTGAAAAGTAGGTGGAGTGACAAAAGACAAAACACAGTTTTTATTTATTGCATTGGGTCTCTTCTTAAAGAAATGCAGTTTTTTCTACAGTGGCAATATGCCTGCACAGGATGATTTTTTAAGGCATTTTTAGACACTCCAAGATGAGCGTAACATCTACCAGCATCAGCTTGCTTGATGCATTCTAGTTCTCTTCATCATGGGCTTACAGCAGTGCTGCTATTCTGACTAGCTAAGTTCAATTCCTAAGAAATAAAATCAAAAAGACATTCAGGACACAGCAAGAGTAAAGCAGAGAATGAAAAAGCAGTCTGAAGGAAGAGAGTAACTCCAATTTCATGAACCAAATATGTGAGGATTTTCTGCAACTTTCCAGAAAGGATGGTGCAATTCGGTATTTCATTTCATCTCAAGATCAAATAAATAGCCAGGATGAGAAAGCTGTTTCAACTCAGTCCTTCTCTCAGCATCCTGTTCTTAGCCAGAAACTGTTTTTTTTAAAGGCCAAAATGGTTGTGATGGATGGGAGAACTCAAGCACGTGAAAACCCATGTGTCCATCAAAGCTGTCTCACATCACTTCTCTTCTGGGTTTGCTCTCCTTTTTCATATTAGGTAATACTAAAGGCTTGTGCTTTTTTTTTTTTTTTTTTTTTGTTTTGTTCCAACAAAAGGTTGAAATAAAAACAAACTTGGACAGGCAAAACCTGAGTTATTTAGAGCTTTATTACTCAGAAATTAATTTAAATGCCACCTCAGGATTGAGCCCCTTCCTTCTACCCAGTGGAGACACCCCAGTTGTTTTGACTGTGGCTCTAGTGATGAATCCTGTGTGTCTGCAGTTGTAATTATTTATAAATACCGTACATATACTTCTAAAAATCTTTCCTGGGTTATATCAGGTGTCATCCAAGAAAGCTTTGACCCAGAGGCAAAGCCAATGGCTCAGAATGAGTAGGGTTGGGTGGGAAAGAAGGATCATCCATATCAAAGTCTGTTACTGTTCCTAAGCACTGAAAAAAATCCAGAGTGCATGCACAGAAAAACAAACAGTAAATCTGCAAGTACAAATATACTTTTCAGATGAGCAGCTGCTTAATGCAGGGATTTTTGGGGTTTTTGGGTTTAAGATGCATGTGGAAGTAGTTTTGGTACAGACCAGTAGGGATTAAAGGGTTAAAAATAGATAATTTATTTTCCTGTAGAACAGCGTGTCTTACAGGAATCAATTGCATCCAGGTTTTCTGAATATTTTTGCAATGCAATAATTCTTTTAAATTAGTTGGCAAATACATGAAGGGGGTTCCAAATGAAGGCACAAAAATTTATGAAATTGGTTGAGAACTGTAACCAGTTGTTTTTGTTTTTTTCAAAGAGAAGCAGATGAAAATGAGCATTAGTACATAGTAGTCTGAGGAGTGTCTTAAAAAAACAATTAATTGTAGTTTCCCTTAGTCTTTTTAGGGCTTCCACTGAGCTACTGTATTTTGAGGCATTAATTAGTTGTATTCATTAGAGTTAATTATTAAAAAAAATAGGTGTAGTTTTTGTTGGTGTTTTTAAGAACTTACTTTTTTGCCAATAGGCAGCACCCAATAGCCCAACGTCTAAAATGGCAACCCCAAATTACAGATTTCTGTATGCCCTGAAGTCTCCCCACGCTTTGTGCTGGAGCAGGGGAGGTTTGTGGGGTGTTGCAGGTGTCCAGCAGCACCCAGTGGGACACACACTGGAGCCTGAGAAAACAACCTCAGTGGAAGCTGCTCTTGGAGCAGTGTGACAGCATCCTGTGTCAAAATCCTTCCCATGCAAAGCTCGGGAGTCTTTCCGTGTTGGAGAAGGAAGGGTAAGTCTAATAAGTAGCTCAGAGATCCTGATCCTGCCATTCTGTGTTAATTTGGGGGGGAATGAAAAAAAGCCTCTAAACTTTCCTTTTTTAGGTTAGTGGACATGTAGATTAGTTTTGCTCATTTTTGGATTATCCAACAAAGCAGAAATATCCAGAAAAGAGCAATTTCTTCTTTGCCTGAAGGCCAGTTTGTGGAGTCCTAGGCAGCCACCCCCTTTCTGTGGTACAGCAGGCTGGTGTGAGGCCAGAGCTCACAGATGTTACAAGGTGTGGTGGTGCAAGGGCTTCCACATGGGCAAATACACAACACACAAGGCAAGAGGCTTCCTAATGAACAGACTTTCAAATCTCTGCTGCCCTTGGAGCAAATAATTCTTTTGATTGCCTGAGCAGCAGAAGAGGCTTCACACATCTTTAAAATCATAGGAACATGGAATGGTTGGGTTGGAAGGCAAACCTTAAGGATTGCCTGGTTCCAGCCCCCCTGCCATGGGCATGGACACCTGCCACTAGACCAGGCTGCCCAAAGCCCCATCCAACCTGGCTCCTGCTGTACTCTGTGTTCTTGTCATTGGTGGGAATGGTGCATGGTTTGACAACTTTCCTGTGCAAGTGTAAAGACCACAGCAGAGGGAATGGCTATATCTATCCACAGAATTCACAGAATCTCAAGATTGGAAAAGACCTTAAAGATCAAGTCCAACCCAGCCCTAACACCTCAACTAAACCATGACACCAAGTGCCACATCCAGTCTTTTTTTAAACACATCCAGGGATGGTGATTCCACCACCTCCCTGGGCAGACCATTCCAGAACTTTGTCAGTCTTTCTGTGAAAAACTTTCTATGCTTTATCTGTGTTTTAAATTCTGCTTTGATCCTATTCTGAGTAAATCTTGACCTTTATTTTGAAACACTATTTTTGAATTCAGATTTCCTTCTGTAAAAGACCATCAAAAGCTGAAAGATTACTGTCCCACGGTACAAGAGGGGGGATGCTGTTAGTTTTGCCAAGCACCTATCACAAATATGCAGGAAATATGACATAAATTCATTTTCCTTCAAATGTTTTCTGCAGTCAAGATCGCAGGCTATTAGATTAACTCCAGGGACTATAAAGACAATAACTTGAACTCCAAGTCCCAGGACAGTAGCCAGGTTTCATGTGGTCTTCAGGGATGGGAACAAAAAACCCCACCAAAAATAATAACTTCCTTTCACCATTGAAAACAGTGAACTCCACATGTCAGCTGCATTTCAGAGTCTATTAAACAGTAAGAGAGGTCAACTCTTCTATCTGGAAGGTCATAAAATTGATGACCATTAAAACTTGATTCTTATCCAAATCCATTTGTAAAATAAATTTGCATATTTTCAAGGACATAAATTACTCTATAGGGACCTAGACTTGGAGGAAAACATACGTTTCCTCCTTTTCAGTCCTCAAAACGCTAAGACCACTGAGTACTGAAAAATGTGAGAAGCTTCAGCCAATCTCCTGACTGAAGCTTGAGTCTCCTTCTCAAACAGGAGCTAAACAGGGTTTCTGACCTTCCAGGCAGGATATACCTTTATTCCATAACATCAAATTGTAAGAAAACCTGAAAAGATTGTCCTTTGAACTTTGACTTCTGTCATTAAAACTTCCTTTGGTGTCACACCTGTCTTCTTTCACAGACTGCTGTAGGCATACTTCTATTAACTGAGCCTTCTGCTGTATGTACCGATATTTTCTGTCATGATAAAATTTTTTCAAGTGGAAAACACTATGGAAAAGAATGAAAAGCAGATACTTTTTCTAAGCTTTTAGACATCCAGGTATTTTTTCCCAAATATGAAGCAATATATCTTACAGGAGACTCCATAGAGCATGGGTTTTCCAATAAATTAAGATAGTCATTAAAATAAAAAATACAAATACTTTAATAAGTTTTCTGTTTCCACTTTCAATTCCTGAAAAACACTTGGATAAATTGGCAGAGCATTTCTTTTCCCCAAGTCTCTTTTGTGCTCCAGCATGCACTGGGAATTAATTCCTTTCCTCTAAAGAATAAAACCATCAATCTCTATGTCCTGCCACTTCAAATTCAAGCTGAATGCTGAAGAGAAAAAAAATAGTGATTGGCAGAGCTTGGAGAGGGAGCCAGGAGTGCCAGCTCATCCAGCAGAAAATTTCATGTGAAACTATTCCTAGTCTAAGGAAACCAGACCAAAACTCTCACTTTAACATCCATCACTGATGGAAACAAAAGCTGTCATGTATCTGAGTATGTTCCAACTCAATGAAGGGACAAGGAAAAAAAAGAGGAACCCCCAGCTGTGACAGCACATATGAACAACATCTCTTCATGAGGGAAATAAAGCACCAAATTAAAATTTATGGCTTCCCAGTAGCATTACATACCCTGGGAACAGTGAATGTTTTGTTCCTTCCCAAAATGACAAGTGTTAAGATCATAAAATCAAACTCAACTGGAGTAGCAAATTGCTTCTAGACTATCTAGTTCTTGCAGGCTATGTCATGCCGAGTGGAGTTGATGGTTGGTTGCCTAGGGTAGCAAAATATTAGGAATAACACTATTTAGTGGCTGTTCCTTACGAGCGTGCCTCCAAGAGGGGAGGAGGTGTGTTCATGTGTTACTGTGCTTAGCACAGCAGAAACCCTAGAACTGAGTCAGTCCTGAGTGTTGCCTTTCTAGCCAACTTTCCAACAGCAATGAACTAATAGCATTTCCAAAGGTTAACATTTCTGTAACTTTGCCAAATGGTAGGGTCATGCCCTGTTTTTCTGCTTAATACAACTTACTTCCCTCATTTTTTTCTCATGACCTTTTCCCCACTATTTGCCACCATCCATTTTGGCCCTTTCCCATATTGCTACAGACCTCTAACATACTTCAATGTTTGTGTTTTGCTCTCTCTGCAAGGAAGGGCTGCAGAGCTGCTGTAGCAGTAACTACTCTGCCTAAGCTGTAGCTGCTGACCATGCAACAAACAAGGCAGGTCTGAAACTTCTTCTTAACAATGTTTTTCACAAGTATGGTGTTTTAATATTTTCCCCTTGGATGTTACATGTTCTGATACAGCTGATGTGATATCTATGAGTCCCTAAAGAGATTTTGGCTTCTGTGCCTCTGTGCCATCTCTTGTCACAATAAAGCTGTTCAGTAGTACAAAATGCACTGAGGACAGATCAGGTATTTACTAAGTAGAGATGCCACTCTTAACCAAAAAAAGGAAGAGACAGAAGTAAGAGATGATCCCTGTGCAAAGATGTCACTCTTCTGTGAAGGACTCTGAAGAGATTGCCAATATTTACTGTATCCTTGTGCAGTTTTTTGGGCTCTATTATTCCCCAGGTCTCAAAGAAACCGATCTTCGGAGCTAAATCCACTGTGACCATGTTCTCTAGTTAGATGTCCAACTTGTTTGCATCTTTGGAGCAAGGTGCATTTTTTGTAGCCCAACAGCCTCTGCAGGTGGCACAGAAGAAGAACTCACAAAGTGAGCAGGGGATTGCCCACAAGCTTTATCCAGACTCTCGTCTGCAGCTACTAAACAACTAAACATGCAGGGCTGAGGCTTACAGAGGAAACCTCTACTAACAAATTTGTCATGGTAAGAGCTCACTCTGGGCAAGGAGTTTGTCCTCTCCAGACCCTTGGCTTCTTCAGACTGTTTATTTCATGAGATGATGGTCCTGCACGTGGTGTTTGCTGCACAGAAATGTACCAGGTGCAGGATTAATGAGTGACTGAGACAGTAATACCCAATCTCATATGCTCCTTAGGTGACATCCAAATTCCTGTAACTATCCAATTAACAACAAAAGTTTTCTCCAGGAGCTGGCCCTGTGTTGCATTCCATGGATGTACTTCCACAGCAGGTGTATGCCAGTACTGCCTGAAACTGCCTTCTGCTGGAAGTCCTGCTTGGACTGTAGGGGGAGGTAGGGAAAGGTCTGAGTAGTTTTTTTGATGACAGGGTTTTTTTCTCCACTTCTTGCTCATGCAGTAATGGCTGAACTTTGCTTCCTTTCTTCTTGTGAATGAAATGTTTCAAAATACACAAAACCACTGAGTTGCAGGCAACTGAAGTGCTGGGAAATCTGGAATCAGGAGGTGGCAGCTTCTTCAGGTTAGGGACTGAAAGGGAGGTTTCAGCCAAAGCCTTTTCACCATGTTGGCCTCTGTTCTCACCCTAGGTTTAAATCATTGCCTAAATCAGTTGCATGAAGCCAACATGAAGTGAAGCAAGAGGAGAAGGATGTGTTGGCAAAGAAAAGGGTATTTGGATATCCCAACGGTAGGGTGGTCCACAGAAAATGCAGGAGAGGCAAAGGAATTGTACAGCATGATCATCCATTGACGCTAATGGGTGGAGGGATCAAAAGGGAGAAACAAACTGGGAGGCTAAAGGTGCTGGGTATGGGTGTGAGGAGGGACTGTGACACAGCTGGCAGAGGATGTGCCTCTGAGACCAGGGGGATGTGTCAGAGGAAGCAGGTCCCTGCCCAGCTCCTCCCAGGCCACCCCAGCTGACCCCAGTCCCACCTGGAGATGCTGACAGCCTGGCCCCCTACTCCCCACTGCGCATCAGCTCCTCACCAAAGACAACAATCTTTCACTTGCTTTTCAAACTCAGACTTGGGACTTGTATTTTAGCTTGAAGATAAACATTTTGAAAGCTGTCTTCTTTCTCACAGTGCCGGCACAAGTTGTTTTTATTATCTTAGGAAAGCTTTTCTTGCCCAGGCCAATTTGTTCACTGTTTGTCTTGTGGAGCTGGCCTATAAACCAGCTTTTAGGGATTTATTGTATGACATTATCAAGAAAGCAATCTTTGAAAAAAACTGAAATCACTTACAACAACACTTTTTTCTTCTTTGCAAATGGCTTCACAGAAGCCAAATTATCCAAACTGACCACCCAAACCTACTGGACAATGCTTACTCCAGATGAAAATGTTTAAGTTTAGTAATGTTTTAATCCTAAAATGTTTTACGTGATGATTTAGGCAAGCAAAGAAAGTTCTTCCTGTAGGGGAGAAACAAGACTGGGGTTTTTTTCATAATTGCAAATTTTGGAGTCAGCAAAGCATAGTAATGCAGGGACATATAAGTCCTGCTCTTTGATAGATTTGTGTTGTTTTACACACACACACACACAAACACACACAAGTATGTTTTCTTATTTAAAGAAAGAAAGCAATAGGAAGAGAGAAGAGCAGTGATTATTTAACCCCCACATTTTATGACTGTTTTTTTCTGTACAGACTGAACCATGTGATGTTGATTGTTGACTTTTTAAAGAGATTACCTTTGAAAATTTTGACATTCACAATAAATGTGCTACTCATTTAGAGGAATTCAGTTATCTTAAACTGTAACAAATATTTAAATTTCTTTTTTTTCTCTGACATAATTCTGCATAATCCTTTTTTGACCTAATGCCAGTGTTTTTCAGATGACTGTAATTTTATTGCTTTCCTACAGACAAAGGAAAAAGGCATGTCTTTCTCAAGTGATCCTCAAAAAGAACAGAAAAGCAGGACTGCTGTAAGTAGAGGAGACTTCAATATTTACATTTTATTACTATTTGAAAGGCAATTTGATGGAGGAGAGAGTTCTGCTTTTAGTCAGAGCATCCTTATATGTTTCATTTCTGAAGTACCTCTTCTGCACTAAGAAAATGTTGCCAGACTCTTAAAAGACTACTCCTTAATCCAGAAAATTAAAGAAACCCATTGGAAATCTGGCTCTTTTCAGGGATCTCTACATTTACTGTCCTTATCATCTAGAGCTCCCCCACCTTTATTCCTTGGGATGGTCTTACATTTGTGACTGCTGATGCAACTGCCCTTAAAATCTCCACTCCCTCTCAGTTCCTGCATGTTTTGGTCATCACTGACATCAGTCAGAAAGTATAAGGTATTGACTGCATCAGCTCTGATTTTATACTCTGTGCCATGGGAATACCCAGGAGATCTTTGATCTTTGTCTGTCCACGAATGCTTACAGCAGACCAGCATGGGTTGTATTTGCACTGAGTCTAAACATTTCCTTCCCTAGGACAGCAATTATTGTGCTATTTCCTATTCTGCTGTAAGTTAAAGCTGTAAATAACAATGGAGAGGTCTAACCACCCCCTGCTGCCCAAGCAATCCTTGACCAGCCTGGCAGCTTTAGGGAACAATGAAATTCTGCTTTCGGGTGTTCTTGTGTCCCTGCCCTGGGAGAGCATTTCTCCACCTCTGCCCTGGGGACCACTCCTTTCTGCAAGACTTCAGAGAATGGTTTCTGAGATAATTCTAAAACAAAGCAGCTCCCCACCATCTCCCCCATCCCAAAACTGCCCACAGTTATCCACACATGCTGCCACTGCTTTCAAAGGGCAGTCTAATCTTCAGTTGGTTATTCATGAAAGTGGCTGCATTAGGACTGCTCAAACAATCTGCAGCTTAATCCTCAAAAAAGCTGATGGAACTTTAGATTAAGGAGCATGGAGAAACACTTCTTTGGAGGAGTCTGTCCACTATTTAATTTATTTGTGAAGACACAAAATACCTGCCTAATGTATTGTCTGTACTCTTTAGAGTCAATGACAGATTGCAGTATCAGGCTTCCCTCTTCCACCAGGTGCTTTATACTCATGAATGAAGCACACTAGATGCAACAGTACTACTAATAAAACCAGCAAGTTAATATTAATTTATTGCACTCTTTTTGTCTAGTGGACACCACCTCAGATGTTGCTGAAGCCCTTACTGCCACTGTTGCAGTAGGCCAGGTTGGTCTTTCCAATACAAATATCACTCCTGGAATATCTCAGCTACCACATAGCCTCTGGTCAAATGCAAGTCTTCTTCTTTCCTCACAGTTCCACTGTAAAGAGAAGAGGTGGTTGTTGCTGTGGACAGAAGTTCACATTACAGCTTTGTGGCTGCAGAAAGCCAAGACTGAATCTAACAGCTCCATCAGCCTGTGGAAATTGCTGTGCTGCTCCCAGTCAGTCTAGTCTGAGCACACTGTGGTGGAGTTTGAATGAGGGGTACGGTGAAAGAGAAGAGGGAGAGAAAGAGATTAAAGTGAGGGAGAGGAAAGAAGAAAGAGAGGGTGGGAGGGACGGTTGTCCAGGGTCCTGGGGGTGCCATTCTATAGACAATATTTTCCCACCCTGAATCTAAATTTATTGTGTTTAATGCAAATTAGTTCTTGTGAGCAGTCTGTTCTTTCTGACCTTTCTGGAAATGAGCCAGAGAGCTTTGGGAGGCAGACGTGGTGTTGATCTACTTCTACTGGATCAGCCTTTGGTTGACAGTCCATGCCCACTTCTCAGTCTCATTCTCATGCTTTCACTCCACTGTGCTGTGCATATTTCCAATAGTCAGAACAATAACATTTGTCCCAGAAGAGTGCTGCCCTTCCTCTGTATGCCACCCTTGTCCAGACACATCCTGTTGTTTCTCAGAGGCATGGTTATTACCAGCAATCCTTGGTTGCTCCATAACTATCTGGCTATCAGTGTTTGAGACATACAGATTGGCCCCTTATCTTCTGGCTTCCACAGCTGCCTTTTATCTAAGTGAATTATTTGCACTGCAGACACACCCAGATGCCTCTGAGCACTCAAAAATGCTGCATTTGAGGCTGACCCAGAAGGATTCAGGACAACACTGTAAGCAGAAGATGTCAAACACAAATGTGTGCAGAGGACTCAAACTGGTGCCCTGACTGCTGACAGCCTCTTTCCTCACCAGGGACACAGCAATACCCCAGAGCCCTGCTGTGAAAAGCACCTGGAGGGCATGGGGAAGAGGCAACAGGAGCTGTTGCTCCAGAAAGGAGGAGGCCAGGTTTTAGAGCTTAAAACAGATAGATGGATAGTGATATATAAATACTTATTAGATGCTTACTTAATCTGATTTAATTTTTTTGAAAAAGGGAACCAGAAGATTGCCCTACCCACAAGCAGCCAGGAATTCAGGAGAGTCTCTTACCTGTACTAGGACACAATATTTTATAACTGCAGGCTCAAGGCAAGAGTCTGAATGCCTGCCAGCAACCCCCCAGCTAACCCCAGCAGTTTGGTCATTAGCTATTGAACAGTTGAAGTAAAGCACAGAGACCCTGGTATCTGCTGTGGCTTCTGCAGTCTGTGAGCACCAGCCTTTGCTGAAACAGAGTTAGGACCATCCCCGTAATTTTTTTGGACTCTATTCTTGTAGTTTGATGCTGAGATAACCTTAGCCAATGCTCTAGTGAAGTGCATGCTGCACATTTTACCCTGTTCCATGCAGCCCAGCTGCCACCTCACTCTGCCAGTGGCTTGGTGTATTTAGAGCCACAATTTAGCATAACAAAATTAATTAGCATAAGCTTGAGTTTTGGCCAGATAAACACGATACATTTTAAAGGTATGATTTTGTTTTGGCTAATGGTTAATGACATGTTTAAAAATGTGATATTATTTGACATTAGAAAACTTATTTATGCATTATAAATAACTAATTTTATTGAGTTTTAATGAGATTTACTGCATGCTGCACAACAGTTCTAAGAAAGAAATAATAAAAAGGTGCCCTGAGAGGCATGGAACCTGGCACTCTAACAACCACATGATAGGGTGGGTAAAATTGGGATCAATTTGATCAGTGCCACCTAAGTATGCAGTTAACCACACATACCCACAAACATTTTTTTCCCCAATAACATCTATATCAAGAAGAAAAATGTCCTGGTCTTGGGCATAGCTGGTAGCACTGCTTTGTTCTCTGCTGTAAAGATCACATTTTGAGCTGATCATGAAAGTGCCAAATTTTTCCTATCTGAGAGGAAATTTTTTGTATGAGGACTTTACCTCAGAGTGCCCCAATGGTTGTTTATGGTCAGTGAATTTAACAGTATGGTTTAAGTTCAGTGAAGAAGGTAGTGAAAACAGTTTATTTCTTAGCAAAACAACAGCACTGGATTTAATTTCTTTTTACACAGAAGGAAAGAAGCATCTTGTCCTAATGGCAATATGAAGTGCTGCCACAGCACCCTCTGGACTGTTGCAGCAGAGTCAAGGCTGAGCAGAAGTCCTCTTGTCCCAAAATCTGGCTCTTCCAGTTCCTGAAGACACTGCTGATAGTCTACAGTTCAGACTGGGAAAGGATTTCAACTTGTACTTCACATTAATGTTTTGACCACTAAGAGGTACCTGGAGCAGTGTGTACCCTGACCTCACTTAGGCCATAGAAAGCCATTTGTTCTGTAAAGTGCTGCATCCTTTGAAGCCTTGCCCACCTCTTGGGCCCAGGGCTGCAGGGCACCACTCCATGTAGCTGGTGGATGGATGATGCATCCCTCATCTGCTCTGAGCAGTGATCAAGGTGAGCAGAGGTTTCCCTTCATGGACAGGGATGGCCATGAGAGGATGCTCAGCACGTAATGGTGCTGACAGAGCTCTGCAGCAGGATGGCAAGCAGCCTGGGGGAAATGCCACTTTTTAATCAGCATATTCTTTGCAAAATTACAGTTTGTCTGTGCTATAAGTGTTTAGGAAATGTGTCTGGGAAGTACATGTCAGGGATGCTTCTGGAGTTAAAGTGAGTACTTGTTTGACATAAGTGGGAAACATGAAAGACTCAGCTCAGTCAAACATGTGCAGCATCAGACCTTGGATCAGGGAGGAAGGGCTGATGTTCAGATTGCTCCTTGGCAAAATCACCCCAAGACTTTTCTCCTTTCCCTGCCCTTTCATGGGTGCCCTTTTGGGCTCCCAACTGAAGACTTTGCTGACTGCAGCTGAAGATTAAGGGAGCACAATAGACAGGAAAGTAAGAGTCCATTTATCCCTGGCAAAGCCTGCCTTTTTCTAGTTTCGATGGAAAAGAAGACGAAAGTCCACGGAGCACTTGAGTGAACAACAAATGGCACAAGAACAAATGCAGTGAAAGGGAATGCCAAGGTTGTCATCCCCCATCAGCACTTTGGATGGGTTTCCTGCTCGGAGGAGCACGGGGGAGGCTGCGGGACCTCGTGCAGGAAGCAGGTGGTTTGCTTTACCCGGAGCCATGCGTAATGGCCAGTGAGCTGCGCCGCACGCCGGCCAAGCTACAGCAGATGGGCTGCAGTTTGCTCCACTCAAGGATATTTTTCATGTTATGTGTGGAAAAGAGCAGTAACCCTTGTTTGTTATATGAGGCCTTGTAGGATTTTATTTGGAAGAAAGCCATTTTTGAGATTAAAAAAAAAAGCCATTAAAAATGTGAGTCACTGTAATCACTTTTAAAGTGCTCTGACAGGGCCTTTTACTTGCAAAGACTTCACTGTTAAAAGAAATTTTTTTTTTTAAATGAAAAACTCTGCCACAAATTATCTCAGGCTAATTGAGGTGACATTAGGATCTGTTCATTTGAAATTACAAAGAAAAACCACCTCAAATACCTCAGAGCACTGGATCCAAGCTACTCACTATGTAAAGCTGCCAGCAAAATAGCTGCATCTGTTCTGTGGCTTAACATAGCACCTTGGGCTGTAAAAGCACAATATTCCCTCCACTGCAAAGGTATTTCAAATACCAATATTCCCTGCACTGCAAAGGTATTGCAAATCCTATATCCCCAAAAGGGCTGGGGGACACTCATTCCTTGTTCAGAGAGAGGCAGGACCTGAAGAACAGGATCCACCCAGGAGCTGGACCCTGTGGGGTGCCTTGGGAATCTCAGCATGGGGAGATCCACAGCCTGAGCAAATAAATTACTCCAAAGATGCCAGGGCTGGTATGCACATCCCACTACTCTTTGGGGTTTGGATGTCCCAGCCAGCATTGCCAGATGCTTGTGTCCTCTTGGAGGGAAGATGCCCAAAGTGCTGCTTTCAGAACACAGGTTCACTGTGAGGCTCTGAGCAGTGAGGAACAGAGAGCAGAAACCTTTTTGTCATATATTATCATCTGTCAAATATCAGCATCTTTTCTCTCTGATGCACCATCCTTGAGAAGAGACCACCTGACCTGGGCAGGGTCTCCCCACACCCAGGCACTCCTCCCAGTGTGGTATTTACTTACCACAACTCAAACAGTCACTGAATTAGTCACCCTCCTCCCAAATCAGGGCTGAGCTCTCAAATCTCTCAGGTGCTGAAGAAAGGGCAGCTCTGTGATGTTGCTGGTTACCATTGCCAGGTACCACCATACCTGTGTCAGACCCTGGGCCAGAGGCTGTCACAGCCTCCTGCTGTGCTGGACTTCCTGGGGACCTCGGGGCAGGGGCACCTACTCTTTGGACCACCACCAAACTCAGCAATGAGTCAGAAATCAAATCACTGAAAGGCACTGAGGCTGCTCCATCTCTGGGAGTGCAAAACAGCCAACAATAAATTACAGTGTCAAAACAGAGCATAGACACCTCCCTGGAGAGGTGGCAGGGCTGCAGCTGTGGGAAGAGGGGAAGCCAGGCATCCAACCACGGCACGCTGGGTCTCATCCTGTTCTGTGCAACTTCTTCGGTGCGGCTACAATCTGATTTTCACTTTGTGTTTGGCTAAATGCAGACACTGGAAAAATGGAGAGCAAGAAGAAAATAACCACAGAAAACAATTTGAAGGCTGACAGAAATATCTGATGGTGAGAGACTTCGAAGGTTTGTCTCTAGCTTAGTGAAAAATCCATCATACTGTATTTTGCTAGAGGGACTTACCAAGTGCTTTAAACCACTAGCAAAAGGCAAATAGTTGCAAGCTAAACAAGTTAAAAGAGACATAAGGCAGAGTTTAAAGCAAACAATGACTCATTGCTAGTAAAAATTACTAATGGCATTGGTGATTCCTCTACTTTGACTAGTAGGAGAGGATGGGCTGTTTTCTTCTGTAGATGGGTCAAAGGGTTCACACAAGTGCTTGGAGGAGGTTGCCTGACTTGAACTGTAAAGGAGGCCAGGTCAGATGACATAAAGCTGCCTGCTTATATCAACAACCCTCATTTTTCACAGTGCTGAACCAAGTTCTGCAACGCATCCACGCATCCAGAATCCAGTCAGTATTGTTGGGACATGTTGTTATTCACTGTTAAATATTGTCAGCAAAAATAAACACATGGAGAACTGCGTTGCTTAGTCATAGTAAATTATATTCCTCAGCTCTTTTGCATTGTAAAGCACAGAGCAGCAGTTCTTCAGAAATCAGCAGAAGGTCCAGCAGTGTGTTGTTGTATTCTATTGCTGTACAATGTGTTACCAGCCACGACCTTCAGTGACAGGTAAGAGCTGCTTAATTGGCAGCCTCTGTGCCATGCAAGCATTCTCTCCTAACTCTGGGCTGAGGGTACTGGAGAGCATTAGACAGCATAAAGCTCTGCACCTGGTACACATGCAATTGAAACTCAAGAAAAACTTTAATTTTTTTTTTTTCAAATGGAGAGAAAACTCCTGATCTTGTGCTCATGTTGCTCTGGATTTATGCCCACAAGCTATCAAATGGAAGACAAATGACAGAGCTGTTATTTCAAGCAGTTTAATGATTCTGGCAAAAGACCTGGCAGCAGACACCAAATGCAATGCCTATTCCAAGAGTGGAAATCTTCAACCGGAGAGCTGGCAAGTGCATGTTTGTGCTGGAGGCTTAAATCAATCATTTCTATTTTTCCCAAAGTGATTTAGCAAAGTACAGAAATTGGCTCCTTCATCAATGGCCACTGGCCACTTTTCTTGTTTAAGGTATTAGTGCCATGGACTAGAGTGATATATTGACTTCATGTAAAGAAGTCAGTGTTAGCACCACCTGTTTAATCATTCCTTTACAGTAGCTGTAGTTTGAAAACTGTCAACAAGTGCCTTGTTGACACTGTCAAAAAGGAGCCCAGGAGACCACTGTACATTTCTGGTCCCTTGGAGTAATTTCTCTGTGTTCATGCAAAACTTTCCTGCCACCATAATACATTTCTGAGTCTGCTGCCCAACAGTGTCCCTCTCGTTGCTACCTTGAGAACTGACAGATTCCCCTGGGACTGATGCCTGAGTTCGTTAGCAAGCAAAATACTGATGGAGATTTGTACTATGAAATGCACTTTGAAAGTCTTGGACAAGCTTTAGAGGCCTAACTGCAAAACTGGGATTTAGATTAAATAAAAAACCTACTCAGCAGCCACCTAATCCTTTACGTAGGCCTGGAGATTCTTGAGATTCTGTGGATACCAAAACTGTCCATGCTTACTCTCATGGTAATAAGAAATTAACAGGAATGTAATCCAGGACTGCAGGTTTAAGGTTTACACAACTTCCTTGTTGAGCACTCTCTATAAACACTT
This sequence comes from Passer domesticus, assembly GCF_036417665.1. Lineage (NCBI taxonomy): Eukaryota > Metazoa > Chordata > Aves > Passeriformes > Passeridae > Passer > Passer domesticus. Next base: position 139,381,564 of record NC_087474.1, read on the forward strand.
CCCAGGTCATGGGAATATTCTGTCAGTACAGTATCTTCATATCAGAGCCATCCTGTGTTGTACAGATATCACACAGTCTAATTTCCCTAAAGGGAACACCCAACGAGAGCTCTGCATGAGAGACAGTACATGCCCAAGAGGCACTGATATGATGCTCAAGGCATCCCATTTAGCATGTCTCAAAAATATGTTTATGTGCAGCCTCAGGGGCCAGATTGGCTACATGTGCTCTGAATAGATTTAGCACATGGCAAGAGGACAAGGATCCTTCCTACATGGTCAGGAGTGGTTAATATGTAGTGATGTATTTGCCAGTGCTGCCTCCTTTTATGCTATAACTAAATGGCTACATCGGCCAGGTGCTTGGGAGGTGCCTCTACAAATTTTGAAACATCTCCCATCTGCCAAGGGAATGGTGTATTTCCTTCCTGCTTCTCTAGGCAGAGAATAGTCATCCTTCACTCCCAAACTGGTGGGAAATAAATAAAAAATCAAAACCCAAACTAAAACCATAACAAAATTAGATGAAATCACTATTTATTCACTGATGTCCCTGACTGTATCCCAGAACCCAAAAACATTGCAAACTCAGGATTTCTCAAACTCCTGAGAATGGAGACCACTAAACATTTCTCTGTATTTTGCTCCTGAAATGGCCTTGGTTTGTAAATCTTCCAGCCTGGCTCTCCAATAATAATTATGGTACTTAGCCTCTATTCTCCTTTCAGCTAGTTGCTAAAACAGTCCAGTTGATTTCTGCAGAAGGAATGAACAAACAAACTCGAACAAGAAAAATGTCAAGCCTCAGAGGACAGTAAAAAAAGGGCACACTGACAGACAGCTCAGTCTAATCATCTGCACCTCAGTGTTATAAAAGTGAGTATTTTTCTCTGCAAGCAACCATCAATCCTGCATAAAGAGGGCTGGAAAGAGATATTGCATGGGTGAGAACAGTTTGAGTGTAGAAGACTTTTCAGTCCATTCTTCTAGCACTACTTATACACCTCATTGCAAACAGTCACTGAAAATAAAAAAAATTAACCCTCAGAATCATTTATAGTCAGACGTGTCCGGGCTTTTAGCTGACCTTGGGACACTGCTGGTTGCCACAAGCTGGCTATCCTAGCCCCACCTGGGGCCATTCATCACTCTGTATACACAAGCCAGTGAGTCTGGCACTTAAAAGAGTTTCAGGAAGCCCTCAGCTGCTTTTGAGGCATGGTGATGCAAGAAGAGTGATCTTAGCAGAATGCTTGCTGTATAGAGAATCTCGGAAGGAGAGAAATAATATGACGGTTTGCCCGAAGCAAGAGAGGTCTCACTCCCTCTTCCCCTTTTCACATCTGTCCCATCACATGTTCCAGTCAGTCTGGTTGGGTCAGTTCAGAGAGCCACTCCAGCAAGGAGAAGGATGCAGATGCTTTCTACAGGGTGAGTGAGCTGAACTGGCCCCAGGAAGCCACAGGACCTCACAGCTGGGAAAAAGGGGATGAGCCTTTTGGCAGTGCTGACCCATTCAAGCAGCTTGCCAGGTGCACGAACCACAGGTTCCAAGCACAGAAACTCAAACCCTTATAAAATTCAGCCTCTTTCCTTTGGTTTTAGATGGCCAGTGCCCTTCCATGCAAAATGTGAGTCTGCCAAAAGCTGGGCTGGAGTGAGTAGCAGGCAATCAGCCTGCCAGGTGAACACCAGCTCCGTCCCAGGGGCAAACAGACTAATCCAGTCCAAACTCAGTTTATTGTTTGCCAGCTGAAACTGTTGGTAAATGAATCCTGATATTTTACAGCAAAAATTAAACAGTCTTGCTCTGCTCCAGAGCTCCCATTTCCAGGCCCCTGGCCAGTTAATACTTCATCTCTTGCTGCAGCGTGACCAGCAGTGGAACAAGCACTAAATGAGTCCTGCTGGTCCTGGTCTGTCAAAAATCCCAAGCTGGAGCCTGAGGGACCATGTGAGACACTGCCTGCCTACGACACCTTCTCCTGGTTTGATTTCTGCACATCCCATGGAGGATCTGTTCAGGAAAATTCAGTCTGCACACACAAGTTTTGCAGCTTATCTGGCCCATATTTTTGATGTCAGGAAAAGCACTGCAAGAAAATAACTCTTTATTAAGGAGAAGGGCTCCAGAGATATTTTTTTATTCCAGTGCAGAGGCTTTTCTTTTAGCAGGCGTTTGTCTGTGGTGTTTGCAACCTAAGTATGACAAGCAGAATCTGAAAATAACATTGGTTAGAAACTGATTCTTGAAACAAGTCATGTCTGTTTCTTGGCAGAGCGGTAATGAATTCTCTCAACTGAGTTTTTCCAATCCTGTAACGCATTAATTAGTTGGACTATATTAACATCTCAAAGATCATGTCAAATCACAACTTTTAATTGCACATAATTTCTACTAGTGTTTTGGTTCACAAATTTTTTTGAAATACACTAGAGATAAAATAAAACACTTTAGCCCTTATAATTTTTTAATAAAACATAGGAAGAAAAAAAATTGTTCAAGAAGAAATCCACCAATTTGAGATAAATAATTTTTGCCACAGATTTTTACATTTGATTAATTGCGTTAAAGAGAAAATCCTACACCTGGTAACCTTTATTACCTCTTGCAGTCCTCCTGAGCCATGAAAAGAGATTTCAGAAGGATGCCCAAGGCCAATCCTTTAAAAAAGCAACAATACCAAATCCTTTCACCCATTCATTTCCGAGGTCACAGAATGAAAACCTGTAGGCCTCTTATTTCCATCTTTAGCACATACTCTCACTTGAGACTTAGCAAGCAGCTTCAATTTGACTTGCAAAATAATGCAAAAGAAAGACATGCATGTTCTTACTCCCTGGAGAAAGCCTGTAAAAGTTACGTGTTTTTTTTAAAAAGATTTTTTTTAATCTTTAGAAACTTGAACTCAAGGTGCTAGGTGGGAAAGGAAAGCCAAGCCAAGAAGGTGGTACAAATAAGGTGCAGACAGAATCTTGTCCTGTGTCAGCTGGAAAAGCCCCATATATTGCAAACCAGCTTCACAAGTCCCCAAATGCCATTGTTCCTGGGACATTGCTGCACACAAAATACTGCAGCTCTATGTGTGCTTTGCAGCATTTGGGATGAAACTGTCTTATGGATCTTCAGCTGTACCTATCTAAAAAATAAATAAACTAAATTATTTGAGAAAAAAAAGTAGACCTGAAACAAAGTATGCACAGTCCCTACTCATAACTGCAGATTAATTTAATCCTAAAACAAGACATGAACATTTTTCAAGAGCACTTTCATTTGTCTGTGCAGAGGATGTGACCAGCACCCCTGTGCTGCCTGAAGTGGATCAATGGTACCATGCAGGGATGAGTGCATCCATGCTGAATGCCTAGAAGAAGCTTTTCTGATGGGACACTGGGATGGAGAGACACCAAGACATCTGAACACAAAGCCTGTACTGTCATTGTTCCCATCACTGCTGGCTCTTCAAATCAGTGTGGAGACACAACCATTAAATTAAGAGCGAACTGTACAATTACTGGGACTCTTTGTGGTCCTGTTTTTTTACAGCCTTTCCTCATGCAGAATTACCAGTAGTAACAGGAGTTGCCCTACTTTTTTAAAGGTATTTTTCCAAGACATACCAAGAGTGGGACCCTGGCTATCCCACTTCCTCTGAAGAACCGTGCATTTTCTTCACTAAAACCTTCTTTTGCTGAAAACAAAAGCTAAAATTCAGACCAGACTATGCTAACAGATCATAGAGCCCAGCCCAGTGCAGCCCAGTGCCCAGGATTCCTCTGTCAAGTACAGTACCCTAATCCTGCCTTGGCTGGGCACCTCAAATGTTGTGTGCCCATGTGCCTGTGTTTATGGCAAACACTATCTTCCCACTGCTCACACAAGTACTGATTTCCTTGAAAGATAAGATAATTAATCTGATGGTAGGAGATAATCAGAATTGCTATACCCAATACAAAATTATTTTTGTATTTTAGTAGACACAATTCTATTTGTGGCTACTTCATATATACTTACAGTTTTGACTCCTGAAGAGGAAGGAAAGGGTTTAAAAGGGATTATATATATAGCAGAATACTTTGAAATCACTTACAAAAATTAAAATTTCTCACATTTGTCTTTAAACATTTACACAGATCTGAGGTGTTCCAAAGGGGAATTTTATAATCCTGTTCTGTGCTCATTGCATTTAAAAGCAATTAAAACTCTAAAAATGTCCTCAAGAGGCATTAATACTAGGAGAATATTCCATTTCATTAATGGTTATTTGGTTTTTATTAAGGCTTCCTTTATCTTTAGGATACATTTGGTACAATCATGGGATAAATTAATTTGCATTAAATAATCCTATGACTCATCAACATACAGGAGTTCAATGTATACTTAAATATGTTCAATAAAAAGGTGCTACTGATCCTTGTTCCAGTGGTGTTCCTCCTGTTAACTGGCATGTAAAGTGCTTTCTTCTTTCAGCTTTACCTTTTCACCAAGTCATCTTCCTTGTTCAGTGTGCCATAGCATGAACAGCGAGAATCTGGTTGTACTTTGCCTGTCAGTTTTTGTCCTAAGGAAATGTGATGAGAGAGGGAAAAAACAACAACTTTGTGAAGAATTTTAATAAAACAAATTCCCCACCAATCCATCATTTAAACATTCTTTGTTCCAGTAATCTTTGTTTTCACTTGACTGGTTGTAACAATAGCTTGGAAAAACCCTGAAAAATTCTTTGAAAAATCTGTTGGGAACAGGAATAGAAATTAAGCGAACAGTATATTTATTAAATATGACTAGAGCATACTTGTGACTCAATTCTCCTAGGTCATCCCATTATCTGATATCTCATTTAAATAGAGAGAGAAAAAAAGCCCTACTTACCAGGAATATGTCCACAGTCAATAAAAGGAATTTGTAAATGCTCCTCTTTTTTATTTCTTGCAATTATAATCACACCAAGGAAAGATAGGAGACACCTGCAAAATAACAGTGGCACATTATCATTAGAAACAGTTCACTGTATCTGAGATGAGAATTTCTTTCCATGTTTCTTTTTCAAGGACTTCCAAACCCAAGTTGCTGAGTTTATAAAGAAACACTTCTTCCTGGCAGCTCTGTAATTTATTTTGGGCTTCTTTCAGTCTAGTTTTTGCCTCCTGGAGCTTTATTATCAGTTCCAAAGGCTCCACAGCCAAAATTACACTTCCAGCAATATATACCTAATCAGATGCCTGTGGGTGTGAGACCTCAGCATTTGAATCCCTGAGCAAATCTTCACAGAGCATCCAAGCTAGCATTCAAGCATGTGAAATTTCATTAACAACTCAGTCTAGCTGCGGACAATCGACATCTCTGTTGTTTTTCTCCTCTGATTGTGTGTCTCAGGGGCAGGCTGTAAGCCAGGAGCAGTGAAAAACTGCTATGGCTGGACACATCCATCCGCTGTGTCTTGGACACACAACCCCTAACTCCTAGCAGCCAAGTACATGGTTGCTCATCTCCATTTTTTGTGCCTTTTCCAGCAGTCAGACAAGAGAGTGGCTGCGTGCACCTACTCCAGCCCAGCTGCAGAAGATGAAGATGTCTGTAGCTATCAGCCCCATTTATTTGACAGCACTGTGTGCAAGACACCTCCAGCAGTTCTAGGAGATCTTTTAAACATTTTGTGCCCATTAGTATAACTGGCACCTCTCCCAAAAGTTGTTGTGGTGCTGATAGCCAGCAGAAGGTTTCTGCTCTCACAACACCTAGGTCATTCTTCAAAACGTTATTTAGCATGCTCTGAATTTTTCTGCAGGCACACTGTGTCCTTCTTGACACAGGTAGATGAGGGAAAGTTACTGCAGCACTGCCTTCTAGGCAAGCAGCTCATATAATTGCCCATGCCTAGGGGCAGAAATAAAACAGCCAGACACACCAGTGGAAGGTAATATGGGAGGAGATGTCTCACAGCTGAAAAAGCACCCCCTATAATTTGATATTTGGTGGAGAGCAGCGGCTTCTCCTTCCTGCTGTAGGAGCACATGATGCTGGTTTTTCATTCCATCATGAGATTAGTAGTTCACAAGTGTCTCACATTTTTACATATTTGGATTCAAAACCAGGCCTCCAAACTCCCAAAGCACAGACATCAATCTTTCCTTTAATGTTTTTTTTATCCTACTATAATGGCTATTCCATAATACTTTAATAACAAGGCTGGTTTCTTCTTACTGAGAAAAGAAGAGATTCCACAAGGCAATGCTGTTTCAGTACAAACCTTAGTGCAGATTTTAGGCTGATACACTTACCCGAACAGAAACATGAACACGCTCAGTAAAGCTGCACTTTGGAATTCCTGATAAAATATGACCCCTGGAATGTGACAGAAACAAGAATTGCAGATCTTGACTGGCTTCCAAGTGATATGAATTACAGCTGGGAGGGTCAGGAGAAGTGTCATGCTTAAACAGAGCAAAAAAATCCCAAATAAGGTATTAATAGACATTGTGATGTGTTCACTTTATGTCCTATATCCCATAATCTAGGCTTTCTCAAGACGCTGCATAGGACTGGAGAAGATTTAGTCAATCAGGCTGGAACACGTGCTGGGTTAGTAATTGCACAGATGCACGTATCTTTTGCGTTGTCAGCAACAATTTCTGTGCAGGTCAAACTCGAGGTCTTGCTCACGAGCAGCGACATACCAATACAGCTAAGAGGTTCTTCATGGACTTCGTTAAGCTACTCCAGCAGACCATGTGGACATTTTAACTCCAATTGGGAACAGATTTTCAATAACTAACTGTGTCCCTGATGTTTACACCAAGTGCAGGGCTCCAGCAGCCAAGTTTGCCAAATCTTTCTGGCTGAAGGAATCACTAGCTCTTTCTGGTCGCCCCTCTTCCAGGAATTAGCACCTCTGTAGTGGAGGTGACAGAACCAGATGTGTATCTGGATCTCAGCTGCCCCTATTAACAGCCAAGTATATTAGCTTTAAACCACTGATGAGCACAGCTCTGCTTAGAAATGCCAGTGGGACCCAGTGCAGCTGAAGTGTGAGAGTGTCTTCAAAGGCTGTAACTAGGGATGGGGGAATCGTGACACCAGGTACCTTCTACGAGCATCCCAGCAAGATTCAGCAGAGGTTGCTTTTCAAAGCCCTACACTGGTTTAACTAACCTGGTGCAAATGCATGTGTATCCACTCTCAAAGCTATTAAGCCATTCCTGAATAGGTACTTGATCTTATAAGGAGGCACCAGGCCAAATTCCCCATATGGTCACAGGAACACAACCCCCTTTTGGCACAAGTTTCTTCTCGGTCACAAAGTGTAGGTCTCTTCTAACACAGGTGTTGAGGCAATCTGTGAGTGAAGCTAACTCCCCTTCTCATTAATGGCAGCTCTGCATGAGAAACTCCTGCACAGCAATGACAGGAAAGCCCCCAGCGTGTGTTAAAATGAGTCATAAATGTTCTAACAACATGATCATTTTGGCTCATTGCTGATACAGCATCTTAGTTGTCCTCCCAGCTCATGTTCTTACACTGCACACCATTTCCAAGATTTGCAGTCCCTCTTTAACAATGCTGAGTTCAAAGTTCTCACCCAGAATAAAATGTTAAACGCTTAAAAAGTTTTTGTAGTCATTTTATTTCCTTCACTTAACCCAGAATTCCACCTTCTGAAATGGAATATACGCTAACTACTATGAAGCACAGCTGGTTGTCATTTGAGTAGTTTGCCAGGCTGTTAAAATTATTCTACCAGTTCATACAGGGAGGGACTGGTGTGCACATGGTAAATGCATTTACTGGATGTCAGTAGGAGGCTAGGATAAATGCAGGTACTTCTAGTAAGCCAGCAAGGTACAGTGAATCATGCATCATCTATTTTGGAAAGGTTAGAATTTGATTATTTTTATAGAATTATAGAATGATTTGGGTTGGGATGAACCTTAAAGATGATCCAGCTCTAGCACCCTACCATTTATTTTTTTCAGAAGTTGTGAATTTACTTATTTTTTAGAATTTAAACACCTATTACTTAGGAAAAAAATATTTCTGTGAGGACAAATGTGACTGGCTTGGGTTTCTATTCACAGAGTTCCTGTTCTTAAAAACCTGATGTTTAAAAAATCTTTCTGTAGAGGAAGAAGGTGAGAAACAAACCTGAAATGATGGCACTGGTGGTGAAGAACACAAAATTAATGGGGACAACTGCTGTTGCTTCATACAGATGCATTGCTTGATTCAAGAACCTGAAAGATAAACATTTTTGTATCTCATTCCCACAGGACGTTCCTTGCACTTTAAGTCAGGTTAGGCCACTTCTTGTCAGTTTAACAATAAGTGTGACCATTTCTTACCACAAGAGCAAGTAGCCCTGGACAGCATACACATACTGAATTTCTGGTTTTGACTCTGCAGAGTACAAATGAATAGGTGAAAGCAAGAAGGTTGGCATGGATTCTTCTGGCCATAGGCTTTCAATGGACATATTTTTGAAGCATTGCTGGAAAAATTTTGTCTGCGACAGATAAGGGAGGAATGCTAGGGTATTATTGCTTATGATCTGCATTGGTTGTTGGAAGCAGGGCTGCCTGCAAGCAGCCAGGGACAAGTTGCTCTAATTCAAACAGGTTGTGTAAGGGTACATTGGCATCATGGACATGAACATGTGAGTTCTTGTAGGAACTGTTTCACTTTGCTGAAGTCCACATTGCTGCTACTGTTCAATCCAGCTTGGCTGAAACACCTATTTGTATGTTTATGCAATCACACCCAGAAACACTCTGTCCTGCAGGGAAAGTCCAGCAAGGTGGCTTCAAGCTCCTTGGGTTGGAAACTCTGCCCTGCTCTTCAGAAAGGCAACGTGACCTCTCACCAGAACCATGAGCAAGAGGGTGCAGGACCACAGGAGCATGCACTGCACACAGACCTGCAGGACTGAGACACTGGCCATGGAACATGGAGCAGCTTGCACAATCTGCAAAAAGGCAGAGCAATTACCCCACTTGTACAGAGACCACAGCTATCACCAGTCACCCATAGAGTGATGAATCATGAGCTGATTTTGTGGATGCACCTGCAGATATTCTGTTATGTGAATGGTCATTTCAGAGAGAAAAATCAGGAGTCTGCAGACTATATTCAAGCCTGTAAAAAGAACCACACTTGAGCATTTCACTGGTGCAATCTATGTGCACAGTAAAAATCCAAGCTTGGATCTGTTTTAGCCATTAAAATAATTGCGTGGTTATTTTAGCAACTGTTGAACAGTCTCCATGGTGCTTTAAAAATAAAGAAATCCTACATATCCACAGGATAGTCAGGATTTTGAAGTCATTGAAAACACCTCATTATTTTCTCCCATTTGCAACAAACTTGGTCACAGGGACTAAAACAATGATAGCAAAGCTTGGTGTTGGATCCAGGCAATTGTTGCAGCACAGGCTGTTCTCGGCTAATGAATGACAGTCGTATAAAATAAGAGAGAAAACAAATAAAATGAAAAATTTAGTCTGACAGCACTGTCCCTGTTAGTAAATGCATCCAAGAGAGTAGAGAGAAAGGGACACAGCCCAGGGAATTAAATGGGTACATTTCACTTCTGCTTTAATTTTGGCCAGCAAAAGAAAGAAAGAAAAAAATGACAAGATGGAGAGGTTAATTCAGCAGCTTCTTATTTACCAAGCTCTGATTTCCTATTTTAAATGCCCGGAGCTGTTCTCCCAGCGAAGACAAGCTGGATGTAAATCACTTTATAATCTGTTACAGGGGAGTTCCTGAGTCAGCCATGGAGAGTCAGTGCATAATAATGCATGGACTTTCTGATTCCACATGGGAATGGTATGTTCTGCCATGAAAAAGCTGGGTTGGCTTTTCCACCGGAAAATAATCATGTGAGTAACTACTCAGGCTCACACTGGAGCAGTCTAGATGAGATTACTGAAGGCTGCTATCAGCACCAGCAGCAGAGGGACAGGCAGAAAGGGAACAGCCTCTGTTCAGCTGCAAGACATATTTTACCGTGCTGCCACCCCCAGCAATCTGCAAAGGCAGCATGAACCAATAACTCCACAGACCAGAGGCCTGCAGGGGAAACTTGAAAGGTACAGTCATGCAGGACAGCAAAGTGCAACAAGCAGATTTAACAGCGGCAGGGAGAAAGTTGGGGTAAACTCCCTTCTCCTGCCTGACTAGGGCCATAGAGCTGGGGAACAGACATGAAAAATGAGGATAATCATAGTAATTTGATTATTCAGCAATAAAGATTTCTAAAAGTAACCCCCAAATGACTACATAAGCATAAATTTCACTTAGTGTGTTAAGACCTGTGCCAAAACTAGACAAGTAAATTTGGGCAGACCTTGTTGAAGGTGATAATGAGAAGAGGTGGTGTCCATAACAATCAATTATAAACTAAGAAATAAAGTTTAAACAAACAATACAACCAGCTGGAGGCAATTTATGCATCTGTCAAGGCTCTGCCAGAATTTGTTGCCTTAATTTGCAACTTGTATCTGGAATCATTATCAGTACCAAATAAAACTGTCAGATAAAACATGTATGAAGGTTAGTAGGTAAGTAGAATCTCACTTACTTGATTTGGAAAGCACAAGAAGTTGCCATTAAAACACTCATGATATAGAAAACGGAGTAAGTGAGCTGCATTTTCCCCTTCACAGAAAGTGCTATCATGCTGGACACAGCCTTTACAGCAATGACAGTCAGTGATGCTGAAAGGGAAGGGAAGAGATTAGCAGGGCAGGACTCAGATCAGCAGGGAATTCAGTGCATCAGTGAGGGAGGACAAGGATCCAGGTCAGAGCCACAGGACTGATCACTTAAAATAAGATTGAGGAAGGACTTGGGCACCTAAACCATGTGTATGATTTGATAAATGCTTGCTGAGCTACTGTGTAAGCTCAGTGGCCTTAGGTACAAGTACGCTTTGTGTTTGGCCTTTAAGTCTTTTTAGCACACTGGACTCCAAGTTGAAGGTGGTAAAACAGCCTCCACATCTTCCACACATACTTTATTTAGATCCACATACTTTATTTAGCAAATTTGGAGCCATGTTACAGTATTCAGGAGACATGTGAGAGGTCTGGCTATCTGCTCAAAGCAGTTAGGATGCCTCTTTATAGCAGCCTGCAGTGTCACTGGCAGCCTCAAATAACTCATCATCTTCAGGATTTCTCTTGTGAAACAGGAGCTGGACAAAGCTGACTTCTGGGACCACATCCCAAAGCACCTAACTCTCCCCAGGCATTATATATATGAAAAGCAGACAAACAACACAGGGGTCTGCAGTTCATTTCAAGAGCCGGGCTCTTGAGACCATTTACTGGATTTATCCCACAGAAAAAGTATTTCAGTAGTGTATTGTCAATCCATACAATCACTATCCTTGTATCACCACAAATTTCAGACATCAGGCAATGGTTTTTATACATGTCACCAGTTTAGAGAGGTTTTGCAAGAGAATTCTTTCAGAAAAGAGAGGGGCAGAGAGTTTAGCTAAGAGTTACTTTTGATTTCCTTTTGGAGCTCTTGGTTTGTGGAAGCTAACCCAAGAAGTTTGTGATTACTGCAAATGAAATGTAACAAATTCAAAAAACTCTAAAAAATTCAAGAGTCAGGCTGCAGAGATGACCTTTGAAGAAAGGTAATTAACTGTCAGGAGCGCCATCCCCCAGCTGAGATCCAGTTCCACCCTCGTGCGGAGCTGAGGAGTGTTGGATTTCAGTGGTCTGATTCATCCTCCTGTAACATTCAGATTGGCAAGGAGACCTGTGCTGTGCAGAAGGTTCAGGCCAAAGGTTGGGAGAAAAGGAGGGGGAAGAAGAATGAATGCAGGTTTGTAGGTTTGATTGCAAGCATTTTTCTTATAGAAAGTCCAAAAGTTCAGGGGGAGTTTAAGAGTTGCATACATCCTGTGATGATCCTGTTCATCACCACAAAATTCACTGTTTTCATGACAACCTTTCCCCCCAGCACTTCACTTCTTTCTCTGAAATGGAAACAGGTGAAGTGCTTTAACAAACACAGCTGTAAAACTGAGCAGAGGTCAAACACTGGCCTGCAGTGGTGCAAATGCTATGATAGAAAGTCAAAAATACACTCAAGCCCCAACAAGACATCAACATAAAACTGAGATTTGCACTCTAACGCAGGGAAGTTATTATTTTAAAAAAACACTTGCAGGTAAAAATTAGTATTTTGAATTGTCTTGCTAAGGGTAAGGATTTTTTTTGGGGGTGGTTTTTTTTGTGTTTGTTTGTTTGTTTCTGATGAAAGGGCAGTTTCCAGGCCTTAAAATTTTAACAAGACAGAAATGAAAGCACCAGGGTGTTTGGTTGGTTTGTTGGTTTATATTCTTTGAGAAGTGAAATTACCTTTTCATTAAAGTAACTCCAAAACAAGTTTCAAACCCAGGAGTTGTTTTCTCTGTCAGAATGACCTCCCATCAAAGTAGTGTGACAAATTATGTCACGTTCCAGCTGTCAGGACAGAAACCTCTGAAATCCCACTATAATCTGAAATGTTTCCTCCAAACTTATGGTAACTGAGTATATACATGAGGTAAGATAATTCTCACCAAATGAATCTGCAAAGTTGTACTAAGCAAAACTTCATCAGATTTTGTGATCACCTCTGTATTTTCTTGATGGTGAAAGTAGCTTGCATATGCAGTGAAACACAAGGCAGCCCTCTCTGAAAAGAAACCTTTCCACCTTTAATTTACATCTGTATGAACACTCCACCAGGACTCTACCACCTTCCATGAGCACTCTTCTGTGAGCACCCTTCAGCAGGCAGGGCCTTGCAAGGGCAGTGCCTGTGTCACACAGCTGGGAGCAAAGTCACGGACAATTTTTCAGCCTCTCCATCACTTCACTCAGCAGAAAGGTCAGAGACCAACCAGAGTGCTCCACGTGTGGATTTGTGGGGACTGCCAGGCTCCAGGACAGCTGCAGGAACCAGAGTCAGATGCAGTTCTGAGTTTCATGCTCTAGGGAAGTGTCAGTATTTCAGAAGGTCCCGTGAACCAGGATTTGCTTTTTTGTGTCTTTTCTAACAGAGCAGAAACAATGACACATTTTTCCTCAGGTTGCATAAGCTCACACCAACCTCAGCAGCCCCCAGCTGAAGATGTATTTTTGGCTGATTGCAGCCAGAGCAGCAGACTGCAGTCACTGCCTGCCCCGCTGCAGGTTTGCAGCGCCGCTGCCGTCCCGCACTCCATGGGTCCCTGTGCCACCAGGGCTGGCAGGACACGGGGCAGAGGCAGCTGGGCCAGCCACACCACCTGCCCAGCATCCCAGGGCTGCCCACACCACCTGCCCAGCACCCCAGAGCTGGTCACACCACCTGCCCAGCCATCCCAGGGCTGCCCATACCACCTTCCCAGCACCCCAGAGCTGGTCACACCACCTGCCCAGCCATCCCAGGGCTGCCCATACCACCTTCCCAGCACCCCAGAGCTGGTCACACCACCTGCCCAGCCATCCCAGGGCTCCCTCGGGGCAGTGTCACGGTGGGCCTGCCCACAACTGCAGCAGTGATGTGGAGGAACACATCTGGAAATCTTCAGACTTCCAGTTATGCAGGAGGAGGACCTGGACCCGGTCCAGGACTGGCTGGACCTTCACTCAGGAGTGCACAGCGCTCCACACTTCTCATGGCTGTGCTGGAAGCTGCAGAGCAGCTCAGGAGAGCTTTGCCAAAGCTCCAAGGCTCTGTGCTAGGAGCTGGGGGATAGCCACACTCACAATTCCCTCCTCCAAACCAAGAGCAGTTAGACCTAAAGCTCTGGGGGCTCTTCCATCTCTGCCTCATGCAGGGAGCATGGAAATCCTGCAATGCTTCTGCAGAGCTACAGATCCTAATACTCCTAGGGCTGGGAAACCTACATAGGAAGACTGTCCCCAAAAAGTTGCTCTGTTTCCCAGCTGAATAATAAACCACTCAGGATTTTTACCCTGAAGGAAGGGGGTTAATAAAAATCTGTGAGGGTATTTACATTCAGTTAAATCCAATTTCGTACCTGGCAAACTTTAGTAAAATTCTATTTTATCAAAAACCCTCATGGTCATCTCCATTAGAAATGTAGACTGATACATGCAGCCACTGAAACTGCAGAAAAAAAAAAAACCTTTGACTTCAATGGCACCTTTCACTTCAACCAGAGACTTGTGTCCCATGAGGGTTTCAGAGAGAAATGACAAGACAAGGACAGGAGAATTTGTCACATGGGGTGTGAAAATTCTTGATATAACCCTACAAGAATAGGAGCTTTAGAGATGAACTCCTGACATTTCTCAAAATCGATTCAAGTTTAACTTTATTGAAAGATGCTGATAAAATTATCTCCCCTACTTTCCCTGGTTATTGATTGTGGTGACAATGACAGCAAACAAACTGCAGTGGCCCACTGAGTTCTTGTTCTTCTTCAGGAAAGGTGGTAAAATATGAAATGTTGCATATGCAAATAGTCATAGATAATTTAAAGTTGTTGTACAGTCTCAGCACATCACTGCATTTGTTTAGAGTTATTGCAAGGTCTTCAGCTTCTCTGTTTTAGAGAACAGATTTTCACAGCCTGCTCTCCAAAACAAAGTTTTGAATAGTCCACTTTCCCAGGATCAAAACCTAAAGTGTTATTTAAACAAGTTTCAGAATACCATTGCACATAGCATATTAATTTGAGGGTATCTGTAAAAAGAAATGGTCACAACAATAAGCATAGAAACTATGTTTAATAATCAGCTTTACTTTTCAAAAAGAGACCCCAGTAAAAATCATGTGAAATGTTTCAATGATTCTTCTGTAGCACACTGCTTTGAAATGTCTCTAATCTAAACTGTCTGGAGAGATGGAGTGACAAGGAATTATCAAGTAACAGACAGGAACATTAAAGTGAATAATGTGTTCTTACCCAGTAGAGCTACCATCATTAACAAAACCATGATGTGTTTCACAGCCTTTCTTTTGTAAAAATAGAGGAGAATGCAGAATATTAGAATTTCTAAAATCTGAAAATAAAAGAAAAGAAAGTTAGAGCTGTGAAACTATGTAATAAATGCTTCATGCAAAGTCTCACATTCATTTTTGCTGCTCTATATGTTCAAAGCAAAGAATTGCTTTATAAAATGGCTTCTGCTAAAAAATAACCATTGACAGTTGACTGAGCTATCAAACAACTGTTGTAATTTATCTTTCCTGTTATAGTAAAAGTTAACTTTGAGTATTTTTTATATCTTCAGTTTTTGTTTTTTACTTCTATCTATATTTTGTCACTTTGACAAAATACTGTAATATTGAGAATACTTTTTTTTAATGTGAGAGCAAAGTTACCAATATTTATCAGTAAATAATAATATTTACAGAAACTCTGTCTATAATTCCTATGGAGTAAAGTACTTAGCTAAAGAAATAGCAATCTCTCCTTCTAGCTATAGTATTCCACTCACTCTTTGTGATGTGCAAGCTTATTTTTGTTACCCTCTTTGGCTTTCTTACTAAAAACTCCCCTCAAGATTTTGTCGAAATTTTCTGCCATACATCATAAGGAGGAAAGCATTTATTTCATGTGGTAGTTCCCAAATCACAGGTACCTGCCAGGACTTTTCCTTGAAAAGTTGAATGACGCACTAGCAGATCACTCTATTGGACATGTTGGGATGCTGAAGCAGCTCCACCTACACCATGCATGGTCCAGTTTTGCTCCTTCAGTAACATGTGACAGCTAAATGACAGTTCAATTTGCTGACTTCCTGTTCTTATGGCTCTGCAGATTCCCTCAGTGCCTCCTGCATGGGTAGCATGGGTATTTTGCCACCAACACAAAGGGGTTGCCCAAATATCCCTCTGTGCCTAGAGAGAAAAGCCAGTGCAAGGGCCATGAAGCTTCTGTGAAGCCCAGAAGACTTATGAGAGCAGGAGAGATGCACCTCTGCACTAAGGGTAGCCTTAGAGACAGCATGAAGGTGGACAAGTTCATTTGTGCATGTCAGAAAGTAATCAAATGGGGGAAATAAGACAGAAAATTAGATTGTCATCACTACTGAATCTCATTATTGTTATTTTTTGCCAACAAAGCAAATCATAGAAACACTTGTTAATCTCCTTGATTTTGTCACCAGCATACTATTTTATGTTCTATAATGCCACTTCACTCTTAAACCAACAGCCAGCATAAGGCAGCAGTAGACTCAAAAGTACCTGGGTGTTGTGCTGCTGAAATTTCCAAAGAGGCAAGTGAATAGTTACCAGTGATGGTTATATAACGTGAGTAGCCCATTTCTCATTTTGGAGTGTGATTGCAGCAGGAAAGCTGTCAGCTCTGCCCAGTTACTAAAATTCCCTTCCACACTTATACTCTCCCCAATTCAGCACTGTTTAAAAATATTAACAGAGGATGATTATACTTTAATTCAATTTTTAGTTATTTTCATGTGGATCCCTTGCTCTCAAAGACATCCAAGAGACATTTGCATTTCAAAACATGAAGAACACAAATCTGGATTTTATATCACCTTTCTTTAAAAAATGTCAAATATTTATCACAAGATTAGAAATATCAAAACAACAAAGTTGAGGGGGAGAGGGTGTTTGCTTGGTGTTTGTTTGTTTGTTTTTCAAATGTGTTGAATAGAATAAAGCATTTGGCTGTGACTTAATTAAAAACAAAACCAAAACCAAAAACCATTCCTGGATTACCAGGCTAATCCTAATTGAATAATCTTTGCAATCTCTTGTGAAGTGCTGGTCTCATCTTCCTCCAGATTGATGTCCCTCCCCACCAGGCTTGCATCCAGAGATGAAAACTTGGCGACCAGCTGGAAGAAAAGAGGCTTTTGCCTCAGTCTCACAGTAAGTAACTTGGCCAGTCTCTCCAGCTTTATTCAACTGTGCAACACTGGGTAAGTCTAAATCAGGAACCAAGGCACAAGAAATGTCAAGATCTGCAGACAGGTGAGTTCATCTTGGCCTCCCTGTTGAAAACTATGACAGGATTTTGAAGGGACTTGAGAAGAGAAATAAAGGTGGCAGCTTTGCTTTTTGTGCTGCTGCCAAACACGTCTTAGGGCCAGAGGGGAATATCACATTATCAGGCTGCAGCTACAACAGCCACCAGGCTGTTCTGACAGGGAACAATTGGTAACAGAACAGAAGAAACCTGTGCTAAGTAAATATTCCTCACTCAGAAAGGTACCCATGTTAAAAAAGGAGTGCCAGAGATGTCCTAGGTATCCTCTTCCATGACACAACAGTCCATGGGATGGTGTGACTGGGACTGGGCCATGGCACGAGGTAACAGCACTGTGACCTCTGCTTCCCTCACCAGTGCCAACCTGAGCACCAGCCACTCTTCCAGGCCTTTGGTGTGGTTACCAGAGGTTATAGAGAAACCCATGAGACAGCCCTACTGCAGGCAGCTACACCTACACTGATTCATTTTATATCCTCCAGGCAATCACAGCAGGGGAAGCACCATCACCTGCCTGTCACTGAGATTTCAAACTATGCAATAACAATCACGCAAAAACAAGTCAAAGGACAGTCATTGGCTCAGGCTGTTCTATCACAGCAGCTCTGTCATTCCACTCCCTCTTCTACCTCAGTCCAACCTGAGTGGCAGGTAGTGCCAAGCAGCACCAGCTTTGACTGAACCAGGTCATCACAGCTGGCTCTGTCCATCAGCCTTCTGTTGGTCCTCATCATTTCATCATCTCTTCTCTTGCTGAAACTACAGTAAAGCTCCACTGTTATCTCCCCCTGCTTAAAAGCACACCAACCCACCAAGAAGACACATATGAAAGGAAACAGCCAAGCAAAATGATAGAAAGGACACTGGAGATCCTGATGGCAGCTCTGGAAGGGGTGCACAGGTCTGTGTGTGTCACCACCCCACCTCCTGGGGAAACCCCAGAGCAGCCATGGTGCAGGACCAGAGATGGCAGTCCTGTGGCCAAACCTAGGGAGATAAATGATGTTTGCTTTCCAGGGCTGCTGTTAAAGTTTACTCAGCTCTGTCAAGTCTCACATACTAAGATGGAAATCCAAACAATTGGTTCTCAGTGCTGCCCAGCAGCCCGTGGTTCTCTGCTCCCTGGTGACCCACCTACAGGTCATGTCTAATCAGAGGACAAGGGACAGTCTGTGACAATTAAGTGACACTGCAAGCAGAGTCCATGGCTCCTAACAGGGCCTCACACAGCTGGGGTGCCCCAGCTGCTGCCTAAAATTGTCTTCTAAGAACTACCCAGAACAGTCCTTGGTCTTAGTCATCACTGATAGCTGTGGTAGTGTTAAACATGAAGTCCAGGAATGGGAAGGGCATAGATTATATCAGCTTCACATACTCTGTTTAGAGGAAATGAAGGAACTTTACCTGCTTACAACCATCTTTGCTATTACAACAAATCTCTGCTGAGGTCTCCTCAAGCCCACATATCATCAACATTTTTTAATAATCATATTTTCCATGTTTCTAAGCTCTACCAGAAGGCACCAAAACAAAATACCACATTTGCTGCCTCAAATGCTTTTCTGGCATATACAGGATGGTCTTCTAGACACTTCAAAAGAAAAGCAGAAGTGTTTTGAACCTGATTTTGCAGAGATTAAATATTAACAACCCAATTCTTACTATGCTTCTGTTTAGGGAAACCTAAGAGCTTCATCTATGATTTATGTCTTCTGTAG
This sequence comes from Passer domesticus, assembly GCF_036417665.1. NCBI lineage: Eukaryota > Metazoa > Chordata > Aves > Passeriformes > Passeridae > Passer > Passer domesticus. The sequence goes on from NC_087474.1 coordinate 139,400,255, forward strand.
AGATTCCAAGTGCACATAAGGAAAAGAGAAAAAAACAAGCTAGGGTAGTCATTCTTGCTCAGACATAATTCTGCTACTGCAGAGTCTCAGAAGGTGACTCAAAGTTGTCTTGTGGGAATTAGAGGCTCCTTCTCCCGAATATACCAGTGGAGTGCCACATGGGGATGGTTTACCACCCGCAGAGAACATTTTGTACCAATGGAGCTTTGTATTTCTCAGCAGACCACACTTTGGGCTACTTTTAGAAAGATCATTGGACTGTGTTATACTTCTGTACTATCTCCTCATTGTATATTTATTCTGGAAATTCTGCAGCTTCTGCTGTGCTTTTTTATATCTCAACAGCCAACCTGTGCTAGGCATTTTATAACCAATTTTGAAGAGCTTGTTGCCTGCCCAAAGAGAATGTTTACAGCAGGGTTTGTTTGGTCTTCCAGGAGCATACCAGGGTAATCTGGCTGATATCTCAGTCTCTTGTGGAGCCTTTCTCTCGTCCCCTATCTTTGGTCAGAGGAAGCTCAACACAGATGAGCCCACGGAACAGGAGTAACACATAAAGTTTGATATATTTTTGAGTCAAGATTTGCTGTGTATTTGCTCCATCCTTCCCTACCTATGCTATACATGCAGAATGAGATGCTGGCTGAGATAGGGAAAAGAAATAGGAGAAACAAAGTTCAGAGGTTACCTTCTACCTCCTCACAATGACTCCTAAGAAGAATACAGCACACTCTTCCTACACATTCAATTGTATTCTTGAAAACTTTTTCTGAAATTAAGTCAAAAAAGTCCTCAGGTGGAGAAAAGCCTTTTTCCAGGAACCTGTGTTTTCAAGAAAATGTGAATGGTATATCACACAGAAATTTCTCGTGTCACTGAGTGCAGATAGGAAGTTTTCTCTCTCCACCATTTCTACAGAAATGGGTGAATCAACAATTTAAAATCAGTGTCTAAAATGTCAGGCTACTTTATCATCTGTAAGTGGAACTGCATGGTAGAGGGTGATATTCAGTAGAAAAGAAAGAGCATTGATATCCCTATTTTGAACTCCCTCCTCTTACTCTGCTGATTGCATGGACTTCTTGAAGCTCTTGTAGATGCTGAAGCTATCCTTACTGGGTACCCCAAAACTCTTGGGTATTGCCTTCAAAAGCCTCTCTACTGCCTAATTAAAAGTACATGTTGTTGAGTTATACAGCAAATACAATTTTTTCCCCTGAGCTGAATCAGCATATTTCAGGATCTTTTAAGGGGCACAAAAAATTGAAAGAGAGTTTCAAATGCACAGCAAATTGAAAGAGAGGATCACCATTTTTTATGGTAGTATGTAAGTTGTGTTTAATCAGGAGTTAGTGGATAGTTAGATGCATGTAAAATCTGGAAGTTGGCTAAAAGATTAAGGTCCTTAAACTGCCTACTCAGTGGCTTTCTAACTGAGATTCCTACTAAGAAAAGCTTGGGCACTAAGAATCTAACTTGAGGGAGTCCCTATTTTGGGAAATAGTAACTGCTTCTGAAGCTCCTATATTGCATCTTTTACATTCAGTTGGAAGAAAAAATTTTCAGCTTTCTAGAGGAAAAGAGGGACAGAAAATCATCCTACTCACTCTGGTCTTGTTCCTGGTGTTAATTAAATACATTAAAGAAGATGTATGGTGTTTGAAGTTTGTATAAAGATACTTTAATCAAAATGGTATTTTTGTATTTGAATTCTATCTCAGGTTCAGATTAATCTAAGTGGCAGTGAAGTAGGCCACCCCTTCCCATCTCAGCTCCATACAAAGCTCCTTTCAGCCAGGCTTAACAATATGGGAATAAAACAGAGTGATATGAAAGACAAAAAGCACTAGGAACATAGCCTGATTTTTAAAAGCACAATTCCATCACATTCCAGAAAAGCCCTGAAATTTTGATGTACAGGCAGACAAAGTGGCATGAACACAAATATAGGAACTTTAAACAGTACCAATATTTAAGTTTTCCCTCAAGTTCCCCAAATACCAAAATCTTTCCACTCTTAATCTTGCACAATTATGACTTTCCCCCGACATGTAGTTAAAAATAATCTTTTGTTGCCTCATATTTTCAGTTTGGATTCAGTAGGATGATGAGGGACTTTCTCTCCTTTGAAAACCACACAATTTATCTTCAGGAGCAATTTTTCTACCACTAATTCATAATGCTATAAAAAGCCCAGTAAGCCCAGTTTTTCTGATTAAGGGAATAGTATTAACCAGATACTCACTGAATATACCAAAAAAGGCCAGCTCACTAAGTAATTCTGCACCTGTCTTGCTGTGAGTTCTTGAGGTACATTTGGAGTGAATGTAACCAACAAGGATATTCCTGTTATTGTCAGTGCTCCTCCTTTAAAGAAAAGGACAGGTTACTTTGGCAATTCAGTATTTGGTAATCATGGTTATACTTGACTTCCATCTATTTCTAGAAGAAAATTTAAGTCCATTTAAACAGATCTATACTTAGGCAATTGGATTGTCTTGCATTTGTGGTCTTATCTAGTCTGATTTTTATTAAAGACTCAAAGAATTTTGGAAATGTGAAAAAAAGTTGTCAGTAAAGCCACGTGAATTAGGGTTCCAGCTCAACAATGCATTTTCAAATACTGTCAACTCTAAACCCAAGTGTATGACAAAGGAGGATTAATCCTTTGTATTTCTCCCAGGCACAAAGATCATCACACAAACTTAGCCTAAACTGAAAGGACAAGTTTCCTACTAGTGCAGTCAGTTAGATCATTAACCAGTGCAAATAAACATGACTGTCCCAAAGGCAGTGTGGCCACAGAGATCTGCCCCAGCCATCAGCCTGCCCTGGAAGCATCAGATGCAGCACACATGTGCCAGTCAGTGCTCAAGTGAAGCTGTCATAGGGCCAACATTCTGGCTGCTCCCTGTTGTATTTGCAGATCTATGAACTGTTTCATAAAAGGATGATTTGCAATAGACTGTTCAGCCACTAGGCTGCCAGGGCCCCTTTTCAGGTTGAACTTGCATTATTATGCTTTTAATAAAAATCTGCAAGTTCTGCATTGTGGACATCTGCCTGTGACAAACACAGATGTTCATTGAAGTATCAAGATAGAAGTGAGATGATCCTAAGATCATAAACTGTATTGGATTAAGGAAGATATTAGCTAACCAATTTTTCTTCAAGTAATCTTTAAAATTCTTGGTAAACCTATAAATCGGTGTGGAATGCAAGGCTCAGGAATACAAAACAAAGCACATCCGGAGGGCTTTGTTGGCACTGCTATCTCAAACAGCTCCCTTGGAAAAGCAGAACTGTGTTATATTTATGTTCTTGCAAAACCATCACCATATTTCCCATCATACAGCTCATTCTTATGGAATGTAGCAACATTGTTAAATCCATCTTGCAAAGTCAAACTCACAGAAATAAAATAAATCAGCTGAAGGCTAGTTAAAGCAACACACAGTGTTTAAGGCCATAAGGGAAACATGATCAGTGAAGGGAGGGGGGGTTTTGAATTTAGCAGCTGAGCTGGCAAACTTGGATTCCAAACCTAAATAAATCGTATATAGTATTCCTGGAACGATACTGAACAGATCTCTCCAACACATTCATGAGAACAGCTGTCCTCACTACAGTTTGGACAATCAAGCCTAGATGTTAGGAGCCCACAGAAATATCAGGTGCCCTGCATCAGGTGCACTGTCCCAGTTGAGATAGCTTGGTGTAAAGCCCAAACCCTGAAATCTGCTTTTCTCTATTACTGTGCTCAAGGTGGGCAGTTTTGATATGCAAAAAAATCTTGGACACAGATAAAAAGTTGACAGGCTTTTACAGTGAAGACCACATTTCCCAACTGAACACTTGACAATATGATTATTTGTTTTTTGAAGTGATAAAACTACAACCAAAGGGAAGTTATCACTTTAAATTGAGCTTGACTTTTTGTGCAGTAGCTATGCAGTAAGAAAAAAAATCCTTATATCCGTATAAGTAACTCAGTAACTTCCCTGATTTTATTAATTCTGTGTTGTACTCATAAAGATAATACTAAAGACAACCTCAGAGGCAAAAATAGAAAATGAAAATAAATATGAGCAATAAGGGCACATAAGGAATGAGTTATGGTGTAAGACCAGAGGATTTGGGAATACAGTCTTTTCCTCATGCATTGAAGATTTTGTCTCTTTTTATCACTTTTTCCCAATTTTGAAAGTATCTGCCTTGAAACACTTGCTTGGGAAAGTGGGAGTGTGAAGGTGGAGGGCTGCGTGAGAGTTACAGCTTGCTAAGCATATGGCAGCACACATGTCTAAATTAGCAAATGCTTACTTACCCAATATATCAGCAGTCCTCATGGTCTTCTTTAGGAAAAAGACAGAAATAAATGCACTACCTAGAATAGATATATAAAGACCTTTATATATACACATATATTTGTTAGAATATCAAGTGCTACAGCAAAAACGTGCCCTGGGACAAGTTTAAATATACCTTATGGGTGGTGTTGTTGCACCATACCAAAGATATAAACAGCCAGCAGTCCATTTGTGCAAGCCACCAAAACTCAGTTTCTGTAAGATTTCAGATGTATCCAGCAGTGATACGTGGTTGAAAAGATGCAATGCCCCTCTTCTCTCCCATGCAGGGACACTGCTTAAACTGCTCTGATTCAGTCATGTGTGAAAATGTCAGGAAAACTGGGCACTGGTCAACCTTGCTGTTTCACTGCCCATTTGGCTACCAAGTCACTGTATGGACTTGCCCAAGGCAAATTACATCATAGAACAATAAAGTTCTGCTTCTTTAGTCTTCAATTTATTAGAGGCTTATAAGCAAAGTAAAAGCAGTACAGCTGAGAAGAAAAAAGTCACTGCAAGAACATAGTATTTAGTATGATCTAAGTGGTCATGAAGTCTGCAGAAAAATAGGAAGAAAACCCACACATGTACGGGAGCACTGTCTGTGGTCTTTCATAGTGACTTACTCTGAGGGAGGAGAAAGCTGGAAGTGAGTCCTAGAAATGATTTCCTGTTTTCTGGGAAGCACTTTTCTCTTGTTCAGCTCTTGCATCTGACCTGTGCCAGCTCCTAGCCCTGCCTCCTCAGGATGGGCAGCAGTGGGGAGATGAGCAGCAGCAGTGGTTAGGGCAGGTTTTGTGGTTAGCAGCTCAGTGTGGACATGTGCTAGAGAGGAAAGAGAGCTTTGAACCTAGGATGGATGAGACTGGGAGACATGGCTCTATTCCAGCACACAACATCTACCTCTAAAAAGAAGAAAAAGAGGCTGGATAAAAGAGGTGAGTAAAGTCCTCTGTGAGAGGAGCATCAGCAATGTTAGATTCATTCAGAAACCTCAAAGAAAGACTGCTCAGGTGGAGCAGTGAAGGAACACATAGAAGTAGTCATGGGATGCCGCTACCAAGAGCTCTCTACTTCTTTACAACATGGTTTATTCTTGAAATAATGTTTCAACATTTTTACAACTATCTTTGCCTCTTTATCTCTATTGTTCTCATGGAAAACTTAATTCTTGGTTAGCTTGTAGTGTACTCTAGAAAAATCTAGAGAAGTTCATACCAAGAGGTAAACAGAGAACTGGAATTCAGCATCTGGCCTCTGCTTTCCAGGCAGTAGAAAATCAGATTGAGCAGAAGTCATAAAATTAAACTGTAGCAAGAGTGATGGGGATCTGTGCAAACATGTAAGCGCAATAAAATGATCTTCAACTGAAAATGCCACATTGAAATTAGGTTGCCTGATTTGGTTTTCTTTATTCGATTTTTCAGTGATGGCATTGCTGGAGTGAAGACACTGATGGTATCCAGGCAACACTGGTAATAGCAGAGCTATGTAGGTTTAGAAAAAAAGGGACAAAAACCGGCAAAGAAGCAGCAGCATCCAAGATAGTGCAGGAATTAATTACTGCTTTGTCTCCCTGCTCTCACAGCTTTTACAAATCCCACCTCAAACCACTCACCTAGATAGTCTCTGTCACAGCAAAGAGCTGCTGCTTAAAGGACTGATACCGCAGTGATTTTTTTTGCTTTTCTTTTTGCTTGTTTGTTTGTTTCTTTGTTTGTTTGTTTTGAGTACTCCATGTCTGGAATCTCTGCCTTCAGCAGAGGTCTAGTAAATGCAGTTCCACTGTTGGCATCCAATTTCGGGTAAGATGAGTTATGCCCAAATGTCAGCTTAGGGGGATCACAACCTCTGAGGCTGGCAGTGGGCACAAGGAGGTGCTGGAATGCAGCCAGACAATGAGACTTGTCCCTCTGCTTTAATAATGCATTCAAATGCAGCAAGCCCTGTCTCCAGAGATAGCTGCTATTGCACCAGAGATCATGAGCTTAACAGAATCTATGTATAATTAATACTCTATGATGTAGAGAATATGTAGAGGAATCTAAAAATAGGAGAGATTTTAAGAACACATATTAGACCATCTGGGAGTAGAGAAAAAGCTGCAGTAGGAAGGGAGGTACAACACCAAGATGAATGAGACTCAGGAGATACCCTGAACACAAAACACAACTGTCTCTGGGGTAAGCTGCCAGTGCTGCAGTTCCATTCAAGTGAAGAAGAAAAGGAAATGGGGTAAATAAAAGAGAATAAGCACAGAACAGTTGCACAGACCTGATGAGATGCTAGAAGACATACATGACTGATCAGAAGCCTCGCAAACTCTGGCTGTTACCTCCAGAATTAAACTTTAAGCAAGTTTTGGTAGCATGGCCAAGAGAACATGATATTTTAATTTTACTTTTGTTAGTTTTCTGCGGTCTAAGCTCCCAGGTTTGACCTTGAGGTAGTCTTCCATATTCTTCAATTTTCAAGGTGGCTTGAATCAGATTAAAGCAAAGAATCCAAGAGCTTATTGCCTTGTTGCAGATGAGTCAGGGAGGAGGAGTATGAAGGGAGCCCTGGGAATGCAGGGAATGCAGGAGCCCTGGGAATGCAGGAGTCCTGGGAGTGGTGTTTGCCAGTTTTGCCTTCTGCTGGCTCTGCAGCCTTTTCTGGCCGGTGAGACAAATGTCAGATATCAAAGTGTCCCCCAGGAGCCCAGTGAGACATCCACAGCACTCCCAGCGCTCTGCTCCTCCTCCTTAGCTCCTGTGTGCTCCCACTTACACCCCTGGGTGCCCTCAGTGGCTCAGGACATGAACTCCTCCCCAAGAGGCAGTTTAAGGCACTTTGCCAAAGGGCCAGCACGCGCTCTCTGCTCTCCCCTCTGCTGGGTGACCTCCAGGCTGATGCTGCTTTGAGCAGGAGGTTGGGTTAGGCACCTCCTGAGGTTCCTTCTAACCTGAGCTCTCCTAGGACTCGTGGACTCTTTGCAGGAGAGTGAGTGGGCATCCAGAGGATGATAACTAGGCCCACCAGATATATGAATATAAACACTTAGTGTATCCCAAATTCAGTTCTTAAATGCAGACCTGCTGAAACTCCCCAGACTCTCCTCTACTTTCCTACCCTCCCTCTGATCACAGGTGAGGTGTCTTGCATCTTCCCACCTCTCCTCCTCTCTACCAGTGATGTTATACCCCCATACTTTCCTCCTAGCCCACTTCCCCTTGATTTCACCCCATCACCACAGTGTAAATTTAATTCCCTACCACTCAGCCCAAATTTTTCATTTCCCATGCCAGAGTTCTTTGCTCTTCCTCCACAGAAAGTGTGCTTCCTCCTCCTCCACCATTATACTGATGTGAGAAGTAAACTATTGAACATTCTGTGAGTGAATAGACTGCGGAACTTGGGTAATTGCTGTGCTAAATAGTATGAATACATCTTTGCAATGTTTTTTTTGTTTGTTTTCTTTTTTTAAAAAGACAGTTATAAAGATTGAGATCTGTGTCAAGATGAGGAATAGTTTTCTTCTTGTTGGTTTGGGGTTTTGGTGGGTTTTTTTGTTTTGTTTTGGGGTTTTGGGTTTTTTTGGGGTTTTTTGGGGGGGTTTTTTGGGTTTTTTGTGGTTTTTTTTGTTTTTGTTTTTGTTTGGTTTTGTTTTGTTTTTTTCTTTTGATTTTGATTGGCTAGCAATAGAATAAAACAATACAGAAACACAGACAAAAAATCATGTCAAAGCTGGCAGTAGCTCAGGAGCAAAACAAGCAATTTATCATTGTTCTGAAGCCTTGCTGGTTTTGAACCACTGTCTCTGGGAATGCAACACATGGACAACACTAGGCCTGGATTATCAGCCTTCAAGTCATCAAGGCAAAGCCTGGTCATCTGAGAAGACTTGTGTACTTTTTGGGTGAATCAGAATAATTTTTTAGCTTTTTCACTAATTATTAAGGTAAAACTTCCAAAAGTAGGCAGAGATGTCACTTCCATTCCCAGTGACAATGGTAGACTGCTAGATGAAGAGAAGGGCTGAAAATCTGTGAGATGATCTGTTAAGCATTGAACATCACAGAACCAGCACATCCTAGGGTAATTCTTGGGTTTGTTTCATGCCTTGATTGCATGCTTATATTAATACCCATAGTTTGAGAAATAAATAGGTACTGTAAAATATTTGTATCTATACTACAGAGCCTTTGTTAATGCTCCTGAAACTAAAATCGAAAATATGATTTGACACTACATCAAAATCATGATAAATAAAAACTGTTGGGTGGAAAAAGGGAAAAAGGGTTTGTTCAGGAGCAGATAATTGTTATCTAAGAATCTTCATCTTTTCATACATCAGAATAAACCAGGCTGGTTTACATTCATTATTGAATGAATATATTAATTATATATTGAATGAATGTATATTCATTGCAGCATGTGAACTTCAATGTAAATTGAAAAAAATGACAAAAAAACTTGAGGTTTTTTTGTGGTATGCAATTAAGCGACTTGAGGAAGGGCTGTAATGGTGCTACACATAGCTCAGGCAGCTGCTCGTTCTCTTAGGAGAGTGATCATTTACAATTATCTCCATATGTAGGCTTTCTCCAGCACAAATAGAAATAAAGAGTTGTGTGATGTGTGGGTTCTGCCACTAGCAGACAATGAATTGTGAGAATCCAGCTCACAAAATAACTCCTCTGCTTCCTAGACATGAAAGCTGCAGTTAGGATAGGGTTTTGTTTGTTTCTTTAAGAAAGGGATAATACACAACAGGAGGAAAAGATAGAAAATACATACTGATTCATTGCTTGTGTTCTGTGTATTTTGTCCAATCCAGCTATAAAAAACTCAAGTGAGTGTGCATGATTTATTTTTCCTGTCCAAAACTATTTCACTACAATTCACTATTAAGTTGTTTTCCTAATACTCAAGTAATTTATGAATATGATCTTTTTACTTCTTGTTTTTACCGTATAATCTTACACTAAATAGTTTTTATAACAACTGCTCATAACTTCAAATATTATTATATTATTTCTTTTCCTCTTTTCAATTTCTGGATGAGCTTTATGCACTATTTAAATTATTAGTTCTCTCCTTATAAATGCCAAGACTGCTTGCATTACTATCTTCTCCAACAGTTTAAAAAAAATCCACAAAATTTCATATTTGCTTGAAATGTTAATTCTCTTAAGCTTAACAGATTCAGTCAGGTAAAGGCAATTAAACTCACCCATGCAGAAGAACACTTCACCAGAGGTCTGGATGAAATACCAAGGGAAGAGAACTAGGTATGATTCAAAGACTATTGCACCTCCGCAGTTTGTGCAACAATATTTCACTGTGAGACCAGGAACTTACTCCGTTTTATACAACTTAAGGCTGTGCTTCCATCTAATCAAGCAGATGAAGTTCACCCAGCTGATTTTGCCCTACATCAGTTGAGCAGCGCTCATGTTATGAGGATGCAGTTGGTGGCAGTCACATTCCAAGATGTGGCCTCAGAGTATGCTTTGTATGAACAGCCCCTCAGCCCATCTTCCAAGCTGAAGTGATTCAGGACCCTCCCAGTACTGAAAACGCGAAGATGCTTCAATCCACCCCCAAACACAAGCTATTGTAATCTGCCACAGAGTCAGGAAAGTCTGGAGAGATGATGAGTTACACAGTGCATTTAATTGCTGCAGCTCAAATGACACCTGGGAACAAATTCATTACATCTAATTGACTTCTAAAACCTATTCTTGGTTTATATGATGGAGATTAATGTTCCACTGAATACAAAGAAAGACATTATAGATACCTCTTGACAGCTGTCTTGCACACTGAACCTGTAATATTTCTAACATGATCAAAGATTAGTACTGGAAAAGTGGTGAACAAAACATGAAATATTTTCCCCATCTGAGAAACTGCTCAAAGGAGAGATCATTAAGGTGAGCTTAATTCTGGAACGTGGATTATAGGACATACGCACTGCAGACAGAAGGAAAAACCCTGAATATCCTTTTTTTACTTTTCCTAGACAAGTACAAATCAAGTATTTTAAAAAATAGTTTAGTGAATGTTTCTTAGATATCATTAGTAACAGAGTCCTCAGAATTCCAAGTTCTTGGGCCACAAAGATGTTACATTACAGTGAGTGGGAGAAATCCATTTCTACAAGAGTATCTGAGAATCTTCCTAAAGTACCTCAGGAAAATAACTTTCCTAAGACTGAAGCCCCCACTGCTGCTTACAAGGAGCATATAAAAATGCAAAGGGATCTTAACAATGTCAGGCTAGGTGAGGCAAGTGTAAAACAATTCCCCATAGAATGATGAACACTGCAGAAGAAATGGTCTCCAATGCCACTGACCTTTCCTCACCTTTTCCATCCCCAAGTCATTCCTGCAGGCAAAAGCAAGATGATGAGCTAAAAACCACTGCAACCTAAAATGACCCAAAACATGAGTTTTACTTTTTAAGTATAGAAAGTTTCTTAATGATCACATCAAACATGTATCACTCCTCCACTTTTAAATTAAAAATTTACTAATTTCTCCTCTTGAAGAAAAAAACTGTTGTCTTCTCAAACTATTTAAAACTCTGAACAGATGTGGAGCTTGCATCATTGCAAACACACACAGAAATACTTCCACTGTATAAGAAGAAAAATATATTGTTTTTCTAGCTTAATTCTAAAAAAAAATTTAAAAAAAAAATCTCTTGGTGCCATGCCAATTTATGATCTTTGGTGCTATATTCTTTTTAAAACAAGACACTGGAACAATCCAGCTCAATAGAAAGAGGCACAAAGTTTTCACTATTTAATTGATACCGGGTTAAGTGCAAAATCCAGTTGGATGTAGTTAGATGTGGTAGCAGAGATAATAGATGCTGGCTCCATCTATTTTAAGAAGCTTCCTGTCTCAGAAGTCTGGAGATATATGATGGGTACAGCCCAACTCCATTCTGGGCAGAGACTCCAGTCTGGCTTATCCTCCTCCAAACCCTGGTTTCCAAGCAAAGGAAACTCTTCTTGTAAACTCAGAGTCATGGAGACCTGCAGAGACTCCCCCTGATGCCTGGGCACAGTGCAGAGCACATTTCTCCTCAGCACACCACATGTACTTCATTTCCAATGTCAGAGAGAGTCAGCCCCTGCCATATGGGACATGGTGACACGGAATTTGGGAACAAAGTGCTTCTCAGAGGTTGGACTTAGGGTTCAGGTATGCATTTGGAGTTTGTTATCAAGTACTTAATTTGTTCATTAAAAAGAATTTATGAAAGACATTCAACAATACCTCAAAAAACCCTGTAAGCTATACTCTGCAAAGGCCACCCTCCACCACTCTAAAAGTGGTCACCACTTAATGAGAAAACTGTTTCTTGATCTTTTATATTGGAAAACCTGCTGCCTAAACTACCTTTGGTGCAGCTGTTAGCAGATGATGCACACGTGACTTGGGCAGTTTGTCATTGCCCTAAATGATGAACTCTTTTGAAATTGAAAGGATGCTCTCTCTCTGGCTTTAATTTCAGAAGACATGAAAGTATCTTGTAATAGGAAGTGTTACTGGGAAGTTATTGCTGTAATTGGCTGTCTGCACAATTTTTACTTGCTCTTCCTTAAGGGAATGTTTGCTAGACTAAATAAAATTTCAGATATTTCTATTGTTTGGGCTATGAAATGGATACTGTCAGCTGATTTATGGGAATGGAATATAAGATATTAAAGTGCTTTCTGGGATGTTCCAGAATAAGCATTCTGGGACAGTTTAAAAAAAAGTGGATGAGAATTTTGGTAAGACATAACAGTTAGAAAAATGGTTTCTTGGCATTTGTTGTAAGTAAGGGAAGTGGAGAATGAAGGAATCACCAGATGCAACATTTTTTCACATTTTGCAAAAACAAAGAAGGAATCTGATTGGAAAAAAATCAACCTTAAATGTGTTCTCATATTTTTCAGTTTAATAAATATTGGGATTTTTCTTCCTACTCACTGCTTTTTGCTTTTTATTTCTAATTTTCTATATTTGCATTGTATTCAGTTAGGACAACAAATTATATTAGCCAATGTTCTTGGATGTTCAGCGATGTCTGACAATGCCTGCAATTGGTACAGATACTGCCACCAAAATCATACTGGGATATGTCATATTAATTTACATTTTCATCTCAGGAAATATGTCATTCATTTCTTTGAGAACTCTTTCCTACTATGATGAACTAACATGGCTTTAAATCTGAAATTCTGCAATAGTTTAAAGGTTACAGTAAATTGTCTGCAGTTTCCTTCTCCCTCTCCCTCTCCTAAATTGCACCTATATATTGTTAGCTGCTTCCTTCCACTACAGCTAGGCAATGCACTGGGAAAGTATTTCATCTTTTCTACCTTCCCATGGAGAATCACTCACTGCAATGTCACTTCCAAGCATGCAAGTGGTAGCTGGAGACAATGAAATGTTACCCCTTGCCAATAGCAAGTAAATGAGGCCCAGAATATTGAGAACTGCTGGGATCTCTCAGTCCTGGATGTTTCAGCTGTGGATGTGAAGTAACCAGGTTAAGGGATGTAGCTGCACCCTCTGTTCCTGTTTTTACAGCTTCTGTGCAATATTGCCCTGTCTACCCTGCTTTACATAGCACAACATAAAGACATACTTTCAAATGTGTGTTGCTTTGTAAAAAAAACCAGACATCTCATACCTGAGCACCTTAATAACAAAAACCCCCACATGAAGTAAAGAGTAAAATCATGTCACTTAAGCTAAAGTCCAATTACTCTGAACATAAAGGAACAAATGAACATGTTTAATAATGCCCATAAATATACTAAACATTTTGGAAATTTCTAGGCCCTTTTTGTCACACACTACGGGGTGTCAAGCAAGTTTGCCCACATCAACATGAATCATGGTGATGGGAAGGGAACAGGCAGAAGAAACCACTTGGCATGATGGTAACACAGAAAATATGTTGTAGGTACTTGGGACCAGAGCACAACTCTTGCATTCAGCAGGATGCCAGTCCCCCTCTTTAGGGGCTTGCAGAGTTGGCAACACTTACAGCATTGAGCAGGAGCTAGCAGAGCACAGAGTAACACAAAAGACAAAATCAAGGAAAAAGAAATATATTAGAAGAGTCTTTGATTTAAGTAGACAGTTTTTGTCAAACTGTCAGCTCATGTAATTATATGAATAATTTCTTTTCAAACCACGACATTAACATTTTCCTCTTGTGTTCCTGCTGCAGTTTCTGTGGTATTATTCCTCTAGCCAGAAGCAAGCATCTGATTAAAGCACATACCTGAGCAAGAAATGGCAAATTGTCTCACCTATAACAGAAACACATCCCAGTGGAGCGACCAGAGCAATGGGGGCGAGTCCATAGGCTGTGAAGTTGCCCAGCTCTGCAAGGCCCAGCAGGGCAATCCCACTCCACCACAGCTTGCTCCTGTAGCAGGGCTTCGGCTCTGCTTGGCAAACCCGTCGCAGATGAGCGCATTTCTAGAAAATTAATTATTAGGAACAGGCATGAATAGAAAGACTTCCATTGTGTTATGTCTGACAAAAGTGGCATAATTACGGGGGCTGTCAACTTCAAATTCCAGGTGTATTGAGGTTTTCTTTTTAAGCATGACTTTGAGCTTGTTGTTGCAGAGCTTTGTGTTAACTCGGTGCTGCTTCAGATGTGCTTTCTTAGCTGTGGTGGAAAGGGCTGAAAAATGAGGCCTCTGAATAAAGCTGAAAAATGCTAAGTGAACACTAGCTAGTGCTTCCCAGCTATCACTGCACACAGCTGCTCCTGTCTCAAAGCAAAGCTCAGCAGTTGTGCTCTGAATCTGGAAACACTCAAAGGCAGGAGACGGGGCAGAATCAGAACTGTGGCAACAAACTGGGACAGAGGGAACAGACAACAGGGTGTTCCTGTCTGTGAAACCTATCCTCACCACAAATATACCTTCAAAATGAAAAAGACAGCACTTACTCACATCTTCTGTAGGGAGGACTCTAAATTATTAAATAAAATTTATGATTTGGCTACAGTCTCCTGTTTGACCTCAGAAGGAGATCATAAGTAAAGCATTGTTTTCTAAAGAAATAACAGTTGGCACAGGTGTCATATACACTCAAGTAATACTTCATCAACACTTCCTGTTGCATGAAGAAGGTATCATTGGCACAAGTTGTAATTGTTTTTTCTCTGGCTGTACAGCAAGAACATGTATGTAGCAAGACAATGTCTTTGATCACACTGATCTTCTGAAACAGAGTCCATACAGCCTCCATCAAGAAAGGGTCATAACTGGGAATGATGCAATGTTTACCAAATTAATTCTGCAGATTATATTTTCCTTTCTCAAATAACTCTCCAGCCTCTCTGCACATGGGTCAAAAAAGGTGGAACTCAAATGATACAGTTATTACAGTATAAATGGTAGTAAAAGAAATCTTTTTCTCCATCACTTGATATTTGATTTTAGAAGTCTCCCTGCAGAGCCTGGGGAGGTTGTAAAGGATTTTCCTCATTCTCCCCTCCCTCTCTGTAGGCTACTTCACAGAACATGGGACAAACAGCATATGCCTGTAACAGCCCATAATCTTAGTCAATGCTCTTGTTGAGAAGATGTAGCACATTATTGCAGCTTCGTGCTGTGGAACATGTTCAGGAGGATGAAAGTCTAGGAGGAAGTTTAGCCCTCCAAGAAGAAAAAAGAGTAAAAGAAAATCAAACTTGAGCCACCCATCCAAAATGGATTTTCCATTTTTATAAACAAAGAAACAAAAAAAAAAGGCCCAATGAAGATACAAATTAAATTAATAGTAAATAATATTCAAATTATTATTCAAGAATCCAAGTTTCTCCCAAAAATTAAATAGGACAAATTTTTAACTGAATCCTGAGATGTATTTTCACCCCAGATTCTTGTAGGATTAACTTTTGAAGGCACAGTGAGTTTGAAAAGATGTGCAGCAAACACAGGAAGGTGAGCTCAGCAACTCCCCTACAGCCTTCTTTCTCCAGATGTCTGTCTTCTTTGCACAGTGATGTGTGCAAATGGTATTTAGGTGGAGGTTGTTTATAACTCAGCTGAAATACATTGCAAATGATAAGCTGTTCTTTAGTAGACAACCTGCTAGAGGGAAGAGAAGCAGGATAATGGACCACATGGTCAGAAGGGGACAGAACAAAGAAAAATTTTGGCCTGTCCAGTTAATAGGATGTGAAAATAAATGTTGAGATCTAGGGAAAGTCATTATTCATATTTAGAAGATATTGTTACTAAATGGAGAAAGACCTAATTTAAAGGATAAAAAAATCAGTTTAAATTTTCTCTCAAATGGCAGTGAGAGCCATTGGGTTTCCCTAATCAGCATTTAAAAAGCTGATAGTCCAAATCCAGCTATGGTTACAAGTCAATGGAAGTCTGCTTGTATGCCTTGGTACATCCCCTTGCAAAGTATCTACTTTGGCACCCAGTACCCTCAGCAGACAAAGATATGAAATCTGAACAATCTCATTATTACGGCCAGACTGAAATTTCCACTTCACCTCTTCTTCACTTCATCTTTACCTCTCTATTTCAACTTCAGAGGTTTTCCCAGAGCCTGTCCTAGCACTGTCACCACCCATTGGAACTCATGTTGGAAAGGCAGCAGTCATCTCAACTTGGCTACCTCCTCTGGCTAAATAGGTTTCTCTCTATGGGATTCTCCAGCTAATGATGTTTAAATAGAAGGGAATCACTGAAGAAACTTCTAACTTTAATAAATTGGGTTGCTATGAACAGAAACTTTCATATTCCACGACTTTCTATTTCATCCTTTACAGAAAAAGCAGGAAGTAGCTTTATATGTGACCTGTACAACTTCTAAAATACTAGCTAGCAAAAATACTTCTTCTGGACAATTTACACAACAATGTCTTCTGTGCTTTAAAAACTTTTGTTAGAAGACCTCAAAATACAATGAAGCCTACAAGATACAGATTATAATGAAAACATTAACTTTCTACTATGTATTCTAATTACTAAAATGGAAAGGATTTTATAATTGACATCCTACAATGCTTTACCACAGTTCTGAGGACAACACCTTCCTTTATTTTTATTATTTAAATAGTGTTTACTCAGGTTATTTTATCTTAATTGCAGAAGAAGAACTAAATTGGCCAAAGTTGATTTGAGGTCCAATATTGTAAAAACCTTTATGTCTGTATGCATTTGTGGAGCAGGTCCTCAGGGAGCTGACTCAGAAAGACGTCCTCCTTGATCTGCTGCTTGTCAGCTCTCGTGAGTGACGCGGTGACTGGCGCCGTCTTGGCCACAGAGACCACAAAATGCTCAAGCTTAAAATCTTTGTTGACAGGAGGAAAAGTGCAGCAAAACCTCAACTCTGGACATGAGGAGAGTAGACTTCAGGCTGCTCAGGGACCTATTTAGAAAAGTCCTCTGGGAAATGTTTCAGTAGTACTGGGGTCTGTCAGTGCTGGTCACTTTTTAAACATCACCTCCTAAGGGCACAGGAGCAGCAATTCAGAAGCCAAGCAGAAGGCTGGCTTGGTGAACAGGGATCTTCTTTTGGGTCTAAGGCAAAAAAGGAAGGTGTGTGCCCAGTGGAAGCAAGGTCAAGTGACCTGGAAGAATACAGAGATGCAGCTTGCCACTACAGGGAGAAAATTCATGTGGCCAAAGCTCAACTTGAAGAGTGACACAAATGTGGAGGACAATAAAAATATACCTTTCAGATATATAATATCAAAAGGCAGCATAGAGATAACATCAGGCTGTTACAGGATGAGGATGGGCACCTCACAAACAGGGACATGGACAAGGCAGGGGTGTTTAATGCATTCTTTGCCTCTGTCTTCAACACAGATGATGGACCAAGGGGGGCTCAGTGCTCGGAGCTGGAGGACCACAGCTGTGAGAATGATCAAATCCCAGCTGACCCTGAACTTGTGCAGGATCTACTCCTCCAGCTGGATCCCTACAAATCCATAGGGCGTGATGGGATTCATCCAAGAATCCTCAAAGAACTAGATGATGTCATCGCAAAACCTCTCTTGATGATTTTTGAACTGGGAATCTAGAGAGGTCTCAGCTGACTGGAAGCTGGTGAACATTGGCCCAACTTACAAGAAGGGCAAGCAGGAGAACCCTGAAAAATTCCTGTCAGTCAGACAAGAATCAGAATTAAGACCTGTCAGTCTCAATCCAGTGCCAGGACAATCATGGAAAAGATTCTGGGAGGTATTGAAAAATACCTCGACGTCAACGCAGTCATTGGTCACAGCCAGCACAGCTTCATCAGGAGAAAGTTCTGCTTATCAAACCTGGTTTCCTTCTGTAACAGGGTAACCCACATAGCTGATCTAGGAAAGCCAGTTAATGTAATCTTTTTAGACTTCAGCAAAGCTTTTGACACTGTCTCTTCTAGTGTCCTCCCTTACTCCCAGGTTCAGTGGGACCATGAGTGACTCATAGCTGGTATTTCTTTCTGGCAGATTAAAAGGAGTAGGAGGAGTTATGAATATTTCTTCTATTTCTGTATGACAATCACAGCACAGAACAGGCTGAGAGCTCCCAACAACTCCCAAATCCCAGCAACTATACCAAGGCACTGCTAGATTACAGTTAATGAAAGAGTGAAGGTTTATTAAATGCAACAAAAGTTGCATTTTGAACTTCATCAGAACCAAACAGCAATGTAAGTACTTGCTCAATATAAACAACACTGAATAAAGAGAAACAATATCATACCTGTATATTCAAAGAGATACTGATGAGAAAATTTGAAGCAGCAGCAAGTAAAACTCCATACAGCTGAGTCTGCAAATCACAAAGCAAAGAAATACAAAAATACTTATTAGTTTAAGAAGAGCAACATAATGCTGGTTTTCTGATAGCATGTTATGACTCAATCGAAACCAAATTATTGTACTTCTCAGGCACTGATTTCATGCTGCAGTGAGTAAAGTGATAAGAAATACTTCTGCATAGTTGACTAGGGCTTAAGTAATAAACAAGTGGGAATGGAAAGGCATGATAGTTTTGCTGTCCTTCAGTAGAACACCTTAAATCTCATGAAAGACAAAACCAGGCAGTTGAAAACCAAAGACAGGGGGTTCCCCCCCCACCGAAGAGGACCTAGTTTTACATTATCCAGAAGGAAAACCATCAGCAATCAACCATTCCTATTGGAACACAATTATCTTATGTGTTAACATATCCACTATTTGACAGGGCAGCCGGGAACATAGGTCTCCTGAAAGTTTCTATAATGTATTGTGTTATTTCATTAAATAACTTTCTAATCAGACTGTCTAAATTTCAGTAAGATTTGCAAGCTTTCTATGAAGCCAAGAAATTAAAAACACTCAAGCAGGATTCATTATTTTGGAAAGAAATCATTTAAAGATGCCATTTCAGCGAGGTCAAACAACATGTACTTGATAGAGCTCCCTGTCCACTGTCAAAATGTTCTAACACATTGCAAGCCATCCTAAGTGTATTAAAAACCCATTCAAGGTCACTTCTGTAGTGCTGTGAGGAGCCCCATTAGCTTGTAGAGAAGACAAACATACCATCAGTTTTTATAAACAAGGTCATGGTAATATAACCCAGCATAACAACTCTTTCCAGGCTGTAAAGCAGCATCCAACTCTATGCTTACAGCCTCATGTTTCATCATACTTACCCAAGAAGGTCCCTGGGCAGCTCTGAACAGGCAGTGCCTACCAGCCACAGAGACTGCTACCCCTCAACATTTATAAAGAGCAACATGTTGTCTCAAAAGCACTTGGAGGGAGGATTGATGTTGTGGCTAGATAGTTCCCAGACTAAGCAAAGGCATCCCCAAAAGTGTGAAGAAACAACAGCCTTATTACAAACCAAATGTAATATTTAAGCCAAGAAGCAGAATCCAACTGTTTCCAGCCCCTCTGTTTCTGTAGCGGCAGGAGAAGCAGACAACAGAACTGCTGTGAGAGAAATGCTTGGCTGCCTGCCAGGTGTCACCAAGACATGACTGATGGGCCCAAAGGGATTCAGAGACAAGAGAGCAGGAAGTGAGAGGGCTCCCTCTGCTAACTATTGCAGCATCAGTGCCACAGCTTGTGTAAGAGAAGCTTCCAGTGAGAAGCATTACTCAAGGTTTTAGCCCATAGCCTCTGGTGCTTGGCCACTGGAGGTCCTTCCTCTCTTGCATCCTCTCCCTGGGATCCTGCAGTGGGATCCAGCAGCATGTTCTGGGCTCTCACACACACACACACAGTGTTTTGCATGCTCTGGGAGCACACCCCACTGGAGCCAGTGCGTGATGTGACACCCCAGCACAGACGTTCCTGCAGAGATCAGCACTCACTGTTACAGGGACACAGCAGCCTCCTCCCACTCTGGGGAAGTGCTGTCACAGGGACACCACCCAGGCCTTGCAGAAGCAGAGGGAATGTGTTTTCTTTCCTTATGCCTTGATGCTGTAGCATCAAATCCTGAGCACTGATCTTGCCCAGAGTTTGACCACTTCATCCTGCCCACACAGCAGCTTCAAAAAACACCAACTAAATCAAAACTGTTTTCTTGCTTCTGAAGACTTGTACTTCTGAAATGACAACATGCTCCCTTGTGAGGAGGTGGAGAAGTGGCCTTGTCAGCCTTGTCGTGAAGTGTTTAAGAAAAAGGAGACAGAAGGGAATAGAAAACAGAAACTGCCCCCTCATTTACCCCATCATTTTATTGCACTTACATTAGTAATTGTAACAAATCCCCACCACTCCCAGCAGAGAACTCAGTTTCTCTGTGGCTCTTGTTGTTCCAGAGGCTGATCCTGTCATTATGGTTGCATCTCTGGATGCAATTCCTTGCAGGTCCTTCCTCACAGTTTTCAGCTGGGGATCACAAACCTTGCACAGGACTCAGTAGGCAACCAGCACACCAGGGAGGAAACACCACTGATCTTAAGCCAGACCACAGGAGGGTCTCCATCCAGCTCTTGAATTCAGCTGGTGAGCAGAGGATGAGGTCATGTGTTCCACTGGTCATCTAAAATAATGTGCTAAATCAGATCCATGTGTGGGTACTGCTGATGACCTGAGTGTGTGCCTCAGAGGCTGTGAATCAAATCTCCAGCAGTGGGTTTTCCAGTGCCCTGCATCATGGGTGTCCTCCCCAGAACAGCAACTGCTTTTGCACCACAGTGGTTGCTTCTCCAGGTACCTGTGAGCTTGGCTCAGATATCACTGTGGGACACATAAGATTTCTATCACAAGGACCAGCCTGAGTCTGAACAGAAACAATCTTACAAAGGTCAATTCTCTTCTTGGAGAAGCACAGAATGGTTTGGGTTGGAAGGGAGCTTAAATTCCAACCTCTCTGCCATGGGCAAGGACACCTTGTACCATGCTGGTCAAAGCCCCATCCAACCTTGAACATTTCCAGGAATGGGGCATCCACAATTTCTCTTTGCAAACTGTTCCAGTGCCTCACCATCCTCATCGTGAAAAGCTTCTTCCTCATATCTAGTCTAAATCTACCATCTTTCAGCTTAAAATCCTCATGCTGTGACACCCTTCTGTGCCTAACTTAAGCAGCCTCCTGGTCTGCACCCAAGAAAAAGTAGTGCATGTGTGTGATCAAGGCAGAAGCTGGGCTCAAGCCTCACGCTCACGGCTCAGCTCACCTTATGGATATGGCCACGTTTCACCTGAGTGCTGCTGTTGGCACATATACTGCACTGCCTGCTCCAGGCTGACAGCTTTAATGAGCCTGCTTGGCATGGAGACAGCAGCATCCAGGCCTGGACAGACCCCTTAAGACTGAGAGCAGAGAATGATGCCCTCCATTAAGGAGGTCAAATATCACATGGATCCATTCAGGGAGATGAGATGAAAGTACAGCAACACCATGCAGCTACAGCACGGCAAAACTGTCTCATGTGGGTTCATACACACACATGCTTATATTAAATTAAAAAATGGGGGGAAATGCAGTAAAGAGGAAAACTACATTGCAAACGTCTCAAATCAGAGTGAATCAAATCAGCAGGCAATTTCTAACGAACCAGGGTTACCACATACAGCAGCGCTCAGAAGAGAAAAAGAATATCTCAGGCTAGAAAAACCATTCATGAAAGACAACCTGCAACTGAAGACAGATTACAAAATTGCTGTACTGCCCTGAAAGCCACCAGAGCCCTTCTGTTCCCATCTTATCATGTGAAAGGTTTCATTATTTGTGCAGTGTTTGCCATTTAATATCCTTCAGAGGCTAAAGGACTGATGGAACAGCCAGTTTAATAAGTAACAAACATGATATTCTCTGAGTTTCCAGTTGTGATATCCAGTTGTGATATCATCCACAGCACTGCAGAGCTTCCCACACATAAGTCTCAAGACAAACCTCAGTTGGGGAATTCAGTTGCAGACACAACTTCAGAGCCATGGTACTACTTCAGTCAACTAAGGACTTCTACAGGAAAGAGCTTTAAATATTCAAAACTGCTGGCATAAAATGCAAGTTTCTTCATCACCGAAACATCTGTCTGAGCATACAGGCCACTTTGTCAGACCCCAGATTTCAAACTGTTGACACATTCTTCCAGTGCTTCCAAATGCATGAGGCTTGTCACAGAAACATCTTGCCCTTAAGTTTTTCAGAAAAAAAATACAGAAATTTAATTTACTTCACTTTAATGTGTTTTGGAACAAGCCATGAAAGTCACCTACCCACTTTGAAGTCCTTCCTAGATAACCCCTGAGCACACAGACCATGGACTGAGATTGTGGATCTGCCAGCATTTCACTTGGTTGCAAAACAGGCTTGAGGATTGCTTTCCTCTGGCCTGCTGCTCCCTCACTGCCTCACTTAATTGCCTGAAATAATCCATCCAAAACATACCCCATTACCATTATGCTCTTTATCAGCCACCTGCCAGTGTTTAACACTAAAGAAGGGTCAAATTCACAATTCACAGCAAGGGATTTAAACTGGTGACCCTGTGCAGTTTGTCAGGGGTGACACTGACCTGTACAGGGTGTGCTGGGGTAAACGAGCTCAAGAAATGGCAAATTTGCCTCAAGCAAGGCACTCTCAGCACTTGCCTGGTATCCCCATCCCAGCCACATGAGGGTCCTGCACAAGCTGAGGCGTGGGGGAGGGAGGTTTGAATCATCTGTCAGAGAAATCCATTTGTCACTGGAGTGGCAGCACTTGCTGTTCAAAATAAGTGAGCAGCAGTGTGGCCTTGGTGGGTATGGTCCTGTTCCCAGCACTCAGGCAGGACCTGATGATTGTGTACCAGAGAACATTTTCACATCATTTTGTCAGTATTTTTAAATGACATTTTACATGCAAAGTCTCTATTTATTGTCAAAGTAAAATAAGGGTTTTATGGCAAATGAAAGCCAGGCTGAAATCTGTATCTTTGGCAATAATTCCACTAAGTTTATCACTTGCAGACTAAAATCTGCATTGGAGACTCAGTTATATGGTGAAATGCAATTTATCCATATTACATGTGTGTTTTCCTAAAGCACATTAAACTGCAGTTGCCAGGTCTGTGAAATGAAAACTTAGAAAAAGGAACATATTTTGCATTGACTAAAAGGTATACACCATTATTTATGGAAACTTGCTATGCATATAAATTGAACTGATGAGCAGAAAAAAACCCAAACACTTTAAATATCTGTTGTCAGCTCACTCATCAAAGCTAGTTAAACTGTTGCTCCTATTTTTTCTTGATTTCTCTATGTATTTGTGATCTAAAGGTGTTCCCAACAGATTTAATGGCGTGTACTGTTTCAAAAGCTGTGCACCATTTTCAATAACTGGGATTTTGTCAGACCTCAATGAATCTTATTAAAAAAAAGAGAGAAAGGGGTGGAACATGTTCTAAACTTCCAATTATGAGTTAACTCTGAAGCAAGAATTCAGAGTCCTTAACAAAAACCATATTTTTCAAAGAGCTACCATGTGGAATTGGGAGAGGCTTATCATTTAGCTATTATTATTCACAGAGCTCTGGCTGTACTCAGTACTTCACAGATGTATAAATAAAATAAAGTCCTTGTTCCAATGGTTTTCATAGTGCAATTAATATACTCAGATATCAATTAAGGTCCATATGAAGTACTGAAGCACAGCTGAAATAAGAGTAAAAGGGCAATTACCAGTGTGGGAACATAAAATGAAAATACATTTGATTTTTTCATTGTGACATAAAAGAAAAGAGGCATTGTTCAATATATGAGAAGGAGAGAGTTAAAACATTTGGCATCATCATTGTTAGGAATAGAGAGAGGAGACTTGGTAACTACATTACCTCACAAATTTAAAATTTATTTTTTTCAGAAAAGTAACAAATTGCAAAGGCTAGAATGAGAGTCTGGTAAGTTATGAAAAGGGGGAACTTCAGAGGATACAGCAACTGCAGAAATAGGACTCTTTTATTTATCTCTGTGTTTTAATCACCTTCCTGAGATCCTAATGATACTAATCACTCTGATTATTTTAATTCATATACATAGCAAGTAACAAACCAAGCTGGAGAATATGAATTATGAAATAAAGCAACCAAAGCAAGTTTTTATGTGCTTACTAAGGTTATATACAAACATATCCACCCACTGTATTGTTAACAAGCCTAGAATCATAGAGTTATTTAAGTTGAAAAAGACCTGTAAGATAATTCAGTCCAACCATTAACCCAGTACTGCCAAGTCCACCACTTCAACCCCAAGCACCACATCTACATCAGGAATGGTGACTCAACCTCCTTCCTGGGCAGACTGTTCCAAGGCTTGAGAACCTTTCTTGGGAAGAAATTTTTCCTACTGTACTATTCAAACCTTCCCTGACACAGCCTGAGGCCATTTCTTCTGGTTCTGTCACTTGTTACTAGGGAGACAAGAATCACCCATCTCACTACAACCTAGTAGCATTTTTTTTCCTTTTTGAAGAGTTAAAGCCAGAACTTCCAACTTCTAAATTTCAATTTCTTATTCTCAGGAATGAAGTCTTAAAACTAGAAATAAATGGGAGAATGGAGAAGGGGCAGAATAGATTTTTACACTGTTTCCATGAGCAGCCTGTGATACTTTGAAGCATTTTAGTTCCTAGGATATTTTGCTGCACAATCAAAGACCATTTCATATTTTTAATAATGTCTGCTAGATTGCAAATAAAAACCTCTCCCATGACTGTATAAAAACATCAATCATAGCTGAAAACATCTTAATAAAAGATTTTCTCAAGTACCATCACATACCATCTCCATGGCAACTACAGAAATTAAATAGCAGGAAAAGCAAGAACAGGATTATAAACTTTTGCCAGTTTCCAGGCTCCGCAAGAGAAACAGGGAGGCAAGCTAGCACTGCCTGACCAGCTTCTCCCCCAAAATGGCCAGTTGGCTTGGGGAAATGCCTCTATTGCTGCCCAGGAGCAGACTGTCTGGATATTCCTGTCTGACCCAGGCTAATTCCTGGTGTACAAGGTAAGGTCCAAGCCACACCACTCCAAGCCTAGGAATATTAATCCCCAGAAGCTACAGTCTGGCTCACATGGAGGGGCTGTGCTGTTCCTATCACAGGCTTAATGTGGCTCCCTGGACCCTTAAACTGAGAGCCAAGGAGGTGACACAAGGCTTATGGCAAGCTGGAGGCAAGCTCAAAAGGGAGCTATGTGAACAACTGGGTAAACAGAGCTGTTCAGGGTCACAACAGGCAGGGCAAGGCACAGGGAGTACTCTCAGAGAGATGTCTCACTCTGCATGCACACACAGCCTCTGCATGGACACACAAATGGGCCTCCAAGCCAAGCACAGAGCTCGTTCCCTCTTGCTGTTGTAGTACAACTCTTGCTAAAGTACAAATGAGCTATTTCTGACTCCACCTCAATCAGAAACTGAAAACCCTGAGAGAAATGTAACCAGCTTAATACATTATTTAGCAAATCCTCAAAAGAATTTTTATGTAAGAATCTCCCTTCACCAGTTGAGAGGAATGGCATGCCTCTTCCAGCATGCACCTCTCCAGCATCACTCTCATACAAAGGCAGACTTGTCTCCCATCCTAACTCAAATAATCTTCTGTTGGCTGCAACTAACCCTTCCTTTGATCTTCACAGAAAATGCTTCTCCATGTCACAACTGAGTGAACATGCTCAGCTGTTGAAACACAAAGTCACCCATGTCAGACAGGGGTAAACACAGGCAGGAAATCACAATGCTTCCAGGCCAGTGGCACTTCAGAAATATTCTAACAGGAGTAAAAACAATGCAGGGAAAAAAGGAAAGACCTGACTGCAATTAGAATGAAGTTGGATCCATCTGTTAAAATAATTACTTGATTTCATGTCAGGGGAAGGAGCTGCCCAAAGGCCCTTCCAGTCTGCTGTTCCTGCAGAGGAGGGGTGCTCTGCAACAGTTCTCTTGATTTCCTCCCTGCACCTCTCGCACTTGGCTCTCCTAGTTTGATTTCCAGAGTGTTAATCATTTACAGATAGTTCCTAATGCAAAAAAAAAGAGTGGACTCCAGAAGGCAGAACCTTCTGCTTAGCAGCATTATTCATTTAAATATAAACAACTGCTAGATTATCAGTGTTGACCTAAAACAAGAGGTTCTGCACTCCCTGAAATATTCACACGAATGTAGATGAGTGCATACACATAAACACACAGCTGGATGCTTTTAATTTGCAGATACTTGTGTTAAAAACTGTAAGATGCAAATCTTGGAATAAAAAAAAAAAAGAGTTCTAAAGAAATGGCCTCACATTCAAATTTCTTGCAAGAGCCTGAGATATAGGTGGGCTCATGTTTGCTCCACTGTCTCCCTGTGACACATTGTAGTTATACATTTTGACATTTTACTACAAACTCTAGTTTACTGGTTTAAAATATAAAAAGTATTATTAGCATTTTGGAATTCATGGTGAATACTGACATAAAGAGTAGGTGTGTAGTTTACAAAAATCCAAAGCATCTACATCATAGTTGCCTTCTGCAAGAGAAAACTAAGATCAGTGTAGCTGAATGATCCCTTCTATGTACCTTTAACACCTTTGTATATGCTCTGTTGTACTTACAGAGATAACAAGGTGGTGATACTTTTTCCCCTAGTTTTGAGTTTTTTTGGTCTTATGTGGATTCTCCAATATAGAACTTGCTGCCTCTTTTTTCTGCTATTTTAGCATTAGTATAAGATATAATGGTTATAAAGCTTCTTCTTGACAGGGATTACTATGGAAATGGGGTGAGGAAGATAAATTTCTTTTCAGGAATTGAAGAGATGAAGGAGAACGGAGTATTGTTTTCATGAGCCAGATGCTATTATCTCTCACATGCATGCTTTTAAACCATGCACTGCTTTTCAGTTTGTCCTGGCAGCCTCTGATGTGTGGTTATCACACAGCCAGCAGCTCAGCCTCACGCAGCTGGAGCCGCTCTTCCAGCAAGATGGGGGAGAAAATTGGAAGGGTAAAAGTGCAAAAACTTGTGGGTTGAGATAGAGACAGTTTAATAGATAAAGCAAATGCTGCATGAGAAGCAAAGCAATATCAGGAATTCATTCACTGCTTCCCATCAGTGTATAAGTGTTCAGCCATTTCTACAAAAGCAGGGTTCCATCATGGGTAATGGTGACCTAGGAGGACCAATGCCAAATGTCCCCCTTTTCTCTTCTTCCCTCTGCTTTATATGCTGAGCACAACCCATATGGTATGGAATAATCCTTTGGTCTGCTTGGGTCAGCTGTCCTGGCTGTGTCCCCTTCCTGCTTCTTGTGCATCCTCAGCCCACACACTGATGGGGCAGTATGAGAAACAAAGCACACCTCAGTGCAGTGCAAGCACTGCTCAGCAGTAACTAAACATCCTGATTGCTAGCAATACTTTTTAATCATAAATCCAAAACATAAACCACACAAATTACTATGAAGAATATTAACTCTGGTGAAAAAAAGTACAGTAGTCAAGAGATGGAGCTAGAGACTTGATCAGGTGAAAGCTGCTATTATTTGTTTGACAGAAGCTTCTGCAGACATGACAAGCTTTGCTCTTGGTCATCTTGACATGATGACTGAGTCATTGCTGCACGATAACACAGACTGAATGAAAATGTTCATGCTGCTTTAGTTACTGCTGAGAGCAAAAGACTGTTACTGAAAGAGAGAGAAACAAAGGAAAGAAAACAATATGATAAGAAGTCAATAAATAAAAGAACCTTGTGACAATTACAAAGCAGAAAAAAAATCCCCAAATCCACAACAATACCCCCAATAAAAATGGAAAAGAAACATTAAGAAATAGTAGGTTAAAGTCATAAAGCAAAGTAAATGGAGTCACTATTATTTATTCCCAAGCTGGATCCCAAAAAATTAAACTAGGTTTTAATTGAGACTTAACTGTGTGGGTACAAGTCTGTTATGCACACAAACATAATATTTTGGTTGTTTTTCACAGGAACATATTTACAGTGGAGATATCCTTGGCTGTTGAAGAAAAGGGCTTCAAGTACAATCCGTATCAGCTGGCAAAATTAATTTGTTTCCATCAGGATGACAACCAAGTGATCGAACATGTTAGCTGGGACTCTGGTGGAGATCTCAGCTCCCATGAGGCTGATTTGGTTCTAGGGAACTAAATGTCAGCAAGAGGTAGACTTGCCCACAAAGGGATGTGCATTTCTATGTTACTACCTCACCTCACCACCATGAAGTCCTGCCCAAGAGCCAATATTTGCTTTGCTCTGAGTCATTGTTTTCATGCGTGGAGGGACTTCCTCCAAACCTTGCACTTCACCATAGAGCTCTACATTACAGGGTTGTTTCTGCAAACCACAGCAGGATACAAAGGGAAATATAGCCAGAGAGTGGCTGTGTGTCTCATCCAAGAGTTTAACAATTCTGTGACTTCTTGCTATCATAGTTCCATAACCTCTCTTAATTTCCCCGTTGTGGGCAAAACAGTTCATATCACCAAACGAGGCCAAAGCTTCTAGGCTAGATGATGTAAATCAGCCATGAACATCATTGAGGCGGGTGGAGTTACACCAGTACAACCTCAGTCTAAGCAGCCCAGAACAGAAACATCTGTTCAGTTTGATGCTGACTATTTACTTTTGAGCACACTGCAAATATCCCTTCCTCAAGAGCTCTGCTCCAGGGCTGGTGTTGATTCACACACCAAGTGGCTGTTCTTTGAAGCTGCTGGCTGCGTGTTTCAAAGGTCATATTAGTCAAAGCATGGAAAGCATATCTCCCCACTGCTCACATTAGTGAATGCCATTCTTCTGGGACAATCCATGGTGACATTATAAACATGAACATAACAGTTTATACATGTCACCAAAACTCCAAATGAAGTAATCACAATCTTCAGTTACCAGGTTAGTCAAAGGTCCCCACCTCCCTTATGACTGAAGTGCACAGTCTGTTGTTTGTTTGTCTTTTTAAAGCTTTTTTTTTTTTAAGTGTGGTCAGATTCCTTCTTGAATAATTTGGGGTTTTGTGGTTCCTTCAAAGAGGACTTAATCAGATATGGCAGACTATTGGAGACAAGCAAGGATAAGATTCAGATACACCTTTATCAATGCCCAAAGCAGACTTCAAGACCATAGTAAAAGAAGGATTTTACTTAAGCTCTGAAGAGCAATGCAGTCTTTGGATCACAAAATCTTAAAGTATTACAGCTGAGATTTTACATGAAAGTCAACTTTTATTTTAAGAATTACATCAATGAGTATTTTCCTGTCAATTTACCCAGACAAATTGCTTCATCAAGGAGTCAAATGAGTGCTAGGGCAAATGAAGCAGCAGAAGCAGAGATTCAAGGTGGGAGCAGCACTACTCCTTTGTGAGACAGCAATGTCCTAGATCCAAACAGCAACCTCATGAAATCTCAGGAACAGACAGGTGTTGTATGAGCAGCCAGACTCTCACCCTCCATCACTTTGCAACTCACAGACATGCTGTGAGACTCAAAAATCAACACAGTGGCCACAGCCAGCTTAATTTAAAGGCATTACTTATAGACTAGTCTGGAAGCTGGGACAGGAAGGGCAAAGCACTACACTGGGCCAGGCACGTCCATCCAAAGCAGTGCAGGGATTCAGATTCATGCCATGCCTGGTCTTTCCCACTCAATGCTGCCTAAGGGAAGAGGAGGACTTGCCCTGCTCTGCTGGCTTCATTGTTTTAAGCCCTCTAGTCAGTGGCTAAGCTGGATAGCAGACACAGCCTGCACTATGCACCCCATTTTTCTTCAACATACCATTTTGAAGCAGTCTGAAGCAAAATTAAATTCTGTTCTAGGTAGGATATGTGTAATTAGTGACTCAAGTTTCTTTGCATCTGTCTTCTGCACCCCACTTCCTGACAAATGACAAGTATTGTAATGTTCCTTACTGCCTAGAAATTTCCTAATTAACATTATCACGCCTCTTAAAACAGATTAGTATAATTACAAAGCTCCTGTTTAACTTGCAGTCACCTCAATCATCAGTAAAAAAAAGAAAAAAACTAATGCAAATGTCCTTTGATGTCCTCAGAAAAAAATTAAAACTCATTTTACCATAACATCTGCTGGGAAGGGAAGCATGGAAAACAGTCTGAGATTTGTGATCAATAGCCCAGTGAGAAGCAGGCAACAGACACTTGGACAAGCTATAGCTGGTTCTTAACACGGCCCCAGCTCTGCAAGAGCATTCATTTTCAATGTCCTGCATGTGGTGTCCAGGAAGAGCTACCAAGACTTTTTCAAAATGAATTGTGAGCTATCATCCTAAATAAAAGGGTTTTTCTGACCAGCTTCTGTTGTCGCTCAGACAAGAAAACACTCCTGCAAGAAGCTCTGCCAGCAATGCTGAAGAGAAGAAAATGCCCAGGATAGATGGACTGTGAGCTCTCCCATCATCAGCATTTGCTTGGAGCCTGTGTGCCCCAAGCTCAGGATGTGGAGCTGGGCTGGTTTGCTGTTCTCTGCTGCCAGCACCACACTGGGCTTAGCAGGAAACTGCCACGGGCACATGGCTCCTTCCAGGCTGTGTAGGGGGAACCCAAGCAGGATAATAGAGCCTGCCAATAACACACACTAGGAAATTCTGCTTTGGGACCCCAAAAAGTGCCTGGTGGAAACCAGATAAGCAGGTCACTCCTCAAGCAGGCCCATAAAACTGTATTCTGTCTCCAGTCTTTGGGTAGCATTGTTCCAGACCTGCTGCCCCATGTCCAGCCTCCTCTGTGTTCATAGGTATGAACAGCTTCGTGGTTTGCTCCCACTCTGCTTGCAGTGGTTGATGGAAAAAATCCCTATATTTCCCTATGGAATTTGAGAGCTGGGATGATACAGATATGCTTACAGTATTGTGCAAAAGGACAGGCAAGAGGTAATGCTTTCCTGTACTTATTTCCCTTACCTTTGAGTCATGAGTAAGTTCCCAAGCAGCAGCTGATCTCTCTTTAAGCTGGAGGCTGCAGTCTATAAGCTGTGTGCTCATTTCACATCAGAGATGTGATCTTTACATCTGCAGGGACAGTTGATGTTCAGCACAGCAGAACGGATGTGTGAGGTTAAAAAAAAGATATGGGCAATATTGTCTAAGCAGTGTTCAATTTTGTCTTCTTGTGTCAGCTTTTCGGTCACACTAAAGCTAATCTGAACAAACCCTGAAGAAATCAGACCTACAGCTCTGGCAGAGCCTGAGAGCTTGTCTGCAAGCTAGCCCAGTTGAGAGTCCTGCATTTATGAGCCAAAGCCACAAATTGTTTTCTAGCAGAAAATAGTTAAATGGGCACTAAACCATGGAAAGTCGCTGGATTCTTGACAGCAGAACAACACTGGAAAATCCTGCAATCCTTCTTGCTTCTAGCTGAAGTGGGCAGAAACTGAAATATAGGAGATTTCTTCTGAACATAGGAAGAACTGTTTTACTGTGAGGCTGACAGAGCACTGAAACAGGCTGCCCAGAGAGGCTGTAGAGTCTCCTCCTTTGGAATGATTCAAAAATCTTTTGGACACAATTCTGAGTGATGTGCTCTAGGGGGCCCTGCTTGAGCAGGGAGGTTGAAATAGATGATCTCCAACCTTACCTGTGATTCCTTCCAACCTTACCCCTTCTGTGATCATGTGCTTCATTATAATATTTAAGTTTTGAATTCCCCTATAAGAGATTCAAAAAGGTTGTGTTTGAAAGTCTGAACAAAGGCTTCTTCCTAAGTTTTGATTTATTAGGGCTGAAAATCATACACATTTCCTTAATACCTAAGAAATGGTATTAATTTTCTCCCAAACATATTTCCCAATAAGATAAAGGAAATTGAACTCTGAAATCTGACAGGTAAGGGACAACAGGATAAAAGAGAGTCAGTGTTTTGATACCCTTGTTTGTTTTCAGTGAAGAGTTTTTGAATAAAGAGCTGAAGAGATGGTGTTGAACAGGAAAAACTTCACTGCAGCCTTCACAGATGAGTACACTAGCAAAAATCTGGATGAGGACATTTGTCTCTACTTTCCCCATGCTCAGGGACTGGTTTACTGAAAAAGCCAATATCTGCAGTGCATCAGGGAGCAGACTGGTGACTGAGATATCCTACAGAGACAGAAAATAACATTAAAAACCCCAGGAGAGTTTGCCCTCAACAGCCTTTCTCTTCCTTCCTGCAGAGCAAAGATGTCCTGATTGAAACCCACCTGTGCTGTGGCCATGCTGTCCTGTGACTCCACCACACTTCCACTGGACACCTTGACTTGCTCTAGAGCTTTTCCTAATTGAAAGTCATGGTTGGAAATGCCATTGCTTAAGTGTTTAAAATGTCCTGGTGAATGTTTGTAGGGATGAGCCATGACAACATTTTTCTCGGGTAATGGTGCCAGCTGAAGGAACCCTCACAGTTTCTGGGGTGCTTCCTCAGCCAAGGCAAATGGAGAGAAAATCTTTCTCTCCATGGAGACAGCTCCCTGCCTTTCTGCCTTGGGTCCCTCACAGCACAGGTGAAGCAGCCCTCATGGCATCAGAAGTACCAGCAGGCACTGGAAAAAATGGGACCAAATGATGCTCCCATCTTGCTGAGGCTCGGTGGCACTAGACATCAAGCCCCAAGTAAAGAGAGGAGAGCTGAAGCACTGAAGATGCTTCTCTTGAACTGGATGAGCTAGAAACCTCAATTGTGGCATTCCACACAAAATCTAGATTTCATAGAAGGCAGGGTAGAAAAACTTCTACAAGAATCTGCTTAATCTGTGGGATTTCTCATCACACGTGGTGGCAGCCAGCACTGCTCGCTGATGAGACCCCTCGAGGCATCAGGCACACACTCACCAGCTGACAGGCTCTGATACACTGTGAGGGGACAAGAGGCCACGGAGCCATCTGAAGGAACAGTCAGCATTGTCAACCCCTAAATACACAGCAGAAATTATTTATTCTTGCAACCCACAATATAAGACAATCTTTCAAGGTGTCTGTCTGGGCAGCCAGTAATAACTGAGAGTCTGTAAAGTGACAGGCAAAGAGGGAAAAAGAAGCAGAAGTGAAATAAAGTTCTTTCTCTGGCTCAGCTTCTACGCTTGTATAACTACACACTGTGTCTGCACACCACAGACATGTGAAATGCTGAGTTACAGAAGAGTTGTTATGGGGCTCTGAGTAACATGGTCTACTGGAAGCTGCTCCTGCCCATGGCAGGGGGTTGGAACCAGCCAGCCTGTAAGGTTCCTTCTGACCCAAACTATTCTATGATTCTATTACATCTGAGCTCTCAGTGACTGTTCTCATCCAGATGTTTTCTCCTACTCTGATAATACAAAGTCAAACCAAGATCAGTACTGTAGATAATAATCTCAACTAATCTTGCAAATTGTTTTTGTCCATAAACAACAATATTGTAAATAAGTAGAAAACCTACGAGAAGTCTTGAGGGAAATAAAAATTTATTACACTGAGGCAATTACATACACTTTCTATTAAGCAGACAAAGCCCACATGTTGTGGCTTCCTACACTCATTACTCCAGCAGCCACAAAAATATTACAATATTAGTTTGCAGGAAATACTTCAGGTATTTCTAAGTACATATTTCATCAGATTTTACTGCACCATTAAACACATGTCCCATAACACACCTTGCCTATACAGGGAGGGCTGAGGGAGCACGGCCTGGGTGTTGCAGCTCCTCAGGCAGTATCAACCAAGCTACATCAGCTGTGATGGTGCCAAGGAGAAATCCTACCTCCACTGTTCTTCCCCATGGCCATGTGTGCCCCCTCCCACCCTTATGCCAACAGCTAGCATACAATCAGCCTGATCAGGAACCTCTCAGGAGAATAATCCCAATTAAATCAAAACACAAAGAAATGTATTCCAACAGAAAGAAGCATTATACTACACAGCCACATGGACAAAGCCACTTTAAGTTTTTCCAGGGAGCTGAGTGTTTGCAGACATCACTGAAGGCCTAGTCCAGTGCCATGGATTTCCCTAAAAAATGTATCAGATCTGCTGCTCCTGGGTGGATGTGTCTGATGCCCATGTGGCACTAGGCAACTGCAACTGGCAGCTGTGCCAAGCCCCTCATGTCCAGGAGCTCTTGAAAGGGGATCTCACTCTTTCACCTCCTCATGGGGTTGAAGGGGTTGAAAAATACTCCCCAAAAGTAATTCACCTCAGCTGTCTTGGGTTGCTCCCAGGCAGCTCAGAGCCAGTGCAGTTATGGTCCCTTGTAGAGGGAGAAAACAAGACCTCCTTTTCAAACAAGAGGAGGAAATTACCTCAAGAAAAGGGGAAGGGAAAGAGCCCCTGTGTGAAGATCTGAAAATGGGATGATCCATTGAATCATAACCAGGATAGCCATGAATGGGAGGAGGGAATTGTTTCTGAGGCTTCCAAAAATGTAAAATGTGAAAAAGGGGGTGGACAGAAGAATTTAACTGTTGGAAAAATTAAAGTTGGCATCAACACATAACCTATAGTTACCCATTACATCTCCAAAGCTGCAACTAAAGTAAATAAAAGAACAGAATTTCAGTCTCATCCACAGACACCCAAGCAACTCTAAAATATTATTGAGGTCTACCCAGAAAACTACCACATTTAAAAAACAGCAATACACATGCAACAACCCCAAGGAGTACAGGAGCAGGACTGGGAGGTTTTCCAAGCAAACAAAAATCCCCCACTTTGACATGAAGGTGGGTATCCCCATGCCAAGGGAATTCCCTGTTGCTGCCATCTTCTTGGCAGCTGAGCAAGCCTTGGGACCCCAGTTCACAAACCCACAGTATTCTTATCTCCCAGTAAGAGACCCCAGCTCTGGTCCTAGGAAGCACTGCCATCAGCCAGGAGTCCTGCTGCTCCTGCCCATGGGACAGGGCACAGGAATTCTCAGTTTTCCTTTGCTCTGAGAACACGGGGCTGAAAAATGCAC
Source organism: Passer domesticus (assembly GCF_036417665.1). Lineage (NCBI taxonomy): Eukaryota > Metazoa > Chordata > Aves > Passeriformes > Passeridae > Passer > Passer domesticus. The sequence continues at coordinate 139,434,997 of NC_087474.1, forward strand.
TCTGCCAAATGGATATCCACCCAGCAGCAAATGCAGAATCCCAAGGGGAAAGTTTTTGGGACCTTCTTCAGGCTATCACCTGCTACTGGGCTGCTCCTAGAAAAGGAGAGCAGGTAGTTGCAAGCCATTTTATGCGCAATTTATATCAATACTTTACATCATGACAAAGTGGTTTGCCTCTTATGCAGAGAAAAATCAAGAATGTTGGGTATCCTTCCATGCCTGCTAGCTTGGGGAAAAAATAGCAGAGAAAAGGTAAAGGGTTTAATCAACCTCCAATTAATTTTTATTGTTAGCAGATGCTTCAAATTGCTAGCTCTTAGGGGCTGCTTCATTCTTTCTTTTGCAGTTGCCTAAATCCATTGTCAACACTGACAGTGACAGAAACACAGATGACAAAAACCAGTGCTGCTCTAGCACAGAACAGAAGAGCTCTGCCCAGTTCCTGCACAGAAAGGACTGCTCGGAGAGGGAGCCAGGGCGGTGCAGGCTGAGCAAGGGGGTGAAGAGGGAGCAGAGCCAGCAGCAAACAGGTGCTGGAATGGGGGGGGCTCTTCAGAGGACACAGGGCAGAGGCTGAATTCAGCCCCCCTCTCCCCAAGCCCTCTCGTCGCTGGTGCTGCACGCTGGGCACTTACCTTGTGTGCGCTGTACCAGGGGCCAGACAGGGGCTCACTCCCAGCTCCTGGTCCCCCAAAGGATGCATTCCATGATGTCCATGTCCCTGCCCTCAGGTCCCCGCCACTGGCCATGCCATGCAATGTCACACCAGTGTGGAGGGGTGGCTGTGAGGAGAGGACGTGGCACTCTCTCCTGATGTGAGGAAGGCTCTTCTCATGGGTCACCCTGCATGCAGGTGTGTGCAGCCAGGGCTGCAGCTGCTGGTGTGCACCAGGACACCCTTAGCTGGAGAGTAGTTGGAGCATAGGAGAGGAAGGGGAGCTTGCCAGAAGGTTTTGCTGCTCCTTCCCAGGCCATTCAGGTGCCTTTTTTTCAGTCTCTGACTTCCCCAGTGCCCCACCCTGCTCTGAAGAGGCAGCCTGGGAATTTAACTCCTTCAAATCACTGCCTAAACCTAATGGTTAAGTATTAATTCCTCATTGCTAGATTGCAAAACTTAGAAGTTGTTGTTCCCAAAGGCAGATAGTCACTTACATAAATGCTTACTTATGTCCTGTATTTTTCTCTTCTAACTATTTCCTGAATAGTTTATTTGCAGAGACTTCAGGCAACGTGTTCATTCCCAGGCTGTGGCATTATTCATTCATTGTTTTAGTTGTGATTTGATCATTTGTTTCTTCTGGGGAAAACAATAACTAAACAAACTCATTAAAGGGAGTGTAAAGCTAACAAGGTAGGAGCTTGGCAGAATTACATAGGAATCAGAAGTAGGCCTCTCCAGAGAAGCATAGAAAGAAATATCAACACACCACATCTTCAGGATGTTGACAATAAATACAACTGTGTGCAATCCAGAGAGCTCATACTGTACCTTGGAGGAACCAACATTTGTTAGCTCATTCCTTTGCTTAGCTGGGTTTGAAAGCACCCAGAGTCCTGACAATTATTACAGCAGACAAGGGTCAGTGGGCAGGCATTCTGCTCCCTGCTACAATGGCTTTCTCCTACTCTAAAGAAGAACTGGCATTGATTGCTTACTCCCAGTAGGGCCTGTGGTCCTACCATCAGCAAGATGCATTGAGAGAGAATAAGTCAGCATGCAGGAGAGCAGGCTGGGGACCGAGCTTTCAGCAGGCAAGGAGATATGATCCCTAATAGAAATGAGCAGCAGCAAAGCTGACTGCCAGTATGAATAATTTGGTCAAAAATAGAAGAAACACACAATTACAGGAAAGAAACTGTAGCTAAATTAATGCTTTCCTACTTGAATGCATAATGTCTTAGCCACAAGGATGTTATTTGAACCCAGACAGGTGATCTAGAAAAGCCAGAAGTGGCAAGGTAATGCTTCAGTTAGATGATGGTATAACACCCTAAAATACAAAATCTTGTCTTATAACAATAAATGTTTTGTTCATGTGTGTGGCCTAACTTGAAATACCAGTTTCTGTGATCACAGCTCCAGTGAGTCCTTTGTAAATATTGGAATTAGCTGCAGCCATGTATATATAGGTATGCTGGAAAAAAAACAGCTCCAGTATTTCACGGCTGTGTAAATTGCTGCAGATTATTTTTACAGTGTTGTGTAATTATTCTCTGCAGTCTAAGCTTACATTATAGAAAAAAATTCTAGGCAATCTTGGTTATGGTTGCAAAATAACCAATGAAACTGGAGTGTAAACTGCTGCAATGATATTTGCCCTGTCTAGAGAGAGTTGAAACAATAGCCCAGAGGGAAGTGTGAAAGGACCCATTCTTCTAACTGGAGCGCTAAACTAGAGGTCTGCTGACAATTTAAGTGTCAACATCAGCTACTTCAAGGCGGATCATTTGAGCAGAAACACCAGGCTAATGCTCTTATTTGTCATTCTCAATTTGCACTTGTTGTATAGCAGATCCTGGGATGAAGAGGAAAAGCAGCAATGATTGTCAAAGGTTGCTGAGCTGAGGAAAGTTCTCCCATTCCTCACCCTTCTTCACACAGTCACCTCTGCCCCAGCTCAAAATAGGGAGCAAAGAAGTTGATGATCCCTCAGGCTGGAGAAATTGTCTTTGGTAGCCGAAAGCCACAGTGGTCCCTATCAGCCTGCCAATGACTTTTTCAGTATGGTTCTCTGCTGCCAAAAATGCCCAGATTGGTAGGAGATTGAAAAGGAGTGTAAGGGGAGTGGGAGGAGAGGAGCAGCCCAAAATATCTCTTGGGGACATTTGCTGTTGTTTTGCTTCATTCTTGTTGGTTCACTGCCTAAAATACAAATATTACTGTGGTTTTCTCTTGCATAAGAAAGCTATTGGAACAGGTTTTCTGTAATGCTGTCTGCATGGAGCCCTTGTTGAATTGCTTTTGAAGTTGATCTAACACTGACAGATCGTTGTTCCACAGTTGGGTCCAGACATACCAGCTCAGTCTAAACATGCCAGGGGCTCTTATGGCATCCTTTATTTATTAAAGATCTCTGATTGTCTTGCATATAAAACTGTTATTCAGTTATTCAGATTAATTTTACTTTCTTTACATTGTAAGCCATCCCTATTAGAAAATTAAAGTATGTGTTATATACTATTTCTGCTCAGTTACTACCCTCCATAAGGAAAAACAACTATATACCAAAGTCCCTACACTTGTGCATTTCTATATTCAGGCTAAAAGTGATGCTGAGGTGTTTGGCATCAAGGTATTAAGTCTTTAGGACTGGATCCTGAAATATCCTGAGGAAACGTCCTGTGAATGGTCAGCGGTGTCTTCAGATCAGGGGTGTCTTCTGCCAGCTGGGCCAGCAGGATAGACTACAGCCACTTCAAAAACATGGAAATATAAGGCATTTTCAGTGGCTACTACAACACATTAGCAAGGTCACTTCACTGGGGATATGTGCAGAATGCACCATGTACAAATCTCTATGTATTTTGGTTGCTGAATTTGTTGTGCTGTGGGAAAACTGGGGTAGCTCAAAAAATACCTCAAGAAAAGTATCTTCAGAAAGGTGACCTGACTTGCTGTTGCTGGATCTGTCTGTTTTTATACATGGGCAAAGGCAGCAGATGTGCAGATTTGTGTCTCTGTGGTGGCTGACCATGTCAGTGACAGGACTCTTTCTCCCTGTGAGTACTCCCTGGAGTAGCACACAGCACAAGGCAGCACCTGTGAAGATGGAGTAGACACTGCTTGAGTTGGTTTGCTGAGAAATCTCAAGACTGGTTAAAGAGAGTAAGCTGCAGGTGTCAGTGACTCTCATTCTATTGCCTGCTATTTTTAGGTAGAAGAGAAGGGACTTCACAGCCTGGGAGATTGCATCTCATCCATTTTTTAACATCTTGGGATATTTCTGAGCAATGGAGATGCAAAAGACTGTTTTGGGTGTTAATTGCATGGATTGCCTCACTTGGATGCTGCATTTCTATCTGTTATTCTTGGGCCAAACATCAGCCCTCTGTTCCTCTTTTGGTCACAAGGATTTGGAGACTGCAATGGATGCTTTGTCAGCTTCAGGTTCAGAGGATGTGGGACAGTGCCTGATCTGTGTGTCACCCTGAACCCTGGCTTGTATGACATTGGGACCTCATAAAGCAACAGAGTAGGCAGTTTCCCAGCCCTGGTTGCTTTAACCTCTGGAAGTCATCCATGAAGAGCTTGACCTGGCACGCTCACATTTGGGATACTCAATGCACTTGGGTATCTTAAGAGGAAAGAAGAGGTCTTTTCATGTTTGCTTGCCCATGCCCCATGACTTCTCTGAGCTTATACTTTGCTATTGCACATGAGTCACACTCTCAGCTGAGAAGAGTCCCCATCCTTGATTACTCGGCTCTGGTCACAGTTACTGAGACTTCCCAGGACAGAAAATTAAAGAGTCAATAGTTTCTGTCTCTGCCAAATGGTTTCCTTCTCTACCAGAAGTACCCTTTGTCCAGGGCACTTAGGTGTTCCACTGTGAGGATTGAGCCCAGATGATGGGAAGTTCAGTGTTGGGACAGTGGTACAGGTGAGAGTTGAAGACCTTGCTTTTACCCAGCTGCTAGTGCCAGATGAGTGCCAAAAGTGCTGAGCTTGAGCAGGATGATCAGACGTTTTTCTGAGTTAAATGTCTACAAGCAGAGTTTTGCTGATCCCTCACTATGGGTAAGGCTGTACCTGTGGGCTGGGGATCTGCCTGGAGTGGGCTGCAGGCAGGGAATACTCTGTATTGGATAGTGCAGGGCAATTTGTGAAAGATGTGTACCAAGAATCAGTTGATTTTTATAAGTAGCTTTCATCTCCCTTGCCCCAGCAACTTGCAAGTGTGTACTACTTCATATGCTAGAAACTACAGTCCTTTGGAAAGTTGCTTTCCATCTTAAAGTCTACAAATGTACAAAAAATAGAAGTTCTGGAATCAAGATGTACGTTACAGACCTTGGAGAAGGTTTTCGTCCTTCCTTTCTGCATGGTGGATCAGTGAGAGATTTGTAGACTTTGGACATTTTCATTTTTGCCTTTTAGACCCTACCAATTTAGGCTTAATCCTGATCCTTTTAAAATCAATGTCAAAGTTCCCACTGACTTCAAAAGACACAGCCTCAGCTTTCAAATACTTTAAAGAATAACTTTAAGCAAACAAACCCAAAATGAATAAGAACTGCATTTTCTCTCTCTATTAGGCATGCAACTTATTTTCTCCAAATGTAAATGTTACCTGGAGAACTAAGCAGTGATGTGGTTTTTATTATTTCTTTAGGAGGCTACAGTACCCAAAGTATATTCCATACATACTTCTTCATTTAGGAGCCAAACACAGCTATGTAAAGTGAGTGGCTTGTTTACAGTAGGCCCTTATGTCTTGCTATCAAATTAGTGGCAAATCAGGACTGTAGTAAACAGAGGTCAAAGATCAAACACACAATTTCACATAAAATTCCAGACCATGTACACAAAATTTAAAATGCAAAATCTTCAAATCATAAGACCATCAACTGCTCTTAAAACTAATCAAAAGCAGGATAAGGACTGAAGGAAATGAAATTTAAACATGATTTTAATCCAACTTTTAATGGAACAGCTACATCATGGGTATCTTTTAGCTATGACAGCTGATTCCATGCTACTTATTAGATACCATGAAACAAGGTTTTGGTACATCTCTCTGGCTATTCATGCATGCTGTTTTGTTTCTTTTTCTCCAATTTGAAATAAAGATAAAATACATTTCAGAAATGTTACCACCTAAGATTTTACAGTGGTTCTGTTCCTGCTAAAACCCATGGTAGTTTTGCATCACTTTTTTTTTAGTGCATTGTTTCTCTGTGCTCAGAAGAGGGAATGACAAGATGCCGTGTGCTCCATTTTGTGACTGAGTTTGAACACAGTCAGATGCCTTGGCTGATGGTCCCTTCCTTATCTGGAGGTCAGTGCTCACATACACGTCCCACAAGAGTTCCAGGACATGCCAGTCCCATACTAATGTTACAGTAAACCCCAGTTTGGTCTGACGGGAATTCTTTTCTGCACCCAGCTAAGGGAAAGTAAGGATGCTGACTCCTTAAAACTGAAACATATTTGTTTAATGAAGATTTTGTTGCTGAATGCCACCAGATGTCAGCATACACTATATGATTAAAAGCAAGTGTCTAAGACCTCTGAGAAGTGAGCAGCTACAAAAATGCCTTTTGCCTCATGGAAATGATGAACCAGATCAGCTTTGCTGGGGGAAGAATTATGGCAGGGATTATCTGGAAGAAATTGCTTGTGAGGTTTTGCTCAAATATCTGCTTACTTCTTCCGTCCTTGGAACGTGCCCATCTGCTCTGCCTTCAATCCTTCTCCCCATCCAGAGGTCTGTGAGAGGCCTGGTTTGGCCCTGTTCTCAACCTATGGCTCCATGGGGTTTCTTAGCATGGACCCAAAGACCTGCATCTTCCTCAAATCCAGGACAAGAGAGGAGAGGGGAACTTGCTGAGGATCCAGAGCCCTGCTTTTCATATTTGTAGTTAGGGAAGGTTACACCTCTACTTCAAACACTGCAGCAGTATCTGCTCTGGCTATGAATGAACATGAGAAGTCACCAAGGCGGTGGGCCCAGAGAGTGTTTTTTGATGACTTAGGGAAAAATATGAACAGCGGGAAAATTGTGATGCAATTTTTTTATTCTCTGACATACTCCTTCCCACTGTGGAAAATGCCAGAAGGCCAAAGCCATTCTTTGGATGACCCAGTTTAATATCTGCTCAAATTACATTTTCTACTTTAATATAGGTATATGAGGATTGCATTTACTCCTACTGAAATCAATGACACAGCTTTTCAGAGTGAGGTAACCTGCTGCAAGGCTCTTTCCTGCTTCCTATTACCTGTCCTAAGGCAGGACTTGTACTATAACCAAACATGCCAAATCCACACCCTGATGGCTTGATGATTTAAGTTCTGTACATGCATACACACACTCTTGTGTATATGTTTTCCTCTTCCTCCAGCCATATGGACTATTGCAAACAGCTAAAGCAACAAGGCCCCTTCAAAACTGCTTTCCCTAAAGAAGATATACAGATCTGAAACCATTATTCTGTAAGTTCTGACCTAGGTCTGCCATTGTCCACATGCCAAGAAGTCAGCAAACACTGATCTATCAGAAAGCCCAAATAAGAAAGTCAGAACCCAAGGGACAACTGAGCAAAGTGACATTCCTTTGGGGCTGTGAGTCAAAAAGCCATACATCTGAGTTTCCCAAAACATGTCCTCCTTTTCTGTCTTGGAGCTTCACTTTAGTTTTGAGGATTTTGCTATGTTTGGCTGACTTTCTGGGTGTGCAGCAGCTTCAGCTGAAGGTCCAGAACAACAGCTCCAAGTGCACTGGCACCCCTCCAGATTTCACAGCCGTGACTACTGTGCTGCAGCAGATAAATCGTGCTGGAGGCACGTGCTGTTGTCACCACACACCAACACAGCAGATCTGATGCTTTGAGGCAACTTCAGAGGTTGCACATTCATAGAGAAGACACAAAAAGCACAGTGCTTCTGGACACTATCAACACCATTGCCTGCTTGCTATTCAGCTGCTTTGCTCCAGCCTAGCAAGTCTGGTGTTCCCCAGAAGCACCAGATGTCCACACCAGAGGCACGTGGATGCAGATGGTCTGTGCAGCAAGCTCACTGCACGTGTGTACGCAGCAACACCACTGAAACTCATGCAATCCAAAGGCAAAAATCCATCAGTTCTTTCAGTTTCACCCATGGCATGAGCTGGAGCAATCTGAGGATGGTCCTGCTTGAACAAATTGAGTCTCAAAAGAAGGGCATGTGCTGCCTATGTCTTATGTAAGTGGCCTGGCAGTAAGGGTAGGGGACAAGTAGTTGAGAGACTGCCTGGGGAGGGCCTGAGTGCCTGTTTAACCTGGCTCTATCTATGGTTTAGGAAATCCCCCCTCTTTGGAGGGAATAAGGCAGGCACCTTGTTTCAAATCACTGGAATATCCTTAAACAGGATTTGGGTGCCTATGTGCCTTTGAAGAGCTGACCTGTGCCTCAGAAACCTTATTCCACTGAATAGCCCAGTGACTTCAGAGGAAGGAAACTGCATATTATAAAATCTGTATTCCAAAACCACACTGAAACCAGCCCTGGAGCCAGATACTTTATGGATTACAGCCTTGACAACACTTACATATGGTGGCAGTGAACTGAAACAGAGTATGATAAGGGCTGATCTGGATTGAATCTGTTTTAAAAAAATAGTGATTTAAAAATAAAAATTATGGTATTTTGGTAAATCCATAAAATCCCTGCAATATTAAACATAAAAAGTAAAATAACCTGAGGCAACCTCTGGGATAACTGGACTGAGAACACACTGGTTTCTTCCCTCCAAGAAATAAATTGTTAACATGAATATCACATGTGTCTGTGAGTGTGCTGGGAGCAGGGGAAGAGCTGAACTATGTTTAATAATCAGTCAATTGATATCACAAACCTTGTATATACACAATATTCCTTGTTAAAATATTTGAAGAATTGGAAACAAGCTTTCTTCACATTACGAAGGACAAAACGCTTTTATGCCTTTGCATTTTAAATTAAGATCCAATAGGTTTATTTCCATAAAATTCTGTTTTCATAAATGAACTATTTTGTGTTCTAAGAACTCATAGGATATCCTGATTATAAACTAGCTTTTATAAATACCAAAGATCAAAGTCCCCCTTTTTTTTTTTTTTTTTTTTTTTTTTTTTTTTTTTGTGCTGTAACTACAGCAATACTCACTGTAGTGTTTTGGAAATGCTGCTTTCCTCCTTGTAAAACCATTCAAGCAAGCACAGAACATACAGATCTTCAGAGATGGAGATAAAATGTGGAATTATTTGGAGAGAACAACAGTAAATAATAATAAATCAAGAACATGGTGATAGACTTCTTTTGCAGGGAACATCTTCAATGAGGTATATTGACACAGATGTTTCCTGAAAGAGCAAGTAGAGATCCCTGAAGCATTTGCTGCAGAAGTGCAGATGTTTGCTTTGGTGAGGAATATTATCGCCATGAAAGTAAACAGGATTTTGCAAGGGTATGTCCTGGGGGTGTATTACATTTACTTCAGGCAAATGATGGATTTTAAGTGCCTCATTGAAGAGAAACCTTACTTTGTTAGTGGAGAAAAATATTTTTCACTGTGATGTGGGTTATTTTTTAGACACAGACCATTTTGTTAGAATATGTATTCAAAAAATATAATAGAAATTATATATATATATATATATATATATGCATAAAATACCTCCATGGATGTTTCATGAGTTTTAACTTTCTTTGGAGTATTAATTTTCTTGCCAGAAATTTTGTTCCTTGTTTAGAGTCTGCAGAACATTCCTTTCTGTATTTATTATATTTTTAGCATATTAAAATAATTTTAATATTAATAGATTTTTTTAACCTCTGACTGAATGATACTGTCCCTTTTTCAACTTAGACATGAGGAACTGATCTATTGTTTGAAAATACCTTTTTATCATTAGAAAGCCATTTGTGATGCAGAGTTTACAGACTGTTTATGATAGTTTTGAACATGATGGAAAGGAAAAAAAGAGCAGTTGAAACTGAAATCAAGCTATACCAGACAAGGAAATATATTATATAAGGAAAAGATTTATAGAATTTCAATCAAGAGGGGCTTATGTGTGTAGCACATGGACAGGTTTTGGTGCTGCAGATCCTCCAATTCCTCATCCAGTCTTTGCACATGTGGAATAAATGGATTCCCCCAAATCTTGAGCCTGCAGGGTTTTCCTTTGCCCTGTAATATAATCTGCTAAGCAGAATAGGTTCTGTGAGTTTCTCTCAAAGGTTGGTGATCAAATCCCAGATGAATGTGTGGGTGGGGAGAGACCATTTTCAGTCCATAGTAGAACAGGCTTTTTCAACTATCAGTAGAGTTTCATGCAGAAAGCTACTCATCTCTTTATAAATCAAATGCAGCAATTCCTGTTGTTTTCATAAGCACAACATGGGGTGTGCACAGATATCTTCACTTATTGCCATGGTTGTACAGATCAGGTTTGTATCCTCTGCTTTGCTAGCTCAGGACATGCAGAACAGCAATGCATGACAGAAACCGTGGAGATTGCCTTCATAAATAGCTCAAATCCACACAGAAACTGTGAGCCAGGGGGAGTTCGTGTCTTTGACATTTTGAGGAGGTTTTATTTTTTCCTTTTTTCCTAGAGGGTGATTTTAATTCTCTGAGAAATAGTATTTTGGAGTTTGCAGTGTATAACAGGTTTTCCATAACTTTTTACATTGGATGCAAGCTGTGTTTGTCATTTCTGTAAAGTCTTGTCTCAGCCCCTTGTCTTTTCTATTTTTATGCTATGTCAGGATGAATATTTTGTATGTATACATCCTCCTTTTCCCCTCTGTCCTGGGATATGGGAATGGCAAAGCAGAGATTATGCCCTTAAGCCTGAACATGGCTTCTGAGCCATCCTTTTTGTATTACAGCATTACATGTAATGCCATCCTTCTGGGATAGCATATTTTTAGCCTATATAACTCTTGAGGCTGCTAATTTTGAAACTCCAAGTGTAGACAGAGACTACTGAAGAGAAGAAGAAAAAAACAATTTTAATTGCTAGTGAAAAGTATTGCGTGGTTAGACAAGAAAACCCAGTGGCCAGGCAGGCACCAAGTCAGTGTCATGTCATATTTTCCTAGTCAAAATATGGATGTACATCCCTGGTGGCAAGAGGGAAGGGGATTTGGGACACAGTGTCTTTCAGCTGGCATTGCTGCATGGCAGGTTCTGCTGCAGCCTGCTGGGGAAGCTGCCTGTGTGCTGCAGAGCTGCAGGGTGCAAGGATGGGGGTCAGGGCACAGCCTGCTGCCTGGGATCTGATCAGGTTTGTAGCACTGCACAAACCTTCGGGTCGGCGTGGTCTAAAATAACCTTGAGCTATTTTTGTCTTGCATGTCCCCAGATGTGGATTTCCTACCATTAGCACTCATAGCAGTGGTAAAGCTGCTTGTAAAATGGATTTTTTTTTTCAATCACGCTTTTTTGTTTGTTTTTAAAATTAAACCTAATAAAAAGCAGAACTCAGTCTCAGGTTTCCAAATGAGCATTTAAAAACTGGCCAGGAAAGCACATCTTCCCACAAAAATGAGAAAGAATAATGAAGAAAAGTAAATATCTGATTTGAAAAATGCCAAAGGAAAATATCTTTGCCAGGCATTTTAGCTTTTGTTGGTCACCCATCAGCCTCAGGTATGGGTTACAAGTGTTCCCTGTGTCAGAAGTTTTAAACAGCATGTTGCAAGTATTAATCTTTTGCAATAATTAGTTCAATGCCAGTTGATCAATTATATGTTGTCTGAAGTTGTAATCCCCATATTTTCAAGAAAGAAAGGGGCACTTGCTGTTTGTTATTGTTAAAAATTTGCAATCTGACAACACTGATTAAGACTTCACTGTACAAACATGGTAAATGATAATTATTTTCTCTAATAATGATTTTCACATGAAGCCCAAGAGCAACTTCTCTTTGCTCTGAGCAGTTTAATTCAGTGCTCCAAGGCATTGAAAGCAGCTACTTCAGAATCATGTGAGCGCTCTGTGTGCAGTCTCGTTATCAGCAGTTTTTTGTTTAGGATTCCCCATGTGTAGCACACTGTCTTGTGATGCATGCTTCTTTTCCAGGACATGCTGATGCTGCTGAACTGTCAGAGAGAAATTCCTTCTTTTGTAAATGTAGTGTTGCCTTTGAAGTGGTTCAGTCTGAGCTGCTTCTCAGTAAAATTGTGTGTGATAATCACAAAATAATTGAAAGGGAGGTGTTTTAAAACTAAGTGGAGAAAGCTCCCAAAGGATGGTTCAGGTATTGTAGCCCTACAAGACCTAAACTCTTACTCACAGTTTATGCTTCCTCTTTATTTAGTGGAAGATAATCATAGACAAAAACTTTGAATTTAATAGAGGTTTCATAGGTAAAGTTTTTAGAATAGGGGTGATTTTGCTTGTTTTGAGACTGTTAAAAAAGAAAGCATGATCTACTTCTTTATAGGCTGTTAAAATCGAAAGCAAAACCACCAACCAAACAAAAAGCTTGTTGGCACTTAGAGGCAGCAAGCAGAGCATGCCTGCACCGTGTCATTGGAATGATGCTGAGGCTGGGGCTCAGCCCTGTCCTGGCTGCAGCTCAGTCACCCTCTGCCCAAGGAGCTGCCAACAAGAGCAAGATCAGCCCAGCCCCAGGACGTTTGGCCTCCCCACAGCTGTCTCCCAGGCCTTGTTTATGGCAGGAAGCTGCACTGTGGTAGCAGTCACCAGGAATCTCCAGCAACATGTTCTAACATGATGTAATTTCCCAGTGAAAACTATCCCACTAATGTCTCTTTCCAGTTTCAAGACCAACAAACAACACTCATGTTGGGCTCAGTTCTAAGAACTGCAAGAGTGTCCAAAGATGCCAGTGCAAGGAAGGTGCAAGCTCTTTTCTCATGTGCTTCAAATTCTATTTAATGCAACCATAAAACACCAGGTGAGACTTCACATCTGTTCTGCATCTGCATTAATTATGGCAACTTTAAATGGATTCCATTAAGCCAGTGCCCTTGTCAGATTCAAGGGTGCAGCCTGCCTTTCTGGGGGCAGCTGTGGTTGCTGTCCTCCCCTCTGTAAGCACCCAAGGGGACATAAGCATCCCTGTCCTTCCAAGCAGGCAAGCCCAAATCCCACTGTATGACTTAAGACAGTTAAAATTGCTGGCCTGAGCCAATCCCCAGGTTGGGCTCCAAAGCACATTCACCTGCATCCCCAGGAGCAAGGCACAGGGATGGAGGACATGAGCAGGTGCTGCTTCTTTTCCATCAACACAGCTGATCCTAAACAGGATGTCTGTCCCTGCAGAGGATGGGAAACTCACACTAAATACCTTCAAGGGTGAGCAAAGCAAGGGGATTAGGGATCTCAGCAACCTTCACCTAAGTAGTGTAGGCACGTACGCAGTCTTGCAGCTCTGAGTTACTTTATGATTTATGATGTGTACACCAACAAATACTGACATTCCCCCACCTCTTTAGCTGACCAGTGTGCTTAATCATTTCCCACAGGCAAAAGCAGATACGTCAAAATCACAAGATCTCAGCTTTGTAAAAAATTGAACATTTACATGTGACAAAGAATCATCTAAGGAGAGTGTGGTGAGGGACAGAGAAGACAAAGCAGGGGAGTATGGAAGGAACATTGAAAATCATCTAGATGCACTCAGCATCTTGCCATGTGGGTGCATTCTGCAGGACAAAAAGATATTATGGCAACAACAATAATAATACTTTGCAACCAGTATGGTGCAAAGTAAAAGCAAGATCTGACCTCACCCTGTCCACAGGGAGACTAAGAGATTATCTGATCTGCTTGGTTTCATTTGTGATTTTTTTTTCCCTTACATAAAATTTAATTGACTACAACTGATTTAGACCTGAACAAATAAAAGCTGATGTTGTTGAAATTACTTACTCCTCAAAAGAAAAACAAGAATTTAGAGTTAAGATCCTGATTTAGGATTTTTTTCTCTCTCCTAGGTAATTGATAGGAAGCCCACATTTTGTGTGAGAACAATAGCACAGTAATATAGCAATAAATATTTGTAGAACTGAGCCTTTTCATAAACCCCTTCCAAGCTAGGTGGCTCGCTGAACACATTCTTAGCACATAAGAGATTAATTTATCCTTCCTTTTTCTTTTAGAGTTGGCAAGCAAAGGCACCACAGCCTGAAGTCCATACCTCTAGAGACAGCATGGTCTTGGAACACAACCATGATTTTAGCTGAAGAATTTAGGAAACATAAATTCCATAGCATTTGATACCACAACTCCTACATTTGGACTTCTTACATTTTGCAGCTAGGAGGGGCAATATATTTGTGTTTGTGGAAACACAGAAAACCTGGACCTAGAAAGGGGTGCTGTAAGAAAGGCTGGTGGTTGTATTTCAGTGCTGTCCTACCCACAACTGCAAGTGAAATGTATTCCCTTTATACCTTACATGAATTTTGTGTCTCTTTGCCAGGCTGCAAGCATTGCTGCAGCCTTGTGGGCCTTGCTTGGTGCCCTGAGCTGGCTCCCTGCCCTGCTCACTGGCACAGAGGAAAGCCCAGGTGTCCCCATCGCCTGCCAGGCTGCTCTGCAGGGCTGTGGGCTCAGCCCCAGGTGATGTTTCCCCCTCCAATCCACTTTGGTATTTCAGAGCTGACAGCAATGACTCTCTTCAGCTGGTTTCAGCAGGAGAGAAGGTAAACACACACAGAGTGGAAATCACCTGTCTGCAAAATCTTAAGTGCTCGAATTAGATTTAAACACCTCTGCACAGGAAAGAGTTTCCTCTGCAAATAGTGTCTCTCTTCAGGCAGCAAATACTGGTTTGACACCATCACATCTGACCACACCGCCCCAGCTCACTTATATCAGCCAGTCATACTGTCATGAACCTTGCTCTCTCTAGGGGCAGTTGACAGTCTTTATGGGACTAATAATGTAATCAAACCCAGAGAAATTAATAGAAGGTAAAATATTGTCTCTATTTTGTCATTTAAGCATAATGACAAGGAGAAAATGTGCCACTGCTTGCAATATAGTTGGATTTAATACTGAAATTCTTTTGGGGCTTGATGGAAGCTTTTATTTTAATCAAGTGGCATCCTTGGAAAAGTGGGTGTTATTTGCTAAGTGGCTCTAAGTGGAATATTGACATTGAGATCTTTGGCTTGTTTTCAGAATTGCCACCAGTTTCTTATGGGTTGCAAAGGAGACAGTAGCAACCCATGTGTCCCACTGATCTTCACAAAATTCCTCTGTGTGCCTGTGGAGACATCATTAAAATGCATGGTGCTGGAGGCTGCAGTGCTCAGGAAGAAGCATGCACACCAAAGCCAGCAAAAGCTGCCTCTGAGTTAAACCAGAGAATTTGCATTTATTTTCTTTCATTGCTTACTCATTTAGTAAGAGAGAGAACATTTGTCACTTGCTCAGTTTTTCCAGCGCTGCTCCGTCTCTCCCTTTCTCTCTGCCGCTCTGTGTAGGACATACACGCTATCTCCTACACCCACTTAACTCCCAAGGTCTCTGAAATGCCTACGCCCTGCATATCCACGAGAATGTTTTGGGGTTTATTTTAAACCATAGCAGATGCAGAGCCCCACCACACAAAGTGGGGGAGGCAGAGGACACCCAGTCCCCGGGGAGCGGAGGAAGCTGTAGGCAGTGCATCCTGCTCTGCAGAGAAAGCCTCCCGTGTCTCCCTCCTGCTGCTCTAAAAGCTGACTTTGCCTTGATCTCTGTAAGGATATTTAAAATGCTGACACTATAAACAAGTCTGAGAGAGTCAAGATCAATAACACCACTAAAAGGAAGTTTCATTTCTTCATTCTTGCAGAGCAGCAAAGGTGAGAGCAGCAGCTCCTTCCTCCTCGGGCACAGGCAGAGGACAGGTGCCTGTCCCCTCCCTGGGGATGGCCTGTGCTGCAGCAGCTCCTTCCAGGTCCCCAAATTTCCTTCCACACCAGGGTAACCCTGGCCTGCTGCTCTCCTTTGATCTTATGTTGGGATGAATGCAAAGCTGGCATTCAACAAAGATTTCTTGTGGTGGCCATCGTGCCTCCCCACAGGACAAAAAATCTATGTTCAGTGACAAACCCTGTGCACACTCAGAGCCATGGACAGGGCTGGGTCTCATGGATCAGTTCCCATTGCTTTCTCAGCGAGTCTCGGTGTTCTCCACGATGGGACCTCATATATTTGTACGTACTTGTGGCCCTACATTGTTTCATTTCCTGCTAGCTTCTCACTAACAGCCTGCTTTGATTTAACTCCATGCAGGCAGGATATTATCAGCCAGGAAAACAGAGAGGATCATGACACTGAGATACTGATGTTTATGAAGCAAACAAAAGGCATATATTTTTCCTCATTCTTTCCTCCTAGGTTTTCCAAATGCACCTTAACTTACAGCAGCAGTGCAGTAAGGAAGAGTCTCAAGATCAGGGAAGAACAAAGCCAGCCTACTGCCTCTTTCCAGTCTTCTAGGAAATGGCAATGTGAGAACTTCTGTGATCTTTCCTGGGGGTGAAAAATTAAGGCTTAAGTCTTATAGAAGTGCCCATTTATTACCTGATACTCTCAATGCCCACAGGATTCACAAAAATTGGACTGTAATTTTGATTCCTTTCTGCTTCAAAAATTGCCTCATTTTTGGAAAGAAACATTCCTGCATTTATTTTGTCTCTATATGATAGATTTTTCCCATCCTGCGTCTAGGACTTTGTGCTTGTCCTTATTGAATTTCACCTAATTGCTTTCAGACCACTTCTTAAATTTATCAAGTTCATTTTAAATTCCTCTCCTGCCCCACCCTCCATCCCCAAAAACCAGCCAATGTGGTGGTCATGTGTGAATTTCACAAGTGTGTTTGGTCTTCCATCATTCAAGTCATTATGAAAATGCAGGATGGTATCAAGCTTAGGACAGATTTCTATGAAACCTTATGTATACAACTATTCCTGTTTGTCAGGAAATTATTAAGAACTAATTTCTGAGTACTTTTAAATTACATTTTCCAAGTATTTGTGTACCCTTCCCACAGTAGTTTCAGCTAGGCCAGACTGCTAAGTTTCTGCATGAGAACATCAGAAAAATCTAAAAAATATTACTAAAGTTGAGACACATCACATATACCTCCCCTTTTCCATGATGTAGATTTCTTTTCAAAGAGGAAAAGTACATTACTTTAACAAGATCTGTTCTTGACAATTTCATGCCCCTGTTTCTTATAATATTTTTTTCTCTAGGTGCTCCTAAATATGTGCATTTATTTGAATAACTTTAAATCATTGCAAAGCTCTCCAAGTTGTAAATTTCCAGACCCTCTCTCTACCTCTCACCCTTTTTAAGAGCAGGTATTTTTATCTCTCTTAGCTCTGTCATATTGTCACAATTTGGAGTAAATTGCTTCTGGTTATCATTTGCTTTTGATAATTATTTTTGTCTTCCAAGTTTTATTAAACTGTCCTGCATGACATATCTAACTTATCACAACAAACCTCATATACATCCCCCCTGCTTTTCTAACACACTGTCCCCTTGTTCCTATTAAAGCACTGTGCATCCTTTTAAAATTTTACATTTTCCAGTCTTTTTGATAGTATTTCTTCACCTTCTCCATCAGCTTCATTCACTGAAACCTTTTTGGTTTGGTTGGATATTTTTGCAACACTTGCTGTTGGCAACAGCTTTGGACCCTTCAGGTTTTTTCATAGTTACCTTATTCTTATGGGTGCAGTTTCTACTCAGCTTAATAACATGTTCTTGTTTCTCCTTTTGTGATTTCCAGATGAAGAAGAGTCTTAACACTCCTCCTGAGGGTGAGGTACAGTAACCTCAACAAAAAAATTCAGCTGAATGGGGGGAGGATGCTGCTCTGAAGAATGATCTGACACTACCCAGGAGTGAATCTATATTTGTTTGAACAGGGATGACAAAGGGGTTGGGACTAAACCAGTTTGTGGGCCCATTAATGTGTTTTAAAAGTAAAGTGGCATTTCAGGGTTCCTCCAGTGACCAGCAGATGTGCAAGATGCTCCACAGCAATTTCTTTCTCATTGCCCTCATCAGGACAATGTAATGCTTTGGCTGCATCAGGGAACTGATCCAGTAGGATACAAAAACATGTTTTAGCAGAGGCTTTTCTTTGTATTTCTTGCTGATCTGGTCCAGAAGAAAACAACACAAAACACAGAGTCAGTGTCACAGAGGCAGTGGCAGCGTAGCTGGAGGCAGAGAACAGCAGGAACCTCTTAAATCCCCTGCCTGGTGGGGCAGGCACTCCCCAGGCTGGCTCTCAAGGGGAGAACAACTTGCAGATCTGGAGTAAGCACCAGTGAAATGCCATGCAGAGCACAACTGGTCAGGAATTTTTACTTATTTTCCCCCACAAAAAAATTTACATTGCAAACTTTTGGTCAGAAACTTTCTTTTTTTAAATGTTTTGTAACTAATTGAAATAGGATCGTTCAAGGGGTTTTGGTTCAAAGCCACCTTTCTTCAATTGTAAGTTA
Source organism: Passer domesticus (assembly GCF_036417665.1). Classification (NCBI taxonomy): domain Eukaryota; kingdom Metazoa; phylum Chordata; class Aves; order Passeriformes; family Passeridae; genus Passer; species Passer domesticus. The sequence continues at coordinate 139,453,184 of NC_087474.1, forward strand.
ATTTATAAATTTAAAAATATGATAGCAACATCAGAGCTATTTCTAGATTATTATCCTGGCTGTGTAGATTAACAGGACTCTGTGGATTAATGGCTGCACCCTGAAAAATTGAAGTGTGGTGCCTTTAAGATGGAATTTCTGTCTTCTTCCTTTCTCAAACACTAAATATTTATGCTTTTTTGAGGAGGAAATGTAGGATAGGCAGGAGTTGATTGCTGTGAGCCACAAAATATGCCAGGGTAAGCTGGATCAGAATTCAGGAGCTAAACTTGACTTTTCTGGGCAGCGCCCCGATGAAATGGAAAACCTTCTGCTCTTCAGTGACTTTAAGATGAGCAGTAATAAAAGCTTCAGCTTCAGGCAAAGCTGCCTAAACTTGCCACAGCAAAGAGGGGGACACAAACAGAACTGATTAGCTGAGGGGAGTGCAAAAAGAGGAATATAGACACACAAGGTAACTATTCTGCTGAGCAGCATGCTAGCTAGAGATAGGGAAGTTTTTCATGTGTCCTCAGTAGCATCCGATGGCTCAGTTAACTCCTGAGATATGTGACAGAGAAGTAATGGCAGGCTTTGGCCCTGCTGGAATGGGATGGCTTTTAAGAAATATAAAAGTCAAACAAGTTGCTGGTAGTTAAGATATACTCCCAGAATGTAATCATGGAAAATTCCTTTCAAGAGCTGGTGTTTAGGCCTCAGAAAATGCACAGCAAATTGCATTGTGATTTATTTGTCGGTGTCTTTATAGGTTGGGCGTTACTTTACCCCACAGCTGGAGTCAATTTTTAATATTTAAAAGTGGAAAGAAAGCAAAACCTAAACACATACAGATCTGTCTGTTTTAGATTGTGCTTTTCCCAAACATTACTGTTTAGAATTGAACCCTGAATAGATTTCTGCAGAGGCCAGCTGGCAACAGAGAATTAAAATAACTGGGACTGGGTAGACCATATAGAAAGACCTCCTAAACTGCAGTTAGCTGATCTGGTATTCATAGTCACAGCAGAAATAAACCTAATCTTTCCCTTTTCCTGATAAAGACATAAGGTTCTATTTTTCTTTACCTTTATCTCTTTCTCACTCTTTTTGTCTTTCTCTTTTCCTGTCTCTTTCTGTCCCTCTTTCTTTCACTATTCCATTGCAAAGTGCTGTACCGAGTAGGTGTGGTACAGTGCATTCTTTAAATACAGTAGTTGTTGGTTACCATGAGAGCCTGTTGAAGAAACAGATAAATAGACTGAGAGAGATGATGATTTACATCACTCTTGAACCACACACATACAAAGGAATTAATGGAGAAATAGATGACAAGACATTTTCTGGTGCCCATCAGCTTTTACTCAGCCTGGAAAGGCTAATGAAGAAACAGCTGGAGTCAGAAACAGATCCTATTTCAAAGCCCATACTGTACCTACACTAGAAAATTCACTCTCCTGTGGCTCATGCTCAAGCTTTGTTAGAAAGTTGTACCTGGCTTGCTGCAGCATTAAATGAACTGACAGGCCAGAGCTTAAAACACAGCTCCAAGGACCAGGATTTGGGAATTTTATTGCATGGTCTGCCAGCAAAGTGCCAGGTGATTTCAAAGCTCAGCACAAAAGTGAGTTACCATCATATGCAGAAAATCATGGAATGACTAAGCCCCAGTAATTGCCTGTACATGTGTTTGTAACCTCAAAGTCTGCCACCAGGCAACAACTCTACTGGGTCCATAGAGAAAGAGAGTTAAGCTGGATCTGCCATGGACTGAGAGCAGAAGCACAGACACAGCCCAGGCGATGCACAGTGAGTTATCATCTCCTGTACCTAAGTGCTGGGAAAAATCACTTTGCTTCTTCCTTTGTCAACTACAAACTGCAATGGCATTGCCTGACTCACAAATGTACTGCTGCCACAGGCCTGGGTAAGGGCAGAGGCATTTGGAAATTTTTTTAGTTGCTGTATTATTACTGTGGATCTACTATACAAAAACCCAAAAATCACTAAGGCTATTCCCAACCTCCCTCATTTCTCTTAGGGAGAGTTACCTGTGGAAGAGGCCACAGCTTCCAGATTCTCAGAGCCTCTCTGTGCTCTAGCAGAGTACACATGGAAACAAGACCATCTCTGCATGGCATATCAGACGTCATGCACAATTTCAGTCTCCAACTTGCTGGTGAGTGGCCCTGGCACCCCTGCAGAGAGCCATGGATATGTTTACCAACAAAAGGGCTCTGTAATATGCAACATATGGAGATAGAAAAAACAACTCTAATTGGGAAAGGCACAATCTCATTTGGTAACATTGTTGTACCTCTTAATAGGATTTTATTTATTCTCTCTTCCCTACTGAGTCATGGTGGATGCCAAAAGCCAGGACCACCAAGCAAATCTGGCTCCTTCCCCAAAATATGCCTTGCCTGAGCAGATTCACTCTGTGAAGGATTGCAGGGAGATGTTCTCCTTCAAAGATTTTTATATGATTGGAAGGGATGTTGTGAGATAGGCAAAGAATGCTTCCAGCTGAGAAAGGTTTTAGTTTCCTGCCTGTCTAGTCCAGAGCAAGAAACTTTTTGGCTGTCTTTGTGAAGTTGATGTCTGCAGACCACAAGGCATTTAGTTCAAACCTCAGCTGTGAAAATGTGCACAAAAGGAGTGTTTTATTCAGCAGATGGTGGACATTGCTGTTTGAGGAAGGCAGCTAATTCAGGGTCTGGCCAGCAGCTGGCAGTCCTGGCAAATGATATATTTTTTAAAATATCAACTCTTGTGACTTGACATCCCCATCATGAATTTTCACATCCCTTCTTTGAAGATTAGCACAATTATGAATGGTTTGCATTACAAACCTTTGAGGGTCAGAAAGAATCCTCAGACCAACTTAGGGGCATCTGCTCTGGACTGGTCAGGCTCCACCATGATGGGATTAGTTTATCTCTCAAAAATCTGTGGGAGGTGAGAAAAGTAGTACAGATTGCTGTAGTGACTATTAGGAAACACCAGTGAGGAGGGCTCATTCCTCCATATCCTGGATTCTATGTGCATTCTTTGACAAAAAACACCTTTCTCACTGTAGAGGCTATCCTAGTCATAGAAAATATGGCAAGGAGTATTCCTGACAGAACTATACTTCATGGGAAAATCTTTCGTTTCTACTCCTGCAAAGTTTCTGTTTGAAAAGTCTCTTATTCATTCAAGCTTTCACCAAATTAAACAAGCAAACCCCTGCCTGGATTCTGGGCAGTCTACACAAAAGCAGGGCCCCTCTCTCTAGGTCTGTGGTGCTGGGCCAGCCCAGACAGCTGGGTCTGCCACAGGCTCTTGGCAGCTGGGAATTCTGCTTGGAGGCAGGTCCAGCTGGGAATTCTGCTTGGAGACAGGTCCAGCTGGGAATTCTGCTTGGAGGCAGGTCCAGCTGGGAATTCTGCTTGGGGGCAGGTCCATCTGGGACTTCAGCTTGGCGGCAGGGTCGCTGTGCAGAGAGCAGCACTGGCAGCCAGCCCCAGCCTGCAGGACAGAGAGGGGGGTGCCGGGCAGCACACCCTGAGCCTGGACACCCAGGGACTCCAAAAAGTGAGGAGCAAGTTCTGGCTCAGAGAGGCTCTTGGCTTCCTGTGTCCAGTCAAGGATGCTGACATCCCACAGAGCCTCAGGTGGAGCTGCCCAATTCCCAGCTGCTCAGCTAAGATCTGGGAGGACTGAGACAAGCCCCAGTGATTCTGTCTGCACAGGAAGACAGGAAGGTGGGACTATTGCAGCTCCTGAACATAAGTAGGAAAGGCAGGAAAAAAGTTTTCGGGCCAATTTGTTCCAAGACAGTATTTTACAATTTTTTCCCTCAGGTCAGATTTTCTTGGTTTGGATCACGTCTAGTGACACAACAAAACTCACATGTTAAAATGACTCGCAGTACTAAAATGAGGATTCTATTCCAAACTAAAGAGGCCACCTAAGAGAGACCATCCCCTTCCCTGGCATACATACAGACTTCTTATGAACTGCATCTGAGTATTATTCACATGAATTACGTGCTTGACTACAGAAATGCAAATTAATAGACTTGGGCTGGAGCTACCTTTTTTTGTGAGAATGACACAAATACTGCCAAATTATTCCAAAATTTTCATGTCCATGCAATAGTTCTCAAAATTGAAGAAGTGAAAGAAAAACAGTTTGTGGTGAGCAATGAGAGAACAGGAGATGGAAAAGTATATAACAAACAAGGAAAAATATATTAAAAATAATTCAGACATAAATATAAAGTATTCTGTCTCTCTCAGGCCCCAACCCATTTGATTCACAGTGTGTGTGCCAACTATTTTCTGTGCAACCCTTATTTTCTCTCTGGGGCAAGGGTGACACAGATGTAGAGCCTAAGAATAGAAGGATACTTTTAAACCATACAGCTGGATCTTGTGTGACACACAAAATCTCAGGAGCTGATCTCTGCATCATGTCTCAAACTTTTTGTTGAACATGTGCCTATAGAGACTTGAACAACATAAACACCTCCCTAAATAAATTGCTCCAAAGTTAAATGCTCCTCAGAATCACAAATGTGTCTGCATGTGTTTTCTTGTTAGATCTGTTTTTAAAATGGTGTGCCAAAGGAAAATATTTAAGGTAAGATATCAAGTTTTGCTCAAGACTCAGATATAGCAATGTTCTCACTTCTCTGATGTCTGAGAAGCTTTGACTTGAAAATATCAGAAAAATAAATATGGAACGGTTTTGTGCTCTTGATTAAGAGCACAAGCAAAGGTTCTAGAAATGGATTTTGTAAGAACCTAAGTGGAGTCTCAGGGTCACTTTCCCCTCAGCTGTAAAAAGTTGTCATGTGGTATAGGTGAGCCTTCCCAAAAAGCAAAAGACACCACTATACAGGAGGCAGGGTCCCTGAAAATATGTCCTCATCAACAGAATGATTCAACAATGTGCAGGGACAGGCCACTGCCAACAGCAGCAAAGAAATCAGCCTTCCCATTCCTGGCAAAATGGGACTGAAGTACTTGATGGAGCAACTCCTGCAAGCAGCTTGGTGCTATTGCTGAGTATGAAGCAAAGAGTGTGACCCTTTAGAAACATCCTTTTGCTTTTCTGTGTCTGGTTTTATGGCACAAGTAAGATGCCTAAAGGGTCTTATCAACACCTTTATGTTCCCTTTCAACAGTTTATTTTTAAATATGGCCAAACAAGTGGTTGTCCATGTTTCATTTATCAGGAATGGAAGCTATAAAGCACTGCAGCACTTAAATTCCTGGATGAAATCTTGGCTGCACTTATTCATTGAGGCTTTTTCTATTTACTTCAGCAGGGTGAGAACTGCACAGCTCTTACTTGCCTGAAACCACAGAGAGAGACTATCTGCACAGTTGGCTGCAGGAGGCTTTCACTGAGCTATTTCATGGGATTTGGGGATTGCTGCCTCATGAAAGGGATTCTTCATGGTTTCTCACTTGGTAGATCTGTGCTGTGTTTAAATTCCGCCATCAGATATGTAGGAATAAACTCCAAAGGGTGAGGTGTGAACATCTACCTCAGATTAAAAAAAATCCATGTGTTGTGTGGGAACCCCTGGACTTGTTGGACACCCCCAAGCTGTGTCCTTCTGTATCTGGGCAAAGAGCTGCCTACAGATGATTACTGCACCCTCCCCAGCAATACATCCACAAAGGAGGTGTAGGCAGAACCCACCGTGTCCAGGTATCTGGTGTGAATAATCAGGGGCTGTTTCTGAGTCACATCACACAGCCTGGCCACTACTGCCTGCAGAGATGACTAGTGCTGCTCCACTGCAGGGCTTTATGTTGTTCTTTATTTAATGCTAACACAATCTATGGGACACATATATTCTAGGGACACTGCCTGTGAATGCAAGTGGGATCTGCAAAGCCTTCCAAAGTGAAAGCTCCACTTTTATGCATAGTGCTATGTTTTTAAAATTTATTGCTGAATTACCAATCATTGATGGTGATTAAAAGCACCCAACTTATATATCAGATACTCCAGCAATATATCTCAAAATATTTCACAAAGCAACATGAATCTCTTTTATTTCTATAGCCCCTGGACTTTCCACATTTCTAATTCAGCTCACTGCTTTATATGATCCGATACAATTCAGGAGGAAAAGACAAAGAGAGGTCTTTGCCTGCTGCTGTAATTGAACAGGACATCTGTGCCATAACACACAGATGGAGAACCTGCAAGGAAGAGTGTGAGCAGCCAGGTCAGTGAAGAGAGAGCCAGCAGCTGTGTGGGCCCAGCCCCACACTCATGCACAGCTGCACTGAAACCGGCCTTGTCTTTGAGTAGGTGTAGAAAAAACTAAATTTCACCTACCTCCTTATGGCGGTGGGGGAGCCACAGAGGGTGATTCATAGGACCTAAATAAGGCAGTAAGCAGGCAGCTGCCTGGAGCTAGTCAATAGGAACATCAAGCACAGAAACACAAATGGAATTTAGCCCCAGTTGTCTAATATAAAAGATCTGCCAGGGACCAACTCACTGCTTGGGTGGTTCTTCTGATGGTAGTTTGTGGTTTCAGTTATTACTTTCAACAAAGGAATGAGGATAATAAAGATTTCTGAGTCTAATTTAATCTTGAGAGGCTTGTAAAAGTTATATTCTGTACCAGCTTTGTGTTAGGCACAATCCAGTGGCTTTTATTTGCCTTTATAGTCTTGACTTCTGAAATATGCACAGTACGTAGAGATAGCAGATTCTACAAAAAACACAAGGATGAAATTCACATTTATTCTGTGCTAAAACATGATATCAAAGGCCTGTCAGGAGAAAGTTTCTTAAAAACAAATCACCTCAGAGCAGGATCAAAATTTTACTTTGCATTTAGAGTCAGACACTGAATTTTAAAAAAAAGGAAGAAAAAAAAAATCTGTACTCACATGACTAGCAAATAGGCCAGAACATTTTTTAGATAAATTATGCTCTTCTGTCAGCTATTGTGAAACTATGAAAACCTACGCATGCTTGTAAATAGATCACACTTAGATGGAAGGAGATCTCTAAATGCACTGTGACTCATACAGCATGAAGATGCAAGGATGGATTGTACACTGCACAGGGCTGGAGTTTCTTTCAGCATTAGCTATTCACAGACATGTAGTTACACAGCAGTACAGGAGAGCAATGATAAGAGCCCTGAGGAAGGACACTGGCTGTTTACTTAGTGGATTTTGAGGAACAGAGACCCAATCATCATTTTACTTTCCTTCTCAGTAACTACTAATCAATCTAATAATTATTAACATAATATTTTTAAAGCTCTGGATGGTCTAAATTTACAAAATAAGGAAGGAATATATATGGCCATCCTCAGAGTACCATACTGCATATTAATCTTCACCAACATAATATAGGACAGCTTTTCTTCTTTTGATTCCTTATAGTTATGAATGCTCAAAAATGTATTGCTTACAGGCTTAAGTGCATGCTAAGTGCTTTGCCCAGCTGCTGCTTTTCTTAAGTGCTTTGCTCCATCCTCAGTAGACTTTGGGCTCAATTACTCATCTGTCTTCCCCATGATTTTGGCATTTAGTCTCACAGTCAGTGTCTCCATGGCTCTGAAGGGTGATGGACTCAGCAGCCCTGGCATTCTGGGTCACCTGGGTCATTCTGGTCACTACAGTGACCACTGGCCAGTCACTTCTGCTGGCTGGTGACCGTGTGGCCTTGTTTGGACTTGTATTCCAACATCTCCCAGAGCATTTGTGTGGGTTGTACCTCTGATCATGTCAAAAAGAGTAGGAGTAAAGGTGGCTGGCACAGCCCTTCTGGATGGGAGTCCTGATACTGCTGTTACAAGACAGTGGAAACGTAGTCCAAGACACACAGATCTTTGTTTGAAGCTAGTTTGAGCTGGGAGACAGGAATTATTCATGACCTTCTGAGCATTTAGAGTATCAAATGAGTTCCACTTGTCAAAAATAAATATAGCACTGATATGTTTTATACATTTTTTTACATTATTCCACAGTAATGAGGACTATAAACATGCTTTTTTAAGAACTGAAATATGAGATTTTTGGAACGTGAATTTCTGGCAAATTTGGTAAGGAAATTGCCTGGAGCACTGAATTTGGCCAGTGAGTATATTTGCAGGCTTTTGAACCATAATGGGACAGCATCAGAAAATGCTACAGGGAAAAACAAAGAACTTTGCACACTTCCATCCTGGGAATCTGCTTTCAGCCCCATCCATTGATCAGCTCATGCTTGAATGCTTCCTGTAGCTGGGCTCCAAAGCAACACAAACCGTTCTCTCCAAGGGAGGAAAGAAACTCCTGAGACCTCTGCAGCCTGAATTTTGAGCATCAAATGCTAACACCATTAATTGCTTCCAACCAAGTTAGCAAAGCCAGAGCCGTGCAAACCTTTGTGCATGAGCAGCTCACATTGAACTCATTTCAGAATGCTGGGGCAAGTCTACTTGGAAGGCCAGTAGTACTCACTAGGCAAGTCAGTCACTGCCAATTATTCCCCATGCTGTGAATCAGAACACAGTCCTTATGTTACAGATTTCATGATCACAGCCCATGCTTGAAAAGGCTCAGAAATGCAAGGCACTGCTTACAGGCTCTGGCTCTGTGCAGGGTTTCAGTATGTGAAGGACACCTATTTTCATTGGAAGAGACTTGCCAGCAGCAACTGACAAATATTGGCCCCATTAATTTTGTTTGTGTAAAGAAAATTGTAAATCTATTCTTTGACTTAGAAAATAACTGAGCATGAGTTTTTAATTCATCTTGCCCTTCAAGGAGAAAAATTAACCCTGGCAATACATTAGTCCAATTGCCTCTTTTCTCTTATTGAAAAAAAAAGAAAATACATAGAAAGAGGTTAAAAAATGTTGTCTGCCCATTCAGCTGGTGCTTGCATTTTTTGAATTACGAGGTGCATACATTGTGAGCCTGGAGGGATGCAGAATTTTGAGTGCATTTCAGTGCCTTCCACTCACTTTGCCATTGAGATATTTGCTGACAACCTAGAAGGGTGGAGGCACCTCTGCAGTTCTCTCTGGGAGCTTTTATGGTTTATTTTGTGTTTGTGTTGTATTCCAGGCTCACAGCTGTAATTTTTCTACTGTTCTTTTGATATTATTACTGGCAGTGAGTTCATTTCCTTACCCAAACTGGTTGTGGCCTGTTTTTAGCCATCCCCTATGCTTACCGCATTTCAATGCCTGAAGAGGCATCCCACAGTCTGTGTCTCTGTGCCTCCTGAGTGGAAAAGGAGGAACACTCACCCAGCAGCCCTACTTGCCCCTGTCACAGGCAAGTGTTCTCTCTGGCCCCTGCAGGACTGTGCAGCCCAGGGACCATAGAGGTGTGCAGCAGAGATCCCACCATGTCCCTGCAGGGCGGGCAGGACCACCACCAGCTGCCACAGGGAGATCTGGCACAGCCACAAGCTGGGGACAAGTGACTTGTTTGTGTTTCCCCCAGGCCAGACACAGCACTCATAGCCCACTGCTGGTGGAAAGGGCTGCTGCCCTCTGCCCAAGCCCATCCAGCAGGAGCAGCTCAGAGTCAGGGAAGCTGGCAGGGAGTCTTTGCCCTTTTACACACAAGGCCATGTCCCCCAGCCTGTGTTCTCAGACCTTTTCTGCTGTTTTCCAGCCCCGAGGTCTGCGCGAGCGCCCCGCACATCCCTGGCGCATGGGGCCAGCTCCAGGAGGAGCCAGGTTTGGCAGGGTTTGCCTCCAGCCAGGGCCACAGCTAAGCAGCCCCAGCCTGGCCTGCAGCCAGCTGGCATGGAGCTGCTCCCCCAGTGTCCACAAGCACAGGTGTGGCTGACAGCAGCATGCAGACACAGCCAGCCTGCTCCCTCACCTGCGCTGCTAGGAATGCCCGCGACAAGGTAGCTCACTAACCCTGGTGCTTGCTTTTGGATTCTTGCCCCAGCATTCGAATCACCCAAAGCTGTCAAACACTCAGGAGATATACTGGAAAAATAGATATAATTAAATTAGTTTAAGTAGGAGATTTTAAACAGATCAATCAAGGCCTTCATTGTTGCTTTATTTCTCTGTTTTCTGAGGCATTGGGATGTGTGGGCTTCATATTCTGAGTCCTTTCTCTACTGTCCTTCCTTTTAAATAAAGCCTAAGATTCTCATTCTCATACTTTCTTCTGCGGCTTTTAAAAAACCCCAAATCTGTAAACAAATTTAATGAGATTTGTGTTAAAATCAGTGTTGGCAGCACTGTCTCATTTGTTGAATTTTTCCATGACATGGAGTCACTTTGCTAACCCAAAATATGGAGAAAGATGTAGCTTATTCACAGAATCACAGCCTGGTCACCAACTACCCTTTATTCCAGGCTTTTATTATATTGTTAGATAAATTTCCTTGGCTGTCATATGGATGAGAAGAATGAACCTTTGCTTCAGGGGTGCATAACTTTTTTGAGCAGGTTAGCCACTACGACCCATTGACATCATCCTGTCATGACCCCTCAAAACCCCTCCCACAGCCCTCACATCACATTATAGTTGAGGAAAAGCTCTCAGAACCAAAGTTCCTCTGCACAAAGCTGAGCTCTCAGAAGAGGTACCACACTGATATATATATATATATATATATATATATATATATATATATATCCTGTATTTTCAACACGAGGGTATCACATCCTAGAGAAGACAGCATTCAATGCTGAATATTCAGTCAGCAGCAGTGCTTTTAAACTTTCTGTGAGGGGGAAATTTTTTTTAATTCCTCAGACTTTTCCTAGAGAAAGATAAATGAACTTGGTGTAAAATTTCCATGTTTTAATAGCATCCATTTTATGTTCAGGCTCTTAGGACTTAGAATAATCAAGTTCGTTTCATTTTTGTTTATTGCTCATTTCTGCTCCATTTCCTCTCACTGCCTTTCCCACAGTAACCTAGCATGGCAGGGCTCACTCTGGCTGCAGATTCTACAGGAAAATGGTTAAATTGAGTTAAAATTTGTTTCACTAAAAATACACTCACAGTTCATACAAACATATTTATTGATCCTCTTTTCAAAAAACTTTACCTGTGACCTAACTGAACTAGACTACAACCCTGTAAGCTTTAGATGATTTAGATTTTCCCAGATATTGCTTACTGTCTGTTTCTAATTCATATGTGTGTTTCTGATCTATGACAACTGGCTGTTTTATTTTTAATATCATGGCTGCACATGAGCAATAAAGGGTGGCACTTTTTCAGAAACCCACAAACTAGCAATGAACTTCTTCAGTTACAAAAGAAAAGAGCCTACCAGCAAGGAGAAATCATCAAATCTGGGGGACAAAATTCAAAGTGAAGAACAGAGTCTTCACATGGTTTGCAACCCATATGCAAATTTTTTTGGCCACTCAAAAGTGTTTTGCACTTAGCAGCCAAGTGCTACACAGCAAATTCCAGTTCCAGTGGTGCTAACAGAACAAGTCCAGCACTCCAAAGGATAACCTAAAGCTGGCTTATGTAGCTGATTGCCTTCTGTGGTGGCATGACTGGCTGGGCAGATGAGGGGAGAGCAGTGGGTGTTGTCTTCCTCACCTTCATCAGGGCCTTTGGCAGCGCCTGCCACAGCATCCTCCTGGGCAAGCTCAGGGAGCGTGAGCTGGGTGAGCAGAGAGGGAGGTGCTGGCCCTGCCTGGAGAGCAGAGCTCCCAGGGCTGTGCTCACACAGGGCCTGGCTGGGCTGCAGCTCAGGGTGTTCCTGGGGTCAGTGCTGGGCCCAGCCTCTTCACCTCATTCACCGTGACCTGGGCAGAGCACAGAGTGTCCCCTCAGCGAGTTTGCTGGTGGTTCCATGGTGGGAGGAGTGGCTGACATCCCAGAGCCTTGTGCTGCTGTTCATGGCACCCGGACAGGCTGGAGAGAAGGTCAGGAAAGGCCAGTGCAGAGTCCTGCACCTGGGCAGGGATGAACAGGAAGGAATAACTCCATGCACCAGCACAGACTGGGGCTGAGCTGCTGCAAACAGCTCTGGGGAGAAGGACCAGAGGCTCCTGGTGGACAAGGAAGTGTCCATGAGCCAGAAGTGTGTGTGCCTTGTGGCCACCCTGGGGTGGCAGGAGGAGTGTGGCCAGCAGGTCAAGGGAGGTGATCCTGCCCCTCTACTGCCCCTGGTGAGGCCCCATCTGGAGTGCTGGGTCCAGTTCTGAGCTCTCCAGTTCAAGAAATACAAGGAGCTACTGGCCCATGCCCAGTGGAGGGCTGTGAAGATGATAAAAGAGCTCTCTTATGAGGAAAGGCTGAGGGAGCTGGGCCTCTTCAGCCTGGAGAAGAGATGGCTGGGAGGGGATCTTACCATTGCGTCCAGGTATCTTAAGGGAAGGTATTAAGAGGATGGGGACAGACTCTTTTCAGTGGTGCCCAGTGACAGAACAAGGCACAGGCAACAGACACAATACGAAATGCCAGTTGTTCCATCTAAATATGAGGCAAAATATCATTACTGTGATAATACACTGTTCTGTGAAGGGAGACAGAGAACACAGAGAACAGGCTGCCCAGAGAGGTTGTGGAGTCACCTTCTCTGGAGATATTCAAAACTTACCTGAAGTCAATCCAGTGCAGCCTGCTTTGGATAAACATGTTTTAGAAGGGAGGTTGGACTAGATGATCTCCAGAGATCATTCCAACAGCAGCCACAGGTTCCTTCAACCCAAACCATTCTGTGATTCTGTGATTGTAGAGGAACAGAGAAGGTCACAAGGGGAGCTACCACAATCTGCCTAGGTCTTTCTGGCTCTTAGGGAAGTAGGAGGGAATTTCATAGGGGAGACTTTCACAAAAGGCAACCACAGATGAGAAGGTATCGTCCTGGGGCTAAACAGGCACCCAGAGAACAACACAAGACTGAAGAGAGTAAAAGGGTCCTGCACAGTGGCACCGTGTCTGCCAAAGTGGAGCGAGACAAGCAGCTGGAGCACGACGGTGGCTGTGGTGTGTTGGGCTGGGCTGAGGAGGGAGAAGCTGAGCCTCAGCAGGTTCTGGGAGCTGCTGGTGGCCATAAGCTCATGGCTAGGACCCCACCACCAAGACACACACTGAGCAGTTATTCTCTCTACAGAATGAGAGGACATTGCATTTTAAATTTCTAGATCTGATCAAGGTTTATTTAGCAAGTTCACAACTATATGAGAGTAAAGAGCAGTTCTTTTCCAACAATCCCACTTTATTTTTCATCACATCTTGTCTGTAAAGGCAATCGTTATAAATAATGCACTTCAACTTTGGCAAGTTATTAGATCTAGTGTTACACAATGCTCTGATGGTAGTGTTTGAAAATATCAATAAAGTGAATACGAAGCTGCTGAGCAACCAACATATCATAGTGACATTGATTATCAAATCAGGCTGGCTTTATTAAGGCTCTGTCAGGCCAAGTGCTGAGTCTGGCACTGTTTGATATCTCCACTGGTGATCTGGAAGCATAAAATCATTGCTAATAAGATATTTGGTAACAGAAAAGTAAATAATTGTGTGGGATGAAAGTTATGCAAGACTGAGACTGTGCTCATTCTGTCTAAACACCCTTTAATACATTGTACACTGCTAAACAAGGAATGGAGACCAAATCTTTGCAGAGAGGAGGTATCCTAGTCTGGGGTGGGTGACTCAGAATTGGTCCCAGTAAGGAAATACCTTACCAGAAATTCCCTGTGCAATATTGAAGAGGAATTGATGGTGAGCAAAACTGACTGAAGCCTGACACAGAGTGTGGGCACCAAAACCACAATACTGTGTATCATCAACATTCTTTTTCTCAAGTTTTTTTTTTGAAGACTTCAGGAAAACTGAAGAGGATGCAAAGCAACATGAAAATATTGAAGGGCCAGGAAAAATGCCTAAAGTTGGGAGACTTAAAGAGATCAGCCTAATTAAAAAAAAAAAGAAAGAAAGAACTAATTTACAGGCATGTTAATGAAAGAAAATACACAGTGTTAAGGGACACTTCTCATAGAAAAAAGCATAACAAGAACCATGAAAGGGAGATGAAGCCAAATGAATTCACACTGGAAATAAAGCACAGAGTCTTAGCAGTGAGAACAATTAACCAGTGGAAGTAAAAAAAAAAATGGAAAGGAAGGATTTTCCATAATTTCCTCCTAATGTCCCCTGTTCAAGTCTGAATTTGCTTTTCTGCATGCTAAATTTTAGTTTATTAAAAAAAAGCAGTTGGACTCCAACTCAGTGGGAAGTAATTGAAAATCTGGAGACAGACAAGAGGTCAGGCTCAACTGGCAGCCCCTTCCAGGCTTAGAAAACCCCTGCATCTATGAACTGAGCTGCTAAAAACTTTGTCTCAGCTCCTAACAAGTGTAATAAGCAGAGAAGTGCTCTTGGAATGGATAACTTTAAGGGTTTTTTGTTATCAGTGATACATATCACTTAATGAAATCTAAAATGAGGTGACAGATACCAACAAAAACATCACTCATTGAAATTGTTCAGATGTTTATTATGAGCCTCTGCTGTTATATTTCTTTGTTTGTACATTTGCCAAAGGATTTCTTGGCATGCAAGAAGAGATTTTGTGCCTTTTTGTAAGAATGGGAAGAAAGCAGTGTTTTTATGTAGATGATGCAGACCATATTGATTGCAGTAGTCAATTTACTAGAGCAGCAAGTCCAAAATGCATGCCATGTAGTTGCTTAGGGATTATAGTCAGTTGTAATTTTTCTGCTAATTAAAGTTACTGTAGAAATAACAATATTTCCATGCTGATTTTATTTCAAGACCAATAAGATTGCATGTCTAGTGCACAGCTTTATTTGACAGAGAAGCTTGCATCTGTATTATATCACTGACAGCTAGAGCATTTGCATGCAGAATACTAGGGAAAGGTCATGATTACCAAGAGAAACATAAATGTGTGTGCACTTACTGGCTTATTTGACTTGGAAACTTATGCCTAGATATGGATGAGGAGTGTGTTGCTATAGGTAGGATTTTTTCTCAGAGAGGAGTGTAATCAATTTGTAATTTTTAAAGAAAAGTATGAATGTATAGGCAATCTACAGTTCTTGCCTTCAACTGACTTGCTGGTCTGTGCTGCATTATTTTAAGCAGCAGCTGCCTGTGAAGGTGCTGCTGATTCTGAAAGAGCAGGTTTCATGTCAACAGATTGAATAATAATACTGTGTTCAAGACTCTGCTTCCCACTCTGATCAGTCTGAATTCTTCAGGAGAAGAACATGTTTTTGTGTCTAGGTATCATCTGTGTGTCTCTTCCTTCAGTGGGTAATACAAAACATTTTCCCAAAGCTGGCTTCATCAGAAAATATAGCAGCAATTGCACAGAAAGTCTCAAGCTCCAGAGAGGGGAAAAGTTCACCTCCCCTGGTAAAGCTCAGCACGCCTCTGAAATCATCCAGGCTCTCAGCTCTAACTGCCTTTCTCTCCCCCACATCACAAAAATAGCCTTCGAGTTCAAAATGATCACATACTCATCTTACATAAAATGCACAGGTTCCCAGAGAAGCTTGTGTCCTATTTGCTAAGGCATGTACAGAATTATTTCAATGCCTGCACATGATGGAAAAAATTCAGCACTTGTGTTAGAACTAATGCAGAGGCTCATAATGATGAGAAACACAATGCTAGAAACAATGATGGGAATTGCACTTTTACTGATGGACCATTGAAAACACAACTGAGCAAATGAAACCTGGTTGCAAAAGGAAGCTGGAATTCCAGGTATTATGTCTATTAATTAATTATTAATTCTGCCTATATTGCCTAGCAAGCCTGGACTTTCTTTGCTAGCCTGCCTGAGTTTCTGGTGTTGGAAGTCCTGCAGGTCCACCTGCTCCCACTTTGCCTTCTGGAGTTAACCGAGTAGTTGTGCATTACCAACATCAAGGTGCAACTGCTCAGCTGGGGAAGTGGCCACATGAGCACAGGATTTGTCACTGAATTAGCCTTCCAGCCCAGTGCCTTGCTTTAGGCATGACGGGTTTTTTCTGGCAAAAATGTTCCTGGAGAGGACTCATGCCTGTGGCACTGCTGATCATTAGGCTGGGGAAGGGTGCAGGAATCCCTTCACTGGAGCAGTTTTCTTCTCTGCCTGGTTTGGGTGGACTGCCAGGCTTAACTCTCAGGAAGATGCTCTGAAGAACCTTCAGAGCCTTCTTTCAGACCTTGTTTTTATTCACACATATCCATTTAAAACCAACTCTAAATCAGAAGCCATGGCAGCTTTCTGTCTCAAAAGACCTGGGATGTCCTAGGAGGTGACAGTGGTAGTGCACTCACTGCACAGCAGGCATCCCAGTGAGAGCCAGGCTGCTTGGGAATCACATTTTGTCCTCTGACACAGCCAGGACCTGTGTACTCAAGTCTTTTAGGAAGCCCAGCTCCAGAATGAAGTCTCCTTGTTGGCTTTTCTGGAGACCAGGTGATTTTCCAGCTTCAATCCAAACCCAATACCTTTAAGAGGCAGTTGTTTAGTCACAGAGAGGGAATAAACACAGCTCTAATATGTTGAAAAATCATCTTTTCCTGTGTATTTCCAAAAGAAAGAGGTTCCCAAGAAGCTAATAGGAAATGTGATTTGCATTAAATGCAACCTATTAGTCCCCTTTAATTTAACTAGGAAAGACAGTATCCTGCTTTCAATGTTTTACTGTGGTTCAGATATTTATCCCAGTAAATCATAGCAGGGGGTTATTTAATCAGCAGAAACCAAGCTCAGAGTTTGCAAACAGACCTTAAAATAAAAAACATAGAAGTGGGTTAGAACTGAGCAAGCAGCTAGGCAGCTTGGCATTCCTTAACACAGAGGCAATTTGTTTTCATAACTTCTGTAGCTACAGCCTCTCACCCCTCAGCAAATAAGCACCAATCAACCTGCAGGGAATCATTAGCTTAAAGCAATTGCCAGCAGATTTCTTTCAGGTCTCGGGAGTGCTGAGGATTGCAAGCTTATCATTTGGCATCCACTGCATCTTTAACCTTTCCAAAGGCATCAGAAAGCAATAGAGAGCCTTTCAAAAATCTTTTAATAGCTGCTTCCTCTGTATGTGTTTATAGTGACCATAGCTGTTGCAAAAAGCGTTCTAAAGTACTCCAGCCCTCCCTGGAGCAAAGGCTGGCTGGTGCTGGGCATTGTAATAGCAGCACGTTGTTTCACAGGTGCAAAGTCACTCTAAAACCTTTCCTTTTCCTCTCTCTGGAGATCAGAGCTGGCTATAACTCTCCACATCTAGCAGTCCAAGTCTGGTGTCATTCCTGCAGGTGTGGTTTCAGCACAGTGCAGGGGGATGGGAATGTGAGGCTGGGAATTGCACTGGCAGCTTACTAATGCTGTGTCTCTGCACTGGGGACTCTCATTAGAATCACCATGTTGGCTGAAGAGTAGCATTTTAATGACATTTGCAGATGTCACTCAAACCATGGGTGGCTTTACTTATTTAAACAGGGCATTTTGGCTACATGGCTTAGTGCACTTGATGCTCTGTGCCTTCCAAAGTGTGGTCCCTGAGAACATTTTTCGCTGGTGAACAGAAAAGTCCAGATCCTCTCTAGCAGCTGAGACTACTTAGTAAGACTGAGGAGTAGGGACAGCAGGGACTAGTTAGTGGATTCTAATCTTCTGCTGTACTCTGGCTTCAAACTGAGTTGGAGAAGCTTAATATCATTTAATGCTTTAACTCCTAAAGAATTTACTAGGAGACAGAGCCCTCCACCCACCCCCTTACCTTAATATGCTTATTCATATCATGTGCTTATGTAGAGAATAAAGCTGAAAATCTGCTGCCTAAAAGTAATGGAAATGTGATTTTTACGCACTGTTATTCCCATGTAATTCAAGAACCAGGATCTCTGTGCAACATTTATGCTACCTGTGCCAAAGAGCATAAGTTCCTGATCTCATAATTCCTCAGCTGATGGATCTGCAGACACAGATTTTTGGCACATGCTTTTTTTACACAGTTCTGACAAAATCACCAGTAACCTTCATTCACAAAAGCAGTATCTTCAGACTGTAGCCCTCATAATTTGAAGCATCCTTACAGAAAGCCTGTAGTTCTACAACAAGACTTCTGTTAAGGCCAAGAGATCCAGTTCTCATTTGTGATAATCAGTACCTCCACCATTGCAGCTGATGCCTTGAGAAGCCACCTAGAACAGAGGCTAGACAGTGTTAAAGGAATAAAGTAGGTATTTATTAAAAGGCCTTCAAAGGATAAACCTTGGACAGTACAAGAGCCTGGCCTAGGCTACACCAAAATGGACACTGGGTCATGAATTTTCACACTTTTATAAGTTTTGGTCCATTTACGTGTTGGGGTTAGTTGTCCAATTACAGCTTCAGGTTATGAAGACCTACCCTCCCAGTTTGCTCTCCTCAATTTGCTGTTGTTTATACTTTTTGGGCCTGAAGCTGCAATGGTGTCCTTGGTTCTCAGGGTGAAAAAGGATTGTTTTGTCTAACTAAACTGTGAGGAGAACTTGCTAACACTTTATGTGAAGTTCAGAGTTACATGCTAATGCAGCACAGAATCTGGAAAATATGAAAGCTGAAACTTAAGGCATCACAGTGACACCTGTGAAAAAGCAACAGGAGGTTTGTGATCTCTCTGCTCCACAACTCAGACAACAGAAAACAACCCATCCATGCAATGCAAGGTATGAAAATGCTCTTTTCCTTCATTTCCATGCATGTGCATCCCAGCAGCTTCCTTGCCCAACATTCCCAAACAGTGTTTCACAAGGTGACCAGTCCACTGCCTGTCCTCATGCAGTTGCAGGGAAAGAGACCCAGAGCCTGATACACTAGACCTGTCCACTGCTAACCTGACTTCCAAGCCATAGAGCAGTGGCAGAGGGTGAAAGGGTTAAAGTCTGCTTCTGTCTGAGCAACTGCTAAAATTATATCCTGGTCCCAACCATCCAGACATAAGGAAACTGTACAGTTGTTTGTGGGTTAAGTGGAACACATTGTGCTGGAATTTAGACAGACCCTTCTAGTTTCAGTCAGAAGCACCCAGAGAGTTGCTGGCTTTGTGAAAATACTGCAGAGCTGACTTCTACATCCCAGCCTGCTCTGTTGACATGACTAGTGGACATCAAGTTTTTGGGGAGAGCCCAAGAGACCACCCTTCTGTCTTGGTCAGTATAGATCAATAAGTAACCAGATTTTGGCTTTTTTTTGTAAGTTTTTCATCCATACACTCCTTCACATTTTCCTGCTATTTTTTTTTATTTTATTTCTGAAATATTACCTTACTGTGGAATTCTGCTTTAGGTTTTTGTTAAGGTTTCTTTACAGAGAAACAGAACCCCTAACCCAAATCTTCTGGGGAGCTGTCACTAGGGCACAAGTAGCATCCCAGGAAGGTCAGAGAATCATCCAGCTGAAGCTGGGACTTATTATGGGGTGATTAGAAGGACCACAGGTGGGAAAAAGGATGGACCATGGTTGTTTTGGAGAAATAAGCATGACTACAGAAAGGGATAAGGAAATAAAAGGAGCTGGTTGCATGCAAACCTGTGGCTGGTCAGCATATCATTGGGTTATGCCCTGCACCTGAGCAGCACAGTCTTTCTTGTCTTCCTATTAACCTCCATCTCTGTTTACCTGAGAGGCAGGGACTCTTCCCTGCATACATGAGTCTGCATTGACATCTAAGTGCAGTTACAAAGACCCCTGTGCCTGGGGTGCCAACAACCCCAGCAAGTGAGGGTCCATACAACAATGTGTCATTCTAGCTCTGGTCAAGCTGGACAAGCCAGCAGAAGGAAGTGGTCTGGGAGCCAAGTACCAAAGTGGCCATAAGCCTGGGCTGGATACATGCATATCAGTGTGAGCTGGAGGAACTGGCTACTGGAGACACCAGGAGATCCAGGTCAACTCTTGAAGAGACTGTGGGCTCTCAGAGTCATGTGTGTGCGAGTACACGTGTGTGTGTGCATGTACACCTGTGTGTGTGTGCAAGTACACATGTGTGTGCGAGTACACGTGTGTGTGCAAGTCCCTGGGCATAGGCAGCTGGAGACAAGAGGGTGCGAGGGTGCAAGGTTGAGTTGCTGGCAGGCTTGGTGTCTGACCTTGCTGGGGATCCATGATACCATGCACAGGGGACTGGGGGGGACATGCGTGTCTGTGAGGGATGGGCATGCTCCTGGCCATGGCCTAGGCTCTGTCTGCATATAAAGCATCACCTGAGTAAGTAAATTGAGAAGCACCAGAGGCTGTTCCTGGGAACTGAACTCAATCACAGTAACTGTAATGTAAGAACAACCCTCGTTGTGCCCTGAGTCTGTGCCAACAAACTCTCCTAAACAGTTTGAAGGCATGCTTTGGGATGTAGCTCAAGTTTAAGTTTGCGTGCAGTCATCCTTTTTTGGAAGATAAGCAAACCTAAGGCCCCTCCTCTGCCAGCTAATTTCAATAGCCTGCACACATTTAATTTAATGACAGAGCTGTAGCACAGAACCACTGAGCACGGTGCCCCTGCACCAAATACTTCTGGGTATCATCCTGCCTGAACTGTGATCACTGGCCTTTCTCCCTACCCAGCTCAATGAAGGATCAAACATTTGGTTACACACCCCACTCCAAATAGGCATTGGCTCACACTTCTGCTCCCACTGAATCCCTCCATTCATTCCCCTGGTCTGGAAGGCTACACTTTTTCTTATATTACCTATCAGTTTTTCTTACTCTAGATCCATAAACATCCATGTACCCTGCTCACCTTGGATTTCTTCTCTGCAAATCCTGTATTTTCAAGTCATCTACCCAGCAAACACTTGCAGCAAGTAGCCCAGTAATGGGCTGAGCTAACACTGATCAGGTGACCATTACTGCTTTATTATTTCTTGGAGCTGAAAGGCTTGAACTCTGCACCAAGATAAGGAGCAAGAAGAGACTAGCAGGAGAGTAAGTTGTATTTCTTGTGGAAAGACAAGATATTTTTAACTTGCTTTTTCTCAGGTCTGATGTACTACAGAAAAATGAACAGAAATGCCAACTGGTGGAGTGGAAACGCTACACAGTGTTTCTCTTCATAATGCCACACCAGGCTTCAGTGATGCTCAGCCCCATCGTGTGCCTGTTTCTCCTGAAAGATCTCAGTGATTCCCCTCAGTGTCTTCTCTGCACCAACGTGTACTGCTGAGCCACAGCTGTGGGGTGCCAACCATAAGTGGTGGGGTGCCAACCATAAGTGATGGGGTGCAAGTGCTCCTCTTGTCCAATCCTGCCTTCAGAGAACAGGTTGCTGCAGCCACACTACAGGTCCTGCTGGAGGCTCTGTTGGAGAAGACATCTTCACCACGTGAATCTCCCTCCTGCCTCCACCCTTCCAGATCTGTCACAATTCATTTCTCAGAACTTTTCAATGGCAGTCTCTTTACTCCTGCTATAAATTTGAGATGTTCCCAAGCAGATGGATTAAGTTTTTGCTAGTAGGAGGTAGCTAAGAGTCAGCATTAAACAATGACCAGCTGGCCATCATGACCCATATTTTACATTGTTAAGGGACTGGAGTAATAAAAACAACAGGATTAATAAAATCAGCAAGTAAAGAGCACAGGGAAATTTCACTGCTTGTGCAAAAGGGAGCATGTCTCCCATCCCAAGTGATTGTGCTTTTTCTTAGGACTAGTATGAAAGTCATCCCAGAGAGTCAGCAAAGGCCAAATCTTGCCAAACAAACATGGTCACTCCTCTTTTACTGATTTACAAAACCAGCTGATAAAGAGAATGAAGAAGCAGCCTACAGCCAGTCCAGAGAAAGCCTCAGTTACAAAATTACTTGAAAAATGAATGTAAGTTGGCTGGGAAATGAGCAGTGTCACAGAGATTGAACACAGGCTGTAAGTCCATAAACAAAGAGGAACAAAAGATAAACATGAACATAAAGAGCTGATGGGAGAATATCTGGGGCATGGATTAGGGGTGGGGAGGGGAGGAAAGGAGGACTAGAAATCTGCCCTAAGTCTGTTTTTATTTAATGTCTATTATGATCTGGAAGGAAGCAATAAACACCACATTCATTCAATTTATATTTGATGTAACAACTCCTATGAGTTAGAGAGGTGTTGTGTAAACTAATGGGGACAGACACAAAACATAAAGAAAGTAAGACAGGCTGGAAATAACAAAACAACAGCCAAGTGGATGGGCACAAAGCAGTAGTCTGGAGGAGGAGGGTCAACCTCAAATGCAGACATGAACTAGAGAAATGTGCTTAAAGAAGGGAGGCAGAAGGTCCTAATAACAGCAGAGACCAACAAACTGTGATCTCGTGGAGCAGACTCATCCCAAAGGAAGCAACGGGGTAAGTATCTGGACCTATTGATTTATGAGGAATTAAGTCAATGAGACGAGTTTGGCTGTACACAGCTGAGCACAGAGAGCAGAGTGTGCTCAGGCGCTCATGTTGAGACAATCTGCTGGAGGTGAGGAAATACCCTGGGGATGTCTATATATTTTGACAGTGTAAACATCACAAAGGAGGAGAAGGACTGATTTATGGACTGAGGAGGAACAAGGGTCAAAAACAAGCTAAAAGAAATACAGGCTGACTCACTGACAGGGTGAGCCGTACTGCCCTGTGAAACAGCTACCTGAGGAGCGGTCTGACATTTCTTTCTCTGAATCCCTTAAAAGTAGATTGCACACAAACATTTGAGAAAATAGTTTCTAGGAAATGGGGTTTTGTCTTTGAGAGGAGAGACTGAATGGATGTAGAGGGCAATGGCAGCCTGGGTTTGTCTGCTAATGGGTCTTGTCTGTTGTGAAATCCTTGTGAGCGCCTCTCTCTCTCCTAAACTGCCCTCACAGTACAGCTGCCTGTGAAGAAAAAAACCAAAACCAAACATAAATCCAGAGGATAGCTGAAGCAAAAACAAGAGAAGAGAGAGGCCAGAGAACTAAAGTGAATGACCTGTCAGCAGGGAAAAAGTCAGATTCAGATCAGGGACTTGAATACTTCCTATCTTAGTGGCTGGATTATTCCACAGGTAAAAGAGAAACCTGAGCTCTCTGCTCCTTTCATCAGATGGAGTTGAGCCCACACCTTCCAGGTGCCCAAAGACTGCCCTAACCACACAGCCTGGGAGAGCCTACTGACGTTACCAATCCTCCCATCCCAGTCTCTTCCCCAGGAGAAGGGAGGATGCTCAGGGAATCAAAAAAAACATTTAGCAGAAGAAAAGGGCAGGGTGGCAGTGTGGACTGTGAACTTTAAAGCTCACTGCTCAGCACAATATGGATTTGGATGGCCCTGGAGGCAGGGCTAGAAGCTGATGATTAAGAGGAACTTGGCTGGTAGACATGCAGATGGCTCAGGAATTCAGGTAATATGAGGCTGAAGAGGAAAGAGCAAGGAATTTTGAGGTGTAGTATTGGTTCCAGTGTAAGTTAATCTAGCATTAATTTCTTACAAGTTCATTGTTTTAAGATGTTAAGCCTCTCTCCTGTGCCAGATGAATGTCCAGAATATACTGGAAAATCAACCTTAATTTAGATAATTCTGTTCCCCAGAGAAGTAGCTATAATGCATTATCAAATGATATCTCATGCTTTGGGCTGAAGGGGAGGAGAAAAGAAATCTATTGAAAAACATGTTTTCAAGCATTAGACACCAGGAATTGGCTTCCCAGCTGTCTGAAGAAGATAAGGACAAAAGTGAAAGTGAGGAGCATTTTAATAAATCATTGGTGAGGGAAACATTAGGCTTGTCAGTAAGCTGTATTTCTTTACCTAGGTATTAGTCAATGTTTTTGAAAAATCTCAAAAGGGAATAAGTATTTTTTAAACAAACAAACAAAACCAATTACTCCTTACTATAGAAAGCTGTGAAGACACGCAAACTTCAGATCCTTCTAAGAAGGGAGAACTCTCAGAGTCATAAAAGGTATTCAAATATGGAATTTCCATGAGGTATTTCCACTTTTATTCCAAGAGATATTTCCAGTTTCATCCACCTTATTATACAGGCAGTCCATGAGTGAAACAGCCATTTCCAATTTTAATGCACAGAATGGTTGGACTATTGTCCAGTGGTTGGTCTATTGTCTTCAGTAGGCAGGAGGTGTCAGGGTCATGCTTTCTATGGGTGACTCCTGGAGGCATCAAATCACACAATAGCTGAGGCTGACAAGCACCCCTGGAGATCATCTAGTCAGCCCCCTGCCCAAATCAGGGTCATGTGGTGATGTTCCTCTAGCAGAGACTGAGCCTTCCCAACCTCTCTGGGCAGCTTGTAAAGGAAAGTCCAGCCCCATCTTCCTTACACCCCCTCCATGAGTATATAAAATACCTGAGTATAAATACCCCAGGTATTTATACTCATGGATAAGGCTCCAACTCCAGGCTGAGCCACAGCTCTCACAGCCTGGTCTCGTGTGTCACTGCTCCAGTCCCTTAGACATCTGAATGGCCTTCACTGGACCAGCTCCATAATGACCAAATCTCTCCTGTACTGGGGACCCAGCAGCTCACACAAGTCTCACCAGTGTTTAGCAGAAGGGAAGGATCACCTTCCACATCCTCAGCCTGCTGGCCTCTGCTGCAAGGGCACAGCTGGCCCACAGCAGCCCCAGCACAGTGACTGCCCTGCCAGCTGCTCTCCAGGCAGCCAGCCCCCAGCCCAGCAGGCTGGCACCATGTTTTAATCTCTTTGGGAACAAAGGGATCATCTCAGTTCTGCACCCTTTACATGTGCACTATGAGACAGTCCCACAGATGAACATTTCTCTCTCTGAGGCCCTGAGGACTGGGCAAGCAAAGAGGAGATTTCAGCTAGCTACTGGGAAAGACTTTTTAATGGTAAGGAAAGTGATGGAAAATCATGCAATCATGAGAACTCTGTCACTGGAGCTTAGACAAGTATCTAACAGGAAAATATTAGGCCTAGTTGATCCTGCTTTCAGGCAGAGGAGTGGATTTAATGAACTGCCAAGGCCTTTGCCATGGTTTTCTGCTGAATCACTGCACAAAAATAATGGCATCGATATTTGAAAAATCTTACCCTGTTATTCTAGGAATGGCACCTATCATCTCACACACTGTGAAACACAGATACTTATTCCAAAAAAGGCATTTTATGATTTTCTGATCTGCAAGATCCTGGTGCTCTACAAACACTGACAAATTATCTTCCCAGTACTCCTGAAGTTGAGAAGAAAGTATTCTTCTATGTTTACTCATGGTCATTGAGTCAAAATTCCCAAAAGAAACCACAGACTTTGGCTTCTCATTTGAGATGCTCAAGAACAGATTTTTTTCAGCATCTTAAGCATATCTTCAAATCAAATTTCCCATAATCGTGAGTTTTCTGCATATCCCATATCAGATTCCAGTTGTCAGGGTTTCCAGAAAATCAGTTACCATCTGTGAAAAGTTGTGAGTGACTAGCCCAGCATTACGTTTGGAATGAGGTGAAGTAGAATAACAACAAAATCCATAATAGCAACAAAATCCAATACCAAGACAGCACTCAGTTTCCCAAACCACAGTACAATCCTTTCCTATTTTGAAGTCCTCGGCCATCACCCTCCAAATTCCACAGCTTCTGCAATAAGGTAACCATGATTCATCCCACAGCAGGTCCATCCTCTGCAGTGAGAGGAAAAAAAAAGGCCAAGAAAGCACTAGTTTGTGGTCATGAGATTAGAAATTGGAAGATAATGTACACAATGGACCTGAATTATTGCAGTTTTAGTTCTGGCATTCCTTGCCTTCCTTGGCAATTATTACGGTCTTTTCTGGGTTGGCTTTTTTTTTTTTTTTTTTTTTTTTTTACCATTTCAAGTAGTTTCTTAAGCTTTTACAAAAGCAAACTGGAAAGACAAATTTTTCACATGGAATCAGCTGCTCCACAGCTGGGTAAACAGCAGAGCTGGAACTTTTGTATCCTCATCACAGTTCAGCGGGTGAGAGGAGAGACAGGGGCAGAGCTGCTAATACTGATACTCTGTTATCCTCAGATGGCATTAGCAGTTGCATATCTTCCAACATGACTCGTGCATTCCACAGGAAAAACGTGGCACCTCTTTTCTTGAGAAAGGTAGTCTGCAGACAAATATCCTGCTCTTGTTCCAGCTTTCATCCCTCAGGTTTGGTTCATTTTACAGGTAAACCAACATATTGGCTATCCTCCAGATATTAAAAAAAAAAAGTCATATTTTTAGAAGAGAGTTCATTGGCTACAGTCATCTCCATAGATGTTAGGACCAAATGACCCATGGTGGATTTGTAACTGGATAGGAAAGCTAAGTACCTTCTTCCTGAAACTGTGTATAGTCCCTGTGCTGCTCATCTGAATCTAAAATAAGACTGAAAGCATAGATCTCCATTCTGACCTTCTACAGGTTTTATATGCTTCTAATTACCCTAAAGAGTTAATTTTGAATAAGTAACAGCACTGTTATACAATTTTTTAAATTTAAAAATGGCTGTTTTCCCATGTTAAAAATTCACAAATGTTGTAATACACGTCTGTACATAAAGGCCAAATTGATTTCTTCTTTTTGGCAGTATAAATCTCTTACCACAATCAAAGTCAACACAGAAGTACCAATAAAGCAATTAGAGCTGAAGTACCCCTGGTTGTTTAATAACTTTAGGCCTGTACATTAATGGGTCTCAGTCTTCTGGCTCTAAATATGTAGAATAACTGAAGTCTTATGCATTTCCCTGCAGAAGAAAAGAAGTTAAGATTGGAAGTATTGCATTTGGGATGTAGAAGCAAGAATCACAGGCTCAATCATGCAAAATAAATTATATTATTATTAGCATCATATAGAAGCTGTGTGAAAGATGACAAGCTGAAAGGATGTGTTTAAACATGCCAAACATGTTTGAGATATCTCAGAAGGATTTCGTCATCCTCACATACAAACTGATTGGCTTTGTTATTTAGGGCTAGCTGGCCTACAAAACAATTCAGTACACTCTAAGGCCATAAGAAAGTATCAGATGAAAAAAAAAACAAAGAAGTTTTTTTCTATTGCTACTTTCAGCTGACGTGTCATAAATCCATGCAACATCAGATTTTGACAATTTCTTTGTTTCTAGTGAGGCTTCATTACAATGGTCTTATCCCTAAGTGAGACTATTCTAAGGAAGGCTTTCAGCAAAGAGCAGGGCTGATGTAGCCCATGAAGCAGCAACAACAAGAAAATGGATCAAAATCTAATGCCACTGACCCAGTTTAGTGCTATGGCAGAAACACCAGCCCTTGAATGGGAGCTAATGAAGCACATCTAATTGGTATTTGAATCACATCTCTACCTCCTTTTACACCCTCAGCTGAGAAACTGAAATGCTCTGCCTGCCACTATAAATTCTCAGGAAAATCTGCAATAATACTTAGGATTTTTAAATTTTATCTGATGAATGGCTGGGGCTGGCAGGTACCTCTGGGGAGCCTCCAGTCAATCCCCTGCCCAAACCAGGGTCATGTTGCCTGTGATTGTGTTCAATCAGGTTTTGAATATCTCCACAACCTCTCTAGACAGCCTGTGGCAACACTTGTATTGAATATTTTCTTTTCTTATGTTTTAGTAACTTTCCTGTGTTTCAGTTTGTTCCTACTTTCTCTAGTCCTGTCACTGAGCAGCACTGGGAAGAGTCTGGCTCCATCTTTTATTCATCTCTTTACCCAGTCAGCTTTTTTATGGACAGTACTGAGATCCCCTGGAGCCTTCTCTTTTTCAGGCTGAGCAGCCCAAGTTCTCACAACTTCTAATATGCCAGATGCTGCAGTCCCCATAACATCTCAATGGCCCTTCACTGGGCT
This sequence comes from Passer domesticus, assembly GCF_036417665.1. Lineage (NCBI taxonomy): Eukaryota > Metazoa > Chordata > Aves > Passeriformes > Passeridae > Passer > Passer domesticus. The sequence goes on from NC_087474.1 coordinate 139,480,929, forward strand.
TGCCTGAGGTACATCCATATCTCTTGCACTGGCAAGCTCAGACCTAGCAGACTGCATTTCTTTGCAAGTTAGAGGATTCTTATTCTGCATCTGTATGTACAAAAAATCAGAACTTTCCACTCTGGGAAATTATTTGCCACTTCCACGTGCTTATTCTTTAACTCTTTCACAGGTAAAGAGTTGGAAATTTTTCCAAAAAACACCTGCTGAGATATGTTCCCTTGGAAAGAAGAAGGCCAAAGCCACATAGCTGCCAGCTGCTCATAGCTATTCTGAAGTTAGCTTTAGCAAGCAGCCACAGCAGTGTGGTCATAGTGGCACATGGCTCAGTAGAGAACATCAATTCAAGCCCAGTTTTGGGAATGTCCATACGTTGCCAACTTACAATGAAGTCCAGCCTGGCCTGTCTCATGCTGTAATTATCCATGAGAATCAGGGAACAGCGAGTGTGAGTCTGCCTCTCTGCACAGTACTTGCATGTTAATTGGGCTATGTGAGCAACTCCCCTATATCTTCTTTCTCCTTGGGATGACCTATGTTCTTAGGCCAGCCTCACAGAGAAACCTCACCACTGTCATCCCTCCATCTTTGCCAGGTTGTGTGTCTGATACAAATCCATCCACCTTAACAAATTATTTATTTAGTGGTATTGGATGTGTAGAAAAGAGTTTTCCTGGCTTAGTTGTTTGCCTAGTATTGCAACAAGACAACCTACCTAGAGAGTGTTTCTGTTACTAAAGGCATCACTGAGGAATGTTTAATTCTTAGCAGAACTCCAGTTCTTGTTCTACACAATCCAGATGATATAAATAAATAAACCATGAAGCATTCAGGGAAAGCAAATCACCAGTCCATCAAAATACCTGATAAATTAGTTCAACAGACTGGACTACAGACATGTTCAGTGATTCATCATCACCAAGAGTAAATAAATTCCGATTAAGCAAAACTTGATTGAATCATGCTGAAGTTTGGCACTTAACAAAATAGATCAGTCTGAAGTCTTACTTTAGGAACACATAATCTCTTAAGATTTATGAGTGTTATTGCTGACCACATATGTTTCTATGTTCCTGTTTGCTATGTTGAGAAATGGATACTCTGAGTGTACAAAGGTTTGCCTGCTATTACACATTTTAATCTCCAAGAAACTCTTCTCCTTATTCCCCTTTTTAGGGTACAGAACAAACTTTTGCAATAGTAAACTTCCTGATTTCCTCTTCTGCCACAGTAAAATTTCCAATTTCTTCCAGGTTGTTTTCCGTTCCATCTGACCATTCAATTCGTTTTGCTAAAACAAATGTTGTGATAGAGCCAAAATGCAAAAGCTGAACTAGGGCACTTAGTGTCACTGCATTAAAAGAGCTGAGAATTCATTCCAATAGCTGAAACAGTTTTCACACACTGATCCTTGTATTAATCTGTTGGTAGCTGTAGATTAGGAACAACAAATGCCTATGGATATCTTTTCAGCAACAAACTTACAGAAGAAATAACCTACTCAATTTTTAGCAATAATTATGTTTGTCTAATGTTTATAGTATGGCAATATCCAGAGGTCAGTGTCAGGGTGGAGATCCAGATGTGCTGACTGCTGTGAGAATGGGAAGGTAAAAAGTCCTTTACAAAGCAAATGGAAAAATTATAACCACTTGAATGTCTGATGTCAAGTTCTCCTCTGGTGTAATATTAAAGCCCTCAAATATCTCTCCATTTGAGAATTTCTTTGTGCTATAAATACTGGCTAGGGATAGAGTTTTTATTATTAACCTTATTATACTAAGAGGTATAACACGCAGAGCAAGTTCCAGACCAACAGTGGTGAGTACTCTGTGTTTGGCCTTGGATAGCAATCATACTTTCCAGAATACTTAAAACAACAAATGGTGATTTTCCAGCCAACATCATAGATTGTGGGTCAACACTGTCAAAAGTTGATATTTATAATCTGATTGTTATCACACAAGCAACAGTCTCATGTCCTTATCCAAGCAACTGTGTGTATTTTCATCTGGAAATACTGATCTTCATCCATGCCCTCCATCCAGGTTTTACTAAAGGAAGCAACACTGTGTTTGGAGGGCCCAAACATCAACATCCAAGATGTCACACTTAGAACTAGAATATGACTGAATTTTAAGTATGTTCAGTGCAAGTCAAAGTATGCTCTACATAAATAGCCTCTATTGCTATAGGAAAAATAAAAAAAAAACCAAAAGCCGCCTCCCCCCCAAAAACAAACCACAAAAAAAAACCCAAAACCACAAAAACAAACAAACTAACAAACCACAGGAAGATTCATTTTGTATAAAAGTCTTGTCCTAAATTCTAAGTATTAGTGGTTATCATGTAAGCAGTGCTTACACACATACATGTGAATGCCAAGACACAAATATTATTTTTCCTCTTATGACTGCACCCTGAAACAAGCCTGTTTATTGTTTCTTGTGAATTAAAAAAGTAATGTTCACTGAAGCAAACCTGTCCTTGGTGATGCCTATGCTCCAGCCCATCAGAGAGGAATGCTTCACAAGACAGCTTCACAAGACAGCTTCTCCTGTCTGCTGGGGCTTGCTCAGACAGATGTTCTCTGACTACTGGTGTGGTCTCTGTGGTGCTAAGTTTAAATTCTAAACCCATTTAAATCAACCCTAATAACACTGCAAAGGGAGAACCCAGTTGCATTTCCCCCACTACACCTGGGAAAAGACTGGCTGAAGTACATTTTATCATTGTTTTGTCTTAGGAACTGCAGAAAAACAATCTGCAGAGCACGCATCCATGTCAAGCACTCTCCAGAAAATATTTGCTCAAGATGACTTACAAAAGCAGTGTCACTTGACAGGGGTACCAGGAAATAAGAATGGGACAGCAAGGGACAGTGAAGCAGACCAGCAGGAAAGAAAAATCTGTGTGCCAGTGGCAAAGGCACTGCTGTCTCTCAAGCAGCTCTTATACCCAGGCACAGCAGCAATACATCTGCTCTACTTGTGGCAGATTGTGTGAGTCACAAATAGGATTTCACAGCCAGCAGCAAACTTGTGAGCCATAAAACCCACTCCCTTCAATTACAGTGATCACCTCCCAGGGATATTGTAAGACTTGATCAACTGATATTTACAGAGTGCTTTGAGATCCTGAGATAAAAGTCACTATAAAAGGCTACAGATTTTTCATAACGTTCATAGACCACCTGCTCAGACCAGAAGCATTCACTTTTAACATTGCTTGAGCCAGCTACCAATCTGATATCTCCACAGGAATTTCCTAAAACAGATGTGGCTGTCACATTTAATCTCTCTTTTACTAGGAACTCTAAAAAAAGAAACTCCTGGAAAAGGAAATAAAACAAACTGCATTAAAACTGATGGTGAGAAGAAGGCCCATAATTCTGTTCCCACAGCTCATGGATTCTCCATCTGTACCTTTCAGAAAGCTGCCATAGTGACTAACTCTGTGAGCTTCACAAATTAGACCTGACCTAGATTCAGTGAAGTCTTTGATCTGCAGCTGGTTAGTGTAATATTCTGACTGCAGTGAATTTCAGAATTGTTCCACAAAGCAGCAGCTTCAAAAGAAAAACAAATAAAACAAAATTCAGGTTTTCCTCACAACATGCTGGCCCTCACTTGACTGTATACCAAATGAATCAGTCAGCAAACCAAATGGTGAAGTTTAAACTACTGCTGTTTTCTCATAATTCTATAGTATATGCTCTTGAAAAAAAATTACTTCATTATTTCCTCTCACTCTTTATTATAGGAATAACAAACTCCAGGAGACTGAAGAAAAGCATGAGTCTGAGAACCAGAGGGGGTTATAATTAAGCATATTGTTAAGTGCTTTCTTGAATAGAGGTTAAAAATTTGAAGTTTAAAATTGTGTTAGCTAAGGATAAAACAGTTCAGAGGCTTTTTTTATAAACTGATCTGAACCATATGAAACTCTTCAGAGCATGGATCTGGACTGGCATCCCTTCAGAATAAGGTTTCCCATGATGTTTTGGACTTTCTGCATTGTGTATAGAAACTGAGCACAGATGTCCCAACATGTTTCAGAAATTTTAAAACCTTTTGTTCCACGATAGCAATGGGAACAGTGGGAAACATTAATTACAGTCTTATTTAGTGAACCTTTTTTTTTTAATTGGCTTGTTCTTGCTTTAAATATGATCCAAAAATATCATAGTGAATCAAATCCAAAGGAAATAGTTTCTTTATCCTCCATCCAATAGTGAGAGGCCTCTTTATAACCAGAATCTTTTTGGAAGCATATAAGAATGTACACAGTCTCAATCAGATACTTAGGTAGGCAAGTCTGACCTTTAGGATAAATTACAGACCAAACTGCTTTTGAGATACATTTCAAGCAAGGTGCTGCCATGGCAAAGTTACAATGAATGACTCAGAGATAGACTGTTACTGCAAAAAATTTGTTAGTATTTCTAAAGGGATGGAGGGCGTCCATTATAAAAAAAAGATGGACAGAAGCATTATGCAGATTATGAAAAATTTTTAAAATTCCTTTTGCTGTGTATGCAGTTATTAAAGAATATATGGTTAAGGCTGATTGTTTTTCACTAAACATAATTTTAAAAGCCCAAACCACTATCTCAATCCCAGTAAGGCTTGGTGCAGCACAAATCCTTCTCTTTGAGCTGTTACAAAAAAAAAAAAAAAAAAAAAGGGTGGGGTGGTGGGAAGAAAAAAAAAAAGCTGCTGGAGGCAATAATAGTACAGAAATATATTTTGTTGGCAGCATGTGATGGCCATATATCTTCCAGATAGTGCACTACAAACATCTCAAGGAGAGATTGATTTACCTTTATTTCAGCTGGCAAACTCTGCACATGGTGGTTTATGAGGCAGTGGCAAATGGTTCACACAAACTGAGAGAAATTATTCACAGTACCTGCTTTGGGAAGATTCAGGAAGCCAGTTAAGTGTGACGTGCTTTCACTTGCTCCTTTTTGGTGATGCTAGGCTGCATTTGAAGGATATACCTGTACTGCTACTTTGGGACCACTCCTCTGCAGACCCATGCTGCTATTTCTTCAGGCACCCAGGGTCCTTAAGTTTCTTTGCACTCAGGCTGACTTCAGAGGCAAACTTTGATCTTCTCTTGATGAGGCAACCAGCGTGAATAAAGTGGATACTGAAGAACTGTGAACACCAGAGCCCTCAGGGCAAACTAAATCCTTTACAAGTAACACAAAGATAAAACAAAGGATCTGATGTTGGGTGGCTTCATAAAAACAGACAATGTTAATATTTCATATTTGAGAAGCTGAGACCTTTTTTTAGGAGCCAGGAAACAGCAGCTTCTGAATCTGTGCTCAGCTGCAGAAATATTGGATGCAGGAGGCTGGAGCCCCTGATGGTCCTCTGTGGTCAGAACTGGGTCTTAATTATTAAAGTCAGCTCTCCAAAATCTTTCCAGTTAAATCTCTATGGCCTTATCTAAGATCGAGCAAATCTTTCTCTCAAGCTAGAATATGGCAAGAGAGCCCAGATTTTGTATCACCAAGCTATTGTGTCATTGTTTGGGCAGTCAGGGAGGCATGGCAGTGGCATGGCAGTGGCATAGCAGTGGCAACTCACACATGGAAAGTGAAAAGCACATTTTCTGCCCTCTCCCTGTAGAAACAACCTTTGTGAGGTGCAGGGAATGCTGTCTTCCATTTCCTTTTCTCTATCTCACTCATTGATCTAGCTGGGCATTAAGGTTTCCAGTTGCAAAATAAATACATTTGGACAGATGAAGAGTAAGATTCCCTTATGCTCCTCTAATTTGTTTTAAGGTTAGTAAAGGTGCTTATGATTCCAAGCTCTACCTGGCCCCCTTCAGACTGGCCTCACACTCTGGACTGATCATTTTGTGGCCACCACATCCACATCCTTGCCAGTATCCCTAGTGATGAGGCTGAGCAACAAAAGATGAGGGCAGTGAGCCTGGTGTCATGCCTGGGTGTATGCTGTATGGGGTGAATATATGGATGAGAAGATTTGGACACCCAGCAGAAACTCATCCAAGGAGTCAGGACAGAGAGTCAATGGATTAAGAATTTGTATTTAGCAGCAGATGCAGTCTCTTCTGGCTGTTACCAACACAATTTCAATGTTGTTCTAGTTATTTGAAAAACATGGGATTAGCTAAGGATCTCCTAGCACCAAACTCCCCCAAAAATGTCAGGAGGAAGAAAAGAGATAATACTGATCCACATGTAAGGCAATGGTAACAACATTGGAGCTGGCCCAGCATCACAAGGCTGAAGAACCTGGCCTGGAGGTTACTGACCTGTGTAAAGTGTGGCACGGCCTTTTGCTGCTCAGTGCTGACAGTCAGAGCAGTCTGTGAGGCTGGGTCACCCAGCTCAAGAGGCTACTCCTGCTCTTCTGCATGCTGTTTCATAATCAATATCAGTTTTCCTCCCACACTGAAATAGCTGTAAGCTAGGAGGGGCTTTCTCATATTCATGCTTTCTTTGAATACTGTTTCCAAGTAGGAACTTGGACAAGTTCCAAATAAGTTCAAAATGCAAGCAAAGTAACCTTCCAATGCTCCATGTCAGCTGACTGACATAACAGAATTAGCCTTTTTAATCACATTTTAGAACTAATAGCCATAACCTGCGTCCAAGCAAGGTCATCTTTCTCCCCACCTCCATTCAAATATCAAAGAGACCATGCCCATTGCTGTCTGCAACATGTGCCACTGTGAAAGTGACCATTGCATTTGGTAACCTTTACATCCAAAAATGCAGCTCTAAAACCCCTTCTTTCCCACTGCTCATTGTTACTGGCAACGCTTGCTGCTGCAGCTCAGCTGGAGTCTAGGGGCCTGTAGGTATGGCTCATTTCACCCGTCTCAGACATCAGTTTCCAGTAGGGAACAGAAGGTTTTGAAATTCCACAATCTATCTAAAAGAAAGTCACAATTATCTAATAATCCTTTTTTTTAAACCTTGTGTTCCATGATTCTGGGATGTAGTGATTTAATTGAGGAAGGCAATGCTCCCCACTGGGCTTCCCAAAGCAAATATTGCCACATGTCCCTCAGAGTAAAGAATCAGGTGGAGCAAGAACAGCAGTGACTAAGGAGATCAACTCACTACAAAAGGCAGAATACCACAGTCATCACAGTAAAACTCCAATGCTCATGCAATCACTGCAGCGCAAAAGATCAGTATTTGCCACTCTGTTGAGGTGCTGTCAGACAAAAAGAAATGTTCCATTCATGTTCACTACATGGTTCAGTTTCTTCAGCTGCCAGATGATCTCTCTGTGGTCCACTGAGTTCCACTGTGTCACAGTGGAGGTCTGCTTTCAGACATGGCTATCACTGCCTTGTAAACTTAGAGTTTAGGAAAGTGACTCTCCTCCCCCCCCCGTTTTATACTGCAAATGCCACAGAGCTTGTGCAAAGCCTTTGCCTCCTAGGAAAAGCAGGCATGGCAGTCAGGGCACTTACAGGGCAAGCAGAAAAACAAATGGCACTTCTTTTCTGCCTCTTGTTATGGGGGTTTGAGAACAATGAAAAAAGCAGGACAATCTCAGCTTTTGTTAGATTTCCAGTTAGAAAAGGCTGGCCACAGACTAACAGGAACCAAGCATCATGAAATGGCTACCTTGCTGACATGGGGGAGGTAAGAACAAAATGTGTTTAGAAGGATGCCTCTTCTGTAATGTTCTTTCTCAAATTTCTGTGAAATTGAGGCTGTAGTCAGATTATTTGGATAAATATCCAGAAATGGATGTAGTCTTTATGAATTTGTTTATATACATTTTCAACTTCATTCTTACAAACTTGGCCATGTTCTGCAACAGTCCTTTTCTAGTATTTAAGTGAGCATGATGTGCAAAGGTATTTTACTTCTTTTAAACATATTTACTCACTGGCCACAGTTAACAGTTGTGACAGTAGAAATGCCAACACAGAAAGGTCTCGGCCACCTTTGGAAAGAAAAATAGGTCTTACCTATTGATCTTAAAGTAACACATTGAGACTCCAGGATTTTCCCACCTGTCTGGAACAAAAGGAAATAGTCAACAAGAATGTACATTTGAATCTGGCCCTAGGGACAGAGGGAAGCCTTTCAGTAAATATGAAATGCAGACTAAATTCCACCTTCAGTGTAATAGATGGTTGTGTCCTCAAGTTCAAAGTGAATCCACCATATCCACCATGCCAATAAAACCACTGACTTTGATCCCATAACTTCCTTTAGACCCTATTCAGTATTTCATTAACACTTGTAGATTTAGTAGTTTTGGAGAAGTTCCATTTCTTCCAAAGGTGACAATGCATCTCAGATGCAGTGTTGTGCCTGCAGGACAGAGTGCCACATGCTCCCAGCAGTGTTAGCTCACTGCAGTGGTGGTGGGGCAGCCAACAGGGACTGGGCAGGGGATGTTGTCTGAGGACATGGCTTCTCAGGCAGCAGCTTCCTACACTGGCTCAGTCAGCAGGATGGCAATAATTTCCACATTCCCTCACAGTTCAGGTCACCACAAACCCCAAGCAGGGTGTATTGGCAAACACTGCAGTTGCTATGTCTCCCCAGCCCTGAAGGGCACCTGTACCCATGCTGTGTTTTTACACAGCACTGGCACCTTCTCATGTTCCTTAAATAACATGGTACCATGTGTGCCAATAAAACAAGTCCTGTCTCTCACACAGTCTCAGTCAGAAACTATAACTACCAAACCCAAAGTTAGTTTAGCTTTTGTAATATTGCCCTAGGGTAATATGAATCACTCATTCATCTCCCCACTCCAACAGGCAATTCTTCCTTATGCTCCCAGCCCAGCCCCACCTCAGCACTGATCTTGCATTCTCTACAGTCCAAGAAATGTCCACAAAGCAGTGTAAACAGTGTTGTTTCGTATTTAGCTGGTGCATCCCAAAATATGCATCCCGAAATGTGCTCTTATCTGACACATCACAAGCTCATTTTGTGCAAAAACCACATACCTGATTTCTTTTGACAAATCTTTTGCCTCAGATTACACCAGTGATAGTTTGTTCACAGCAATTTTTTCTGCATTTACTGCTGGGAAAGGCAAAAATATTAGGTCAGTAATACTAACTCTTATATGTCCATGGAGCAGAGTGTGCCCCTTGCAAAACAAAATCAGATGGATTTTGGATTACTAATTTGGGTGCTGGAATCATTTTAGCCTTATTAGCAAAATGCTTGGGCTGAGTCTATTAGCCCTAATACAGGAAGAGTTATATGAGACCAGTGAGAGCTGTATCCTTATGTGTTTTTTAATGAGAAAATGCAACTTGGAAAAGTGACCAGCAATTTTTCCAAGGTACAGATAAGATCAGAGATTGATAAATGAGTAATGAGACTGCCTATAACCCTTCTTTGTTAGCCAAGTGACTTAGAAGGTGAGAACAATCTATAAAATCTTGGAAATCCTCCAAATATATCTCCACTTAGTTTGTTCTAAAGCAGCAATAGGGAAAAATATTTAATTTAAGAACAAGAAACAAAAGTAATTTATATTTTTTAAAATTTACTGAAGTTGTTTCAATATGTTTAAAGCCTCCTCTAGCCACCCAGGATAGAGCAGAGCTGGGGGAAAAACACAGACATTACTTGAATGCACTTCCAGCTGCAGAAGCTCACTATTCCTTGTAATTCTACTGAGGAATGAGTTATTTTTGTTTTCCTAAGAGTGAGTGGGAAATTACAATAGAGAAGTTTCGTGATTTATCCAAGCCCTGGGGAAAGTGGTGGGGCATCCAACACAAAAATTTTAACTTGGTGGTTTCCCAGTCCTGTGTCCTGCTACCCCTTGCCCCAGGCATTAAAAGCCAGTATAATTAGAGCTCCCCAGTGAGTGGCTCACCAGCAGAGCCCTGAGAGGAGGCGGCTCTCAGGAACTAACACAACAGCCACAGTGCCACTGGGAAGCAGGAGAGCTGCCTCTCTGGACATGAAACACAGTACAGGGACACGGGCGGGTCGCCACTACATTTGCAAAGCCTCCTCCCTGCTGTGTGCAGTCTCTGCCTCCTCCGTGCCACTTCCCAGCTGGAGGGACCGGGCTGAGAGGAGCAGCACTTTCCCTGACCAGGAGAGCAGCCTGGTGTCCGTAATTCCATGTGGATTCAGCGTCCCCTGGGATGTCACCGGACACGCAGTGACGCATGCTGCCACACAGAGCCCTGACCCAGGGCATCTGTAGGAAAGGGAGGCAGGAGCCTCTCACCAGCTGCAGAGCAAAGCAAGAGCACACAGCACCCAAGAAAGGCGAGCAGGGGGACCATCTGTAGCATCACTGCAGCACGGATCGTCGGAAGCATCTCCGGGGGGCTGGGGGTGCTGTGGGTCCCCCACAGCGCTGGGGGAGCGTCCCCAGAGGTGTGGAGTCTTTGGCCACACAATGCAGCAGCCTTGGTGGGATATGGTGGGGTGCTCACGACACCCCAGGCAGGAAAGATGAGCAGGCTCTTGGAAACCTGGCCAGTGGCATACACCAGGATTTATTTACCCCACTTCATGTCTGCACTCAGTTTCCTGGGCTCTTAAAGGGCTGAGCTTTAATACTGGGGGTTCCTTGTAAGTGAGGGTCACCTGTGGTTGGACTTGGGAGTTATAACCTCTCTTCCTCACCAAGGCTTTGAGCAATAGGCAGAAGGTGATGCAGAGGGCTGGATTGCTCAAGCTCTGACAGGGCTGGGGGGAAGCAAAAGAGGAGTCTTCAACCCCCTGCACACCCTAACCCTACAAAGCACTGACAGCAGTGCATCTCCAGGAGCCGGACTTCACGTGCGTGGGACCACGAGTGAGAGGCGGTCAGGAGGCAGCTGGCAGGAGGCGATGTGGGTTATCCCGGCATAAAGCACCTGTCTCGGAGCATCCATCTGCGCTCTGCACAGCCGGCCGGGCTCCGGGCGGGGCCAGGTGCGCAGGGATTGCCTCGGTCACTCTTCCCCCGGAGAAACCCGGCCTCACCCCGGGCTCAGCGACAGAGGGGAGACCGCTTCCCAGTGGCCTGCAGCGTGGGCAGGGACACTGCCATCGCTGACCATAGCTGGACACTGTTCCGTGCGCTAGCACGAAAAGTGTACCCGCCAAGAGCAGCAGCGCAAGGGGGTCAGCCCTCGCACCCGCCCTGCTCGAGCTCCGCCGCTCACGATTTCCCCCGAAATGGCTGGCACGGAGGGCTGTGTGCGGAGGTCGGGGGTTCCCAGCCGGCGACTGAGGGGGCGGCCAGCAGCTTCCACACGCGGCTCCGCTCCCCTCGCACCAAATTGCTCTGACAAGTGTCCCCGTCTTTCCTACTGTCTCCGCAGGGACGGTGCCCAGGCGCCACAGCGAGGACCCGCCGGTGCCGTGGGCGGGCGGGGCAGCGGCACCGGCACCCCCGGTCCCTTCCCGGCAGCGTGAGGGGAGAGGGGCGGGGGGCGGGCGACGCCCCTCGGCAGAAGGTCCGCGGGTGCTCGGAGCCACTGCGGCCGTGGGTGGGCGTCCCCCGTCCCCCCTCGGGAGGTTGTGCCGCTCGGAGCCGGCGTGAAGCAGGATCGCGGTGGGGAGGAAACCCGAGTTTGCGGCGCCGCTGCCGCCGGTGCGCGGGGGCAAGAGCGAGAGCGAGCGAGCGGAGGCACCTCCGGCACACCGGCTCCGCCGGGCCGCCCCTCCGCAGCCCTGGTGCCCACCCACCCGGCCCGATCGCTGCCGGCGGGGTCGGGCCGGGCGAGGTGGGAGCGGCGGGGGCGGGCGGCAGCCGCGGGGGTCGTCGCCATGACGAGCGGGCGTGCCGCCGCCTCCCGCCGCTGAGCGGGGCGGCCGCTGTCCCTTCAGCACCGCGCGGCCGGCGGGGCCGCCCTGCCCTGCCCTGCCCTGCCCTGCCCTGCCCTGCCCTGCCCGGCACCGGCACCGGCACCCCTCCGGCACGGGCACCCTCCGGCACGGGCACCCTCCGGGCAGCGAGGCGAGCCCGGCGGCCCCCGCGGGCGGCGGCGATGGCGGGCGGGGGCCGGGGGCAGCGGGGCGCGCCGGCGGGGGGCCGCGGCCGCTGAGGCAGCAGGTAGGGCGGGCGCGGGGAGCCGCGGAGCCGGGCGGGGCGGGAGCCGCGGGGCCAGCGGGGCTCCGGGCCCTGAGGCGGGCGTGGGACGGGACCCCGGGCGGCGGCCGGGGCTCCCGGTGTGGCGGGGCCGGGAGCGGCGGGAGGGAGTGAAAGGTCCGCGCCGCCCCGGTGGCACAAAGGCCGTGAGCAGCGGGGGCTCGGTGGGAGCGACAGCCGCAGCCCAGGTGAAGGGCGAGGGGAGGGACAGGAGCCTGCCGCGGGAACAAAGGAGCCTCCCTCAAGGTCTTCAGTGGGAGGTGGGAGAAAAGAAAAGAGGGAAAAGGGGAGAAACGGGGGCAGAGGGAGAAAAAGGGAGGGAAAGTGAGTGAACGGGGAAAAGAGAGAAAAGGGGGGAGAGGGAAAGGAGAGAAAGAGAGAGAAAGAAAGCAAGCAAATATCAATAGGTGAACATGCTGTAGATTTGTTCGTTTTGCCAACTTTCTGTGTAATTGTATCCTAGGTTTTCATTCCCTACCCACCTTTGGAAGGAGCTCACTATGACAGGGCAGAGTCTGAGCGCTTTATCTGAAGCGAATTTTGAAGACAATGAGATCAGCATCAACGTTGGAGGCTTTAAGAAAAAGATGAGATCCAACACATTATTAAGGTTCCCCGAGACCAGGCTGGGCAAATTGCTGAGCTGCCACTCAAAGGAGTCGATACTGGAGCTTTGTGATGACTATGATGACACCAAGAATGAATTTTATTTTGACAGGAACCCCGAGCTCTTTCCTTACGTGCTACATTTTTATAACACTGGCAAGCTCCATGTGATGGGTGAACTCTGTGTCTTCTCTTTCAGCCAGGAGATTGAATACTGGGGAATCAATGAATTCTTTATAGACTCCTGCTGCAGTTATAGCTACCATGGGAGGAAAATGGAGCCAGACCAAGAGAAATGGGAGGAACAAAGTGACCAGGAAAGTACGACATCTTCTTTTGACGAGATTTTGGCATTCTACAATGATGCCTCTAAATTTGACAAACAGCCCTTTGGAAACATCAGGAGGCAGCTGTGGCTTGCTTTGGATAATCCTGGGTACTCGGTTTTAAGCCGCATCTTCAGTGTCCTTTCAATAGTGGTGGTGTTGGGCTCCATTGTGACCATGTGCCTGAACAGCCTCCCAGACTTCCAGATTGTTGACAGCAACGGGAACACCGAGGAAGACCCTCGCTTTGAAATCGTGGAACATTTTGGTATTGCATGGTTCACTTTTGAACTGGTGGCAAGATTTGCAGTAGCTCCTGACTTTTTAAAATTTTTCAAGCATGCCCTGAATTTGATTGACCTAATGTCCATCCTTCCATTTTATATTACATTAATTGTCAACTTGGTGGTGGAAAGTAGTCCGACTCTAGCAAATTTAGGCAGAGTTGCACAGGTCCTGAGACTCATGAGGATTTTCCGCATATTAAAGCTTGCCAGACACTCCACAGGGCTCAGGTCTCTTGGAGCCACTCTGAAGTACAGCTACAGAGAGGTGGGGCTTCTTTTGCTCTACCTCTCTGTGGGCATCTCCATTTTCTCAGTAGTGGCTTACACCATTGAGAAGGAAGACAATGAGGGGTTAGCCACCATCCCTGCTTGTTGGTGGTGGGCTACTGTTAGCATGACCACCGTTGGCTACGGGGATGTGGTGCCAGGGAGCACTGCCGGCAAGCTGACGGCATCTGCATGCATCCTAGCTGGTATCCTAGTGGTAGTGCTTCCCATTACACTGATCTTTAATAAATTCTCCCACTTCTATAGGCGTCAGAAGCAGTTAGAGAGTGCCATGAGAAGCTGTGATTTCGGTGATGGCATGAAAGAAGTTCCATCTGTCAACTTAAGGGACTACTATGCTTATAAAGTTAAATCCCTTATGGCCAGTCTGACCAATATGAGCAGGAGCACCCCCAGTGAGTTGAGCCTGAATGATTCACTGCATTAGTGTACAAGTCTGACAGCAGTTTGCATGAGAGCTACCAAGAGCTATGTTTATAAATGTTTTCCTATTTGTCTTTTTTTTTTTTTCTAGAAGATAGTGTTGCTGACACTGCACTTTGCACTTGAGAAACTAAAGACATTTCTATTACAAGTTAACAGTTTGCACATTTTCATCCTGTTGCATAAGGGTACTAAGTGCTGACTTTTCCATGCAAATGTTACCACTTCCATGCCATTAATGCTAGTGGTATAGTGATGATCTGTTACTTTGTGATTTTCTCATATGAGCAGAGAAATGAATGTACCCAAGTGGAATAAAAATTCTCAGCTGTGACATGAGTAATGAAAAAAATCACCTATCACCTATACTGGTGTCTGTACTGGTATAACACTTCCCTTACAACGGTTTGAAACAGCCACCTGTGAGTCACTGATACAGGAACATTTCTACCTATATTGCTGACCAGTAATTCTGATCATCACTTGCCCGAAAACACCTCTGACTTTGCTTATTCTTGAGTATGTGTGTTAAAATCTGGGTGTTCTTGTTCTGAAATGTTATGTATAATGATATTTTTCAGAATCTTCTGGGCATAAACCTTCCTCTGTTTCCAAGATTAGGTCAATACTGAGCCCTCTAGAGAAGGCCAGCCCTCATTTTCAGGTAGCTACATATTCAAAGACTACATTCCCACAAGTGACTCTAGGTATGGAGGCCCATCTAGAGCTCCCAGGATCCCATTTCCAGAAGGGATCTGCTCACAGCTTGGTCCCCATGCAGCTGTAAATGTGCTGTATCTGTCCATCAAAAAGGTTTTGAGATTAGACATATGAAGATGTGGGCTTTAAACAATTAGAAACACCAATGAAAAACTTGGATTTGATTAATGAAGTGAAATATTCCCACATGAACAGTACAGGCAGCATTTTAGGAATTGACATTCATATACTGCAAAAAGACTAATTATAAAGATGCCATATGTGATGCTGAGATATAAAATCTAATTTTATCAGTAAAGCTTGAAAGCAGGTGTTGATGACAGACAATTCCATTAAAATTTCTGCCAAGGAATCTCTAAGCAAAAAACCATTTTCACTCAGAAAGAAACTCAATTTACAGCTAAGGGAGAGTATAAGGGCCTAAGAAGGGAACAGATAAAGAGCTCAATACTGCACTATCTGTGGGTAGATCCTCCTACCTACTTCTGTGATGTAGACAATTTTAATCCTTTCAAGGGCTGGCATGTACTTGTTTAAAAAAAACAAAAACCAACATGAGAGAACAGATCATATGCGATTTCAAGAGTAATAATGAATCTGCATAGAGTTGTTTTTTGAGTGCTCAGTCTCCTCCCTTACACAACTGTACAGAGATCAAACACTTGTAGTCAAGGGGCAGAAGCCACTGCTTCCCCCTTTCTACATCTGTGCTAGAAAACAGACTACTGGCACTAGGTGGGCAGAACAGTATTTCTCTTCAGATCCTACTGCTTTTCCATCCCATTCATTACATATAATGTTCCAATTAATTTTTTTGTTCGTTTTACTTGGGAAGACTAGAGAGGTGCAGAAATTAAATTCAAGCTAGTTAGAAGAGAAATTAGGTGCAATTAGAAGGTGAAATTGTCTTATTTTGAAGACTGTGTTTTTAAACCATGACAAAGGGTGGCTCAACCAACAAAATAAAGCAAATATGGTATGAATAGGTAATTGCCTCATTTAGGCTATTAGAGGTTGCAGCTTGGTCTGGATCTTTTGGCGCTGTATCAGCTCCACCTAAAAAACCAGAAAGCTGAGCACCCGGGATCAGATTTCTGTTTGCCAGTGATCTATGACAGAATACACAGTGTGAAATAACTTACTCCCCACCCCCACCATTTCTGTTGAACACCCTCCCCTCACATCAGTAGCTGATTTAGGCCATGAAGCATGAGGGGAAAAGGTTGTTTCCAACCTTAGCAATTTTCAACACAGCCTGCACAAGTTATAAGTCAATTGGCAAACCATTGCTTGCTGTCCCGGAAATTGAAAGTGCCAAAGGTCCTGAAGATAGACCTAGATAAACTGAGTTTGGTGTCCCAACTTGAAACATTTTGCTAAGGTTTACACTTCTAGATAGGGCCACTTCAATTCAATTTATGCTGATTCCCAGGCACGAATTCAGTCCTCCTATCCTGATTCATAGTGCACGAGTGTCAGCTATGACACACCCACAAACAGCCACCTAACACAGGGAGCTGAATGAAACACCAGGGCAGAAACAAGGGCAGGAAGAGGTGGCATGGGCAGCACACCCCCCAGTCAGGTGACATGCTGCAAGGGTGGCACATTCTCTCACTGATGCAAAGGACACTCCAAAGTCTGTCTGTTGCTTGGGGCTTTTGGAGAACTCGGCTCCAAGCAGTGGTTTTATCTCAGTTTCATAAACAGTAGATTTACAGAGCTGAAAACCAGAGACTTTCAGAGCAGTTATTTGGTGAGACCTGTAGACTTGCCAAAGAGCCACAAATTCCCTCAGCTGTTCCTAGTTTAACACTGCAAAGGTTGGATTTAACTTTGCAACACATCATTTCAATAACCTATAGCTTATCTTATATTCTAGATTTATTATTATTTGTAGGGCTGATGTTCTGTCATTTCTGCAAATATTGACTGGAATGTGTCCAAATTGCATTTTACTAAAGAAAATGAAATACCCAAGGAATTCCAACTTTATTGTACTGGTTGAAAGGAATTTTCATTATTGCATTTTTATCTAAGTGCTTTTGATCAAAGACACTAAATAAATAAAGTACTGAAATTTAAGATGTTCTTATTATCATGACAATTACTTTATACAGTGCACAGGAATTCCTTTCATAAACTTAACTAACTCCATGTTAAAAGTAGTCACATTTTTGCTCCCCCCTCCTCCTGAAGACCATTCCAGAGCTGTGCTGCTCTCCAAGGCTTGCACAACTTTTAGCACAATTTTATTAATGGCCGCTTTATACCAGAATTATTTTTACTTTTGCCAACACTGTTCTTTAGCTTAAACATTTCATTTTCCTCTTAGTGTATTTATAGACAGCAACCATATGGCCTTACATACTTATTTTCACAGGTTTATACCTCTCAAGCTTCCTTTTCATTTTCTTTTTGCAAGTCCTGTTCTCCTGGCCACGCTAGGGCATGTAGCTCTTTTTTTGCATTACTTCTGCTTAGATGTATTACGTTTGAGCATTGGACAGTATTGTACAGCAGTTTTAATATTTGCTTATGACTAACAGAATTTTTCACTGAGCAGAATAACAATTTAATGATTTAAGAAATGTTGCTGTCTTAGCTGCCCCAATACCTAGGTAAGGAAGAACAGGGCACATCTTTTCCACCATTTTATGAAGTAATGGCTATTCCAGGGCTCAGTACAGTAAATGCTGAAAAAACTTATCTCTCATTAAATAAAAACTACAGGAAAATGTTTACATTACCCTTTGAAGAAAAAATGCAATCTCTCCAAAGCCTCACAGGGAGAAGAGGTGGGGCATTTTTTGCACAGTCAGTACTTTTGCCAGACTTCCTCACTCACTGCTGTGTGAGAGCAGGGCATCTGCACCTCCACACACCACTGGGTCAGCACTGAAGGGTGAGAGGACTAACTGGTCATTTTCTCCGAGCTGGAAAATTTCCCTGGTCAGGAATCTGCTCAGTATGGATGTGCAGTTTACTGAAGAACATTGCAATGGCCTGTGCTCCTCCTGCCTGTGACAGTCACCTTCGTGGCATCAGTGAAAATGCTGTGCCTACTCCCTTTCATCTGAGAGCTTTGTACGGTTTAAATGAAAATTGTGGTAATATTTCAAATGCTTTATTGCAAGGAATAAACTGATAGAGAATCTGGATTTCTAGTACAAATCTAGGGTATTATGAGAGTCAGAGATGCCCTTGAGAAGCAATATGTTACATTATGTTCCTGAGATGTAAAATCTATATATAGATTGTGATTAAGCTTTTTATGTATGTTCAGATTTTGTATTATTGCCCGGTTTATTACTCATTTACTTTCATCAGTTGCTAATTTTCTCTTTCCCTGCAGACTTTCCATTTTGAAAACAGACTGTTTTTTCCTCCCATGTTATATAGAGCACAGACTACTTCACATTGCAAACTTAAAACCAAAAAACTTTGCATTTAGTTTTCCAAATTTAATACCTCCAGTATTTGTACCTTTTTGTATAGAACTTTACAGGACTGCAGGGAACTTACTGTATCTGGTGCTCTTTGTACTGTGTGTCTTGTCCCAGTAGTGTGCAATGCACTAAAGAACTCAGTTTTGTGCCACAAAATGGAAATTAAATGCATTAAAAGTTATCTTTCACCAGGAATCTAGAATTTATTTAAGTTTCAGGACATTATGAGTATATATTACAATCAGAGTTGCCTCAGCCTCATTGTGAAGATAAGTTTTTTTAAACGTGTACATCAAGCTAATTTCTATTCTTAGAAATGCTCTTAATTGGTGATTGTGGTGGGGAACCCACATTTTTCAGTTGAACAAACAATACAAGCTTCCTGTTCTCTACCTGACAGATTAGGGACTAAACAACATACCACCAGCATTTGTAGGCACTAAATCAACTTGACACGACCTTTCATCTCTTCCAAAATAACCCCCATCCCTAGAGGCCCCAGCTGTGCACATATAAGCAGCAGAAAGCCCCTGGAGTAACTGCTCCTGCTCTGCTGGTTATCCATTTCCTCCCACAACACTCCTGACTTTAATCTACCTTTGATGGTGCTTTCAAACAACATTCAACCCAAGGCACCACTCATATCCCTTGGTGAGGTGTTGTGCCAGAACTATTCTTTTCTCATTATGTTATTCTTATTTTCTTTTCCAATTTATGCACCTGGCTTCCTATTAACTTACACCAGAAATTAATTTGATCTCCTGTAACTAACTTTCAAGTTGCACACTATTCAGACAGGATAAAAGAATGTTCCCATCTGATTTCTGAAGCATTTTTTACTGATTTTGCCTTTTTCCTTAAAAAAAAAAAAAAGGATTATGCTTCTCATCTGAGAATAATTTATGGGGTTAAAAATAGAGCAATGGGTAATACATTATTCAAAGCAACAGTTCTACAGAGCAATCATTGAAGCTGCTAAGAAACATAACTCCCAATAAAGATTGTGGATCTCTTCACCCCTCCGATATAAAATTATGGGTTGTCAAGCGGAGGAAGCAACCTCCAAACAGTCTAGAAAGTGTCTCCCGAGATCACACGACACTGCTGGCAAAGGCCTGGCTCTGGAATTTATCTGCCCTGCTAGAAATGAGGATGGAGAATCATCTCGCAGGTGCTGGGACTCACACTGACCTCCCACTGCAGAAATTTGTTTGCCTGACATCGCCTCACCCTTTACACACAACCCTAAATCATCTAAGCCCTCACTTGGATAAACACATGAATTTGCCATAAGAGGCAGTGGCACAAATCCAGCATTTCAGCTTCACAGAAGTGCAAAGAAACATCAGCACCTCCCACTCTTGCTTTTTTTCTTTAAGGGTACTAATGGGCTCTGGCTTCTCACAAATCCCTGATCAGATATAAACAGGGCTAAGATTTTCAGGAATTGGACAAAGACTGCTATAAATCTGACAATTCCTTCTATAGATCTAAAACAGCCTAAGAGCTGCCCACTTTCAGATGCACGGTCCAACATCTGCTTGTTGTCACCCAATGTGCAGGTGTGGTGCAAAAGTCTGTGTAGCTTTGAGCAGACAGTTCCACTGATGACGCTGCTGGCTTTCAAAGAAAACTCTTAATCTTACTTGGAAGATGAGTGGTACTCACACAGCAGCTCAGTTTGCTTGCCAGCAGCTGCTGTGTTGCCTGTCCCAAGTCCTGTACCTCCTGAAAGTGGCTGTTCCTGCAGCCTCCATGACATGAGGAGAAGTGATGTGGCGGGGTTGTAACACAGCAAAATGGGGGTTTGGAGCTCCTGACTTAGGAACATCAATTCCACCAACCCCCAGTGGAAATTATCCTTTCAAACTACTATGCTGTTTCTGATATTCATGTTCCGTCCTGTTCTAGGAATTGTTCTGAATACTGACACCCTACCACAGACCCCTTAAGGAACATCCATTTGGCTACTATTAGGTAAATTCTAATTTATTTCTATGGTATCAGTGCCTAGGCACGTCAGACCATGGGCTAGCACCTCCCTGTGTTATGTTTTCCAAGTATGGCAGAAGATAACATGTCAAAATTGTGCTTTACTTTTGGGAAAAAATCTACTCTCTATGTTGTTTCTTTCTCCTTTCCATACCAAGGCACACCTTCCTACTGACACAGTTAGCATGATCATTTTTTAACATTTTGATCCCTTCCTATTGAAGGAAGAAGCCCTGGATGTATTTTGATTTGGTGAGCTGCCTCTCAGCATTCCCTGTGGCAGCATGCTCTGAAGAAGACAGGTGAGACCAGGGAAGAGGCTGATGCCACTTGCAAGCACCTTCCAGAAGAGTGGCTTATCCCCATGCTACTCCCCTTCTGTGACTCCCCCTCTCCTGCAGGGTCAGCAGAGAGGCAAGGCAGGCCCCACAACAGGGACATCTCAATCAGCCAAAGTCAGGATGCAGCTCCTTCTCCAATCCTTCCTTACTCAACCTGGCAAGTGAACTACATCAGGTCTGGCAGTTGATTTTTGCAAGGGACATCTCAGCTGCAGTACTGGAAATGCTTTATAAATATAGGGAAATTTTGCTTATGCTTTTGATGGCAAAAATGCTTGGGCCTTATGGAAGGTTGGTGAGGGCAGCCCCACTCCTGGCTCTCACATTCCCCAAACTGGAACTGTACTGGTGCTCTGCCCAGTGCTACCAGTGCACTGCTGGAGAGCACAAAGGACTCTGCCTCACATGAGTAATAACACAGCATTGGCCCATCCACCAGCACACAAAAATACAAATGTGCTTCCTCACACTCAGCAGGAGCCCCAGAGCACCAAAACAATTGAACATGCTGGGAAAGGAGCAGAGGTGGCAGGTGTTTCTAGGTGCATTTGATTTCTTTAGGAATCCCTTTAGATTCAGAGAAAGGTCAGTCTAGGCATACCAAGAATACAGAAGAAAAAGGCTTTGCTAGACAGTTAATGATACCTGAAACAAGACACCTGACAATTTTCCATCCTGAGAAAGCAGTATTATAAAAGCAAAGTGCATCTTTTCATCTTGCCAGAGAAGATGAGAAGAAAGCCGTGGGGAATGAAAAGCTGGTCTGTTTCAGTTCTGGGCTTTTAAAATAAAGCATTGATACAATGCAGCCCAGAAAAGAACAATAAACCTGAACGGAAAACAAAGCTGCAACTGAACAGTGTTTCAATTCTTTCCTTGCAAAGTGCACAGGACAGTCATGTCTTGCATGGTCTCATTTAGAGATCTGGACCAAAAATCAGAGACCACCTTCCAAAAGTTTCAATTTCAAATTTCTAAGCACAGCCAGGGGTGTTGGACATGTCCTCCCCTCACAGCAGCCTAGCGGTCCAAACATGAGGTTGGCAACCTCACAATATTTTGGGGAGGTAAGGCCATGCAGGTTGTGTCACTTGCTGTGATGAGGGAACATTGGCTCTGCAGCACAGCACCCATTGAGCCCCGAGCAGCCCCGATCCACCGATCAGGACAGAAGCTGGAAGACAGCCCAGAAATGAGCACTAGCTCTTCTAAAAAAGCCTGAATGGCTGCTCCTTGTTCCAGAGCAAAGAGCTGAACTGAACAGTTCACATTAGTCAAACACTATGCAAATAAGACTTTCTCCTACTCTAGCTGAAAGATAGGACCAAACTGTTGAGCTTTTTGTGGAGACAGTAACTGGAGACAAGTGCTATGAGATGTATAAACTTATGTCGGTTGATGGACTGAATAAATCAACACTAACTACACTTAAAAGGCTTCAAAATTATACTTACTCTTGGAATAAATTTGCATTGATTTTTGGGATGCAGGACTACTGTACTGCTGGTCCTATAATCCTAGAGATCCTCAATTCCTTACTTATTCTAATTATTACATATTTGGGGGCTGTTTAAACATCTGCTTGGTAACAAAATTTGTAATGACACTAATTAGGAGAAATAGGCTTCTTGGGTTTGTTGAATCTAATACAACACTATTGCTATTGATTTTACCCACATTACATTGTGGAATGTAAACAGCCTCAAAAACGAATCTATTTTTATAAAAGCTGAGCAATCAGTGGTGGATGTGTTTCCTTAGCAGGAGAGATACCCACATACCTATAGTGGGTTACCAAATTGCTTTTGGTTTTTTTAGAGTTTCTAATGGAATGAGAGACTCTTGGAATGAGTCAGAGCAATATTTCAGCTGTATTTAATGAAATACTGAACCAGTACCCATCATATCAGAGAATCCTGTTCACTTTCTAAGGTAAATCAGATCTGGACTAAGCAATTGTATGTGTATATAAATTGGTGCAGCACTGAACATGAATACAGTCACCCCATTATTTTCTGAACAGTCTCAAGGCCATTTTCTGTAAAGATCAACTAATAGGAAAAGCAACCCAAAATTGCTTCTGGATTTCAGGAAAAGTTATTTTATTAATTGTACTTATAAGTGAAGCATTTGATTTGGTTCTGCATTTTTAATACAAAACACTTTGAAAAATTCTAGTCTTCTTTCAGCAGGAAAAATTGGTATATGACAAATAAATACGACTTATCTAAACTGAAATAACAGCTGCACTTTTAAAAGAATCTCATGCTTCTGGATATGGTTGCTATGAAAAATGGTACTACTACTTAATCCTTCCTCAAATAATCTCTGACCTCCATAATCTCTGGACTATGACACCTGTTTTCATGTGCGATGAGAGATCAAAAGGACACCTCTTGCTGTTAAGCCTATATACCTCATTGTACTGCAATAAAAATGAAATATCAATTGATGCATCACACAAAAGGCTTAGTGTCATATAAATCAACTCAAAAGCTTTTGGTATCCCTCTTTGATGTATTTGCTGTGAGGCTTTTTTTAACAGCAACCATGCAGGCCTTGGGAGCCCAGGAGGAGTGCAAAGCAGCAGAAAGGTCTGAACAGGGAAAAAGAGCAGTGTTAGAAACATCTGAGGGCCACAGCCATCCTCTCATGCATCAATCCTTCCAGTGACACCGAGGGAATGAAAGGAGGAATGCGGGGGTAGGGTGCTTGCTTCTGGGCACACCTGTGTGCAGCAAAGGAACAGCTGGAAGAATTATACTGGGCAGCTCCAAATACTGCCCAGAGGAGGGAAACAGGACTAGGAGGGCTGAGCTTTTCTCTGGGAGAAGCTAGGGAGAGATACTGCAATATCTGTCCTCAGAAGAAATATCCACAAGGACAGGAAACCAGTTTTTAGTAAGCAATATATGGCTTAATTAATTTGAGAGAGGAAAATATATGCAGGTACATTAGCATGTGGCCATGTATATTTATAGGTTTAATTTCTGAAGCTGTGATACATAATGAAAAAAAAAAATAAGGTTGCTGGGGTTTGCAGTGCCATGGTAAATGGTGAATACCATTAATGTTTTCCCCCATTGTGACAGACAGAAAACCTGTATTTGAGCCCAGAATCAGATGACAGTTTAATTCCTTCCAGTGTCTTCTTGCCACCTGGGTCTGGGCAGCTCCCTGCTTAGTGCCCAGTTTATCCCCTCTGAATTTTCTGTGGCCTTTAAAAAGGCCTGTTTGCACAGAGCAAGTACCAGCACCAGGCAAGAACTGTGGCTGCTTGCCTACAGCACATGAAAAATTCCTGCTCCCACCATCACTTCTGGCAAAGCTAAGCCAGCACCCACAGCAGGAACTTGGGAGCCTGAGGAAGAGTGCTAATGTGCCAAGAAAGGTCCTGGCACAGGGCATGGAGAGGTTGTTAGCTGATGCCACTGCACAAACTCTTCCACTGCACTGAGATAATTTCCAAAATATTTTTTGTACATCAATAAAAACATAAACACAAGGAACTTCATCTTTCCCAAGGGTCATGGGCCATGCTGCAGACCAGCCAACCAAGTAAAGTGGCATCAAAAGCTGTTTGCCACCACAGCATGGCTTTGTCCCTGAGGCAACAGCTGGCTCCTGCAAGGCTTCCCAGACCACAGGCATTGACTTGAGCTCAGTGCTGCCCTGCTGGGGACCAACAGCTTCCAGAGTGACACTGACTGAGCAAAGCAGGGCTCCCTGCTGTGTGGTGTTCCCTGTGCTCTGCAGCAGCCCCAGCGCCTGCGCCAGGGCTGGCAGGGAGAGGAGCAGGAGGACAGCAGTGGCTTCCAGCAGGGCACAACACTTACAGGACACCCTGAGCTCATCCAGCCCTCTCAATAAAACCACCTCCATCCATGTCTGCCCAGAGCTGGAGCATGCAAAGTCTCTCCATGCACAGACAAACGTTTGCCATCAGAAGCTTCTGTAGCCCCAAAGAAAGGAGAAAACACTCCCACCTTGGTGACTTTGATTAGGTTCTTTTTCCATTTTTATTTACTTGGCACTGTTATGGTATGTTTCCATTTATATAAAACTTAAAAAATTAAAACTTCTATCTTTAAAGTAGAAACAGGATACATGAACATTGAAGACAATAAACATTAATGGAAGAAAATCAGAGGTGAAACATCAACACAGAGCAGTAAGTTGTACAGATGACTACCTGATTTGCTTTTTTCAGGCAACACGTTTTTTCCACAGTCCACAGTTAGCCTCATAAGTCGCCTGGCCAGGTGCAGATGCCATATTCTTTTTCTTTTCTCCCCAAAGAAGACTTTTAAAAATTGTTTCTTTCTTCCTGTTTCTGTGACAAATACTACTCCTCTCCAACCCAGATGACTCTCTGAAGGCCTAGTGAAATGAAGTGTGAATCTGTCCTGAGGACTGTGTAGCAAATAATGGAAAAAAGCATAAAGCATCTGTTGGTCTGGGACTAACAATTATTCTGAAAGATTTGCTTAGAATCTGAACATCCCCTCATTTCAAAGGAAGGGAAAACAGGACAGCTCAGACTTCAGTGATCTCTGAATAGAAAAGAATAAAAGCTGTTGCTGACATTTGCATGTATCCACAATGTCCAAAGGACACTTGGCTCAGGGGTTGCTCTTAAAAATAATGACCACATTCATTTACCTGACCAGGAGGAAGAGATGGAGGAAAATACGGGGAATTTTCACACATGCTTTAAAAATGCTAACACATTAAACCAAACCAAAATGGATGAGAGCATACCATGTAAAAGATAGGCCCTTTCCAAAATGAATGCACTGAACAAAGAGGAGAAACACATTTTGTGAAAAAGTATTTCACAAATGCAACTTAATAACTTCACACTAAGCCATCAACGTAATTTGTCTTTCTCCAAAAAGCTTAAGCTATTACTCCATTTGGCAAAACACAATCATGAGAAACAACATGGGCTATGCAGGATGTGCCTTCTCCAAGGCTTTCACTGCAAACAGTGGGCATAACACTGCTGCATCACAGCCTGGCACAGAAATATCCCACAGCAAATTTCCCAGCCAGCTGCATGACACAGCCTCAAGCTGCACCAGGGCAGGTTTTAATTTGGTATTGGGAAAAAATTCTTCACTGAAAAGATTGTCAAGCACTGGAACAGGCTGCCCAGGGAAGTGGTGGTGTCACTATCCCTGGAGGTACTGAAGACACATGTGGATGTGGCACTTAGGTTCAGTGTGGAGTTTGCTGTGCTAGGTTAACACTGGACTCAATTATCTTAGATCTATTTCAAGCTAAACTATTTAACATCCATCACTGCCTTTGGAAAGACAGAAAGAAATGTCACTGTAAGCTAGAGTCCTATTTAAGAATTTTCACATATTTAAGAATGTGAAGAAATAAAGACTTTCTTACTTCATGAGGTCTTTCTGATTAGCTTTATAACCAGGTATACACTTAAGAAAAAGTAACCCTCATCACACCACTCTGACAGAGCCACATGCACACCAAGTGCTTCACAGAAGTTGCACAGTACACATTCTGCTTGGAAGCACCAGTGCCTTTCCATGGTGACTCAGGCTATCCCATGTGTTGGGCAGAGATTCACTCACCATGAGCCATATTTATACCTGAAAGTTGAACACACTGAATGGAGAAGCAGCCCAAAGCATGCTCATCAGAATACACTGTGCAATGCAGACAAGCTATTATTTGCTGTAAATAACTAGTAAATAATTACAATATCCAATAAATGTCAGATTAATTAAGATAGCAACAAACTTTTGTGACTTCAAATGCACCATGGTTCACTAAGGAGCATTGGTTATGAGTTCCTTTTACTAAAACATATTTGTGGGCAAGTTATTAAGAAAATAATTTTAAAAAATCAGAAAAGAAACAGGCAATGAAATTATATTCGAGACATTAAATGCAGCCACTTTTCTATTTAAGTCTATCCATTGCCTACTGTTTTTTTAGTGTCATGAGAACAACAAAGGAACAACTCACACCCCTTATGTCCACTAGCACCTCCAAGTTTAAGAAGACAGCCAAGATACTTTGGTGATGCTCAGCTGTCTCAGGATTAGGCTTTCAGCAACATCACATTGCAGAGAGAAGGACTTCCACAGAGTGCTGAGGACTTCTGGCCTGATCCATTTTCATGGGATCCTCAGACTTCTAGTTCTTGCAGCACTGTTGTGATCTGGAAAAATCCTTTCCAGAGCTGGCTTTGAGAGACATGGGCTTCTGTGCTCACAGTGTTACAGAAAGGAAACAAAACATGAGGAATGACTACGGAAATGAACATTAATGGTTACTATGAAGATAATTTTGCTTCAGTTAGAATGAACAAGTCAACAATTATACAGGAAAAATTAGCTTTTATTAAAAATGTTTAGTAATAAGCAATGATTTTCCAAAATTGTTTTAACTTACTAAATCTAAACATACAAAGTCAGAAGCAAATAAGAAATTGCTTGGTTAAAATCTTACTGAAGGTTAACTTGTCAGTAGTTCTACTAGATTTCCTGCAAGGCTTGCTTTTAAAATATCCTTTTATTGTTCTATTGGCTTTCCTTTACAGAGATGCTCATCCTCCAGTAGAGATGTGTAGTCAACAACATGGATGATTTGATTCATTTATATAAACAGAGGAAAGAAAACATAAGTTGCATCCATCTCTGAGTCCAATGTTAAGGCTTGCAGAGGATTCAGAGGTCCATATGCTGGCTGCAAAAGCCCAAGGCAGCTTTTATACTGACTGCAGCTTGCACCATACCAGAATGGCAACACACTAATTTCATATTAACTTATGAAAGTACTCTTTGGTCACAAACATCCTGTAACAGTGCATCAGACGCTACCTTTCAGCCTTTTAAGTAGCTTTGTTTTATTCATGACATTCAGATTTTCTTCATGCATGTATATTCCATTTCTGTGTGCGTGCATGTGCACGAAGTCTGAGTTGTTTCTATGCAGACACATCAGGACAGAAAAAAGGATGTCATTTACCTTCTGATAGCTTTCAAATGTCAGACTGCAAAGGCTCTAGTCTAAAATAGCCTTTTATTGGAGTTCCTCAGGATATACAGTTCATCTTTAAGGTACCACATTACTGAAGTTTTTAGAATACACAAAATAAGAAATTTGTGATCCTTTTATATTATTGTCTATTACACTGTGAAGCCACATTACTCAAACTCAAAGTCTTATTTTTGGTGTGAAAAGTTTAACATTGAGTAAGGGAAAATCTAGCTGCTGAGGATGCAGGTACAAGTGTCTAGACAATGACACTTTGCTTAAAAGGCACACCAAGAAAAGGCAAGCTAGGTTCCTCTCCTGATGGTTTAAATCTGTTCTATATTTTCTCTTTTATATATATAGATATGAATATATATGTGTGTATATCTACACAAACCAATTATGCACACACACCTTTGAGCTTGTGAGAACAGAAAGTTCAAGAAGTAGAAATTACTTTAAATAAATAAGAACCATAGTAATAGGGGGAAGTTGGTGCTGTTATTTTTTTTCCCGCATTATGATTATAATCTAATGACACAGTGATATGTTTATACCATTTTTTACTTTACATCATTTAGTTCTATAAATGTGAGGCATAGGACTACCAGGTGCATTTTATCTTGCCTAAAGTAATTTTTATGGATCTTCTGTGCTCTTGCATTTTCACTAGGAATGGTCACTGCTCTAAGAAGTATTAAGAGAGTTGAGGATAAGGACATTCTAATAATCACAATTAAGATTTATTTGCCACTAGGGTTTACATGTCAGAGCGTGGTGTGCATGCAAACACACAGAGAATGACAAGGACAGCGATGGCTGTATACAGCTCAAACCCAAACACTGACACCAGCATGGCTGTAGAATGCTGATCCTGTAAGAACTTTTTGTTTCCATTGGCAGAAGCTTTGTGACATAATGCATCATTTCCAAAATCAGCACTATTCCATCTAAGTGGTCCACATATGTTGACAATTATTGTTAAGAGGTATGAGATGATTACTAACTTCCAGAAAACGTTTAAGAGAAGATGCCCAAACAGTAGTCACCATTAAAAGTTTAACAGCTGAAGGCTGAATGTAAAGATCTTTTCAGCTGTATTGTTTAAAGCATGACTATCACAGTGAAGTTATTTACATACAAGGCAACGATAGTAAAGATTTCAATAGAGAACACAGTAGATTGTTCAGAGAGTGGATCACATTTTCTGCGAAGTCCCAAATATTCTTTACAACATTGTAAATTCTACCAATAGATATTCCACAACATAAACCAGACAAGAACTTATAAAAAGCTATTAAGAGCCTGGTCCTGCATTTCTGAGTCCCCAAAATCTACCAACAGAAGACTATAGGAATTTTGAATGTTTAGCAATTGCAGGACAAACCCCCCAGAACACTATTAAATGTTGCTTCTTTTCTATACTTATTAAATATAAGTATTCAATTTATTTTCTTTGGTTTTTAAATTACTATCCCATTGTAACTACAACATGAAAACAAACCCCAAAGCACTAATAATTCCCCTCTCCCCTCAAAACAGTGATTAAAAAAACCCCAAATGAAACAAAAAACATATCCAGAAAGTGTAGCTGTTACTTCATTATAAAACTACGGTGCAAAATAGAGGTTTATACTGGTCAGAATTGCAATAGCAATTGGAAGTTTACACTTAAGGAGTGACTGTAAGTATTGCTTCTCCTGAATAACAAAAACTAAAACTGATTAGGCACTTGTTTTCTTCTTTAATGAAGCTGACTCAGTGTGCGTACAAATGACAGAACTCCTCTCTCAAAGAATGCTCTGTAGTGTGACAACTGGACTGTACAACCATTCCTGATTCAGGAGAGCAGAAAAACATGCGCCTATACTTACTTTATTCCTAAATTTTACTGCTATGAATGGGCTGGATACATGTTCAAGTGCTGTCCTGAATCAGGATACGTGTTGAATTTGGAGTTTTAAAAGATAATACAGTGATGAGCAGCTTTCATTATACTATAATAGTAAGTTTATCTAATTTGACTCTGCTCTCCACAATATTATCCTAATACTTCCCAACAGAAAACAGGCATAAAATAAATAGGATAACCAAAGATTACACAATAAATATGCTACTATGTAGGAGAAAAATATTGTAATATAAGGCTCGGTAGTGTTGCACGATCAAAAAAACATTCCAGGTGCTCCAAAACACAATTCCCAATGTACAACACCAAGTTACCACTACACACCTGAAAAAGACTGGGAAGTAACAGATTAAACTTCTATTACATTAAACATCTGAAAATGCAAACAAGTGGTAAAGTGTTTTGCTGCCTTTGCAGAACACCATATGGATATTCTTGACTGCTGCAATTGTCACTGCTTGTGAAAGAAAATTTAACAGATTGGATTTTTGAAAACTCTCATAATCTAATTCCTTCTGACTTACAAAGTTATCAGTGTCCACACTGACTCCTGGTATTATGTTTGAAAGGAAAACAAACTCAGAAGTTTTGCTGCCTCCGTTTCTTTGCATCCATTGCATCTAGGATGGGTTGCCTCTTTGCAGTGTACCTCTGACGAAGCTCCTCAATTTCTCGTTCCATCATGGGGTCCAAAGCCTTTAATCTCATCTGTAATTCTTCTAAACTCAGATTTTTTAACTGCAAAACAACCAAACAAAAAACAATTCCACAAAAAATATTAGAAACTGTTTTCAACAAAAAAGAAAATCATTGCCTTTCATAAGCCTTTAATTTATAGCTGCAGGGTTTTTACACACTTAGAGTGTATGTATACACATAATATATATGTATGTAACTGATGATAAAGCCAAAAGCCTTAGTGTGCTCCACAGTAAATAACAGCCTAGGAAAGCAAACACACATAGCACATTTAATTGAAAAAAAAAACAAAAAAAACAAAAAAAACAACCTTTGCAAACCTTGCAAATAAATCACAAATAAATCCAGGACTGGAGTTTAACTCATTAAGCTGAAAATAGCATGCCACAGAATACAAACATATATATATATATATATATATATATATATATATATACACACACACACACATTAATGTATACAACTTACATTGCATAATCAAATACTTCTTATTGAACTTCATATAGAAGACTGAGAAATACACAGCTTCTGTAAGTAATACTCTTGAGAGATATTTAGGGGTACTTTTTGATAAGAAGGTCAAGGCACCTTCCTCAACAGACTGCTGTCAGAACTCAAAAAAATTGCTAACAGTGTTTTAAGTAATACATTAAATAATTTCCTGAATTCTTGGGGGGTTATCTTTGACCAAGTTCTTTTCTCTCAAAAAATATTTTCTCAGAATGTTTAACAGTTCATTACTGTTCTTTCACTCATTACAAGTGAGTGATCATACAACATGTAAGTGACTTCGCTGCCTTGCCAGCTGCTGCCAACAAAGGTTGAGTGTTGTCAGATACTGGGGCATGTTGGGCTCTACTGCCCCTCCTGCTATTGCAGGGAATGATCTGCATTTGAAATATGTTCTTTGTCTGGCCCGTGTGTTTCTTTCCTGATGTAATTTAGTGCCATTCTGCATTTCTTTTTGGTTAAAATTGCCCATGTGCCATTCAGTCACATTATTCACCAGTGTGAAAAACAGTCAGCAAATTTCAAATAGCACATATAATTTCCTCATATGAAAGGGATCATCTTTATTTTGTTTGCAAATAGTCTGACATTGCAAACAAGCACACTACCTAACTCATGGGTAAAAAACCTCAACTTTTCTGAATCAACTACCAATGAGTCAATACTTCATTCATGAAACTAGAGCAGGCTTCTATCAACACAATCTGATCTGTTTTCCCTGAGGAATTAAGTGCTACTTTGGATCTTTATTTTTATCAGCAATTGAGACATATAAATTAGCAACACATACTGCTACATACAGTCCAAACCCCAGCGTTATGACTTCTACTAACAGACCACACTGCACATAGTAAACAAATAATTTAAAGTCATGATAAAGAGAGTGGGCATATCAGAAATGCATAACAGAGCATATGAAAAATATGCACATTTTCGTGCAACATCATTTTAACCATAAAAGGTTAGGTTCCTAATGAAGAAGAGAATAAAGCCCCACATGTCAAAATATCTTCGAGGATCAAAGATCCCAAGATCTGTATAAGACTTCAGATGTGCTCAGCAAATGTTGGTCTTACAGAATGACAGAATATGCCAGGTTGGAAGGGACCCACAAGGATCACCAATATCCAACTCCAGGCCCTGCACAGTATACAGCCCCAAGAGTCACATCAGGGGCCTGGGAACACTATGGTCCTTTAACTCTTTCAGGGTTGGTGTTGTGATCACTTCCCTGGGAAGCTGTTCCAGTGCCCAGCCACCATTTTGAAATGTCCAACCTAAACCTCTCCTGACACAACTTCAGGCCATTCCCTCGTGTCCTGTCACTGGTCACCACAAAGAAGAGATCAGTGCCTGTTCCTTCTCCTTCCCTCAGGAGGAAGTTGTAGATGGCAATGAGATCTCCTCTCAGTGTCCTCCAGGCTGAACAGACCAAGTGACTTCAGATGTTCTTCATACAGTTTCCCCTCCAGACCCTTCACCACCATCTTTGTTGCCCTCCTTGTGACTCTTTGTTTGCCCTCCCTTGCTTTCTCCCAAAGACTCTTCTTCTCCTTATGAAGGAAACAGTTGCCTTCCAAGGCATCAAACATCATCCTTTTTACTGCACTCCTCCCATTTAACATATAGAAAAAAGATGGGGAAAAGGAATTCCTTAGTCACCAAGACTTTTGCAGAAAAAGACCTTTTCATTTTCAGAGGAACAAAATATTAAAAGTCTGTACTATTCTATTTATTTTTTAGCCCACTGATACATGTAACTCTCATATGATGCACTTTTCCATTAAGATACTCTTTTAAAGGAGTTGAATGTGAGAGATTTTAAGTATAATGGGAAGAGATATCAGTGCCAACTCCACTGCTTAACTGATCCCAACACAGCACAGATGAGAGGAGCAATAAACCCACGTGTGACAAGAATAATGTATTTAGCACGTGTGACAGGAATAATGCATTTGGGGCTCCACAGCCCAGCAAATGCCTAAGGCAGACACTGAATAATCTCGTGCACGTGCTTTGTGAGAACTGCCAGTGATGAGGTCCCTAGCCACTCTTGGCCAGTCTGGACAGCCACTTACTCTCTCTCAGACACCACTGCAGACATCAGGCGTAAACAGCACAGAATAGGCTCCAACTGATGTAATTACATAATTATTCTGCTCTGAAAAAACATTTTTTCATGAATTAGCAGCGAAGAATGTGGTGGGTGAGTTTTTATTTAAATTTCAATCAAGAAACTGAGCCAGCAAACAGAATTAACTACTCTTTAAAGATCACAGACATCTGGGATGAATATTAAAATATTTTTTACAAAAATTTTTTAAGCTAGAGACCAAGAATCTTTCAGAATTATCTCAGACAGGTCTCCCAGGAGATCCAGATAGCCACAGTACTAATCTATATGAACAGCTGATACTCAGGACATTTAAAGGAAGGAAGTGGCAGAAAACAGAAGTTAGGAAGGTCTCATCTATCTGACATCAGGTGAGAAAACCACCAGCCACAGCTGAATCTGGGAAATTATTTGTGTGTGTCTGTGCAAATGTAAAAATATATTTCTTTGACTTCTGTCTGTGCTATGTAGGTATTACCTCACAAACCCTAAAAGCCTGCAATAATCCAAACACTGAATGCAACAGCAAATATATCAAATAAGATGTGTAGAAATATCTCAAACAAGATATTTCATTACTCCTATGTAATTTATTGCCCTGCATAAATAAATATTTTGGTTCAAATTCTTAAAGCAATAGAGCTCAGCATTCATTTACTTCCACTTGTAAACCGTTTGCAATTTAAACTGCCATAAATAATTCACCAAGTAGCTTGTAGCAGTAACTACTGGGGCTACTGGCATTAATGGGAAGGAAGAGGGAAGCATTCAGTTGTACAAGCTACAGGAATTTAGAAAGGCTTTAAATTTTATTTCAGTAGCTTCTAAAAAGCTGTTAACTGTAACAAATTGTTCCAATTACAATTGTAATCAGGATAGCATTTGTGTCACAGTAATAGATCATTCCATTTCTGCCACTCCACATAATGGACCAAACTATGTCCTTTCAGAGATCAAACACCCACAACCACACAAGAGACAGTAATTAGTGTCAGGATGGGCCACTTCCAAGAGAGAGATCTTAATGGAATTTCTGGTAGCAGCGTTTGCCTTCACTGGGACCCTTTATTTCACCAGGTAATCACATGGATTTGAGAAAGCAATAGTCCAAACTCCAATTTACAATGCCACACACAGACACAGCCTTTTAGAGTGAGTACACTTACCCAGTTTTCCAGAAGAAAGATTAGGTGTACAACGATAAAACTTTTCTCCTTAAAAATGTATTTGTTAACCTAATCATTAAACAGAGCTACAATGCATAAGGGAAGCAAATTAAACAAGGAGGTCAAACCACTGCCAGAGCCAGATGACATCAAATAATTTCTCCTCAAAGCTAATGTATTCTCAAGATATAGTCACATGCAAAGAAGCCTCACTGAAATGCTGTGCTTTGCTAGAGCAAGGGAAATCAACTTTGCCTAGAAGAGACCAGACAACAGTCATCCTAGTGGGACAAAAGCAACCAGTGCTGCAAGCTGAGTGCCAGCAGCTCCTGCCTCCACCTTCTCCTCTCCCTGATCCAGGGGGAAATCCTGCCAGAAGGCAACCTTTCAGAAAGGAGATCCATTGACCCAAGTTCCCAAGTGGATCAAGTATCTTTCAGCAGCACCAACCTAAGATGGGACAAATAGAATAAAAGCATAACTAAGCTTCTAACTGAACTAAAATTTTCAGTTATAATATTTGGAGAAGGCAACTCAGCCACACACTTGGGAGACCAGTAAGTCTGGAAACGTAGTGCACTTTATCTCAAACTTCCAGCAAATGGGACACCAATATAACTCCTCCTTGCTCATTTTTCAACTTATTTGTAATAGCTTGGAGGCTTTTCCAGGAAGGGCCACATGTAGATGTTAAAAAGGAGCACAACAGATAAGGAATCATTAGCAAGCTTTTTTTAATGTGAGTGTCCTCATTACGCTGGATACAGTAAAACTCTGAAAGCTGAGGCAGCTCCAGGCATGAAGTGTTCCAGTTGCCATCAGGGCACAGGTCAGAGCTACAAGGGCTCCACTGAAAGGAGCACTGCCCTTGTGTGAAGGTGGTAGGAGCCACTGCTGATCACTCCAGGGGCTTAAAATAATCCAGCATGATCATGCCAGGTTTGTTGAATACAGTGCAAATTAGCAAGCCATCAGAAGAACACTTCCTATTGTAGTGGGCTGACCCTGTCTGGGTGCCAGGCACCCACCAAAGCTGCTCTGTCTGTCCCACAACTGGACAGGAGAGAGAAAATGTAACAAAGATTCACAAGCTGAGATAAGGTCTGGGAGAGACCACTCACCAAATTCTATCATGGGCCAAACACAACTGAATCAGGGATATTAATTAAATTTACTTATAACAAAATCAGAGCAGGATAACAAGAAGTCAATTGGACTTCTGTTAAAACACCTTCCCTCAGTTAATCAGACTGTTAAAAACACCTTCCCTCCACCCCTCCCTCCTTCCCAGCTATACCTCCTTGCCCCACCAGTGGAGGGAGACAGGGAATGGAGGTTTTGATCAGTTTATCACGTTGTTTCTGCTGCTGCTCAGGCAGAGTTGTCCTTCGCTGCTCCAGTGTGGGGTCCCTCCCATGGCAGACAGTCCTTCTTAAACTTCCCCCATGTGAGTCCATCCCATGAGGAATAGTCTGCAAACTGCTGCATCAGTCTGCACGCTTCCACGAGATGTAGGCCTTGGAGGACAGGCTTCTCCACCATGGGTCACACACAGGTCCTAGCAGGAAACCTACTCCAGCATGGTCTCCTCTCCACAGATCTGGAGACCCCTACCAGGAGCCAGCTCCAGCACAGGCCTCCCAAAGATACACAGATCTCTTTCCAACATCCACGTGCTCTCCACACGCTGCAGGTGGATCTCCGCATCACCATCTACCACCGAGAACTGTAGGGGCACAGTCACCTCACCAGAGGCTGCAGGGGAACCTCAGCTCCAGTGCCTGGAGCTGGAATCTCCTCCCTCACATCTTCTCCCCTGACTTTGGTGTCTGCAGAGTTGTTGCTCCCACATAGTCTCACTCTGCTTTTCTCTGGCCACAATTACCACAGGCAATACCTTTTTTTTCCTTCTTAAATATGTTATCGCAGAGGCATTACCACCATTCCTGACTGGCTCAGCCTTGGCCAGCAGCAGTTCCAAAGCTGGCTGGCACTGGCTCTGCTGGACATGGGGGAAGCTTCTGGCAGCTTCTGACAGAAGCCACCCAGCTACCAAAACCTGGCCACACAAGCCCAATACATCTATGCTAAAAACTTTCTTACTCTGGTCATTACTGGTTTCAGGTGATTGATTTTTTTACATGTCCTCAGTGACACACAAGGAACTTTCCCCTCACATACTGATGCACTCACCTCCCAGAACCAAACTTCTGCAAGGGAAGTGCAACAAGTTTTACTTTTTTTGTCTTTTGGTCTAACTTCCTTCATCCCATATGGACCAGGTTCATTTGGATCACTATTTTCAGCTAACCAAATCAATCAATACTACTGCCTGCAGGAGGACCCACACTGTCTCTAACATATTTTGTTTACAATCCTCGTCAAAAGGGGCACTTGGAAAATAGGTGTGCATTCCTGTCTACAGACCTGAGTTCTGAGCAATAAGCTCGGAAGGAAGGAGATAAAGTACAATCAAAAATGGACTCTCAGAAGTTGTGAAGTCAAGGAGTACTATGTAAAACCTGGATTCCCCATGTGTCCAGCACAGGAGCCAGAAGGATGGACCAGGTATCTGAGATACCTGGTGGTGCTTGCAGTCCATGGATTTAGGTGAGGAGGTCTGGAACTCAACAGCCACACTTGGCCAGCTCATATCTGTAGCCATCCAAACTTTTCAGGGGGCGGAAGCCAAAGTTGTGGTGGATGTAGAACACTATGATCTTAATCCATTCTGGACAGCAAGAGAGGTAAATACAACCTCTATGCCAATCATGTTTTCAATATGATAAAAGTAGATTTAATTATTAATTCCATAATGCGTGAGTTACCATTGCAAACCTCCAGTCTATCAAAGTAAATTATGAAATACTGCTATTAAGCTGGCGAAACAAAAACAAACAAATTCATTTTCAGGGTTTAAATTGTTAAGAAAACAGATATTCAATCAAAAAGTAATCTCTATCAAGTTTGTTGTGTTTACTTGAAAAAACAAATTCTTCCTAGCAACTGCTTAAATGAATCTTACATGCAACTTGCCTATTAGGGGCCTTTGATTAAAAAAATATGGATTGTTAATACTATATCCTGAGTCATCTATTTTCCAATCTGCTAGCAATTCCTACAGTATGAATTATCAATAGAATGGCTAACTACAATTACTGCCTCAATGGCAATTCCAAAAGGGGGTTGCCCATAGCACCTTCTAACCAGTGCATATCTTGGATTGTCTTGTGTGTTAGTGGATAAAGGTAACAGAGACTTTTCTGTCCAGCTGTTCACCTTCCTCTGTTGAGTAGTTTTCTCTAGTGGAATGAGCTCCACTTCAGACTCCTTTTTTTAAGGGTATAAAAAGTTAAACTTGAGTCAGAATCCAAAAGGTGCAAGGTGAGCCTTTCTGCCCAGTTTATCTCTACTATGAGTTCACATTCAAAATCTGTGAATCTTGCTAGTGAAAATATTGTCACACACTTGTGTGCAAGGCAATACTCCCCAGCTACTGCTGTCTGCTCAGCTGCTTCCATGCAGCAACTGCTTTAAGTCTGCTTACACAGCAAATCCTGCTGACCCTGCCTAAGCAGTGTCAGGTGAGATCAAGCTGTCTCGGGCACCCCTGGCCACACAGCAGAGCTGTGACTTGCTGCCATCCTCACCCCTGCTGTCACTGCAGTGAGCAAATCAGTCACAAGAAGAACTGGGATGGGGAATGGAATGAGAGCATTTACTTCAGAGTGTCTGAAGGGCAAGAATGCTTGTTGCAATGCACAGTTATACCAACATAAAAAGGACCTGCAACAATTTATAGGAGAGAAGGACTGACAACTGTTGAAAGCCAAAGTTCATTCTACAGGACTGCGGTTACCTTAAAGCATCTTGGGGGGTAAAACAAGCATATAAGAGAAAATTAAAGATGGACAAGTTCATGGATTTTTAAAATGTTTTTTAGGGATACCATTATTAATTGCTATTTTCACAAGTAGAATTCTCTCTGCTCTAACATTAAAGCTGTGCATAATTTTAGCAACAAAAAGCTAAATCTTAGTCAGTACCATGAATATTTTTCAGCTCTAGGAGACTTATCAGCTTCATACAAAGTGACATTACAATAGAAATCACCACTAGGAACAAAATAAACTTTTCTGCAGCATTAGTTCATACTATCATTTGAATGCTTTTTTGAATAGTGCCCAGGGCTCTCCTTTGAGCACATTAAATACTGTCAGTACTAAAATTCAAAAATCATGAGCCAACTAATTTACTTTCATTAAACTATCCTTAAAATTAGATTTCTAAAATAATATTTTTTTAAGAGACGGGAAGTTTCTTTTTATTTCCCCTGTCATTTCTAAGTCATCAGGATGCAGATAAAAATCTAAATATTTCTGCAATTAAAAAGGCTAAAAAGCTCAGCAGGAAAAAAAATCTAGTAGTCAAAAACTTCAATGAACAATCATGATTATTAGAACTGAAATCTAAAGAAAAGCACAGCTTATAATGAACAGCAGTGTAAAATCAGCAATAACGTCTGTTGAAATATTACCTCATTCCTGACAAAACAGTAAGGCAGAAATAAGTAAGGCAGTGTGCACTGAT
This sequence comes from Passer domesticus, assembly GCF_036417665.1. Lineage (NCBI taxonomy): Eukaryota > Metazoa > Chordata > Aves > Passeriformes > Passeridae > Passer > Passer domesticus. The sequence goes on from NC_087474.1 coordinate 139,519,439, forward strand.
GCTTTATCACATCCTAAGCATTAAAAATATAGTTTACATCAGTTTTACCTGCTATAGCATGTGGATCTTAGAGCTATTAGGCATATCGTTTTCACTAAAACAAAGCACCATGAAAGAGTCTAAACATGGGGAAAAAAACTGAAGCAATGTATCTCAAAAACTCTGTAGCCAGTGAACTTCCATTGTAAGTACCTCTGAGATCAAATCCTTAGTATCTCATAGAAAATGTGAAAAATAAATGTAAGTGTACAGAAGGAAAAAAATCCTGCCAATCTCTCTTTCCCATGTCATTTGCACAGAGTGTATTTTTACACTACACACTAGGGTCTACTGAAGCATGACACTTTAATTTGCTATCACCTTCTCTTTAGAATTTCATGATCCATCACAGACATTTTAGAAATTGTTTTTAGAGTATCACAGGCAAAAATTCACAGTTTGGAATCCCTTAGAGAAAATCTTAGTGGCTTTTTATATCCTGTGATTTTCTATACCAGGAATCTCAAGCTTAATTGTACAGTTTGTCCTGAAGAATACTACAAATGTTTACGGAAGCTCCCAACAGAGTAAATAAGCTAAAGATGAGGAAAAACACTCCATCTGGATACTCACCATGCTGTTTAAACTTCATTGCAAATATATCCACACAGTGCTGATGGCAAAGTAGCTACTACACCTGATCTAAAAATATGCAGAATTTCCCCCAGCCCCTTCTGCTTTTGGAGAAAAAAAAAAAAAAGCAAGGGAAGAAAAAAACCCCAAAATAACACCCAAAATATCCTTTCAAATATTACCAAGCAAAGATATAAAGGTTTAAAAGGAAAAGAGACTCTTTACTTAAAGTTCTCAGCATAGCAAGTAAGCAGCATCAAAAAGTCAGCATTTGATCTTTATTAATCTATAGCTCTCCAGAGCAAGTGCTTCTAAATAATGCTTCATCCTGAGCTCAGCTATCAGCAGGTATCTTACAGTGTCCTTGAATTCACCATTCACATCTCAGCTACTGCAGCTGTCATTCAGCTTCATAAACCCAAATGTTGCCCTCACATGCAAAAGTTTTTGCGAGTTAAGCCACTGCCTTCCTGATTCTGATTCCTCCATGAAAAGAACATTTAAAAAATATTTAAATAACAGAAAATAACAGTATTTTATTTTTTTAAAATTCTACTCATCTACACATAAATGTACGCTGTATTAAGAACAAAGATACAAGCTATTAGGGATGAGAAACATTTTAAAAACCTTCTTTGTGTAAGACATCAAAACAGTGTAAAGATAAATTAAAAAATGAAAGATGCTCCTAGTTTTGTTAAAGTATTTTGTAAATACAAAAACATAGTGAAAACGAAAGACATAAGTAACTTGAAGTAGAAGCCCCGAGGTTAAAAAAAAGCGGTATTAAAAATCTAAAAATTCATTGAATGCATAATGATACATTTTAAAGCTATTTTTCCTCAACAGTCCATTTAAGATTATTTTTTAAATAGAAAGAAAAATGAAAACTCATTTAATAGTGAGTTTTGACATACAGTGCATGCACAGCAATAACCCTCAGACTGAGAAAAGCATTTAACCTGAAGAGCAATGCAAGAGGCTAAAAGAATTTTAAACATCAAACCTTAGTGTCCTACTGAGGGATAATACAAGTGAATCTCAATCTTCTGAGAAGTATAAAAGGTTGATACTCAAAACTAAGCCAGCAAAACTATATCTTCCTAACAGGAAAAGTCTGTTGGAAGGTTGGAAGAGACACTCAACCACCAAACCCAAAATGCACATGCAAATTGGTATCTTATTTGCCGGGAAACCTTGACTTAGCTATACCCTTTATGAGAAAGAAAATTCAGTTTAGTTTAGCACAGCTAATTCAGAAAGGACCTTGGAATAACAAATTATCTTTAATAAATGTAAAAATTACAGACATACTGTTTGCTGGGGTTTACTTCATGCAGAAAGCTTTCTGGAAGTCATCCTATAGTCCAAAAACTCAGGGCAATTTATGAGCAAGAAATGCCAGGTTTATTAATCACTGGAAGAAGGAAGAAAATATAGCAAAGGCAGCAAAAAACTCCCAAGAAAACTGAGATATCAGTTGAAAGTGGCCTGCAAAACCTCAGAAACTGTGGAATCTGAACTTGCAGCAACTCTACTTATAAAGACTGGGCTAAGCAGAAAGATTTAAGTGAGCTGTTAATTGTAGCAGAGAGCAGAACACTGCCTCAGGAAGGCCTGCAGGTTACACCTTGGGAGAGGGACTGGAGGAGGATGACAGCCAAGCACACCAACACACAGCCCATGGACAGGGACTGACTGCAGTGAACTGCAAGGGTAGAATCAATCCCCCAGGCTGTAGCATCTTTGCCAGAAAGCACCAAACTTTCTTTTCTGTACAACTTAAAAGATCAAAGAGAAGCACTGCTGGCTTTTAAAGAATGTGTCTCAGTCCACAGTTCCTCAAAAATTCCTTATTCCTTCCTCAAACGTTTTCTGGAAATCCTTTTTTGCCCACCAGAACTACTTGACTACTATTCAGTTTGATGAGGTTCACAGTATTTAGCCTGATGTGGTTCACAGTCTTCCTAAAAGACTTGGATGCCCAACAGCAGCATCCTGGCCCATGGATATCCAAAGGGGAACGGTACTGTTCCACTCCTGCATGGCATTCAGCAGCTATCTGAATCACAGGGGATGGAGATCTCATTTGCTGATGGACATTTTGGTGTTATGAAAATTGATTTAAACTGTTCAGGCTTTAGAACTGAGAAGATTTAAAAATATCTCTGTACACCAAAACAACAGTTTATTAACTGTTCCCAATGCTGCCTTCCACTGAAGTCCTATCTACAAATCACATCAATCAGGCACTACAGAGTTTCAGCTGGTTCATTAAAGGTGGATTTGGTTTTTCTTTTGTCAAAATGCACCAGCCCCGTACTTGGAAAACACATAATAAATAAACACTATTAATGAACCTGATGAAATCCACTGTATGATGGGCTAAATCTAGCAGACATCCCCTGGTTTGCTTTTAATCCAGACTAAATTAAATCTAAAATAAGTGAACAAATACAGAAATGGATAATCTATGAATAACACCACTTAGGTAGCAGGTTTTAAATAATATACAGTATCTCTTATTTTACAAACACATAGACCATTCTATTGCAAATAATATACTAAAAAAATCCTGAAAATACAGAATAAGATAATCACTGATAATCTGTCATGTCAACACACATTAATCAAGAGTTCCATGTACCGACATACAACTAAAAGCAACACTAAATTAAAAAGAACAGACCACTCATCTTAATGAACAAGAAATCCAGGGAACCTAGACACTGAACAGTACACTTAACCATAATCTAAATCTAGTCTCTAAAACACAATCCACCTTTGTGACAAGTGTGATGCTCACTCTCTATGAATTTAGAAACTACAGTTATTCATTAAGATTCAACGATTCAGTGGCATATTCACTTACCGAGTCCAGAACTGCCAAAATCATGTGCCAAAGAAATATTTTATTATCAAACATTTTGTCTGTGACTCAAACATAAGAGTGATCAAGCCAACAATTAGCACAGCTCTTTATTACCTTCACAGAACTCTCTCCTAGGAAGGTCTACAGAGCATTTATCTATTTGCCTTCTCACAGACAACAGAGCAACATTAGTTTAATTAGGTTTTTCAGCTTATAATCTGCAGATATAGTTTTGATTCACTACTCAAGGCTAACAGGTACTGTACAAGCTTTAGTGCCAGCGCTGTTCATGAATCCCCATTCAAATTTGGAGTGCTCACTACTCCCCTTCTGCACCTCTGGAGTGAATGATGACGATGACATAACCCAAATTCAGGAATGGTAGGAGCTCTGCAAACCCTCATCATGTGAAACACATCTCAGTAGAATCTTTCTGGCCTCTCTGCTGGTATTCCAATCCATCTCTGGAATGATTATCTAGGATTCAATTAAGGGCTCCATTTTCTAGACTTAAAAATCCATAAAGAAAAAAATAATAAAATCTTATCCATTGTATAGTATATCAACAGTGAAAACACTGGTAATATTCAAGTGCACAACATTGGTAAACTTCTCGTGTCTGTAGCTTCTAGTCTAGATCCCTCTCAAGAAAACCTGTTGGGAATTCAATCCAGGTTTTAGCACTGATTTTGTGTTTACAACACGGAAACTGAAGAAGAACCAAAGGCATCACCTACATTATTTCCAAACTTAACTATCAGGGCAGGAAATAATGTGAACTCCCACACAGCATATTCCTAGACCACATAAAAAGCATAAGAAAAATGTGAGCTAGACAAATGGATTTCTCCAATGCAAGGTGTCAGTACTCAAACAAAATCCATGCTCAATGCAGGCAGCCGCTATACAGTTCACAGGCTCAGCTTTAAATAAAATTATGATTAAAAGCCAAAAAAATGTATTTCCAATAAGCCAAAAAAATGTATTTCCAATTGCAGTTCCTTGTAAAAGCAGTTAAGTAGCTTTGACCATCTTCAGATTCCAAAATAAAGATGAAAATACAAACTTTGAGGTTATTAAATACCCTCACAATTTATTTAGAGTACATCACTGGGGTTTCTGCTTACAGAACATCTATTCCTCAGTTTGAATGGTACCCTGCATTCAAAGACAACACTGAAGATAGACAAAGAACAAATTTATAGGACTGGTCATGAATTAAGTGACATTGTTCAGACTGTAAGAATAAAAAGAGGGTGAGTAACTGACAGATCTGATGGATATGCATAAGCTTAAACAGATGCAGGAAATGTAAGTTTTGTGTCAAAAGACTGCCTATCTGTCCTGGACTTTAAATATTAATTTTACAATGTACATGGGTTATTTTTTGGTCCAGTTATTGCACGTCTGGACATGAACACTAGGATTTACTGTCAAAAAAACCTTACTCTCGGAAAGATGTAAATATACAGCATACATTATGGAATTGATACAAAAGAAATTCATCTTATGTGGCAGTGAGATGCAGGAATGGGAAAGGGAGGAATCATGAGTATCTTTATAATTTCTACATCCCATCACAAACAGAAAACAACAGTACCTCAGGTATTTTAAAACCTGGCATTAACATATAGCAGCAAATGCTAAGAATCTCAAAAAAACTTAAAGAATCCCCAGTACTAGTATTATCTCCCCTTGTCGCCCAAAAAGAGAGATGTGCTTTCATTTGAAACTCAAATGATTTTGCTGGGTATGTTCTATCAGTGACACAGAAGTTGCTTTTGGCATTAAGCCACCATCTTCTGAAAAGCTGCCACAGTTCTGAATACAAATTGCCTTGTTGAACTACACCACATACTGAGTAGTGGACCCACTAACCAATTATTTTTGCCTTGAAGAAACAAAATTCCAGCTCAGCTCTGATGGAGGAAAAACTATACTTTTTCTGCTTAATGTCTAAAAGACTTGCATTCTTACAGTCTGAAATCAGAGTGCAATCCAAGCCTGGATGTCCCAACATGCTATCACCACAGAAATTACGTTAGCAATTTAAGAATGCTATAGACATGAAGAAAGCAATGTCTTGTTGGGTTTTTTGACATCACTGAAAAGGTAAGGTTTTCATTATAATACTCCTAACTTCATCTCACACACACACACCTATGTGCACGAAGTTGAAAGTACAAATACTGTATAAACTATGGGAATTCACAATGCTGTAAAATCAAATACATTAAAGAAAATTTTTAAAAATTATTTTGTTGCAATGAATGTCAAATTCACCAAAGGCTCCATTAAAAGACACAAAAGGAAAATAATGACTTCACAATATTTTAAAATCCAAGACATAGGAAGAGGTATTTTAAAATAGCAACATTGTCAAGTTACATAAAAAAAATTGTGGAACTGATCCATCAGTTAATTTTGTAAAAGAAGTAACTGTGCTTCCATTTTCATAACTGATTCTGACTTTATACTCCACTTGCAGAAGTTTTAGATTCTTGCCCATTTCATTCTCAAACCATATTCCTCTTTCCTCCATCAGTATCTCTAATTGATTTAAATACAGTCTAAGAGAAATATCTTATTCTGTTGATTTTTAACATTAATACCTCCAAATATCTTCCATTCTGGGAGTGTATTTATGTCATTTGATGGTCTGTATTGCAGAAGGAATCCTAATAATTATGAACTAAATGCCTACTAATCTGGTTGGTGATGATGTTGTTAGAATGCCAGTCACGATCACCAGATCCTGGTCATTAGAATAATAATAGTAAAGGAGTATTTTCAGCAATTTAACAGTTTCTCCTACTTCAACAAATGTATTCTATTTATACTTCCCTAAGTAGAATCACAGTGCATAATAAGTTGCCTAGAAGCAGCCACATTGCAGAACTACAAGGTAAATTAATTAATCACATTAATTTGCTTTATTATGCTGAAAATATTTCACCTTTTTCTCACCAATATATCATACATTTTGAAAGCAATATAATTTGAAAATTAACAGATTTGTTATTTAATGTTGCCATAACAACCATAGAAATTTGTGTAAGAAACTACCAAGCACTAAAGGATGAAATGCCATAGAAACAGATAAGAATAGAACAAGTTGTGTCAGTTCTAGCCTTAAGGAAAATTTTAGGCACAGAAAAGCTCATGGACAGAATTATGAAAAGGTGGAGAAACAGAAAAGGGCAGTTAATGTTGGAAAATGAAAAAAAGTAGTTGTATGGCATAGTGCCAGTGTTCTCCAATACAGATTACATGCAGATTAATTGAAACCTCTAAGAAAACTAAAGCACATTAGATAGAAATTCAGCACAGATTATGACAGAAACTTGCTTTACCTTTTGGGGCTTTTTTAATCTTCTGCTTGTAACAATACTGCTGCAGTGTTGCACAATATAAATAGCCAAAAGCCCTCAAAACCTGAATACAGTAATAGCTAAATTGCTGCCAGTTTTACATGGTTTTCTAAAATTCCCTCCAGCAGAAAGAACTAACAATTGACTTAGGAAGTAATGAAGGAATTCAAATGTAGGACCTATTTTCCTGTAGGTCAACCCACTACTGCACTGCATAATGAATGTAAACATGAGATGATATCATTTCATCTCTGCTCCTCACCTTTCCAACGACCTTTCAGAGAAAATATCCTGGAGCCTAAATTTTGTTTAACATGGAAGTCATATAGGCTGGATAATATGACGTTCCTACCTATGAGCAAAACATCTTTAACACATTTATTTCTCCTAAAATAAAAATGTTATACAGATATCTCTGTATCACAGCTAAAGTCAACACACAGAGCAGTTAAATGCAAAGTTTTGTGTACAGTTAAAGAAATAATGTATTTACAGCTCTTGGAATTAACAAAGCCAAAATCAAACCTCTCTCTCTAGTGAAACTCCATTCTGGATGTTATCCACTGCCTTGTACTGCGAACATAATCAAGGAAAACCACTTTCTTATTACATCTCTCTTGTTTCAAAGAAGGACAAAAAAGCAGATGGCATCAAAATGAAGCCCAAAGATGGTATATTTAAATTTGATACTGCAAACATATGGAAACCATTATATAAGGAAGGGAATTGTTGCATAAAATGTTCAGGTGAGATGCAACTTAATGAAAGACAAGAATCTTGGGAGCAGCATAAAAAAGGATAGAAACTAAAGAAGAAGCTTCATTCTACACAAAATCTGATCTAATCACAGGAGGTAGCCAAAGGGCCAGTCCTGCTGTGTGAAACCCTCAGGCTACCTTACATGACAATCTACCAATTCTGCATCTGTAGGGTGAGCTGGCAGAGGGAGGAGGACAAGGGGATTATTGGACATTTTTTGAGCATGACAAATTGACTCAGCTTGACTGATACATGGAAATAACAGAAATGAGCCTTTCTGTCTTTTCCTAGCTCCCATCTCCTGGGTATGCCACCCATCTGTCCCTGGCTCCAAGTTACTGAGGCCATGATCAACCTTTCAGCATGGCAAAGACAACAGCTGACTGTGGGCTTCAGGCTAAATCCATCCTCCAGCACAGGTACTGATCTGGATCCCTCTTCTCAACAGGCAAATTAGTCGTAGCAGTATTGAAACTTGGAGCAAATAAACTTCCTTTGAAACCTCCACTTTTGGTGGAGGTCAAATTTGGTCAATATGAATCAAAAGTAATCAGGATAAACAGCACAATAATATAAGTCTAATCTCCTCAAGAAACGGCTGAAAAATATACAGCTAGATAGTACAAAAATAATCTTTGTACAGGGTGATTAAAAATTTGAAACAACAGTATGGATTAAATGTTAGCAGAAAGCACATAGTAAGACTAAGTTTCCCATTTTGCATAAGTATAGGCTGGGGGAAGGATCACAAAAATCTATGGAAGATGACTATGCTTTTATGACAAAGTGAATAAAATTGATTTTATACAGTACAACTTCTAAATAATAAAAAGTATTTTCCCTAAAGCTCTGGAACAGGATTAGTAGTTTTCTCTAATTCAGTCTGTGTGCAAAACTGTAAACAAGTAATTTAAATGCAAGAGTGGGGGATTCTGCAGGGCTGGGGTCAACCAACCCAGCAGCTTTTCTCTTTCTGGTATTCATAGCACCTTAGAAGAAACACAGAGATGGTGTATCCTCAGCACATTTTAGGATTCACAGTATATCTGACAGCAAAACAACAATACCAATACCTACACCAAAAAATGGCACCACACTTGAAAATCCAACAAGTGAAAGTGCAGTACCAGCAAGCAAAGCTTTTGTACCAATTATTTCTTGTAGACTCAGCAAATGAAATTGTAAACTTTTTTCTTACTTCACAATATTCTAAATGCCAAATGCCTACAGTAAATGCCAAATGCCTACAATCATCAGTCATTATCAGCAGACTACACAATAAATGCTTTTGAAAACCTTTTTATAATGTCATCTTGCAGTGTAATCTATTGCAATAGTTTCTTGTGTTCTTATATTTCTTCCCCGTTCCAACAGAACAAGAGCTGAGCATCATATTCATTTATTCTCTATATAAATTTGATCTTCTCACATTTATAAGAAGAATATGAACCACGCCAAATTGTGGTGACCTACTCAAGTGCTGAAGTTATACAAGAATGAATTTTAAAGCACAATCTAACTTATCAATTGTATTTCTAAAAAGCTCTCACACCCTTGGAGAGAAAGAAATAGCATCTTTGAAAAAAAGGTTTCAGGTGTCACCTATTTGAATCCTCATGCTGCTTCAGTGTTACTACTGAAGTTCTGACTTGTTCAACTAACTGCTCAGTCTGCCCTGGCTTAATTTGGAAGCATTCAAAATCTTCTCTCTCAGAAAAGCCTCCAGCAACTTGGCATCACATCTTCTCACCACTGTGCAAAAGCATTGCTTTATCAAAACCACAATAAATTTAAAAGCTGTATACAAATAGCAGAGTCCACAACTGTTGCGATAGTGCTGATGAAAATGTGACAACCCTAATGCTTCAAAAATGTTTTAATTAAAATGTTTCAGTGAAGCAATTGCTATTTTTACTTTTTACAATAAATTTTGATTATCATTAAAAACAATACAACAAATTAAAATAAAAGGTTAAGCAACATTCACAGTTCTATGAGGAGATATTTCACCACAAAGTGAATGCTTATTAGTAAATTTTCTGTCCAGTGAACTGAAAGGCATCTGTGGACCTATGGAATACCAAAAACATGGGAAAAGAAATCTGCAGGTATTGCAAAGTAATTTACCACACAGCCTACTAGAACTCCCCAAATACAGAGATTCTGCAGCACCACAAGGAAAACCTACCTTACCCCTGAAGTAATTGACACTTTTGAGTGATGAGGACTACACCATTTTACTTCATGTTATCCAACATGCAACACTGAGCTCAAAAGGTGTTACTAAAACAACTGGCTACAATTGATTATTCCCAAACTGAACTGGAAACCAAAGGCAGTGGGGAAAGGGAGGCTCTCACCCACTGGCACCCAGCACAGTACATGGCCCAGGACCACATAATGAATTATAAAGTGCTTATCCTGTAAGGCAGATGGCTTTTCCAAAAGCAAAGTTTGAAATGCAGCCCAATTGTATTCAGATTCCTTCTATCACATCCTCATGACATTTGTGCTAATTTAAAGGATTCAATTAATTTCAAGTGGCTGCTTTGAAAATTTAGAAATTAGAACAAGTCTCACATGGCTACTGTTAGTGACAAAGCTCTGACTAAACATGGCTCAGTTTAACCTTTAAATATGTATACTCTAAAAGTAAGATCTCACTTAACATAAGCCTCCCACAGACTAAAAGTAGAAGCCCTCCTATACTTTAATGTGAAGTTGCCTGGTATAACTACTCTAGAAGGAAGAAATAGAAAGGAAATTTTGGTACAGAACAGTCAGGAAATACTCCATTAATGATTCCTGTAAATAAAAACTTGTAAAGCACCAGTGTCAGCATGAGCCTAACATTTACCAAAACCATTCTTAAGACATTTAACAAACCCTTGGCATGTCTCCTGTAGATTTCCCTAAACTGATACAAAGTTTTGCTGTCTTTACAGCAAAATTCTATCTCTTGCCTGCTTTACAGGTAGATATGTTTGCTATTAAGAAAGGTAGTAAAAATAATAATTTTTAGTCTGTACTTTTGGCCTCAAAAATCAACATATGCTTTTTTTATGTACAAATGTAGCAAACCACCACAGCAAGGAGAAAAACTCAAAGAATACATCAAGCATACAAGACATTACTCAAACATAAAAAAAGATATTCCATGTTAATGAATTCATCAAACATGACAATTATACTTAAATTTCCCAAAAGGTTAGCTGTGATCATGGACCTGGCAACAGGTACCATGTGCTTAGGTGAGTATAAGGCAAAACAAAGCACAGTTTGATGGCATAATCAGAAAACAAAATATAACTACTCCTAAAAAAACCCATATGGACAAGACAAGCAGCTTTCACTTAAATATCTGACACCTACTCAATTGTCAACCACCTGCATACAAAGTTCTTGGAAGCTTTAAAATACCTTTTTACTTTCTTTCCTTTTTTTCTTATTAATAAAATACTCTTAAAGCTATTTCCCGTTGTATCAAGCACAAACATGTTTTCACTTAACTTCAAAAATGGAATGTGTCTTATTTTAATCTTTCACCTTTGCTCATTTGAAGAAACTTGTACTGTTGATAATAGGAGACAAACCAGATCTTACTTAAATTATGATTTATGCTATATGTTTGTATCTTCTCAGGAACGCTACATTCCAGATTGATAGCTACTTGGGGTTTTCTTGGGGGTGGTGGTGTTTTATTTTTTTGTTGTTGTTGTTGTTGATTTGCTGGCTTTGGGGTGTATTTTAATGTTTTCAAAGCAGTCAATCCTGCATAAGCAGTTGGCAGGATCACCAGACTCCTGACGCAGAGTAGGTTTATTCATCAGGAACTCATTTTGATTTTTAGCTGAAAAACTCCAGTCTTCATTCCACAAATCATGGTTTGGGAATAGAGGATTCCCACGGCTCTGACACCAACAGCCACATTTCCAAAAGGGACTGCATATTCCCAGTTCCAGACTGGGCGCCAGCACAGCAGTGTCTGCAGGGGATGGACACGTGCAGGGTGGCTGTGAGTGTCACCTCCCCTTGCTCGGGCTGCAGGAGCCTGGGCAGCAGCTGCAGGCACCACCCACCACAGCAGCACCCCCCGTGCTACGGGTCACACCCGAGCCCACAGCATTCCCCCACCTTTGTTTGCTTTTTGGGAGAGACTTCACCATTTACAGCTTAGATCACTTGCTTTATTTTCCGAATTAACAGAAGGATTATCATGTAATAAAAACACAGCGCAATTGCTTGGCAGCAGGTTCCAAGAAATGAATACTTTTGTGGATCCAAGGTTGTCAGGACAAACTGCAAAAATAATGAACTCAATTACAGAAGAAAATGAGATTAAGGAAAAAAACACAGACAATAGGAATCACGACTGATTGTGTAGCTGCAAGCATGGATAATGCAAATCCATGAAAAGAAATAAAGGTATCTTTAGAAAAATAAGCAGCCATCTGACATGAAAGTAATGCCAAACATTATCACATTCCCATAGCTACAACTAAACCAGCCCAGCAACACCGTGGTACTCCTTCTTCAGCTGAGAATTTAACAAGCCTAAGTTCTAGAAGAGATAATGGAATATAAAGAGAAGATTAAGAATTATCTCCTCATGCTAAGTCATTTGTCGCAGTTTCCAGGCTTGCTGAAATTCTGGTCCTACCTCGAAAGAAAAAGAAATGGCAAAAGGAATTGTCCAGCTATTCTGTGTAAGCATTTTGAATCTCCTCCCTCAGGAAACAAGGCAAAAGCATGAAGCTCAGCAACTTGCTTCTGGTGAGCGCTTCTTGCATTTATACACGGCTGGCTTCTCTAAGACACTTCTCTTCAGTTCCTAGACACTTTTAAACACAGTGAAGATGCTGATACTCCCACTGAAAAGCATTTTCAGTGCTTTTCTGAAGCATTTTCAGTGTCTTTTCCTCAGACACTGTAGTCTGAAGAAAACATGGAACAAACAATGTAGTTATTTAAACTGCATAGTAATATTCTAAATAGCAAAGTACAGATATTCCCTGTTTCACCTGAATTCAGTGAAGTAAATTTACAATATTCCAAATTATGGTATTTATATCGTAAGTATAATTTTCTTTTTTAAAAAAGAACCACCAAAACAAAACACAACCAAACAACAACAGGGAAAAAAACAACCCACTCCCCAAATAACTAAACCAAAACAACAACAACAACAAAACAATCCCCAAAAGGAAACAAATGAAAAAACTGAACTCCCCATAAACACCCACAAAATCCCCAAGAGCCAGACACCTATCACTTCTGTAAGAACTAGCCTAAATAGCTTTGGACTATTTTAATTTTTGTGTGACAAATCTAAGGGATTTAATTTGCATACAGGAAACTGAAGCAACACATTTTATTTCTTTTCAACTCTTCCCAAAAAATATACATGGTACGGAAAAAAAAAAGAAAGAACTTTAACCTTGGGAGATGGAAGACCACAGAAGTCTCCCTGGTTAAAGCAAATTCCAGGGCCTCTGCCCTGGACTGCTCAGACCATAGTCAAATCCACTCCAGCCCCATCCTGGGGAGCCCCCATACAGGGTCCTTGAGGAGGTCAGAGGTCCAGAAGCAATGAATATCATCATGAACTTTGCTTCCATTTACTGTGTACAGTGGAGAAAATTTGCCACTGTTGCACTACACTAAGTATTTACAGAAGAAATTCTACTCACTAATACAAAAGTAGTCATCCCCTTTCAGATATTATTTGTGCTGCTTTGAACAAGCTGCTCAGTACCGTGCCTGTCAGTGGAAGTTCACCCTAATAACAGACTGCCTCATAAGCTCTCCTACTATCCCTTTTTTCTTTTTTAAATCTATGCCATAAAAATTATACATCATATATATTTTATTTCCATTCAAATTCAACACTAGGCATGGGAATACATTTCTATGCTACAGGTACTTTAGTAAAAATCTGTGAGCAGTTTAATTTAAAAGCCATGGACAGCAACCTAAAGGAATTTTTGACCATGCAAAATGTTTTCTAAACAGTTCCATGTGCACTGTTCTTCTGGAGTCTCACTAGAGACGAATAATGACCTTGTATTTTGTTCTCATTTACTCTGAATTAGCCAAACCTTCTGGTTTTAATTACATACTTAATACACCTGGCATGGTCTAATTACAGAAAACAAAACATCATTTAAACAAAGGGTGACCTTGAACTTAGTCTATCAAAATAATGGTTAACTTTTAAGTTTTCAGTTTTTAACGAACTGCCAAGACATGCAATAGTGATTTTCCAAATGTGATCATATACCTTTAGAGCAACAGACTTATTGCATTAGGAAACATCTCTACACACCCTTTATGGCTTTCCTCATTATTAATGCAAATCCCTCTTAGATTTCAACAGTGCTGTAAACAGTTCTATAGGTAAACACCAAGTCTGCACTACTGATATGTTTAATGTGTTAGACTACACCAGATCTAGATTTCTCAAGGAGCATCTTGTTGAAGCTGAAGCTGAACTATTTTTAGTGGTTTTGCATCTGTATTGCAACTCTGAACAAAGAGATTTTGACAATGCGATAGCCATGACAACATGCTGCAAATGAGGCAACAAAGGGCTCTAATACCAGAAACTTGGTTAAATACATTGGGGATTCTACTGCTGCAATGTGGTTACTAATCTGCCTGAAACTGAATATTTACTTTAATTCCCTTTTCACTTGCGTTGAAGAGTTTCAGTGACAGACTGGTTTTAGAATGTTTCAATATAATAATGAATTCACGTATCTGATAATGTTATTTAATCCTACTTGTGGTCAAGTAATGCTAAGAAGCATATTTATTAAAGCATCTGGGATTTAAAGTCAACAGAATGTAATGCCTACTCAAAATTCAGTAAAGCCTAAAATTTCTGCAATACAACCACATTATGTATCATTTTATATTGATTATTGTTACAGCTCTAGAGCTTCCCACCTAAGCACGTCACAACAGCAAATGTGAAGTGCATTTGAGGTAAATTATGTGAATAACAATATTAAGGAAGGACAGGAATTAGAATTTGAGCATGCTCACTGAAGATCTCCCAAAATATTGGCTATTTCACAAAGAGCTGGCATTCAAACATGTACTCACAGAACATTGGTCTATGTTCTACAGTGCTGACCACAGCACACTTCCAAAACAGAATACTCCAGCACATAAAGGCAAAGATGCTGGTTATTAGAGATTTTGGCAATGTTTCAGCATGGGAACAGATTACTGTCACTGCTGACACTGCCAATGTTTTGAACATAAATGACAAAGTTAGTGTTTTGTATGTATGTTAGGTCTGAATAGGTAATTTTTTTTTAAAACAATAATTCTTCACCAATTAATAGTTTCAACTAATTCATATAAAAGCACCCAATATAGATAAGCAAATATATTCAGGGTTGCAATGAATGTTGACAAAGATCCATCACTTAATTTACTTGGCTGGCAAACTAGTAATAACAATGATTGTCTAAAGGAGAAAAGAATCCTAAAGTTTTCATACCTCACTGACAGAATTCAATAAATATATCAAGATAAATGAAATAGTAAGAAAATATTTTACAACATAAACCATATATGTAATAGACTGTGATTAAATAACTATATATATCACTAATTATTTAACTGAACTGCAATAGCATCCAAACCAAGACTCTACTGCCTGACACAGACACATTGCAAACTGCCCAGGAGGGGATATGATATAAATGAGATATGTCACAAAGTAATACATCTTAGAAAATGAAGACAAGATACGTGGAAGTGAGCAGAATTTATATTTCACATGAGACCTGATGGCAGGACTCCTGTGTCTTATTCCAGCTCTGCTATGAACTCATTGTGAAATCACTCACTTTCTGTTTCTCTGTCATCATTCTCCTGACAACAGCACTTATTTTTTTTCCATTACTAGACTATAATTAAGGAAGTCCTTGAATAAATACTCAGATCTGAATCCTTCTCACTGTGTTCTCTCAACCAAAAGGTCTCTGTCAGTGCAATTATGTTGTTTTAGCTCTACCAGAAAATCCTGTTTTCACAACACAGGCTATATGCCAAACACACAAACATGGCACCCACTAACATACTACAAAAATAACGTGTCATAAATTCAAACAGTATTTCATTCTCTTCAGATCTAGCATGGCTATGCTACTTTGAAATGGAAATAATCCTGTCCATCAAACAATGTTAGTGACATAAACAACCTGGAGCAAACAGGCATATTACATTAGCACAGAGGAATAAAATCAACACCAGCAGTTAAAAAGGCAATCTGGAAAAAAGCCTTGAGACTGTGCAGGGCAAAATGCTCTCACAAACGCTGAAATTTATGGTCACAAATAGTTAAAATACAGTTTAACTACAAACTGAAAGTCATGACATTTTCTCCTGAAGGTTATTTCCCTAAATAGCAAAATAAATATAAAAATCACCATTTCACAACCGTAATATGAGTAAATTAAAATAATCTTTTTGTTCAATTACATCTGATCCAAAAACCTGAAATTAATTAGTCTCTGAATTGTTCAAAGTAGATAGTTAATTATATTATAGTTCAAATGACAGCACAGTATAATTGTCAAAAATATTGCAAGAAAGGCAAACCTATAGTGAGAATAAGAACACAATCCTAAAAATGAGTGTAAATTCATCCCTATTACCTTTTCTTCCTTTGTACTATTCAAGAGATGAACTTAAAAGTTTCAAACTCTGTTTCCTTAATTTGGCATTCATACTTATAGTAGTGAATTTCATTAACCCATCTCAAGATATGTATAGTAGTAGATACGCTCTTCTCTAAAGACCTTAATAACAGGAATAGTATCTCACAATATAGTCCAAGGCAAAAAAATCACCCACTATAAAAAAATCATTCCTATAAACCACCAAATTACATGAATGACACACAGAGACTGAAGATAATAGGTCCATCTCTGCTTTCTAGAATACATAAGTATTTTAATAATCCTGGCAGTATCCCTGAGGATAAATTCCTTGCTGTCTGCCAGTGGCTAACCTCTTCCTTCTGTGAGACCAATAATTTATTTACATGGTATCTAAGAACAGCTTACACATGAAACAACAGAGGGCTTTCGTTTGGTTGGTTTTCCATTTGGCAGTATTTTGTCTTTGTGTCCAAAAAAAAAGACTCCGCTCCAAAACCTTTTTTCTGAGTCTGTCTAGAGTCCGTTCAACTGCAGGGAGAAAAACTAGCTCCTTCAAGAAGATGACACACAGCCCAGCTAATCTGCCTGCTGTCAAGGCATTTATAAGGGTTTTTACAAGGTTTTTACAAGGGTTTCCTGTGCTATGGTTCCAGAGTCAGGGATGACTTGTCACAGTTTAAAATTAGAGTTCTGCTGAGAGATGTCCTGTTCGCAGGGAACCAGCTATTCCCACCTGAGAATGCTCCCGATGCACAGGGGAACCAATCATACTCTTTACTGCTACTGATCACTTGGTTGTGTTTCAGGAATCTTCAAAGTAGACATGAATGTCAAATCTTTTTAATAATTCCTGGGGTGGGTATTTAAGCACTCATATATATATTGTTGTAGTTGTGCACTGTTCTCCCTAAGGCAGACATGTAAGGGAAGATTGAGTAACCTATATAACTTGAGTAACTTATTCCTCCTTGGAGGAGTAGGAATTGTTGAAGATTGTTCAAGGAGCTTTAACTATGCATAAGATCATACAATTTTAAATTCAAGATAAAAAACATATTGTTTAGCTGTCAGATCTATAAAACTGTGACACAGCCCCCCTCAAGGAAAGTAATGGAAGTACCTTCAATTCAGACATGTTAAGCTAAGTACTTGGTAGCACATCTACTTTAGTAGGGATGCAGAAAAGATCATTTAGTAAGGAATTTAATCTCTCATTTTTCAGATTAATAATAGTTTGGACAAAAACTATCATACTAAATAAAAATAACAGAGTAAAATGTAAGAAAAGAAACTACTGGAATAAATATTTAGTTGCTAATTTACTTTAGGACAACCTCCCACATGTATTCAAATTCAAATTACCCTGTGAACACATCCCAAGTACAAGGAGCTCAAAAACTGAAAGAATAAAGCAATTTTCTCATTTTGGATATTGTTTGGTTTTGTGCTTAATGTTTTCTTTATGTTATGTCTTATTTAAACATAAAGGTAAAGTGAAACTCAAGTTAATCTGAAATAAAAATTTTGAAAGACCACAAAAAATTATGGTAGTCTACATAGGTCACCTTTTATATCCTTTGCAAGAAAATTGTCTAATTATGATATTTTTGGATCTTTCTGCTTTTAATCTGAAGGAGGAAAATAACATGGTCAATTCTTCCCCAACAACCTAAAGAGTCGACTTTTCTAGATTATTCTGGAAAACTCCAAAGAGATAAGGTCAGAAATCAATGATTCTCAAGCAGTAGCATGTTCAGATCCATGTCCTTGGAAAGACTTTGCCTGCCCACAAATTAGCACCGGAAGCAAATTTTCCTCAAATGCAAGGTGTTTTTCCAGTAACCCTGTCTACTCACAGTTTCGTGGCAGGTGCAAACTACTCTCAAGACTCTGCAGATTTTTCCACATAACTGAAGATAGACTCTTGACTAAAGTGTTATTATAGACATAATTTGTACATTACAACATAACTAACATAGGCAAGCCAACTTAATGCTTTGCTGAATTAGAGGTAGAAACCTGGTACTCACAAAGAAAGGGATGAGAGAGTCAAGGAGTGTCATGAGGTATTCTTAGAGATGCAAAGCCAGAGATAAACCTTACAGATATAAGAAAACTTAAATAGTTGATAGGTACGAATTATTGGCTAGAAAATCTTCAGAGTCCATACTGAAAAACATGATAAATCACAGCAGACAGGGATTCATTTCATACAAATTATCTGATCTAACCATTCGTTCATTAACTGGTACCACAGAGTGGTGTGCTTACCATTTCTAGCAAATGAAAAGGTGGAATGAAGAGACAAAGTGAATCTGTTTGTAGACCAGCAAGAGGAAACAAAAGGCAAGAAAAAACATTTAAAACAAGGGTTGCAAATGCTCTCATTAGTCTTACACAGGAAAGTGCAGAACAGGTATTAACTCTGTATTTTATTTACAGAGTTATCAGGTGACTGGGATTTGACATCAGTTCCAACAGAAACAAAGCCACCTCTCAAAAAAAACTCCAACCACCTTCTACTCAATTTCAAGAGCCATCTTCTTTCTAGTCTTTCTTTTTTTCCATACAGCACGGCAATCCAAAGAATTTTAGTTTTAACAAAAATACCAATAGCTGCTGAAATAAGAGAACATAAATGTCTTCTATAGTCATATTAACACGTAAATGTATAACTCAATATATTACACCAACTATTTACCTCCACAACTTTGCTTCTCTAATATGGTTACAATTAGTTTGTATTGCCATGGAGAATAACTGCAGTCCGAGCTTTCCTCTAATTTTGATTGCTGCTGAAGTTTCTCCTTTCATCTTTGTCCCAGAATGCCTTACTACTGAACAGAAATCCTAGTTCTTCTAAACGCCCAAACAGAAAATCAAAACCATAAACCTGGCAGTAAGAGAACAAGCATTACAGTTTCCAATGTTACTAGAAGACTTGCAGCCTCATGGTGGTTTTGTTATTTTCATTTTCTTGCAATAGTGTGTGAAATTAACAACCCCAAAACTTAACTGAGTGGTTGTTATGCAAAGAACCACACATTTAGATGTAGGATTCCTCAAATGGAAGTTTCTTCTGAATTTACATTTTCTTCTCCCTTAATTCCTCTTATTTCATTCCACTAGTGGATGAATGCAAAAGTATCCTTCCTGTTTAATTCCCAAAGGGCCTTTATTCTTTTTTATAAATAATAATATAGAGCACCACCTAAAATAAGCTACTGGGCAATAACCGGAATGTCCAGAAATGTGACACTCTATGCACAACCCTCAAAAGACTGGGGTTTTTTAGTCTTTGAAATACTCACAGGCACACTGTCATGCTGTGGAGGTTGCATATGTGAGGTACCAACTGGTAAATGTGCGTCCTTGGTTCCTCGCATCTAGAAACCCTGGTAACTTTTAATGAGACCTCATGTGGAGTTAGGAACACACATATGAATGCAATTTCTTGAGAAGTTCCATTCCAATCCAAACTGAACCCACTGGTTTTGACTGATGAGGATATGTAAAACCTTAAGGAAAGCAGTACTTAAGAACCACTTGAGCTGCATTATGCATGGAAGCCCTCAGTGATGGTACCATGCTTACAAAAAAGCCAAAGCACATATGGAATTTATAGGAACAAATCTGCAAGTGTCAGGGACAGACATATTTCTCATCTCAAAGCACGCTTGTGCTCATGTAGATACACACGCCTTTGGCTCTCTTGCAGTAGATCCTGACCCAGCACCCTACCACACTATCTCCCTGCAGAGAAATCACCACGCACACAGGCATTTTTGCCACCTCTTTGAAAAGCTGAACAATCTTTCTAAACTTTCTTGTCCACATTAAAAAAAACAACAACTGGTATCTCAGACGTGTGTGACTCTAGTAAGAACACAGGCAGGGTGATTTCCTGGCTTCAGTCACACATTGCAGGAATCACATAAAATTCAAACTTACACAGTTTTTTCCAACGTAAAGAAAGCCAGCATGACTCAAGATATATTTTCCTAAATATGTGGTAATCACTAGAAAATGTTATTTGAATTCAAAGAATTAAAAAATTGCAGGAGTGATCACACAGCCAGGAGCTTAGAGGGATGATCCATAAGGGGATGTAAAGGTAACATTAAAGTCTCAATAAAATGCTGGTTCATTAGATCAGCCAGAAAACTCTTATTATAAATTTTCCTATTGGGAAATTTTGCTGAAGAATACAATGAACTCATTCCAGAAACAAGGTGTACTTCTAAAGAGTGCCCAAAGAAAAACTGCTTTTTTTTTTTTGTTTTCAAAAGATTATTCTGACCAAGAGCAAGGAGACCTCCGCCTCAAAACATAGAGGATGAGTACAAAGCTGGCCACCACCCACAGAAACTGGTTCACTTGGCTGTGGGTGTACATATAGTGAACTTCTGAGCACTTTTTGATATGGCTGTTCTCAGAGGATGAGTGTAGGATCAGGAGACTTCCCACAATCTGGAGTAACACTTAAGGCATCAAGCAATGCAAGTCCCATGATAGTAAGCCTGAAAACCCAAAACTAGCTGTTATCATGGAGAAGAGATTATAGAATAAAAACTGCCTTCACGAAGCTTGGGATAAGTTGGGTCTTTTGAATATTGCAGCTTTCTAAGGATCACCAATAATCAACCCCAAAATCAGCTCAGTTGGTTAGAGCATGGTGCTAATAATGCCAAGGTTTCCAGTTTGATCCCCATATTCACTTAAGAGTTGGACTCGATGATCCTTATGGGTTCTTTCCAACTTGGAATATTTTGTAAATCTGTAAATAAAGTTGCAGGAAAGAGATAAGTAAAATGTGACTAGCAGACTGAAAAGGTATCCAAATAGGACCCTGAGGATAAACCAGACCACGATGAAAAATATTTATTCACCTAATAAAAAATATTTCCTCTTCATTATCAGGGAAAGAATGGGCCCATTCAAGCATCTCAAGTCCCACAAAATGGCTTGGGTATCTTTCTGAAGCCTGTTGACTCAAAATTCTCCAGTTCCCACTACCCAATATTATGAGGGTTAGTCAATACGAGTCTTATACAGATATATCAATTCCACATACAGTCACCTTTTCTGCAGAGCATAAAGCTCTCATGCCTCCTTTTTTGTTCACAGAAATTATTGCCCTGGTATGTTCTTGGCACTCTTGACATACAGAGGTTTAGACTCTTCCTAAGACTCAATTAGCACATTGGAGAACATGGTGAGATGGACCAGGTGGCACCAATTGCTTCAACCACAACTGCCCTTTGGGTACATCTGAACAAAGCATGCGCCTGCCTCATGAACATCACCAGCTCTAAGACTGACACATTCATGAGAGTACCTACCTGCCAAGCATCAAGCTGTTGCAAAATACCAAGAAGACTCCAAGCCAGCTCTGACAGTCACAATTCTGAGGACTGTAAGTCACTCCAATGAACAGCCAAGAAACGCATTCAGGCCACCCTGTAGCCCTTGTACTGCATACAAGGCCTTCTTCTAAGAAGTTCCAGAAAAAGCTGACAACTTTAATGAGTAGGAATTTGGAAGAAGTACTTCTGCACATGTGTCATGGGGCAATTTGAGGACAGTTCCAAAAAAAGAAATAAAAAAGCAGCTAGACTGATTCTCTGTATCTGGCATGTGTGAGCAGTTATGTAGAAACTCACTGAAGTGATCTTAACTGTAGGACAGATGGTATTTGTGCTTTAGATCACTGAGAGGGAACCAGACCTGGCACTCTTTCCAATAAAGCAAGCATCTGCAATGACACTTAGTTACTGAGCTGTGACTGCACAACAGAAGTGCTGTATCAGGAAAAGAGAGAGAAGACCTGATAAAGATCATGAAAACTTATTCTTATATCAGAGAAGTTCTAGCTACATAAGATTGCTCTAATGAGTCTTAGCTGGTGAGGTGGGATAAGTTGCTAACAGCCAAATGCCCACCCAACTGCTCGCTCATCCCTTTTCTTATGAGGCATGGGGGAGAAAATAGGATGAGAAAGCTCGTGTCTCAAGACAAAGACAGGGAGATTGTTTACCATTTATCATCACAGGCAAAACATACTTGACATGGGGCAAATTTAATTTATTGCCAATATAAATAGATTTGTGTAGCGAGAACCAACCAACAACAGAAAACCTGGTCTCTTTCTCTTCCCAGGCTTGACTTCACTCCTTCATTACAGACTGCTACTCACAGCCACTACTCCCCCAATAACACAAAGGGATAGAGGGTGAGCAGTTATGGTCAGTCAATAACAATTCCTTATTGCCACTCCTTCCCTCCTCATAGTTCTCACAGAATCACGGAATGATTTGTGTTAGAAGAGACCTTTAAAGACCATCTGTAATACAACCCTCTTGCCATAGGAAAGGGCATCTTCCACTAGATCAGGCTGCTCAAAGTCCCATCCAATATTTGAACACTTCCATGGATGGAGCATCCACAAATTCTCTGTGCAATCTGTTCCAGTATCTCAGCAACCACAGAAAAAAATCTTTCCATTCAAAAATGCACTTACAGCTCACTGAACCAGTTTAAAGTCATTGCACCCTGTCTTCTACTACAGGCCCTGGCAAAAAGTCTCTCTCCATCTTTTTTTAGAACTCCACCATAGATATTGAAAGGCCACAGTATGGACTCCTCATAGCTTTCTCTTCTCCAGATTGAACAACCCCAACTCCTTCAGCTTTTCCTCCTTCTGATCATTTTTGCGTCCATCCTCTGGACCCAGTCCAGCAAATCCACATCTTTCTTGCACTGAGGATTCCAAGGCTAGAGGCAGCACTTCAGGTGAGCACTCATGAGAGCTGAGTAGAGGGGAAGAATCACCTCCTGGACCTGCTGCCTGTGCTTTTTTACGCAGCTGCAAACGGCTCTCTGAGCCGCAAATGCATATTCATAGAACCATTCAATGGTTTGGGTTCAAAGGGACATTTAAAGACCACATAGCCCAGCTCCCTTTTAAAAAAGCACTTTAAGGCTACTTACACTTTCATGGAAGCAGAAATAATTGATACATCATTTCTAACATCTTACCTTATCAGTCCCTAGTCTCATCTCAGTATGCATTATAACACATCTACTGGGCAACTCCGTCACACGTGCGCTATTACACCAAGGCCTGGACTGACTCTGTGCCACTACGACTGGCAGTCAAAGCCATTTGTGTCCTGTCCAGAGTAAAGCATCTGCTCATATTAATCTTACCTCACGACCACCAGAAAGACTAAGGTGATCTTCCTTGTTTTGATGTATTCCCTGTTCCCTCCATCCAGGCTCCCAGTAGTCTATTCCTCCTTTTGATTTCCTCTCTCTGCCGGTCAGCAGAGGTGATCTGGGCATCAGCAGTTAACAATTCAGTGCCTAGACACTGATGTTGTGTAATGAAAGGCTTTTGTGTGTGCATGGAATAAGCACTGCTTTTCTCCCTCCTTTTCCTTTATAAATTGGTATGAAATCACATTCTGTGATTCTATATATAAAATTGTGAAAGAACGTTAAGTCAAATACTTGAAAGACATTAGGGAATCTTATGATTCCTTAGGCAACCTTAATTTTGCTTTTTTTCCTAATTATAGCACTGTAACACATTCTTTAATTACATGACTGTGGATTAAAACGCAGTCACATAATGGGCCCATAAGGGGTCAAGTGATCATAAACGCATCACTCCGTAACTTTTGACCATTTGATTTCAGCATCTGAACACAGTTTTTAAACTCATTTTTGCATTTAATGAGATTAGTTGAGAACCCTTTACAAATACTACTTTTTCCCACATAACCAATAAACTAAAGATCACAGATGAACATTCTCCTTCATATTTGGTCTTATAATCTGCTGTTAGAGGTGAAGGAAGACTTTCAATCCATGGCTCAACAAGTCCAAAACAATGCCAACAGATTTGGGGAATTAAAAAAAAGCAGCTAGATTATTCTATTCTGTCACAGCTCCCACTCAGTAAAGCAAAGGCTCTGGTGTTACTCTTAACTAAGGTGCTTTGCTAGGGTCCCAACTACTCCTGTGAATTTGAGGACAGTAAAAACAAGGTCTTCCTCTTAAAATTTGTGTATGGCAAGAACATACTTTTTTTTTAGACATGGGTCACATTACAACCACTTTTCTAACTTCTTAACATAAAAAATTCCCTAAATTGAAAAATATATTACACCTCTACTAACCAAACCTTTCTGTTTTAATATTATATTGCTGTCCATCTTGTAAATGACAGTTCTCACAAGCAGCACAGTACACCCTGGATGCCAAGCAAAGTTCACTGCACTAATTTTCAATTCAAAACTGTAAAATAGTGTCTTGAACTGGCCACGTGCAAAATCCTCTCACCACCACATATTATAACAGCAACAGCCAGCAGTAGAGGAATTTCAGATAGCAATTCACTGATGAGAACTGTCAGGTAATTTTTCAATTAATGTGTCTCAGCTCTGGAATTTATTTCTCTTTAACCTATGGTCTAACAGCATATGTTTGCTGACTTCCATAACATGGGATATGGAGCTGCAGAAGAAAATTACCATTGTATTTGATGACAGGACAGTATGAGGACCACAGGGTACTACTGCTCTTTGGAAGTGTTCTATATTGGGAAGCAGCAATGAGATGAGATGTACAAAGGAAGAAATTAATTGAAATCAAGCTAAATTAATAAACTGCTCAGCAGGGTTTGGCAAATATGTTTTCTAACGAATCTGTGCTAATTCTAGGGTAGCACAGGAATCTGTAAAAAAGGTGGGTGCAGGGAGCACACTTTGATGCTGGAAGCAATCCAGCTGCTCCACGCACACACGACTGCCGAACCTCTGAAACTTCACAGCGCTCATCCTCGGTGAGCCGCTGTTCCCATAGCAACAGCTCTTTAAAACATGGAAAACAGGTCAGGTAGTTTCAAACTAACCACTCTTTCCAATGTCACTATTTTCCCCTGTAGTTTTGAACTAGCCCACCTCTGAGATAATCACTGGGCTGTTGCTATAGAGTCATCAGCCCACAGAGAGAAGAAAACAAGGCTCTTGAGTTTCACAGGGATGCATAAGTAACATGGAGTTTGGCCTCCCTCCACCTACTGCTCTCCCTAAATCCCTCAGAAATCCCCTTCAGAGGTATCAGCTCTTTTCCATCTCTTTTCTCTGCAAATATTCTTTACTCTGAAAACTGTTTGGGACTCAAGATTTTTAGTTTTCTTTTTTAAATAAAAATGCACTGCAAAATTTTACATTTAAATCCTGTTAACCACTGAGAGTAAGCAAAAGGTGCATTATTTGGTCATAACATCATTCCTTCCAAAGGACCATTTATGTAAGGAAGAACAATCATTGCAAACTAGGCCTTTAAATCCTATGACAAGGAAGTTAACAGATCAAGAGACAAGAAATGAAACAGTTGAGCATGCACACACCACACTGCAGTACAACCAGCACACTCCTGCCAATTCATTCTCTGTTTTCCTAAAGTAGCACTGAAGGTGGACTGCACACAGTTGGTCATATCTTGCCAAATTTTAAGCCACAGAAAAAATATTAAAGGACAAGCCTTAGTTCCATTTTTTAATTTAATGTCTTAGCTAGGTGAACCTGCCTGAATGTAGGTGTACTTACACAGGTCTCTTCATCTTGCCTCATAGTCGTGTTCTAACAGTTAATGGAAACTCTTTAGACAAAAATAGTGATGAAATGTACATCTTTGCAAAAGCAAAACAAAAAGTCCATTTCATTCTACACACACATATCACAAGCACCATGGAAATACCATACTTCTATGTCTATGAACATTATCTGCATAACAGTTTGCATCTTTAAGTGGTTCACCATCTCTGTAGAATACACATTCCTGTTGTGTGTGGCATTTAGAACATGGGACTATAATTAATGGCAATCTTAAAGTAATCCAGATGTTTGCACTTTAGAAAGCAAGCCTCCACTTCCATTCACACTTCAAGTAATTCCCCATGCCAAAAAGCACAATCTCCAAAGAGGACGCAACAAAATAAAAGAAGCTGTCATTTCATGACAAGTAATTTTTACTAACAGAATTTCTGCACCTAGATAAATTTTTAGGGTAATTTGAAAGTTTGGTCTGTGTCTTTGAAGAACACTTTTTCCTCCATTCTTACTTAGAAGTATAATATTGAAATATAAAAACCAACCATGTATACTGGACTGTACTGACACTACAAGGGAAGAAAAAATTCAAAGATGTTTTTAGAAGGTTCCACCTAATTCACATCTACAAGCACTACAGCATGGTCATACAGCATCATGTGGTCAAGGCTGCACAGGTTACAAAGCTCCTGCTTCTCAGCTGCAGACCTGACTTTGCCCATCACCCCAGTCTGCCGCAATGCAAAGTTAAATTTTTCAAAATGGTTTAAGGTAGCTTGTTTTAGCTCTCTCTATGGCACACTAAAAACTGTCATTGAAATGAAGTCAAAGTGCCCAGCAGAGCATCAAGCAGCTTCTTGAAATAGCTGTAACCATGCTACTGTACCTTTAGGGCTGTCCTACTGAACAATTTTGTCCTGGAACATTTACATCAACAAACTAGATTATCTGATTACTATTCTTATATCTGTACAACTCCTAATGTCAAACACAAATGTAAGTAATACCATGATCATTAAACAGATGCCAGAAAAGTGTTAATTCTTCAAGTGTTTCTTTCTTAGGAACGAGGTGAACTCGCCCAAAACTAAGGAATGCTGAGAGAAACAGTCTACGTTGTGAAATTTCTAACCCAAAATCTAACTGCAGTTTCACATTTAGGCACACAACTGAAAGCAGCTTCTTTAACAGTCTGAGCAGTGAAACTTAAGATTGACATCAGTAGGAGTTTTGCCACTGACTTCAGCAAGTATGAGATTAAGTCTTTATGAAGAGTTTGCCAATAACCACAGCTTTGTATACTAGGCTTG